>NC_134402.1:111346207-112773707 GCF_038048845.1 Mixophyes fleayi
AAATATACAAAACTCAAACAGTGGCACTCGATGGCTACACTCGGGGGAAAGCAGTAATCTGAAGTGGCATGCGAGGTAAACGGATCTCAAAAGGATAAGCTCACCGTAATGCAGAGATGTTCCTAGGCGGCAGCGTTTCCCATGTTACTTCACAGGAGTCCGCGATCCATGTGCGTTCCACTGCGGAACACACGTCATGTTACTTCCTGTATACGGAGTGGTAAATTGTCAAAAAAGGTGTTCCCAACGCTTTTCATCTCAAAGGAGACTTTTTCAAGGATGAATCGATCCTATGTTGTGCCACAATATATACTCTATCTCTGGCTTCTAATTAGATGATCCTACAAACTTTGCTCGTAATGAAGTGAAAAACAGATGACCGTTTATATAGTCTATGCAAATAACAAAACAATGCTTACATCAGAGTGATATTAAAAATAATAAAGAACCATATAAAACGTGTGGAAACATAAAACGCATAAAACATAATGGTATCAATATAAATAATATATATAATCAACAATAAAAACACTACATATTCTTACATAGAGGTATGCACAGGTGTTGCATACCACATATCTAGAAATTACATATCACATCTGTATACACATACATCATACAATAATCTATATTTATAAAAATAATAAAAAAACATTTCAATGAATGGTACATGAAGTTTGCGATCATTTTGTATTATATTTCAAATCCAAAACACTACAAAAAGGAAAAGTCTATGTTCATGACATTCTAGAATAATAAGGAAATACCCTCATTAGAAGTATATTATACATCAAAACCAAAAGTGTAATATATAATATCCAACCAAGGTTATTGAACTGTCCCCATAGGTGCAACTAAAGTCAAGATGGCAAATTCTTTAGATCTAAAGATCTACTAAGGATTATAATCAACTAAATGCTCTCAAACGACTACATAAATAGAAGATTCAAATGGATATGATTATAATATTGAAGCAAGGAGGGAATACGGGGGGGACTTGGATGTTCAGAATCTGAACATGCATAAATACCACCATAAAACTTCCTATTGTTGCAGAAAGACCTATATCGTTCAACATAGTAACAATGGTTGCATATCGCTGTCACTCACCGGAGTGTGAGTGCCTCCACTCTGGTACGTGGTTCTTCATCTTTCCCGCTTACACCTGTGTTGAACCGCGGCCATCCGCCATACTGTCACACTGCGCATGCGCAGGTCCCTTTAACAACTACACCTGACCACTAATGTGATTGATGGATCAATCACCTCACCCTACTTAAGGCACCTGCAGCCTTAGGTAGTTGCCTGATCTTGGAGTCTCATTCCCAGTGATTCTCTATAGGTGTCTGCAGTTTCCAAGCTGCTTCCAGCTCTACTCGTGTCTGCAGTTTCCAAGCTGCTTCCAGCTCTACTCGTGTCTGCAGTTTCCAAGCTGCTTCCAGCTCTACTCGTGTCTGCAGTTTCCAAGCTGCTTCCAGCTCTACTCGTGTCTGCAGTTTCCAAGCTGCTTCCTGCTCTACTCACCGGCGGTTCCCATACCCGCTACAGCGTGTCTACTCAGCTGATCGTCTGCAGTTTCCAAGCTGCTTCCTGCTCTACTCACCGGCGGTTCCCATACCCGCTACAGCGTGTCTACTCAGCTGATCGTCTACAGTTTCCAAGCTGTTCCCTGCTCTACTCAATGGCGGTTCCCATACCCGCTACAGCGTGTCTACTCAGCTGATCGCTTCTTCAGCTTCCCAGCTGATTCCTACTCTACTTGGTATGCATAACCACTATTGACTATTATTGTTTACTTGCATACCTATTGAACTATACGTGACTACTGCACTAAGGTACAGTTACCTATGATAGACTGTCTATGCTACATTGCCTGTTTACCCGGACAAGCTTCTCACTCAGCCGCGGTATGCTCTCATCATATTGACTTTGTTGTTACTTGCATATCCGCGCTGACCCGCTTCTCCACGTTGCAGAGCCAGCTACTATATTGACAGACTATTCATTGTACTTACCTACTTGTGTTGTACAAAACTCCTTTCTACTCGCGCTGTTTCCACACAGCTACAGTTTGCCGTTTCCACACCACTCTCCTGCACCTGGACAAGTCCTCATTCCTCCTCACAGCAGTGGTACAACTTGCTACACGCAGACCACTGACTTCCCTGCTACCTACCAGCACCTGGACAAGTCCTCCTATCACAGCAGTGGTACAACTTGCTATATGCAGACCACTGACTCTCCTGCTACCTACCTACACCTGGACATTCCTCATCAGAGCGGTGGTACAACTTGCTATACGCAGACCACCGACTACCCCGCTACCTACCTGCACCAGTACAACTCTTCCCATCACAGCGGTGGTACAACTTGCTATACGCAGACCACCGACTACCCTACTACCTACCAGCACCAGGACAACCTCCTCATCACTACAGTGGTACAACTTGCTGTACGCAGACCACTGACTCCTCCACGAGCTACCTTCACCTACTCACGTCCTCTCATCTCGTCTGAAGCTATATCGCTTCTTCTCTACAGTTCCAAGTCGCTGACCTTCCACCATCAACAGCTGCAAGTCATTGACTTCATAAGACATTCTCTACTTTCCTGCTGTTATCATCATTCACCTAACTGCCCTGAGGTCCGTGATCAACACCGCCCCTCTGTCAGTTATAACATCAGGTGAAACTCGGGTATAAACTCCTAGTGCCCGTGACAATCGCTAAGCTAATTGCTGAACAATATACTTAGGTGTGGATCTCAACGGATCTATGTGGCTCTCACCTTGCACTATGTACCTAATAATACAAAGAAGAAATGATTGTAAGAATCATGGCGTAATATACTGTTATGCACGTTTTGACGCTATCCAATAACGATTGTCGAATCTTGATTTGTGTTTCCAACGCACAAATATTTATTCTCAAAAAGTAGCAGAATAATTCAAGCAAAATAATAGTAAGTACAGCCGTTACTTATCGCAGGCGCTCTGGATCCAGTGAACAGTCATTCAGTCCTGAAGTCTGTGGACAAGATGTCTGATCACTGGATGAAAAGCTCCTGCTTATATGCAAACAGAAATACAGTGAAACAATGCAGATGGTATGGCTTGCTTCTATTGGTCTAGGCTTCATGAAGGTCCAGGGGGTTGCAGATCATAGGCTGGTTCACTCTAAGGAATCCAAAGGTGGGGGCCATCTCTCCAGGGGATGAGCTCTGTTCTTCCCACCAAAACTCCAATTACAACCAGTCCATTAGCATTTTACAGTCAGCATCATATTAAAGGTTTATTCCCTAACATCAATAACTAGAGTATGCAATGTGCGATCTATTCGCCGAATGCACCGGACAGCTGCTGATGTAAAGGGGATCAATATGATATCAGACATGACATGCTTCCTTTAACCTGAACCATATGTATCACTAATATGCATATAACTTATAATGTTACATATAAACACTACTATATTTTGACATAAATAACTATGTGTTGCGACTACGATTAATATGTACTATTTACAAATGTGTGTGTTTGTGCGAATGTATACAAAAGTGTAAAAATTGTTATTGCCACGTGTTGCGGCTGGATACGCCCTTCCACGCCGTAGCGTGCTCTAAGCATAATTTCAAACAAAGACAATCAAGTTTGCTCGATATTAATTGAAATGACTCTATCCAATTTGCTGACTTTGACGATACTTACCGGGTAGGATGTTTCAATGGTGTCCATAGTCGGGTACTCACCCTCTTGCAAACAAGGAATATGGTATAACTGATAAAAATCTGCTCCTACTGTACCAGAGGTTCTCAGGTAGTCTCCCCTCCTGGTACTAATCTGGCTCACCCCATTTAGCTTCCAAGATCGGACGGTATTGGGCGTAATGATGGGTGATATGACTGTAGGTGCATAGCGCCCCGCTGGATCTACCCAGATCTGCTGGTGGTAACCCCTATTAGGACTATAACATCCTCCCCAGCAGGATACAATCCATATAGTCCTAAACACCAGGATGATAAAGCAGAGGAGAAGGAGGGGGGAAAAAAGGGGGGGGGGAATTCGATGGCGGAACTAAATCAATAATTGCAGTTCAAAATATATGTTAAATCCATTGGGTTCTAAGGTATTCAATGTATAAATCAATCTAGCTTCCTCTTTATTTATTTGTTTGATGTGATCCCCTCCTCTCCATTTCCTCAATACTCCTTTGATGGCCATAAATTCGAAATGTTCTATTTTCCCTTGATGGACCAATTTAAAATGATTTGAAAGATTGTGCTTATCAAAACCTATCTGAATATTTCTCAGATGTTCTCCAATATGTGTTCAATTTGCGAATGGTGTGCCCCACATATTGTTTCTGACAGGAGCATTCAATAAGATAAATTACATTTTCAGTATTGCAGGTGTGGAACTCCTTAATTTTGTATGTTTTAGTTGTATGTGTAGAAGTATATTCGGTAATCGACCTGGTGCTGGAACAATGCAATATTTGACAGTTGTGGCAGCTCCCACAATAGTAAAAACCTGGTTTCTGACCTTGTACTGTCAACCAATCATTTGTCCCTTGCTTGGTTTTTAATATGATTAGTTACCAATTTTTTCTTAAAATCTGGCGCCTTCCTGAAGACATTGTGTGGGTTATCTGGTAAGTGGTCTTTCAATATGTCATCTAGTTGAAGCAGGTACCAGTGTTTTTTTATTATATGATGTAGTTGTTACTATCTGTCTGAATATTCAGAAATAAAATCAATTTAATTAGTATCCTTTTCAAGTGTTGATTTAGTCCTGTATTTCAGTAATGTCTCTCTATTAGCAGCTTCAACCCTTCTAAAATCTCTCTCTACAATCAATGGATCATAGTTCTTATCTAATTACTGTTGTTTCATAGTTGTCCCTTGTTCTCTATAGTCTTCTATGGAAGTACAGTTCCGCCTGCCCCTGGTAAACTGACCTAGAGGGATATTATTGATCCAATTAGGATGATGGTGACTGTCAGCTAGAATGTAGCTACTGACAACCACACTCTTCCTATATGTCCTTGTAATCTGATCCTTGTATGTCCTTATATATCTAAAAATTCTGCATGTGTCCCACTGAAGTTTGAGGTGAAAATGAGACCATCATCGTTGCTATTCATGTATTCAAGAAAATCGTGTAAAGTATTTGAAGTACCATCCCAGATGAAGAGAATATCATCAATATATCTCTTCCAGAGCACCAGGTCTGCCCCCTAGCCATGGTCTGACCAAATGTTGTTATCTTCCCAGTGGCTCATGAAAAGGTTGGCCTAATTAGGGGCAAACCTGGTGCCCATAGCTGTTCCACACTGCTGCAAATAAAACCGATCATTGTACCAAAAGTAATTGTGGGTGAGAATATATTCTATGTTGGTCAAAATGAAACTGATCTGCTCAGGTGGAAGCTCACTGTCTTGTTCCAGAATGTACTTGACACTCTCTAGACCTGATTGATGATTGATAACAGTGTATAGATGTCACGGTTCAGTGGGTCGGATCCTACATCTGCCTAATTTAGCACTATTCCCAGCAAGGCGCCACTATCTCTGTGGTTACCACTGGGATAGTGGCGAAGTACATGATAAGGTGTCAGCTCTGCAGACAACAGGCTATATCAGGAGTGATGGAGCATCAGCTCTGTGGATAATAGGTACAGCAGGAGTGGTGGAGCGTCAGCTCTGCAGACAACAGGTACAGCAGGAGTGATGGAGCATCAGCTCTGCAGACAACAGGTACAGCAGGAGTGGTAGAGCTTCAGCTCTGCAGACAACAGGTACAGCAGGAGTGGTGGAGCGTCAGCTCAGCAGACAACAGATATACAACGGGAGAAATGGAGCCACGTCTAATACCAAGCAGGTAACTAGATAAACAGGCACTGAGCTGCAGGGGGAAGTGCCTTTTAAAGTTTTGAGCCAAAATTGAGTATCCAGTGGGAGATAAGCAGAGGGTATAAGAAGATTGAGTCTGCATATGCGAGTTTTGAGGTGAATGCTTCTTGAGGATAGCCATACTTTCTCACCTATTTTGAAGGCAGAAGTACCCCGTTGTTTCTTATCAGCTGTGAGTTTGTAATATTTGGAAGACTTCCTAAGGCAATTCCTCACTGGATTCCAGATGGAGAGGAATCTGCGCTGTAAGGTGTTAACAGCAGGAACCTGGGTGGGAGGGAGGTCAGCACACTCAGGGAAGGATGGATGGAGTCCATAGACAATAGAGAAGGGAGATGCAGAAGTGAATTCGTGGAAGGCATTGTTGTGTAGAAATTCGGCCCATGGTCGGAGTTCTGTCCAGTCATCTTGATTCGCAGAAGAAAACATCCTGAGAAAGGTCTCCAAGTCCTGATTGACATGCTCGGTCTGTCCCTTGGATTGTAGGTGATAGGAAGATGACAAGTTCAACTGAATACCAAGGAGTTTACATAGTGCTCGCCAGAACTTAGACACGAATTGGACGCCTCGATCCGAAACAATTTCAGTAGGACAACCGTGCAAACGAAAAATCTCCTTGATGAAATGTAGTGCCAGGACCGGAGAGGAGGGAAGGCCATTGAGTGGAACCATTTTCGAAAACCGATCTACCACGACCCAGATGGTGTTATGTTTCTTACTGGGTGGTAGTTCTGTAATAAAGTCCATGCTGATGTGCGTCCATGCTTTACCCGGAATGGATAGGAGAAGTAAATGGTGTTTCAAGATGTAACAAATTCTTTAACATCAAGGTGGAGCTTAGGCCACCAGTAGTTTCGAGAGATTAATTCCGTAGCTTTACGAATACTGGTATGACCAACGAAGCGAGTGGAATGGAACTACGTCAGAAGTTTTTTCCGGAGACCAGGTGGAACAAAAATCTTCCCAGGCGGAGGTACGCCAGTATTTGTCAGAGTGGAGGAGAGAAGGGATCCAGAATGGGGTGAGACGCTATTTCCTCAGCATTGGAGTCAGGAAGAAAGGCACGAGATAGGAGGTCAAAACGTGAAAAGAAGACTGACCATCTGGCTTGCCTGGGATTTAGACACTGTGCTGACTGCAGATATAGGAAATTTTTATGGTCCGTGAAAATAGTAACGGGATGCCTAGCTCCCTCCAACAAGTAGTGCCATTCTTCCAAGGCTGTTTTAATGGCCAGTAGCTCCTTGTCTCCTATAGCATAATTCCTTTCAACAGGTACGAATTTTCTGGAGAAGAACGCACAGGGATGAAATTGATTGAGAGGGGATCTCTGTGAAAGGACACCCCCTACTCCCACATTGGAGGCATCAATCTCTAGGAAGAATGGTAGGGAAGTGTTGGGTTGTTGGAGAATGGGAGCAGAGGAAAATGCATTCTTGAGGAATTCAAAAGCCCCCAGGGCATCCGGGGACCATGATCTGGGATTGGCACCCTTCCGTGTGAGTGACGCAATGGGAGCCACGATGGTAGAGTAACCCTTAATGAAGTGTCAATAGTAGTTCGAGAATCCTAGGAAACGCTATACGGGTTTCAGGCCGAGGGGAAGGGGCCATTACAGAATCGCACGCACCTTTTCAGGATCCATTTGTAAGCCAATGCCCGAAACTATATACCCGAGGAATGACATCCGAGGTTGTTGAAAAGAAGCATTTTTCGAGCTTACAAAAGAGTTGGTTATTGCGTAGTCTTGAGAGGACCTCTGCCACGTGGATGCAGTGAGAATGAATATTTTGAGAAAAGATTAAAATATCGTCCAGGTAGACTACAACACAGTCATAGAGGAGGTCTCTGAATATTTAATTTACAAAGCTCTGAAACACTGCAGGAATGTTGCACAGACCGAAGGGCATCACCAGATATTCATAGTGGCCATCACGGGTGTTAAAGGCCGTTTTCCATTCGTCTCCAGATCTGATTCTAATAAGGTTGTAGGCCCCCCGGAGGTCTTATTTAGAAAAGACTTTGGCTCCCTTGATTCGGTCGAAGAGATCAGTGATGAGCGAAGTGGGGTATCGGTTCTTGATAGTTATCGCATTAAGAGCGCAATAATCAATACATGGCCGTAAGGACCCATCTTTCTTTCTTTTCTTTTTTTTAAATAAACTTTTTTATAGTACAAAAGAAGATATTACAGCATATCATACAATTTACAATATGGTAATCAATTGTACAATTTTTATAAAGAAATTGAAACACATGGGGAAGGTTCAATATGAAAAATTAGAAGGGAGGGGGGGGGAGGAAGGGAAGGAACCGAAGTCTTACAAATCATCAATCAAATATAACTTAGACCTAAGCAAATGAATGGTGAGGACATATATAAAGGAATAATTAAGAAGATTAGAAGAAGTATCGTTGCCCACTTATTGCTCAATCAAAAATTGGAAAATCCTACAACAAATACATTCCTCATAAACTCCTCAATAAATACCACCTGGTACCCTCAAAAACTTGCATGATATGTGACTGAATTGACTCATCCAGCGTAGCTATATATGTACCCCATTTAACATGAAAACTTTTGACCCCTTTTTCCAAATCAGAAAATGTGGCACGCCTTTCAAAATACAAAATCTCCATCAATTTTAGTTCTAACACAGTCGGGGATTCATGCGAAGTCCACCTACCCGAGATGGCTTTTTTTGCCAACTTAACTATGACAGTCAATAACGGTAAAATTTGAAGGTCCTTTATCTGATCTTTCCAGACATCAAAGACAGCAAATAGCATTGCCTCATAATGAGGCTTAACTTGAATCCCAAATGTAAAATTTAAGAAGGCAGCTAGTTTATTCCAGAATCTATTAATTTTTGGGCATAACCACAAATTATGTATCAGTGTTGCTTTTCAGATTTGTGACACTTGGGACACATAGCCAAATCAGATCCTACCACATGCCGCCTTTGCATCTGAGAAATGTACGCTCTATTGATCATTCTAATATGGACCTCTTGTAATTTTGCCGAACTTAGTGCCTTCATTGTACGTTCCATATAATGTAAGATATCTCCAGGAGGGCGCAGGTCTGGGAGGTCTTGTTTCCAAGAAGCCCAGGTTCTGGCCCATATAGAATCTAACTCCGTATTAATTAAATCTATATACAGATACTTGATCCTAAATCTGTGTATTCTGAAGAAGCCTAAAATAGACTCAAGATCAACCAAATTCTCCAAATTGTTTTGTAACAATAATCACTGTTTATTCACAACATAGTGGCGAATTTGTAACTAAAGATAGAAATGAGTATTTGGAAATGCATGCAACTTCCGTAATTGTTGAAATGAATACATAACACCCCCGGGATCAAAAATGTATTTTACTGCAAATATACCCTTCTCTTTCCAAAGCCTATAAGTCTGGTTGTCAAGAGAAGGGGTAAACTCTGGGTTACCCCAAAGTGGTAAGTATTTTGTGAATTTTGAATCATTATTTAGCTTCTTATTTATAATTAACCAGACGGCATATGTATCCCTGAACAAAATATTATCAAAATTTGGAGATGGGATTTTCACTTTGGGGAGATGAAGTAGTGCAGCTGCTGCATAGGGAAAAAACAAATCCTCTTCCAGAGACCTATTAGTAAAATGTTCCAAACCCAATAGCCAATCCAAAATATATCTGAACATAGCTAATCTATTGAAAGCCTGAATATCAGGAAATCCCAATCCTCCTTTACTCTTAGGTAACATTAATCTCCTTCTGGCTATCTTCGATTTTTTTTTTGTTGCCATATAAACTGACTAAAAAGTGTAGTACACCTTGCTACATCGATTTTGCTAACCGCAATGGGAAGCATCAACATGGGGTATGTAAGTTTGGGATACACTATGCTCTTAATAATTGCAACTCTACTTATCAGTGATACTAGCAGGTGTTTCCAATTACCTGAGTCTGTATTTTATTTATGGTGGGAGTAAAATTATGCTGGTATAGATGAAGGGGAGTGGAAGTAATTTGTATTCCAAGATATTTAAGAGCAGTCTTAACCACCGGAAAGACCCCAAAATTATGTTGAGACCGATTCCTTACTTGGGGCTTACCTAGATATAATATTTCTGATTTGTGGATATTTATCTTGTACCCTGTAAAAGAACTAAATGTTTCTATAATATCAAGGATTACCGGGACAGTGCTTTCAGGTTTGGATATAAAAAGGAGCATGTCATCAGCAAATAACGAAAGTTTTACTTCTGTACTTCTAACCATAATTCCGAAAAAGGATTGACTCTGCCTAAGGGCTACGGCTAATGGTTCTAAAACAATAGCAAACAGAAGTGGTGATAGAGAGCAGCCCTGACGTGTCCCTCTGCAAATAGGAAAAGGTGCAGAGATATAACCATTCACAACAATCTGTGCTAAAGGATTCATATATATCATCTTAAGCGACTCAACAAATTGCGTTGGGAATCCAAACCTGAGAAGAGTTTTGTAAAGGTGATCCCACCCCACCATATCAAATGCCTTTTTGGCGTCTAAAAAAAAAAGTAACAGTGTGGGATCATCTCCCTCAGACTCCCACTCCGACTAAAGTACCGTGATGACCTTTCTAATGTTTGAAACTGAGTTCCACCCCCATATAAAAGCAGTTTGATCTGGGTGAATAATAGAAGGTAGAATTACTTTAACAACCAAAGTGTGCGGTGGTATGTCCGAGTCTGCCACAAAAACACTCATGCACAAAGTATATAATTTAAAAATAGTTTATTCTAACATATAAAAAAACCATAATGGGTACAACCAATGTGGGCTGTTATCGGTGCCAAACCAATTATTAGCGAGGTAGGTGCACCTACCCGCCAACCAGATAATATGTGTACCAGTCCAGCAACTGTATAAGAGCCGTTCCACTCTATTATTGTAAAGATTGTGATATGATTTTCACGGGATATCCAAACCCTAATATTAGGGATAATAGTATGGAGAATACAGTGATGTATTTGGGAGGTCCAACTCCGGAATAACTGGTGAGATCCAATACGGAATGTCAAAGGTAACAAAAAGTCTCTTACCAATTATGGCGATGTATTACAAGACCGGTACCTTGATATGTACTATGTACTGTGTACCCGAAATGGATCCTCCTCTTCTAGATGTAGATATTATACGGAGCTCCGTGTATAGCTCTTAACCTCACCACATCAACTCCAACCACTAGCGCGCGGTCCCGCTGGTGACTGACGTCATAGGAGTGCGCCCCCGTCTCCTCCGGGACTCATCAGAAGTATAAAGGTGAATGGTAGGTAAAAAGATGCACTGGTATAGGCACTGATCCAAAGTCCACAAGAATAATTTAAAATTGTTTGCTGTTCATTTGACGCGTTTCATCCCGATATAGGCGATTTCCTCAGAGATAAGTTTCTCACTGACTTCGGTCGTCTTTTAAGACCACAGCAAATTGCAGACAATTAACACCTGGTTCCTGCCGTAATACACCTGCCCTTGTCCACTGCACAGGGCTCCTTCCTCCCCCTGTACACTCGCTGCAACTTCGAGTTTAAACTAGAAACTTTCAGCGTTGACCATGGTAGGTGCTGTCACTCACCCTGGAGCCCCAGGCACACTGAGAGATGCGCATCTACCATGGTCAACGCTGAAAGTTTCTAGTTTAAACTCGAAGTTGCAGCGAGTGTACAGGGGGAGGAAGGAGCCCTGTGCAGTGGACAAGGGCAGGTGTATTACGGCAGGAACCAGGTGTTAATTGTCTGCAATTTGCTGTGGTCTTAAAAGACGACCGAAGTCAGTGAGAAACTTATCTCTGAGGAAATCGCCTATATGGGGATGAAACGCGTCAGGTGAACAGCAAACAATTTTAAATTATTCTTGTGGACTTTGGATCAGTGCCTATACCAGTGCATCTTTTTACCTACCGTTCACCTTTATACTTCTGATGAGTCCCGGAGGAGACGGGGACGCACTCCTATGACGTCAGTCACCAGCGGGACCGCGCGCTAGTGGTTGGAGTTGATGTGGTGAGGTTAAGAGCTATACACGGAGCTCCGTATAATATCTACATCTAGAAGAGGAGGATCCATTTCGGGTACACAGTACATAGTACATATCAAGGTACCGGTCTTGTAATACATCGCCATAATTGGTAAGAGACTTTTTGTTACCTTTGACATTCCGTATTGGATCTCACCAGTTATTCCGGAGTTGGACCTCCCAAATACATCACTGTATTCTCCATACTATTATCCCTAATATTAGGGTTTGGATATCCCGTAAAAATCATATCACAATCTTTACAATAATAGAGTGGAACGGCTCTTATACAGTTGCTGGACTGGTACACATATTATCTGGTTGGCGGGTAGGTGCACCTACCTCGCTAATAATTGGTTTGGCACCGATAACAGCCCACATTGGTTGTACCTATTATGGTTTTTTTATATGTTAGAATAAACTATTTTTAAATTATATACTTTGTGCATGAGTGTTTTTGTGGCAGACTCGGACATACCACCGCACACTTTGGTTGTTATATTTATCTATTTTTGGGGTGCAGATCCCCAGCGTTGGTACCGAGTCTGAGCAGTCATTTCAGTACCGGACTAAGTTATATATTTTGTAGAATTACTTTAGCCCGTTCTGCAAAGATCTTTGGCAATATTTTATAATCAGCATTCAGGAGTGATATTGGCCTATAGGAGCTGGGTAGATTCTCTCCCTGGTTTAGGCAAGATTTTCAATATTGCCGTATTAAAATGGGGGGGAAGATGTTCACCTGATATTGTAGTATTATAGAAAGTTTGCAAAACTTTGGAAATTCGAGGAAGTAGAAGTTTATAGAATTCTCCAGAAAGACCATCTTGCCCTGGTGCTTTATTGGGTTTTAAGTGTTTAATTGTTGCTACCATTTCTTTTTCTGAGATTGGGGCTGTCAAAAGTAATCTGTGGGTCTGTGAGTTGAGGTAATTTAATCTGGGACCAGATAGTATGTTTATTTTCTAGATTAGGTGAGTCTTGTGCAGAGAGTGATTCATAGAATGCTTGTAATATAGATATGATATCCTTTCCTGAATGTCTAATTGTTCGAGATGAATCACACAGGGAAGAAATACATGTGGGGAGTTTAGTTCCTTGTAATAGATTAGAAAGCAAATTACTAATTTTATTTCCAGACCTATAAAATTGATATCTACCTCGTTTAATAGGTTTGTTTCCCAATTGCATAACTACATTGTCAAAGTGTATTTGTTTCTCCTGGTAGCAAGCCCTATTAATAGGATTAGGAGAGTGTTTCCACCTGTTAAATGCCACTTTAAGGTTTTTTTTGAGATTGTAGGTGTAATTCAGATTGGTCCTTTTTGATTTTTGTAACGTATGATATTATCTCCGCTCTCAATACCGCTTTCGCAGCTTGTCAGTATAAAGTAGGGTTGGAAGTATGTTCCCCATTATGTTGCTCATACATAGCCCATGCCGCATCTAGCATGTTTTTGAACTGCTGTGACAACATTAATCCAGAGGGAAAATGCCATTGTCTATGAGATCCCACATTTGGATTGACCTCCAAACTCAGCCAAATAGGTGCGTGGTCTGACAGACAGATGGGTTCTATCTCTGTTTCAGCAAACCACTGCGTAATGTTCTTTGACACCAAGAAATAGTCTATCCTAGAGACAGTGTTATAGACTGGCGGGTGATAAGTATAAAATCTTGGGTAGTCGGGTGGCGCAGACACCAGATATCTATGAGTTGCAGTTGCTGTTCTATGTATTTTATCCCAATTTTGTATCTAAGTAGCTGGTGTTGAGATCCTCTCTGTCTATCTAGCGTGTCTGAAGAGACTATATTGAAGTCATACCCCAATGTGACTCTTGAGTCTACATGAGTGTAGAGTTTGTTAGTTACCTTTAAATAGAATGGTTTATGATAAATCGCTGGTTCATATATGTTACAAAGAAAGTATTTATTACCCACTGAAGAAGCTTCCAAACATATATAGCAACCTTCTGCATCAGTTTGCTTACTATGAATTGTGATAGGAAAATTTTTACGTATCAGGATCGCCATCCCTCTGGATTTAGATGAGTATGAAGAATATGCCACAACCTGCTGACCTAGCATATTTAACTTCTCATGCTCCAGATCTGTTAGATGCGTTTCCTGTAAAAGGGTGATATCAGAGCCCAATTTGTTGATGTAAGTCAAACTTTTGCTCCGCTTAATTGGAGAGTTTATACCGTGGACATTCCATGAACAAATTTTCAACATGCCCTACATCCTATAAAATATCTATATATATTCTGAACAATCATAAAGAAAATTGGAGTTAGCATGAATGAACCAACACCATTTGTCCTTTGGTCTGTCATCATTAGTTAACAAGCTTCGGAGGACAAGGGGAAAGGGAAGTGAAAGATATGGGGAAAAGAAAAGGAATGAAAGAAGACACACAAAAAATATAAGGAACTTAATTCGGAAGGTTGATATGAGAAAGAGGGAAAAGAATCCACACATCCGTGTTTCATTACCGGGTACGAGTAACCTCCTTTTCGTCCTAACAAATGTGAGCATGAAAACATTCTGAGGTTTCCAACCCTCCACAACTTATGATAAAGAACACCTAATATAGTGAATGCTTAACATATACAATTATACAGTGTTTATCAGCTTATACTTTAACAATAATAAAGAACAATGGTATAATCTGAAAATGTTCTAAACTAAAAGCATCAGAATAACTTTATAAACCTAACTGGTATATATTATTAACTTTACTTATAGAGATTCCAGGTTGATTATCTATCATCTAATGACATGAAAAACTCAACATCTAAATTCGAAAACTAAAATAGCTTGACTAGAACTTATGCGCGTGACTATTGGAAGTTATATCTTCTAAAGACTAGGTCATATCAACATCTCTAATCAGATAAATACCATACAATCAGAATACTCATCTCCCTGCGACTGTGAATCTGAGTCCAATGTTACTGATCCATAGCTTGGGCTGATCTCTCAGAGTTCTCCACGTCAAGGTAGGCTTGTGCGTCTTCCACAATGTTAAAGTCTCGTGAATCTGATTCCTGAAACAGGTGCAATTTCAATGGGTATAGAAGTGGAAATTTATGACCCTCTCTTATAAGGCTTGAACATAACGGTGCCATTTCTTTCCTTGCTCTGGATACCTACATAGAGTAGTCCTGAAATAGCAATAACTGCCTGTCTTGCCATAGAATTTTCCCCTTCTGTTTTGCTGCTGACCAGATCTTGACTTAAAACATTTGAAGATGACTGTGCGGGGTTTTATGTCCAAATTTTCTCTGGTTGGGCCCAGTCAGTGTGCCCTTTCAATTTCTAATTCCGTCTGAAATATTTAGTAAGGATGGTAGCTCCAACACAAGAAATTGAGTCAAGGCTTGGCCTTTCATTGTTTCCGGAAGACCAACCAGGCGAAGGTTATTGCGTCGCGATCTATTCTCAAGGTCATCAATTTTATTCAGCATTTGCCTTTCATTCTTACGTAGCATAATGACCTCTTGTTGTAGGGAGGAGATATTCTACATATGCTCCCCTATGCGCTGTTCATTGACTTTAACTTGGTTGTTTGTAGATGCTACCTGGTCTGATAATTTCTTAATGCCTCCTGCAAATTTATTTGCTTGTGACTGCAACAAGAGTTCCATTGTTTTGTGTATAGCTCTAACCACTTTGGCATAAGATAATGGTGAGACTTCTGAGCTCGTGTCCATTCCATCAACTTGTTACATCAGCAATAAGATAAGTTAAATACTGACTGTTTTTTCATGTAGCACACAAATATCAACTTTAAATTTCAGTGTACAAATAAGCTATCAACTATTTGTGTGCTACATGAAAAAACAGTCAGTATTTAACTTATGAGCAAAACAGAAAACCAGTTTGCACAACTTGCATTGTAACATGGTTTTGAGACTAAAATAAGATACCTCTTCATTTAAGATCCTTAATGAATCAGGCCCCAGGTTTTTACTATTGTGGGAGCTGCCACAACTGTCAAATATTGCATTGTTCCAGCACCAGGTCGATTACGGAATATACTTCTACACATACAAATAAAACATACAAAATTAAGGAGTTCCTAACCTGCAATACTGAAAATGTAATTTATCTTATTGAATGCTCCTGTCAGAAACAATATGTGGGGCGCACTATTCGCAAATTGAAAACACGTATTGGAGAACATCTGAGAAATATTCAGATAGGTTTTGATAAGCACAATCTTTCAAATCACTTTAAATTGGTCCATCAAGGGAAAATAGAACATTTCGAATTTATGGTCATCAAAGGAGTTTTGAGGAACTGGAGAGGAGGGGATCACATCAAACAAATAAATAAACAGGAAGCTAGAATGATTTATACATTGAATACCTTAGAACCCAATGATTTAAACATAGATTTTGAACTGATTTAGTTCCCCCATCTAATCCCCCCCCCTTCCCCCCCTCCCCTCTGCATTATCATGCTGGTGTTTAGGACATTATGGATTGTATCCTGCTGGGGAGGATGTTATGGTCCTAATAGGGGTTACCACCAGCAGATCTGGGTAGATCCATTGGGCGTTATGCACCTACAATCATATCACCCATCATTACGCCCAATACCGTCCGATCTTGGAAGCTAAATGGGATGAGCCAGACCAGTACCAGGAGAGGATACTACCTGAGAACCTCTGGTACAGTAGGAGCAGAGTTTTATTAGCCATACCCTATTCCTTGTCTGCAAGAGGGTGCGTAGCCGACTATGGACACCATTGAAATATCCTACCCGGTAAGTATATTACTCCATGATTCTGACAATCATTTCTTCTTTGTATTATTAGATACATAGTGCAAGGTGAGAGTCACACAGATCCTTTGAGATCCACACCTAAGAATATTGTTCAGCCATTAGCTTAGCGATATGCAACCATTGTTACTATGTTGAACGATATAGGTCTTTTTGTAACAATAGGAAGTTTTATGGTGGTATTTATACATGTTCAGATTCTGAACATCCAAGTTCCTCCCCCCCCCCATGTTCTCCCTCCTTACTTCAATATTATAATCATATCCATTTGAATCCTCTATTTATGTAGTCATTTGAGAACATTTAGTTGATTATAAGCCATAGTAGATCTTTAGATCTATAGAACATGCCATCTTGACTTTAGTTGCACCTATGGGGAAAGATCAATAACCACTGTCTAGTAAACATGAGATATTACATATCCATCTAATGGGTATTCATATATTACACTTTTGGTTTTGATGTATAATATACTTCTAATGAGGATATTTCCTTATTATTCTAGAATGTCATGAACATATACTTTTCCTTTAGTGTCACTTGAACTGACTTTGTGATCCTCAAGAACTTTTATACCAAGTTGCCATTGGGACAGTTAAGATTTTCAACTCCAGGACATTTTGGAGTAGAGTGGGATATATATCCCTTTCTTCCCTCCCTTGGAGGCTACTGTTTCTCATTTGCTACACATCATTTGTACACAGTGCATTTGGTTGGAACCATCTCCCTATAAAATTCCATTTATTTATACTGGGTATTAAGATATATGATCATATACAGTTATTCGGTTGGATTACCCCTTTTCTGGCACCTTGTATTTATTGATGTTGTTTTGGTTTTTTTGGGTTTTTTTTTTTTATTATTTCACATGTTGCGCTTCATGACTACAGACCAATAATATCAGCATTGTTTATTCTTGAACTGTTATTCTTATATTTGATATATAATATCCTCATTACTGCAAGCGCAATTGGGATGCCTTTGTTTATCAATTTTGTCATCCAAGGAGGGATACCTTGGTCCCACTGCTGCTGCAGTAATACCATTTAGCCTGGGATTGAGCACAGTGTTCACACCCATTCAGCAGTTGTCCCGCTCTCCATCTCAGCACCATCTTCAGTGAAGGTCTGACTCCTGGACCCTGCAGGAGAATACACTAAAGGAGACAGGTGCATACAAATAACAAACAGTTTGGTATGTTACTTGCCAGTGACCATGTTACCAATGGTTACCAGCTACTTACCTGGGAACAGACCGATATCGCTCATACATACCTGCTCTGAGCCACCCGTGTCCACCAGAAATCAGCCACTCCGCAGGCTTCTGCCCGTGGCCTGAACCCCGGGTGTTAAGCCCGCCTTGTCTTGGGGCTCAGGACTTTAGGTGCCCTTTTGGACAGGTAGAGGGGCCTTATATGCCACTCTCAGCAAATTAAAAATTTAACTATCAAATGACCAAGTGTCCCCTACACTACCAAGGACCTAGCACCCTGCTAAGCCAAGGCCTATTGCCTGCTATCAACTATAAGGGCCTACTGCCCTGCTAACAACCGGGAACTACTGTCCCGCTAACCATAAGGGCCTAATGCCCTTCTAACAAGGACCTAGTGTCCTTCTAACAATCACGGACTGCTGCCCTGCTACCCTAGCAGGAGCCTCGCGCTCTACAAAACTCAGAGGCCTGTGCCTCTCTACACCTATGGGTCTTGTGCCCTGCCTCAACTCTTAGGGGTCTAGTGCCCCAGCAAACTATAGGGCCTTGCGTCCTATCTAAACTCAAGGGCTCTTATGCTCACTCTACCTCTAAGGCCTTTGTGCCCAATGTCTAATGGGCCTTGTGCCCAAGTTTTACATATTGGGCCTTGTGCCCAAGATCTACCTATTGGGCCTTGTGCCCAGAATCTACTACTGGGCCTTTTGCCCCCTCACTAAATATGGGGCCTAAGGCCCAGATAAACCTTGCTTATACCCTAACGGCATCAGGACCTTTTGTCCACTATGGCACCACGGGCCTAGTGCCTGAACTGTGCCCACAGGCCTTGTGCTAGTCCTAATAGCAGGAAATATACTTACCTGCTCCGCGCAGGATTCTCAGCTTGTCCCGGTGTCTTTGGGAATTCCAAACCCTCCAGCTAGCAGCGCCTCTTTCCCTCTTCGGTGCGCTGCTCCCCACTGTCTTCTTGGTGGGGGCACCCTTAACCCTAGAATAAGGTTTTCCCCCCAATGATCTCTTCTTTTCCTTGATCTCAGCGTCTTCTGACTTGCGCGCTGTCTTCTTCACTTGCCATGCCGTCTTCTCCGTTGTGTTCTTGTGGCAGGGTAGCTCCTAGCCCTTACAAGGGTTCCCTGTCACTTCTGCTTGTGTCCATGCCTTCTTTGCTTAGGGATATCCCACAATGTCCTCTTCCGTTGACTCTGCTGCCGCACTGCACTGAAAATGGCGGCGCTAGCACACTGATGTCACGCGGCATCGCCACGAGTCCCGATTGGCTTGGCGCAGTGCCAACAATTTAAACGGCCGGAGAAGAGTCAGGATTGGCTCACCTATCTACCCGCCGATTGGCCAATAGGAGAAGGTGAGCCCAGATTGGCTCACTCGCCAACAGAAGATGGACACTTACCTGCGCTGGAACGCAGGTATAGTGAGTTGTCTTCTTTCTTCTTTAGTTCCTGCTTCACCATCTTGACGGGCACCTCGGTGGCTGGGCATGCCTCCACACATTTGAAACTGCACCCCACCTCGCAGCATGTCATGTTTTTGCCAGTGCACAAATGGCACCTTGTAGCTGACTTTACTGCTAATTCTAAGTAAGAAGAACAAACGTTTTGGCATTAATATATATTAAATGCTGTATTAATTAAATAAAATATCTAAAGTGTATATTACATTACTAAATTTGTACAAATGTTCTTTTTCACAATTTGCAATATGTGTCTCTGCCTTATATCAGTCTGTGCCAGTAGTGTGATAGACTTGCTGACTAGATTTGTAAAAATGCACTGTGTGGGTTGGTAGATTAATTCACAGAAGCAAAGCCAGTGATGTCACAGCAGCTTAAATGCTGAATTTTCATTTTGTGTCAGATCACATTAGGTCAATGTCTTACAAACCGACATATATCATTATCAGTGTGTATGCCTGCTACAAGCACATATACATTATACATGAGAACTAATATAAAATTATTCTCTGAGTGCACATCATGTTTGCTTTTTTTACTAAACTTCCTGTGTCAACCACTCAAAGGATTAGCAGTGGAGAAATAGAAAGCGTGATTTCTTATTTGTGGCTTTGTAGTCTGGATGCCAAAAGACCACTGAAGTAATGCCTTCAAGGTCCTAGTAAGTAACAGGTGATCCCACAGTATCAAGTGATTCATAGGTAGTGCCCCTCTGTTCAGTCATTCACAGGTGGTGCCCCTTTGTGGAGTTATTCAAATGTAGTGCCACACTGTCAAGTGATTCATAGTCATTCACAGCGGCGCTCAAAAACGTTTACTTCGGTATATACAAAGTTTCATAGCAGAAGAAGTTATACAGGACAAACTGATGCAAAATAACATGCAATAAATTTGCAGAACACTCACTCACATTTGCTACTTTTATGGAAAACTATGGAGGCAATTTACTAACCATCTGTGTCTTTTTGCCAGTGATTTTCACCTCCAAACTTCAGGATTTACTCTCATGACCACTCCTGATTGGCTGCCTGTCTATTAAGTAGCCGTCTTACTGGACATTAACCCGGGGGCAGTGCACTTCATCTATTAGGGTTTTTTAATTTTTTACCTTATGGATTTGGTCAGATCAAGACAAGAGGAAGATTCCAGGTAAGTATTAAATAATACTGCACTATAGAAGATGTTATGGAGGAAACAATATAAAAAATAATGGGAACAAAATAATCCTTTATTTCATTGCACAAATCATTTATTCTATTACTAAGGGGGCACAACGCAGTTATTAATTGTGTCACAAAAGTGGGCACTATATTATAATATTTTATCCCTGGTACCCACTGGCCAGGAGTACCAGAAGGGGCCCAGTGCTACTTAGCATTGGGCTGGGCATCCCTGGGTTCCAAATGTTTATTAAGACCCTCGTCCCTAGAGGACTGGGCCGATGCTAAGTAGCATAGGTTGTTACAGTAGGGGAGGGAGGGTTTCTTTAATTCTGTCTTTTTAACTACTGACACAGGCCAGATAACTCAAATAGCATGTGATTTAAGTTATCTTCCCTCTCACAGCCATTTCTTTTTTTTCTGCCAGGTTTTTCTGGTGGTTTGTCAAACAGCAATGTGATAAATTTCACACTTTGTGTTTTTAACATGTAAAAATAAAATAGGGATAGTGAAGCCTAATGTGGAGTCTAGAAAAACAATGTTTTTTCAGCAGCTTGGCCTTTAGTACATCTAGTGGACTTAAAACCTCCAACAGAATCACTGAGAAAGCTGTAGTAATAAAGGCATGGGGAAACTATCACCGGCAATAGGGCTATTCACCCTGCAATAAATCAGTCCTGTATCTTGATAAAAGCAACAAGACACATGCTATAAAATCAGTCCAAATGAAGACATTTCACAAATAAAGGTCTCTTAAGAATACAGACACTATGGGCTAGATTTACTAACAGGCGGGATGCTCGGCGTGTTTGATCCGCCATGCATCGCCGCGTTTTTTCCGGCAGGTTTACATGGCAAACAGCCGGATTTACGAATGGGCGAGTTTCAGCTTCAAGTTGAAGCCGCCAGCGATGTCACAGCGGGATGTAATGCTCCAAGCCGCCGGCTGCTTTGAATGGAACATGGCGCTTTAGCTTTAAATCACGGTGGTTTCGTGTGATGGTGGGTTTTTTGAAAAAAGCACCTGTATCATGGCCTTTTACTATTGGCTACTTTCAATGTCAGGAGATTTGACATCACAAGCCCTATATAAAGCACTGGCCTGCCACTTTTTCTTTGATAGGGTTTTGAGGAGAAAAGAGATAGGAGCTTGGAGGATTTTGGATTGTGAGAGTTGGTTTTGAGGGGTCTTGTGCTGCGATTTCTGACTGGAGTGTGAGTAGTCATGTGTTCTTTTACAGTATTGTGCTTTTATTTTCTGATTTCATTTCTATCTTGTATTTATTGTATTTGTCTAGTCCTTTGCCTCTGTTACTTGTGTGTGAGTGTGTTGTGAGTGTTTCAGTAGTTAGTGTAGTTTGTCCTTAGTGTTTGTCAGTACTTCAGTGTTACTTGTTTTTTGTGTCTTACTGAATATTATGAACAGAGATAGGAGGGGGGCAGAGGCTGAGAAGAGGGAAATGGAGCTGGAGGGGACAGAGGAAGGTGAGGAAGGGTTAGAGGAGACAGGACAGGGCAGGAAGACCAAGTCTGGGAGAAATGTGAGATTTTCTCAGGACGAGAACTGTCCTGGCAGCCCGTACTCCGCTCAGGTGGCGTCATCAATTGTGGGGCCAAATATGTGAGGCTGTGAACGCGGTGGGGCCATTAAAGGAGTCCGTGGCTCACTGCCGCTAAAGATTTTCAGATATAAAGAGGAGACTTAAGGAAAAAATGGCTGAGGAAAGGAAGGCAGCAAGATGAACAGGTGGTGGACCCCCACTTCGTGTGGAATACACCACCTATGAGGAGGAGCTGCGGAAGTTACTGCCCGGGAAATTGTAGAGGGGGTCAATGTGCAGGACACCGAGCACCTTCGTTTGGCCAACCAGCTAGTGAGTTATTTGCAATTTTTACTCTAACAGTTTTGCAAGTACACATGACTTTTTATAAAAATGTGTTTGTTTTTTTCAAACACATTTTTAAAATATACTGTATATATTTCAAATGATTGTCGCTGCAAATACATTTTATGCTTTTTCTAATACATCCAGATTCACCTGTAAGAGACTCCACTCCGAGTCCAAGGTCTACTCCTCCACATTCTGTGAGGGATTCTGCCCCTGAAGAACAAGCAGGTGCATGTAGTCTGTTTGGGGGAGAAACAATGGTGTTAGATGTTTTTATGTGCAAATGTTGGTGTGCATGTTATATATCGTGATTTTTATTTGGTTTGCAATGAAAACATCATGTACTACACAGAGGGAGAACTAAAATAGTAATAGCTTACCCAAAAGCACTGTCTTGCAGCATTTTGCTGCCAGCACCATCATATTTGTGTATCCAAATCATTTGCTTTTCTATCCCCCTTACCCAAACATAGTCCAAATGAGAATGTTTATTAAAAAGTAAAAAAATGCATCCTTAAGCAGGTTGCATAGGACAAGTAATCAGGAATGCAAACATTGTTAAACAATCTGTAGTTTATCCAGTGTCCAGAATGCAATATACAAACATATTATATCCTATATACTTACCGTGATTTTTCAAACACAGGTCCGTCTTCATATCAGTCAGCTCAGTGGGAGTCCTTGGAAATGTCACCGCACACAGAGAATGACAGAGTAATCACGCTCCAAGTTGTTCATGCCCCTGTGTCTTCCCTCCAGGATCAATCAACTGGGCCTGCAGAACACACTGAAGAGCAGCAAACTGCACCTCCTACATTAGATACAGGGAGAGAAATGGCCCAATCAATTGGAAAATTCCAACTACTGCAATCCCAGTTCATGGACACACAAACAAGGCATATGTCACATATTGTGGGGCATTTGAGGCGTGCACACCGCAGTAATAGTCAGATACCTGCTGTGGTAAATTGTATTGCTACAGTTATTGAGCAATCAAATGTAACGATGATCCAAATGACTGGTGCTGTGGAGGCCTTACACACAACTGTAAGGGAGGTGAATGCTAATGTAAATAGGATGGCAGGGCAAATTCAACATGAAATAATGGCCTGTTTCCCGGTACCAATGTCATCGGCCACAACTAGTACCGCTAGCACGCCTAATAGATCAGTCCAAAGTACACCTCCAAGGAGAGGTGCTCGCACCAGGGGTGGCCGAAGGAGAGGAGAGAGTGTCTCCAGAGGTGCTGATGTTCCTGCCAAAAGGCATAGATAGCCTAATGCTTGTGGTTTATGTTTAAAATTGTTAGAAACAAATGTTTTCTATACCACACGTGTTCCTTTTTGAGTCTTGATTAAATGTTTTTGCACTTTCTCCAGCCTGTTACTGCACAGGTACACGTATGTAAAAAGCAGTTTATATATTTTTGTGAATGTGTATGCAATGTTCATTTTCAGTCTATGCTTACTACTGCAATAAATGCGGTTACATTTCAATGCTAACAGTCTTTCTTTTCTGCCAATTAAACAAGAGTATACTGCTTACAAAAAGCAATGCACAAATTCCACTTACACATTGACATCTGACTGTAACTTACCAGTGACGTTCAAATTTACCACATGAGGAGTACACACTATCCTCTGTTTCAAGGTTCCAAACTCTAATACAAAAAATTACAAAAAAAAACATTGCTCTCACATCAAACACATTTTGTACCAAGAAATGTTTTTACTAGTATGCACTTACATGTAAAGTAGTTTGCAATGAGACAGTCTCTAATCTGCCTCCCCCCTCTGTGCTCTGCACATCACCAGATGGGACACGGACCCCTACTTGTTCACCGTCTACTGCAATAATCGGTAGCCAAAGTTGATGTAAAGCCAGATTATGTAGCACACAGCAAGCCAGCACAATATCAGACAACTTTTAAGGCACATACATAAGCACACCACCAGATTTATCAAGGCACTTGACCCTGGTCCTCAATAGTCCAAAGGTACGCTCTATCACACCTCTACTGGCTATGTGTGCCTCATTATATTTGTACTGTGCAGGAGTCTGAGGATGCAGCAGAAAAGTCATCAGCCATGAGCGACACCCATATCCTGAATCTCCTTTAGCCAAAAATGTTAGGTACCATTTTATGGAGCTAGCAGGGTGTTGTATAAACGCATCACTGTTACACTGCCTGTCATACTACAAGACCTCTGGAAGGTATGAAAATATTAAAGAAAAGGTAAAAGTATTTGTTAAAAAAAAAAAAAAAGCGTGAGGTCCCCCCTCTATTCAGTCTTAACCCTAGTGCTGCCAGCCTACTGCTGGTCCCGTGAAAATCGGGGAAAATTTTTGCGTGAGGTCCCCCCTATTTTCACAGAGCCAGGTGGCACTATAGCAGGGGGGACACGTGGCAGGGGTCCTCCTGCCATAATGACAAACCAACCCCAGGCTGTTCAGTGCTGGGCTGGATTCCCTAGGGAGTGGGGTCCGCCGAAAAAAACGAGCGCCCCCCCCTCCCCCTAGGGACACCCAGCCCAGTGCTAATAGCACTAGGGCTCTTCCTACACCCTGGGCGGTGGCTGTAGGGTAATAAACGGCAAATGTATAGTGAAAGAAACAAACAGACGCCATTTTGTTTTATGAAACTACAAGTCCCAGCCAGCCAGGTTGCCCTAAACAGTGTGGCCATGCTGCTACTTGTATAACTACAAGCACCAGCATACCCATGGCAGCCAGGGCATGTTGGCACTTGGAGAACCACAAGTGCCAACATGCCCTAACACCCAGGGCTGGCTGGGACCTGTATGTGGCTCCCTGGTTGCAGACAGGCAGCATTTATTTTTGGTTTAGGACCGCTTATAAGAAGTATCTTCTTTACTAAGGTATAAAGTTAGCAGTATGAATGTAATCCAAAGCTATAGCTAAATAAGCCAGATACAAGGCCAGGCAGATGCAGTGCAAAAGTACAAGGTCAGGGTTAACAAGCATAGGTTGCAGAGTCAAAAATTAAATATCCAAGCTTTAAATACATTTAAGATACAGCAGGCTGAACTTATTGCAGTTACTGTTAAGCAGGCTTGCCTTTTAGTTGTTCAACATTTAAAATACATCCACTATGTTGTACAGCAATCATTACCTATGTTCCCCTGCTTTAAAAATGGCGCACATCACATTAATTTGTATGCTATATAATCCAGTGGTTTGGAGAGAAAAAACTCAAATCACTGGTGATGTGTGGTGATTCCAAAATATCTAAACCACTAGCAGTTTATTCAAAATCTCAATAAAAATGCTGTTTTTTTTTTTTAGACCTGCTTCTGGTGGGATGGATAGCTCAAGCAGCATGCGTCACGGGGCCAAAATGATGCGATTCGTCGCTCCCCGCACCCTTCCATCCTCACTTCTCCCCCAGTATGCATTATATCCTTATGTATATATACACACCTTACAAAATTTGAATTACTTAGCTGCCTTCTCGATATAAACTTTCTGTGGAATTGGAATGGGAGCAAGATGAATTTGCCATTGGGAGCATCTTCATACAAATTATCAGAGACTGCACAGGCAGAGAAATAAAAGCTATATTTATTTTATGCAAATTGGGCTATTTGCCCACTTTAGGCATACATTTTTGGGAGGTGCCCCTATGCCAATGCTTTGCACAAACCCTGTGAACATGATGGCGTAGTGGTTAGCATTGCTGCCTCACAGCATTCCAACCAGGGCCATATATGTGTGGAGTTCGCCCTGTGCTGGGGTTTCTCCCGGGTGCTTCAGTTTCTTCCCATACAGTACAAATAAAATACCATACTTGTAAGTTAATTGGTTTCTCACAGAAATATGAACCCTAGAATGTGAGCATATGGCAGGGAATTTAGACTTTAAGCTCCAATGGGGCAGGAACTGAAGTATTACATAGAATAATAGATGAGTGTGCCCTAGGTGGCTGACTCACCCTCTGCAACAATTTAAAGTGCTTTCAGCTATGCTGGGAGAAAGGTGCTATATAAATAAAGAATGATTGTTATTATTTTGCGAGTCTGCAGACTTGAATAGTAGAGCATTTACCAGCATGCACTTTCCTGCCTGCTATTATTTTGGACTGCCAAAGTAATTAATATTTATCTCATAAAATACTGCTTGTTCAAATACCATGTTTGTCTGTGTACACACTACAGAAAATTCATGCAATTATCATGCAGATCACACAATAAACAACCGTTTGGTCAGAAATTGCATTAGTGTGTATGCTCCCATAATCATGTCTTAGCGTGCCAAAGCACATCATATAGTTTGATTTGGTTTTATAAACTTCCTAAAAATCACAATCAGCGATGGAACAATGTCAGGCAAATGTGGAAGTGTGTGCGCACTTACGACTAGCACTGCAGGTAGATCTCTATAGAGTTTACAGAGTCGCAATCTTTTCAGCAGATGGTTATGGCAGATGAAGGTAAATCATGTAGGTGTTAAAACATCAATCGGCATGCTCATCGGGACTGTCAGTTGTTGGTAAAATCGTTAAAGAAATCGCATTTGCAGTAATTTTCTGTAGTGTGTACCCAGCTTTCATATCATGAGATAAGGACACATAGTGACTGTCTTCATTTTATGTGTCACATTTACACTTTTGAATGTTTTTATTATACTGTTATATTTTTGCCTATAAATTGCACAAGAATTGTGCAAAATGCAATGCTAATCCTGGCAAGCTCAGTGGACATACAATACTCAAATCATCTTGCAGGGGAAAGATGCGTGGTCATGCCCTAAACCACAATCTCCACATTAACAAATGCACAATCGACCCCTTGAAGCTTGTTTAATTATCTTGTCCTGTGAAACCTCTTGTTTGCATGTAGGCATAATCAGCGTCGGACTGGCCCACCGGGATACCGGAAGAATCACCGGTAGGCCCCAACGCTTTAAGGCCACGCCCCCTTTTTGAAGAGGGAGGGGCCAGCAGCGGGCGACTTCCTTCCCTTCTCTACCACCGTGCATAACTTATTATAATCAGGAGTCACATGGGATGCGCAGTGCACACATGCCGTCCCATGTGTGCACAGCAGGAAGCGCGACAAGGTAAGTGTTTGTGTGTTTGTTTAATGTGTGATACAGTCGTCATAACTTAGTAAGAGGAAACCTATATTCTGCTGCAGTGTTTACTTGGTTGTCAACAACAACAAAAGCTTCTGTCATTTAATTTTTATTATAATCACCTGTCACATAGTAGTGGTTTGTTCATTAGCATAGATTTTGAGCTTTATTTATTGATACATCTTTTCATAGTGCCTTATGGAATGCCATATAATCAAATTTTTTCCATTTTTGAGCAGGGCTGTATTATATGTAATAACTAAATATTATATATGGCATCACTTTGCTCTCATTTTTTTCTTTGGTAAAAGATATTTAATTTACATAGTAATATATCCACTGGTATGTATAAAAAAAAAATCATGTATAGGGAGTATTGAATGTATGTGGAAATAAATATAAGACATATAAAAATATCAGGTGAGCACTGGCGTTTCCAATTCTCCTGGGACCAGCCACCTTACTGCATGCAGACATGGATTGGCCTGACCCATTCCTCTCCTCTCACTGTTGACAGCATGTAAAAATACTTTTCACATTATCTCTATCACTGAATTCCGCAGTTTATGTTACACATGTAATACAGCTTGTAAAGTTTGCTAACAATGGTACATAAATCTGCATATTTTTTTTCAAGGGCCACTTTAAGTTCATAATCTGCCCCTGCCCTTTTTTATGTCGGTAGGGCCCCCCTGAAACAAAAATTTGCAAAGCGCAAGTCACCTGCACCTTTAAGAGTCACACACGTCATGACGTTGGACCGTACCCAACCGACCCCAGAGTGGAGATGAAGCAAAGGTAAGTCACGTTTATTTTATTTTATTGTAATTTTTTTATTTGCTTTTTTTTTTTTTTTTTTTAACTTGACAATGTTCCCTATTTACCTGGGGGTGGGTAGCATGTTCTTGGCATAATATGGATTGGGGGCAGTACTCTGTGAAATAATTTGAATTGTGTCATAAATTGAACAATGTGGTATGAATTGAACTGGGGCACTACTGTGTGGCATAATATGAACATTTATTTGTTCCATTATTACTAATTAATATATATACTATATAAATGCCTAGTGGCGTGTGTGAAAAAAAAAAAACCAAGCTGCAGCGCCACCTGCTGGGAAGAGTTATACACTGACCTATATATTTCTTGAAGGAGAAGTGACAGTTGGGAGTGGTTGGTGGTTGCCGGGGGTGACAGTGGGGAGTTTTTAACACAAGTAGTTTGATGAAGGATGTGGCGATGAAGATGAAGGATGAGGTGATGGAGAAAAATGATGAGGTGGTGACATGTGGACAAAACCACGTTAAAAAAGGGCGCTTGCGTCGGGAAGTAACGCTCTTCCCCTGAGGAGGCCTGGGCTAGGCCCAAATGCATGACAAGAACCTTTTTAACACCTTAAGTAGCTTGATTTGACTAGAATGCATGAGTATCATGCACGGGTTAACTTGTGTATATATATATATATATATATATATATATATATATAATCTCTCGTCTATCTAAATGCACAACTGGAACACCTGGGCTTGACTAGATTTTAGCCAACCGCTAAACGTAGTGAACGCTACAAGAACAGGTAGGAGAGAGCAGGACAGTCTGCCAACTGTTCTGATTCTAGTGGAGCAAGACTTTGTCCTGATCTAAGGAGCAGGCCTAGACTATGCACTCTTTATATACACTACATTTCTTAATATACTACATTATGTTCGCTGTGTCTGTCATGGGCTGACCACTCCCCCTCTAGTGTCTGGTCTCGTCTCTATGGTGATTGACCACACCCCCTTTGGTGGGCCCCTACCGTTGCAGTCCCCCGGTGGGCCCCTCATGCCCCAGTCCAACACTGGGCATAATGCAATTCAGATTCCTGAACCTAGCCCACACTCTGCAAGGAACATCCCAATTTGTCCACATCTTGCTATCAAAATGGGTAAAATTGTGGACAGAGACAACTCCTCCTTTAAGAATTATGAATAATTGTGATAGCAACGTATGACAGAATACCAAAAGTGCCCATACTAATGTGTCAGGTGTTAGCAGTGTGTAAACATATGATCTCATTATTAATTGATTGTAAGAAGCCTGACCTTTAGCTGCTGCAACAAAAATGTAACTAATAATATGCTGTATGTCCAACAAAGTAGACAAAAGCACTAGTTGGCAGTGATCATTACAAAAGAGTAGTTGCAGCATCTAGTGCCTGTCATATATGTTCTGTTGGAGGACCCTGCACATTCCAGTGTCTCTCAGTCTGTGACTTCCCACTTGCCTCCATTCCCTTACCTCATGACACTCCTCTGACAAGCAGCCCAGACCTCATTTACACAGTTACACAAGTGGTCAGGTCATCTCTCTGTCTCATCTACTGAAATAATGTTATCAGCAGATAATTCAGGACATTCTCCAGGTGCTGTAAATAAGATGTTTTTATCATAGAGCAACCCTTACTAGCTGCTTCTTACACTGCAGCAACACACATTTCATCAACTGTCACTTTCTAGTTTCCTGTCTTTTATGCTTTTTTAAAAATAATTTAACAAAACATTAAAACACATTACAGTACAGTAGTTGTTGCAATAAGTGAATGAATACACATTATTATAACAAGTAAACTGTGCTTCTGTGAACCTTATGATGATCTAATTGGCTGCTGATTGTTCATGAACGTGCAGGAAATAATCAATAAAAATACCAAGTGCTCTGATCCTATTCAAACAAAGGTAAAAAAAAAAAGTAATATATCTGAATGATGTGTGAAAATGCACATACACATAGATTACAGCAATCAAATGGCATCCAAAGTCATTATAACCATATTTGTTGCTTCTAATTCCAAACCGATAATCCTGGACCCAGTTTAGTAGTAAGTTATCAAGAGACTACATGCTCTCATGGTAGTTAACAGAGGAGATAAGGTGAAATGAGAAATATCTTATCTAGCATCTTCCTTCCACCTCCATGAACACCATATAGCATGTACTTTATATAAATTTTTATGACAAGCAAAAAGGCATTAACTGTTGAGAAATATTGAAAGCACAGATAGAGATTTCATCCATCTGGTAATTATCTCTGACTATCATTATCATCATCAACATTTATTTAAATAACGGCAGAAACAACAAAGAAATTTATTTAAATAGCGCCAGCAATATGGTAGTGCATTACAATTGGAAACAAACTGTTACGATGTCTGGTCAGATAACGAACCTGCAGAACTGATAGGCGGAGGTCTTCACCTACAGGAGCCGCCTTTCACGTAGAGCTAGACGTGCTCACAGGTACTCAGATGCCCCTAGGACTTAAATCCAACGTAGTGTAGGTTGGTTATACTAACCGCAGCGAAGGCCCGGAGACAGTAAAGATGGTGATGGATGGTCAGACGAAAGCCAAAGTCAGGGGTCACTTGCAGGGTAGAATAGTCAGAAAACACGACAAAGGTCAAGGTCATGAGCAGAACAGCAGAATCCAAGGTACAGGCCTAAAGGTCAGGGTCACAGGCAATCAGGCAAGGTCCAGAAAACAGGCAGAAGGTCACAACAGAAATCCAGCAGAGTATCAAGAGCAGGTCACCACAAGTACAGAACTAAGATGCTATAACCGGCAGGGAGGCTAAGCCCTCCCTGCCTTAAATACAAAACACAGCCAATCAGAGCCTAGCTGTGGTAGTATCCACAGCCCCTGATAATTACCACAATAATATTATTTAATTAGCCCGCATTCATGTTGCACACGCGCCTGGCTTCCCGACCGTTGCCTTGGTCAGGTCCTACCCGGAAATGACATCCCGGACGTCAAGGTGACGGCCGGGACGCTGGAGGGCACTGGAAGCGAGTCGGTATGAGGAGGCTTGGTAGAGTTTGACATCAGAGAGGTTAAAGTTCTAGGGGGGGGGGGACGTGTAGCTGAAAGGTGATGATCCAAGAGGGGGATAGTGTGAGGTGATACTATCTTTCTTGTATATTTTGCTGTGCTCATGGTAATTGGGCTATACAGTATATTGGCAAAGGTGTTTCCATGATATACTTGGCATTATGAGACTATACTATGTACTAGAAAATTGAGTTATACTGTATTATTTTCATGATGGGTCTATACTGCATTTAGCATTAGGATTTTACTTAATGGACCTCCCTACTGTAAATGATAGGAATATTGGATGTCACCAAGGGGTTCTTAAAACCATATAAAGGAACAAGGTTGTAGGCCTCAGGAGGGTCAGCGGAGACATTTTACATTAAGGTGACAGTGGATGTGTCCTTTTCCTGTCTACATGCAACGATAAGCCTATCTTGGCACTGGCATTACTTATTCTTGCTGGGAGATCTCATCTTTAGATCTTAAGACAATACATACTTCCGGGCTTTTCCAGCATGATTACTACCTTTGTAACGGATTACTGGATAACACTACTAATCTTGATTAGTGCTGGCTTACCTGAGGTGCGGAGTCTAACGATCTCCCCGGTGTTCACCAAGAACCGCCACAAGGCGGGATAGGCTTTGCTGCCAGGAGTCGATGGTCGCGGCCCTCAGGTTTGCCCCAAGATGTAATACAGCGGAATAGGAGCAGGATGAGAGTAGTCGGACAGGCCGGGTCAGTTCACGGGAAGGCAGTGCAGACAGAATCAGAAGGCAATCTCGGAGTCAATCAAACCGGGTCGGTACACGGGTCACCAGAACAGATGCGTAGTCAGCTAGCCAGGTAGGTACACAGAAATGGCAGATAAACGAGTAGAGAGAGAAACGTGAGACAATCCGGGTCAGGAGCACAGGCAATCAGGGAGGTCAGCAAGCCGCGTCAGTATACAAGAGAAACGGAATCCAGAAAGGTCAGCAAGCCGGTTCGGTACACAGGAGGTCAAAACATACAGGGAGCAGGCACAATGAGGAACAGGAATCAGGAGCCAGGTACAGGTAAGTTGCTCTGACACTCCTAAAGTGTCAGAGCGATATTTTATGGTGTTCCCCTGTTTGAATTCCCTGCCCTAGGTCTGGCGGTCACGTGACCGCCAAACCCGGAAGTGCGGCTTCCGGGTCCAACGGAGCGGCGGGGGAGCGTGGAAGGGCAAGTATCATTACAACCTTTCAACCAAATTCACGGGTTTGGGAATGCATCATCGGTGAACAGCGCTTACTGAGCTCTGATAGGACTCCTGGCAGCCTAACACTGTCAGGTCTTCCCTGGGTCTCTGGAGCAGCCCAGACTGGACCCTGGGTAAGTGCACCATTGCATGAACAAAACTTTGTAGATACATAATTAAAAAGTTTCCCAAATAGTGTGGGTGTGGGGGAAAGGAATCCAAGTCACACCATGTCTGAGGTGAGGATGGCATGAAGTTTGAAGTTGATTGACATATCTTTCAACATTAATAACTCTGTAAGCATTCTTAGGCTAACTGGATGAAATGTAGTCAAAATGTCTACACCATAATGTGGACATTCATAATGTCTACACTGATATAATGTTAAAATGTCGACATACATAGTGTCTGCACATTCATGATGTCAACATGTAAGATGTGTACACACTGTCATAATGTCTACAACGCTGTAATGTCGACATCCAATTGTCAACATACATAGATGTAAAAAAAAGTCAATACATGTGAAAAAAGGCAATAAATGTAATTAAAAACAAAAGAATGCATTTTTTTACATCTATTCATTTATGTTGATAATTTGAAAGTTGATATTACAACCCTGTAGACATTATGAGTGTGTACAAGTTGTACGTCAACATTTTGAATGTGTAGACATTATGTATGTCTACATTTTAACTATGTAGACATTATGGGGGGTATTCAATTGTTAGCGAGACGCGTTAAAATTTCGCGCTCGAAAAACAAAAAAAAATCCGCGCTCGTTTATTGCCGTTTGAGCGCTCGTTTTAAAAACAAACTCGCTCAATGCAAATGTTTTTTTGCCTCCTCCGCCTCGCGCTCTACTATTGGTCCTAGCGAGTTTGAAATCTAAGGGGAGTGTTTTACGCTGGCAGCTCAGTATGAAAAAATAATGCAGCCAACAGCAAACTGTCATTTGCTGATAGCTGTTGGCTGACTTGGTTGGTGACTGCTGTGGCTTGTGACTCCTGAGGCTTGTGACTTCTGACTGCTCTCCATTGCTTTAATCTTCGAAATTGGATTAGTGAGTTGACTCTACACTGCACTATACACATATTTTTTATAAAAAATAACATTTTATTTTTTACAATACAGGCAAATACACACAAGAATATACTACAGACATACCACACTTATTTAATTGCACCCACCACACACACACACACACACACACACATATATCTCCTTATATATATATATATATATATATATATATATATCTATATATATATATATACATTAACAAACACACACATTTTTAAAAAAAAAATTATTTTTTTCCTGTATTTAAGCAATTGCAGTTTTGACTTGTTTTAGGATAAAAATTGAATTAGTTTGCATTTACTTTTTTGCAGTCTACATAGATTGTATTGCACGTAGTTTTGTCCCTTAAAAATTATAATATAATTTAGTTAAAATACAACTGCTATATTTTTATCTAGTGTTACATTTTTTTTTTGCTGTATTTCTACAGTTGTATTATTGTCCTTTTTCCCTTAGTTATCATTTAGTTTTCTGTAGTTTATAGATTGTATTTAACCTAGTTTGGTCCCTTAAAAATTATATTATAATTTTTTTTTAATACAACTGAATTTTTTTTTTTAGTCAAGTACTTGTGTAGTTTAATTAATTGTTATTAGTATTATAGTAGGATATTGTACTGTATCCTTAGGCAAGTGTTGTTAAATAGTCAATAGTTTTTATTTATTTTTGCAAAGAAAATTTATTAGAGTAGCCATGTCTAGGGAGCGTAGGGATTCTTCTTCTTCTTCTACACAGGGAACCCAAGAAGAAATTGTCAGCAGTGGCGAGGAATGGAGAGACCGTCCTGAGGAGCGCCAAGAAGAAAGAAGGCGGCAGCAGTTTGTGAGCAGCGTGCAAGCCAGCACAAGCACCCAGCAGCAACAGCTTACAGAGAGTGGATCTGATGATGAAGAAGGACCATCTGTAACACGATCCAGGCGCTTCACACTTGAGGAGAATGAAGTCCTTGTTGCTGGGGTACTGCAACATTACGAGACACTGAAGGGTGCCCAATCGCTGAAGGCGTCCTTCAAGCATAAGCAGAAGATTTGGTCCCAGATTGCCTCTGCTGTGTCCGCAGTAGGTGTTCGAGTACGATCAGTTGCGGTTTGCATGAAACGCTTTCGGGACTGCAAGCGCACCACGAAGGCAAAGATGGCAGCCGTTGCCCGTCATTCTAGGGGAACCGGTGGTGGCAAGCCACTGCGCCTAAAATTTAAGCCTTGGGAGAAGAAGATGCGGCAAATTCTCAGTGATGATCTTGTGGAAGGAGTGGAAGGGACAGTGGACACCCTTGATCCATCCACCTTCCAGCCACGAGGTATGTATAATTGTCTATAAAAGTGACGATGTCAATTAAATTTGTATAGAATTCTAAAATTATTTTTACAATTTTGCAGAACAAGATGCAGCACAAAGGAGAAGACATGAAAGTGAAGCAGTACCCCGGAAGAGAAAATCCAAATCAGGAGGTAAATGGCAAATGTATAATAAAATTTTTTTTTTTTGTAATTTTTTTTTTTACTTGCCTTGCCAAAATCTTATATAAAGATGTACTAATAAATCTTTCTTTAATGTATTTTAGATTTGGGTTCTTCTCAAGGACACAAGTGCCAGAGGAGTGTCGAAGGAGAAGGTATGATATAAAGATGTAACATGCATGTATACATGCTCCATAGATTACATACTTTACACTACACATTACACCCATTATAGTGCTAGATTTACTAAGCTGCGGGTTAGCAAAAGTGTGGCTGTTGCCTATAGCAACCAATTAGATTCTAGCTTTATATGAAAGCTAGAATTAGATTGATTGCTATAGGCAACATCCCCAATTTTTCTAATCAACAGCTTATTAAATGTAGCCCTTAAACTTTTAACCTTAAAGCAATATTATTCACACATAACAGTTTTTATGGACAATATCACCTATGTTAAATAAAAAAAAAAAAAGTTCCATAATAAAGTTGTTTATTATTTTATTAGGTTTTACATCAAAATTTAATCAAACATATTTGTGTATGTATGTACATACATCATCATCACCATTTTTTTATAGTGCCACAGATTCCACAGCACTGTATCGAGAAATCACTCACATCAGTCCCTGCACCATTCCAATAGCAGTCAATTAACCTACAAGTGTGTGTATATATATATATCTACATGTACACATACATATCTACATATACACATACATATTTACATGTTTATAATTTTGTAATAGTAAGATAGAAATGTATATCATTTGTCTAATAATACCAGGGAATTGATGTCACACTTGTTACTATAATTATTGCATGCAATTAATATATATCAAAAAAATATTCTTCCAATGTAAAATGTAAGTTGTTATTTTTGGTGCATCTAATATTTCCATAAAATTGTCCAAAAAAAAAAATGTAATGTTATTGCTTCTATATAACTAAAAATAAATTTTATTTTTTATTATAGGTGTGACATTGCTTATGCCAAGACAAGTCGCAGTGGAAGTAGCGACAACGGCTTCCAATCAAGGTATATATTGTGATCAAGTAGATAGAATATATTTTAAATATAGTACATTTTGCAAAGCTTATTATAATTATTTGTTACAGAAAAAGAAAGCCGTTTAACCAAGTCTACTCATCCTGCCCAAACTGTTGAACCAAATAAAAAAGGTAATTATATTTGCATTGTAAAACAATATGCATATATCTCCTTCTCTCTCTTTTACTATAACTCTCTCTCTTGTTATATCACTGTCGCTCTTAGGTCTATCAATGTCTCTCTCTATTTTACTCTCTCTCTCTCTCTCTCTCTCTCTCTTTCTCTCTCTCTCTTTCTCGCTCTTTCACTATCACTCTCTCTTTTACTATAACTCTCTCTCTTGTTATATCACTGTCGCTCGTAGGTCTATCAATGTCTCTCTCTATTTCACTCTCTCTCTCTCTCTCTCTCTTTCTCACTCTTTCACTATCACTCTCTCTTTTAACTGTCACTCTCCCTCTTTTTTTCTTTAATATTGCTTTATCTCTCTCTATCTTTTCCTTTCACTATCACACTCTCTCACTCACTATTCCTCATTGTCACTCTTGATTACTATTTAAATCCTTGTCAACAATTAATAATAGCATTTAATAGTATTTTAAAATTAACTTACAGCTCACAAGAGAAGAAGAGTGACTGAGGTACACGTCTCGGAACCTGTTGCTGATGTACAGCGAGGTAATGTTTACACAGAATTAATTTTTTGTTTGGTCTCAGCAACTTTTTTTTTTAATGTCTCATTTTTTTTCATCTATATACCTATCTATCTATCTCTCTATCTATCTATCTATCTATCTATATATAGATATATATGTAATAATTTATTTTATCTAATTTATTTTTATGTATAGAAGGCCGACCCGTTGAAGAGATGTGTGAAGAAGGGGGAACATCAATAACCCTTGCTCATAGTTGTGAAGGTATGAAGATGTTGAAAATTGTGTGTACATAACTATCTAGCAATATAATCGTATTTTTTTTTCTGATCCATAGGAATATACATATTGTAATTGTACACATGTATCATTTTAGATAATGAAATGTCTCACATATTTTTGGGGTATTTAATAGACAAATTTTAATTTTCATTTGTTTATTTTATGTTTTAGAATCCATCATCCCAAGGGAACAGGTGGTAACACCAGTATCCACCTTTTTTTCTCAAGCTGCCATGGAAGAAATAGCATCTCCTGTCTGCTCAGTAACCGGTGACTAATTTTTTTTATTTTCTTTTTAATCAGAATACATGCATTACTCAAATTATTTTAAACATTGAAATCATATAATGTAATATCTGAATAATTGATGTAGTTTTTTTTTTTTGGTTTTACAGAGGAATTAGAACATGACAGTCAATCACTGACATTTTCGCCAGCTGACAGTTTGGTCCACGAAGATGCTGCAACAAGATTTGAGATGCTACAGCAAGCCTTCCCCAACCTTCAAGTTCCAACCACCGAAGGGGAAGGTCCATCTCAAGCAAGGGTACCTTCCACAGGCACCAGTCTTCCAACACAACTGGTGCACGGTCTGCCAGAACAAGCCACTCGGTTTCATTCCATCACAGACTTTGCCAGAAAGATGGAAGGAAGGCAGGAAACATCTCGCCGAAATATGGAAGACAGAGTTCAGAGAATTGGTGACTCGGTAGACCGTTTAACGTCTGTTGTGGAAGAGGTACGAAGCTCCCGTAATACCACCAATTCGTTACTGGAGCGACTCATCACAGTGCACAGTGAAATGTCAGCATCGATTCAAGTAAATAACAACTTACAAACGCGAATGGCTGCTGCAATGGAGCAGAATACAGCAGTGTATTACCAGATGAATCAATCCATGGCACAGATGCATATGCTACAACAACAACAGACAATGCATCTGCAAATGCTGTCAATGCATGTAATGAATATCAGTGAAGAGCTGAGACTCCGGCGAGTACAGGGTAATGTTTCAGTCCCATTAGCCGATTGGAACATTTCTGGATTTGTTCCCCCAACACCACAGCAGAGGACGTCATCTGCACTACACACCCCCGTGGTGGAAGTAAGAAGAGCGGAGTCAGCAAGGAGGAGATTGTTACAGGAACATCCAGAAGAGGAAATCATCAACCCCGTCTCATCTGAGGAAGAAGGGTAAGAAAATGATTAGTTAAAAGAAGCGTATAACTGATAATAGGTTAGTGACATAAAAACAAAAATATGTCATATGTACAGTAATGTCTATTTCTTATACGAATGTAAATGTATCCTAATTTCTATGTTTTACATTCAATTCTAGGTAACCCAGAAGCATCGTGGATCAAAATGCGTAGGAAGTGAAAGCAAGAGGATAACATCATCCAAAAGCATTACGTTACAATGTTATTTGGTATTTATTTCTTTCTCTCTAGGATGCATGCCTGAAATGTCTGAGTCTCTGTGTGTGTATGTGTGTCTGTCTCCTCGTGTGTGTGTGTGTGTGTGTGTGTGTATATATATATATATATATATATATATATATATATATATTTATATATATATATATATATATCTATATATACATAAATAAATTTTTCCTTTTTTTTTTTTTATTCTTGAGAAAATTTAAGTAATCATATTTTTTGTTTTTTATCCTAACACAGGAAAAAGTGAAATGTACAGACCTTTCAACATCAGGAATGATCAGCATTGTTAAATATTTGGTGAGTTTGTTTCAGTTTATTCTTTTTCATGAAAATGTAATTTTTTAATTTTTTGTGCAGAATGGAAGGGATATGATGTGACATGGACAATGAATATTGTACTCCATACTGATCCTTCCTTGTTTTAAAAGTTATGTTTGTATTTTGTTAAAAAATACAGGTTTTACATACACTTCTTTCTTTTTACTTTTTTAAGATTGCACCCAACTATTGGATGGATACAACTTTCAGGAACATGGAATGGAAAATTGCAGACATAACTAGAGTTTTCAGGTAAAAAACTATATAACTATTGACTTAGACATACATTTTTAATGCAGTCTATTTTTGAATGTTAACATTTTTCTCCTTATCAAGAGTCCAACAATAGGATATGTTTTGTGTCCATATAAACTAAAGCACTATATCAATGTTCCAGTATTTAGATGTGAAATGTAATATTAATTTCAAAGATAAGCTTTTAATAAAAATACTTTCTTGCAGATGTTCGGATGGAATTGGTGGATGTCATTTTAAAGAAACAGCTTGAAAATCCAAGGGACTGAATGAACTTAAGAAAAATGTATTAAAAATCTTATGTATTTTGTACAATAAAATTTTACTTTTGAATTTATTGTTCCTTTAATTATTAGATAGATACACCTTCATCAAATGCAGTTACCTTGCTAATATTTTAGGGGGATAGTATTACCATTTTTTAAAGTTGGGATGTTGTAGACTTGTTAACTGTGAACTACTGCAACCATTTTTTTTTAAAAAAAAAAAGCAGCACATGACAATAGAGAGAATAGACATGACATTTTTACATGTACCCTAAACTTTTTTGTATACATGTATGACGGTTGTAATGGCTCCTACTCTGATATATAGTCATTAGTGGTTAAATTTGCATACATATTTTTAATTTAATTAAATATAAAATTAAAAAAGTTGTGGTTAGGTAAGAAATAGTATTATTAAATTAACTTCCAGGGAAAGAGTTGAATGTTTAACACTCAAGACAGCAGTTTGAGATAATTTTCAATGGGATTAAACTAAGTATAGCGTTTTCTTTAAAAAGGTATTGATACAACAGGGTGTATTATAGCCAAACAACTTGGGTGATAGGCACTATAGCAGGGGTAAGAATGCCATAATGACTAAACACCCACAGACTGTTCAGCGCTGGCCTGGATTCGCTAACAAGGGTGTTCCCCTTGAAAAATGTAAGCGTGCCACCCCACTATTGACACCCAGGCCAGTGCTGATACCACTAGGGCTCTTCCTACTAGGCAGGGGCTCTGGGTAGTAGGGTAATAGTATGGAAAAAAAAAAAATCAGATTTGTGGAACTACATGTCCCAGGCAGCCATGTTTGCCAAATTATTGTCCCCACGCTGCTACTAGTATAAGTACAAGCACCAGCATACCCACTTAACTAAATAGTAAAATAAAATCACAACAACCTCATTACCCCAAAAAAATATTTATATAAAAGAAACCAACAAAAAATTTTGTTTTGTGGAACTACAGGTCTCAGGCTGCCGTGGGTGTCACGTCATGTTTCCACTTGTGCTTTGACAAGTGCCAACATGCCCTGGCTGCCGTGGGTACGCTGGTGCTTGTACTTATACTGGTAGCAGCGTGGGCACACTATTTTGGGCAACAATGCTGGCTGGGACCTGTAGTTCCACAACATAAAATGGTTTTTTATTTGACTTTTTTACACAAATATTCTTCCTTTATTACCCTACTACCCACAGCCCAGGGTGGTAGGAAGAGCCCTAGTGCTATCAGTAGTGGGGTGAGTGACCCTGGGGGGGGGGGTGGCTCGTTTACATTTTTAAAGGGGAACACACTCCCTAGGGAATCCAGCTCAGCGCTGAACAGTCTGTGGGTGTTTAATCATTAGGACATTCTTACCCCTGCTATAGTGCTAATTACCCAGGCTGGTTTGCCCAGTGCTGTTTTATTGAAAATATGGGTTACGCTTTGACATTTTTTCCAGAGTTTTTCTAATTAAACAGCAGTAGGTCGGCTGCACTAGGGTTAAGTTTAAATTTAGGTTCAGAAGATGTTCATCTGCATCAGAACACGGTAGCTGTCATGTCTTTCTAGTAAAGGCTGCAACAGAGTATTTCAGCAATGCTACTTTTTTTCGTTTTTTTTTTGAATAAGGTGTACATGAGGGTGTTTATTATTTAATGGGCTTTTTTTTTTTTTTATAAAGATTTGTGGTTGTAATGAGGGTGTTGTGCTTTTATTTAATAATTTGATTTGTGGAACTACAGATCCCAGCCAGCCATGTGTGTAAGAGCATGAAGACACTTTTGGTTCTCAAAGTGGCATCAATCTTTTTTGGGTGCCATGGGAATCCTGATGCTGGTAGTTAGAGTGGTAGCTGCATGGCCACACTATTTAGGCAAACATTGCTGGCTGGGACATGTAGTTCCTCAAATAAATTTTTTTTTTTTTTTTTTGGATAAAAACAAAATGCCCATTTATAAGCCCCAGGCCAGGGGTATTAGGAAGAACCGTAGTGCTATCAGCACTGGGCTGGGTGTCCCTAGGGGGGAGGCCAACTACAATTTTTAGGGGACAGCACTCACTAAGGAATCAAGGGCAGCACTGAACAGTATGTGCTTGATTATTAATTATGACAGTGGGACCAAACTGCGTTTCTCTTCCCCTGCTATAGTGCCTATCCCCAAAAAAAAAATAAAAAAAAAAAAAAATTGTTTATTGATATAAAAAAATAAAGGAAACAATATTTAAGAGTAAAGTCACTTTTGTTGGATGATTATTAAAAAAGGTACTGCAGTGATCACTTTTTGAAACTTATATATGAATACATTTTGGAATAAGTCGTTTTTATTTTATTGTGTATAGTCCTAGAGAAAAAAAAACAAAATAAATGGACACCACACTGCTTCTCTCTGCATATCTTTTTTTCAGTCCAATATCCAAAAGATCCATGTTGCTTTGTTTTTAGGAGATCTATTAGAAAAAAGAAAATTAGGTCAGTATCACTCTATTAAGAAAAATAAATTTGATTTGCATTTCATAAAAAAATTATTAAGGGTCAGCAATATTGTCAAAAGATTTCAGTTATCAATTGACATATCCAATCACATCACTCCCTTACATATAAATGCAATACAACAAATACATTTTTTTAAAGTATAAAAAACAATTATACTCACCATGATGTTATTTTTCACTTCCTTACCCATTTTCTGAAAAGCTAGATTATATCCTCCTTTGGGGCCAGGTACACAGTTTGCCATCATTCCTGTATATATAATAGTACAAGAACATTATTTTTTTTATAAAATACACACATCAATTTTAGCATTGTAAAAAAAATAATACTTACATGAAAAAAAATCTTCTATTACACGTTGACGAACATGAGTTGCAAACTCCTCCATCTGACCAAGCTCAGGAGAAAGGTCCAAATCCAAACTAATGTCTGGATCAATTTCAACCTCCAATTGGTTTGCAATACAAATATTGTGAAGAATACAGCAACCAATAATTATATCGCAAACTTTGGAGGGTGAATATAAAAGCACACCGCCGGACCGGTCTAAACAGCGGAACCGGCTTTTAAGTGTACCAAAGGTTCTTTCTATTACACCCCTGGTACGAATGTGTGCTGATTGGTACCTTTTTTCTGAGGAAGATACAGGGTTGCTTAAAGGAGTCAGCAACCAGGAACGATTTCCATATCCACCGTCGCCTTAAAAAAACACAAAAAAAAAAAAACATTTTTAAAAACAGTGACACATCATTACATTTTTTTAAGGGTTTACAACTGTAATACACAATTAACAAAAAAAAAAAAATACAAAAAAAAATTACCAAGCAGCCAGCCATCTGGAAAGGATCTTGCTTCGAAATTACGGAATAAGGACGACTGTTGCAGGATGAAGGAGTCATGGGATGAACCTGGGAAACCAACAACAACATTAGTGATTTTTTGCTTAGCATCACAAACCATCTGAACATTGATGGAATGGAAGTGTTTTCGATTACGAAAACATTCTTCCATTCGACGGGGTGGTGTAAGGGCAATGTGGGTGCAATCAATTGCACCCAGCACATTGGGCATTTGAGACAAAGCGTAAAATTTAGCTTTGACCTCACGCCACTCATTGGCAGACTGCGGGAAATTAATAAACGTTGCAGTGTGCTTTTTGAGGGCATTTAGGACCTGGAACAGGATCCTAGAAAAAGTGGGCTGGGAATACCCGGCAATAACTGCCAAGGTGGGCTGAAATGTTCCTGAGGCAAGAAAATGCAAAACACCAAGCAGTTTGGCAAGTCCAGGGACTGCACGGTTACTAGGGTAACGAGGTTCCAGGTCCTGTTTTACAATCTCATACAGATTGTAAATTGCAGAGGACGATAGGCGATATAGTCTTCTCACCTCGTCCTCGGCCAATCCATCAAGCAAACGCCTGTTGCGGTACAGACGCGGCCTGGGGATCCTAGTCCTACTTGCCACACTGGACAATGCAGCCATTGCCTGTCCACCATTCTCTCCCACAGCCTCTCCCTCTTCCATACCCGCATTCACATCACAAACATCAACATTCTCTCCAGACACTCCCACATTTGCAGCACCTTGCATTTCATCCAAAGCAGTCTCCTCCATACATGCAGCATACATGTACATCCACACTGTGTCCACGAATGGCTCCATTGAAATGAGACAATAATTAAAAGGGGTGAATTTGAAACTAAAGTATTTAACTATTTTTAACAAAAATTGTAGGGGAAATGAATGTTTGTGCAGGGGATGAATGGACCTGTGAGATGCACTATTTTTATATGATATTAAATTGGTGTAAGTGATTAATTTATATGTTAATTTTGCAAACTTGACAGACAGACAACACCAAGCACAAATACAATACTTATCTTTAGGAAATCCTGGATAATCCACCAACGAACACTACTGGAAAATGCTCAGAAAGATTGGTATGCACAAAAAAAACACTGAGGCAACAGTCAGTTCACCACAGAGCTGATCACCACAACTGTACACTCAAGTGTTTGGAATGAAAAAAAAAAAAAATTAGTTTAAATAAAATAGGACTGCACCACTTATGGATTTTTTTAAAGGGGGAACTTTGAAAAAATATTTCATTATTTACACTGTATTTTTGTTAAAAAAAAAGTTATTTTACGTTTTCAGGTTGTTTTAATTAACTTTTACACCTAATCTTCAGTTTAATATCTTTTTTTAATAACTAAAAAAAAAAATCTTTTACTTTGAGCAGACCAAAGAGGTGCGAGATTAAACTGCAGATTTTACTTTTTCACACTCAGCGTTAAAAAACAATTGAATAGCTTTTCCCGCTGAGCGTTCGCATCCAGCCTATACTTTAACATTGACAAACGGTTAGAGCGCGAAAACACCTTTTCGGTAAAAAAAAAAAAAAAAATAGAATTGAGGGAGAAGTTTCCGCGCTCGAAAAAAAGGAAAAATAGCTAAAAAATGACTTAACGCGCTCGAACTTCAAAACTCGCTAACAATTGAATACCCCCCTATGACTGTCGACATTATAACAGTCTAGATATTATTACTGTCGACATTATGATGTAGATATTTCATACCTAACCCAACTGGGTCAGCTCTAACTAAATCAGTGGTGCCTAGGTTTACAGGTTTTGTTCACATTCAAGTAGCACAGAATATTCTACGACTCTTGAGGTTTCTAAGAATGGAATTTTTTGTCTTTTGGCTCTGTCCCAGTTGAGGTCTGCAGTACAAAAGCTTTTTCTCCCATCCCCTGATCTAAATGAAAGCTGGAGAGGCTGGTAATTACTAAAATGGTCGGTTAGACAATTGTAAATATTTTTTGTCCAACAGACAAGTCTCACAAATATTTGAAGCAAGAAGGATAGTTGCATAGTAAAAGGAAACACAGGGCATGAAAATGTCCATATCTAGTTTGGAAAGTTGGTTTCCATCTTTTTAATGCACTTTAACAAGTTTGTCAGTCCCACTGGTTGATTATAATCCCTGTGTAGGTTTTGGGGTTAATGGAAGTGGGTATATGTTTTTCACGGTCATTTTATTTCATATCCTGTTTCAGATGCAAGGTTTGATCCCTTAGCTCTACAAAAAAAAATATTGTCACAGGCAACATCTGATGAATGTTTCTATGTAAACTTGCAAAGCGGATGGCTTTGGATATAATAATAATAAACTACTGTGCGGCCCGATATTACATTAGTGTGTACGCTCCAATGATGAAACGATACAATGTGCTTTGGAACGATAATCCTTCATTTGATGTTATATGGGCCTAATAATCTTGTTCAATGATGGAACGATGTTGTTCCAATTCTGCAGTGTGTACTGTATGCACTCATGATCAGGATCTCCATAGAGTTTAGAGAGTCATGATCTTTTCAGCAGTTGGTTTTGACAGAAGAGCACAGATCTCAAGGTAAATCTTGTAAAACATGTATAGTGTGTACACATGAATCGGCATGCTGATCATGGCTTTTTTTTGTTATCAGTCGTTGGTAAAATCGTTATAGATAACACATTGAAAATGTTAATTAAATTGATTAACCCACTCTATCTCACCCCTTCCAGACTTCAAAGAATGTAACCTTCCCACTTGAAGTTCTATTGGTGCCAGTGCCCCATGGTGGGGTAACATGCTCCATCTTTTCTGGGGCTGCACAGTCCTCCAACCATTCTGGACACAGGTCTTCAACCTAGCTAATAAGGTTACCAACCAATCTCTCCCCCACTCACCTGAAGTTGCTCTCCTTTACCACTACCCACTGAACTGTCTGCTACACACTAGTTACGTCTCTAATCCCATCTTAATCTCTGCTACATCCACTATAGCTCAGTCATGGAAGGACATCCTTCCGCCCACTTTAAAAAAGGTTATCGCTAAGGTCCAACTTAGCTTTGAGATGGAGACACTGGTCATGCCTTACTCCTCTGCTTTGTCCTTTCAACCGATAAAATGGTTTGATTGACACGTCTATGTGACCAAAGGAGGGGGCACACCAGTGACTTGTTGTAGCTCTACTACTCCCCACACTGTTCCAGTTCCCAGACTCCGCAACTTACCCAGGAGGAGCCCTCTGGCCTTTCCACATGTCAATGAGATGCCATGTAGATTGTCATTGTTGACTATATGTTCTATGTGAACTATTGATCGTGAGTTGATGTGTTCCTACCCCACTATGTACCCCACTGTACTTTCCCTTTTTCTGCTTATTCCCCTCACCCTTTTGATTTTTGTACCCCAAATATTTGATAAAACTTAATAAAAACAATTGATGATAGATAACAAATCGGGAGAAAATTTCAGTAACGTGTACTCAGCCTTAGTACTGTAGACATGGGTTGATTTTTAAATAGTTTAAACTTTGATATTAGTGTTGTGGTAAACATCACCTCTCATTCATTGCTGCTGGTTTAACATTTTGGGTTATCAAAACCCATGATGATTGTGTATGTACTTTTTTTACTGCTTACAGCCAAGCATATTTAGCTTAGGCTAGGTACACACTACAGGTTTTTTTCAGCCAAATATTGGGCCAATCACCAGATAAATGACCGCCAGATATCGCATTAGTATGTATACTTACATGATGAACGATAGTCATTCCAAAGTACTGATCATCATTTCATTTGATTGCTCGTCCTGTTTAAAAATCTCGTTCCAACCGCCTCCCGATCCTGCAGTGTGTATGAATTAACGACCAATTCCTTGACGAACTGCCGATAGTTCCTGAAACAGCGCTTCCTTTCTAGGCGTTGTCCGAGCGTCAGGCAAATGGGAATAATGTGCTTTTAATGGAGAAGCAATAGATACCCTGTTTTACACGCTCCTTATAACATTTATGTGTTGCTGTATGCAAGTATATACCGTACAACATGTATTCTTACCACATGTGAAAATACATATTCTCATTACAGTATCATGTATTTCCTGAAGTGACATGTGACCTTTATTTAAATTTCTTCGTCATATTACTTCAGTGTGTACGGAATCACAATCTTTTGAGCCGACGTTATGCCTCTCAAAAATCGTTGGCGGGATGGTTGGTCTTGCAAAAATCATTTAAACCGTGTCAGTGTGTATGCATGAATCAACCGACCGATCGGACCTTCAGTCATAGGTACAATCATTGAAGATAACACATTGGTTGGAAAATTCTGCAATGTGTACCTAGTCTTACTGGAGACTAGGTTAACTTTACTTAACAGACAAGTAGAGATTTGCTCATACATTGTAAGCTGGCTTATACTCTCTGGGTATATTGGAAAATAAAAGCAGTAAAACCTCCAAGTTCCTTATAAACTACATAACACTTTTCAGACCATAACACAGTCCAAAGCAAGACTTTAGGAATGTACAACACAATAATGTTGGTCACCATTTGTCTTCAGAATTTATAGGGTAAATTTACAGCGGTTTATCGTGCAGTTTGTAAATTGACACACATCAGATGCAGTTTTCAGATCCAGACCTCTGGACTTACTATCCCACAATCTGGAGGCTGAAAACTCAAACCGCATCCGATGTGTGGCGCTTGTAAAGTCCCAAACCTGCATGTAGGATGTCACAAATCCTATTGGGGGCTACTGGACAACTGTCAACTATCAGTCTGATTTTAATAAAATTGGAACAATAGTCACAATCAACACATATGCAAAAATATAATAAATGTAGACAGGGGACACCTTTTGCCACGGGCTTGCTTGTTAGTGTTAAACTTTTTTCTTTGTTGGAAAAACTGGTGCATGTCAAGGAATGCTGGTAGTTATAGGACAAAACCCCCCCTGTAGCACCCCTCCTGAACAGTAGGCGGCAGTAAACATACATTATATGCAAATACATTTTATTATAATATATATTTGACAGCATGAATTCGGATGTCAAAATTCACTAATTTATACATTTATTTAGCAAGTTAATCCCACTACAAAGCAAAATATATGATGTACCCCCTATACTTACAGTGCAGTGTACACTGTACATTCTGCTTTACCAAAAATATAGAACTCATTTAATCTTTGGAACACGCATGTGACAGACAAGTACAAAACATGAATTTTGCTCACAATTGGATGACCCATGTAAAGGCACATCACCTATTGTCTGTATATGGTACCGGAACTCCTTGGTAAATTCTAATATTCTGAAAATCTACAGTACATGATACATGATATCTTCTATTTTATAATGATGTATTTGTATACTAAATTGTGGCAACAATGTGCTGTGAGATCAGGCAGTGAAGTGCATGTATACGACTTTCTCCCTCATAGACTAGTAACAATTTTATATTTGTCTTTTTTGTTTATATTATTTAATTTTTCATTATAATAAATACATGACAATACTATGTAAAGGTTTACAAAACATTGCGTTTTCACTACACAGTACAAAACTTTATATTTGTGGTTGAAATACCGCAGAACAATGTTGTGCTGAGAGCATTCAAATGACCAATCTCTATAAATAGTACAAAATGTAATTCTGCTGGGACCATGCAAATCAATAGTTTGCTTAACTAGTGTAAGAGGTTCTTTAAACAGGAAACCTAATATGTCATGGCTTACTCACAGAAGTACTTAAAAAAACAAAAAGTACCTGCATCCACTAAGAGTAGGGGTATTATGCTTGTAGAACCTGTACTTCCCACAGCACACCTGACCTAAACCCTACAAAAAATAATGTTCCTTTTTATAGCTGTACAATGTTTTTACAACACAATGTATAAGAAGTGTGAGCAATTATGGCCCTCAGTGCAGCTGTCATAAGTTGGTGTGCTGTATGTGGTAGATAGTGACCCTATTGCTATTTCAGAGAGCTGGGAGTTATTTTGTCAGAAACCTGTATGCATTCACTTAAACATAAAAGGTATAGTATGTTTACCTAGCTTCGAGTCACTTCTGCTCTTTCAAATTATGTCAATGGTGTGATTTTGCTTGTCCCACCTATTTTCTGTATTCAATAACCAGTTCTGAATGAATTAACCAGATTTAGTTTAGTTGACTAGCAGGTATTTTACAAGCATTTTAAGTCAGAGGAATCAAATGACTTTGTACAATGAGCTATTATATTGTTAGGAGTTTCTAACATAGTTTTTGAACTTGTAATACATTAAATGTAATTACCAAACAAAAGCAAGTATTTATGTTAAAGTAATTGACAGCAACTGACATGGTGTCACAGCTTATTGTGAGAAGTGCTAATTCATGTCTTGTGTGTCCGACTGACACTTCCAGAGGCATGGAAAACGAAGCAAGTAACATTTTACATAGCTTTGCATATGCATTTATGAGGGTTTTCTTTAGTATGCTATTCAAGAGAATTAAAAGGTATGTTTTAAGAGTCTATTTGACATGCCAAAATGTTTCAGTTCCATAAAAAGCTGTCTGAATATACCATTGTACACTGCCCAAATCTCAGGGTAGACGTTCCCACCTTTGAAGGCTTAATTACAAATTGGTAAATATATCAGCATGCAATGTTCCTTTTTATGATGTCATGCTTTTATAATTGTGTTACTCTGACTGCTGGTACTAGGAAGAGCATATATTAGTGAGACACGATGTTGTTGGTGCATTTTCTGACGGGAGAAGCGGTTTGGAATTCTGTGTTGTTCTACGCTGAATTGGCTAGCCAAAATTTTGTTCCTCATATTGTTGTCACATGCAAAAATGTGATTTCTTCTGCACATTTACCAAGGTGCTCCCTGGTAGCGGGAAGCCACAGTGCCTTTTGCATCCTGCCAAGCGAGTTGATCTGAATATGGCAGGTGTTGGTGCTTCAGGCTTCACTACACATGCGCCGGACCCATGCACCTAGTCTCTCTCTCTCTCTATCTGTGTATGTTAGGGAATTTAGACTGTAAGCTCCAATGTAGCAGGGATGGATGTGAGTGAGTTCTCTGTACACAGCTGCAGAATTAGTGGCGCAATATAATGATGATGATGATGCTCAGAAAACACCCAGTGCAGTACAAAGAAATAGTGCTGGGGGCTTGGGCCTTAGGACATTTCCCTAAAGGGAAAGGGCCACATTTCTCCCTGTCCCCCAGAGCAAAAAGACCTTTAGGGAGACAAGGCTTTTCGGGACCACTTCCACCGCAACACTTGGGCAGTTCCCTTTACCCCTAGGTTGGTCAAAGCTTCTCCTGGTGGGGCTGCTTCTTTAGCTCCACCCATAAGGAGGGAGCCTCTGACAACATGGGGAGAGGGCATCCCATAAGTCCCATACCCAAACCCTAACGTGCAAACGAAAACCAAACCATCTTGAAATTGTGCAAAGAAAAGTGCCAAATGCTATAAGTGCTTGTCTTTAATAAAGTCCCCGTAGGCCCAAGCCTAATGGCCAGAAGGTTTAAAAATGTTTCTGATCCAATTAAAAGGCAAGGGCCAAGAAACAAAAAAATATGATGCAGGGATCAAGTGCATTGTCCTCGTGTCTTATTTACAGCCACCACCACACCTGTCCTGAAAATGCACCTCTGGGCCCCAGCCCTCAAGATGCACAGGCACAGCTCACACCACTGGCCCTTTGACCACAGGACCAAGCACAGCTCTGATACAACTGCCCTTGATCTTAGCCAAAAGACTCAGGTCTAATAGATTGTGCTACATCAAATAATTCCAGAAGCCATGTCATAGAGACTGCTCTGCTTTTTCACTTCAAAGGCAAATTATCAGTATATAAACTTGCCATGACATTTCTTTTTCTCAGCAGCGCTTGTTATCTCTGCCAGCAGCTGGGCTGTGCCGGCTCAGACCTCGCTTGCTGCAACCTGGTGGAAACGTGTGAGAAAGGCACAACATAAAGGGTTCTGTTACCTCCTTAAAGACTGTCAAGAAAAGAAAGAAAGGAAGTCAGGGAGGGGCCGGCATCCAGTTTCTGAAGGTGATGATTAGACTGAACACTAGAGAGGCTGGAGACTGAGTTCAGGTTGGACAAAACAAGACAGAAGACAAACCTGGACCCACGCTGTTTACAGTCAGGGACCATTGATTGGTCACTTGGGACTCGAAGAAGATAAGCAGCAACGTGACAGCTGGACAACACAAACTCGCGCTATCTGGGAGACCTCTGCCCGTAGAGTATACGGGAAAAGAACTGTGCTTAGACCTTTGAACATAAAGAAACATCGCCGAGTGAGAGGATATCAGTGCAGGTGGTGGGAGACTCGCTAGGGCAGGAACCTGTTTGGCACCATTGTGACTGTCACAGACCCCCTATATACACTGGAGCTGTAAGGGGTTGCAGATGAGGTGCAGGAACGGCAGTCTGGTGACAATATTCTGCTTGACTGCTTTTTTCTCCATATCGTGGTACACAACATGGTATAGAGACAAAGGTAAGGACACCTGGAGCACTTCTAGTGAGTCCTGTTTGACGATGTAATGTTTACTTCAGTTGCATTGCCATGTATAACATAATGCATTCAATGCTTATCTGGTGGGATGTCATGGCGCAAGTTATATTTGTTTTCTGATGCCTCTAAACCAAGCACGTGTGTTTGGTTTCAGTAAGATAAATAAAACGCACCTGCTGCGCCCCTGTCCTTACTGCTGGTTGCTGTCAGACGTTTATTGCTAAACATGCTGGTGTCTTTCAAGTATCCTGTGCGCGTATACTTGTGTGAAGAGTTGATTATAATCATTTTACATTAAGTCAGTCATTGTGCTGTGCCAAAAAGCTTTAGTACAAGCACATTGCACGGATTACATCATGGGGTTACCCTACTGTTTTGGAACTACACACATATGTGGTTCCACAGCAGGTTGAGAGCTACAGGTCGCTTAACGCCTGAGTAGACAGTCAAAGAAATGAATGGTTAAAATGCTAGTGTAATTGCTGGTGCATTGTATACAATCCTGCACGTTGTAATATATGTAGTAGAGTACAAATTCAAACAGTGTGCAAATGTCCATTAAATCCCCACTGCATAGAGAACACAGGTCATAAGTAAAAGGAATAAATGATCGCAAGGACAGTTCACACATCCACTAACCCAGCATACAGTATTTTTCCATCTATGTCGCAGTCTTATACACGGTCACGGGGCTTAGTTTGTTGGAATGCACAGAAATGCAGTTTCAGCTCTTCTTTTAGACACATAATTAACATAATTTTCATTTTACCCCATTAAGTAAGACCTATCATTGCCTCGAATAGAGGACTTAACAGAGCAATTTATCATTATAATCATGTTGGGATAGCGCATCTGATAAAAGGCTGTGCCGGCTATGACTCTTGTCCATTGACCCTTCTTTCACTGATTTCTTAATGCAGTGGTGAAAGAGAGAACATTGGGCTTCACAGGGGCACAGTCCAGCCTACCAGGACCAATCAAAAGATCTCTCTCCAGGGATGTTGTAGCCTATCATCATCATCACCATTTATTTATATAGCGCCACTGATTCCGCAGCGCTATACAGAGAACTCACTCACATCAGCCTATATGTTATCTTAGGAGGGTGTTGGCTCTGGAAAGCTAAGCTTTTTGGAGCTTGATAATCTCCTCCCGGCCGCAGTTCCCATTGAGAATTCTGTGTTGGTTTGCTTAGTGCAGGAGACATCTCTGATATCTCATGCGTCAGGCTTTCCTTAAATAGCCCTGATACCTACATTTATCTAAGTCATGCGGAAACAGCCGTTTCTGCATGGGCAGTAGGCTTGATATTAGGCTATAGTCTTTAAATCCAATCCAATGTATATGTCCAAATTAATTGATAACACAATCAGGATTTGTAAAAAAATTTAAGCCAGAGTTGACGTTCTTTATTTATGTGCCTATAATGCAACAAAAAGTCTAACAATGTTATAGCGTTTGAAGCATCTGTTCATTCTTAATCTGATATATACTTTTTAAATAATACAGTCATATTGTGAGTGATGCAACTAATAATTTATTTAATCTTATGTAAAGCCATTCATTCCATCTAAAATGTGAACATTTGTTTTCTATGTCTGGCCTATGGTGTCAAACAATAATAGAATGTTACTAAAATAACAAACTAATATGAAATGTTACACTAGTGTATAGTTGGATGAAGCTTTTTTTTAAGCCACATGGAAAGAAGCTATAATGAAGGAAACTTCCACGGAAACTCTTGTCAGCTCCTGTCTTTTATTAAACACCTAGATACGAGTGGTAGAATTCCTCCTGACCAACTATACTGTGGACCTGACATGCAAGTTTCAATTCCTTGAAAAAATGTGTTTCTGGATTTTGACCATAGCCAACTACCAACATTATAATGCCACCTCTTACATGTATAAAGCTCAAATACATTTTACACTTGATCAAAAGTGTCCAATGTTTTTTCTTAGTCTGAAGGCCACATTGAAAGATGTTCCGCATTTGAAGCAGCTGCAAAGAAACTTTCTTGTTAAAATGTATAAATTACTACATGAAAAGAGGTACCTCTGCAGTTATGTCATACCTGTCCATATTGTTTAAAGTTCCCATGGGACTAGGGGTGTGTGTGGTGGAAGGTTGTTGAGGAGGCATGTCACATCACATAGGGGTATACCCTGACCCCCGTAACATATTTGGCTCCCTTCACCTCTGAAACACATTTCTTAAACCTACCCCTCCCCTATAATACATTCATCTACTATCTCAAACACATTTCCACTCCCCACCTTTCCCTTTAGTACATATATTTCCCTAACCTATATCCAGGTTGTCTGTTAGCTGAACTTTATAATTTGCTCACAAAATGATTGCTTAACACGACCAAAATCTAAACCTTTTCAGCCGTATTTGATTAGGTATGATGGGAAATCAGGTCAAACAGTGACCCTTGTTGCGGAATGCGTGGAGTCACATGGAACTGTATTCTTCAATACAAATGGAACTGTATTCTGCAATACAAACCACTACACTTTGTGTGTTTGTACCCTGAATATCCATATCACTACAGTTTGGCCATCAAGTTGCGGCCAAATTATACACTTATCTCATTGTACCAAATGGCTGAATCACAATGTGTGTGTATAGCCTGTAGTGTAAGCACGTTTTTGTTCCCCATGGCTGAGATGGCTGTGCAGATATCATTACACTTCTGTTTACATGAGGCGGTCGCCGATATTGGAATAGTGACTATAGTGAGTAACTAAGAAGGCCCTAAATTTTGATCCACTTTTAACCAAGGGATGTTTGAGGTGCATTTAACTGTGCTATTTTCCTCATGTTGACAATGGAAATATATTAGTGATGTTATATCATATAGCTCATTTAGCTGGCTAAATTTAAGGTTGACTTTATCCAGCTGTTTTCTGCAATTCTGTTACATCTCATTTGCAACTGTACTATTTTCATTATCATACACTTTGCCTTTGATTAAGTTGTACAGAGCATATTTTTAGAAGACAACATACTGCTCTTTTCCAGGAATTGCACTTCTGCTTGTGCAGGTGTTGTGACACTTTGTAAAACTTTGGCACGTCTCCAGATCACCCTCATTCATCCTTGCACTCGTGAGACCGATCATTTGTCAAAGGAAATAACAGCCTTGAGCACATCTGTTGTTAAGGGTAGGAGTTGCTGTGTTGTTAAGTACGGTAGCATTGGCCCTGTACCTTAAAAGCAGTGCAGTGCTTAATTTAAAATGACAGTATGCAAATGAGCAGTGCTTTTCTCAGGATAGAGGCAGTCTTGTGGAACTCAATCACTTTCCTGTGCGGAGCTGCTGGTGTTATGCTCAAATTCTAATGGTCCCAGGAAATTGTTTTAGTACAATGTATAGCTCGTGTGTATGCAGTAATGAGGTACAGTACGTAATATAATGTGTAGCGCATGTGGGGTTAATTTGTGTCTATACATATACAGTGCAGCATGGTGGCTAAGTTGTTAGCACTTCTGCCTCACAGCAACAGGATCATGAGTCATGGCCTTGTCTGTGTGGAGTTTGTATGTTCTTCCCGTGTTTGCGCGGGTTTCCTCCGGGTGCTCCGGTTTCATCCCACAATCCAAAAACATACTAGTAGATTAATTGTCTGCTATCAAAATTGAACCTAGTCTGTCTGCATGTTAGGGAATTTAGACCATGTCTGGGAGACTCCCGCATTTCGTGTGAGTCTCCCGGACCCCCGGGAGAGTGTGGAAATCTCCCTGATCTGCCCACTTCCTAGTGAAGTGGGCAGAATTCGGTTCAAATGGCGCGATTCATCGGGAATCTCGGCGTTTGCCCAAAATTTTGCGATTTCCGGCGCCCTGCCCCCCTCACGCCCACCTACCCCCGCAGCCTCCCGGAAAACATTTTGATAAAGTTGGTAAGTATGATTTAGACTATAAGCTCCAATGGGGCAGGGACTGATGTGAATGTGTTTTCTGTACAGCGGAATTAGTGGTGCTATATAAATGATGATACATGATGGTGGGCATTCATTTCAGGCAGAATATTTGTTTCACATACCAGCCTGCAACAAAATTGCTTTTATTTGCTGACAGATTTGCCAATAGAGGTATATTATATGTGTTGCTATTATATTATTCTGGTTTAATACCTGAAAACATGAAAAATACCACTTTCCTGCAGTCACCTTTGAATACTTACCAGGTAGTTTTATATTCAGTCACATTACATGTACTCAAACCTGATATGTATTTAATAATGTTATTAACTAAATAATTTTATATTCCTAATTTACATGAATGTCAGTTGCAAACTGGATGTAAGGGTTATTCTTGTTTTGCATCTTTAAATAATGTGTAGTAAAGCTAATGCTTGCCCATTACATATGTCCCAGGCTGAAAGTTGTTCTTGTTCTTCTCCATCGTCATTATTATTCATGTTACATTTATTATTTACCTAATGCTGTACGCAGAATTGTTAGATACTATTTTTGTTCCCAATCAAGCTTGCAATCCAGTCTTTGTGCCCGGGCCACAGGGCGACACAGTGACTTGTCCAAGTATCCAAAGGTAAAAGAAGCCAACGCAGGATTGCGACTGGAATGTCCAGCACGTTCCTTGGGGTCATTGATAGATACAGCCAGCACCAGGTATATTACTCTGCCCTATAAAACAGGGGTGGAATAGTCCTAGCCCAGTCATCTAGAATGGCATGCAGTGATGCTTCATTCTAAACGCAAGTCTGCTGTGGTGTGGGGGTGGTTAAAATAGGTATGAGTTTTGGGGATATAAAAAATTTAGGTGTTTGTTTCTTTAAGTCTATGGACTGACGTTATCATTGTGCCTATACTACATGATCACATTGATTTGTTTCTCAGAGCAGGATTAAGCTGAGGCTCATCAGACAAATGTGAAGTTTCCAGGGAACTGTCTGTATTGTACATAGAAGGCCTTTCTATTGCACAACTTGCCATGATAGCATAGAAATGGATTCATGTAATGGAAAGTCTTATTGTGTTCTCTCACAAAGAATACATTTTACAATATGGTTTAGAAAAAAAGTAAACCATTATGGAATGATTCTACAATACAGAGAGTGTTTTTGTAATCATTACATTTCTGTATGAAAGCAGTTGGTGTGATACAAGCTGGATAATTACTGTTACAGTTTTAAAATTACATAATAAACTGCACTTTGAAGCATCCTCCCCTTGGTCTAGTCCAGGGGTCGGCAACCCCCTGTATGGCACGCAGCACTGTGTCACCTGGCACGCAGGAGCTGCTTTTAAAATAACAGAAGATCAGTGATAGTGATGCAGCAGTTCCTCTTGGGTCCCATTGCGGATCTGCTGTATACAAGAGGTGAGTCACATACACTGGCTAATGTGGTGAAATATGATTTGTTGCATTTATGTGTGGTATAATATTAATTGGGGGCACTTTTGAGTTGTATAATAATTGGGGGCACTTATGTGTGGCATAATGTGTATTGAGGGCAATACTGTGGCATAATATGAACAATGATCATTACTGTGGCATAGTATGGACTGGGGGTATTAATATGTGGCATAATATGAACTGGGGGCACTACTGTGGTGCATAATACGAATTTGGTGCTCTACTGTTGCATAATATGAATTGAGGGTACTACTATGTGGCACAATTTGAATGTTTATTTATTGATCCCAATAATATTATCTTGATATTAGTATCATAAAATAGGAAATATATACTCACACAACTAGCACATCTGAGCTTGATTAGATTTTAGCCGGCACACTGATAGATAAACTTTGCCAACTCTTGGTCTAGTCTATCGCAACTTCCAGAGGTTATTTAGTGCTCAACAAAGTAAAGAATATTGTTACAGTAAGTAATAGTTCCTGGTATTTAGACTGATCCTTTTACAATAGAAATTATTGTTTTTCTTTAGAATCTGATTTTATATTGTAAGCTTACTATGAAAACAAATACTTTGGAATACCATGCAGTACTTTTTTATTTTAGCTTTTATGTTCAAGTTTTGTTTGTTTAGCATTTTGTTTGCTGCAAACGTAAATTTTGAGCCATTGCCGCGACTGTATTTTTAGAAGAGAAGAATAATTTTTGGGAACAAAACCTTTTTGTTACATGAAGCAATTTTTGTTCTACTCTCTCCCTCTGTCTGCACAGGATGGAGTAGATTGCAGTGGGAGATAGAGATTTGTCACAGGAGAGTTCAGAGTATTCAGCTATAGACACTTATCTGCGGAATCTTTTCCTTTATGTGGAATAGAAGCTCATGTAACCAAAGGCAGACTTCTACAATGCAAATCCCCCTTATATGTTACTGTATCCCCATAGGAAGGTGTTATCTGTCTCAGATTGTTCTCCTTTAAGAATGAATTATTCAAATGTTGGTAATTTGAAAGCAGGTTTGTTTTTCTTCACTGGCTTTTTTTCTTGGGTGACTTCACTGTATGCAGTTTATTCAGAATAGCATAGAAATATTACAAGATATGTTTAACCCTTTGAGTGCCAGATGTTTAGGAACATTTCTTTCAAGGAGTGCTGATTTGCCAGATTTTAAATTGGATTACTTTACAGTGGTGGTAGAAAGCTTGTGAACCCTTTAGAATTTTCTGCTTAATTGGGTTCAGATTTTCATCTAAGTAATACAAATGGATAAAGAGAACCCAATAACTAATAAGCAAAAGAATATACCTTTTCATCCATTTATTGATCAAAATGATCTAACATTACATTTCTTTGTTCCAAATCGTATGTGAGCCTATACTTTCAGTAACCGGTGTGACCTCCTTACAAGTTTACATGAGTACAGGTTATCTTGCATAACCCCTACATAGCAAATAGAAAACCCATCCAACATATAGCAACAAATTGCACTAAACACATAGATATCATAACCATAGGTTTACATACATGAAAAATTAATGCAGAAAGGCATTTACACTTAAATTTAAGTTGGTTGTTCATAGCATTGATGCTGGTGGATAAGCAGTAGTGGTGAGTTTGTGTATAGTATGGTGTAGTAGGGCATTTAGGATGGTCTGTTATTATGGGTATCACCTGGAATATCTGCCTCTGGTCTGTGACTCTTGGAAACCTGCCCTACAGAAATCCAGTTTTGTTCTTTTGTTTTTTCCGGTTCAAATTTTCAGAATGTTGCTGATAGGCGCTTCTTATAATATAACAATGGGAGTCCTAGGGGAGGAAACTCCACTGGTTTGCTAGATGGCGAGGTAGAGTGACAAATTTTCCAGAAGTATCAATTTGCCAGATCTCTATAAATTTGACTTTACGGAGTAAATTTATCAAGCTGCGGGTTTGAAAAAGTGGAAATCAGCTTCTAGTTGTCATTTATTTAGTACATTCTACAAAATGACCGCTAGAATGTGATTGGTTGCCATAGGCAACATCTCTCCTTTTTCAAACCTGCAGCTTGATAAATTTACCTCTAGGTCTCCTTTCTGCAAACCTATTCTTCTTTATACACACAGCAGTAATATAGGAAAGGCTCAATTTTTAATTCATATCTTGCATAAACTGAATTTGATATATTTAAAGTTACATGGAAGGAATATAGAAAACAATTAAGATTACATTTTATATCATTGTATGTGTAATATTTGCAGCAAATTAATTCAAGTGGTGAAATAAAAGCAGTTTAAACTTTGACAGACTAGACATTCATCATCATAATCACCTCCAGCTATTTATATAGCGCCACTAATTCCGTAGCGCAGTACAGAGAACTCACTCGCATCAGTCCCTGCCCCATTGGAGCTTACAGTCTAAAATCACTATTCGGCACAGACACGGGTCAATTTATTAGCAGCCAAATTATATTTATACAATGCAATCTCAGCTTCCATTTTTGGGATATATTTCCATGTCTGGATTTTAGATGGATCCTAAAAAGGTTTGTTGTCCTTAATTGATCTCTGTCTATGGGCCTAATGGCTACTCTGATTCATCTGCTTTTCCAATTTTTATGGCCAATTGATTAAAAACTACTCTTCTGTGATTGAAAACATTACTGCTCTCACCAATAAAGATGCTAAATTCAACTAGTGACTTCCCAAAGCCACCTCTGCTTTCCTTTCCTTAAAATGGTCTTGTTTTTCAGTTCTGGCGCTACAGCACTCTAATGCCTCGTGGTCCCTCTTTTTAGAGGTAGGTGCTCCACCATTTGGAGTAAAAGTAGTATTATTTCAATGTAACAACTTTGGGGGGAAAAATCATCATTGTGGCTTTTTTTTTTTCCCTAAAAATATCTTCCTACAAAGTTATGTCATTGGAGAGTTGGAGATTTTAGCCATCAAATTCACATTAGCAGATTGGAGGCATATTTCCTGTCACTAATCATATTGACTACAATAATCTACAATACCTCTACCTGAATCCACTGCAAGCACACATGGCACTTTTTATTTTCTCTGTTTAATTTTCTGCGGCTTTGATGTCCTGTTTGCTAGAAACGATAAAAAGTGAGTTTTTTATTTTTTCATGTTTGATATTAACGACTGACAGGAAGAACTCAAGACAAATCCTCTGTACCAGAAAAACTAAAATTAAACTACTCGTGGGCCCAACTCTAACTTTGCTGGACATCCAGGAAAATCTTTGAAAATTATTAGCTGTAGTTATTGGCCATCAGTTCTTCGGAAGGATGTTGTAGAATATGCCAATGCCTTTTCACCTGCATACAAATCAATGTCTCTTATAAGTCTCCTGGATAATCTAGAGTAACTCTTCACATTTAGAGAAAGCCCTAGACACACACACACACACACACACACACACACACACACACACACACACACACACACACACACACACACACGTGGACTTGTTTTATTTTTTTTGTATAAATATTTTATTTGCAGTTCAAACTTGATTAACAAGCAAAGGTTTGTAATCTTTGTGGAAACATAGAAGACAATAGAAATAACATTTGTAACAGTAACGTGAAATTGAGTTATTACAATCAGATGTAAAGTGCCTGTTCAAACTATTCAGTGTATATAAACATATTAAAACAACCTGTTACAGTTTTTTCCCCCCATATTGTCTACTATTTCAAACACGATCCTTGATAAGTATAGGAAACTGAGTATGCTCAATTTGCATTTAAAATAAGGAATTACAGAAAGCTTCTGAAAGTCCCATGTATGTGGCGGTAGTTGTGTGTGTGTTTGTGTGTATACAACAACTAGGTGTCAAAAAAAAATCCCTGCTAGTTTTTTTTTTTTTTTTTCTTCTTATACATGTCTCAAATGTATGAAGCTACGATTAAGCAAGCTCTCCTGAGTTTGCTTTAAAAATCGTTACATCCAACACGCTGCATCCTAGCAACGTGAATAGTAAACACATAACTGTTACACTGTCAACAGGGCTATCTTTTCCACTGGGCATGACGGGCAGGTGCTCGGGGGGCCCACGGGCAAGGGGACCTCATAAGTAGGGCTCTTAATTAGAATAAATAATCCTGCAAAAAAAAACTTCAAGGGTCACTGAGCGAGTACATTTAAAAGAAAAAAAGTGATTTTAATATATATATTTATATTAGTATGTAGGGGCCCTGGTGCACTGCTTTGCCCGGGGGCCCTTAATGTTGTTAAGATTGCCCTGACTGTGACTATAGAGCCGGAGCTCCCGGCAGCTGTCAAAAGTGTTAAAAATAGATAAAGGTTGAAGAAAAAAAAAAAAGGCGTGGGTTCCCCTTGCCCGGCCACTAGTATAGTATTGGGGGATTTTCCCACACTGTCACGGGAAATCCCTAATATAAATAGACCTTGCGGCTATGCTAAGTTCATTGCGTATTGGAGCTTCTACAGTGTAGAAGCTGTTTGCGGCATCTTATTTTTATTTTTTTTGAGCGCTGGTGCCTAAAGCACTTTTGCGGGATGGGGGGTATTTTTGTTAAATTTTTTACAATGCAAGGGTCTATGCTGATGATTATCAGAAATTGTTGGGAGGTGGGACAAGGGAGACATGACTGGAACTCAAAGGTGAACTGGGTGAAAGAGAGGCGAATGGAGTGCACCTGATGTAGGAGAAGCAGAGCAAGGACCTCAGGGAAAGGACACAAGAAGGCAGCCCCCCGGGTCTAGAGATGTTTGAGAAGGAAAAGCCTGAAGGAGAGACCGGCAGAAGATATGGTGTCAGATAGGGTTTCCGTGAAGGAGAGGAGGTTGAGGGTGTTAGAGGTAGAGGTCATAAAAGGAGGCTAGTTTGCTACAGACAGATCTTGCATTCAAGAGACACAGGATAGGGGGAGGGAGGGAAGTGCGGAGAAGTGGATGAGATTGGTAGGGTTGTTGGTGTGCCAGAGTGGGTCGGGTTGGGAGATTGGGCAGTGAGGAGTAGAGAATAAGGATTGGACAGGAATCTAAATAGTGAGGGAGTTTATTGGATGTTGGTAGGAGGGGGGGCTGTGAGGGGAAGAGAGAGTTGGAGTGGAGGCTTGCCAGGTGAGGAGCCTGAGCAGGTGGAAGGCGCAGGACAGGGGGGCACCTGACTTGGCAAGGGAACCAGGGAAAGAGGCAGGTAGGTAGGAATAATGATATCCAGTGTGATGTGTCAGGGAAATGGACAACCAGATGAGGAGATTACGGGCTGGGAAAGAGAGAGGGAGCAAACAGAAAACAGGATAAATGAGGAAAGTGTGGAGGTGTAGAGAGACATAGTGGGGTAGAAGAGAGGGGAGCAGTGAGAATTGCAAGTGGGTGGAATGAGGTATAGACAAGGGGCAGGGAAAGAGGAGGCAGCAGGGAGGACAATCCATCCCTGAGTGTAAGGTGTGAGAGGGTTGGAGAGAGATGGGTTATGGCAATTGCAGGTAGAGAGATGGTAGAGAAGGGATATGATGAAGGTGATTAGCATAGTGAGGGGAGGGAAGAAAATTCACAGGTCAGGGGTTTGGTGGCCCCAGAGTGGGCATGTGGGACATGGAGTTCTGGCTGAGAGAGGAGGTGTGGGAAATAGTGTCAATTTAACTATTCATTGGCCTTCAAAGCTTCCAACGTGCCCTCAAAACTCATCTCTTCATCAAAGTCTACCAAACATAACTCGCCCCCTCACACTGACTGACCCCCTATGTTCCACCCCTCTTGTGTCTGCCCCTCCCTTATAGATTGTAAGCTCTTCTCTTCCTCTTGGTTTTTATGCCTTCACTATCCTATCCACCTGCAAACCCACGCCAATCACCTTTTACCTGGTCTCCTAGTCAACATCTTCTGCATCTTTGTCTCTGTCTCCTCTGCCCTCACTTCTGGGCACAGACCTGCTTCACACTGCCTAGCTTCCTAATTGCCCTCCTCTCTTGCTCTATGGAACTCATTTCTGCTCTGTTCATAAAGTTACTGCCAATTGTTCTGCCATGCTATAAAGCTATTATAAACTTGCACTTTGCTGCTTTTCGTTCTTTGTGATACTTGAAGCTTGCTTTACCTATTGTACCTTCTTCACACCTTTTTGTAGCTTTTTTTTTTATAAATAAACAGTTTGTAAATGTAGGGCGCAAGCATACGTAGTATTAGTGCACATGCGTGGTACAGCAATGTGTATTTTAGGGGGAAAAAAATACGCACACTCCCAACTCTACCGGAGCACCTAAATTGACCTAAGGGCATTATGGTACATCTGCATCTCACCCACTGATCGTATGTTTTGTTTCTACTTTTTACCTGATGCCCATATTCTCCACACCAGACCATGTCTGTGCCCACCAAACCAAAAAGGCGAGGACTATCCTATTACCCAATGTCTGTTTTGATACTCAGTACCTCACCAATAGCATTACTATTTTGATCACAACTGATAGTTCCAAAGTACTGCACCACCATATACTAGTGATTGCCAACCTGGAACTTCCAGGCAAATGACTACAAAGTACACCATGCAGATCACATTTTCTATCTCCTTAAATTATAGGTTATTCCTTATATGTAGTGGATAAACCTTATAGAACCTCATAGTAATAAGTTATCAACTGCTAACTACTGATGGGCTGGTTGCAGACATATGAACTGTTTTCTCAAGTTTGATTTACAGTTTCACACAAAGTGCAACTGTAGACATTTTAGTAAAGGAAACTTGTCACCTTAAAATTAGAGCCTGCAAAACTTCATTTTAGTGGAAACATTTGTGACATTGTGTTCAAATATTATGTCATATGATGTACAGGTTAGTATGCAATGTTTGGTATTCAACCAATGTAACCCAAGCTTTTATATTCCATACAGTGGAATACAAGAATATGTATGTCACACTTCTACTGTTAGCACTTGAATAAAGCTTTACCCTTTCCCCATATATTGGTTTTATTTTCCTTCATGCAAGACTACAATAGTAAGGTATGCACATCCAATGTATAAACGTGCCAGGTAAAGCAGTTTTAAAACCATATTCATAGACTGTGTTAAATGGGTTGGATATGAAATGTTGACACCATAATGTTAACACAATTATAATGTTTTTATGTATTGCTGTTTATATAAATGGGTATATATTGTTTACATAAGTTTTTTTTACAACCGCGTCCACATTTTACATGTTGACATTGACTGTGTTGAAGTTATGAACATGTCGACATTTTGACTACATCCCGTGATCAATACAAGTTTTGTGTTTGTTTTTGTTTTATTGGCGACTGGAATCCCTTGTCCAAAAAAACCATTGTTGGAACATTTCTCAGCTAGAGGTCCTTTAGTAGAGAAAATGTAATTTCTGTAGGTTCAATTTTGATCTTAAATGGGGAATGGATGTGCTTCCAAGAAAACCGAGATGTACAAGTTTGGAGCAGCAGAGCTGAGCAGTTGGTGATTACAGACACTGTGCTAGTTAGAGATGGGCGGGCTCGGTTCTCCGAGAACCGAACCCACCCGAACGTGAGGTATCCGAGTACCGAGCCGAGCTCCTGCTCTCCCGCCTAATCGAAATTCGAGGCAAACGTCATTGTGACATCGTCGGAGCTCGGTTCTCGCGATGTTTGAAATGCTTAAATATCCGCCTCCACAGCAATCCAGCACCATTTGACAGAGGGAGAGAGAAGGGATAGGTCTCAGCATTAGAGCAGGGAGAGAGCACTTATTAGAGCCGGAAGAGAGGAGGATAGAGGAGGCATTTTTGCAAACATTACCAACTGTTTGGGGTGTCATACTCCCTCCTCAAGAAACTATTTTCTGCCTGAAGAAATAGTATTATACCAGCACTATATATTTCTGATTTTGCACTACAAGTGCTTGGGGTGTCAGATATTCCCCTCTTTCCAAAACACAATTTTTCTGGTGTTGAAATTACTATATACCAGCAGTATATGCAGGCTGGTTTTTTTCTATTTAACTACAAGTGGAGGGTGTAATATACAGACAGTCCACAAACTGCCTTTTTTGCTATGGATTTCAATAGCTCTTTTTAGACCGTTGGCTGCCACCCTGGATTGGTGTGTGTCTGATAAAAGCAAACATCCTGGGGGGGGGGGGCAGCGCTCGTTGACATTTATCAGATGTAGATTTACCTCACTTATCAAAGAAACAGGTGGAACACTAAATTATGTAATTTTTTTTTTTTTTTAACAAATTGCAAAACCAAACCAAAACACGCAAGGGCGGGTTTGCCAAAACCAAAACACGAAGGTAATCCAGAACCAAAACCAAAACACGGGGGACAGTGACCATCGCTACTTCTAGTCCATAGCTTCAGGCAGTTAATGCACACGTTGAGTAAGAGATTTAAGTCTGTGGGAAATTGCATTATGGTGCGGAGGAGTGTCATCACAGCAAGCACAAGATTGTATTGAGGATCTACTGATCTGTGAACATGGGGAACAAGTGTTCTGGGTCTATGTCCAGTAAAGAGCGCAATTTCAAAAGAAAAATATGGTCAAATGGCTACTCTGAACCGGCGGATAACCACAAGTTGAGGGCAGAAAAATGTGTCAACAAGCCCAAAAGGCGATCAGGGACCCATTTGATGGCCATACAGCACAGTCGCTCACATTTGATCCTAAATTTAAGAAGATCTGGATGCAGGGGTGCTCTTGTCTTTAATGCCTTTTTATTTGACCAGGAGGGTCGGGTAATATAAATGGTAAATCTGGCTGTCAGCAGCTGATTGTCTTAAAATGTCTAATATGACTAGTTCAGCTTTCATGTCTCCTCCTCCCACTGTCTCTCCTAATTCCAGCCATCCAATATTACCATCAGCTGCACAAAAATGCCAATCACTGATGACTGCTTTAATATTGGTGGCTGATAAATCTTTTGCTTTACAGTAGCCGTATGCAATTTCCACACTAACAGCTACAATTGTTATTTTGCTATAGTATGTATCAATTGTTCCCCACAACTCTAAGATTGCAAGCTAATTTGGACAGGGACATACTTTCCTTCTGTTTTATGTTCTGGCATGTAATATGCATACTTGCCAACTTTTCCTCATTGGCTTCAGGGAGATCCCGGGGGAGGTGGGCATGCAGGGGCGGGGCTAGACAAATCGCATCATTTTGGCCCCACCACTAAACAATGACTGTATATTTGTGTTATTAAGCCTCCCTGCCACTGATCTATTGCAGGGGAGAGAACTGGAAGGTTACCCTGCTCGCCAGTGAGGTCTCCCAGAAATGCGGGAGTCTCCCGGACATTCCGGGAGAGTAGGCTACTATGCGTTAAAGAAAAGCAGCTAATAAATCTCTGTAGACTGAAGTGTCTTTTACATTTCTGTCTCCATTACTGAAGTCATGTTGTCTTACCTTTCGGTCTTTAATTAAATCTTGGTCTCCATGAAAATGGCCACCTCATACATGGATTGTATTGATGCGAAGCCAACCACATCTTGTACTGGCTCAGCATCAGGGAGAATGCCAGACTCTTCAGGGAGTGAGGGAGATCACCCCTATTTCAGGGAGTTTTCCTGACATTCAGGAAGAGTTGGCAAGTATGGTACTATGATCCAATTAATGTACAGTGCTCCATAATATGTTTGTGTCTTACAAATAAAGGGTAATAATAAAAATGCAGGCTGCAAGTATGCTTGACAAACGGCTGCAAAGGTGTATCCTGTGGTTACATGCAATTCATAATTGAATGCATCCTTAACCGGCGTGGTTGACTTGCATCATCAAATCACTTCTATACTACAGTAATATATAAACGCCTATGAGACACTTTTTTCCCAGTGAAAGTTGACACATGTGTAAGATAAGCTCAACTGTAAAAAAAAGCCACATTTAAGTACACATGCACAGTACAGAAATGCATAGTTTTATGTGCCACAAATGGACTACCAACTATAAATCGGCCTCTATATTAAAATTCTGTCCCAATATCATTCCTTCTAGTTTACCTATTATGCGTGGTTGACACAGTGTTTGTTACCATATATTTGATATATTTACAGCCACTTTAATAAAATCAAATCAATAATGTAAATTGGGGGGACAAAATAATGTGCATCCAACATGCAGCATAAGTTACTCCCAAAACTGAGATGTCGGCAACAATATTTAATATTTAGCAATATTTAAAATTCAATTAAGTGTTCAATTTCTCCTTGTATAAAAGAGAACAGTACTACTTCTATATTCATTTGCTGCAGGTAGTTTAGATGAAATGGAAACCTCTTGGAATAGTCAGACAATGAGTGCAATTTAATGCTGGCAAGTACCGGTACTTATTTTATTCCCTCCCTGTCCTTCTCAGCAGGGAAGACCCGTGCAAGTGGAACTATCAGTAAATCTTTATTCTCAAACGACATACCATTTAATTATGTTTGCTTTATCGTAATCTTTCCTATTGGAATTTGGAGGGACTCTCTTAAGTTACACAATGTATTAAAGTATAGAAAAGATTAACACTCCTCAACAAAATATGTACTTTAACCCCTCCGCTGCTTAGGTTTTTCTCACCCCTGTGCTGAGCACTTTTGGACCCATCACATATTTATTTAATTGCTGTTGATCAAATAAAAAAATAAAAAAAGACACACCGTGGTTATAGGGGATTTAGTTTCTGGGAATTTTCTCAAGAAATGTAGAATCTGAATATATTCGTTAAATGTAGGATTGAAACTGTGAAATTTGTCTCTTAAAGCATCAAACGTCAGCCAAGACCCTCTGAATAAGAGAAGTATGAGGTTTGAGAAAGAAGTATAGATTTACATCTGTCAAATCTTGGTAGAAAATAGAAGGGTTGGGAGGGCTTTAGCCTGGTGCGTTCTTGTTGAATTTGGAATTCCCCAAAGGTTGGAGAGAGAAGTAAGTTTGAGGAGGTTTGATTCAATATCAAGCCAGAACAAGGTGACATGTAGGGTGAAGCAGGCTGTAATTTGGCTCAATTGGGTGACCCAATAATAGGATTTGAAAGCTACCTCCATGTCCCATCTGTTTATTAACAATGGAGAGTTGTTTGTTGTGCCAGAGATTTTTCTTGATGAGTAGTCCTGAATAAGGGACTCTAACTGAAAGTGTTTTAAATAGGTAGAGGAGTTTGGGTAGGATATTCATTTTGACTGCAATGATCCTGCCCAGCCACGAGATTATTAGCGCTTTCCAAGCATACAAGTCAGACTTGATCCTAGAGAAAAGACCCAGCAACTGGTGGGCATACAAGGATTTATAGGAGGAAGTAATGTAGACCCCCAAGTATTTAACATTTTTGACCTTCCACTTTAAAGTCAAATTGGAAGGATATATGTTATTTTTCTAGAAGGAGGAGGTTCAACAACTTGATTTTTGATTTTGAAAAATTGATCTTATAACCAGATAGTCTACCACAGGAGTCCAGTAAATTAAACTTAACTTCTCGTCAGCAAAAACGTGATACTTTACTCTCAAGGCCCCCCAACATCACACCCTGGATATCTAGGGAAGAACGATTTGTTATCATAGACTCAATCACAAGGGCGAACATGAGGGAAGATAAGGGACGACCCTGCTTAGTACTGATCGTAATGGGGTCAAACTGGGAAATATTGACCATTACTCTAGTTTAAGGTAGAGTGTATAGGGATTTGACGCCTTTGCGAAAGCCTCCTGAGAGGCCAAAGTGTCATATATTTGGGATATAAATTGCCAGGATATCCTGTCAGAGGCCTTCTCTGAAATAAAAAATTGTATAATTGATGGGGTTTTTCTAAAATTTTAAAATGTGGATCAGGTCAGTGATTCTCCTTGTGTTGTCCACCCCTTGCTTTCTGGGGATAAAGCCGTCGTTGTGTTCTAGAGTAGGTAGTATAGTGTTGAGTCTGTTAGCTGAACCTTTGCATATAGTTCTATATCGTTGTTCAAAAGCAATATGTGACAATAGCTCGAACAATCATATATGTCTTTACCCTCTTTAGGGATGATTGAGATTATGTCCTCAAGATCTTCCTTGGACCAAGTTTCTCCTGCAAGGATTGCGTTTAACAGGGTGTGGAGGTAGGACAGCAGGGTACCTAAGAATTTTTTGTAGTAAGTCACAAAAAATCCATCTGAGCCAGGGTTTTGCCTGATTTTTGTGCCTTTAAAAACATGTGTAAGCTCCTCAAAAATGATTTCATTATTAAGGGTTGTTAGACACTTGTGTGAATAATTTGGGGAGATTGTCTTACTTCAAGAAATTGTTAATCAGAGAGTCCTGTCTTAGTTTGGCAGAAATGGATTCAGGTTGCGAGAGGATATATAATTTTGATTAATATTTTTGGAATTCCAGTCTGATTTTGCGAGGGCCATAGGTTAATTTGCCCTGTGGATCCTTAACAACTAGAAAGATCCCGAGTGATATTTTTGCACAAAATTTATAATAAAGCCTTTTTCGTAATAGCAATGTTTTAAGCCAAATTAGTTTGTTTGCCACCTGATTCGATAGGAGAATATTTGGTTCACCCTTAGTTGTTCTGATCTGCTGAAGGAGTTTGGGGTCAGAGTTGGTTTTGTGCTGAGATTCCAGTTTTTTTAGGGTCTCTGTTAACCGAATTGTATTGGCTAGTCTCTCCTTTTTTGTTCTAGAGGCTAGCGCCTCTATAGAGATGTGCTCAAGACAGCCTTAAGTGCAGCCCAAAGCAATATTGGGGGTATTATTCGTTTCAAAGTACTGGATAAGAATTAGAGATGCTCGGGCTTGGTTCTCCGAGAACTGAACCCACCCGAACTTCGCTGATCCGAGTGCCGAGCCAGCTCGCTACTTTCGCGCGCCCTCAGAAGTGAAAATGAGGCAAAACATCATTGTTGCGTAGTCAGATCTCGCAAGTTTTGGATTCTACAAGTACCACCCTCCACGGAGATCCAGAGCCATTTCACAGAAAGACACAGAAGGGGTAGCAGGGTTGTTGGCAGTCTCCAGTGCAGTTGGGCAGCGTCATTAATAAAAGAGAAGGGATGGCAGAGCTCTTGGCAGTCTCCAATGACATTCTACAGTGCCATAGCTCATACAGAAACAGGAGGGGTGGCAGTGTTTTTATCACTTTCCAGTCTTCAGTCACATTGTTCTTGTCATTCTCCAGTCTCAGTCATGATGATACGAATTCCTCTATGTCAAGTGCTAAAGCCTATGTTCAAATGCACAGTCAGGGAAACAAAAATGTAGAAAAAAAAAAAAAGCTTGTACCTTTTTTAAAGAAAAGGTAAAAAAGGTGAAACCTTTGAACAGAATGTATTTCTTGGCGAAAAATTAGGTCACCTTTCAGTGAGTGAAGAGTAGGAAAGAGTTTTTTATTTTATTTTTTTGTGCTCTTCTGCTGAACATTTAGTCCCTTAATTTATAGTAAATTACCCAAAAGGCCATGTAAGGATTGATATTAATGCTAGGCAGCGAACCCGGGAGGGCACTGTTAGGTACATAAGTGACAGAGGTATCTTGGGAGACAATGTGTCTTTTTGGGGATAGCCAATTCGTGGTTTTCAAATAGAGATGGCAGGTATCAACATAAGGGTCGGCGGATGATGGGAGAGATTGGCTTTGTGAAGTACGTGACACTCACCTATATAGCTGGTAAGGAAAATGGGATGAAGCCAGAGGCATCATGGGGCCAGCTATGAGTCTGGGGTTCCAGAGGGGAGGAATGTGGAAGTCAGTAACAAATGTGTTGGCACGACAATAAAGCAAAAGGGTGGGGAGTACACCTTTTTGAGGGTGGACTAGGTGTACATTTTGGACGAGGGGCCAAAAGGTGGCCCAGAAACTTATTATGCTAAATAAATGTTGAGAGAGAAATGTGCATGCATAATAGAAATAAAACATATGATTAATAATATATGTCATACCTTTCACATTCTAGAACAGTTTAACGGAGGTCCTCCTCATTCTGTACGCCTCTCTTCTGTGTCCAGTCCTTCGCGCATGCACTAGAAGGCTTCGATCCTCCATCTCAATTCAGAAAAATGGGTAAGCGATGTTGATAAGCTCATGAGCTAAGTAGTAGTTTATAGATGGGCTTCCTATGTGGTTCGCCTGTAAGGGTGAAACGTATAGGAAACACATCAGCAATCACTGGTGGAGACGGAGGATCGGAGCCTTTTAGCGCATGCACGAAGGACTGGACACAGAAGACAGGCACACAGCCGCCACACATATCTGTGTGGGATCCAGTGGCAGAGAGGTAGGACGGCAAAATGGATTGGGCTCCCTGGGACACCATCCCAGTACAAGGGTGAGTCATTCCAGCTACTCCAGTCCTGCTACCAGCCAGCTGCTACTGCTTCTACCCTCAAGTGGAGGGTCTATCCTCAAGTGCCTTTTTTAATTTTAATTTGTTCTTTTGGATACCTGGCTTACTCAGAGCTATAAGTTTTGATCACCTTGATGATCCCCGATCAAGTAGTCTTACCCCCCCCCCCCCCTCCTTTATCCTCTGCTCCCACCTCAAACTATTCCATATGTATTAAAGATACCACCATCAAATGTGTTATGTCTTTAATTGGCCAGAAACAGTTTTTTGATGTATAGTTCATTCATTGGTCTCAAAATCACATGATAAACGACTGTTAGGTCCAATATCGCATTAGGGTGAACGTTCCCACAATCATGTTTTATTGTACTAAAACACATTGTATTGTTTGATTTTTAGAAACTGACTAAAAATCACTATCAACAATTGAATGATGGTGTGCAAATTCTGAAGTGTGTATGTACTCCCAACCGTTTCTCCAACAACTCTGCCGATAGTTCCTCCAACAGCGACACCTTTTGTGGGCTTGTATATTTAAAGCTATGATGTTGACTCCTAAGTCCTGTGTTGTCTAAATGTAAAATGTAAAGAAAGTGGAAATCAAGATAAACCCTTTTTTACAAGCCCTATATGTCATCTGTATACAACCTGGATTGCAAACACATGTACAAATAAATAAAACACAAAAAATCGGGATAAGGCGCAAGTGGGAAGGTAAATGGGAATCTTGTGAACGCATATAAGAACATGCCTGACGATCATTGCGATTCCCATTTAGATGATCTTGTGACATTGGACATTGGGATCGATAGCACATACCACTGTGACTATGAACATTTCATTTATTTTGTTTTATGTGTTGTGATTTATGTATGCTAAGGCAGTGTTTGATGCTTAGACACCCGCTGATTTCATTACCTTCCCACTTGCGGTTTATCCCGATTTTTTTTTTTTTTTTTTTTTTTTTTTTTGGTGTGTGTGTGTGTGTTTTATTTACTGTATTTGTGGAAATCTAGTAGGTATTTCCAAGGGAAATATTACGCTGCATCCCCTACCCTCTCCCCCATCGCACGGGAGCGCAGGATGGACACTCTATTTATACATGTACAAATAAATATTGGCCGTAAAATCAAATTCTTTACTGTATTATGTTTCTGTATGTAATTTATTTTTCCTGTTATAAGTTATTGAGGGGGGGGGGGAAATCTCCTTATCCTTAAGCTGCAAATAGAAGTTGAATTGTCGTATGTGATTTACTCTCATTCTGTCCGTGCAAGAGAACCGTTCACTGTGGAAGTATACTTGTGGTGGATTTCTACTTCTATTTTGGTTGCTCATAGAGTGACATGCTTTTGTGACTGTTGTATTTGAACAGAAACAAGTGTGGTTTTGTTATTAATGGTTTGGGAACCCACAGTATTGTCTGGTGCTGATACTGGTATCAGTTTCATATTAAGAACAATGAATTTGTTATACCTATCTAGTTGATTACTGAGTAATGAAATTAGCCAGAGATTCAACATTAAATGTCAATTTTGTGTGGTTTACATTTACTGTGTGTATATGTATGAATATATGTGTGGGAGTGTGTATGTATGTATATATGTGTGTGTGATATATATTTATATATATATATATATATATATATATATATATATATATATATATATATATATATATATATATATATATATATTATGATATAGATATATAGTACTGTGCAAAAGTTTAAGGCAGGTGTGGGAAAAATGCTGCAAAATATGAATGCTTTAAAAAATAGAATTATTCGTTTATTTTTATCAATTAACAAAATGCAAAGTGAATGAACAGAACTCTAACGCAAATCAATATTTGGTGTGACCACCCTTTGCCTTCAAAAGAGCATCAATGCATCACGGTGGCTTAGTGGTTAGCACATCTGTTTCACAGCGCTGGGGTCATGAGTTCAATTCCCGACCATGGCCTTATCTGTGTGGAGTTTGTATGTTCTCCCTGTGTTTGCATGGGTTTCCTCCGGGTGCTTCGGTTTCCTCCCACACTCCAAAAATATACTAGTAGGTTAATTGGCTGTTATCAAAAAAATTGACCCTAGTCTCTGTGTGTGTGTGTGTGTGTGTGTGTGTTAGGGAATTTAGACTGTAAGGCCCTGTGGGGCAGGGACTGATGTGAATGAGATCTCTGTACAGTGCTGCGGAATTAGTGGTGCTATATAAATAAATGGTGATGATGAATTCTTCTAGGTACACTTGCACACCGTTTTTGAAGGAACTCTGCAGGGAGGTTGTTTCAAACACCTTTAGGAACTGACCACAGATCTTCTGTGGATGTAGTGCTTGCTCAAATCTTTCTGCTCTTCATGTAATCCCAGACAGACTCGATGTTGAGATCAGGGCTCTGTCCCTTCCAGGACTCCTTGTTCTTCTTTACGCTAAAGATAGTTCTTAATGAAACTGTCTGTATGTTTGGGGTCCTTGTCCTGCTGCAAAATAAAGTTGGAGCCAATCGGACATCTGCCTGATGGTATTGCATGATGGATAAGTACCTGCCTGTATTTCTCAGCATTGAGGACAACATTAATCCTAACTAAATCCCCCACTCCATTAGCTGAAATGCAGCCCCAAACTTGCAAGGAATCTCCACCATGCTTCACTATTGCCTGCAGACACTCATTATTGCACTTCCAGGCTTAATCGTTGTACTGAAGCAGCGTATCATAGGGCTTACAGGTCCAGGAATGGGCATGTCGCTGGTACTCACTCCTAGGAAATGATAGGGCACTTCCTCTGTGTGAACTTTTGTTTTAAGTGCACCCCACACACCTTAGATTATAAGCTTGTTTTGGCAGAGTCCTCTTTGCTGTCAGTTTTATGTTGTTGTCTATCCTTTGTTGTATCATATCCTTGGGCTAGCTCTGTTTGTAAGGCCCCCCTCCCTCAATGGACAGAAAGCTGTCAGGAAGACTGCCACTTGGGCCAAGCTGTTTGAGGATCCTTTCCTGAGACCAAGCTCTAAGTGAAAGTGAAACACGCACACATGGATCACCTGGACCCCACAGGGGTACTTGAATTCCTGCAATGATGCAAATTGTATAATCGGGTCATGCCTAGTGAATACTCTCTCTATACCAGGAGGTTACGCAAAATATTCATTCACTTTGTAGGCCTTTTCTCATCTGATACCAGCTCCAGTTCTGGAACTGAATGCTCAATTGTGGCTTCACCGCACATGTAGAAGCCCCCAAATGTGCTTAGAACAGAAAGTGACATAGGTTCATCAGGCTCCCCTCACCTCTAGGCCACATTGTCATCCATACCCTTGCAACAACTATAAGTCCACCAGTGTCCACTACTACTTTGCTTGTTCAGATGACTGGATGCTGCTCTCTGTGTCTATTTGTATCCTTTTATGGGCCTGAGTCATTAAGGAAAGTAAAGTAAAAAAAAAAGGAGTAAATGTTCCCCGGGACAAAGCATGTTACAATACAAGGAATGCAAATTAGTTTATTCATACTTGCCAACTCTCCCGGAATGTCCGGGAGACTCCCGCATTTTGTGAGAGTCTCCCGGACTCCCGGGCGAGTGTGGCAATCTCCCGAATTCTGCCCACTTCACTAGGAAGTGCCCCACTTCCTAGTGAAGTGGGCAGAATTAGATCCCAAACGCCGCGATTCCCGGTGAATCGCGGCGTTTGGCCCCGCCCCCGCTGTCAAATGACGCAATTTGCGTCATGACGTCACAGGGGGCGGGGCCGAAATGACGCGATTTCGGCCACCCCGCCCCTTCACGCCCCCCTCCACTGGCTGGCTCCCGGAAGGGAGCTGAAGAAAGTAGGTAAGTATGAGTTTATTATTTTGCACATAAGCTAAATACAGGCTGTTTTTTCATCTAGCACATAAATACTTTATAGCTTTAGTTTTACATTAAAATGTAAAATTGTTCTAGGACATGCCCTATCCCAATTCTAAATCTGTCCCCACATTTTAAATTTATCTCCCCACAAATGCAAAACGTGTTTGCCCAGCTGCAAAGTTACACTTTTTTTTTTTTTTTTTTTTTTTTTTTTATGCTTTGCTCTCCTTAATGACTTAGGCCCAATGAGTTTAGATTTACTTATGAGATATTGTTTTAAATAGAATAGTATTCTTCTATAGTGGTCATGTTGTGTTTGGCAGGTGTAGTGTCTTTGTATTTATATAATTGTATTACAATTATGTACAGCTGTCAGGTCATGTTTGGTAGGAATTGTATTCTACAGTATGCTTGTGTGCAGTGTAATAGACTTGTAGTTTGATAATGTCCAGTCATGCTAGTGCTTGGGTCTTGCATCTGATAGGTAAAGCTAGGTACTTCCATAGGAGAGATGAATAAGCTATTACTGTATATTTTTTCACGTATTTGTATCTGTCCCTATTACTGCCTCACACCTTAATGTACACATATTTCGTATCCCAGAAATCAGTAGGGCCAAATAAATACATTTCATGGTATATTTCTGGAAACATCATTATTACATAAAAGAAACTATAGCAACCTTCTTTTCTTTTTTTTTTTTTTTTGTATTTACCTATGAAATAAAACAATATGTATTGTAATATAGAAAATATCTTTTTTTATATGTATCTATTTCACTTGGTTCGGCTAACAATATTAAAATGTTATTTATGTTAAAATTAAAAACCCTCGAGATTTGTCTATGGTGGCAACTTTCTTCAGGGATTTACAGGTCCCTTCTCCAGGGTGTCAGTAAATTACATATTATCGACCCCACTCCCCATTTACTAACAGAATAATGAGGAGTAAGAGGTTCCCCTATTACTCTTCATTTTTGCTCCTGTGATTGAGCACCCGCAGCAAAAATTTGCCTTTCCCCCAATATTAAAGGCATTGTGGTTGGGTCTGGCGAATATAAGCTGAATTTATTTGCGGATGATATTCTCCTTACTTTGACCTCCCCTCACACTTCTCTCTCGAACCTGCTTAATATCCTCTCTACTTAAGGAACACTCTTGAGGTATAAAGAAAAACTTTCTAAAACAGAATCCGTCGCTCTTCATTTACCACCTCTCACCCTGGAACTCATTAAAAGTAACTTTAATTTTAGAATATTGCCAGGAAAAATTAAGTATTTGGGGGTTTGTATTACGTTTTGATGGATCTGCTCAGAATGCAAAAATTAATTATCTCCTGGTTGGGCAAGATTGTTGCTCTTAAGATGTATGTTCTGCCTCACCTATTCTGAATATTCAGACCCTCCCAATAAAGGTACCCAGGCGTGCTGTAATTCAGTTACACCTTTGGTACTTCCATGTGTGGTTAAAACAACCCCTGCACACCACTGTTTCTACACTGCATAGGGCTACATTTAATGGAGGCAGGGGTTTTCCAGATGGTCGGCTCTATTACTTTGCTACTCACCTGATCGAAGCAGTAGCATGGTTTACAAGTGGCCTTGGTCCAAGATGGATAGATCCAAAGTCCTCCTTCTGTAAAATGCCTTTTTGGGTTCAGCATTGGGCATTCCAGCTTGTGGTAGACCTCCTTTCATGAGGTCACATCCGGTTCATTTTTTTTACCTGTCAGATTTGGGACCACTGCAATTGTCATTTTCAAAACCACTTCAGTTCCTTCCTCAATAACCTCCCTCTGAAACAACCCTGACCTCTATTGAGCACTGTCTCTCTCGCTTTCTACCCTGGCAGGAAAGAGGTATCAGGATGATTGTAGAAGTTCTTATTTCTGGCCAATGCATCCCACTGGCGACTCTGCGGCAGAAGTTTGATTTTCCAACTGCCAGTCTGTTTGCATACCTGCAGGTGAGACACTGTGTCGATTGCCTTCCTAAGCCTGATATCATGCTCTATCTCCACTTGAGTGTCTCTTCAGTCACAAGGTTAAGGGTATTATCTCCATTCTATGTAATCATCTCATCACCTCTAAACAGACCACTACTCCTGTACATTAACTAAAATGGGAGGCTGATTTGGGCAGGCCACCAGAGGAGGACACCTGGCCAACAGTTAGAGACCAGGTCTCCTGAACCTCTACTTCATCCCTTGTAAAAGTGCCTACAAAATATACCTTAGATGGTATCTGATCCCTACACGGCTGAAAAGGATCTATGGTGCAACCTCTGAGCTATGCTGTAGGGGTTGTTGGGAGCGGGGGTCTTTCTTTCCAATCTGATGGTCCTACTCAAAGATTGCTCTGTTTTGGGATGATGTGACCACTCTCATTAGCAATATCACTAAAGTTACAATCTCTAAATGCTCTTGGTCTTGCATCCTTGGCTCCCCACTAGAAGTTCTTGATAAACATTCTCTCTGTACAGATCCTTAATGCGGGCAGATGCTTGGTTGCAAAGCAGTGGAAAAACCCAGATCCCTCATCTAGACAGCAACTCCTTAATAAAATATGGTATTTGGTATCTATGGTAAAAATATCTGCATACTTAAATAACAAGTCCTACAAATGTTACCAAATCTGATGTAGTTTATTTACAATAGTCCCTCAGCTTCCAATATTTTCAGCGATCCTGCCTGGAATGTTTCGGGCCTTTTCTTGTAACTATAGTCATTTGTTGGTTTGCCTATTTTATAAAATCATTTTTGTTCCCCTATGGGCGACCGATGCCCGTCGGGGGTACTATTTCAGGTCTCTGTTATTCCTTTCCCCCTTCTTCCCTCTCCTCGCTCCTCAAAACATTATCACTCTTTTCTATATATCATTTTTAAATAGTTTTATATGTATTTTGACTTGGCCAGTTATCTGAATGTAAAACCGTTATCTCCTAATTACTGTATATTCAACTTACATTTGTTATATTTATCCTGACTAAAAGGTAAGACACTTATTATGGCCTCTTGCGATTATATTTTGTCCTTGTATACTGTTATGCAAAATTATATATATATATATATATATATATATATATATATATATATATATATATATATATATATATATATATAATCTCTAAAAAATATTTTCGGTGACAATAATGCATCACAAATATAATGTGGTATTTTCTAGCCAATGAGGTGCAGGGATTATTATTTATTATTATTATTATTATTATTATTATTATTACTGTGCCTACCTGCCTCTGCTCCCAACAAATTATTTTTACTTTTAAGGAAATTACAAAACTTTGCAGCTTTCATACACATACGAGAAATAGCGTTGAAATATACATAATTTAAACTATAACCATACCGTAAAAGTTATTTTTTTAAGATCTGGGGCTAGATTTACTAAGCTGCCGGTTTAAAAAAGTGGGGATGTTGCCTATAGCAACCAATCAGAGTCTAGCTGTCATTTTGTAGACGGTACTAAATAAATGATAGCTAGAATCTGATTGGTTGCTATAGGCAATATCCCCACTTTTTCAAACCCGCAGGTTAGTAAATCTAGCCCCAAGTGTCATTTTCACCATGCTGATTTTTTTTTTTTTTTTTATAAGGTGGCCAGAACAGGGGGCAATTATGTTAATGTTCACTGTATTGTAGCACATTTGTTTTGTGTTTTTCTTCCTAGCACTAAGACCAACACACTTACAGAGAATGGAGTTTACAATACATTTGTATGGATCAAGGTCCCTGGAGTTTTATGTACGTTTAGCTGAAAAGCATTAGTTGGCCATTAATGAGCTCCTTTGTCACTGAGGAATACACTGAAACAATTTTACTTGTGGATTGCGTAATAGTAAGCTTAAAAGCACTTAACAAAATATTCATTCTGCAGTTTCCTTCTCATAAGACCGGTTTTTCATTTTATAGTTCATATGACTACGCCATTGTCACTGTTCATATGAATAGTCTCCCAACGTGAGCATCAAACAGTGAATTTAAAGGTTTCAGAATCCTGTAAGGATATTTTAAATAATGGCTTAGTGAGGTACTATATATTTTTCCTTTCCACATAAGACCTTATTTCATTAACCCAACTCGGTTAGTAAAGGGAAATATAAGGGAAAGCTACAAATCGCTCTTCAATGCAGGGAAACTAGGTAGAATGTTGCAGAGTGAAATTGTTGTTTTGAAGGGATGTCTGTTTATTGCAATTTTCACTTCTTTGCAGAATATGGGATGGACACATATGAAAAGCAGTTTTTAGAACTACAACAAAGGCTGTTCCATGCAGAGCAAGAGAATCAGAAGAGGTCTCGAGATCTAAGCACTATTCTAGATGAGATTAAACGGGCAGTTGCAGAGAAGAGAAATGCGTTTGAAAATCACACAGGTATTACTCGCTAGTTGTATGTCATCACACATACTGACATACATAAAAACTAAATTTATCTACTGTCATATATGAAAACTAAATCTATATACCGGTAAATAAAAATAAAATGTGTACAAGCTGTGCCCTGAAAAATAAAATGAAGTAGAAAATGTTGTATGTAAATTAATATTATTGTTTGTTTTCATTTGTGGGTCATAAAGAAATATATTGCTTATGTTTTAGTGCATAGTGCTTGATGGGTTTCCCAGCATCAAAGAGAACGTGATAGCAAAATGTATGGATGCATAATGTATTGGTTTTGTGGGGAGCTGTTGATATGCACACACTTCCATTCTTTGGGTCAGTGAATGGCGTAATATTGCATGAGTTGAAGTAGACTATTCAGCAATACAAAGCAGAATGAAATAGCATTACAATGAACACACAGGGCTTAATGCTGTATTACCACATAGGGATATTAATTCTAGAAATACAGCCTTTTGTTTCTCTCTTCCAGTAAGATATACACTGATTAACCACAACATTAAAATCACTGACAAGTGGAGTGAATAACATTGATTATTTTATTGCAATAGCGTCTGTCAAGGGGTGGTATATATTAGACAGCAAGTTAACAGTCAGTTCAAACGCAAGGATCTGAGCGACTTTGACAAGGCCTGGACCATGGAGCAATGGAAGAAGTTGGCCTGGTCTGATGAATCACGTTTTTCTTTTACATCATGTGGACTGCCAGGTGTGTGTGTGTGTGTGTGTGTGTCTTTTACCTAAGGAAGAGATGGCACCGAGATGCACAATGGAAGAAGGCAAGCTGGCTGAGACAGTGTGATGCTTTGGGAAATGTTTTGCTGGAAAACCTCGGGTCCTGGCATTCATTTGGATATTACTTTGACACGTACCACCTACCTAAACATTTTTGAAGATAAAGTACACTGCTTCATGGCAACGGTAGTCCCTGATGGCAGTGGTCGCTGTCAGCAGGTTAATGTGCCCTGCCACACTGCAAAAATTGTTCAGGAATGGTTTGAGGAACAGGACAAAGAGTTCAAGGTGTTGACTTGGCCCCCATATTCCCCAGATCTCAATCCGATTGAGCATCTGTGGGATGTGCTGGAAGAAAAGTCTGGGCCATGGAGGCCCCACCTCGCTACTAACAGGTCTTAAAGGATCTAACGTCTTGCAGGAATCCACAGGACACCTTCAGAGGTCTTGTGTGTAGTTCATCGTTTGCAGTAAAGATTCTCCGATTGTTAGGCTGCTGGCCCTGATCCCCAACCCACAGAACCAGATGAGGAGGTCTTCACCTATAGCAGCCACCTTTCCCTTAAAGCTTGACGCGCTCACCGGTATTCGGATGCTCCCAGGACTTAGCTCCAAGAGTAGTGTGAGTTGGAAATACAGGACCACAGCGGCGGGCCAGGAGACTGGTAGAAGGCAGCGGGTAGTCAATACGATAGCCAAGGTCAAGGGTCACAGGCAAGCAGGGTAATCGATAAACATGCCAGAGGTCGGGGTCACAGGCACGGTAGAGTCGGGGTCAGGGTCACAAGCAAAACAGGCAGAGTCCAATAATCCAAGCAGCGGTCCTACACACGGAATCAAACAGAGTATCCACAGGACAGGACAAGTGAACAGGAGCAGGTCAGCAGAACTGGGACAGATACGCTATAACCGGCAGTGAGGCTGCAGACATCACTGCCTTTAAATACTAGTGGCCACCAATCAGAGCCTAGCTCTTAACCACGCACAGCCCCCTGCATAATTAATTGCATACAAACATTAATTAGCCCACAGACTAGTACAAGGCTTGTTTAATCAAGCCACAGGTTTTTCCACACAGCGTGTGCGCGCCCGGCTTCCTCCACTGCCGGGACACAGCGCAGAACAAGAAGCTTCCGACCGTTGCCAAGGCAACGGTTGGGCAGGATCCGTAAATGACGTGACGGCCGGGACGCAAGAGGTCGCAGGAAGCGAGCCGCGGCGGCTGTGAGTACCGCCGCGGCTCGTGACACCGATGCGATCGCTGTGGTTTCAGAGCACATAGGTTTTATTTGCAAAGTATTACAAGGCAGAGTTTGGCATACATACGCATGCGCATGTTCAGCTTCTATCAGAACGCTCTGGTTTCCAAAGCCAGAGAAGAACAATTTTATACACTGTACTGTTGTAAACAGCAGTGACATCACAAAGATACAAAGTTACAGTATTAAGGTCTTCACTCATAGATTGAAGGGTCTTGACCTCCCCAAAATCTCGACGTAGCATTGGTGGATTCTTCTGGACCTTGTTCCTTGAGATTGCCATGTGTCCTTTCTCAGGCTCCCGCCTCTAGACCTCTATAAGCTGTTTTATTATGCTCCCTGTGTATTGGCTACTTGGTGTATGAAAAAGTGATATTAAATAATGACTAGCTACATAAATAATACTGGAAAAGTTCTCATACAATTGCGAACAAAATGATACCAAACTCAATGTAATTTAGATGTAGGAAACAATACCTTGCCCCTTCACTACTTTAATGTATTTTCTGTCTTTTTAATATAAAAATATAAACATACTTAAATGTTATGATAAAAATTCTGTTGTGTATGAATAGCATTGCAACTGTTTGCAGTGTACAGAAATGATTAATTACCACCTTCGTCCAATTAACTTCAACAATTGCTTTTTACACCAGTGTCGTGTGCAACACCTGCTCTTCTCTCCCATATGGTAATACCTCCCAATTTTCCAGCCCACAGGACAAAGCTGTCTTGATTAGAATGAAGGGACAGAACCTTCAAATCCAGACGGGCCAGCCTCATTCAGGACAGTTGGGAGGCATACTGTTGGTTACTTTAGATTATATCTGTGATTGGAGAGAACAATTGGAGGTAAAACAAGAAAGTTGTAAAACTTTGACTTTAAAATAATAAGTATTTACAGCATGACAGATCCTTTTTATTTTTGTCTCGACAATTTCTTTTAAAAAAAACGGTTTGTCCCATGGATTCCAATCTTCCTCCGTTCAATGTCAAATCATTCTGTTCCCAAAATTGTCGTCTTGAAATCTGTTAGAATCATTCATATATATCAAATATTATCATATCACCTCTTGTCCCTTTTCTCATGTAAGCTGTACATTTTCAGCTCCTGAAGTCTCCCCTGATATGTTTTAATGTGCAGCATATGCAAAATTTTAGTAGCCCTTTCCTCAATTTTTCTTTTTTATTAATGTCTTTTTGGAGAGAGGGCCTACAGATCTGTACACAAGGTCTTCCTAGTAACATATAAAGTGGCAATGCATCCTCCCTCTTCTTGCTGTTAATTCTTATACAGCCAATTATTCTACAGACTTGTCCCACTATTTGCTTACCTTACTGTCATCTGAAACTCCAAGGTTCCTTTCCTAACTGTTGACATTAAATTACCATTTATTATGTATTCTGATTTAGGATTTTTTTGTCCCACATGTGTTATTTTAAATTTAATGTATTACCTTTAAGATTCCATACTTCAGTACATTTCTCTATATTTTCGAAACAACTACACATTTTCTCGAATCTAAATAGTCAATATTTGTTATTCCATTAATTTCCCTACTATTATATTATGATATTCTTCGCTACTGCTTTTTTTTGTATACTGGAATTCGCTTGCCATCCTCCAGTCTATTGGAATTATAGCTGTCTGCAGTGATTGGTAAAAATGTTTGGTTAATTGTACTGCAAGGACTACTTAGTTATTTTAACACTCTTGGATGTTTACCATCTGGACCTGATGACTTTTCTACTTTGATTTGGAGAGTTTAAGGAACACCTTTTCTATAGTAAAAATATTTGTGTCCACATTACAGCAGGGTAGATCTTACCCTTCTGTAGGTGACCCCTTTGATTTTCATTGGTAAATATAGAGCAAAACAAGTTCTTTTAGGCAGTCTGCAATTTCTTTTTCTTCAGTATATCCAGCCCTGTTGGTTCTTACCCTTACTATTACATCCTTTTTGTTTTTTTTTCCTTTTTACTACTGTATGTTTAAAAGATAGAGGCCTATTTATCAAAAAGAGAAAATCCCAAGATCCGTCAAAACTGGAATTTTCTCTAGACTGCTCTTTATTTATTTGGCCTTTGGGCGAGTGGTGGCAATTTACGGGGTGACATATATAGAGTGTTTCAATTTCTGGCTGTAATCTATTCTCACTGTGCAATCTGCATACAGAATGAATGTTGCACAACATTCAAATACCAAACATATTGCGAAAGCATTGCACTGATCCAGACATGCTTACAGTTGTGGCACTTGTAAATTGTGCCAATTCATTATTCCTACCAAAGAGTACAAAGATAAGTACTCCAAAATTTTTAAAATAAATGCGTTTCTAAATTATAACTCATTCAGTGGCGCACGCAGGGGGGGGGGTTTCTGGTTCTCCAGAAACCCCTCCCCTCCGCGAACCAACGGAACTGTACAGCAGCCGCGGCGCTGTCAAAGAAGCGTCCGTGGCAGTGCTGTATTGTAGTATAATACAACACTGCCGCGGATGCTGCTTGACAGCGCCGCGGCTGCTGTAGAATTCAGACTTGCCGAAATGGAGCAGCTCCCTCTCGCAATATTTTTTTTTTTCCGGGGGGGGCGGAAACCCACCCTTCTAAATCCTGCGTTCGCCCCTGTCATTGGGTGTAATATACTGCCTTACATTCCCTTGCACTTTCAACTATATTAGCATGACCAGTAGACATTTCAAAAAACATCTTCTCGAGCGTGAGGGCAATATTGCTCTAAAAGACAAAGTAAATTTCAAACAATATATTTTATATCTACTGTCGTTTCAGTAGATTTATTTCTTGTACAACATAATAAGCTTAGTGTGATTAGGACACACATAAATAAAGGATCTTATAAACTATGTTCTAAATTAATTTAATTTATGTACCTTTTATGGTAGATATGATTTTAGTAATAATGCTCTATGGGACAGAATAGTCATTTTCTACACTATTTTACAATGAGTAACAATATTGATTCTGCTATCATGACCTAAAAATGGATGAACATTAGTTGGCAGTCAGTGCGTACTATTAAAATGTATTATTGGAAAGAATAACAACCATATAGGGTTTAATTTATTGTTATATAATTGTATGATGGTTTTTTTTTTTTAACTTCAATAGTATTTTTATTATTAATTTTTCAAAAATTATGGGGTACAGAAAGAAGAAAGGGGTGGGGGGTAAGGAAAGGACACAAAATAAAAAGGGGGAAGGATTGAAGGGGTACATAGTGGGGGGAACACATTAAACAATTCTGCTGTTAAGCCATATTGAACACATGAGGGAGGGAACCTAATAGGATCCCTTCCAATTCGTGAAAGTTACACTGGTCGAATGGTCACCATGGAACTACTAATAGGGACATTGGGGAACTTCGCTAAGTGTAGGAGATGCAGGTAGTAAATCAGAGTCTATTCGATCTGGACGCGCTCCCTCTCCGTCCGAATGATGGTTTTTAAAAACCAACCATATAGCATTTAAATCTTAATTATTTAACTATGTATACACAAAAATCATTACACACACTAGTTTTAATGTTATTCTATGGGTAATTTATTATCACTGTTACATTTACATGAGCTAGTTACTTTATAATTAATAATAAATTCTCACTAATATGACAAATTGCTTATTTTATAACCATCCTAATATCACCTTTTAATAATTTTCACAATATGTTTTGCTCTGATATTTTTAGTTCAGGTATATTCACAGTATTAATTGCAGCTCCCACACTACTCACTTGCATAAATCACACCTGATTTATTAATTTTATATTTCTGTTTAGCACATTGCATTGTAAGTTACCTAACCCACAGCATAAATTAACATAGCAATTTCTATACAAACTATATCCTTATAATTATAAAATAACTAATGTTCTATTCATAGAATAGAAAACACATTAAGTCATTAATAATTATTAACCACATGGGGGTGATTAATTTATAATTATAGGTTACCTACTTCATGAGTTTTTTATTGCTGTATTCCTGACATTCGATCGCTGTCTGCCTGACACTCGAGATAATGATGCTTTGTTTACAATATGAAACGGGACTATCATTGGTCTGATACGGACCAATGAAAATAATGAGAGGACGGGACTTTTACAAGGCTGAAAAAGTGATTGGGAAGAAACGTTGTCAATCACAGATGCAGGCTGAGTAATAATAGGAAGAAGCGAATAGGATGTTAGTGAAGATGTCAATAAGGGTGTTTGGCTGGCACTATATAAAGCCAATCATAATGACCCCACGGCTTGCCTTGATAAAGCTATTCATAGTGAAACGCGCATTGGATTTTTTGCTTCGTTAGTTCTTAGACTCCATGCTGCTACACATGTTACTTTATTTTGATATAGTTTACTAATACTCTAATGAAGGATTAGGAGGGAGACTAATATTAATAACTAATAATAGTATCATAGCCCCAGACTCGCTATAGTCCAAGGCACCAGATAATTAATGAGAGCTACATCCAGTGTGCTATGATGAACTGTGCTAAAGCTGGAAATGACAGCTATGGAGCCTGGAGTATGGTAAAAATATAAGAATCTATTGAGAAAAACTTAGTCCAGAATAGTGCAGGAAAGGTACAAATCAGATATTTCTGAGACTGAACAATGGATCTCTGGGTGAGGCTGAAAGCAGATAAAATAATAGAATATGGCTGGTACAGGTGAACTGGCTGCATGAGATGAAACCAGGAGTAGGGATGAGTTTGCAGCTTGCAGTAGTCCAAGGGAACCAGAACAGTAGTAGCAGCAGCAACACAACAACAATATCAATGACCAACAAGGGTGACCGTGGAGAGCAGGCCTAAATAGGCAGATAACAGGAGCAGCAGGTTAATCCCTGCTAGTAGTGGAAGAGGCAAGGGTACAGTAGCAGCACCTCTGGTGAATCAGAGGTACTGCAAGACATATAATACCAAGTCCAATATAGTCCAGGAGACTGGAGCTGCAGAGACAAAGCTGCACCCTAAGCCAATACTGCAGTACGAGCCGAGGCAGATCCTGACAAGTGCATTTTTGATTGCAACAAGTCTAAATAGAAAATCGACCCAATGGAAATGTCTGACTTTTTGAATGAATTTAGCTTGCTTATAGGAGTCTATATAGTCTAGTTATCCTACAACTAATATAATAAGTAGGAAAGTTAAATAAGCTTCAGAAATTAGGAATCAAATATAAACATTCATCAATCTCAATATTCATTAATCAATATTCATTCATTCATTCAATAATCTGTTAACAGTGCCAAATACAATCAATATTTTCTGCTAAATAGGTGTGAATGTGAGATTGAATAGCTGTATTTGCAGATACCTGATTCAAGACTATTTCCATTATCGGGTAAATTAAATGGATATACAATCATTCATGAGAAACAGTGCAAAAACATAAATGTGAATGTGAGATTGTATCCATTTAACATTGGAGCTACTAAGCTAATTGAGTGCATGCTTCTCACAGTGAAAAGTGTAACAATATATTTGGCTTTTCTTACATTACAATTCACACTACTTGTTACACTGTACCCTGATACTATACAACTGGGACTGTGAACACCGGATTAAATAACTGGATTTATGTAAACCTGGGAGAGTGGGGCTATATGTTATCCAGCCTACCCCCCATGATGGTTATGATGAACAATTTAACTCTTATGTTACATATAATCAATTGAAGAGACCTATTGAATATAGAGTGAGAGTGTAACTAGACTGAAATTCAGATTCCTTCATTCAGGTTGGAGGGTTACTACCATTTGTCCCTTTTTATATCATGACCGCCTATAAAAACTGAATATATAGCCAAATACCTCGGTTTCATATTGAGGGGATCATATCACTACCCCCATAACAATGAATAGTAATTATAATAATCAAGTATTCAATATAATTTTTTATGGGAGAATTCATATACCTGTAGTGGTGAATAAATACATGGAGCCATTGATGCACAAATATGAGTGTTTATTTCAATATAGTTACAGACACCAAAGCAATGCAGTCAAAAACTGCAATTTTAAATCACTTTATTTCACTTCCTTGCACTGTCACAATACGAGACCATAAGTTTTTATATATTTTGCTACCATTTATTATTCAGGATATATGAATATTTTAACATATTGTAAATTTAATGTACAGAACATCGGAGAGTGCCCCAAATAAAACTTCCTTTTTTCCCTGTAAAGTAACAATGATGATACAGAACAATAAAATTATAACTTCACCTGTTCTCCTGGCACTTCTGTTTAATTTTCTTTCAATACTAATCATAAACACAGGATACACACTCACATTCAGCAGGAACTGCAGGCAATATTCAGTCAGGAAACAACACTAGTTCACAAATATACTCTGAGAAAATAAATAAAAACAGCTGAAATCTAACAAACCTTTTAGTAATATGTTTTTAATGCATTTCCCATGTGCTTTTCATGTGTTGTTGATTCCATTGAATGGAATTAGTTTTATAATCGGAGCAATTCAAACAGTAGGGGAAGTGGCAGTTTGGCCACCACTGTATACCAGCCCACTTCAAGCCCTGCTTTTAACCGTACAATCTATTGTACAGGTTAACACATGAGGAATAGGTTGTACCGTGTTCTAAATCTTTAAACAATGCATTAAAATGATAGATTGTGATGGTGGGAACCTCACCATTGATATTTATTTGACCTAAGTTTAAATTGCTTTTCATTAGTTATTGTAGATGTGAATGAGCTCGAACAGTGAACTGTAGAATGCAGAGAAATGTTCTTCTAAAACAGCTGTTGCTTGTAGCGTATAATTCTTGGAGCTGGATCCACAGGTTACTTAAGATATATGGTCCTCCACACTCCCCTTGATCGCCCCCCAGCAGTAGAATAGTATAGAAGAGTCCTCTCCAGCTCTCACTCTGCTACTGGAGCCTGACAAGAACCCCACTACAGCACACCTTCCCCGTTCTTGGCTGCATTTGCTGCCCAGCATATTGCTAAATTTATAGATTTAATTTACAAAGGTACAGGACATTCAGATATAAAAATAATAATAAACAATTCACATAACATACACAAGCAAAACAGTTTAAAATAAAAGGGGTTACTTTCAGAGTATAATTATATGAGTTGTATAATCTGTGCCATGGGAAATTGGCTAGGAAGATGGACAGCTTATCAATGTGGATTGATTTTCCAAAAAGACTGACAATTTGCCTCTTCCCAACACAGGTTTTTTTTAAGCAAAATTAAGTGGATGTTCCCTGGTTGTCACTATAGTTTGCTCACAAATATTCCCAGAGTTTTGACCTTTGGCTAGTTCTTCACAGATATATCCCAGAGACATAGCTCCCCCTTCAATAAACCAGTCATAATCTCAGGGGCGCACGGAGGATTTTTAAGGGGGGTTTCAGCACTGTCAAAGAAGCACCGCCGCGGACGATTCTTTGACAGCGCCGCGGTTGCTGTATAGTACAGTGCTGCTATGTAGGGCACTTTTTTAGCGGAGCGGAGGGGTTTCTGGAAACCCAGAAACCCCCCCTGCGTGCGCCCCTGAATCTCTCGCACATTTCAATATCAAACACGATGGAATTATGACAATGTGACATACCTTTCCCAAAGATATGTGATATAGCTGTTCCCGGATACCACCAGAGTCTGTCATTCACAACACCCTGGTGTGATATCTGCTCCCAGATTTCCCAAAATATGAACTATGAAGACATATTTTCCTTTTGAAGCTCCTATTTCTATATACCTGTATAGGCCTTTAAATGCTGCCTTTTGACTGCAGGGATGTCAAGCTGTGACCGACCCCACAAAGTCTATTCAGGTGTCCAAAAACTAACTTATGTCACGATATAGCTCATAGCAGGGGCCCTTTGAAGGTCCTACAGGTGACACTGCTATCTTCTAACACTGGGATGTGCAGAGCCATCAAATACACAACAGACTTTCTGACTTCACATTTTACACTTTAGTAGCTAAACTTATCAATTGATTCAATTGATATACCCGATTTACACTGCAGTTATGATTTAGGCCTTATTCCAAACAATTATGTGATGGGTTAACACTTATAAATAACTAAGTTCTCTGTTCACGACAAAGTGTATCATAGTTCCTTAAATATTATTGTCCTGCATGTGGGACAAGAATTGTGAAGCACACTTTAGATTGTAACAAAATATTAATCACAGTAAGATGCATTTATAGAATATTATTATTATATGTTTTAATAAAAACATGAGGTTCTTCGTGGCCATTTTGCCAAAACTGTTATTGTGCACCTACTGCGGCAAGGTAAATGAATAAAGGTGGATTATTTCATTAGTAGACAGGTTTGGCTCAAGTGACAGGGCTTAAAAGACCACTTTATGTGCTTCTGTGTGATGGGTTTACTGATTACTTTGTTTTTGTTGGTTTCTTGATAACATCACTACGACTTGTAATGCAGCATCATTGTCCTAATGTAAATTTGTGATCAAATACATAGAGCTATGTTGCAGCAATGAGGCTCTATGTACATTATTGCATATTGGTCATAATTATAGCAAATATAATGCATACATCAGTATCTTGCAGACTAATATATAGAGGATCGCCACTTTCCTCTTACATAATCTTTACTAAATTCCTGATTGCCTCATTTTGAGTTTTGGTTACTCCATGGGAATTTGACAACTGTGGATGAAGAAGAGACACATCTCATATAGCCTGTACATTGTTGGTAACGTTTCCAGCTGTGAAAAAATTATAATTTTTTACTGTACAAGGGGTATTATGTATTGCACCAATTATCCCTATGATCTGTTGAAATCCTTGTCACCACAGCTACTGTGGTCTCAAATGACCAAGACAGACAGAATGTAACACAGCCAACACTTTAGTCAGCGGTGCAATTGCTGTGCGGATGCCTATCAGAGACTCGAGGCCAATCTGCAAAATCTTTAGAGTTTCATGATAACCTGAGGTGGGAGCCAAAACTGTCTTCCTACCTCTGTGCCAAACATCCCAAAGAGGCTTACCAGTTACCTGTAGATGCGCTGCCTGTGCCTGCCACAGTACCTCAATGTAGATAATTACAAATAAAGAAGTCTATATAAAACAAGAACAGAAGCAACTGAGGAATATGGGAATTGGGCATAACATAAACTAAGCTTAATACTGGAAAGTTATAGTGTGACCAAACTACACACTTATTCGGCTAGTGTGATGTGTTTGTAAACAAGGACATCTAAGCAGTTTAGACATATATCTATGACATATCTGCAACATATATGAACATGTAGTTGAAAAAACACCCTATATTTCCAGAGGAAGTAAACAGAATATTAAATTAATGATAATACATTCTTCCCTAATTCTGTAACTTAACAATTATGCTCTAATGAACAGCAAAGAAATATCTTACATGATGCAGTCCAACTTTATGTCTACAGTTCCAAAATCCAAACCGTACCAGTGAAACAGTTCAGTCTGTTAAATATACAAAATCCATAGTCTAGGAAAAAGTGCCCCTTGTTTTTTTAGCTTGTCAACACTTGGGTGTATAATAGTTTTGCAGCTTCAGGTCTTATCCCAAGAATATATTACCTAAACCCCCCAAGAAATTAGGATAAATATCTTACCCAAACAGCGATGACTAGAATCTTGAGGAAAGATTGTACTCACGCTGGGACTTTTGACCGGAACATTTGCTGCCCAGCATATTGCTGAATTCCATAGTGGGATCAAGCCCATGCACTCAAACTCTCACACACTTACCTCTTCCTGCTGTGCCTGCCTTCAGATTTCTCCATGGCTCTGGCAGTGTAGATAGGGGGCATGTCTGTGCTTTGATTGGTTGATTGACATCACACAGTCATTTAGGCAATGTGAGCACAGCAAATAATGCTGTGGAGTTCCTGTCGGAGCAGTAAACTCCTCAGTGTTACAGAGCAGCTCAGGCTGGTCCTCCACTTCTTCTGTGCTGGTGCACTGTACTTATGTTATTGTGTGGGGGGCCCTGGGCGATCACCCATGTTGTCCCATTCATAATCCTGCCCTGTTTGAAAATACTTGGCCAAGATTTCTTTATATAAAGTGTTTACAATAAACTATACTGTTTTATACTATATACTAAACTATATGTTTTATACTATAAACATGTGTTCTGTAACATGTTAGGACTTGATTGAGCTTACAATTATTTTTTTATCTATTTAATAAAACATTTTTATGCCCATGTCTTTTCTTCCAGCATTAACTTAGAACCAGTTTCTTGAGAACCGGGTCTTCAACCTTGTGTTTGTGCTGCCTTAAACTAGCTTAAACATGTAAAATATGTAGTATTTACTAGAGGAAAAGAGGAACCTCGTTGCAGTTATATCAAATCTGTCAACATTGTTATATAGTACCTATGGGAAAAGGTGTGCACCACCTCCTGCGGGCGTCTGGCCATCCCATGTACTGGGTGTCTTCACGCCATTTAGGGGGAGAGTAATCCCAATCCCCTGCAATACATTTCATCTCCCTCACTTCTGTAGGAACACATTTCCTCTCTTGCCAATGTAGAAACATATTCCCCCTTCCTTGAACATATTCCCCCCCCCCCTGCTTTGTATTGTAACGCATGTCAACTCCTGACCTCTGTAATAACATTGCCCCACCCCCACTCAATGTATGCGCTGCATGTTGTACTTTAGAAACAGTCATAAAAATGGATGTCTGTTGCACCCCTGTATCATATTATTTATGTAAAATGTTGGGTGGCATTGTTTCATTGTTGAAACTCCAATACATAATCATTTACTTAAAAATCCAAAACCACACTCCATAACATTTGTGTAATTCTCTCTTATTTGAAAATGCATAATATTCAGCAGTTTGCTCTATTATGAAGACTTTTTCTAAAGTAAAACATGCCTATGTTAAAAAATAAATAAAATAAAAAATATATATAATTATACTTGCTTGTAGCAACAGTACATTTTCTTTTTAAATGGGTTGTCCACATTTTGTCATAACTTACTGCTATGTAGTGGCTCAAGATAACTCTATGAATTTAGGGATCCTCACCTGGACTGAAAAGTAATAACCAGCAGCTGTGAGAGGTTACAGTACCTTGTAGCTGGCTATGCCAAAAGTTCATCCCTCTTTAGAAGTGTCTGGTAGAAGGGTGCCCCACAACTTACATTACCTTATTATCCTTACTATTTCTTTATATTGTTGTTTAACAGCTGTAACCATTGATATCAAGCACTCTGTTTACAGTGTGCTTATTTTTTTCTGCAGTTGAAGAGATAAAATGGAAAGTTCTGAATATGACCAGCAAGCTCCCCATGCAGTTCTCAAACATCTACATGTTCCTGCCTCATTTATTGGGGCATGAAGACAGCCTACAGCCAAATGTGCTTTATGGACATGGAAGAACAGGAGGTGAGGAAATGCATTGACGTATTGATTTTAGATGTATTTATTAATAGACGATGTTGTACCTTTTTTTTTTTTTTTTTTTTTTTTTTTTTTTATTATACAATTTATTTAAACAAAAGAACAAAATGATTAAATAAATGCAACTTGTTCCAGTGGTACACTACACACTGCTTCATACATCTACAGGCCAGCAACTTGCTTAACACCCAGAGCAAAAAACACAAGAAATCTAGCAAAGTTATATTCTCATGTATGTAACTTCAGGCAGCACTTTATACGAAATCCTTGTATTTAGGGTGAAGAAGGGGCAGAGGGAAGGGAGCATGGCAGTCATGTCCTGATGCCTTGTCAGGGTAATTTATAACCCATTCCCTATAAATTAGGTTTATTAAAGAAGGTTTTCTTATTTTAACTTAAAGTTTTTTTATTTTTTTCACAGAGCAAAAAAATTGCATTTGGGAAAGTTATGTGCTTTTCAAAGGAAAAAAATAGTTTTTTAAAAACTTTTATTGGGTGTGACTTTATAAAACAGGGGTTATGATCGGAAATATTGAGAGTTTACCTGTTTGAAGAGTTCACATTCCCTAGTTCTAGCACCTAAGCATAGTCCCCTAGTATTGTTCTTAGTCCACATTAGTAGTTCCCTAGAATAGTTCCCATTCCACAGTGCTAGTCCCCATCATAGCTCCTAGCCCCCATTAGGTAAGGCTCCTAACATACATCATACAGATAATGGACAGCACATTGTAAACACCCATATAAATTCACTTAATAGGACATTGGGCAATATATCCTGTATGCCTTGTGGTGTTGAGTCTACTAATGTTTGAATTTGTGCAGAATGGAAGCCGCAACATTGTTCCACTAGAACAGCGTTTCTTAACTCCAGTCCTCACGCACGCCCAGTTCGTGTTTTCAGGATTTCTTTCATCATGCACAGGTGACTTAGTCTACTTGGCTAGGTCAGTAGTATCCCACCTATTCCACAGACAAATCCTCAGAACATGAGCTGCGTGAAGACTGGAGCTAAGAAACACTACACTAGAAAGTCACTCAGCTGACATCGGATTGTGGTTTAAAACTCGCGTGTCACACGGCCTTACAGAATATGCCATAAATTACCTCTGATGAAACGGCGGTTGAACGCAGAGAAACGCGTCAGAATAAGGACATCTGAGCTGCAATATCTGGATTAGTGCTTCTCGGACCAGCCTACAAACCCCGGGGTTTACCTTTGCATTTTTTCTTCTTCTTTTATATTATACGGCACCCAAACCTGTGGGCGGATTTCGGCAGGATCCCTTCGGACTCTGGCACAGATTGGATCTACAATTATTTTTTAATCACATTTATTTTGGAGACTTTTTTTTCCCTGTATTTTTGCTTATATCTCTATGGACACGCAACATCAATTGTGTATATACCACATTAGTGAGATGCTATGAACCAGCTTTTTACATCTATGCAATAGGTTTGAATACCATGAATTGTTTTTTGATACTTCATTTCGCAAACACCGGTGTGCATGCTCACTCACTTCTACATATGTATGGTTATTACTGCCAGCCTGATCAACTGGCAGTCCATTACTATATTATAATGTGTTGTACTTTATACTGATGCTTATTGGATTCAAAATCCTTTACCTTCCAATTGGCACTTCAACGAGTTATGTGCCAATGATTTTGCTCCTGGTCCTTTTATGATACTACATTGCAGTTTCAGTTTTTTATACATGTACCTACAAGCTTTGTTAAAGCTATTAAATTGTTAGATACCAAGCTTTGCGCTATTTCTGTATTTTCTATTTGCTCTGTTGTGTTTTAGCAGGATCCAGAACTTGCACAGATCAGCTGCAGCTCGATATCAGTATTCAAGGTTAACTAGCGCCCACTTACAATTTTTTTGCCGTTTGAATATGCCATAAATGCTAAACTGGGTTCAGATCTAGTGACTAGGAAGGCTCTGACCTATGGATAACGTCGCAGTCATCCTCATCCATCCATTGGGCATCCACACGTGCTCTGTGAAAGGGGACATTGTCATTGTTTTGTCATTGTTTTGGAAGATGCCCCTTCTGTCAGGAGAAAAAAGTTGCAAAATTGGGTAAAGGTGATCACTCGGCATCCCTTTAAGTAGTGATTAGCACCCAGAACTTGTAAGGGAAATGCTATCCATAACAAAAATATCATAAAACGTTCTGAAACAAGCTGCAGGTTCTTGAGGTGCAGAGAACATGGGAACGGCTGATTCATCTGACCATACCTCCTTCCACCTGTGCTCTGCAGTCCTATGCTATTTAACCCACTGAACTTAGAAATGTGCATTGCCAGGTGTGATGAGCAGTTTATGCACTGCAGTCCATCTATGATAGCCTGCTGTATGGAGTTCTCATTAGACCATTGTTGATGTTGACACTACCTGCTCCCTCCACAGGTTGACATCTATTGTCAGTTGATCTATAGTTACTCATTAGTTTTTTCTTGCTTCCTCCCATTGTTGCCCTTTGCTGATCATGTATTTCCATCAATGCTGTCATTACCTTAAACAGCGTTGCTTGGGAGACCATGGCAAGCTGAGCTATCTTGGCAACTGAAGCTCCAAGAAAAACAAGCACCTACAATCACTCCTCTTTCAGAGTCACTAAGGGTTCCTCTAGCATGTTAGCCATAATTATAGACAACCAGGGAGTCGAGCATTTTTGTACATGACTCTGAGCATGCTTTGATGTTATGTTCTTCGTTAATGCATGAGATACACCTGTGTGGAAGGCCTTGCTTTCTATATGCTTGGTGTCCCTCATTTAACCAGGTATTTCCAATTTTTGTTCACTACAAGTAGATGTGTAAGCTTTAGTATATTAGCTTTTGAGTGTGTTTTCTCAAGCAAATACTTATAGTTTGATGAGGTCGTTTATGATCTGTGCATATTTGAGTATGTGAGAAAAATGCTGAGCAAAGTGCAGCATGGGACCAGACTGCAAATGGACTACTGACTTTGTGGTGACATAATGATGGTCATGCGGTTCTGTCTCAAGACACAAATGGTCCTGGTTTACTTATCTTCTGGAAGTGTGCAATAAATAATATTTTATGTCTTGTGATTCATGACATTTATGTATTAAGAAAACTTGGGTGGCGTTTAGATCATGACAATCTAGTTATAGATAGTGTTTTGTTTTTGTTTGTTATTGGTTTTTTGAATGTGCATAAACAGTCTGTACAAACTGAAAAGAAACATGTTTATGGAAATAAATATTGATGAAAAAAAGAATATAAAGCTTCGTTGCGCGACCCTGGTAAAACCTAATAGATTTATGGAAATAGTATAACTTTCTAAGTCAAATGATTTTAATCAGATTTGAAACTATCCATAAAACTTTATCATACTTAATGAAACTCAGATATTGTTTAATTCATGGACACCTTCATCCAATCCACTCAAAATATATTAAATACATTTTCCTCATAAAGAGTCAATATGGGTAAGGTATCATGGTTCCAAATGTGTAAAATACTTCCTAGCTATTGCTCAAATTATTAACAATCATTCCCTACACCCTTTGTGGGTTTCACTCTAAATTGCAGTGTAGAAATAAAGCTGCAATTGTTAAAATGGTACATGGAAAGAAAACCTACATGTGCACCCTTGCATCACAAGATGGATTTGATCCTGACTCTGAAGCTGGGTACACAGATAATATTTTTTTTTATCCAATTGTCGTGCTGATTACAGAATAAACGACAATCTCTTGTTTTATCGTACCAAAGCACATCATATCGTGTGGTTTTATAAATTTCCTAAAAATCCTGATCAGCGGTGGAACGATGTCTGGCAAATGTGGAAGTTTGTACTATAATAATAATAGACATTTCTTTTGCCGTTGCAGCCAGGAACGGATCTAGATTAATTTTAGGGGAAGTACCCGCCTTGCCCCTCTTTCACTCCTAACAGGGGTGGGCTGCCTGTGGCTGCACATTATGTACATGTGCCCGTTGGCACAGGATTCTCTGTCTGCTTCTCGGCCGCTAGGCACACGTATAAAGTTTGTTGCGGCAGGCATCCTGCTCCTGCTAGATGTTCCGGGAGGCATACATAGAGATTTCCTCTATGGTATGCTCAGGGTGGCAGCAGATGCTCCATTCTCCAGTGCTGTGTAGCACTGTGGAGAGAACCTTACATAAAGTATACAACATATACTTCTAACCAGCTGATAATATGTATGGATCCTATTACAGGCAAACAAAAAATTGGTCTAAACACACAAGGGGGTATATTTACTAAACTGCGGGTTTGGAGATGTTGCCTATAGCAACCAATCAGATTCTAGCTTTCATTTATTTAGTGCATTCTACTACATGACAGCTAGAATCTGATTGGTTGCTTTAGGCAACATGTCCACTTTTTCAAACCCGCAGTTTAGTAAATCTAGGGTTTATTTAGAGGTGGACACATTCACTCAGTGTATACAGGGAAATGATGTACCCAAAAAAGAATATTTACATGCATATGTTCAGATGCCTTTTGCATCAGCAGCATTTGTGCCAGACATAGGTTAGGTCAGTGGTTCCCAAACTTTTTCATTTGGCGGTACCCTTAGAGTCTCCATAATTTTTTTAAGTCACCCCTCCAAAATAATTACCGAGCAGTCCCGTGTTATAAGTAGTTGGGTCAAAATAATGCAATCAATTTTTAGGTCAGGACAGAAATACTTAGTAAGCTATTTGCAAAAAATTATACACATAAATCCAAGGGAAAAGAATATTTTTATATATTTTTTCAATTATATTTGTGTCAAAGAATAATTTACAGCTAATACTAAGAGGAATAAGATCAAAAAATAAAACGTACAAAAATCATCACACTGTGCCCTCCTTCGTCCGCGCACACTGTGCCCGCCTTCGTCCGCGCACACTCTGTGCCCGCCTTCGTCCGCGCACACTCTGTGCCCGCCTTTGTCTGCGCACACTCTGTGCCCGCCTTCGTCCGCGCACACTCTGTGCCCTCCTTCATTATTTTGTCCCTCCATTGCTGTTTACTATCACCATTTCTCCTCCCCTTTCTTTACTTACCATACTTGGCCTTCTTTCTTCTATTTCTACTGCCGCTTCTCACTGAATATGTCAGATGTGATGAGGTCACGCCCGAGATTCAGTGAGGAGGGAGGAGGATGCTGGGTCCCAGGTGCCGCCGAATGGGTAACTTTTTTTTTTTTTTTTTTTTCTTCCTGGCCACGGCACCCCTGTGACAGCGCTGCGGTACCCCTGGGAGCCGCGGCACACACTTTGGGAACCGCTGGGTTTGTAAAATGCACAGTGTGGAAGTTCATAGTGTTTACCATAATACCATAGAAAACCAATAACGACACGGACACCAGAATAACGTTGGAATTAAAATATATTTATTAAATGGCTAATATTAAACTAAAGGGGCTGAAAGGCAGACGAGAGCAGGGCAGTCAGCAAACACAAAACCAATAGCGGTGGAAAGGTCAGACCATTGAACCACCAACCCAGGATCATACCTTATCTATTGGCCGGTGCGAAATATATGTCCAACGGCAAGACTACACCCCCCTTTTAACCGCCAGCAAGATATTCAACATACTGGCCCAGAGTCCCATACACTGGACCCAACACATGTGATGACAACACAATCCGTAGGGGGAGTAGTGACCTATGACAATATAGCCCAAGCACCATATGCAAACTTACCGACTGCACTGCTTTCCCACCCACGCTGAAGGAATGACTACAACTGCGGCCCGCCAACCACAGCCCTACAAACAGATCTAAGCCTCCAAAATAACTGGTCTATAAAAAAGATAATGCCTACATCAGACAGATGAACCCCGTCCACTCTAAATAGATGAATACATTCAGCTTTTAACAAAGGATGAGAAATGGAAAAACCCCCCGACTGATGAAAGATCTTACTAGCCATCTGATTCACTTTTCTGACCACCGATGCAATAGCCATAGGGGGCAAATCAGACCTCCATATCCTTCGGGGTACAATGTAGGACCAACATAACTTTATAGACGGCCAATTCCTAGAGACCGACAAAATGTCATCACGGATTTGTATAATGAGGTCCAGGGATTTAACTTGCCCAATGTCATTACCACCCAAGTGAACCACGAGGATATCGGGGGCTCCGCGAACCGCAATCTCACAGGATAAAACCGACGCGAACTGCCTCCATCTCATACCCCGTCGGCCTATCCAAATAACTTCCGAATTCACTGGAAACCACGGACACGAACGCGCAAACGAATGTCTACCGACCCGGTCACCCAATTAGGGAAGTTTTATATGCCTCCTCGCCGATACCCCCTCTTTCGCAAGCTGCGTCTAAACCCTTTTTGGCCGCCTTCGTTATCTCGAACATGTTAACGAACCATCCCTTCCTAATCCTGTCTTTAATACTGGGCCGTAACCCTGCTAAAAGAGCCGTGTTCTCACATAGCACCATGGGGGCCTTGGACGCTGCCAACTTAGCTGCCACACCCCGTCTCCCTCCCTGGGATCTAGACCTGCCAAAGTGTGTGTTAAGCAACTTAATCAATTTCCGAGGACCCTCCCCCGATGAAGAGGGAGAATCCTCGTCAGTGGAGGACAAAGGAGGACTATGTGGGAGCTCTTGTAAAAAATAACAACATCCGACAACTCGCCATCAACGACAGCCTCCGCTTGTGTCCCGGATCCTGACGCCCCGGAAGGACCTGGTGCTGCGACGCCCTCCGTGACGGCCGCCTGCTGAGATTCCAGTCCCGACCGATCAGCTGCTGTCTTCGCTGCCGGCGACAGACTTTATGCTGCGACCAGAGCTCGCGCTTCCGCTCCTGGCCTGTCACCGACCACCTGCAATGGCTGCATTCTCGTCCCTCCAACCATAACTTGCGAATCTGTAACAAGAGGCACGTTAACATCTGGCAGTCTTGCTGGCCTCACTGCCGGTGAATCTACCACTGCTACTGAAGCAGTGCCTCCCAAGAGCTCCTTCTCTAACCCTAAAAACCCCGGGGGAGGGGGTCTATTCAATGAAGCGCCTGGGCCACACCCAGGTCGTACACCTTCCCCCCCCCCAATGGGCACTTCGGGCACCGGGTAGGAATGCATGTAAACCCCGGAGGGAATAGGGTAAGGGGGGCCCCCCAACCCCCGCCGGGACCAGAGCCGGCCCACCCACTGCCGGGTACGGCAAATCCCACGCAACCGGGGTGGGAACCGCCATGGCTGCCGGAAACTGAGGGAGGGGAGACCGCAAGTTAGACTGGCCTAACGGAGTTGAGAGAAACCCTACCCTGGAACCCGCCCCGGTCAGACCCCACGAGCCCGCAAAGGAACTACCTGCCCAGGGAAAAATAGCCCCAAGACCCAGAGGGTCCGCCCCTCCCCCTCCCCCCACCGGAGGCAAAGGAACCTCTCCATGCCAGGCATGCCAGGGCTTATCTAGACCTAGCCCTGCTAATCCGCTGTCCCCACTGACAACACCCGTAGTGGAAGGGAGAGGAACATGACTGACCCCCCCCCAGCTAACACCCCCCGAACGGACTCACCGACAGGAGGGGGGAAAGGTAGCACCCCTGGGGTAAGAGGATCCCAAATCACAGGCCCCAAACCTCTGTATGTGGACACCACCCTATCTTCCACCCTGGGCCTGGAAACTCCCCGGGACCCACGGACTGGAGAAGACTCCAAGCCCCTAAACACACCACCTGCTGAAACTGGCCTGGGGGCATTATCAGAGGGGCACGAACGGACCAGAGACCCCCCTGAACCTCCCGATGACAGGGCCAACCTCCTCCACCCCTGCCCCCGCTGGGAAACCAGATGCCTGGGCCAACGGAATGAGACCGCTGACCGTTATGCCCACCCGAGCTCGCCTTCCCCTCGTGACAGCCACACTCCTGGAGGAAGAAGGGGGGGAGACACTGCGTGACCCCTTGGAGGGCACACCGCCAGGGGCCGAGAGAGCGACACCCGCTAACCGGGCAGACGGGGAAGAAGGAAGGGACACTGGACCTGGCCCCGCCTACCGATATCTAGCTGGTGCACTACGCACCCTGCTAGGCCGCGACATGACCACGATGGCTGGAAACCAGAAGAAAGGAGGAAATGGGGGGGATCCACACCACGAAGCCCCGAAGCGCACAAGAGAGGAGGTACTGGGGGAGAAAAACGGGGGAGGGGGGAGAGAGAAAGAAAGAAGGAGAAGAGAGGGGGGAGAGAAGGAAGGAACAGAGAAGGGAAGGGGGGGGGGTAACGGAGGGAACAGAGACAAGGAAGGAAGGAAAATACACACAGACAAAGACAAAGAACAAGTACAATACACAGAACTGCAATACGATACCACAAAAGCACTCTCCACACGGCCTGAATCCACAGCTCCAACTGCACAGCTAGGAATCCGGAAGCAGAGAGGGGAAAATGTTGGAGAACTTCACCTATATAAAACTAAGCTACCCCCCTCCTCTGTCTTATTGGTTCACATATAGAAGAAGCCCATAGGCTAAACACCTAATCACTCACCCACGTGATTTTAACTGCGTTCAGGCTGAAGGCCACACTTCTCGTGTATAAGTGTGTATACTTATGGCCTGGGATAGCGTAGAGAGGTGCGATATTATTACTAGTAAATGCTAAAGTTGTATCGCTCCATTTCAACACAATGTCATAATATAATGAAGTGTCATAAAGACGAGAGAATATTGCCTTGCGTTATCAATAATGCAAAAGTTATATTTTCAATCTAAAATGTAATTAAATAGAATTAAATTAAAATGACAATTTTAAATTTAAAAAAAAAAAAAGGTTAATTTAAATAACATTGTTTGTTTTTTCCCCCTTTAAATATCAAATGGCAAGTCAATGATAAGCAAAAAGGTATCTTCAAACGTATGCGTACACAGTTTTGGTGCTCATCATGTGCAGTACTTATAGGCGTATCTTACTCTAAAACAGACATCCGACTCTAAATGAGCCCCTCAATGATTTATAACGGGAGGTTATAGTAACTAAAAACTTATTTACATTTGAACTGAGGCAATACCAGAAAGGGGCAAAGCATTCAAAGTGGCCAAATTACTTGGGAAAATTGTTGAATTATTTACCAAACTTTTTAAGGAAGCAACTTTAAGACACAAGTACCCTTGTTTAATTCATTCTTGTCTGCCTTTGAGTGTTGGTACTAGAGCTTGACTCCCACTCCCATCTGTAAACAACAACAACAACCACAAAATGGCAGTCCATGGTGGTGCGACCACCTAAGATCCTTGAGCCCCCATGCTAATGAAGAGCACAAGATCCGGTGCTGGGACAGAGTTTGTACTGGGTGGTTGGTGGCCTCACAATGATTGTGTGCCATTAAAGGAAAACGCCGATTGCCAAAGTGCACTACTACATTTGTCACAGGAAGTCCTTGTGACATCAGTCAGTCCCCCTATGCAGAGCAATAGTAATAATTGACATACTAGTTACTTTTGAAATCTCCCGTGGTAAAAATATGAAGAAAAACTATTGTCCTGTTTCTCCTGGCCCTATAATTACCTCACACCCTCACAAAAATACTAATTGTTTAAAGGTAATTGTGTGACAAATTCAGAATATGTCAACTTTTTGGTGTTTTTTTTTTTTTTTTTCTCTCTCCACTTTGCCATATATAAAAAAATATATATATTTAATCTTATATGCCAACAAATGACAGTCTGGTCTGGAAAAAATTAAACTTGCTTAATTAGATTTTGAAATAAAAACATTATTCCCAGAGATGTCATTGCAGCACAAAAATTTTTCCAGTCATTTTTAACAACTGTATTTATTCAATGTTCAGCAGGTAACATCAGACAATGACGTAATGGAAAACAGTACACATGTAAACACTAAAAAAAGCGCAGTAAAGTGTATAAATAAGATTTGTAGTAAAGAAGTGTGAAGGAACACAAAAATGACATTGAGCATATAACTGGGCGGTTGGTAGTAGTAGCTGCTGAACCATTTTTTTTAAAGAGAGGAAGAGAGAAAATAGAAGAGAGGATTGGAGAGTAAGTTTGGGAAAAGGGGTGGTGTGACATGCTGCTATGAAAGAAGGACTAAGAGATAGGGAACAGAAGAGAGAAGAAAGGGAGGGGTAGGGGGAGTGTGGAGGGCAGGAACCAGGAAGGTCAGGACTAAGAGATTAGGTAGTGTTGAGAAGGGGATTTAATTATGGAAGTAAGAAGCCCGTGGTGCCCATACGTTATTGAACAATTTAGATTTATTGTGAATAATGCCGGTCATATATTCTATTTTGTATGTGTACCAAATTCTGCCAATGATCATCTGAAGCGTTGGAGCAGAGGGCTGTTTCCAGTCAGTGGCTATTTGACGTAGGGCAGCTGAAGCTGTGTCTTGATCATTTTCATCTGATGGACAGTAGCAGACGGGATCTAAAGTGGTAGGAGGAAGAACCTGGGGGAGAGGGGGATATCTATTTGCAATAATTGGGATGCAAAGTTTCGCAGTTCCATCCAGAACGGGGCTAGCTTGGAGCAATTGCCACCATATATGGAGGAAGGATCTGTTAATTGTGCAACCTCTCCAGCATCTGCTGGATGAGTCAGGGTAAATTTTGTGGAAGTAGGAAGTACCAGCAATATAAGAGCTTATATGCATGTTCTTTCCTTTTCACACACAGCTCAAGCTGGAGGCAGTGTTGGCTCTTATTTCTTCCTCATCATTCAGCGTCTCCCCCAGATCCTCCTCCCGCATCTGTTAATTAAAAAACATTTTTAAATGAAAGAACCCACTAGTTATGCTTGGCATTCTATCTCGGTAACACAACTGATTACATTATATTCAGAACAGTCCTCCCTAACATGCTGCTACTTGTAGTTTAATGCAAATTGCTCATAATTAATAAAGGAATAAAACAACACAAGGAAGGACAGTGCATGAGCCTCGTAATATAATGAACAGTTTGTGAGTCATCAGACACTCAAGAAAACCTTTTCATGTATTTTTGGAATGATAGATTTATTTCCAGTTCACTTTCTTTACTGTAAGTACTGCAGACATGCAGATTGTGGACAAGTTGAGGATGTAATTTTAAAATGCATAGGCATGTGTGTATTTTTAATTGTGCTTTTCTGCACTGGACTGTTCTATCATTTTGTCACTAATTTATTGGTCTGCTTAAACATAGATACAATAGGTACAATTGTGTCAAGTGCATAATTACTAATATTTTAAAATAATTTTCAGGTACCCGTTTTCTTTTAAACAGATGCATCTAAGCAAGGTACTCAGTTAAGTGTAGGTTAACCTTGTTGTACTACAACATGTTTTATATGTTCACTAAATATGGTTATATTGACATTGTTTGCTGAGTATTATCTTTAATAAATATCAACTTATAAAGGGCAGAGAATAAGACTAGAGCATTAAAATCCCACATTATATAGAAAGAGAGAAAATATATTACAAAAATGTTACAAAAGCCTTACTGAAAACCTGTGACTGTACCTGAAAATTGGGTACTTTTGTAAGTCCACCAGTACACTTTGTATCTCAGAAACCCTCCTGACTGCATACTGAGAATCCCTCCTTCTGCAAGCTGTATGTGTATAGCAATTACCCTCACACAACAATGGCGACAATATGTAGGATACTTTTTTTTTTTTTTTGTATAAGCATGTAATAGATGTGTGTACAAAACTGCCACAATGATGGCCTCCCCTGGTCACAGTGGAAGTAGTCATCTTGTGTAGGGGAACAAATCAGTGCAAATTATCTATTCACTAGGAACCAGCGAGACATCAATGAGGTACAAACACAAAATGGTTGCCTCCAATGTGTGTTGGTGATGTGTCCACTATAAATACTGAATAAATATTATTCTCATGATTCGTCTCATGCGGCAGACCTATGTGTGTCCTTGCGTTATAGAACCATTAGATAGGGGTAGTAAGGTGTAGTAGTGCATTCCTCATGTAAAGCTGCATTACCACGTAAGCAGCAGAACATTTAGACTTGCTACTTTAAAATGGAGGGAAATATGGAGCATTGGGAAAAAATGGCTGCATTGAGCTGCCCCAGGGGAGGGGACGAGGCATGGTGTTCTATGCACTGGGGATTTGGTTTATTCTGGTTCCAAAGTGATTAGTTTGTTTGTTTGTTTTTTTTCCCAAGAATTTCCCTATACTTTTTTATTTTTTTTGTTTACACTTGTTGACTGTATATGCATGGAGAAAGTACACTACCAGAATATTGATCAGTCCTAGAAACAGAATACAGTTTCTTTTATATATCTATAAATATAATATCTAACATCTGTCTATTTAATATATATATTATATATTTGTTTAACATAAGTTCAATTCTCACAGTTCATGGAAAACCGACCAGTTTGATTCAAGAATAATCTGTTCAGGCTTTAAGAATGGTCACCCCAATCCCCCCCGTTCCCCATTTAGAATTTAAGGACATATTTACCAAAATACAACGATAAATAGGATTTGTTTTTAATCACCAATATACATCTCTGCATTTTACCGAAATCTCCTTGAGGTAGCTGAGCTGCCTCGTAATACTGGCCTGAACGGGTAATGGTCAACTTGCTTCCTCGTTGGGTGAGTCTCTGCCAATATGTGCATGCGGAGTGGAACTAAAAGCCCAGACTAGTGGAAGAGTAAATAGTTACACATAGATAAAAACAATTATTTTAAAATCTTTAAACCTTGAATAAAAAAGCATTTTTTAATATGATTCATCTTCTATCATCGCTGTCCTGAGATGGCAATAACAGAGCAAGTATTGTGACGTACATGGACTGCCGTGATGCTTTTAAATAGGCTTTGTCATGCACATCATGTGGATGCTCTTGCTGGGCGAAAGAGGGTAAATCTTATCGCTGGTGGCATCGGAGCATGCTCAAAATAAGCCACTGTTCTCGTGAGCACAGTGGCATTGCCGGGCCTCTGCACCACTGGGCCCTGTAGCTGCCACACCCCCCATACACATATAATAATCTATTTATGTAATTTATATCTGTATAATATTCTATGTTGTATCTAGCTATTCATCTCATGTCTATAATGTAGCTAATATATACTGGTTTATCTATGTCTCTCTCTATATAATTTGTCGTATCCCAGGGTACACTTTATAATGTTCTTGTATACCTGTATACAAGACTGTAATAAAAAGTATGGTTTTACAGTAGATGCTATTTAGTTTAGTGAGTGACTACATCTAGCCTCTGGGCTGCTTTTTGGATATCGCTGCAAGGGGTACTGCCGACTAATAAATCTTGTTCTTCGCTGCTTATTTAGTAAATCATAAATTACTTCAGTAGATACTTTCTAGATTATTTTTTTTTATTAAATTAGCATTTGAAGTTTTCAACTGCTTAAAAATCCAACATATAGTGGTCATTAACACTAAAAGGACTTCATTTACTGAAGGCTGCAATGTGTCTGCCAATTCCACAGGTTCTAATATTGAGATATTACACTAATTGATTAATCTATTAGTCAGTTCAGCCTTACCTTGCAATTCAGAAGTGCAGTATTTTTTTGATAATCTGTTTTTCATCCTTTTTGTCCACAGTGTCTGTAGTTATTGGTATCCCAACTGTCAAGAGAGACAAACAGAGCTACTTGCTAGATACTTTAAGGTCCCTCTTCTCAGAGATGTCTGCAAAGGAAGAAGAAGATTGTGTTGTTATTGTTTTCATAGCGGAGGTAAGGATTGATGGGATATTGCATGCCATGGTATAGGCTAGTGCTGGGCAACAAGCAGACTTGTAGCTTTTATGGATAAGTGGCATGAATGCACTTTGTAATGGCATTAGAGAGGAAAGGCACAGAAATATGGTTGACTCAGTTGTGAATTAGCTTTAATACGACCGTGTCAGAAAAAAGGAATTTAAAGTCGTTTGCGTATCAACATTCTTGTGCGTATGTCTCTCTATTTTTTTGGATCCAAGAAATTCCACGTTTGCATGACATTGCATTTTTCTCTGTTCATAAATGTCAGCTCGTACTTTCTTTTAAATATGACTCTGAGCATGTACACATGTAATTGATGACCGGTTGTGGAAAAAGTGCATAAAGTAGGTTTTTTATTTGTGTGCAAATACTTTGTAGATAACATACTTGTAGTATAAAAAGCATGCTGTATAAAATCTACATCTGTAAAAAGAAAACCAATAATCTGCAGCTATACAATTGACTTATCTTAATGGATAAAAATAGGTATTAATTGGTATTTGGAGAGCAGATTCATAGCCATTTAAGTGAGAGAGGTAGACACTGGTTTATAATGGATACCTAAATTGCTTAGCTAGATCACGTTGATAGGGGCAATGGTTATGTAGTAAGTTTTTATCAGGGAGGCCAGAACTCGCTAAAGAAATCCATTGGGATGTCAAAGGGGGCAAGTGTGTAGTTAATGCTAGGCATTTGTCTTATGGGTATGATAAAGTAGTTTGAGAAGGTGGGGATGTGATAAAGGAAGCTCATCATCAATAATGCATATCCTAATATCAGGTGGGTAGCAAAGTGCCCATAATAAAACTAACAAAACGCAAAAGGTAAAGCCAAAAAATCACTTGCTTATGGAGAGGGCAAAAGGGATGAAAATGGGTCCAGCATCCAGCCGAGCAGAAAAAGTGCAGGGAGGCAGTTGTCTTGCATTTGGATAGCCGAATGGGGGTTTAACACACATTGTGTAATATCTACATTTGTGTCAGATGGAGCCAAGGGGAAACTTGTATCCTCCCATTCCTCATAAACAAGAGGACTTATGTCCTGTTCCCAGCTGGAATCAACCTTATGAGTGCTTGAGGGAGCACTCTCTGTAACCAAACAGAAGAAAAGTCTAGACACTAGACCCCTTGAGTGACCCTCATAAATAAGTGATGATTTTGGAAATTGTGCTGGTAAAGAGTGCCTTTTTTGTGCAGCTAAACAAACCTGTAATGATGAGAACTTAGAAATTTCAAATGCAAGTTCTTAAATATATTAAGGACCACCCTCTTGGTATAACCAGTATTCATACCTCCAACAGTCCAAGCAGCTGTGTAGGGGAGTGGATTTGATTAAGGTTTGTTGTCTCATAGAACAGGAGTACAACAGGTGGTAGAGGGAGCTGTCCTGATGTATATTTTAGTTTAACTTTTAATGAAACAATTGCAGGTCCCTATTCACACTGATTCTGTTAACCTTTGAGAGTCTGGTTTCTAAGACCTTTTTTATGTAAAGTTTTTTTCAGTGCCAAATACAAGACAATCGGAGCCTTCTTGTGTGTACAGCTAATTCAGCCTATTATGTGAAACATATTGTAAACACATCACTCTGCCACTGAGCAATGCTTTTCTTTTTTCCATTTCAGCTAAATGCCCAGTATGTGAATGATCTTGCTAACAATATAAAAGAAAGGTAAGTGTCCTATTACTGCTTGAATGACTTTAGCCAACAGAAGAAATATGACAAAAAAGTGAACTGCCCCCCCCCCCCCCCCCACACCTACACAATTTCATTTTCTTTGTGTGTATATGTCTGTGCATGTGTGTGCGTTTATACCGTGTATACTGTTTATACTGTGTAGTGTGTGTGTGTGTGTGTGTGTGTGTGTGTGTTTACGTTTGTTTTTTGGCTTCAGCCAAATTCCACAGCACTGTGACCTCTTACCTGCTATGAAAGGGGGCTCAGTGAGCAAAGTCCCGGGGGCAGTGTCATCTATTATTATCCAGCATGGGTGCAATTGAGCACTATGAAAAACACTATTGTACAAGGAGCCTGTCTGCCACCACCAGTAGTCCTGTTAAATGATAGTTATGATAGATTTCTTTTCAACCATGAAATGTACGTATTTTTATTTTCTACTCACAGTTTTCCTCATGAAATACAGTCTGGTGTCCTTGAGATCATTTCTCCTTCGCCATTATATTACCCAGATTTCTCCAATATTAAAGAGACCTTTGGGGATTCCACAGAGCGAGTAAGGTACGGTACAATAATTTATCAGACTGAATCCACAATTAGCATAAATAATCATCAACATTGTGTAAAGTTTAAATTTATGTTTGAACATAACCATTATAAATGTATAGCTATTTTGTGTGGATAAAATGTGTCACTCTTTTATTCAGCTGCAGTTGATCTTTACTGGCCTGTTGCTTTTTCAGCGTGCTGCAAAATATCGGTTGTTATTATTCACACTATAGCCCGGCGCCCTAGGCAAGTGCCTAACCTTGCCTAATGGGAGTGCCGGGCCTGACCTTAGCCTGAGCGAGGCTACAACTGTTACCTAGCTGTTGCGCTAATCTCTTGTAGACATTGTTGGAGGTCACTTACACAAACGCCTAGGTATTTGCATGGTGTATCTTGTTCTCCCATGCGTTTCTCCACTTAAGTACTGCATAGGGTGCAAAACGGATCTACTTAAGAGCATAGGGCAAAACCTGACCTGTACCAAGCTTCAGCTGGTGCAAAATCCAAGTCCATTTGCAGTCTCATTACTGCACTGCTAGGCAAAACAATGATGCGTCACCTCCACACTTCACGAGGAATGCCACCACGCTTCCCAACAATCTGTTGCTCCTCTAGAAATCCTGCCACAGCCCTCCATAAACCAGTTTTACCCTTGCGGAAATCTAGATGCACTTGTAAAATGCGTCAGTTCCAAAATTGTTTGTATGCTGTAAAACAGCCATTTTACGCTTCAAAAAACACCCTCCTGTGTATACATGCACAGACCGTGATTCCAAATCAGCAAAACAGAGATAAAAATGTTAACTTGCCATTTTTTTCATATTGGTAATATGACAGTGTCTTGTGTATAAAAGCTTAAAAGAAATGTTCTTCTTTCATCTTTTACAAAGAATAATATTTTTTAGTACTGTTCTTAGAATTACCTCCGTTGCAAGACATATTAATGGATCACTAAATGAGATCCCTCTCTAAATTTACCTGCAGTCTGTGTTGGTATCTCATTCCCGGATTTGTAATTTAACTTGTGGAGCTGGCTGGCCAAGATATAAATAGAAACCGGTGTCGCAGGAATTGTTGAAATAATAATCATCTTCTTTCATAGGTGGAGAACAAAGCAAAACTTAGACTACAGCTTCCTTATGTTGTATGCGCAGCCAAAGGGAGCATATTATTTGCAGGTACATGTTCTTCTTTTTTTTTCTATCTAGATAAAGATTAATTGAAACTAGAAACTAATGTATATACAAATCTCCGACATATCTTTTTAGTTAGACTATTTTCTTGCACTGAATAGAGGGGATTGATCATAGCCCCCTGCCCAGCCCGCCCCCAAGATTTCTATTCATTATAAAACTCACATGTCCTGATGTCCTGCCTCAATCACCTACCGTGAGAACCCTCCACTCAGTTCTGTATTTCCCCACGCAGAGCAGAGACTCCTCACTGTAACTGATAATTGCTCAACGTTGCTCTCCATAATAGTTACTAATGAAAATATTTATGCTCTCTAGCTTGTTCAGATCTTCTTGACTTGTTGCTCATTTCTACTCTTTCTTGTACAGTTAGCATCTGTCAGAGGTTTAGCAAGGTAAAGAAGTAGGATTCCTTGGCTACAGCTTCAGCTGTAGCTTTTTCTTTACTCTGCCTCATTAAAATGTTCAGTGCTAATACCTTTTATCTTTGCACATATACCTTAATGATTAAACACTAAATACTTTCTTATCTAAAATAACGACACGGACACCAGATATAAGTTTGGCAAAAAAAGGGCGTATTTATTTTTGTGGAAGAATTTTATTTTTATTTTAAAACTCTGAATGGCGATGAGAGCGAAGCAGTCAGCTAACGACTAAACTTTAAACCAATACTACAGCGTAAGGTGAAGCAATACCGCTGTCCCAAGACTTTACGTATCCCAAGTCTTTACGATTGGTCGGTACTAAACTTGGCGTCATCGTGACTGCCCCCTTCTGGACTCACATTGTCATATACGACCGTATATACTCCGCCCCAGAGGCCAAGAGTCAGGTTACTGCAAAAGGGGCAGTGACGTGCGGCCAATTAAACGGTAGTACCTTCGATTAGCCGCTGACTGCATTGCTCTCCTACCCGCAGCGCCTTGACCTAAGACAAGGCCTAAATTTAGTATAACCAGCTTATGCCGGGCGGGAGGTATCTGGCATCCAGGACAAGAGAGAGCCAGCCCCCATCTCCCATGTAATTTATGCCCTCCTGTGAAACCACTCCCCCAGGAGTGATAGGCTGGCTGACACCAAATGTTTAACCCCTAATGCAGTGCTGATGAAATATAGCACGAAATTTTAATTGCCCTCAGCTTAGGGCTTCACTTAAACTAATGATGACATTGGGTATATCCATGGAATGTACTGTGTCCAGCTTAATAAATGGACTGCTCACTTCTTCTGCAGATCTGTACGCATAGCATGACACAGCTGCTGTACATGGAGCCTCAGCTCCTCATACATGAAATGTTCATGCTTCGGTGAACCCCGTGGGTATGGCCTCATTGTGCCTGATCTGTAATTGCCGTATTTTACCACCATATCTCTGAGTCATGGAAGCCAACCGGAGAGAACCAACTTAAACTTATAGTCAGAGTGCTAAGTTTCCTCAAATGTAAATTTCTATAAAAAAAAAAATGTGTTTATTTTTATTCAGCTACAATCCACTTGGAAATGTCTGCATGGTTTTGCAGAAATTAACGTGATGCAACAAAAATTAAATTAAATTAAAATGTAATTTTTCCACACATCATTGACTCCTTTAAGATCATGGGTCATGACAAATTTCACTAGCCCTACTTATAAAACTGTAATCAGCTGCTCTGTTCTTTATCTCCTGCAATGGCCCTGCGTTTCGTGCGCAGATCATCAGACCTTGTGTTTTATTACAGTGGGATTGTAAAAATCCATAATGTGCGTGTATTGATTACTGTGCAGCCATATGAACTAAGGCCTTTATAGCGACACTGTTTATGATGTCACTTTAGAAACACCAAACACAACAGTGGTTATTCAGGATTGATTTTTTACGTTTCAATTGTGAAATAATAATGACGTGAATTGCCAGGCTTTATAATAGCTTGAGCCCCCAGGCCCCATTTTCTTAGAAGTGTGCCTGTTCTGATGTATCTGCTAAGAGTATCATCTTTCTTTTGTCTATGACGTGTGTGAACCAGTAGCTGTTTTACGAATTTCTTGCTGTGGCTCTGGGGTTTTCTTTTTCTGTTGGATGTATTTCAATTATGTATGTGACTAGTCCAAATCTGCCGCTGTTTCACCATAAGGGAAAGAGGAATAACCTGCAGACAATAATCCTACTGTTGAAAGAGAGCTCTGCAATGAATGTGCTGCAGCAATGGACATGTTTTTTTTTTATTGGAAATATTATCAGTTGTTCACATTGTTCTCTATGGTATTACTCCTGGGGGTATATTTACTAAATTAAGGGTTTGAAAAAGTGGAGATGTTGCCTATAGCAACCAATCAGATTTTAGCAGTCATTTTGTAGAATGTACTAAATAAATGATAACTAGAAACTGATTGGTTGCTATAGGCGACATCTCCACTTTTTAACACCTGCAGTTTAGTAAATATACCCCCTGGTCGTTGGACATTGATGTATTAATGTCTAGGATTAGATCATACGTGCTCCTACAGGACTCACGGCTTGTGCATTTCTGCAGAGACTGATCTAAGCCAGTATAACAGCCGCCTCAGCTATATTTTCTTGATAAATTGCGACAATAAGTGAATTCGTAAATCTACCTTATTGATTCATGTTAATAAATGGGTCCCTAAATCTGTTCCACCGCTTTAGAAAAAGTAGGTCTGAAATTATTTAATGGTGGTAAGAGAGGGAAGGGAGAGCATGTAATTACTTAATCAGCTGAGTAGAGGTAGGAATAAAGAAATGTCATTGCACTACTGTACATCCTAGAAGAAGACGGATCTAGCACTGAAACGCTGTTCTGCCTATTATGGGTTTGTGCGTTCTACAGTGGGATGCATCGCTGCTTTGAGGACTCGTGAACAGTCCTGTAGACTTTTACAATTGAATTTTCGTTCTTGAGATTCACTGCAAGTATTATTGTTAGAGCAACTAACAAATTATTTATATTTTAACTAAACGAGATGATTTAGTGTACGAATACATAAGCCCATAGACATGCACACTTACATGCACCAGCTGATCTAAGGAGAAATAGAGCTGCAAGAGGACAGACAGTCTCCACTGTGGTGTAATTACCGACTTATTTTTTTTTTTATTGCCTATATACATCATTTTTGGGTATAAGCTGATATCCTATATTGGTTTTGTTTCAAGGCAACTGGTACTCTGCTTTAGATGAACTCCTAATTACCTGATCGATTGGTGCAAAGTTTTGGGCCACAAGTACACATAAGAACATTTTCACTATATATAAAAAAATTAGACTGCTTTTTCTGGGCAGTGTTCTGGGACATTGTATTGGGTTTTCCAAAGTGGACGGTTATATAATAATATAGACTATTCTTTAGGACTATACCATTTGTTTTTAGTTTTTAAAATTTTGACAACTTTAAAACACTGTGAAGTGAGCCAAGCACACTATGTTGCTAGTATTTCATCTATTCTGACATTCACATTAATTCACAAATAGTATAACGCTAAGTGTTCCCTATTACTGTGACCCCTTCTTACTAGAATATCTCCCACTTCCTTCTAATTACACACCTCTTATTGGGGACATTATGCGCAGTTCATCTTTTGCATCTTTAGGAAAAAAGAAATACCTCCAGAAGGTAAATAGTGCAGCTCCTCCATTCCCTGAAGTATTCTGCCTGTCTATCCAACTCGGTAGTTGGCCAGTGTAGCTAATGTTTTATTTTCTGTGTGTAGTGGGCTTACCATGCCTCTAAGCCTGCAATCTGACAAGTCACCTCCACTGGTACAAGCAGGGACTAGGGTTCCCCAAGGGAATGATAGTTACTACCGTTAGGTAGTAAACCCAGAAATTCTTTGTTTTATGCACGTAGATTACTGTCAGCCTATCCTGTGACTGTGGTGTCTACACCCAAAAAGCTGGAGAACACCTGTCCTTGGTTCAGTGTCTGTTGAAGAGAAGAAAAGTAACAAAGCCCATCATCATGTTTGTGGAACATGTGATATTCCTTTGCCAGAGGATTGTGAAGGGGCATTTTGTGTGGCCTGTGTTCCTCAGACCAAATGGACCACTTTGCAGTCTCTGGAGCAATTTAAGGCATTAGTATCCAGGATGATGAGGTCAATGCAGGGCACTTTTGTTACTAAGGAGGATTTATACACTTTGCAGGGAATGAAAAGAACCAGGTCACAGGCAACTGTAGATCTGGAGGATGTACTGATGGGTTTGCATGGGGGTCAGTAGTTTCTCTTGTTGACTTTGATTGGTCCTCTAGTAGGGAGTCAGGTGAAATTAATGAAAATTCCAAGTTATTTAACCTTAACAGTGTTCTTATTGTCCGTACTCTGTGGAAGATCAGAAAAGAAAAAGCAGAGGTCACAATGCCCATGGTTCACATTGGTTTGGGAGATATTCTTATAACAACATTGGCCTCTACCAGTTGCTCCAGGGATCCTATATCCTAATAAGGAGAAGCTTACTTTGATGGCATGGACATTGAGTTGTCATTGTTAAGATGCAAGGTGATTTACGTGCTTCTGTAAATCAGAAAGAAGAATTATTTTGTTGTCTACTATAATATTTGGAAAAAGATTGTCCTTTTGTGCAATCCTGAACTGGATACAACCTCTACTTGCATTTCACATATTCTTAATCTTGGATATATTTACTGAACTGCGGGTTTGAAAAAGTGAAGATGTTGCCTATAATCAGATTCTAGCTGTCATTTTGTAGAATGTACTAAATAAATAACTAGAACCTGATTGGTTGCTATAGGCAACATCTCCCCTTTTTCAAACCCGCAATTCAGTAAATATACCTCTTAGTCTTTCTTCATGATAGCTTTAATAAAGATCTTGCTCTTTCCACCCTGAATGTTCAAATATCTGCACTTAGGACCTGATTCAGAGTTGGCTGCAAAATAAGAGTAAGTTACACTTTAAAAAAGAGAACGGGAAACAAACATGTTTTATTCCGTACGCAGAGCTTTATGCACCTCGCGATGCATCCACCTCTGGATGAGCAGCATATGTGTCTGGTTTATGATAAGTTATCATCAGCAAGTATTTTGTACCTGCTAGAGAGCAGGTGCAAAGATACTTCTCCTAGCAGGCGTATCTGTGTTTTGGCAGGACTGCCGAATTTGCAGAAACACATCTTACTGTACTGGGCCAATGTTAGAACACCCCTTCTTGCCTCAGGCGCAGGCAGGTGTAATTGCCAGAATTGTGCAAGTCTTCATTGGCACATATGCATTCAACTACTTTCTGTGCAGCAATTTCACACAAGATATGCTACTGAAACTGACATATGTCCTACTCTGCATCAACCCCTTTTTGAGCACCTATTAATAACCTTTTAAGATTTTTATTTTTTTTCTGCTCTAATTTAAATACGTATTAACTCTTGTTTAGAGTCAGCCCTTTTTGGGGTGTTTTGGGTGTTGGTGGATCTCTATTTATATAGAGACTTTGGTTTGATATCACAAAAAAAAAATTACACGTAAGGCATACTTGCCAACTCTCCCGGAATGTCCGGGAGACTCCCGAAATTCGGGTCAGTCTCACGGACTCCCGGGAGAGTAGGCAAATCTCCCGCATCCCGCTACTGCCGTCCCAAAATGACGCAATTTGCTGGGAATCGCATCATTTTACCCCCACCCCCCTGCAACAAACCGCCATTTACTTCACTGGGGGCAAAATGCCGCGTTTTGCAGCACCCCGCCCCCTCTCGCCCTCCAACACGCCCCTCTCCCTGAAAGAATTTGCCCAAAGTAGGCAAGTATGATGTAAGGAATGTCTGTAGGTGTGTTAAAATAGGATGTTGGGAAACATTACCATGTTTTCCATATGATTTCAGTTAACATTATTTGTTTTTCCATTATAATTCTAGTTTTCTCACACACTAATCACGTGTCTGTAAATGAGCAGACAGTAACTGAACAAATGCAATATGTTAGACAGTTATTGCATTTAATACCACATTCAGATAGCCGATACGTTTATTTACACAATGCCAACATTTTATTTATTTATGGAGATGAAGCAGTGTATGATATGATTTAAATGAGCTTATTTCAGTAAATCGGCTACACTCCTTTTTATCCTGTTTAGCACAATGCTTTGTTGCTAATTACCAACTGGTAGCTAAAGCATATTTGAATGGCATTCCAGCAACCTTTTCTGCTATTTTCCTGTCCTTGTTTCACATTTTTTAAAAATTCACAAAACTCCGAAGCAATACTTTCTCCTATCTGCCTTTGCTTGGCTTTATCAGTACAGGTTTGAAAGGATTTAGAGACTGCTGTGTTCGTTTGGAAGCTTTTGGCTCACACAGTCCACCAAGTCCCCTGGAGACTTTGGGCGTCTCTCAGGACTCCAGCCAAGCAGATTAATAATGCCACAGCTGAAAGATGAGCATAAAAGCAAGCAATTTAATCCACCCTGGGTAGGAGTAAGATGTGCATTTAGACTTAATCTGTTTTGGAGATAAGGAAAGGCGGCCTATTGATGTTGCAGAAAGGGGAAAAACAGTATTATCACTGAATGAGGCTACACAAACTAAAAACAAAGCATGCAACAGGAGTTGTTGGAGTTTGATCCTGATAAAAGTGGTTGATATTTCTACCATATATAAAACACTTCTTAATTCCTTCATGACTGGAGGCTATCATTTAGTAGCATATTGGAGTAAATGTATTTTCTCTTATGGGCATTAGATTTAGAACATGTAGACAAATAGGCATAATTGGCACAAATATAATCTTCCTTTATTTTTTCCCTTGATACGTTTGCATTTGATTTCTTAATATAAATGAGGAAACATAGCTCTTCAGCATTTATCATGCAACTGTGAAGTAATGCTCCTGGTGGCTTAAGCTGAATACACAGGCAGTCCTCAATGCCCCGGCTAGCTGGTGGGTACAAGCAAACCATACCGAAAGTATGCAGACAGCCAACTCGCCGTTCCTCCAGTACTTCCATCCCAATATTCAAGGCTCTCTTCTTTTGTGAGTCACAACATCCCCGTTTCCAGGGACTCGGTTGCCATACAGTTCATTCCTTCCGTACAGTCGCACTCCTAATTATCCATGCAGCCCGGCTTCCCATTATGGTATGGTGGTCCTTCCAAGAGGGCTACTCCATGTTGTACCTGTAGGAAAGTGCTGTCCAGACTTTTCTTACACTCTGCCTTTTATGTTGTAGCGCCAGCATTGTATCTGTTGTGGTGATGTCTTACTTCTGGGGTACCCCTGAATGTGGGAATCCCTCTTCTGTGGCCCTTCAGTTGATGGGGCACCTGTCTGTTTTTAACCTGTCCCCCCCCCCCCATCACACACCCGTTTCCAACATGTTGGGGGCACCCCCAAGCTATGGGGTACCCACTCCTCTGGCCTCTCCACTATTGGGTCTCCTGAACCCTATTGAGACTTCAACAAGTGTCTTGTGGCACCTGCCGAACACCCCCTTGTTACTAAGGGGTATTGCTGGTTAGTGCGGGGGGGGGGGGGTCTCGACTTCCTGGACTGATCTTGAATTTAATTTTCGGATCTGCACAAGTTTTATTGTGCATGGTTAGTTCAACTAGTAAATAGTTTCCAGTGAGTCTTCCAAATGGCTTCTGATAACCCCACTCGTAATAATTTTGGCTCATAGTGACCAGAAGAGAAACTTGCCCAAATTCTAACTGGATCTGATTAGGCAGTTTGCAAAATCTGGTTGGCAGAGAATCACATCTGTAAGAGCCGGCATGATAGACTGATCAGTATGTATGATGCTTCATATGCATTGGTCACTGATAACTGTATGGCCTGAACACCAGTCAAATTCATCAGACAAAGCTTTGCAGGCTGCTTAAGCTGGGTACACACTACAGAAATTTCGACCAACTTTTTATGCCGAGCGATTTTACATGTGATCGATGTTCCGATCGCTCGGTCCATGGACTGCATACACACTAGCCTTGTTTAGGACAATAAAGGGAAGAACGGACGTCCCTTTAGCAATTGTAATTTCGTACTCACCGTTGTGGATCGGTCAGAAGTTTATACACACTACACAGCGGAAACGAGATTGGAACGAAAATATTAAACGGTACGACCAACCAAATAAGGTGATAATCGTCCATTTGGGCAGACTTTTGACCGTCGTGTCACTGTACACACTGACCCGACTTTTGAAAGAGCGGTCGTATGTCGGCTGTTTGAGCCGATTATTGGACGAAAACTGTGTAGTGTGTACCCAGCTTTACAGAGTGTAGTGGGCTTAATAAAAACCTAAACCTTTTCAATAAATGTGTTATCTGATTTTGAGACTCCATTGGACAACATATTTTTTTACTTCCGTTGGCTTATGTACATGTTTGTTTGTGCTGTGTATAGCGCTGACAGCCCTGTGATTTAGTTTTTGGCATTAGCACTGTCTAATAGCATTAACCTTTTTAACAAAGAACAAAATGAAAGATGGGATGTCATGATCTATAACCATTGTGTTTAGATGTATGCACAGCAAATCTGTAGTTTTATCTAAACTTCCACCAGCAAACAAAAGGCAAGTCATCTAATAATATGATGTAGACAGACCATAATGTGTAAATAACTACTACTTGGCTATCAATTTTGTCTGGACTGTTTAACCCATTGTAACTCTAGTTTTTACATTTGCTTTCTGAGTACCTCACAATGCAGGCAGGATGCGCACTGCCAATGGTTTTGCAGAGTTGCTCTTTGTAGTCCGCCCAGCGTATGCAGAGGTGTGTGCCTACTGCTCGCCCTTAAGAGACATTTCTGAAAACTAGAAGTGTGCATTGGTTTGTGGGAAGAGATAAATATATATAGTCTTGATATTTCTTTTATTTGTAGTGGGGTTTTTTTGGGGTTTTTTCTGGATGCTCACCAGGTAGATATTTTACACATTTTTTTAAAACCTTTTTTGTGTCAAACCTCTTTATGTGGACTCGGGTGAGACAGCAAATCATTGCTATTTAGTCCATTACCTAATTTAGCTGCTTGTCTGAATGATTGTCATCGCCTGATTGTTTTATGTTAAAGTGTTAAGCTAGAAGTAAACCATGTTGGCTAGTGTTATCTCGGGAGGACTGCAGCTTTGCAAATGAAGAAAGCTCTAACAAGGTAGCCAGTTTTAAGGCATGGGGGCTGCATATTTAGATTTACAAAATAGCTGTAGGAAAATTGAAAGTACGTTTACTTTTCAATAATGGTGTCACATTGTTATAGCTTTAACAAGATCTTCACCTTTTACCTGAATGACATACTCATTCTTTTTTATTTATTTATTTTTCTATGTAATTGTCCTTAAGTGGTTTCGTGCAAGTAATGTTTGTGTTTGCTATATGCTAAATTGATTCCTGCTATATAATGTGTTATTGACTCACTAATTTCTCACATCTACAGTTGGAAGATGATATTATTGCAAAACCACAGTTTTTCCAATCCTTGAAGGACTTTGCTATCCAGCAGATCTCTGATGACTGGTTGATTCTCGAGTTCTCACAACTAGGATTTATTGGTAAGTTTCTGCAGTATGTACTTATAAGGCTCATAAGGCACCAATGGATAACGAGCCAGACAGTACACAATAAAAGCATATTTGTAGCTTATGTGTCCTTTGAATATCTAACACAACTGTTTGGAACCTTGAGGATAAATCTCATAATAGATAATACAAAGTTCACAGTTCAACAGCACAGATTGTTGTAATATGTTTAATCTTCCTAAATATGTACATATACAGACTTTCACGTCATAGCAAAATGAAGGGAAATACAAGGCCAGAAAGTATAATGTGTGGGAACAAGGAGTACAGGCAAAAGGTCAAGGATTTTGTGGGGGAAAACAGAGGTTTGAAAAGCACGGTGGAGGAGAAAAGAGCAATTTGGAGATGAGAAAACTAAAGGGGGATTGGATGTTCAGAGAGCACATTTTAGAGTAATGAGATGGTCAAGGCCTCAAAATTAATGGAAATGGGATGATAAGAGAACAGACTATAGGGGAATGTTATAGTTACAGAATAGATTGATGGTGAATAGCAAAGGATACATGAGGCCAAGGAGTAGGTACTTAAGCACACAACCTCAACAAAACCCCAGCACTACCTCATAGTCCGAGAGCGTACTGGAGAAAATTGGAGTGACTGGAGAGCAGACTGGAATGGGGCAGTCAGAAAGCATACTTAAGGGGAGTGGGTTGTTCATAGATTACATTGGTGGGACAGTAGAGGCTGTAGAACAAAGTGCAGGGCAATCTGACTGTTAATCAATAGAGTAGAGGTGATTGGGGCAGTTAGAGCAAACTGCAGGGGAATTGGATAGTCAGAGAGGAGTATGGTCCATCTGTAAAGCAGACTGGAGGGAATTAGAAAAGTAGGCTGGGGTTGAATAACTGTCAGGATGCAGTCTGGATGGAGGCAGTACAGTCAAAATGCAGAGTGGAGGGGAATAATATTTTTGACATATGGAAAGCATAATGCTGTTGGAAAGTAGACGGAAGGGGAATAATGCTATTGGCAGTCTGGCGAGGAATTAATGTTGTTGGAAAGCAAAGGGGGGAGGAAGTAGTACAGTCAGAGAGTAGGCTGAAGGTGAAAGGGATGGTTAGAGATAGGTCATAGAGGAATGGAACATTCGGAGGGAAGCTAGAGAGGAAGCAGCTGGATGGGTAAAGTATTTAAGAAATATTGGGGTGTAGAGGCTATGATTGAGTTTTTAAGAAGTCTTCTTTTTCCCACTCAAATTAACATGAACGTTTTCCCCAAAGTAGTAATCTTCACTATCTACCACTTTAGTTGTGCTCTAATCTGAGTCTGAAATATGAAAATGAGACCTAATTTAAATAAAGTCCAATAGAAATTGAGTCGATAAATGATCTATTAGCATTATGTAATACTTACCGAAGAAGAAACTTAATTTACTTGAGTTTTTTTCAGCCTGAGCAGTGATTCCCAGCCAGTCTATAGGGACACATTTATGTTTCACCATAACAGGCTGCACCTGTCACAGGAAGTCAGGGCTTACAGGTGCATGATTATGGTTTTATTTATAAGTATATTATAACACTGTTGTGTCATACAAATGTAAACACATAGAATGGGTTCTCCAGGTACGTCACAAGCCATAAAAATGGGAACCATTATGGGAGGTATAAAACTGGCCACAAAATAAACGTATTCAACCACGTGCAGTGTAGTTTTCAAGTAGTTCATTTATGGTAGCTTGTTTACTGCTTTAGAAAATATCCTCCAGAGGACCGTCCTTGTCATGGTGAGTAGTCCGTCCTCAATTAAACAACAATTAGCTACATGCTCTGTGAGATGCTTTAATGATAGCTGGCAATCAGCAAGAATTGCAAGAGTCACATTTTTAAAATGTTGATAATTGGTACCAGTTTACACTTCAAAAAATGGAATATATGTCTGTAACATGGAATTTTGAATGATTATTTTCATTCCTCTGTTCCTGTGTTAATTATGCCACTTCTGCATAAATCTCTGAAAGTAAATATTTGCTAGCTGGCAGTACCTTCCCTAAGTTACCTGCATCATTTATAGTGCACAGAGAACAGGATCTGTACTCTCAGATTCCAGACTAGTTACCTACAGACAACAAGGCAGAAACCAGAATGCCTCATGTCCCTGTTTCGTCGCAGACAATACAATAGTCTAATATTGCTTGACCTTGTATTTCTAGTAAGTGCTTCTGAGAACAACTTTTAGAAAACCTGCCAAATTGCATTCTCTAATGCCGTCCGATTAACAATTTTATTTATTGATCAAGGAAAAGCTTGACATTATGCTTTTAAAATCCACCAGCTAGCATCCGTTTGTGGTTTGTTGTAATGTAACTATTTATATTGGCAGTAGTGACATGAGGTGCATCACTATTTGTACTGTCTGGCTGTATTTACTCAATGAGCCTCTGGGTGCTAACAGATGTGTTTTTCAAAGAACAAAGAAACTGACACATGGCTGAGGCCAGGGCTGCATGTGTGAATCCTAAATAGGTCAAATCCTACTTGCCCACTCTACCCGGAATTCGGCAGTCTCCCAGACTCCCAGAAGAGAAGGTAATTCTCCTGCATCCTGTCCACTTCCTAGTAAAGTGGGCAGGTTTGGACTCTGAATGACGCGATTTGCGGTGATTTGAGTCATTTTGACACCGCACCCCACATCTGAATGACGATGTCGCGGGACAGGGCCAAAATGCTGCGATTTGCCCCATCCCCTCTGCACACACATCTCGCCTCTCCCGGGGAACATTAAAAAGTTGGTAAGTATGAAATAAATTAGCCAACTTTTGTGAAAATCAGTGAGTTAAAGCAGTAGTCCAGTTATACTTGTTTTTGGTGCAATATTACTTTTATTGGTGCTTCGTCTGGCTACTACAATCCTAGCTCCTATTAATTCTTGCTTGATTGAAGCAGGTATCAATAATACATTCACGCAAGTGAGAAGTTCACGGGAGTGTCATAAATAACAGCTTTTTGAAAAAAATTCCCTCCTTTAGTAGAGAGGGTCGCTGGACTGGTGGATTATTAGGTCGGGGTAGATAAGTAGAACTTGTGTTTTATTTCAGCTTAGTGAATTCCACAAACTATTTTTGGGGATTGTAATTTAAGTGATAAAATAATGAGTAAATGTTAAACTGTTATATGGAAGAACTCTGACAATTACACATCATCTGGACAAATTGTAAATAATGTTATATAAGGTAATGGTTATCTCATGTTGACTGATACACAAATGAGCAAATTATTTCTAAAATTCAGCTAATGCCATTTACTGTACATTGCAGTAATCAGAGTCATTCTTTCACTAACTGGATATTCATAACATGGGCTATTGCTGAGGCAGAATTTTTTCTCTGCTCTGTCTTAGGGCCCATCACTGTAAATCTGGGATTTCCACACTCTGTAGAGACCCTCACTAAGACAATTGGAGTCTCTCTATTTCCTGCTCCAGCTGTTCAGTAATTGTGCAATTCCACTCAGTTATTGCAATGTTATGCTTATGGTGCCAAACGTTAATTGTGACATTATGCAATATTGACATTCATGCTTGTCAGAACCTATTTGTTTGGTAATTGTACACTGTATGTATGAATCAGTGCTATATCGATTTACACTGTGTTCCACTGTGGGATTTTGTGCACTTGTTTCATAGGAACACTTGTGCGTAGTGGAAATGTTTTGTATGTTGTTGGTTTCTGTGTTCACTGTTTTTCATTATTTCAACTAATATATTTTGCAATATTTTTTCATACAATGTGTTTTATGTATGAATATATGACTGTTTTCTAGGGGCCTATTTTTATTAAGCTCTCCCTGCCCTTAAATATTATAGCATTCTTCAATTTTGAGGCTCTTTATCACTACAGTTTGCAGCAGCCGTCCCCATAGCTGTCTCTGGGGACTGCGAATAGGCTTTTTTTTTTTTTTTTACCAAGCCACGCTTTTGGGAACTTGGCCTCTATAGCCAACTCTTTCTCAGGATAGGGTTAGAAGTGGAGATCTGTGTTAAAAGACTTGCTGGAGAAGAGAGATCATGTGTAAAGGGAACTTCTCAGGGGCTAGCAGGCAAATTAAAATAAGGGGAACAAGACTGTGCCCAGCAGCCTATTAGGGACATTTTAAAGAGAAAAAATGCAGGTGCCCCAGTGATCTGGCCCAAGGCAGCCCAATATGGGACTGGCCCAGGGATCAGATGCCCAACAGTCCAGCCAGCCCCTGGATATTATCAGAACCCTCCACTGTTATGCTACATGCTTCTCCTCTCCTCCTAGGTTTGCACATGCACATAGAGCCCAGTCCGGGAATGGACCCAGAAGTGAATGCTTTCCTGCCTGACATTTCTATTTCTGTTGATAACATGACCATAAATCCCACACCTGCCTAGGTGTTATCCTTGACTCACAACTATCATTTATTCCCCACATCGACTCTATATCTAAATCATGTTACATACATCTAAAGAACATTTTCAGAATACACACATATCTCACACAAGACACTGCAAAAACCTTAATCCATGCACTCCTCATCTCTCTCATCAACTATTGCAATTCCCTCCTTACTGGTCTTCACAAAATCAGAATTGAACCCCTACAATCTATTTTGCACACAGCAGCTAGATTGATTTTCCTTGCAAACCATTCTTCCTCTGCTGAGCCACTCTGTCAGTCTCTACATTGGTTGCCTGTTTTTCAACCAATCCAATATAAAAATTTTCTACTAATATACAAGGCCGTCAACAAAATTGCAACGACATACATCTCACTTGTCTCAAAATTTCTCCCAACTCAACACCTCCATTCTGCACAAGATCTGCGTCTCTCTTCCACTCTCATCACATCCTCCCATTCCTGGTTACAGGACTTTTTTCTACTTGTTGGAATTTCCTCCCACACACAATAAGACTTTCCTCTAGTCTTCAAACCTTCACTCGTTCTCTGAAAACCCACCTCTTCAGAAAAGCTTATGATATTCCTCAACCAGCATCTTAATCTCCCTAGGTTACACTATTACCACCCTTTACACAACTAACACAAGACAACAACCCTCTGACCAACATTGCTGTGTGACTGATCACACAGCCCACTCAATACATTTACCTTTCCATTCTAGCAGGTCCAATGTGCAATATGATGTAGCACATGCCCTTGTGTTTCAAACTCCCATTGTCCCATAGATTGTAAGCTTGTGAGTAGGTTTCTCTTACCGCTCTGTCTGTCTGTATGTATTACTCAGTATTGTTCTATTAATGTTTGTTCCCAACTGTAAAGCGCTCCGGAATTTGCTGGCACTATATAAATAAATGTTGATGATGATGAGAAAGCTATTAGGAGAGAGCCAACCTGACGTCACTTTTTTTTTTTTTTTACTATTTATTTGAAGAGGAAACAGAATAAGAGGTATAATCAATATAATAAACAAGAAAATAGAATTTACAAAATGCTTCCCCTTTTATCTTTTAGTAAAGCAGGGGGAGGGGGGAGGGAGAGAGAAGTCAAAGATAGTGGAAGGAGGCAGAGGGGGGTGGGACAGGCACAAATAGCACAGAGACTATTACCAGAGGGAGTTAAGCAGTAAGTCTGTGGAAAATCGCTCTCTGCCATTGAGATTAAACAACATAATAAACATGGAACTTACTCGAGATGCACCGCACCCAACCTGGAGAATCCTGAGGTGGCCCATGGGTTATGTTCCTCTAATGAAGGGGATGGGGAGTTGCTGAGGTGGATATGCAACTACGACTTTATCGGTGATATCATGGGGCCCATATCTTGTCAAATTTGTGTGATTTTTCACGGAGATAGTATGTGATACTTTTCCATGCTTGTGATATGCCATATGTAATTCCACAAATCCTGCATGGAAGGGGGGTTAGGATTTTTCCAGTGATTGGCTATCAGGGATTTAGCTGCTGCCAGTATGTGCAAAAAATGAGCTTGTTAGAAGAGGCGGTCTTCTTAGTTAGGGGGCGAGAGAGAAGGAATGAGCAGGGGTCTTTAGTCAGCTGTTGTTCTGAGACAGAGTTTGAGTGCGAGGACCATGACCCAGAAAGAAGCTGTGCGTGGGCAAGCCCACCAAATGTGTAGCATTGTGCTCCTGTGACCACATTCCCGCCAACAGCTCGGAGTGGACGTAGAAAACATTCTGGATAGTTTGTCAGGTGTATAGTACCACCCGTAGTACAGTTTGTAGGCCGTTTTCTTAATTGGTGTGGAAATCGAGCTCTTGGCAATCCCCTTCCTAACCTCCTCCCAGCAAGACTCATCTGGGGTGGGTGCCAGCTCTCTCCCATTCACTTTCCCGGCGGTCTCTATCAGTCAGTTATAAATCACTCATATCATTCCTTTAGTGAGCAGGGAATGTAGACACATGCGTTCGAAGAAGGTGAGGGCCAGTAGGAAGTCTGGAGGGGGCAAGGACATAGTGAAGTGTCAGACCTGAAAGAATTCAAAGAAAAGGTTCCAAATTTTGGTGAAAATCTCACATGGAGGCCTAAATTCCATTGGCAACCAGGTCCCAGCCTACCCATATCCCAGCTCAGATCCAGTGCCTAAATTGCTCAGAGGAGTCGCCGGGGAAACCGTGGGTTTTTCCAGAGTGGGATAAGGAGGAAACGTGTGGACAGTGTGGATTGGATGTAGGAAGCTGCAGGTGGTCTGTCTACGTTGGAGAGGCCCCAGAGAAAGGCAAGGAAGTGGACTACCGTGAAATGTGTCGCCAGATCCACCCATGCTATAATCCGGTAGGAAACATAAGTAACCACGACCTGGCACACGTTTGGCACAAAATAATAGAATTTGATATCTGGAAAGTCCCTGCTTCCCTGGGTCCTGGGTTTCTTGAGTACTGTCACAGAGATTCTAAATTCTAAGACTCTCCCTCAGCCGCACTCCCAGACCCGGAAACCGACAAGGTGGTGGAGTAGGCATTCTACTCTCTCCAAGCTACACGTTCCAAGTCATACCCTCTGAACCCTCCCTCTCATTTTCTTCCTTTGAAGTCCACACTATCCGTCTATTTTATCCTCTCAACCTTCGTGTTGCTTTTATTTATCAGTCCCCAGGTCCATTTTCCCAATTCCTTGACAACTTTGTGGCCTGGATTACTTATTTCCTATCCTTTGACCTGCCTACACTCATACTAGGCGATTTCAACATTCTCATTGATAATCCCACACTCTCTTCTGCCACTAAACTTCTTTCACTTACTTCCTCCTTTGTTCTCTCCCAATGGACCTCCTCTCACCCACTGTGATGGACATTCCCTTGACCTTGTCTTCTCCCGCTACTGCTCCATCTTTAGTTTCTCCAATTTAGCCTTCCCACTCTCCAGCCACAACCTCCTTTCCTTCAGCCTCCCCTTACCTCATGCCCTTCCCCCTGCACCCAAATACACACATACACAACAAAACCTAAGTACTCTTAACCCAATCCACTTCTCATTTTCACTAAAACACCTAATTTATCCAATGACTGCATTCTCCTGTCCTAATCAGGCTGCCTCTTTCAAGAACAATACACTCACTTCATCCCTAGATAATGTAGCTCCAGCTACTACATATTGTCTCTGTTGTCCCATGGCTGGGGTTTGGATCGTCAAACAGACCCGCTACCTGCAAAAGTGCTCCCGCCCTGCAGAGCGCAACTGGAGGAAATCTCGTTCCTATCCCTATTTCCTCCACTATAAATTCATCCTTTCATCTTACAGCACTGCCCTTTCAATTGCCAAACAAACATTCTTCAAATCTCTAATATCCACCCAGTCTTGTAACCCACATTGCCTCATTGCCACCTTCAACTCACTTCTCTGCCCACCTGCACCTCCACCTCTTTCCTCCATCACCGCCCATGATTTTGCCACCTATTTCAAAGACAAAATTGACACCATTTCACAAGATATTTCCTCATGCCAAATTTCACTCACTCAACCCACCTTTACCTACATTCCCCAATCCACCCTTAATTCATTCTCTCCAGTAACTGAAGATGAAGTCTCTGCACTCATCTTATCATCTCACCCTACAACCTGTCCACTCAACCCTATTTCCTCCCAACTATTCTGCTCCCTTTCCTCCACTGCATGCCCACCTCTAACTAACTCACCTCTTCTACAACCTGTCTCTCTCTACTGGCACATTTCCATCCTCCTTTAAACATGCGCTCATCTCACCTATTCTAAAGAAACCATCTCTCGATCCAGCCACTCTCTCCAACTACTGCCGTATTTCTTTCCTCCCCTTTGCCTCCAAACTACTTGAGCAATTAGTGTACAAACACCTCTCTCTCCTCTTTCCATTCTCGACTCTCTGCAATCAGGCTTACAATCCCAACATTCAGCTGAAACTGCTCTCACAAAAGTGACCAATGATCTACTTACTGTAAAATCTAATGGTAATTTTTCCATACACAATCTCCCGACCTCTCTGCTGCTTTTGATACTCTTGATCACCCTCTTCACCTACACACCCTTCACCGCATTGGACTTCGTGACAGTTCTTCCTGGTTCACTTCCTACCTATCGAACCGCTCCTTTAGTGTTTCTACCACCGGCACATCCTCCCCTCCACTCCCACTATCTGTTGAGGTCCCACAAGGCTCTTTTCTTGGCCTTTTACTTTTTTCATCGTACACCTCTTCTCTTGGGGCACTAATTCGCTCATTCGGCCTCCAATACCGCCTCTATGATGATGACACCCAAATCCTATATCTCTGCCCCTGACCTCTCACCTTCTGTACCACCTTGTGAAACCAACTGTCTTTCTGCTATCTCCACATGGATGTCCCAATGCTACCTAAAGCTCAGCATATCCAAAACAGAGCTTAATATCTTCCTTCCTGCCAGAGTAACCACCTGCCCTCAATTCTCCCTCACTCTCAATAACACCACAATTTCCTCAGTCTCCCAAGCCCGCTGCCTTGGTGTTACACTTGACTTCGCCATCTGCTTTATTTCTCACATCCAGACTCTCTCTCAGTCCTGACGACTCCACCTTAAAAATGTTGCCAGAATACGCCCTTTTCTTACTCAACATGCTACCAAAACTCTTATCCATTCTCTCATCATCTCCCGTCTTCACTATTGCAACATCCTGCTATCTGGCATTCCTGACACCCATATATCCACACTTGAATCCATCCTAAATACTGCTGCAAGACTGATCTTCCTTTATCACTGTTCCACAACTGTTGTACCACTTTGAAAATCCCTACACTGGCTCCATGTGTCCTCCAGAATCAAATTCAAATAACTCATCCTTACCTTACAAAGCCCTCAACAACACTACCCCTGCATACATCTCAAATCTCGTATTAAAATACTGTCCCTCCCTCCCTCTTAGATCTACCTCTGACCTGTGCCTTGTCTCGTCTCTGGTAACCACCTCTCACTCCTGCCTACAAGACTTCTCCTGTGCTGCTCCCCACTTATGGAATTCCCTACCATGCTCAATCAGACTTTCACACAGCCTTCAAATTTTTAGATGCTGTTTTTTTTTAGAGGTGATCTTATCCTCGATAACACTTCACACTAATGCACCCTCACAACAATCCCAATCTCCACTCTCAAACACATTTACTCCTCTTGTTTCAGCTGTGCCCTCTTCCACTTAGAATGTAAGCTTTCTAATGAGCAGGGTCCTTTACACCCTTTTTTTTCATGTCTGCATTTATTTTGTGTGCCCCTGTTTTATGTGTGTACTGTTTTCCCTGTTGTATGGTGCTGCGGAGCACTGTGGTGCCTTACAAATCTACGATCATATTAATAGGGGGCTTACAAAACCAGACAAATTTTAGTAAGGAAGAATGCAAATACCGAGATACAGACTCCGGTACTTTCATTGGGAGGGTCTGGAAGAGGTAAAGGAGTTTGAGGATCAGGTTCATCTTAATAGCGATGATCCTCCCCAGTCATGATATGATATAGCTCTGCCACAGCTCAAGGTCCTGTTTAATTGTAGCAGGAGGCGGGGGAAATTTTCCCAATATAACCTGTCATTGGAAGAGGAGATGTAAACTCTGAGATACTTGATCTTGGCAGTGCAGGGCAAAATTAGTTTGTAGGCTAGCTTTGAGGGAAGGGGAAGTATGAAGGAGCATGACCTCTGAGTTAGAAAAGTTATTTTTGTAGCCTGACACAGAACCATACTCATCCATGAGTCTGTGATGTTGTCACATTTTGACTCATGTTGTTTTGGTCAATGAACCCTTACTCCTTATCATCATCACCATTTATTTATATAGTGCCACTAATTCCGCAGCGCTGTACAGAGAACTCGCTCACATCAGTCCCTGTCCCATTGGGGTATACAGTCTAAATTCCCTAACACACACACACACATGCGCACACACAGACTATGGTCAATTTGTTAGCAGCCAATTAACCTACCAGTATGTTTTTGTAGTGTGGGAGGAAACCGGAGTACCCGGAGGAAACCCACGCAAACACAGGGAGAACATACAAACTCCTCACATATAAGGCCATGGTCGGGAATTGAACTCATGACCCCAGTGCTGTAAGGCAGAAGTGCTAACCACTAAGCCACTGTGCTGCACTGTGCTTACTCCTGGCAATTCAGATATTCATATTACATGGTTCAAAATAGATTGTGTAGAATGTAGTGTATCTGCATAGCTTGGTGATCTAGCCTTAACAGTGTTATACCCCTTGCTAATCTTTTCAGGTTAGAAGACCAATTTTATAATATACCAGGACTAAAAGTAAATATCCAGTATTTATGATCCATGGGACTTGTATTTCCCTTGAGAGGTTGGCCTCTCTTAAATATAAGTTTTTATTTTTCTTGGAAGTATAGTAAGGTCTGCTATCTGACGGTTACAGACACCTCCATTATGTCTTGTTTTTATGAGGTTTATTATCCAGACCTTATTAAAACTTTACCTAAAGACCTGGAAGCCTGATCTAGATACTTCAGTATTTCCGTAGCCAGATCCCAGTTGTAGAAATGGCTATGCTATCAAAAATACTATTTTATTTTTTTTATTATTATTTTTTTTTTACAATGCTGCCACTCTGTGTGCTGACAACCTACTTTTAAATTGCATTGAAAATGTTTGCACTCTGTTCAGGGTAATCTCCCAGAAGTTCTACTTTATGTAAACCATTGCCCTCTAGAGGATTGGTCATACATACAGTGGTAAATTGGTACCCAACCCATTTACTGTGGTTTCCTTTTGACAGTACAAAAACATACTCGTAGGTTAATTGTCTTCTGACAAAATTGACCTATGTGTGTGTGTTAGAGAATTTAGACCATATGTGGACAGGGACTGATGTGAATAATTTGACACTATAGAAATTTAGAGTAATAATAATTGGCCATGACACGCCGCTTTACAATGCCCATGCTGGGTTTAGTTTGAAAGTTTCATGTTCAATTCATTTTTGCTCCACAAATTACTGTGGAATGCATCAAGAAAACCTTACCGGAATTCAAAATATCCGCTTAAAATTTGTGATTACCTTTGTAGTTAGTCTTTTAACCTCCAAAACAATCCTTTGTTCCTATTGGTTTCAAGGCTTAAGCAATTTAGTTGGACGGTTAAAACTTTCCATTTGAGCGCAAAAGCCATGCTAACTTCATATTGGTTTATAAAATTTGACGAACTCTGAACAAGCCGTCTTAACCCACTAATTGAATGGAGTCCATATAGTCAAATATTTTTATCTATCACTCCCCAGTGACTTACCAATGCAAGGGGCTTCTTTAATGAAGCATTTTGTAAGTTAGGTAAAATATATCCTCAGTTTCAAAACTATGCCTTCACTTACTCCTAACTATTACCCCAACTTCTACAGCATATATAATTGCCTGAGACAGCTATGAGGAGTACCACCCCGCAACCAAATTGGCCTGCCATCTAATATAGTTTTGCTGTGGTAGTAAACCCAGGATAAATTCACAAGTTTTATTCACCCTACTCCCTACATAAACATGGAGCATATCTTGCCCCATAATGACTGCCTTTTGGGTTTAGATGTTCGGATTGGCATCTAAGCTTTTTAACCCTACCCTGAAACCAGATACAGGCTAGCTTTTCGTTGCTATGATATGTAGTAAAACAATACATTACATTATATCGAACTCTGGTCACATTTATGAAGCTGACAAGTGGCTCATTACTAATATTCCACTCAGTAGTTCATTAACTTGTGTGAATTTCATAAGAGATGCAGGGAGAATGTTTAGTCAATTTGAATATGTGAGGTATGAAATGGAAAACATGGAACTTGCTTCGCAGGGGGAATCCTTGAATTTGGGTTATAAATGGCCTGTACTTTCATATAAGACCTGCAGGAACTTATATTTCTGAACCATGCCAGTGTGTTTGGTGTAAATTTTACAACAATTTACCTATTTTGTTATGGTCCTATACATACATCTGTTTGAAAACATTAAAGAGTTATAAAAATATACTAAACTATAAAATACAAGCATAGTTGAAATCATCATGTTTTGGATCCTTATAGACAAAATATCAGGGTAGAAGGTGGAAGGTGATTTTGAGCCCAAAAGGGGAAAGGTCCCTCAAAAACTTGTGAGCGTTATATAAAGGTTGGTATTCCAAAGATTTCCATCCAGTGTGATTGAAATAATGAATTGTATTTGTCATGTGCGTCACGTAAGGATGGTAAAAAGACTGAGAATTAACCATTCCCTTTCCAGAAGGGATTATTGCTTCACCAAGCCTGAGTGTATGATCAATTACTAATTATCTATCTTTCCATCTGTTTAAAAGTAAGGGTTTGTAGACCTGTTCTTGGAAATAGCTTCATCTCCTGACGAAAGGAAGCACTGTTCCATTGTGGATAGAAGATAACGATATATGAAAGACCTTATCTTATACACCCATTCAAACACACACCTATACATATAAGAAACAGATGGTTAACGGGACAAAGGTTGTTGGCTGTGCAATGGAAAGCACTGACTTTGATCTCTGGTATCTGGTTCTTATAAGAGTGTTAACAATCATAACTATTAACATTGTCACTTCCAGAAGTTTATCATTAACTTATTTATTGTTCTGCAGTTTTTAATTGAATAAGACAATCCATTTGAGTGGATCTTATTTGAAAGTCGTGGTATAATAAAGTTGATAGTAGAGCTGTCTTTCAAAGTCATTGTATTTCTGCTTACCTTGAAATAGAAATGCTTAAAGTGGGTAACGAGCCATCTGTCCTCAAACTTGTTCTACAAATTTGGTTATGATATTCAAAGACTTGCTGAAATTTTGCCAATTTTAGATCAAATTGTTTTTTTTAAAAAAAAAATCTAGCTAAAATCAAAAATTTTTAGCAGGTTCATATCTTTGAGCTGAAATGCAAACATTTTGGTGTTTTTTAATTGTCTAGCAGAACACTGTTGTTGACCAATGAACTTTGAACCCAGTACTGTTTTGAAGTACGATTTAAAAAAAAATAATTAAAAAAAAAAAAAGTTAAAACACTTTATTAAAAATATTATTTAAAAAGTGTTTTAAAAATGAAAATTATCATTTTAACATGAACAGCAAATCTCAAACATATATGGTGATTGACAAACGTAAGCCACAAATTTCCATCAACAAATTTTAATTTGGGACTGATGACTACTGTCCTCCAGACATGTTTGTGGCCATTAAACCGATTAAATTGTGATCGAATTTCAAGCTGGTTCAAAATTTTTGATCATCTTTACCTGGAAACTTTTGTAGATTCTGTAATTAAACCTTTTTTTCAACAGAGTTTAGTCCACTTAAAATTTATTGTATGGCCCATTCATTAAACAACTTTTCACATCACTTTATTATATACTTCTGCTTTTTATTACATCCTTATTCTTTTCTATTACACAAAGGTACACTCCATTGTTTCCTTTCTTTCAGGAAAGCTGTTCAAGTGTAAAGACCTGCCCTATCTTGCAGAATTTTTCCTGATGTTCTACAAGGATAAACCTATAGACTGGCTCCTTGATCATTATCTCTGGGTGAAAGTATGCAATCCTGAAAAAGATGCAGTAAGTGCCCTGCTTCTGTTTAATGATTACCTCCCATTTTCAGTGTGGCAGATGTGTTTTATTTTTTTGGGCTACTGATGAAAAGGTGATATTTTAAACCATTTGAGAACATTTTGTGCTTATTTTTTTTTTTTTTTTGCATGATACTCAGGTGTAGACCTAGCTATTCTCTTTCAACTGAAATATTGCCCCTGTCCTCTTTTACACAAATCAATACACTGATATGTTAGTGTAATGTACACTATATTATAAAATACTTAGGGGCCGATTCCATTCTCTGCAGGGATGAATCACCGCAAATTTTTTCACACTCCATAAAGGTGCACAGGACAATCTGCAATGTTGGCGTACAGTAGTACCCGAGAATTGAGCGCAGCCGAACATTATGATGATGTTCTGTGGCTCATCGCTGAGAACTGAATCGTCTCCTTAGTGTCCCTTCCATTAGTATTAGATCAACAGAGCAAGAACCAATAATTTAGACTTTTGCAGTAATAACATTTGGATAATCTTTTAAAGTAAATTCCTACATTTTGCGGCCCTTGGAAAACCTGTTTGCTGAGTCCCAATTTATCTAATCTTAGACTTTGATTTCATTATGATTATATGTTTAAAGGCAAATCCTGATATTAGTACTTTGGATTTTTCCTATCTGTTTTTTATTTGGTGTACAGGACAGGAACATCCTACACTTTATGTATGTTAAGTAACTAGGCCTTGTGAATACAGTCACAGCTTGAGCATAAAACTTCATCTTATAGGCACACTAGGGCCTTCCCTTAGGAAGGAATGTCTCAGTTTTGTGCGTCACATCCAATATTTTCTCTCTTACATAATTTGTTCCTACTGACATTTCTTCTATTGGAGTGAGTGCTTAACCAGAAAAATGTAAATCCAGACTTTCCCAAGCATGATATAGTAAAATTTGTTTACTACAATGTGCCAACTACACAAGATTTACATTTGTTACTCTTTACAGAAACACTGTGACCGACAAAAGTCCAACTTGCGCATTCGTTATCGCCCCTCCCTGTTTCAGCACATTGGGACACACTCCTCATTGATTGGAAAAATACAGAATTTAAAGGTGAAATATACTCGATGTATAAGTATGTTAATATGTTATGCATAAAAGTTATAGAAAAATTAAAGGGACACAGAAAACCCCTTCATTTTCAGTATATTTGCTTTGCTACATTAGCATGAATGGAAATTACCATATTTTTTTTTATTTTTTTTATTTAAATTGGAATTTTATCCATAGACTCCCGAAGAATAGTATCTCCTGTTGGTTATAGTCAGAAAAATTAGTGAGCAAACCTTTTGTCTTTTATTTTCAAAACCATAGTCGTGTTTTGTTATGGGATATCACACATAAATTTAAATATACTTAATCTCTGTTGATGCCTGCCAGATGGTGGCAGATTGGAAATACCAGCCCCTCCATCCCCCTCCTCTCCTTTGCCATGGTTGTGAAAAACATATCATATGCATACTGCATGGAATACATACCTACTAACCAAGGAACATTGGGCCACCCACAGTAACATTCACTTACCTGTGACTCTCAAATTACCCAATTACCCTCCTCCACTCACAAAATTGCATCATTTTACTGACCTCTCCCATCTGGGTTTAAACCCTACCCAATTCCCCTCCTCATGCCCCATCCTTTTTTTCTTCACTTCCTTTTTTTTCTTTTAAAACCTGGTTAACAATCCCATAGTGAGCTTCATTCTCGTGACAATATTTCTGTAAGATATGCATGCAATGTATTCTCAGATTTTAATTTGTTTGTATTCTGTCGTTTTGTATGCTTGTTTGACCTTGAATAATGTAAATCTAAGAAAAATGTAAATCTGGCAAAAAATGGTTAAAAAGCCTCATAAATTCATGTAATTTTGAATGGTTTTATTCCTACATTAGTATTTATATCATTTACAGTGTATTTTATAATGATCAGCTCACAATTATCAATTTTGTGACTATGAGCAATATTCATCAAAGGGAATAGTGAGCTGGCTGGTTGAAAATGGTACCTACACCCAATAAACAGATGCAGTGGAGTTGACCTTAGTCCCTTCTACCCGTCCATTTGTTATAAATTAAACAGGACATGCATAGTATAAAAAACAGGCACTTTAGTCACATGAATGTCACTTTTGATGTGGAAATCATCACCCAGCATAATCATCACCCCCTTCTGGAATTAACCGTTACAAAACCCTGCATTTCTTAATAGTACAACGAGATGGCATTGCACCCAGATTAAATAGAGTAGCAGTGCAGTTGCATCTAGGATGGCTGTTGAACAAACGATACAGTAGGGCAAAGCTTAGCATTTCTTAATCATAGTACATGGAGATGGCATTGTTGTTCCAGAACATGTGCATAATTTAACAAGCCAGGCACTTCAACAACAGGGAATTTCTCTTTCCTTTTACTCCTCCATGGCAGCACATCAGTGGTTGGTTGATCCCTAAATCTCTAAGACCCCTGCTAGTACTGGCAGAGAGAAAGCAGCAAGATTTGACAGTATTGCATATAGTAAGAGTTGTGGCAGTAGAGTCCCTCAGCCATCATACAATCGGAGTTAAATGGCCAAATGTTTAGCCGCATGTCAGCAAGGTGGAGTATACCACAAATAGACCTGATGACATCAGGGAATAATACCAAGAGGGAAAGGTTTTTGTTGCAGATATGCGGACTACTAAGCAGAAGTAGTAGATTTTCTTGTAAGAATGTAAGAAAGTGGTAATTCAGACTGCTGTGGGTATAAATATCTCCCAGTACCAATGATCCCTCGAGTACTAAGAAAAATGGGTAAAGGCAAGGTTAAGGTGATAACAATCCTACCTTGCTGGCCATGGAGAGCATGGTTCCCACAAGTACTACAACTGGCAAGACACAAACTGGTATCTACCAGAGAGACCAGATCTGGTGAGACAAGGGAAGAGATTTCATCCAAACCCAAGGTTTCTGACTTTGACAGCCTGGCTGCTGAATGGAGACTTTCTTGAAGCAGCGGGATTTCTCAGCTAAAGTGATATCAACATTACATATTAAAGGCCTGAAAACAATCTACTTCAAAGACATACTTCATGGCGTACTACTCGTTCATTCCCAAGTTGTTTTAACCATTTGCGCACATGTTCCAAGGTCAGCACTATAGGAGGCCCTTAGATTCTAACATACCAACTCTGGTGTGCTACAATCCATCATAGATTGACTAGAAAACAAGTCCCTTTAAAAATGAGGGAAGTTTAAGAGAATAGGGAAAAGCAGCAAAATATTTACATCTGAGGTGAGACTTTTTCACTTCTAGTTTGCCATTGCTTATATCTGAAGCGTGCAGAATGAACTAGTCCTCGATTCTAACTGGTCCAAGGTCTCACTACTATCAGCTAGGTCATCCACATTCCGCTATTTCTCCAGGAATGTAACATATTAATTTTGTTAAAAAAAAAGTGATTTATATGGAACAGACACTGTTTCTGTTCTGGTGTTTGAGAATACTTGGAGTCTCTTGGCTGCATTTCCCACTTTGAGGTACTGTGATCCACGTTTTGCACCCTGCCACCATTTGCAACCATGAAATACATGGTTTGAAAGTTGTTGTGATACTACCTGGCTGGGATGTTCTGTGGCTAAGGTAAAGGGCTGAATTCGAAAATCATGCAAGCTTTGGCCCTTTGAAATACTAAAGTCTGATGTGTTGCTTATCTTAAAGATGCATTTTAATTCTTCCATAACTACAGAATTTAAAGATATATTGTTTGATTTTAGGAGTGGCAATTTTAATTAGTAAGATAAGATAGAGTATATTTAATGGTCACCCTATTTTACTGCTGAATGTATATTCTCCAAATTCTAAGGGAATGTATACTAAGAACTAGTTCTAAATTAAATCTATATGGAACTCCTTCAGTTCTAGTAGGAGGTGAATTTAATTAAGAATTTAGAATGCAGGCTGATGGAACTAAAATTAATCAAAAAGTAAAATTATTTTACAAATATAGAAGACTCTCTTTAGGTAAATACTAGAGGGCATCCTATATATGATGGATATTTTCCCCATGCTCGCCAGTTACATACGAGGCCTAATTTCTTTCTAGGCATTTGCTGAGACAGTGTAACAACTAAGATATCCGATCACATAGACTTGCCATTCCCTAATTGAGATGTCTTTTCTGGACACATTGTTTCTACCTTGATTTTGCAATTGGAGGTTGAAAGATAAAGGATTTTGTAATTGGAGAGTTAGAGCTCATTTAAACTGTGAGACTACTTTACTGCTAACCATGGTGCAGTTCTTTGATGTTACAGGAAACCCATAAGCGTTATTGTGACTGGATCACATATAAATAACTTATGGTATAAATTTATTTGAAGGAAATGGCACAGGGCGCTTATTTATATAATTGAAAATGTACCTATTTTGGATATTGTGTGTATGTTGGTAAAGGAGATGTCTTTATTTCTGAGACCAGCGAAGAAATTTGTTTGGTTTGGCTTTGCTAGAGGAAATGCATTTTATCTGATACAATAAGCCTCTGTTGAGAAAGTCTTTTGTGTATCTTGGAGTAGGGAAATTACTTTTTTGGGTTTTGTGACTTTCTTTGGGAATGTGTATTCTGCAGCTCTCTGAAGAAAGGACCCATGTTAATCTCATGTTAATTAGAGCTTTTGATGTGCAAGGGTCCAGCACCTTAAGGCACAGGAAGGTTTAGTTAAGAATTGCTACTAGATTTCCTGCATCTAAAAACAAGATGCAGGAAATCACCGCAAATTTTAGGATATCACAGATAAGTGTAAATATTGTTAGCTTTGCATTGCATTAAATCCATGTTTGGTAAAACAAATTGCATCCTGATTCTAAAAATAGCTCAGACCTCAGGGGGCTGGCTTATCCTGTAAGGCTGTGTTCAAATCTATATAAAAAGCACTGTCCGGTATTGAAAATTGTTCTTCTTGTTCCATCTGACCTGCTCTCCGGTACCTTCAACCAGGGTGAGCAAATAAACATCACTTGCCTCAAAGACCTGCTTGGAAACTTCTCTACCCCTGTGACCTACAGATTAGACCCAAAATCTAATCCGTTCTCGGTTGTTTCTGTGGTTTGGACCCAGCATCCAGTACCACCGCTCTGCCCACTACCCAGCAGCTCTGGGCAGTGTGATAGGCCAGGGGGGATCCATCCACACCAACCCTGGTCCATAGGAAGAGGTCAGGAGTACCAGCCCAGGTTCACCAGTAATGGGATATACTTGCAGCGTCAGTTACCCAGAAGAAACTCAGTACTGGATGCCGGTAAGGAGTCCAGTGGTGGCAGCATTTTTAAGCCCCTCCTACTGCGGTTAGAGGGTGCATTTGGGATAATGAAAGGGAACCTTGGCAAAGTAAGCCCAGCCCGTTCCCAGCAACAACAGCCAGGGTGGCATAGGTGGTCCATCCTGTCAGTTTTATATAAGCAGCAAATTGATTGTTTTGGTTCTTACGCAATTTATTTAGTGTGGTTTTCAAGCAATTTATCCAGAAGGTAGGGAATAGTGCATCTTTGATCAAAGTAAGATATTAGTAGGTGCTACAGCCTGGATCTGTGCCCATAGGATAGCTTTTCTGGCTGCTGTTCTGATTACAGCACTCTTGATTTCTTTTCCCTCCCCTTGTAAATCTTTGTGGTAGAATTCTTAGGATTGGCCATTCATGTGTGAAGGGTACATCATTTAGCAATTGGTCCTCTCTGTATTCTCCACTCTGAAGCCAGAAATGTCTGATCTTGATGTACCCCCATAGGCAGTCAAACAGATCTGCTTCCATTGTATTATGTTTGGGGCTTTTATAGGAGGCAGACAAGCATGATGACTTCTATGAGGGGACATGTATGCCTTGTGGAGAATATTGGAAAACATTTCTATAAATACTTGCTAGTAAAAGTTTTCAAGAATCTGCTAACTCCTGAACCAGGGATTCTACAGATAGTGATGGAAAGTGTTGAAGCCATTGGGCCAAACCCAATGTCATTTTGCCATGGTCTATTCTATCCCACATAAAGTTATAATGTATAGTTATGGCTTTGTAATGGGGAGATTTTATGTAAAACAGCGAATTCAGAGGATTTTGCCAGTCAGACTTCGAAATGCTCTAACTGTCCCATCTATGTAGTGTATCCAGTGCTAATAAAGTCGAGTTTTTCCACTGCATGTGCAAACATATACGGGTTTCTGGCTGTTTTATTTATAAAACTATAATTGAGGTTGTGCATTTTTTATCCCTTGCTAAGAAGGGATAGTTTGCCATGCATCTTGGAAGACTGTGTTGTGAAGCAAAGGCATGTGTATTGATTTGTGTATGTTGAGAATCAATTGTCTCATGTCTACTTTGAGACTTGCTGGTCATGTAAACGTAAAAAGGAAATTAAGTTCCTAACTGACTTAAAGTTACACTCTAATGATTTGTGGCCATACATATCCAAACCATGCAACCAATCCCTTACGTAGCACATAATTAGGTTAGGGTGATTAGGTTGTTGTGAGAAACATTCGGCAAGTTGATTCCCCTATTAGAATTGAGCTGTTGCATTAAGTAGGCTGATTCTAGGATGTTTATTTTTCCAAATAAAATATCTGAAAATCTAATTGACAGTCTTGCTGCGCACTCCTACACAGCGAGACAAACATACTGCTCTCTCTGGTGCTCTGCAGCATCCGGGTAACCAATCTCTCTGCTGGAATCTTTCAGGGTCATATTGCCAATAACTTGAAATCCAAGCTGAACAGGTTGAGCATTGCCTATGTGACTCATTGTGCTAGCTGTTGGAGTGTGTGGCAGGATAAGGGTACTGCTGTTTCGGTGTTCGACAGGTTACCATCTGGCACCTCAGACTGCACGGCTGTAGTGCCTCACCAATATTGCTTAATTACATACAGAAGGGAGCTATGGAGTTAATAAGCCTGGCACTGTGCCACCTGTCGTTACCGAGCTAAGCTGCGGACGGTTATACAGGTCTTTTATAAGAAGACCCGAACTCCAGCAAATAGAAAAGGAGAGACCAAAGACATTTCTGCACCCACTAGTGCACTGTGTAATTAGTTTCCACAGGTGTGTTTAGCATGGTCTAGCAGTGCACTTAGAGGTTTGATATCTATGGATGAACAATTCAGACTCTGGAGCCCTTGTAAAATAAGGCCATGCTGGATGCCCTGCCCACTGGAAGACATGGTAGTGTTTTTATGCAGGGACATCTTAACAGCATTATAGGCCCCCGGGCAAAGCAGTGCACTGGCATTCTACCTACGCAATCACTCACAGGAATAACAATCTATCGATAAAATTAGGCTTATATTTATTGGTACCTCCAAAAGAAAATCAGTGTATAAACATTAAAAACCATGCTATAATAAAGTTCTTCTAATATTTTGACAAAAACAACGTGCACATACTAATTGCACAGTACAATGTATAGTGTTTTCATCAAGGTCAAGATATGTATTTCCAACAGCAAGAGCTCATGTACAGATAACAGCTGATACTGAGGTGGTTAGTCCACCTAAACATTTTATTCTGAATAATGATCTCAGAAAACTATACTGAAATATTGGCAAGCTTATAGGGCCCCTATGCTCGTGGGGCCGACAGACAACTGCTCAGCGTGCCCATGTGTTAAGATAGCTCTGTTTTTATGCATTGTTAGCGCTAATATTTATGGGCAGCATGGTGGCTAAGTGGTTAGCACTTCTGCCTTACAGCACTGGGGTCATGAGTTCAAATCCCGACCATGGCCTTATCTGTGTGGAGTTTGTATGTTCTCCCCGTGTTTGCGTGGGTTTCCTCCGGGTGCTCCGGTTTCCTCCCACACTTCAAACACATACTGGTAGGTTAATTGGCTGCTAACAGATTGACTCTAGTCTGTGTGTCTGTCTGTGTGTGTGTGTGTATTAGGGAATTTACACTGTAAGCCCCAATGAGGCAGGGGCTGGTGTGAGTGAGTTCTCTGTACATCGCTGCGGAATTAGTGGCGCTATATAAATAAATGATGATGATGAAGCCTTGGCTGCTTGAGCATTGATCGTGGTACAAACCTTGCTTGACTGCTCAGCACAAGTTCATGGGAAGTATTGGACAGATTAGTACGTACATTACAAGTGCCACTGCTCTGTTACATAGATTATTTAAAAAATACATATGTGTTATGGGTTAGGCCTGCAGTTATTTGATATTTCTGTTGTCCCTCAGGATAAAGACTTTGACAAGAAAGTGTTATACAAACCGCATAATAATCCTGCTGCAAAACTGAGCACCAGTCTCAAGGTGTATCAACAGTACAGCCTGGATAAGGCCTACCTGGGTCAAGAGTGTTTCTGGTCGTTCTCTCCTGTTGCTGGGGATTACATACTCTTTGATTTTCAGGATGCTTTACAGCTAGAAGGGTAAGTGTATCTCATCTACACCTGTTTACTTTTTTCCCAGGCTTGGATTCATATGGTTCGTTAAAATATTGTATTTTCACATTTCCTTTTCTTCTTTAAGTACTACATCAAGCTATAGTCATATTTTTCTTAAATGACAACATAAGCACGAGTGTATTAACAAGCCATACTTCCTACCTCCCTATATGGTTAGCAAGGGATTACAGGAGGAAGGAAAAATAAAGGGCGAATGAAGATGGCATGAGCGAAAAAAGAGGTTGATGGAAGAGGGAAAGAAATGGTAGTGTAGTAAGTGCAGAGGAGCACAGGACAGCATAAATAGACAGGAGGTACAATTTACATTATTAGTATTCTAATGTCACTAGTATGCAGCAGTTTAAATAAGTAATATATATTACATGGAATCGGTTGTGTTACAGGCAATATACATAGCCTTGATAAAAGGAAACCTAAATAAGATGTCTCTGCTTACAGACTGCAGTTTCTCGTATGTCATTTATGACCTGGCCTAGATCTGCTGATAGAGAAGAAAGCAGACAAGTCAGTGGAGGTGAAATAGATATGCTCCGACTCTGTTATTGGGGAACACAAATACACAAGTAAAATATATCAAGTATTTGGGCTAAGCTGGTATCCTGTAATTCCACAATCGATGTCCTATTTAATTGTGGGACTTTTTTTTTTTTTTCACTTTATTTGAACCTGTTGTATTTAGAGATGCTCAGGCTCGGTTCCTCGGAAACCGAACACACCCGAACTTAGAGGATCCGAGTACGGAGCCGAGTCGGCTCAGTACTTTCCCGCTTTTTCGGAATCGAAAACGAGGCAAAACGTGATTGTAACGACGTCGGATCTCGCGAGTTTTGGAATCTATAAATACCGCCCTCCATGGTGATCTAGCGCCATTTGAGAGAGGGACACAGAAGGGGTAGCATAGAGTGTAGAGCAGATGGGCAGGCAAATAGATAGAATTGAAAGAGGAGGTGGTAGCAGTGTTAAAGAAAGTAATTAGTGATCTTCAGGAGAGCTCCATAGCTCCAGTGTTAAATCTCACTTCAGAAAAATACAAATAATAGTGCTTACAGGGTTGATGTAACTCTGCCGTCCAATTCTACTGTTTTATATAGAAATGAGAGCTCCATTGCTAATTGTCATTGCTGAAATACAAATACTATGCCTTGCAGGCTTTTCCTCTGACTTTTCTTTTCTGCCACTACTGTGTGCCAATGTTTCCTAGATGTGGTAGGAACTGCCGTGTGTTTGTCATTGCTCTGTCGCTTAGCATCCAGCCAGGTCGCTGCAGTATTTGTCCTAAAGTGTATGAAAATAATAATGTGACCTGTGAGGTAGTAAAAATTGACTGCAAATGACTTGAAATTAGGGGTATTGAGGTTAATAATAATAATGTAGGATCAAAAAAAGAGCAAAATTATGTGATTTCTAATGAATCAGAACATGTCCGTTATTGCTCTTAAGTTTCTCATACAATATACCTGTCTGTACCAGAACAGTATTTTGCCCCTTTTTAAACTAGAATGGTTATTTTCAATTACTCCAGTCTCCAGAAAGAGCAAATTGATGGGAATAGATCTGATGTAGATCTGATGTAGGGACACAGATAAAGACTAGAGTGGCTTTTCGGTATAGTGTTATTTTTATGACAGAAAGATAAGAGCTTTGTTTTATTATAGCTTTATCAAATTTATTTATAAATGGTAACCATGTCTAGCATCTGTGGCTGTTACATCTGGGCCACTTGATTTCTTGTTAAGGAATGCACAATAATGACTTACGCGTATAGTGAGACCATGAGTCATATACAATTAGCAGTTCCCATCTACTTGCCTATTATTTTATTCATCAATGCCGGTCTCTCTGCAGCCATATTAAGTCTATAATGTATCCATATGGAGAAATTAACATATTGGACTATGCTAAATGTTTTGTTAAACCATGACAAAAAGAAAGTTACAGGTCTTCCCCTTGATTTTCTCATTGTTTTTTAAGCATATTATGTAATATGATCATTATCTCATGATTGAGAAAAGGTATGAGACATGATTGCAATGTTTTATCTTGAGGTTATTTGGCCTACTTTACTTCAATAAAAACTTTTTCTATTCTGCTATTATGTAATTTACTTCTTGACTCTTTGTGGGCATATAGACAGGGGTGATGATTTCTAGGGGGATTGTAGCCATTAAAAATCTCTACTAACTTCCTGGGAGCTATTCAAGATTTGACCCATAAATCCATACACATTAGGCATTGTAAGCTTTTTTTTTTAATGCACATTCTGAAACTGTATTAAACTAGGGATGAGCGCGCTCGGATTTCTGAAATCCGAGCCCACCCGAACGTTGCGGATCCGAGTCGGATCCGAGACAGATCCGGGTATTGGCGCCAAATTCAAAAGTGAAACTGAGGCTCTGACTCATAATCCCGTTGTCGGATCTCGCGATACTCGGATCCTATAAATTCCCCGCTAGTCGCCGCCATCTTCACTCGGGCATTGATCAGGGTAGAGGGAGGGTGTGTTAGGTGGTCCTCTGTGCTGTTTAGTTCTGTGCTGTTTAGTTCTGTGCTGTTTAGTGCTGTGCTGTTTAGTGCTGTGCTGTGCTGTGCTGTGTTCTGCAGTATCAGTCCAGTGGTGCTGTGTGCTGTGCTCTGTGCTCTGTCCTTCTGAGGTCAGTGGTGCTGCTGGGTCCTGTGCTGTGTCCTGTTCAGTCCAGTGGTGCTGTGTCCTGTGCTCTGTGCTTCTAAGGGCATAGTTATTTCCCCAATATTCCCCTGTGTTTAAAAAAATAAAAAAAAGTTTTTTTTATAAAATACCAAAAACTACTTTAATATTTTTTAATTACCACAAAATTTTCACAACCAATCCTGCAGTATAAGCCCATTGGTACTGCAATATTACCAAGTTCACACATTCAGCAGTAAAAGTCCAGTGGTACTGCAATATTACAAAGTTTACACATTCTGCAGTATCAGTCCAGTGGTGCTGTGTCCTGTGCTCTGTCCTGCTGAGTTCCGTAGTGCTGCTGGGTCCTGTGCCGTGTCCTGTTCAGTCCAGTGGTGCTGTGTCCTGTGCTCTGTGCTTCTAAGGGCATAGTTATTTCCCCATTATTCCCAAGTTTGTAAAAAATAAAAAAAAAGTAAAAAAAAATAAAAAATTAAAAAAAAAAAAAAAATATATAATAATTATAACCAAATTTGCAAAACCAATCCAGCATTATAAGTCCATTGGTACTGCAATATTACCAAGTTCACACATTCAGCAGTAAAAGTCCAGTGGTACTGCAATATTACAAAGTTTACACATTCTGCAGTATCAGTCCAGTGGTGCTGTGTCCTGTGCTCTGTCCTGCTGAGTTCCGTAGTGCTGCTGGGTCCTGTGCCGTGTCCTGTTCAGTCCAGTGGTGCTGTGTCCTGTGCTCTGTGCTTCTAAGGGCATAGTTATTTCCCCATTATTCCCAAGTTTGTAAAAAATAAAAAAAAAGTAAAAAAAATAAAAAATTAAAAAAAAAAAAAAAATATATAATAATTATAACCAAATTTGCAAAACCAATCCAGCATTATAAGTCCATTGGTACTGCAATATTACCAAGTTCACACATTCTGCAGTATCTTGTGCTACATATAATGGAGACCAAAAATTTGGAGGATAAAGTAGGGAAAGATCAAGACCCACTTCCTCCTAATGCTGAAGCTGCTGCCACTAGTCATGACATAGACGATGAAATGCCATCAACGTCGTCTTCCAAGCCCGATGCCCAATCTCGTAGTACCGGGCATGTAAAATCCAAAAAGCCCAAGTTAAGAAAAAGTAGCAAAAAGAGAAACTTAAAATCATCTGAGGAGAAACGTAAAGTTGCCAATATGCCATTTACGACACGGAGTGGCAAGGAACGGCTTAGGCCCTGGCCCGTGTTCATGACTAGTGGTTCAGCTTCACCCACGGATCTTAGCCCTCCTCCTCCTCCCCCCCCCTACAAAAAATTGAAGAGAGTTATGCTGTCAGCAACAAAACAGCAAACAACTCTGCCTTCTAAAGAGAAATTATCACAAATCCCCAAGGCGAGTCCAAGCGTGTTGGTGGTTGTCAAGCCTGACCTTCCCATCACTGTACGGGAAGAGGTGGCTCGGGAGGAGGCTATTGATGATGTAGCTGGCGCTGTGGAGGAACTTGATGATGAGGATGGTGATGTGGTTATTGTAAATGAGGCACCAGGGGGGGAAACAGCTGATGTCCATGGGATGAAAAAGCCCATCGTCATGCCTGGTCAGAAGACCAAAAAATGCACCTCTTCGGTCTGGAGTTATTTTTATCCAAATCCAGACAACCAATGTATGGCAATATGTAGCTTATGTAAAGCTCAAATAAGCAGGGGTAAGGATCTTGCCCACCTAGGAACATCCTCCCTTATACGTCACCTGAATAACCTTCATAGTTCAGTGGTTAGTTCAGGAACTGGGGCTAGGACCCTCATCGGTACAGGGACACCTAAATCCCGTGGTCCAGTTGGATACACACCAGCAACACCCTCCTCGTCAACTTCCTCCACAATCTCCATCAGATTCAGTCCTGCAGCCCAAGTCACCAGCCAGACTGAGTCCTCCTCAATACGGGATTCATCCGAGGAATCCTGCAGCGGTACGCCTACTACTGCCACTGCTGCTGTTGCTGCTGTTAGTCGGTCATCTTCCCAGAGGGGAAGTCGTAAGACCGCTAAGTCTTTCACCAAACAATTGACCGTCCAACAGTCGTTTGCCATGACCACCAAATACGATAGTAGTCACCCTATTGCAAAGCGTATAACTGCGGCTGTAACTGCAATGTTGGTGTTAGACGTGCGCCCGGTGTCCGCCATCAGTGGAGTGGGATTTAGAGGGTTGATGGAGGTATTGTGTCCCCGGTACCAAATCCCCTCGAGATTCCACTTCACTAGGCAGGCGATACCAAAAATGTACAGAGAAGTACGATCAAGTGTCCTCAGTGCTCTTAAAAATGCGGTTGTACCCACTGTCCACTTAACCACGGACATGTGGACAAGTGGTTCTGGGCAAACGAAGGACTATATGACTGTGACAGCCCACTGGGTAGATGCATCCCCTTCCGCAGCAACAGCAACAGCTGCATCAGTAGCAGCATCTACAAAATGGCTGCTCATGCAAAGGCAGGCAACATTGTGCATTACAGGCTTTAATAAGAGGCACAACGCTGCCAACATATTAGAGAAAATGAGGGAAATTATCTCCCAGTGGCTTACCCCACTTAGACTCTCATGGGGATTTGTGGTGTCAGACAATGCCAGTAACATTGTGCGGGCATTAAATATGGGCAATTTCCAGCACGTCCCATGTTTTGCCCACACCATTAATTTGGTGGTGCAGCATTACCTCAAGAGTGACAGGGGTGTGCAGGAGATGCTTGCGGTGGCCCGCAAAATTGCTGGACACTTTCGGCATTCAGCCAGTGCCTACCGCAGACTAGAGGCACATCAGAAGAGCTTGAACCTGCCCTGCCATCACCTCAAACAAGAGGTTGTGACGCGCTGGAACTCCACCCTCTATATGCTGCAGAGGATGGAGGAGCAGCAAAAGGCCATTCAGGCCTACACAGCCACCTACGACATAGGCAAAGGAGTGGGGATGCGCCTGAGTCAAGCGCAGTGGAGACTGATTTCCGTGTTGTGCAAGGTTCTGCAGCCATTTGAACTTGCCACACGAGAAGTCAGTTCCGACACTGCCAGCTTGAGTCAGGTCATTCCCCTGATCAGGCTGTTGCAGAAGCAGCTGGAGAAAGTGAGGGAGGAGCTGGTAAGCCATTGCGATTACAGCAAGCATGTAGCTCTTGTGGATGAAGCCCTTCGTACGCTTTGCCAGGATCCGAGGGTGGTCACTCTTTTAAAGTCAGAGGAATACATTCTGGCCACCGTGCTCGATCCTCGGTTTAAAGCGTATGTTGTGTCTCTGTTTCCGGCGGACACAAATCTACAGCGGTGCAAAGACCTGCTGGTCAGGAGATTGTCCTCTGAAGAGGACCGTGACATGCCAACAGCTCCACCCTCATTTTCTTCCACATCTATGGCTGCGAGGAAAAAGCTCAGTTTTCCCAAAAGAGGCACTGGCGGGGATGCTGATAACATCTGGTCCGGACTGAAGGACCTGCCAACCATTGCAGACATGTCTATTCTCGCTGCATTGGATGCTGTCACAATAGAAAAAATTGTGGATGATTACTTTGCTGACACCATCCAAGTAGACATGTCAGACAGTCCATATTGTTACTGGCAGGAAAAAAAGGCAGTTTGGAAGCCCCTGTACAAACTGGCTCTATTTTACCTGAGTTGTCCCCCCTCCAGTGTGTACTCGGAAAGAGTTTTTAGTGCAGCGGGGAACCTGGTCAGTGAGCGGCGAAGGAGGTTGCTTCCTCACAACGTTGAAAAAATGATGTTTATAAAAATGAATAATCAATTCCTCAATGAAGTACAGCACTGCCCTCCAGATACTACAGAGGGACCTGTGGTTGTGGAGTCCAGCGGGGACGAATTGATAATGTGTGATGAGGAGGAAGTACACACTGTAGGGGGAGAGGAATCAGAGGTTGAGGATGAGGACGACATCTTGCCTCAGTAGAGCCTGTTTAGTCTGTACAGGGAGAGATGAATAGCTTTTTTGGTGTGGGGGCCCAAACAAACCAATCATTTCAGTCAAAGTTGTTTGGTAGGCCCTGTCGCTGAAATGATTGGTTTGTTAAAGTGTGCATGTCCTATTTCAACAGCAGACCTCTCAACTGCAGCTCATCCCTCCTCTGCGGGGATAATGTCTCCTGTGCTCTGACACGTCACTCTGTGTACTCTCAGCCTCAGGATCTGACACTACAGCTACCATGCCTCTTGTAGCAGCCCTCACTCCAGGGCCTCTTCCATGTGCAGTGTCCCCCTCTCTCTTGGGTTCACTATAGTGGCATGGAGTTCTCCCCCTCATCCAGGGCACACATTCCTTGCCCTGGCTCAGTCACCACGCTCAGACTTCCAGGCAATGCTGGGGGAGCCTGGGAGCTTCCACCCCAGGTCCCCAGCTACAACTCTCCTCTCCTGTGTCTTCTCTCTCTTTCTGACACTTTAAAGATCGTGCCTTTAAATGAAAAAGTCAGTCTTGATTGCACGACTATGTGCAAGTGCAACAGGGACATTTTTTTGGGTTTACAAAGTCAAACAGTAACACTACGACCCTGTCTGTCTGGGGTCTGTCAATGACGAATTGTCTGGAGCATGTTTTGAGGAGGTATTGTGGCCCCGGTATCAAATTGGGTACCGGGGCCACCCCACTATGCAGTCCAGATACTTGTTTGGTGGAATTCCGACACGTGGAGGGTTTTTTAATTATATTGTGGCCTCGGTACCAAATTGTGTACCGGGGCCACCACACTACGCAGTCAAGATACTTGTTTGGTGCAATTCAGACCAGTTGAGGGTTTTATTATTATATTGTGTGGACCACTCTATCTATACCACACTACAACTCTATACCACTCTATTTCCTACTTTAATTCTATTTAATTCTATTTCCTACTTTAATTCTATTACTAATTAATTACCATAAAGAGGAACCAAAAAAACCAATTTTACCAAAAGTATAATATGACTTAGACTTACAAACACTACACTTGAAAGATCGTGCCTTTAAATGAAAAAGTCAGTCTTGATTGCACGACTATGTGCAAGTGCAACAGGGACATTTTTTTGGGTTTACAAAGTCAAACAATAACACTACGACCCTGTCTGTCTGGGGTCTGTCAATGACGAATTGTCTGGAGCATGTTTTGAGGAGGTATTGTGGCCCCGGTATCAAATTGGGTACCGGGGCCACCCCACTATGCAGTCCAGATACTTGTTTGGTGGAATTCCGACACGTGGAGGGTTTTTTAATTATATTGTGGCCTCGGTACCAAATTGTGTACCGGGGCCACCACACTACGCAGTCAAGATACTTGTTTGGTGGAATTCAGACCAGTTGAGGGTTTTATTATTATATTGTGTGGACCACTCTATCTATACCACACTACAACTCTATACCACTCTATTTCCTACTTTAATTCTATTTAATTCTATTTCCTACTTTAATTCTATTACTAATTAATTAACATAAAGAGGAACAAAAAAAACCAATTTTACCAAAAGTATAATATGACTTAGACTTACAAACACTACACTTGAAAGATCGTGCCTTTAAATGAAAAAGTAAGTCTTCATTGCACGACTATGTGCAACAGGGACAGTTTTTTTCTTTACAAAGTCAACTAATAACACTTGGACCCTGTCTGTCTTTAACATACTTAATGGGATCTCAATGACGAATTGTCTGTAGCATGTTTGGAGGAGGTATTGTGGCCCCGGTATCAAGTTGGGTACCGGGGCCACCCCACTACGCAGTCCAGATACTTGTTTGGTGGAATTCTGACACGTGGAGGGTGTATTTATTTTATTGTGGCCCCGGTACCAAATTGTGTACCGGGGCCACCACACTACGCAGTCAAGATAGATAGATGCGTATCATAGATAAAGTACATTCAGTGGTGTGGGGCAAATTGAAAAATATTCAAAATGCACTGACATTATCAAAAACAAGAGGTTGTCACACGCTAAAACTCCAACATGTATATGATGGAGAGGATGGAGGAGCAGCCGTATGTGTAGTGTAATGCAGACCTGTTGAAGGTTTTTTATATATTTTATTGTGGTGCCCAGTGCCCACTCCTCTACGCAGTCCAGGTACATTTATTGGTGCGAATCAAACAAGTTGATGGTTTTCTTATTATATATATTGTGGTGACCCACTCCTCTACGCAGTCCAGGTACATTTATTGGTGCGAATCAAACAAGTTGATGGTTTTCTTATTATATATATTGTGGTGACCCACTCCTCTACGCAGTCCAGGTACATTTATTGGTGCGATTCATAAAAGTTCAGGGTTTTTAAGATATTGTGGTGACCCACTCCTCTACGCAGTCCAGGTACATTTATTGGTGCGATTCATAAAAGTTCAGGGTTTTTAATATATTGTGGTGACCCACTCCTCTACGCAGTCCAGGTACATTTATTGGTGCGATTCATAAAAGTTCAGGGTTTTTAATATATTGTGGTGACCCACTCCTCTACGCAGTCCAGGTACATTTATTGGTGCGATTCATAAAAGTTCAGGGTTTTTAATATATTGTGGTGACCCACTCCTCTACGCAGTCCAGGTACATTTATTGGTGCGATTCATAAAAGTTCAGGGTTTTTAATATATTGTGGTGACCCACTCCTCTACGCAGTCCAGGTACATTTATTGGTGCGATTCATAAAAGTTCAGGGTTTTTAATATATTGTGGTGACCCACTCCTCTACGCAGTCCAGGTACATTTATTGGTGCGAATCAAACCAGTTGATGGTTTTCTTATTATATATATTGTGGTGACCCACTCCTCTACGCAGTCCAGGTACATTTATTGGTGCGATTCATAAAAGTTCAGGGTTTTTAATATATTGTGGTGACCCACTCCTCTACGCAGTCCAGGTACAATTATTGGTGCGAATCATAAAAGTTCAGGGTTTTTAATATATATTGTGGTGACCCACTCCTCTACGCAGTCCAGAAAGATACCTTGTTGCAACGTTTTGGACTAATAACTATATTGTGAGGTGTTCAGATTCAGAATACACTGTAAATTAGTGGAAATGCTTGTTATTGAATGTTATTGAGGTTAATAATAGCCTAGGAGTGAAAATAAGCCCAAAAACTTGATTTTTAAACTTTTTATGTTTTTTTCAAAAAAAATCCGAATCCAATACCTTAAATCCGAACCGAGACCTTTCGTCAAGTGTTTTGCGAGACAAATCCGAACCTCAAAAATAACGAAAATCCGGATCCAAAACACAAAACACGAGACCTCAAAAGTCGCCGGTGCACATCCCTATATTAAACACACTTTGAAGCTAATAGTCCAAAAATTTAATCAAATGGATCTGTACACAAAATTTTTGATAAGCATTCACTTTACTTTGTAGTGTTTCAATTTCAAAGTTCCCTGCAGCATTTAAATGTATTAATATTTGGTAAAATACATCACAGTTCTATGGGATCAGTGATTTAAGATCTTCGTTCACTATGTTCCAGGGAGTCTTTGAGAAAAAGTATCTAACTCTGTTTTACAGCACCCTTAATGTGCCTTAGAAATATTCCTAAAGTAATATAAAATTCATTACATTTATGGATAATGTTGTAAAGAAGTGATATATATGCTAAGCAGATGATGGGGCAATAATATTGTAAAACCCTGCGATTCTCAGGAGTTAAAGGACAAAGTATACTGTTAAAAATTAAAAGCAATAGATGCTCAGAAATAAATGGGTGAAATGCAAAAGGTTTTATCTATAGTGACTATAGGAAATAAACAGCCAATCATAAATATCTTTAGTCAGCCCACAGATGTCAGCTATGTCACAGAAAGGGAAGATAGCAGAGATAATCAGAATAGAGACATGCATGTGCTTGTAATAGGTGTGACACAACACAAATGACAAAGGTGTAGCAGTTGGGTATACAGGTGGGAACAAAATGTAGTCATCCGGAATAAAACAGGTGGTTTTATTTACAATTAAACTGTTGCATAACGTCAGTTAGGGTATAATACAGACAGAAGGTTGAATCAGTATACACATGGCAAAACTGATAAGATGGTGCCTGTATATACGCAGGGGTGTAGGACCCATGGGGGTAGGGCAGAGAGGACAGTTGCACCCCCCTTGATTTCTGTTGGGTGGGCAAAGACTGTGTTTTTCCAGCCCCCCCCATGGACTTCTGCACACAAACCTTCATGCTACTTTCGGAAGTTATGGCATCTAAACTTGTGAAACAATTTTAAATGATAGTATAACTAACAAAAGTTATTTGTATTAAGTCTATACTAAGGCAATCTACACTAGATTGATTGATTTTATTTATTTAAAAAACTCTAAATGTTCCGTTCATAAACATTTAATAAATAATCTGTATGGATGATAACAGCTATTCACTTGTACCCTGAATCTCGTGGGGTGCATCCAGTAACAAACATGAGATAAAGCAATTTAAATTTATAGCACATAGCTTAACCAGTGAGGCAGTGACTATAGATTTAAAAATACTCTCAATCAAATGAGGTTAGGATGTCAGCAATATCTGAATAAAAAGTAGGGTAATGACTATGAAAAATGAAAATTTTTGAAGATGAACAATTGAATTTATTGATCTTTCTAACGGCTATTGTACTAATTGGTAATTAATATAAATAATATTTATTTAATAATGTATAAATACATTTTAGGCCAACCCCTGAGCACTGACTAAAATTAACATAGGATTAGGAGTCTTTGTATATCTACAGTCACTGTTACAACTGTCATAAAATTAGATACCACACGCAAGATAAAGGGGCTCCAAACCCTATAGTAGTCTTTGGCCTTTTACCCCCCCCATGAAAATTTTTGTTCATACGCCCCTGTATGTAAGCGAAAATTATATAATCACTATGGAAAAAATGGATATAGTACTACCTTTGCTGTTTGTGATTGAACATAAAAAAGAAAAAATATAGATCACCTGGCAGATTGGGTGAACAGTACTGCAGTATTTAATCGTGGTGTATTTCCTTGCTTTCCTGCAGATAAACTGTACACTGGAGATCCTAATCCATCAATGTGGTTGATGAAATAATTATACATTTTCCCATCCACCGATGTGTGTGTGCTGTAGCAATCTCTACATAAGTTGTACTTCTACTCCGACAGTGTGGTGCTGTGATCTGATGTAGACATGGCACTGGTAGTTAAATGAGTGGATCGGAACATATAGCATTTAACAACTTTTCATCCTCCACATCTGGATCTCCAATGGACAATTATATTTGTACGAGGAAAGTGAATAAAAAAGAAAGTACTCTGCGGTACCATGATTTCAATCTGCCCAGGTAACGTGTGTTTCAGCCAGCTGACTTATTGTTAGCCTTATGAGGCCTTTTAACTTTGTTGTCTCTGTACCATAAATCAACTTATCAATTAACTCTTTAATCATGCACAGCAAAATAATTACTGTATCCATGTTTTTCAATATCAAATATAATCTATTAAATGTCAATTGTATACATGTACCAAATGAACAGTTTTTGCTACGTGTGTCAGTGTGGAAGTGATCTGGTATACGTTGGTATGCCACACCACGACTTCTCCTACTGCCTTCATTGTAAACCTATCACATTCCACTTGCTCACATTTTCCATACCGCCATTTTTTAATTTCCACTTCGGCCACTGATCTGTACTATATCTTATCTAACCCTTTGCAATAATTCTATTTATTTGTAAATATAAACACCCTGTTTTTTTAGTGTAGGAAGCTGCATTTTTACCCACTGTATAACCCCTAGTATGTAATAATTGTTACATCTTTGGCATTTGTTACATATGTCTCACCTATTACCAGCATGTGCAAGACTCTATTCTGATTATCTCTCGGTTATCCTTTATTTGACAAATCTGCCATCTTTATACTGTCTACTGATATAATGTATACATTTTTTCTTCAACAATTTTCTATACACATTACCGTTCAAATTAATTACATTTAATATTTGTTCATGCGCTTATTTTAGCGGGGGCTTTTGTTTTTATTTTATCTCTACATTTATGGGTAATGAGAAAATTTGCAAAATATAAAAGCCCTTTTTTTATATTGTCAGTTACCTATTCAGAAGCGGAAACATTGAGCATCCTGGTGACAAGCTGTTTAATGCTACGGTAGAAGTTTTACCACTAGAGGTTAGTAGTTTCCTTTTAATAACACTGTACTGTGCGATACTGAACATGATGCTCTCAAAGGGTGTTATTTTGATATATATTCCTGTGAATGTCTATATAAATGAGTCCTGTTCATCACTTAACCTGTGAGTTCTGATGTTATCACTTTAGTGCTCATTAAGAAAAAAATGTTTTATAAAAATAATGCACCCACTACTGTACATTATCACAGATACTAGAAGACACTTCGGAATTCTAGTTGGCCTACAGCCTTGTGCTTTTCTATGGTTACAGGAATCCTCAGTGACTTCTAATACTCTTGTCCCATATAAATATAAAGTAAATCTTTCTTCTGAGGCAGAATTAAAATTAAATTCTGTAATATCGATTGGATGAGTGTCTGGAACAGTGCCTGTAACTCATTTACTAATGACAATGATAAAAGCAGTTGTACTTTATACATATCAGGTGCTGATCTTTGTTATAGTGTTTTAATTATTCTTTTTAATGACCTAACTTGTCACTTCTAGTGTTTAGTATATCCCAGTCAGCGTATATTTGGTGTCCTATGGTTTTTCTTTATCTATCATTTTCTTAGCATTAATTCCCAATCATTTTGTACTTGCTATTGAAAAACAAACCTTTCCCTTATAACTTGATCATTCCTAGAGCTGGGTTAGAACCTGCATGGGCCCTTCAGTATATGCTAGAACTTGTAGTTCCTCTACAGCTCCAGTGCACACAGGTTGCCGTAGTCTGATCTACAATATTGGCACAGTTAGGCAACTATGTTATATGTGTGGTTTTGCCACTAAGCTTCTAGTTTTTTCAGTATGTTGACATGTCATCTTTTGTTCTACCCTGCCAGTGCCTTAGTTTCTGACTGTTTTCCTGAACCTATTGAGCCTGTGAAGGTTTCCACAGACAGTGGCATACTAAATAGGACGACCATCACAATAAATATATTTTTAAATACATTTTCTTGATTGTTTAACATTGATTGAACTGTACAATTAATAATTTCCAATTACAAGGATTGTGTTTCAAAGTCAATTTTTTCTACTCTTAATGGATTTATTCTTTTTACATAATTTACTCCTAGAAAGTCACTACTTTGCCCCAGGGAAATCAAATAGATGAAGATGGATTCATACAAATAGGTAAAGGGTGTTTTTATTTCTAGAGCTGCTGTTAGTTATACTATATGCTTTCCCTCTGTCTCCCTTTATTCTCCTCTTTTCCGCTTAATGTGTCCTTTTTAAATCCTGCTTCTATATCTGTTTATGCTGTGTTATGTAAATCCCCCAACTATTGTTCCAAACTTTCCACTTCGCTTTAAAGTAAATCCCCAGTTAAATGGGTTGTTTACTACTCCAGAAATAAGGCTGTTGCACTGTTCTACTTCTATACTCTTATCTGCCTGCCCACTTCCCTCCTCCGGTAACCTGTTATCTGACCAGTACAAGGCTCAGGAGTAAGCACTCAGGTTGCTAGGTATTGGCGCTCCTAGCTACTTGGCAAATATTTAAAAATCAAGTATGGGAAGTCCCCTGTGGGATGCTATTCACATGAGGCCCCTGCCTCCAATAAAGTAGACGTCTGCACCTGTAATACATTCTATATGTATCACTGTACCATGGCATATGTAGCTCTGAGGTCTTTAATATGTTCGGTGAAATGGCTCGTCCTCTTCTGCTTTCTGACAGAGACCAGCAGGTTTTGTGCTACAATATCTTGATATTTGAAATGATTTATTATACCCTCTACCATTTCACAGCTGAAAAGAAATGCCCCAAAGCATGATGCTGCCACCACCATGCTTCACAATATCTTTGGGTTATCTTCACAATAACTTTGAGTGATGAACTTTGCTGTCTCTGCACCAAACATATCTTTTAGTTTTCAAATTCAACCTTGTTCTCATCAGACCATAAGACATTTTACCACATGGTCAAGGGGTGATTAAATGTATTATTTTGCTAAATTTAGATAGCCTTGTATGTTCTTGTATCTGACTATGGGGCAGTGTGGCAAGATGGATGCCCACACTCAGACATGTGCAGAATAAGGGAGATGGTTGTCACTTGGGGGGAGTGACCAGTTCCTGACAGAAATTTCTGTAGCTCCTTTAATGTTGCCATAGGCTTCTTGGTAACCTCCCTCATGACCTCTCTCCAATGATCTTAGCAATATCTGTGTTGTGCCACATTTTCTCCACCTATTGGTGATAGTCATCACAATGTTCCCCCAGTACATTCAATACCTTTTGAATTCTTTTATGCCCCTCTCGTGATGATATCTTTCAACAGTGAGATCCCATGTATGTTATATCTCCTTGAGGACCATGGATATCCCAGTTGGATGCAACCAAGAAACCTGCAAGAAAATCCTACAGGAACAGCTGTTCTTTCATTTTCACTTATTTTTCCTAAAATTGTCTGGTTGTTTTTCACTTTATTTTTTTTTGGGTGCATGGTCACATTAAAGATGGAAAAAGGATGGACTTAATTTATCTCCATCTTAGGCTTTAAATCACTCCTACTATTTCAATAAGGGTGTGTAGATTTTTGTATACCCAAGGTATATTTTTATAAAATCTTAGGGATATATTTACTAAACTGCTGGTTTGAAAGTGTAGATGTTGCCTATAGCAACCAATCAGATTCTAGCTGTCATTTTGTAGAATGTACTAAACAAATGATAACTAGAATCTGATTGTTTGCTATAGGCAACATCTCCACTTTTTCAAACCTGCAGTTTAGCAAATCTACTTAGTCTTCTTCACCACAGTCCCTGGTGTCTGTCAGTGTTTTCCTTGCTGAATAATGAACCACATGTTCTTTCTCAAACTAATACCACAACTTTGTCTAATGGATTTTTCACAGTGAAAGTATCTTGTTTTATCTACCCACAGGAAAGTTTGTTGATGGCATTGCTGAAGGAGAAATCAGCGGTTCTCTAGGGAAAATCAAAGCAATCCGTATAAAAATTCTCACGGAGTCACCTGTCTGGGCATTGCTAAGTGAGGTGAGATCTCCTAGTCCTTCCTGTGTTAAAACACTGCTATGCTACACATACTGCAGCCAATGCCACCGTTCTATAACTGGAATATTTATTGGCATGTTTCTCTGGTGTAAAACCAGTCTGTGTAAGAAAACAATTCAAAATAGACAATACGGACAAGCACACAAAGGCATATATTGCATTCTTTGTGTCACAACTTGTGGTATCCTGTTCTGTACACATAGCTATTCAACCATTTACTGAAAGTATTATGTGCTTTATGTGACCAACTCCTGAAAAGCTAGGCATGTTGAAACTTGATCTTTCGAACTGAAACGTTTATAGTTCATGTCTATTTGTCAAGATGCAGTTCTGATTAAATATTAGCGCACAAGAACATTAAAATCTGTCGTCTTCAGATATTGTTTACACAAATTACCAGGGCGAATTGCTTTATTGCCCTCTCCTGCATTTGGGCTTCACTTACCAGTCTCCTGGAACAGTAGCATATAAAATAGTCTGTCTGTGAGAGGGGTGGGTTTGGGAACTTACAGCCGCTGTTAAGTTCATAACATTGCAACACATAACTGTATTAATGGTTAATGTACCAAAAGTCACTAAGGCATTTTATGAAGGTGAAAGAGCGCTGTGCAAATGGTGTCTGTGACGTCACATGCCTACTTTTGCGCACATGCATTAGTTAATCAGTTGGCGGGATGGAGAATGGATATTTAGGAAGAGTTTTTACGGGTAGGAGCACATCCTTTTCCTTCTTGCATGTAGACTTTAAGTTTGTGGCAAGTCAGAGGTACCGGAAACCCAACCTTGTCCTTATACTTTTAATGGGACACATTTTGCAACTTCCAGATGCACCTCGAGCAATGTAATTGAAGTTTTCAAACACGCAAAAGGGCAACATGTAACAAAGATAGTCACAGTGCCCTCTCACTCTCATGACTAATTTAAGACCTAAATGAAGCTAAACTGGGAAGCATTTTAAATTAATAATTGGAGTGATTCTGAAGTGGAAGTACTGTAAGTTAAACATTTATTTCTTCTTTCAATATGCACATTTTCTAGAGTGTCCACAAAACCACAAATGTAGATTGATTTTACAGTGGTGGTTCTAAAGTCTGAGAAGTGGGCGTGTGTTTGAAATGTGCTTGGTGGATAATTGGGAGCACTGAGCACAAAGAGGAGCAGTGTGGTTTGTAAATCAGCCTTACTGAGCACTAGGACAAATGCTACTGAAGTATTAATACAATTCTCTATTTATTCACTCTTGCTCTCCATTATCATTGAGCAGTCTCGAAAACTTGCACAGCAGACACCACTGGGGGTATTAGGTACAATGTCACACATAAGGGATATCAAAGGTCTCCTCAATTTAACTGCATTTCATTTATTTAGGTGATAATGAAATTTAGGCCATTGATAAACCGACATGATATTCACATACCTACCAACCAGTGGCGGAACTACCATTGGTGCAGCAGGTGCGGTGCACTGGGAACTAGTGAGCTGTGGGTCCCGGCTCCCTCCTCCCCGCTTCCGTGCACCGGAGCCTACAGCTGGCTAGTTCTGCCTCTCCTACCAACTGTCCTGATTTAGGCAGGACATTCCCCCTATGGGGGACTTTTGTCCTGAACCAAGACAGTCGAGAGATGTATGGCCCCTTCAATTCCGGTGGCAGGTACACAAGTTATTGTATGGATGTTTTTAGGAGAGGGAAAGGAAACGGGGGCTGGGCCAGCTATTCGTGCCCTGTGTAGCATGGACACGCTAACTTCTAGTGCACATTGAGGGTTTTTTTTTTTACTTCCTTTTGTGCTTTTTCAGACATGTTTATGAGCAGGCAGATAATTTTCTTGCATTGGGATTTGACATATTGCTACTATTTGGATACAATATTATAGAGCACAGTGAACTGTGTCATATCCCAGTATAATCCACCCTGCATTAAATATGTGTACATTGCAGCCATACGTGAGCCAGAAAGGTTAAGTAGTTTATTTAGAAATAGGTGCAGGATCACATGTACAAGGCAGTCATTTAAAAACTGCTTATGAATCCATTCTAAGATATTGGCAGCAGAACACCCGACCTCCCTTTGTACACACCATTGTTTGCAGTGTCAGACTCACTTCAATGTATGGTCTAGTATGGGGTCTGTTAGGTGTGGCTTCCTTGCTACAAGAAAGGGTGGTCAAAACAAGAAGTTGCTTGGTCACCCATTTCTGTAACAATATAAAGCCCTTTAATCGTTATGTCACAAATACTCTTAAATTACAAGAAGTCCAATATATCCGCCCTCATAGTAGTTCAAGTAATTCTGTTTAAGGAAAAAAGATAGCATGAGAGTATGTGATGCATGTCATGAAACACTGGACTTGTATTTGTTTTAATAGATTTCCTTTTCCTTTTGCTGTTTAGATATTTATGAAACTGAAGAAATAAATGACAATTTTTCAGACTGAAGCCTTTAACATTTGGAAAGCCTGCCCTCTACTGGTGCAGTACAAGACTACTTTGAAGAATGTATTGCAATACTGAAACAATGAAGGAAACTATATAGATGTTCTTCTATTTTTATGGTGAAAATAATTTAGTTATTTATATTTAATAATATTTTGTTCTTTTTACAAAAGATGAGCTTTTAATAGTTCCCAGTTTGAATTTTATTTTCAATGTTGGTGGTCTGAATCTTTATGTACACATGTAAAGCAACCAAAGGACTTACGCAAAGGTGAACCTTTTTTTTTTTTTTTTTTTTCTTTTCTACTTCTAAATATGGTACTAGACACTACTCAAAAATTCCCGGTGAAGCTGATCTTTTTTTTTTTAAGAAAACCCTACCATAATTAAATGGTGGTTAAAGCTATGTGTTTCTCTGGGATAAAAAGGTTGTTATGGATGGGGTGAAAATGGTACTTACTATAGCAGTTAGTGTTAGACTCTCTTTTTCTTTGTTCTATACATGCATAGTGGGCATGGGAGAATTATGAAAGTCACAAAAAGAGCCTTTAGACTTTAGGGAAATCATAATTAAATTATTAGTACACATTTACATGTGAGATTCAAAGCTGCACTTAAAATACATCTTTCATAGGAGGGATCATTGTTTGACAACTTCCATCATCGTATTCACATCTGAACACACAACACTGCCCGTAGCACTGATGCCGCATTGTTTGCTCAGACCGCTCTACTTGTAAGTGTGATTTATAAGCAATTTTGCCAAAGTGAACAAATTCCAGCCAATGCTGTAGATGTAAACTGACCTTTTGTTTGAGCGACAGGTCCAGCCGGTCTTTTTAGGCTTCAATGGGGACCAATTAATAGGGTCAGACAATGACTGAAGAAGGCACATGGCCATTAGTGCTCATCTTTTGATTATTATCCGGCTCGTTTTGAGGGCACAGGCTGCGTGGAAGTTCAAGAGCCGGCTATCAAACTGAACAGGACAACTGTGACATTTATAATGATAAATGTAACAACCAATACCATTTATTTAATTAAAAATTATATTAAATTTTATTCAATATTTCAAAAATATATTTTGAAGATTGTTTTGCTTAACTGAAGAATTGCTCTTTAAAATAACCCATAGAAAATTGCTGTACAGTTGTAAAGGTAATTCTGCTGCTGGAGCTGCGGCGTTGACATTGCTGTGTAGTTTATGTGTTGGGTCAGTTAGTTAGTGCTACTACTACTGTATATTCAACGTGTGTTTTTTCTCAGCTGCGCTGACTTTTATAGGGTTAAGTTAATAGTGGTGGGAATCAGAGGTTTTGGAAATGCTTATTTTAAAATTGTGCCTTGCGTCTGAAATGTTTTACAAAAAAAAAAAAATGTTTACACAAATGGTTGGAAGAGTTTTATTTTGAATAATAATGTTTTTATTATTGTTTGCCACTCCGGTAGAAATACTACCTATAAGGACCTTGTCTGGTTAATTTATAATACGGTGTATATAATATCTTGTCCGCCAGTTAGAATTTGGTTTCATCATCATAATATAGAAGGATGGTTAATGGCATCCAGCACATCTGTTGCATGCCTTCTCTCATAATTTGTGTTTTTGTTTTTTTCTTGATGATTCTATACCTCTGTTCCTTTTATAGCTAGTTAATCTTAATAATATAAAATAAAGATTGAAACTCGGAACTTGAAAATGAAAGTCAATGAACCTGTAGAAACTTTTCTTTTTTCATATGCACTTAAGTGAGATCATTAGTTCATGCTCTTATGTTTTCCCAAAGATTTGTGAATGTGTGTGCTCCTGACACATGATCAGTACAGATATCTATATACTGTTCAAGCAATGCTTATGCCTTTGCAGTCCATGATATTTGACACAATAATATGTTTGTTAATTTTTCCTAAATATTATAATGACTTGTTTTATTTATTTAACCAAGACTTGTGATCATTCCTTGTTCTTGTGATATCATGTTTCATCTTCTAAAACATAAATAGTTCATGTTTTGTTGCACTTTATACTGAAATATCTTCCCTTGAAAATTTTGATTAAAAAAACATTTTGCTCAAAGTGAGCCAAATAAGCCTTAAATAAAAAGTATGTTTGGAGTATTTACTTGCGACTTTGTCATTTTTCTGTTATTATAATTGATATAATACAATTTTTAAACTGTAGATATACATCAAACAACTATTTTAAGAACAGACAGTTTTATCTTTCAATGTTTTAATAACCGAAATGTGAAATATGTCAGCCATCGCTGCTTGGCATGGGTTTGGGAGATATTGCCATCTTGTAGTCTGGAGGCAAATTCTAAGTAGCTCAATAACCCAAGAGAGTGTAAACTCTGGTTGAGGCAGTGATTCTCTTCTGAGAAAAGGTTAGAAATTGTGACTTCAGAAGGGGTGTGCAGTGCCTTACCTTAGAGCAGTTATAACTGCACATTTCAAGGTGACAAAAATATGGGGGCCCAGCCTCAAATAGAAAGTCATTTTAAGTGACCTACAAACCTCCTAAGGGGGAATTCAATTATGACAGAAATCTCCAGCGAAAATTTCTGTCAAATCTTCTCTGCAAAGTCTCTCGTGGAACTTCTGAGTTCCCCCCTAAAGTTTAATGCATGACGTCTCTCTATATTATGTTATTATATTTTTCTACACACCTTTTAACATATCAGCTCATTTTTGTTTTGTTTGAAATAACCACTAAATGGCAAAATTGAAAATGTTGTGGATGAAGATGGATTAAATTGTCGATTGTTGTCATTCTACTGCAACCCTATTAGAAGTCTCACAGTGTATTATTCCCCCCCCCCCCGCCTTCCACCCACTCTATTACAGATAGCTGAAGTCCACATCCTGGACTTTCTCACAGTCACTTCTATATGGTGTATTATATTACTGTCCACGTGGACTGTGTACACAGCATGGAGATCAATAGATCCCTTGTTGGCAGTATTTACCCCGCCGCATACATATGGACAGATCTTAAATGTATTGAAAGTCTGCTTATTTTATTGCATCGTAGTTACATAACAATCATGAGTTTACGACAAGGTAAGCTTTCTAGCTCTAAAGGTTTTCCACAGGTTGCAAAGTCCTGTCCTTGTCTCCACTCTTCCACCCTTCCAACTGTCCTGTCACCACTACCCTCCTCTGTATATTCCTCCTTCAGTGTTATTAATTAAATTGTTGTTGAGAAAATAAATTTAATTAAAAATACTTTTATTTATGAAATGCATATTTTTATGTAGATTTCAGGAAACATGGCACTAGTCCTCTTGTGTCCCCATGTCCGTGCCCTATCAGTGTTAATGCCGCCCTCTCATATCTGACTTCCTACGTCTTTTTATTACGCTGCTCTTTTACTAACTTCAGAATATGCACATGCGGAATGCCTCTAGTTCTACAGAAATGCGCCTCATCCTTCTAGAGCATACTTAGGTGCATAAGTCACTTGCCGCATTTGGTAAACGCCAAATGCTCTGCACAACAATTTGAGGAATTGTGAGGAAAGATGGGCCAGTCTTCTATCACTTTAGAACAGGGGTGTCCAACCTTTTAGCTTCCCTGGGCCACATTGGAAGACGATGAGTTGGTTTGGGCCGCATATAAAATACACTAACACTAACGATAGCTGATCATCCAAAAAAACATAGAAAACAAAGTTAACATATTAAACTTACTTGGAAATGAAGTTAGTAAGAGTTAGGAAACCTGTTGCAGAATCATGATTAAAGCAGTAGTCCCATTACCAGCTGCAATTTAACTTACCTGCATCTGCCCCTTAGTGGGGTTCGGGGAATTAAATGCCAAAAACTTTTTTTTCCTTTCTTTCTGCACCAATGAATTATTTTTTTCATTGACCAGTTTAAAATGGTCACCGATATAGGTAGCATCAGGAGGACTAATAGAAATCTACAGAGATTTAAACATAAGGTGGCGGGAAAAATGGCTCATGGAGTAGCCTCCGATGAGGGTAACAGTGGGTGATATTTTCACCCTACTCAGCACTGCACATTTAAAAGGAATTAAAATATTTAAAATACAATCATCTCAATATTTATATTAGATACATACAGAGAACACAGCTAGTTCATAATTGCATGGTGCAGAAAGTCCAAATTCAGAGTAACAACAATAAGATACTGGATAATCTTTCACTGCTGCTGATAGTTCGCGCGGGTGACTCCTCTGTGCTGCGCTACGCAATGGATGTCGGGTGTGATGACGTCACCCCCGACATTCACTGCGAGCACCGCACGGAGGAGGAGACCAGGGAGGGAGCCGGAGCGTCAGCTGACATCACCGCAAGGTAAGTTTTTTTTTTGGTGGGTTTTTTTGCAGGATATTTTTTTCATTAACAGCGCTGCCCCCTTGCCATAACCGCTGGGCCACATTTACAGGCAGGCTGGGCCGCATGCGGGCTGCGGGTTGGACAACCCTGCTTTAGAACCACCAATTAATGAATTAAGACTTTTCATTTGAACATTTTTATTACAATTCTATTAGTGCTTACAAAAATGTGATTTCCTGCATAAAGTGCACTTGAAGGCTTCCCATTAAAAGCATAGGTAAAGCACAATGTACGGAGTCTCATGTAACTATCTCATCCATAAACCCAAATGTTACAATTTAAAGTTAAGAAGAATAAATCCAAGTAGAAGGTACAATTTGCACCTTGGTAAAACTATGTTGTGCTTTAAGGGGGAGCTAGGCAGAGTTGGAAATCTGAGGCAGATTAAGAGACCTCATTCTAGAGCAACTTAAATTGCAGTGTAAAAATAAAGCTGCCCAGTATTTTTGTGCTACATGCAAACACAGGCAGTACTTTCTCTGGCTGCAAACAAAAAAAATAAATTTGCACGACTTGTCACACCATAGTTTGTCCACGTGCAAAATTGTCGTCTTTAGCTGAATTTGTTCATAACATGAAATGAGGCCTGAAAGCTGCAGAGACGGGGACATGAGGGTTACCCAGGCATCTTTTTATATGGGCCAGTTCTCGCTAGCTGGGATGAGAGGCCTAAGATTTTGGAACAACATGACATACTAGACATCCTATTGAGGGAATAAGTTAGTCACGTATTCAAATACCAAATACACCACACATACACACCCCACAGTCCATTATAATTAATTCATGGAACATAGGGGGATTAATCAAACAAATCAAAAGGAAAAAATCTCCACGCACCTAAAAAAAACAAAAAAACTATATCCGATCTCCTATAGCTACAAGAAATTCACTAGAGAACCAGAGACTATTCCACTCTAAGGGGTATATTTACTAAACTGCGGGTTTGAAATGCGTGGAGATGTTGCCTATAGCAACCAGTCAGATTCTAGTTGTCATTTTGTAGTATGCACTAAATGAATGATAGCTAGAATCTGATTGGTTGCTATAGGCAACATCTCCACGTATTTCAACCCCACAGTATACATACCCTTGCGGGTCAGCTGTATTGGGAACTGTCTCTAAGCTACATATTAAACAAAATCCTGAGGAGTAGCAATTAAATTGGTCAAAAGTTTGCAGTATACCATGCTGGAAACACAATTAGATGCAGAAGGTCACTACATGTTTTGTCATCCAAGTTTACAACACTAAATTTACCCTATTAAATGTATATCAACTTTTATTTTTACAAATTCCGTAGCGCTTTACTATTGGGAATAAATAGTAATATAACAATACTGTGTAATACATACAGATAGAGAGAGAGTGGTAAGAGGGACCTGCTCGCAAGGTTGCAATCTATGGGACAATGGGAGTTTGATACACAAGGGTAAGCGCTATATTGGTCCAGCTAGAAGGCAAAGGTAAGCAAACATTACACAGCTGCATACCTGTTGATGCAGTAGTTCCAGACACTCTAGGAATACTTGGCTTTCTCCCTGACAGGTGTCAGCACTCAATATTCTCCCATTGTGGCACACAATATTGTTTTCAACTACCAATGCAAAGGGACTTTTTTACTTAAGGAGATTTTACCATGGCCAATGATCCAAGATTAGATAAATTACCCATGCCTATGAACCCTAAATCCCTGAGCAGTGGGCAAATTTCTATGTTAAAAACAAATTGCAAAGCTACAGCTCCATGGAGACTATTTAACCCCACAACCAAATAATTTGCATTCCACTCAGGTGTCAATAAATCTTTTTCAACAATAGACCTATCAAATGACAACCCAATACTTGATGTGTTGACACCAAAATAGACTACATAATAATATCTGATAATGTTTTGGTTTTGGTCACAATCCGGATGTCCGCAGTTGAAGTTCCCAATGACTCCTGGAGGTTTTACATCTTATATCATTTTGAGTATTTACAACAATAAATTAACATTAAGCATATGTGGATGGATTAACTAGACAAGATTAGGAAGACCCAATTCTTTTATGGGAAACATTGAAAGCGGTCATGCGGAGATGCATCATTACTTACATTTCCTACTGAAACAAGGAAACCAGAGCCAAATCTAGTTCTCTTCAGCAAGCAAAGCTGAGCTGTTCTAATACCTTTGCCTCGGATCTTGTTGACTACTCCCTGAAAAATATACACAAGTATGCAAGCTCCTTGAGAGCTTTTTACTCTCACAGGTAGAAATTAAATTAGAATACACAAAAAATGTATTCTATAGGTGGGGAAATAGTTTAAAAAGTTCTTGCCAATATGACAAAAAGAGCGAAATGGAAACATCGCAGTGTAGTAATTAAATAGGAACACACAAAGACGTTTCACGCAAACACTTATTAATGGAACAAAGCAAAGCTTTCTAAACATACAAATATTCAAAAAAACACACTTGAAGCAGACATTACCCTTCAGGAGATAGTGATGGCCAATTCTAGCATATAAACAAACAAAGTACCGAGCTCGGATGGATATGCAGCTGAATATTATAAAATTCTGCAACAGGTAAAATTCTTTAACTGACCTTATACCGTCCTATCACCCTTCTTAATTTAGACTTCAAAATACAAGCTAACATAATAAAAATCAGCCAGACTTTATATAGAGTCATCACTCAATGAAGGGCATCTGCAAGGCAATAGTAACAGTGACCCACATCTACCAATAACTTCCTTAGCCTGGATAAAACAAAGCATTTGACACAGCCTCATGGAATTATTTATATGACTTTTTTATACAGAAGGGCATTTGGAATGGACTTTATTATTTTCTAAGAAAAGCCTGCCAAATCTACTGCTTAATAGCACACTTGGGGAAAAGATGGAGGTGTCGGTGGACATAAGATAGGGCTGCCCAATTTTCCCACTGATTTTCAATCTAGTGATAGATGCCTTGCTATAGGTCCTTCAACAATGGCCCTTATTGAAAGGCATCCGGATTGTGAACAAAACTTAAGATTTTGCCATTTGCCGAAGATCTCTTTTATATATATATATATATATATATATATATATATATATATATATAAATATATATAATCACACCCAAAAAAGTCACTCCGACATCTGATGAAAAGATTCAAGTAATTTTGCATTGCCTACGGGTTTATGGTAAACTTTGATATATAATTGTCGCAGTTTTTGAATGAAGGTGGTAGCTGCTCTAAGTGGGCCAAAGGGTCCACACTTAAATGTGCAAATTAGGCTATAAGAATAATTAACTAGGGATTTAATTACCAAAGAACCCTCACCACTTATATCAGCTCATCATTACCAGGGTTAAAACGAACATAAAAAAAAGCTGGTGGATAGGATCGTATCCGGTTGTCCTATATGAGAAGAGCAAATCTCATTAAAAATGAGATCCCTGATAGATTGGTTGCTCAACATGGATACGTACTCTAACACTTCCCTAGAGAAAAATGTATTACCTGAAATAGGTTTAATGGCCTTCCTGCATTTACCAGATCATGAGATACCCATACAGGCCCTTTAAGATCCGGTCCTAACGTCTATGAGAAAGATATGGCATATTTTAAGACACATATAAAATTAATTCATCTGTATCCATTCCTTTGGGTAGAAAACCCAAACTTCCAGGATGGCGTGGCTGCCTTTTAATTAACTCTGTTTTGCATTCATAACAATATGCTAGTGGTGCGGTGTGACAATTATGTAGTATATCTAATGACTGATTGTTATTTTCTGTTGAATTCATATATGACAATGTATATTGTATGTCATTTTGTAATGTAATCTCAACGTGTGCTTTGCAAGATGACATGAGTTTTAACTTAGGCAAGTGTCATTAATCTGTTGAAAATAGCCAGACTAGGGAGAGAGAGGATCCTGGAAGAGTTTGAAGCCTCAAAGTTGTAAACCATCTAGCCAAGCAGAAGAGCAAAGGTGGGAAATCAGGTCCTGTGAACATTCCGATCTCAGGACATCCCTAGCTCACTTCGAAAACCCTGTGATATTTGGGAGATCAATCTATCCTTATTGACAGCTAAATTCCAAAGGAGGGGGGGTGAGAGCTATGTGAAAAAGGGTTTAAAATCTTCTGCTGGGTTGGGTATGCTTGATCGATGAGGAAAAATCCAACATCTACAAGCCCTCCAACTAAAATCCGAATTTCTGGCAAACCGATGTGAAAATAAACAGACATACCTTTAAGCCGACGCTGGAGATCTCCGATTGGATCACCATGCTGACAGCAAGTTATCCCGATTGGTAAAGTGTTCGGCACTGCAGCTTGATGTCATCGCTACGTCTGTCAATAGAAATTTAAAGCGTCAATGTCGGGTTAAGTGTTTAAACACTTAACCTTAGGGGTCCCTTCATCATCCATCATCATCTATTTATTTATATAGCGCCACTAATTCCGCAGCGCTGTACAGAGAACTCACATCAGACCCTGCCCCATCGGAGCTTACAATCTAAATCCCCTAACATACACACACAGACAGAGAGATTAAGGGCAATTTAATAACAGCCAATTAACCTACGAGTATGTTGGTTTTTTTTGGGAGTGTGGGAGGAAACCGGAACACCCGGAGGAAACCCACGCAAACTCCACACAGATAAGGCCATGGTCGGGAACCAAACCCATGACACCAGTGCTGTGAGGCAAAAGTGCTAACCACTAAGCCACCGTGCTGCCGATATGGACCACAACTTTGTAGCACAATGATGCATGACAGGCCCTGTCTAAAAATTCCTTGCCTTCTGTTAATGAAGCAAGAATCGTGAACCTCTTTATTTTTTTGATAGCTCTTTCACTCTGAGGAAGGAGCATGTGGTGCAGACTGCAAGTCCTTCCTTCTCTGTTCTCAGATGTACTGCTGGTACTGCATGACATGACTGCGCTGTGATCGAGTGCAATTTTATTGTCCGATTTATTATCCACCAAGCTTTACCCGCTTACTTAACCTATTTAACAAGAGTTGGAACTGCAGGCTAAGCATGATGCATAAATAAGAGCTGGGGCCAATGGGGCATAAAGCAGGAATGTAGTACTTAAAGGGTAGAGCTATCTTACTAGATAGATATTTCATGCTGCTCTTAGAAAAACACAATATATAAAAGACAGTAGAAAAGAGCACAATTTAAAAGTTAGTTTCAGTAAAAAAAATGTTGTTAAAATTGCAATGGAAAATGACGTGGTACAGGGCGGACACTTTTAATAAAAAAACCCTAATGGCCAGATGGATAATAGAACAAAATAAAATTAAATTAATTAAAGAATGGATACATGAGAAAATGTAATGTAATAAAAGAATAAACAATAAAACATAAAATAGCACATAACATAAAAAGAAAAAGAAAAAAAATAGCACATATAATGTTAATAGCTCTGCTTAGGAATACTGGCGTAGTGGAGCAGCAAAGAACTAGTATCGTAAATCAGGAACGTTCAGGCAGATCTTACCCTATTATTCCCTAAGAACATGGCCAACTTTGATTGTTCATAGAGACCTACTCCTAGTTCCTTGATCAAAAAAGTCTATTGATTAAAGGTATGAAATTTACCCCACAATCAAAACCTAACAAATTTGACAGCGATATTGACAATCACAGTTTTTTAGAAAAATTTGTTTATTTTCTGAGAAATCCTGTTAGCACATCACATAAACAATTATACTCATACCAATTTACATCTGCAAAGTAATTTCTATTATAGCTAAAGGTCCCATAGTGGTAACCTTCCAGAAACTGGAACAAGACTTAGAGAAACTGCTGAGAAAATTGAAGACACAACATAATAACTCAGAAGTGAACGAAAAGCCTTGGAAGAACCTAAAAACAATTAAGACATTGTCATTAAACCTGCTGATAAAGGAGGTGGAATTGTAACTATGGATACAATTAAATACCTGGAAGAATCTGAACGATTGTGATCATACATATCGCAAACTAAATAACGACCCAACAAAAAAATTCCAGAGTGAACTACACGATTTACTAGAAGGCCTAAAATATAGGGATCCTCACAAAGAAGGATTTGGTTACATATATATCCAAGATCCAAAAATTCCAGTCTTCTATCACCTACCCAAGCTGCCGTTACATTCCAACACCCCTCCAGGAAGCCCTATCATATCCGAAATCAATTCAATCACCTCAAACCTTTCAGGATCTATTAATTCTTTTCTACAGGAGTTAGTATACAAAAAGTCACCTTAGAGATACTAACGCTATTTTACAGATTATGGAAAAATTACATGGAAAGATTTACCTTTATGCTGGGCACCTGTGATGTGAAATCATTGTACATATGCATCCAACATGTTGATGGATGTGCACACACATACCACTATTTATGCAATAATACGAATCTGGAAAATGAGCAAATTAATTTTATCATGAGTGAGATTGAATACATCCTACAACATTACTACTTCTGGCATGGAAGAGACTTTTATAACCAGACTACCAGGATCATAATGGGGACACATTTCGCACCAAGTTATGCAAATCTTTTCATCGCAAAACGGGAAGCTGAATGAATTGGTATAACAATCCACGTCTAACCAACCTAAAATGTTGGAAAAGGTATATAGATGATGTGTTTTTTATCTGGGATGGTGAAGAGAAAGTTTTCCATGAATTTTTAAAGTATATCTCTTGTAGTGCATTAAATATCGAGTTTACTGCTGAGACAAGTTCAACTCAAGTACATTTTCTTGATTTAATGGTATATGTAGATAACGGTGTAATAAAAACAAAAACACAAACAAAAAAGGTGGATTGTAACAACTTCCTCCTAGCCTCCAGCAATCACCATAAAAAATGGATCAACAATATCCCAAGTGGGCAATCCAGGAGACTACAAAAGGAATTGTACTAGTTCTGAAGTATTTCAAATACAAGAGGACCAACTCAAACAGAAGATCAGGGAAACAGAATATAGTGAAAAAATATGGCATTGGAGGAAGTTAAAAAAATAGATAGAAAGCAACTCCTTGAATATAAGAAGATCGAAACACAGGTAATCCCTGATAATGCTGTTATTTCTCAATTTAATAGCAATGTGAAAGCAATAGAAGAAATTATTTACAGACCCTGGCATATTGTGGGATTGGATGAAGAAGCCAGAAAAAACAACAATTATTTATAGAAGATCAAAAAACTTATGCAGTATCCTGATAAAAAGCTGCATACCTTTTTCTATTATTAAGAGAAAACACAAGGCTTCCATTGTTGTCTCACCTGTAAAGCTTATAAGAACAATGGTTAGATCTCTATTATTATTATTATTATTATCGTAGATTTGTAAGGTGCCACAGTGCTCCGCAGCACCGTACAGTAGGGCAAACAATACATACATAAAACAGGGACGTACAAGGTAGACAAAATATACGCAGACATGAAAACAAAGGGTAAGAAGGACCCTGCTCATTAGAGAGCTTACATTCTAAGTGGAAGAGGGCACAGCTGAAATAAGAGGAGCAAATTTGGTTCAGAGTGGAGGTTGGGACAGTTGTGAGGGTGCATTAGTGTGAATAGTGTTATCAGGGATAAGGTCGCCTCTAAAAAAGAGATGGGTTTTCAAAGAGCATCTAAAGATTTGAAGGCTGTGGGAAAGTCTGATGAGCGTGGCAGGGAAATCCATAAGTGGTAAGCAGCATGGGAGAAGTCTTGTAGGTGTGAGTGAGAGGTGGTTACCAGAGACAAGACAAGGCGCAGGTCAGAGGTAGATTTAAGAGAGTGGGAGGGAGAGTATTTTGAAATGAGATTCGAGATGTATGCAGGGGTGGTGTTGTTGAGGGCTTTGTAGGTAAGGGTGAGTAATTTTAATTTGATTCTGGAGGGCACAGGGAGCCAGCATAGGGATTTGCAAAGTGGTGCAGCAGATGTGGAGTGGTGAGAAAGGAAAATCTGACTTGCAGCAGTATTTAGGATGGATTGAAGTGTGGCTATATGGGTGTCAGAAACGTCAGATAGCAGGAGGTTGCAATAGTCAAGACAGAGATGGTGAGAGAATGGGTAAGAGTTTTGGTAGCATGTTGAGTAAGAAAAGGGCGTATTCTGGCAAAGATTTTAAGGTGGAGTCGACAGGACAGTTTGGATGTGAGGAATAAAGTAGAGGGAGACTGAGGAAATTGTGGTGTTATTGATAGTGAGGGATATTTGAGGGCAGGTGGTGACTCTGGCTGGAGGGAAGATAATAAGCTCTGTTTAGATAGAACATGTTGAACTTTAGGTAGCAATGGGCCATCCATGTAGAGATAGCAGAAAGACAGTTGGTTACACGATATAGTACAGAAGCAGAGTGGTCAAGGGAAGAGATATATATTTTGGTGTCATCAGCGTAGAGATGGTATTGGAGGCTGAATGAGCGAATTAGTGCCCCAAGAGAAAGAGTGTACAATGAAAAAGGGTAAAAGGGCAAGAGCAGTGCCTTGTGTGACCCCAACAGATAGAAGGAGTGGAGGGGAGGATGTAACAGAAGTAGAAACACTAAAGGAGCAAACCAGGAAAGAACTGTGTCACGAAGGACAATGGAGTGAAGGGTGTGTAGGAGAAGAGGGTAATCAACAATGTCAAAAGCAGCAGAGAGGGTCCAGGAGAATGAGTATGGAGAAATGACCCTTAGATTTTGCAGTAAGTAGATTGGGGAGGAGAGAAATAGGGTGGTAGTAGGAGAGAGAGGCTGGATCGAGAGATGGTTTTGTTAGAATTGGTGAGATGAGCGCATGGTTAAAAGAGAATGGAAATGTGCCACTGGAAGAGAGGGAGCAGAGAAGTTGTGAGGGAATAGTGCGAGGGGACAGGTTGTAGGGTGAGATAATGAGATAAGTGCAGAGACTTCATCTTCAGTTACTGGAAAGAATGAACTGAAGGTAGATTGGGGAGTCTAGGCAAAGGTGGGTACAGCGGGTGGAATTTGGCATGAAGAAATAACTTGTCAAATGGTGTCGATTTTGTCTTTGAAATAGGTGGCAAAATCATGGGTTGTGAGGGAGGAGGTGCAGGTGGACAGAAAAGTGAGTTGAATGTGGTAAAGAGGCGACGTGGATTAGAAGACTGGGTGGATATTAGAGATTTGAAGAATGTTTGTTTGGAAATTGAAAGGGCAGTGCTGTAAGATGAAAGGAAGAATTTATAGTTGAGAAAATTGGGAAAGGAATGAGATTTCCTTCAGTATCGCTCTGCAGTGCGGGAGCACTTTTGCAGGTAGCGGGTCTGCTTGGTTTGCCATGGTTGGGGTTTGGATCGGCAGAGACTATATGTAGTAGCTGGAGCTTGTCTAAGGCTGAAGTGAGTGTTCTGTTATAGAAAGAGGCAGCCTGGTTATGACAGGAGAATGCAGTCATTAATAGTTGTTCTAGTGAAAATGAGAAGTGGATTGGGTTAAGAGTACTTAAGTTTTGTTGTGTACGTGTGTATTTGGGTGCGTGGGGGAGGGCATGAGGTAAGGTGAGGCTGAAGGAAAGGAGGTTGTGATTGGAGAGTGGGAAGGCTAAATAGAAGAAACTAGAGATCTCTATTAAACTAACTACCCATTTTTCTTTAAATACCTTTATTCATAAAATACCAACACACAATGTACACATACAATGTAGAAAGTCAATGTAGGCCAAAATAAGTGACAGAATATACATCTGGGGGTGGCTGTTTGACACAGAAGAACGTACAGAAAAGATAACAAAAAGGCAAATAAAATACATATTCGATTAGATGGCCTGAACTGTGTTAAAATATTAAATACCAAGCCATTGAATGATATATCAGAGTGTGAGATCTATTTTCTGTAATGTAATAAGGGACGAGGGAGGGGGGTGTAGACTGAGACAAGGCACGGGACCCCCGGCGGCCAACGTTCCTCTATTTCAGGAAAACGGAATCAACATATGACATCAAATTTGACAGGTTATAAGAAGAGGGATGAAGTGTCCTGAGGGTGAGCGCTGGTGTAATGGGAACTGGAGGGGTTATTATATATCAACCAATCGCACTATATTTGGGAGAATTTGTGGGATTTATTGTTTAGATATGCTGAAATTGTTTCCATTGATGCCAGGAACCAAATTTTATTTATGAGGTGCTGTCTAGATTGGGCGTCTGTTTTTTTCCAGTTCTTAGCCACTAGTCATCTGGCTGTGTTAAGAATTTGTATGGCCAGCTTCTCTGCATACTTATTGCAGGACCAGGGACATTTAGTAATTTGAATCTGTGTAACTTCACTTATTAGAGCAGCTACATCATCCCAAAACACAGCAGTTTTAGGGCAGGACCACCAGATGTGAAGGAACAAGCCCCGTTCACCAAATCCTTGCCAACATAGATTAGATGTGGTCCGGTATATTGTTTTCAACCTATTTGGAAAAAGGTACCACCTGAAATAGATTTTATAAGCGTTTTCTTTCACAAGGGAGGATAAAGTTGTCTTCGAGACCCACCAACTCTCCATTTTGAGTCAAATTCAAATGGAAGATATTTCACCATCAGACAAGCTATCAACTGTAATACAGAAGGCGCAAATCTATATGTTGGAATGTCCTTGTGGCCTTCATTAGATTTGAAGGGCAAAACAGGCGCTAAAAGTCAGAATTGTTGAATATATTACGAATATAAGAAAAGGATTGAAAATACAAAGTCTTTCTAATCACTTCCTCACCAATCATAATTGTAACCCCAAAGATTTAAAATTTATAGGCATTTAACACATTAAATTTTTTTGGAGAGGAGGAAACTTCATAGAAAATATTTCAAGTGTTGAGGCAAAATGGATTCATGAAATGAAAACTTTGGTCCATTAATGAGCACTCGATCTTGGTTCTTTTTTAGACATTTAGGGCTAGATTTACTAAGCTGCGGTTTTGAAAAATTGGGGATGTTGCCTATAGCAACCAATCAGATTCTAGCTTTCATTTATTTAGTACCTTCTACAAAATGACAGCTAGAATCAGATTGGTTGCTATAGGCTACATCCCCACTTTTTCAAACCCGCAGCTTAGTAAATCAAGCCCTTAGTCTTTTTTTTATTTTTATCAATTCCTCTTTTAATGTTTTTTTTTCACTTTGCTTATTATATTTATTTTTATTTATTTATTTTACTTTTTATTTTCTTTGCTTACTTATTTTAAAAATTAATTCTATCTTATTTTATTTCATTTTGGCACATGGTACTATATTGACAAGATTTATCCTACTTATATAGTGATTTTAACTTAATTGTCCATCCATTAGAAATAAAGGGTACGCTATAGCCTATCTGTCATCTAAACATCATCCTTGAAAAATGAAACGCGTAGGGTTAAAGCACACCACTACATTCTTTTTGACCCATGATGGCTTTTGCTATCTTTCTGTCCAAACTCACTTCCGCACTCTACATGTGGCTTGTACGATCGAGAAGCTAAAGGTGTACCAAGTGTGTTTGAATTACTGAGAAACCAGGAGAAGATCTCTATTAGCAGTCAAAGTGAGACGTGTTCTTAGGGCATAATAGGGTAATATCTGCCTGAACATTCCTGATTTACAATACCAGCCCTTTTCCGCTCCACTACACCAGTATACCTAAATAGAGCTGTTAACATTATATGTGCTATTTTATTTTATTATTTTATTTTTTCTGTTTCTTATTTCTCTTCATGGTATGTGCCATTTTATGTATTCTTGTTTATTCTTTTATCACATTATATTTTCTGATTTATCCATTCTTAATTAATTAAATTTTATTTTGTTCTATTATCCATCTGGCCATTATTTTTTTTATTATAGGTGTCCTCATTATACCACTTAATTTTCCATTGTGTTTACTGATATTACATTTTACATTGCGCTCTTTGCTATTTTTTTTGTTTTGTTTATATAAAGTAGGAATGAGCCGGGGGGCACAAGTGAAAACTCTGAGGGCCGCATGCAACCCTAGGGCCAGCTGTTACCCATCACTCTACTACATTTTTAGATGAGTGGTGGGGTTTGATTTTTAAAAAAAACACCTACTATTCTTTTGCATTTAACTATGTAAAGTAAAATCTCTGCAAATGTGGACATATCCAAAAACTAACGTTATCTCTGGATTTCTTTCTGGTAAAACATTTCATAAGCACTGTATAAAAATATTGTCAAAACAACAATCATTCAGACAGTCACTTGGAACAACAAACTATCTTGTTATCAATAATGTTTTACTTTCATCTAGTGACATATCAAAACAAAGCCTTTTTGCTATCATACAATTTTCTTTGCTCTTAAATTTTTATGGCAGCTTCAAAGAAGCTAATGCTACAAATGTAAAACTGGTGTAAATCAGTATTCTATTTGAGCATAATTTACATTGTGTTAATGATTAGCTCCGAGCTGTATTTTTATTAGTATAATACACGCATTCTCTTGAAATATTTTACTACAACCTTTATATTTACCTTACGTTGAATTTATTTATGACACTTGAACTTTTACCATGTAACATTTTATTTATACTGTTATACTGCCATCTATTGGCTGTACTTTGCCTAGTTTTGTATTTTATCCACAATGTCATATATAACTAGAGATGGGCGGGCTCGGTTCCCCGAGAACCGAACCCACCCAAACTTTGGGTATCCGAGTACCAAGCCGAGTAGGCTCGGTACTCTCCCGCCCGCTCGGAATCCAAATCGAGGCCGAACGTCATCGTGACGTTGTCGGATTTCGGGGCTCGGTTCTCGCGATACTTGAAGATTATAAATACACGCCTCCACAGCAATCCATCGCCATTTGACAGAGGGAGAGAGCAGGGTGTAGTCACAGGCTGATTAGAGCAGGGACAGAGAATACAATATTCTGATTCCAATTGTGCTAACAAAAATCGCTAGAGGAGAGAGGAGGATAGAGGAAGTTTTTTTTTCTTCAATATTTGGCACTCAAAGTGCATTTTGGGTGTCCCCCATTATTTTGCCTAAATATTTCTGTCTGTCAAAATTACTATCTGTCAGCAGTATCTTACCAAATAATTTTTAGCACTCCAGGGGCACACGGAGGATTTGTCAGGGGGGGGGTTTCCTCCGCCCCCGGAAAAAAATAAAAATCTAGAGACCTGCAAATCTATTCGCATATGCGGTAGCGCCGTTTCGGCTGCACTGTAGTATACAGCAGCCGCGGCGCTGTCAATACAGCACCGCCACAGACGCTTCTTAGATAGCGCCGCGGCTGCTGTATACTACAGTAGGGCACTTGTAGGCCACTTTTTAGCGAAAGGGGGGGGTTTCTGGAGACCCAGAAACCCCCCCTGCGTGCGCCACTGCACTCCCCAGTGCTTTTGGGGTGTCCCCCATAATTGTTCTGTCACCAGTCCTGATGGTAGTGTTCCCAGTATGTCATCTGGGCAAGGCGATGTCAAACTACACAGTGTTTCGAAATCAGTCCAAAAAACACACCCCAAAATTTTTTTTACTGTGTTGAAGTGAAAAAGAAGTGTAACTGAAAAAATTGCCAACATGCCATTCTACACACGCGGTGGCAAAGAGAGAATGAGGCCTTCACCTTTGTCTATTAGTGGCAGATCCCAAAAAGTTACCGAGCCTACAAGTGGTGCACAACTACTGTTACGCGTCAAAGCCGAGCTGCAAGATACCAGTAAGGCATTAGAGGATAATGTTTGCTCTGATTTACAAATGACACCAATCCCTGTGGAGAGTTCATCCAACAGTGGGATGTCTAATCGTGAGCGTTCTGTTAGTGTACCCATAAAGCGGGGCCCTTTCAGCAGCTCTGCTCTTGTGTGCCTGAACAGCCCGAGTGTAGCTGGTGATACACAAATTGAGGATGCCACTTTGGAATTAGAAGAGGATGAGGGGGAGATTTGTGTAGGCGATGAGGGCGCTAATAAGGGTGTTGATGATTATGATGCAGACAGATACCAAATTGCCTTTCTCAATTTCTATTTATATTCTAGATTATATAATGGCTGAATAGTTTTCTATTTTACTCCTAGTGGAGAGGGGATCTGATGCAGACAGATACCAAACTGCCTTTGCCCATTTCTTTGTATATTCTAGTTCTACAGTCTATGCAGGCTGCTTTTTTCCTATTTTACTACAAGTGGATGGGGGGGGGGGGTGGCTGATGCAGACAGATACCAAACTGCCTTTGTCCATTTCTTTGTATATTCAAATTTCTAGTTCTACAGTCTATGCAGGCTGCATTTGTTCTATTTTACTACAAGTGGATGGGTGGGGGGGCTGATGCAGACAGATACCAAACTGCCTTTGTCCATTTATTTTTATATTCTAATTCTTCAGTCTATCCAGGCTGCTTTTTTTCTATTCAACTACAAGTGGAGATCGGGGGAAGGGGGGGGGGGCGCTATAGAGACAGAAACCAAACTACTTTTGTCCATTTCTTTAGATATTTAACTAGAAGTGTAGAGTGTAACATACACCCAAAGACAATGGCTGCATTGCCAGATGGCTAAGATGGAGAGGAAGACAGTCAGGTTCGTGTGCAGAATTAAGGACGGCCTACCAGGAATTAAACTGTTTTCTTCTTAATTTATTAGCTTTAGAATTACCTTACTTATCCAAGAAACAGGTGGAGCACTAAATTTGGTTACTTTATGCCCAAAAACATTGATTTTCCAACAAAATAGCAAAACAAAACCAAACAAAACCAAAACCAAAACACGCAATGGTGGTTTTGCAAAACCAAAACCAAAACACGACTGTAATCCAGATCCAAAACCAAAAACAAAAACAAAACACGGGGTCAGCGACCATCTCTATATATAACCTGGTAGATTTACGACTTGAGTTCCAAAAAATTCAAGTTGACATGCACTAACTCTGCAAATTTCTATCTGGAAATTATAAAATAGAAAGCCTTTTATATACTTGAGACTATTTTTCTGGAAAGAACACATTAAGAGTGTATTTATAACACGGGTCAACTAAACACATAGAGCAGTACCAAAATGTTTTATGATTTACTGGTGCTATAAGGTGGGAAACTATTCACGATCCATCCACTAATACTATCAATTGTAGTAATATTTTTCTTTTGGTCAGCAGAGATGATCCTTCATGCAGGAATGACCATAGTATGATAAGGCTGAAACTACTTGAAAGACACAGCATCACTGGTTTTGACGAATTCCAAAAAAGTGTGTTTACAGACCATTGTTATCTGGATTATAATCAGAATGCCTAAAGTCTAAGCTCTTCACAAGAAAGATAGGCTTTATTCTTTGCTCAATTTTAAGTTACATATCACATGAGCTCATGTAATATCACAACAGACTTTTTCTTGACAATTTGAAGACCCAAAGGTCCTTTCTTCAGATTCAGGACTGATCTTGCCAAGACCACATCATTGCAACTCTTAATTAACCATTGTTAACCATTCAGAGTAGTCATGGCAACCAAACTTTGTTATTACAAGATTTGTAATGGGTATCCAGATTCGGTTCTCCAGAGTGATCAATGTTTATTATAATCTTCCTGGCTCTTTATTACTACCCCAAAACTTCAGCCTCAAGTATTCCGTCACCACAATGTGACGACTGCTGGGCATGGGCCTTGATAGTATGCCCAGTGAAAATAAAGGTTCACACCTAATCTCAGCAATTGGTGCTCAAAGTGTGCTTATAAATGTACTTCTTCGACATTGGGGGGAGATGGGGGTCTCACCCTATACTTTTATTGGCACCAATGCGGCACTCAAAGTATTGTAATATACACCACAAAGCTGACACTTGTAATAAGACCCCAAACACAGTGCACTTTGTAAAATAAAACAAATACAAATAGATAATTCTACTTCCCCCCATATCCTCAACCTGCCCATGGGCTAGACAAACTGGGTTGATCACCCATGGAGCTACCCTTCTAGAGTGAAAGCCTGGCTAGTGCCTCTATTGGGGAAGTGCAAAAAAGTTGACACTACGGGCCTGAGTCATTAAGGAGAGCAAGGCAAAAAAAAGGAGTAAATTTTCTCCTGGACAAATCATGTTACAATGCAAGGGGTGCAAGTTAATTATTTTGCACGGAAGGAATAATACTGTCTGCTTTTCATGTAGCACACATTTACTTGATAGCGTAATTACTACACTCAAATTTTAAGTTGATATAGGACATGCTCTACCCCAACTATAAATCTTTCTCCACATTTTAAATTTACCTCCCCCTCAAATGCAACATGGTTTTGCCCAGGTGCAAAGTTACTAATTTTTTCCGCTTTGCTCTCCTTAATAACTCAGGCCCTACATTTCTATCTGAAAATTGTCAAATAGAAAGCCCTTTATATACTTGAGAGTATTTGTCAGAAAAGTGCACATTAAGGGATGTATTTACCATACGAATCAACTAGACACATAGTGCAGCACAAGGTGGGAAACTATCTATGTATGTTGGCATATCTACAATAATGTTGGCAACTGAAGTATTCACTAATACTATCAATTGTAAGTTATTTTTTTGATCAACTTATATGATTCTACATGCAGGAATGACCTTAGTATAAAGCTGAAACTACTTGAAAGATACAGCATCACTGGTTCTGACGATGTTAGGAATCATAGTAATACTTCTAACTCTGCAACCTGATCTGCAGGTCATCAGTGTGAAGTCTTCTTATGGGAAAAGATGACATATAAGAATACTGCTGAGACGATGTGCACTGTAAAACCATCTAGACTTTACCTGAATTCAAAACTTTTTGGAAATCTCTACATTATTACCATAATGTTTTATTTATATAGCACCAAAATATTACTTGGTGGTGTACATTGAGGGGATCATTATACAAACCAATATAATACAATGACATGAAACTGAAGGTAAAAGTGGCCCACCCAAATGAGCTTATAATTTAAGAAGACAGTCTCAGCGGGATTTATACGGCACTCCACCTTGCCAGTCAGGACAAATATTTTCTTTGTAGAGAAGAAAGATTGATCTATATAATGCTATATTGATTATGAAGTCTTAAATAAAGATAACAATCCGCAACCATTACCCACCTCCCACTTCATCCAGAGCTTCTGGAACAACTATGATCAGGCAAGTACTTCACAAAAGTACACCTAAAACTTTATCAGCGTTTGTGTCAGTGATAAATGGAAAACCGTTTTTCATAGCCGTTATGTTAATTTTGAATTCTTAGGGGCATATTCAATTAGGTTTCCGGTCCGCGGTGACGCACATTACCGTGAAAAGTGCACAGTATTGACGGTAATCCAGTACCGCAATAACGCAGATTTTCCTACGCAACCCCATGGGGTGCGCATGAAAATCCACATTATTGTGGTACCGTGGATTGACTTTGCGGCCCTTTCCGGCACTTTAGTGTGGACCAGAAACCTAACTGAATATGCCCCTTAGTAATACCTATGCTTTTATCCATCAATTTTTCAACACTTTGCCCATGAATTGTTCCATGAACTATTAGGTCATATACTTTGATGATATTCTAATTTACTCTAAAAATACTACCTGTATGTTCAGACTGTCTTAAGCAGCCTCTTTGGAAAACTTCAGAAATGTAAATTTGAAGTTGCTACTGTTGACTTTTCTAGGACACATCCTTTCACCTGAAGTTCTTTAGATGGATCCTGCATAAATAATAGCCATCAGAGATTCCTTTTCAGTTTAACTTCTAAAATCCTTTAGCCTAATTAATGGCTTACATAAACTATGAGAGGGAGTAGACCAGTGATGGGCAAACTTTTTCAGGAGCGGGCCAAATAAAAAAGAAAAACTTTAGGCGGGCCAATATAATTTATTAAAAAACTCAAATATCGAAATATATAATACAAATTTTTTGAATGGGACTGGAGGGTGTTATATAGCAGTGTTACCTCTATAAGTGCAGCGATCGTACAGACACAGCACTTATTTCAGCAGGTTGTTGCAGATCCGTCATTCTGGTGAGCCACTAACTGACAACATAGCAGCCAATCGAAATCCGCCTTAGTATATGGCCCAGCCCATCTCTTCTCACATGACTTTCAGCCATTAGGGGGCGGGCAGGTGTTTGAGTGATTGACATACAAAGTGTCCTTTTAGGAAGGAGGATGAAGTGTAATGGAGGAAATAGCTGGGAAGGCATAAAAATGAAGGTACTGACACACAGGGGCGGCCCTAATAATTTTATGCATATTTTAATGAAATTTTTAAAAATATTGGCGGGCCAGATAGAACCTCTAAGTGGACCGGATCTGGCCCACGGGCCGTAGTTTGGCCATCACTGGAGTAGACAATGGGACTGATTATTTCCACTTTTTGTGTAAATGTTATTACTACATCACTGGAAGTGTGCTGATAAATGGACTTTGGGAGGAGATGGGGTCTCACGCTATACTTTTATTGGCACCAATGTGGCACTCCGAGTAATATACCACACAAAGCTGACACCTGTAATAAGAAGCCAAGCACAGTGCACTTTGTAAATAAAACAAATACAAATAAATAATTCAACAGACACCATGCTTCCACCCACATTATGAACCTGCTCCAGTGTTAGACAAACTGGGCTGCTCACCCATGAGTTTGCCCTCCTATAGTGAAAACCTGGCTAGTGCCTCTATTGAGGAGGAAGTGCCTCTACTGTGGAATGAAAGTGCATGGCAAAGGCCATCCCTCACAGTGCACCCTCTCTACCCTTTCATTTCATTACAATAATCTACCCCTGCAAAATAAAATCATGTTTTCGCACTGCTCTGTAAAACGTAGTTCACCGGAGTGCATACTAAGCTGGGAAGTTCCTGTTCTCTGTTTTGGAATTACAGTTAAACAGCATGTATGTCATGCTGCATAAACACGCTATGTTTCACTCCTGAGAGTTGACACTCCAGTCTTTCTACATTGTTATCTACATGGTGTCAGGAGTTGGCAGACATGGCTCAAGGTCTCTGGTTCATTAACCCTCTCATACTTGATGAGAACATCGCTGACAACTGGTTCCAGTTCAGGAAGGAATGGAAAGTATACTGCATCGCTGGGCTATCTGAGAAGTCAAAAAAAGCACAAGCATATACTTCACTAAATATGGCTTGTGCAGAGGCAGTAGATAAAGTGGACACATTTGTCTAGGAGGAAGGAGAGGATAATGTTAGGGCTAATGGCTACCAAGATAAACTTTTACAACAGATGGTATGGAGATCTTCACCTTCAGCAGTCGTCTTTCCCGTAGAGCTTTATGTGCTCGCAGGTATATGGATGCCCCCAGGTCTTAAGCTCTTGTGTAGTAAAAGTTTATCTATGGCGGCCCTAGCGCAGATGGGAAGGAGAAACTGGAGGCAGGAGACAAATATCAGAGACAGTCCAAAGGTTGTGGATCGGCAGAAAGCAGAGTAAACAAGAACAGTCCCAAGGTCAGGGCAGGTAGCACGCAAGGATTTATCCAAAAGACAGGCAGAGTTCAGGGGTAACCAGAGTTCAGGCAGAGTCCAGAGTCAAGCCAAAGGTCACAAAGGTTATTCAAAATAGAAATCAGGCAGAGTTTCCAAAGACAGAGCTGGTCAGCAAATGTGAGGTACATTCAGGACTCTATAACCAGCAGGGCTATGCCCTCCCTGCCTTAAATACTAGTGTTGCCCAATCAGGAGAGACAGCCAGGGAGCCTTATCAGCCAAAGGAGGCTGTTAATTCATTCAATCATTGCACATGCGCCCGGCTGGCCCTGTTTGCTGGGAGGTGGCACTGAACACAATAGCGTCCTGGCCGTTGCCATGGTGACAGCCGGGTCAAAAAGGCCAGAAGTAATGTCCTGGCTGTCTCCATGACAACTGGGACGCAATCTGATGGGGGCAGAAATGAGCCAGCATGGCTCGTAAGAGTATCCCCCCTTGAGGAGGGGTTAAGGGACCCCAACACCTGAGTTTCCTGCACCAGGAAATGAACTTGCCCCTTTTAAAATTAAGAATTTTTATCTACGTGGTCAGGCGAGATGATTTGTGACTGATTAGGTCTAAACTTGCTTGGAGATATGACAGGCTTTAGAAGAGAACGGTGGAAAGTATTTGGAATCTTCAAGAAGCGAGGGAGTCTTAACCTGAAAGTGACAGGATTAACCTGTTTAATGATGAGGAAAGGCCCAATAAATCTAGGACCAAGCTTTTTACAGGGTTGCCTAAGCTTAGTTTTGCAGGTGAAGAGCCAGACCTCCTGACCAACTTTGAAGGAGCAGACTGTTCGATGGGGTTCTGAAATTTTTTTTCACTGGAAGTGGGCCTGAAGCAGGGTGGAATGAACCTTTTTCCAGATAATCTTGAGACAGGAAGTCGTAGAACGAATCTATGGAAGTCCTGAAGAGGTGAGAGTGGACAAGGAGTTAGAGCTGGGATGAAATCCAAGATTACAAAAAAAAGGTAAGATCTGGGTGGAAAAATGACATGAGTTATTATATGCAAATTCAGCCCAAGGGAGCAATGTTGACCAATCATCATGAATTTCAGAAGTACAGAATCTTAGAAATTGTTCAAACGATTTGTTGACCCTTTCTGTCTGACAATTGGACTGGGAATGATATGCTGATGAGAGACTAATGTGAATCTTGAGGAGTGCACAAAAAGACTTCCAGAATTGAGCAACAAATTGGGAACTACGATCTGAGACAATATCCGTGGAAGATCATAAAGACGGAAGACATGTTGGACAAAAAGTGAAACCAGACTATGTGCACTAGGAACACCAGGCAAAGGAATAAAATGTAACATTTTACTGAATTGGTCTACTACCACCCATATAGTGACAATTGCAGGAGTTGACCCGAAGGGCAGTCTCTGGATGTTTTGTTTTTAGCACAAATTCACAGGAAAGAACAAAGTCCCGGACATCTGAGGCTAGAGAAAGCCACCACACGAAACGTGAGAGAATCTCAATAGTCTTGGAAATACCAGGATGTCAAGCAGTCTTGTCCTCATGACATTCAGAGAGAACTGCTTTACAAAGGTGGATTGGTACAAATAAGCGACCTTCAGATGTTTCTGGAGGAGCCAGCCTCTGAAATCGTCAGAGAGTTATACCCAAGTCTTGAGTCAGACCAACGTGAATACATGAGGATGCGTTAATAGGCAATGGTTCCGGAGCAGGCACGTGATGAGAAACAAGGTTTCGAGACAATGCATCCACCTTGATGTCATTGAAACCAGGTCTATAGGTAATAAGAAATCTGAAACGGGTAAAAAATAATGCCCACCGTGCTTGCCTGTAGTTCAGCCTCTTATCAGATTCGATGCACTGAAGGTTTTTGGGATCGGTAATAACCAAAATGCTATGGATGACTCCTTCTAGCCAGTGACGGCACTCTTCAAAGACCCATTTTATAGGCAGAAGTTCCCGGAGGCCAACATCGTAATTAGCTTCAGCAGCAGAGAATTTATGAGAAAGGTAAGCAAAGGGATGTAATCTGTGATTGTGAGAGTCCCTTTGGGATCAGACAGCGCCAGCATTCACGTCAGAGACGTCCACTTCTAGTACAAATGGTAGGCCAGAATTGAGGAGTCTCAGGACAGGAGCAGAAACAAACGCCTTTTTAAGAGCTTCAAACCAGGCAATGGCTTCTGGAAACCAATTGCTAGAGTCTACCCCCTTGCAAGTAAAAGCTGTGATGGGAGCCACCAGGTCTGAGAATGCACAGATGAGCATCTGATAACAGTTTGCAAAGCCCAAGAATCTCTGTATGGCCTTCATATTAGCAGGACGCACCCGATCCAGAATGGCTTAAACTTTGCTAGGATCCATGGAGAATCCATTGGGTGTGATTACATATCCAAGGAACGACACCTTCTGGATTTCAAACTCACACTTTCGAGGTTTGGTGAAGAGGTGATGCTCTCTAAATCTGAGAAAGACCTGTTTGACATAGAGATGATGCTGTGGCAGAGACCAGGAATAAATCAGTATGTCTTCCAGGTACACTACATTGAACTGTCCTAGGATATGACGGAGGACTTCATTGATAAGGTCTTTTGAAGATAGCAGGCGCATTACAAAGGCCGAAAGGCATGGCCAGGTATTCATAATGGACCGATTGGGTGTTGAATGCAGTCTTCCACTCATTGCCCTCCTTGATGCGGATGAGGTTATTAGCTCTACATAGATCCATCCTGGTGTAGACAGTGGAATCCTTGAGTTAATTGAACAATACCTAGATGAGTGGAAGTGGATAGGTGTTTTTTCTAGTAATCTTGTTAAGGTCCCTAAAATCAATGCAAGGAAGCATACTGTCATCCTTCTTGGAAACAAAGAAACATCCGGCTCCCAGTGGAGACTTTGGAGGCCTAATAAGGCCTTTCTGCAAATTCCCCTCCACATAATCTTGCATTGCCTTAGTTTCAGGACTGGAAAGTGAATACAATCTTCCTTTACGTAATTTAGATCCTGGAATTACATCAATGGCATAATTGATATCGCAGTGAGGAGGCAGAGAGTAGGCTGCTCTTTTGGAGAACACATCCTAAAAATCGTGATAAGGCGAAGGAAGCTATTCAGAGAGTGGCTGCAGAAGCCGAAGAGGCAGGATCAGACAGCTTTGAGAACAATGGGAACTCCTGCGAACAATCTCTCCTTTGTTCCAGTCAATAACTGGATTATGAAGATGGAGCCAGGATTGACCTAGGATTAGCCGTAACAGAAGGGCAGTTAATGGGATAGAAAGGTAGTGTTTCAGAATGGAGAGTCCCCACTGTTAGTTGTAATGGAGGTGTAGAAGATCTTGCCACCAGGTAAAGGACCTCCATCCAGGCCACAAACTGTAATAGAGGTGTTAACTTCCACATGAGGAATCCCAAAAGACTTGGCAAAGTCAATATCCCAAAAATTTCCAGTGGTACCTGTGTCTAAGAAGGCCAAGATGGTGGCAAAGCGTGATTCAAAGGCAATATAAGCGGGAACCAGTAAAGCATTTTTGGAACAAATGATCTGTAGGCCAAGACAAACCTCATTCACGTTCTGTAGGCCTGATCTCTTCCCAGTTTATTTGGACAAGAGCGAAGATAAAGGCAAATAAAGGCAATAAAGGCAAAGATCCAGCGTCCTCCTTCTAGTCCTTTCTGCCAATGAAAGACGGTATGCTCCTAACTGCATGGGTTCCACTTCTTTCGGTGATGCAGAGAAAGAGGCAGAATGGACGAAAGAGGAAGGTACCTCTTTTTACGCTTTTATCTCCTTGATACATCTATCGATTTTGATAGCAAGTTGCATAAGGGTTTCCAAGGGAGCAGGTGAAGGGTGTTGAACAAGAGCATCTTTAATCTCTTCAGATAATCCTAGCCAAAACTGTCTGCATTAGCTATCAGTAGACCAACGCCTAAACTCAGCACAATATTTCTCTGCAGAGCGCTGGCCTTGTTTCAAAGATCTGAGATGCCAATACCACCCTATCCAGGTCATCACAGAGTAGACTTAAAGCACTAAAAACGCATCAACCGACTGTAGGGTAGGACTGCTTGGGTTCAGGCTGCAGACCCACGTCTGAGGGTCACTTTGAAGGAGGGAGATCACAATTCCCATGCTCTGTTGCTCAGAGCCTGAGGAGTGAGGTCTTAAGTGAATATACAACTTGCAACTCTCCCTGAATTTACAGAACAAGGTGTGATTCCCAGAGAAGCAGTCTGGCTGGTTTAGTTTGGGCTCCACAGCTGGAGCCCATGGTGATCTGTAAGGACTTAGCAGTTTCCTCTTATAGTGACAGGTAGTGAGCTCCTGGACTACTTGGGACAAGGTTTGGATCTGACCTGCCAAAACTTGCACAGGACTGGGTGTAGACTGGCTAGGATCCATGAAAACAAAGTCATCCAGTAACTTTCTTTTTCAGGCCGGTTATAATGTCAGGGCTAACAGATACCAGTATAAAGTTTTAGAACAGATGATATAGAGGTCTTCAGCTTTTGCAGCCACCTTTCCTATAGAGCTTTATGTGTTTGCAGGTACTTGGATGCCCCCAGGTCTTAAGCTCTTGCGTAGTAAAAGTTTATCTATGGCGGCTGTAGCACAGATGGGAAGGACAAACTGGAGGCAGGAGACAAATATCGGAGACAGTCGAAAGGTCGTGGGTTGGCAGAAAGCAGAGTAAACAAGAACAGTCCTAAGGTCAGGGCAGGTAGCAAGTAAGAATTTCTCCAAAAGACAGGCAGAGGTCAGGGGCAACCAGAGTTCAGGCAGGGTCCAGAGTCAAGCCAAGGGTCAAAACGGGTAGTTAAAATAGAAATCAGGCAGAGTTTCCACAGACTGAGCTGGTCAGCAAATGTGAGGCACATTCAGGTCTCTATAACCAGCAGGGCTATGCCCTCCCTGCCTTAAATACTAGTGTTGTTAAATACTAATATTGTCCAATAAGAAGAGACAGACAGGAATCCTCATCAGTCACAGGAGACTGTTAATTAATTAATACATTCATTGCGCACGAACCCGGTTAGCCCTACTTGCTGGGACACGGTGCTGAACACAACAGTGTCCTGGCCGTTGCCACGGTGATGGCCAGGACAAAGAGGCCAGAAGTGATGTCTCAGACATCGCCATGACAGGGGGCCCCGAGAGGCGCAGAAACGAGCCAGCATGGCTCGTAACAAATAATGAGGACCATGAAGTGTTTCTAAAAAAGTTTGAGGAGATATATTTACCCATAAAGTATGTAATAACGGACAGACATATATTTCATACGACTTTAGAAACTGCCATTCACATGTGCATGCTTAATGAACAGTCTGAGAGGAGAACAAGAGAATTAAGGAAGGAGGCAGAAGTATGTAGCATACAGCACACAACACCACATTACATGCAATGCCAAAACTATGGTGGGCACCACCCACCACAGCGGCAAAAATGCTCGCCCTTTAATAAACGCTGTAACTCATGTAATAAATGTAACCACTTTGCAGAATGCTGCAGCTCCAAATACACAATGGCGACTAGCACACCACATGAAACACTGAGGGAAAGGCAGTCACATAGAGTCGATAACATGGAGACCGAGTCCGAATCACAACCCGCCAATGCGATATATTGTGAGAGTGTAGATCTGGTCGCTGAAAAGGGAGAAGTCTTTACTAGCCTCTGTGTCAAACACAATGGAAACATGCTGAAAATAAAAACTGACACTGGTGTCAAGTGCAACCTCATGTCAAAGACTCTCCTGCACAGAACAAACCCACAGGCACTAATTGACCAGACAGTTTCAGTAAATCTTGTGGCGTACGGAGGTCAAATCATTAAAACTATGGGCATGGCCACACTAGAGTTCATGTGTGTGACATTGCAGTTTCACATTGTTGATCGTGATGTCATACAACTACTAGGACTGACTGATCGTATTAAACTGGGCCTTGAAGACACCAAGCGTAGGGCCAGAGAGTCACTATATTTCCACCATCTTCAGTGACATTGAAAGAGAAGTCTCCATATGTGGCCCCTAAAATGCTTTCAAAGCACTTCAGCCAAAGGAACATCTGCATCTACGCAAGATTCCTGATTCCTGACTGGGACTTTTAACACACTGGCAGGAAGTGAGGCTGTGGGCTATGCATGCTGGGAAACTCCTTTTCTCTGTTCTACATTCTAGTTATGTCATACTTACCAACTCTCCCGGAATGTCTGGGAGACTCCCGCATTTTGCGAGAGTCTCCCGGACTCCCGGGCGAGTGTGGCAATCTCCCGAATTCTGCCTACTTCACTAGGAAGTGCCCCACTTCCTAGTGAAGTGGGCAGAATTAGATCCCAAACGCCGCGATTCCCGGTGAATCAAAGCGTTTAGCCCCGCCCCTGCTGTCAAATGACGCGATTTGCATCATTACATCGCGAGGGGCGGTGCCAAAATGACACGATTTCGGCACCCCGCCCCCCCGCACACCCACCTGCTGCAGAGAGTCTCCCGGCCACCAACTTAAAAAAGTTGGTAAGTATGAGTTATGTATGTCATGCTAAGTAAACGTTTATTTCACTCCTGAGTTGTCACTTCAGTCTTTCGACACCCACATCTACAGCCTACTCATCTGCAAATGTGGCTCTGCAAACCTCTGGCGGAAATCTAGATGCACGTGTGCAGGGCGGGACCAAAGCTGCATTTGCACTGGAGAGCTGCATTATCTGCATTATAAAAGACCTCCATTTTTTATCAAACATGCACAAGGCCATAAGTAGCATGTTTCTGTGACCTGCACAATGTAAGTGAGCAGTTTTGAATTTGTTTAGTATTTATTTATCTTTAGAGAGTGCACTATCAGTGCAAAATATAACCCTCCTCCTCTCCACCCAACCTGCTGGCACCCTCCCCATTGCCCAGTCTATAATGTGGCTTTAGACTGAGGCTATTAGATATAATGGGAAATGGTAGCTGCATTATAGAGAGAACCCCTTTCGGACAGACATTCCTCCTGCTGCACAGACATCCCTCCTTTCGTGCAGAAACACCCATTTTTTCCCACAACCCTTTTGCACCTAGATCCCCACTTACTTTGTAATGCTTCTTCTTATGCTCTGAACCTCCATATCACTGTGTGCAGTGGTCTAAGTGGAAAGTTAGACGTGGGAGTATGAAAAGTGTAAGTGAATTTAATACTTTTACAATGAAGGCAGTAGGAGAAGTGGCGGTATGGCATACCACCATATACCAGCCCACTTCATTCACAGACTATGTGTAGGTTCAGACTCGTTATTATTAGCGTCTCTGTCAGAGATGATGATAGTGCTAAGAAAGCAGAGGCTCATGGGGAGACATTCATTAAAACTAGAGCATAGCAGAAATTGGCAGGAAGATTTATTTTGAAAAATTGTCATATTCCCTGCATGAAATTTATAGAAATGTCATACAGTTTTTAGTCATTTTGTCACATTTTCTATTTAAAGGCCTTCTGCACCAGCCCCCCTACTCCAGGTCTTGTCTGATATTAATTGTGAGTCATTTTGGGGGCCTGGAAAATGTTGCTGTTTGTTAATATGTCACAAACGCAGGTACTTAGAGTTCCCATCAAATCAACACCATTTTAATAACAGGATTTGAAAAACGTTCCATCAGTTACAAAGGAAGAGGAAAAAATATGTAGTTTTTATTCAATATTCTGCAATTTTTGCTGTGGTTTGTTTGTGCAAGTGGTTTAATAAATGTCTACCAATGTACTATAATCAGAAAGACACTCATAGACTGAGATACCATGTTAAAAAAAACCAGAGGAGGGTGGCATGTCCCTGGTAGTGCAGTTGCATGAGCGTAAGAGAGGCAGATCCAATCAGCAAGAATGTCAGCTCTGGGGATTAATTATGTAGTGCATTAAGTGTGATTGATGCAACCAAAAACTGTGCTGGAGAGTAAATAAGTAATACAGGAGATTGTTTATTTCATCAGTTAAGCAGTCTGGCACCAATTCATTTTTCACCAGGAAACTGTCTACACTACAGCTAAAGCCAGCTGTCCATTGCCATTAAAAAACCCATTGGCATGTTTTTCCTAGTATTTGGTAAGGCTAGTAAAAACATTTAAATGTGTATTTGGATAAAACCTATTGGTACCAATAATCCCATACCTACTTCTGGAGTGACCTCCATTGACGCCCCAACCTCTGGTGCAAGCACTGGTTACACACCGCATGTTAAACGTAATCCCATTTGACATAAGTGTCACTGTCCTGTTTCCTAATGCCAGTGGGTTAACAGCCTGTTTATTACTAAACCTGCAGGGTCACCAGTTCACCTACATGTGTAAAGAATGAGTGGTACACTAATTTATTTGCCCTCTCAGTAAGCAGAAGGACTAGGCTGACTCTTTCCAAAAACAAGAATATGGCAGTCATCACACATTGATAACACTCCTTCTTTGAGGGGCTCCTGTCACTCGGAATGTACGACAATCATAGCCCCATGATAACAGTTGCAACCGGTCCTCCCTAAATTATACATAGTTTATATTGGCACAGAGAAGAAAAATGAGTACAGAAGATATCAGCATAATGTAAAGAACAGTATATAATAGTAGCAAGAAGACATCACAGGGCAGCCTATGGTATCAAAAAAACAGCACATTATATTGTATTTTGTCATGTAAGGGATCATAATTTGGGTGTCCTGGGGCATATTCTTCACCACTGGTGGTTAAGTCAATTGCTCTCAAATTATGAATAATAAAAATTTAAATCATATACAGGATTTTAGGAGGTAGAGAAACGACCACTACCGCATGGCAAAGAACTAGTGGTATGGAGACCAAGGCTGCCATCAGTACACCAGTACGGGGCTTGACAGCAGTTTGGGTCCCAACAAGTCCTGTCCCCAAACAGATTTATTAGGGGAGAGGGGGGACTCAGCAGTAAATTAAGGGATGAGGCAGTCTCCCTTTCTAGACAGAAGCTGCTCATAAGATGTGAAATGTAAATATGATCTATATTTTAAAGGAGACAGGCTGCTTTAGATCTCTAGATACTGATTTAAGGAATAGTAATATAAATAATACAATCATTCATTAATTATACAATAGGTTATAAGGTTGAAAAATATGATAACATATTTGTTTACTTTGTTCATTTTATTTACACAACGTCCAGGGTCACCATACTGCTGTAAAACTACATATAGGAAAATCAAATGTGGTTTGTCTGGTTGAAGATGAGTGCACTACAGTTCCCAACCGTCTTTAATTTACTGAGACAGTCCCTAGCTTTAAAGGTGTGTACCTAACAAATGTTTCCCTACAATTGTCTCTATGTTTCACAATTCCTCTTATGCTGTATACTGGATGCAGTTCTCACTATAAAGTCTTATTATTTAAATTTTATAAGCTAATATTTATTGAAGGGGTATATTTAATATGCAAAAAACTTACATTGCAAACAAGCTCAATAAAGGTCTTAGGTCTTTATATTGCACCCAGGTCCGCCTGCACAATACCACACTGGATCTGTTTAGATGTACCTGGCCAGCAGTAACATGTCCCTCAAAATTGTTCTTGCAATTCAGCAACTATGCAGTGCCTGTCTTATATGTTTGCTGAAGTTGGTTATTATGTAATAATTTACAATGCAGGGGCATACATTGCCCCTCTGCTTGAGCTGTGTTCCATTCAACTTGTTTTAAAGAGAATGCGTCTTAAATTGAACATTGAAGGGAGTATCGACACAACATGCAGCATTGTTATCTGTCTGGGCTCTATCTAGCATATATATCCCCAAGTGACTTTGTGGATAACACTTGCGATCACCAGTTTCAGTTGCACACTTTGGACTTTATAAATTTGCATGCACAGAGGTATTCATCCTATATTACCCCTCTGCTTGAGATCTGCTCCACTCAGCAGAGGGCCAAGTGGGTTAAATCAAATGCCCCTGTGAGTGCAAATTTATAAAGTCTAGAGCCATGGTGGGCAGAAGGTGGCCCTCCAAGCCATCATCTGTGGCCCCTAGCTTCCCCTGCTTTATTGTCAGATGTGTTTGTTATATCTTGTAACACTTGCAGATAGGTGTAAATTTCTTTGAAATGTATTATTTTAATATATAACTGAGATTAGGAGATTATTACTGAGATTAAGAGATTGTTACTGAGATTATGAGTAATGTGTGACCCTTTTGAAGGTTAGAGGGACGTCCCTAAATTGTATCAGGATGCCCATCATTGAGTATATAGAGTGAAGTTGAACAACTGCAATCATTCAGTATACAAACGAAGATGAATCAAAATATATTGGCCTAAGTGCATTTCCAGTCAGGGACAAATCTTTGAAATGTGTTTAATCCTTGGAAAGCATGGACAGATACCTATTCCATGTAGCACTTTGTCAGTTATGGGTTTTTGCCCTATAAATTGGCCCATAATTGGAGTTTCCATATTCATTTCATTGAAACTAGATTTCATTCTACTATAAAGTGTCATATGTGAAACAGATTGGGGGTTATTTAGAAAGTGCAAATGTGCCCGCTGCGTCCAATAAACAATTAGTTGTGATCTTTCTAGTGCGCTGAAGACAAAAAGCAAACGTCTGATTGGTTGGTTTAAGCTAAGCAACGTTCGTTAGTAAATACCCCTATGATGTTACTGAGCACAACCACTGAATTATTAAACTGGAGTGTTTAAGGAAGCTGAGCTACTGTAAGGCATTTACACTGTGGCTCTGATAAACTGCTCATTGCCGGGCACTGAAATCACACACATGCCAGTGTGGCACATAAACCCCCAGCAGGCAGACCGAAGCAGTCAGTGTGCATTTCCTCCCCCCGCACAACCATCCCCCGCCCAGACACTGAGGAGGAGGATTAGATGAGGCTGGAGAGATCTCCCTGCAGCTCACAGAGCAAACTCTTCGTCAATCCGGCATTATTATTATTATTACTGGAAGCCCCACTCATTACATCCGGCTGCTCATCCTCCGAGTTCTTCCTGCAGTGAGTATACATACAGCACCTGATGCCATGACATGTCCATCCTTCGCCTGTTTCCCTTACTTACCCATCCGCCTCCCCTTCATACCAGATACCACCCCCACATTGTACTCAGAAGGACCGTTCTCCTCTGTCAGTATCGTGTCCATATCCTACTATCTCTCTGGGCAGTGATCCCTCAGCGGATTCATTATATTTTTTGAGCGGCTGACCTAAGAGTCATTAAAATAAATCCTACACATTCATTATCTGATTTTTTCACACATATCCAGCTAGTTTAGCCATTTTACTGCTGCACCTGGTACAGATGTACATAATGCTAGCTCACTGTATATATAAACATAATACTTTGCATGGGCCTAGTGAATACTCCATAACTTGTAATAAATAGAGGAAACTGGTATTTGAGAATATGCATGTCTTCTGAGAGATAACTAGTTTGTAAATGGAACCATTGTTTCACTATTATACTTCCTAACCTAAAACATGTATTGCCTATGTTTTATACTTTCTTTAATCATTGTACTTATGTTTTTGCACAGTTATGACACTTTTCTGTACATTAATCTCTTAATGTAATTTCCCAAATCTTCCGATGTTTCTGAACTTTGACATCTCTCCCATTTTGTGCAACCATGGGCTTCTGAGAGACCTAAGCCTATGTTAATTATGTGTATTTGTTTATAAGTGTTTATGTTTTCATGTTGCTGTTTTAATTCATAGATAAAGTACTACTACATGTAAAATACATTTTCTTCAAATATAATTTACCGTGCAGTTATGTAGAAGTCCAACTGCTGATATTTGAGAGAAATTTATGATTGAGGGGGGAGATTTCTGTTTTATACATGGGAAATCTTCCTGCCAGTAAGCCTGTTGAAGTACATTGCCTCCCATTTTTTTAATAGTTTGTTCTAAATTTTCCTCATGGTGTTTGCTGCAGACAAAATGTTGTTGAACAACAGGTCCTGTCCTTTCACATCTAAACGTTTTCAAGTTATTATTATTATTATTATTATTATTATTATTATTATTATTATTATTATTATCATTTATTTGTTAGGCGCCACAAGGTTTCTGCAGCGCCGCACATAGCACAAACAGTAGACTATACAGGGTATAACAGTACAGAACAATAAACAAAAAGTACCAATACTTCAGAAACTCCAGGCAGGCAGATGCAATAGACACGGAGCAGAAGAACGGGTAAGGAGACAGGAGGGAAGAGGGGAAGAGGGCCCTGCTCATTCGAGCTTACATCACTAAGTTAGAAGTGATGAAGATATTATACAAAGCATATTAGGTTTAGCCATGCTTTGATTGTTGTAAGCAATAATGATTGCACTGTACGGGGCGTAATAATAGCCATGTGTATGCTATGGGGCCCAGAGGCACAAGTGGCATGGTAAGCGCCCATGTACATTAGCCTAGGGAACTTTGCTCTTTTACACAAGCATTACTTTACTATGAATGCTGTTGGGACTGTACATTTGTCAGGAACTTAGATCTGCTATGTGCATGAAAATAGCATATAAGTTGTCTTAATAAAAGTGGCTGTGCAAAGCACGCGTACGCACTTAGGGACCTATTTATGAACCTTTCAAAGAGATTTAAATCCCCCTAAAACTGCATTATCGTCACAAGGCTATTTATTATTAGAGAATTGGAGCAGATGTCGGATATAGCTTCTGCGTTCCCAGTTACATCGATCGCAAATCCAGCCTCCATAGATGTCTATGGGAACTACGATTTTTCCCCATTTATCAATCTTGGAAATTGGGATCTTGACCTCAGCAGCTAACGCCATCTGGAGACAGCATTAGCCGTTCTGTCCAATGGGGAAAGCATCGCAGGAGAGTAATCTTCGGATACCTTCACGACATTCTTCGTGCTTCTCCCCATCGCATATTGTGCAGGGCAATAAGAACCTGTACTATAGATTATTTAATTTTAATAAATTGCCACATTTAGTTAATTCAATCCATTGCGATAAGAAATGATAATTAGCAGGAGCAATAGTGAAGTGCGCTTTGGATTCCTTTAATTCCTAGTCACACCATTGCCTGTGACATCTATAGTGCTGGGCGATTTTTGAGCAGTTTGTAAGCAACAAAGATGATTCAGGAAAACTACGTTGCAAATAAGCATTGGGGCATGTAAAATAACAGGTAACAGCCACTGCACAGCACATGTAAATATAAATTTAAACAGAAATTTTGTAGATATGGAGATTTATACATGTATATTTATGAATGATTTTAGTACATCTTTTATATAGGTCTACTTGTATCTTAGGTATAGTTGATAGTAGTAGAGATTAATACATAATATCTGTAGTTTTTTATCCTGTGGAATATGTATGAATGTGCAAAGGGCGTACTTGTATTAAGTCGATTTATAAAACCTTCTAGTGTTCTTGGTTACTCAAACCCCCAAGGTGGGTTACTGCTGCTGGGCAACCTTAGACGAATACCCAGATGGAAGCAAGGAGGGTTATACATTTCTACATGACACGGAAAAGGAGTAGATTATTTTATATATTCTTTCATAAAAAGGAAGGGAAATTAAGTCATTTTATGTGAGAAAATTATTTTCTTCTTAATAGTATATATTTCATTTTGCCACTTCACCATTAATGTTTTCTTTTTGCATAGTAAAAAGCTTTATTTTCAGTATATTGCTCACTTACAGTACTTGTATTGGTGTAACTTCAAGTGGTCCCAGTGTAAAATTTGGTATTGTGGATACAACTTATATGTACGGTATGATAAGGTAAAGTCCAGCGCACATGTCCTGTCATACAGAGAATAGTATACAACATCACAACACATCACAGGATGGTTCTAGTATTATTAAGCAGTACATAATGATTTTAATAGAAGGGAGTTGCAAATGTTTTGGCAATTGGACCACTAGAATAGGTTAAGCACAAGGATGTCAAATGCATGGAAAAAAAGTGTTTGTATACTCTACAAAACATGCGGGTAAATGTATGAAACTACGGTTTTGCTAAATTGCCGATATTGTTAAACTGCTGGGTTTTGGTTTTAATTAAATTGAATATGGTATGCAAAATCACAGAAAATCAGTGATTTTACAAAACAAACTTATTCTACACTACACACTATTAATTAACCCCTCCTACCTTATTTATACATTTATATTTATACAAAATGGAAGGTTGTAAAAGGCTAAGCAGCAAAGAAACCCCCCAAAAAATGAAAGAAAAAACAAATAGAACTAGCGTAAACCCAGTTTTGGGCTGACCACAGTTTTTGTTGACCACATTTTGCAGACATTCTCCGTGTTTATGTCTACAATGACCAGTGATCCTGTTCAATTTCTGATAGGTATTAATTAGATTTTGATAACTTGTGTCAATAAATGCAGTCTGCAGAAGGCATTGATCATTATGGGTCAGATTTGTGCAAAGTAATGATACATCCAGGCGCATAATTGCTGCAATGTGCAAGCACACAGCTTTCATCCATATTTAAAGTTGCACGTATCTTGCACTTGCTGCACTTTGCACTTGGAGAAGAGGATCAGAGGCATTAATGTGAAAGAGCAGTACAGTTAGTCCGTGCAGACACAAGAACACCCCTTTGAGATGCTTCTTATTTTTAGTTACACCGATGTTAAAATATGTGTTAACTACGAGATATAAAATTTGCACCTACATAAACCAGTTGCAAATCTTGAACTTCATGATAATGATGATAGTCGCATCTCTGAAGATGCGTGCAACTCAAATTACACACATGGATGGACATACAAGTGTGCAAACATGTCTTTGGCCATACTTAAACAGAGCATCTTTAAAAACTGGCTCTTGCACGAGGCACTCTGCACTTTCTGGCAAGTCATAAAAGTACTCTTATTTTATAGCATTAGTAATTTTTACTTAGAAGGTTTGCAAATATATGTGGTACACAAAATAAGAGGGGAGTGGAGGAGGGGGACACAGAAAAAAAATTACAATAGGTTGTAAAGTGAAAGAACATGTCATGTTCATATGAACATCACAATGAGGCCCACTAGTCATCCCGAGAGTCCGGTGAAGCTAAGGGCGCATGAGTGGGAGAGGTGGAAGAGGTTCCTCTCGTTGTTCCAGCCCCCTCTGTGCTGTACACATGTTACTCCAACCACTTCATGATAGGGACCGAAACAGAAGTAGAGTAGGGCATATCTGTCGTCTCTATTTTGAAGCTGTGTGTTACGGCTAACAGTATTATCATGAGCTTGTAGAACTGGTAGAAGAGGTCTTCACCTATAGCAGCCGCCTTTCCCGTAGAGCTGCTTATGCTCACAGGTACTCAGATACCCCCAGGACTTACACTCAATGTAATACAAGCTTATGAACGTACTGTCGCCCCAGATAGCGGGAGATGGTACAAGCGAAGTAAGGGACAAGCCAAAAGTCTGGGGTCTGAAGCAGGATACGTGGTCAGGTACAAGCAAATAGTCAGGGCTGGCAGCGATCAAAGGAGGTCTGGGTAACAAAGCAAAGGTCAGGGCAACGAGCAAACAATCAAGGTCCAGGTTCCAGGCAGAAGGTCAAACACGGTAGTCAATCCAAAAGTTTTAAAAAATAGCACAGGAGCAGGCAAGCAGACAGGATACTGAGTGCTATAACCGGCAGGGAGGCTAATCCCTTTCTACCTTAAATACATAGACTGGCCAATGGGAGCAGGTAGCCCAGGAGGAGGTAATTTTCCCCAGTTGAGAAATAATTAAATAAGAGAGATGTGCACGCGCCTGACTGCACCTAATGCCGGGCGTTATAGAAGAAAGCGCCCCGACCTTAGCAGCGGCCGGGGCGAATATCGAAAGTGATGTCCCGGTCGTCATGGAGATGGCAGGGGCTCAGCTGTGCAATGAGTCGCGGGGGCTGGGTACTGCCGTGGCTCGTAACACTGTGCTGGATTTTAGAGATAATTCTAGGAAGGGTAGGAGAGGCAGCAGCTTTCCAATTTTGGGCTATTGCTGCTCTGGTCGCGGTCAGGATATGACCTAGGAGATATTGGTTATATCAACGCCATATCAACCAGTCCCCCCAAAACGAGGGATTGTAAAAGTACTATTAATGCTGTGAGCCAGTAACGCCGGGGATTGCTCAGCTACCCTCATCTAGCCCAACAATGATAAATAGACCCCCAAAGATCATTACAAAAGTGGGATGTATTTTTGCATTTCTACATTCATTGTACAGTGTCCGTGGACCACGATGGGGTTGTCTGTGGTGTCCCTGGCTAAGTACAAACTACGTAGGCACCCACATACAAAGGATACAAGGTACAAGTTTATTTAAATTAGATCCAAGGGGTTGTAGAAGGCAAATGTATTGAGGTATTCCCTATTTAGTTGGGGCCACCAAGCATTCACCTCCCCACGGAAGGGAGAGGAATACAACTACTAGTAATCAGGATAATAATAATAATATATTTAGGTAAGACATGTTATTGTAAAATTAATATAGACTGTACACTTTCTATTTGTTTGCCATTTATGTATGTCATTGGTTACATATTTATGTGGATAGTCTCTCTCTCTCTCTCTCTCTCTCTCTCTCTCTCTCTCTCGAGAGAGAGAGAGAGAGAGAGAGAGAGAGAGAGAGAGAGTGGGAGAGAGGGAGGGAGGGGGAGAGAGAGAGAGGGAGGGAGGGAGGTAGAGAGGGAGGGAGGGAGGTAGAGAGAGAGAGAGAGAGAGGGTAAAAGAAGTAATTAACTATGTAAAGTCACTTAATACGGCTTTCAGTCACCACTTACGGCCAGTTTGGCCTGCATGTGCCATGGCATTGAGTCTAGCAATGTTCAGACTTTCTTCCACAAGAAAGTCGTGCAACTTATTCATTAACAGTTATCTTATGCAGTGTCTACATGCTACGCAGAGCTTGGCAGGAAACATTTGCGGGAGAATATAAGAACTCCGCACGGCTAGGGCCCTTCCTGGAATCAAACACATGACACTAGTTCTGTAAGGCGGTAATGCTATCCACTGTGCCCACCATGCTGTAACTGACTTGGTTGATGATAATAGAAAATGGTGCCCCAGACTTCATTCCAGAATATCCTATACATTTCTGATTGGGTTCAAGTCTAGTGACTTAGTAGGGCATGATATATGGGTAACACGGCTCTGCATATGGGGCATTGTCATTCTGGGAGACATTCCTACAAAATGGGATGAAGGCCGTTTCTTCTAAGGGAAAGACTGCACTCAAGCCATGAAAATGTTCCCCATAACATTATAGAGCCACCAGAATGCTTCATTGTTGGAAACAAGGACACTGAATTGTTGAGTTCTTTATCCACATGTGCACTTGTTAAGAACATGGTAAATGATGATTTATTTGACCATATCCTCTACTGCTCTATTGTCCATTGCCCGTGCTTGTTGCACTACTATACTTGTAAATATGCATTGTCAGGTGTGTGGAGCGGTTTATGCACTAGGACCTATGAAACAGCGCTGTTGTAGTTCTCAAATCATTGAGATTAAAATGGCTGCTTGTGCCACAGATTGAAATTTGCAGTCAATTGATATGTAATTGCACACTTGTTTTGTCTTGTACTTCCTTCCGGTCACTGTTTCACTTTACTGATTATGCTTTTCCCTCATAGTTCCATGCTGAGCTTACCTTAGACATTGTTCCTCATTAGCAAGTTGAGCTGGCTAGTCACTGACGCTCCAAACACTCCCCAACAATAAACTTTCATTCAAAGTTTCCTCTTGCAGCTGTGCTAGCCATTCATATAGGTACAGTGGTCAAACTGGAAATTTAGAGTGGCTGTATGGAATATTACAAGGGACGGTATGGAAAATGTATGAAGGCAGCCAACTTTGACCACTGTATAAGTAACTAACATTATGCTAATCATCACTATAAAAAGGTGTATCCTACCAACCACTTAATCATCCTATTCTCTATAATACACAACAACCACTATTCACATTTGCTTTTTCTCTTCAGAAACAATGCTCGTACATACTTGTCCTCCACGGATGGATTGGGATCGTTCTGACTTTGATGGCAGGGTCTCTGAAAAGTCCTGATGTTTGAAACACGTACACATATCTGCCAATAAAATCTCACATATAGCCTTACTCCTGAGCAGTTTAGAAACACACCAGAGGTCAGGGGGTGGTGGCTTAAACAACAAAAAGGTTATTTCAATTAGAAAAATGTCTGTTTCACATATTTAACACACTTTTTTAATTTGGTGCTTTCTGATTTTCCTTTATGTGAAAGAGATCATCTTTAGTTAAGATGAACTCTCAGATAAAACACAGTATTTAAATCCATAGGGTAGAACATTCAAACACCAGTCATTATGTTTTCTCAGGAGCCCTGTGTCACCTAGAGAGAAAGATTATTTGTGATCAACATCAATTAGTCATATATAAACTGTGGATGCTGATGGCAGTAGTACTGTGCCACTAATTATAGCAACAATAATAAGCAGAAGCGCAATGAACCGTTTCTGAAATGTCCACTGGGAGTAAACCATTCATATACTGTACGGCTTTTTTGAGTCAAATCGGAAAGCTTTATAGTACATGTAAAGATTATATTTTTTTATTAAGAGGACACAACAAACATCATACAACTCAGTTAAGTGGCAAGCCTTTGTTTTGTTGTCCTCATTCCTGCTCAGGGTACGTATTTTTCTGACATTTGAGAGACACTTATCCGGAGCAGAAGAGAAGATCTCCTCTTTGCACCATTACAGCCAAAAGGAGACCTGATGGAACATAGGAATTGGTACCGAAGGTAAGTAAATTTTCTTACCCAACTCCACCCAAAACATATCTTTATGATTTTGGTAGAGTTTGGCAAGAAAATAAGTTTTGGGTGGAGTTATTTTTTAATTTTCAAATCAATATATATTTTTCAGTTCGTAGAATTATGTTTACCGTATATAATTTTTAATCATACAGGTAAAGGATCTACTGAAAACTTGGACTAAAGGGTTTATCCACAGTTTGGAGAATATTTAAAGTTTCCTCTTTCCTTTCCTAACCTTCCTCATTTAACTGTTCAGCAGTGCTCCTCTCGGTGACTGGAGGACGAAACGTTCACCGCTCATGTCTGTGTGTATGACATTATTACAGAACAGCAGAAAATACTTTTCTTGTTTTATGAAATGTTCTGGATAACAGGCTTGCAGTATACCTGAATTACTATTTTAGTTAAACAGTGTATCTTGTGCTTACAGTGCGCCACAATGCAGCCTCATTGGAGATGGTTATGTTTGGCCACACTGCTCTTTGGTTTGGCAGCAGCAGAAGTCGATGACAACATAGATGATGATGAGGAGGATCTTTTAGATATCGCAGAAGAACCCCAAAGTGTAGAGCAAAAAGGCTATTTAGGGGTACGTATGTTCTTTAAAAATAATATGCTAAAAACTGTGCATGTATGTATTTTTTAATAACTTCAAATAAATGTTCTCCTGTTTGTAAGTTCTAAGATAGTGGTGGGCAACAAGTAGCCCAAGGGCCAGATTCCTTCTGAGTGGTCATAGACGCTCCCCCCTACCCTTGTCAGAAGTAATGACTCAGATGTCCCAGTGTGAGCACAGTGAATTCACACAGCCTATGGAGCAGGATAGTGACTGCAGGGGCGCACGGAGGATTGTCGGGGGGGGGGGTTTCTCCCCGCCGACCCCAAAAAAAACACCCCAAAAAAAACCGAGAGAGAGCTGCGCTAACTAAGTGGCCACTGTCCTATACAGCAGCCACGGCGCTGTCTAAGAAGCGTCTGCGGCGGTGCTGTATACAATACAGCACCGCCGCGGACGCTTCTTTGACAGCGCCACTGCTGCTGTATAGGACAGTGGCCACTTATTTAGCGCAGGGGGGTTTCTAGAGACTCAGAAACCCCCCTGCGTGCGCCACTGGACTGGATGACATCTTCTCACTAGCCCCATTAGGCAGCCATAGGTTAACCTACTGTGTGTTCTTATACTTAATTCTTGTGCTCTGATATCTTAATGACAATCTGTATACAAACCTAGGGAATTATAATGGAGACTGTGGGGAAAATGTATCAAGCTGAGAGTTTGAAAAACCAATCAGATTCTAGCTATCATTTATTTAGTACATTCTACAAAATGATAGCTAGAATCTGATTGGTTGCTATAGGCAACATCTCCACTTTTCAAACCTGCCGGAAAAATCTCAGCTTGATACATTTACCCCTGTGTGTTATGATTTTTCTCCACAAAGAAAATTTCCTGTGTGGAACCATTTCTAAGTCCTTGAAAAATTTGTTGTCCACCACTGTTCTAAGATAAATGCAAAAACCTCTGTCCATGTTTCTCCGGCCACACTACATTTGCATTAACAAAAGTCACACAATAGAGATTTTGGAGTCATTAAGAAGTGAGAGTCTCAGAACTAGGGATATCCAGGGACAAGTAGTGGTCAAGCAACAGGTAGATAATTAGCAGAAAGAGAACACTGCAGGCAAATGTAATGCAGGGCAAAAAACGCTATAACCGGCAGGGAGGCTAAGCCCCCTCCCCTGCCATTTAAAGTATAGTTGGCCAATCCCAAGAGCTGCTCAGAACAAGCCCCTCTGCAGTGAATAGCTACAGTAAGCCAGCTGACCACACAGGCAACCAGAGGCAACCAGAGAAAGCGTCCTGGCTGTCTTGCAACAGCCGGGACAGAAGAATCACTGTGGCTCATCGCGAGTAGCATGGCTGCTCGTGACACTGTGTCCAAGATACTATGAGTATATGTTATGCTGGAAAAAGTCTATAGTTCAGTTTAATCCAAATATATACAAAGTGTTTTTGCAGTTAAAATTCTCTTAACTTCTACTGCAAGGGCCAACTTTAGTTAGCTTTGTCTCCCGTATAGCGTGTGTAATGTGTCATCTGCCATACCTAAATAAGTGATTTTAAAACACTCTCACCTAGAACTTGCTCCTAAATCCACTGCTTGAAATCAGACTTCAATAACTGCAGGTTACAAATAAGATACATTAGTGATCCTTGTTGATGCACTTAACATTCATATAAACTTCACTAAAAATGTGCTTTTATTGAAATCAGGTTGAGTACAAAACGCCTGTCCCTATTGGTGATGTGTTTTTCGCGGAGTCATTTGATGATGGAACTTTGGATGGGTATGTTAATTATTACGAATTTGTATATTGCTTATTCTTCAGGTAGTTCATTAGTAATTTCTCACTGTGCACCGCCAAACACCTTATTTAGCATCGGTGCACGCCTACCCTTCGCTCTTGGGAGATGCCTCCACAACCTAGAAGTGCGCCTAAATGTGCAGAAGGGCAGTAAAATACAAATAGACACACTTTGCAAATTGTGAACATCAACCTCCTACCTCTTTAAAACCATCACTTCCACTCAATACAATTTTTTCCTAAAATGCTGTTCGGTTGAGACTAATTTATGGCTGAACTAATCATGACAGTGTGGCGACATGCGGAAAATGTGCTTATCCACCAAAGTTTAACATTGAGTCACAGAATGGGTACCATTAAAAGTGTAGGACAAGACGTGAAAATCGGTAGCTCTGAGTTGATGCAAATCTCAAATCCTTTTGTGGCCTTTAAGTGGCTATGTGCACAACAAGAAACACCCCTAAAATTGTGCTCTCTCCATCCCTTTACTTCACTTCAATAATCTTACTTAACAAAAGGAAATCTTATTCTTCTTCGTAAAACTAGGCGCATCAGTGTGCCTACTCTTTACTTTTAAAGAAACCCTCTCACGCCTCCCTACCCCTCCTCTGGGCCTGTGCAAACTTCTGCTTTTCTCACAATATTCTTCACAAACATATGCACTTTTCTGGAAATCTATGAACACCTGTGCACAGCTAATCCAAAGATGGAATTGCACTTCATAGAGTACCTCCATTGTTTGTTTTACCAAACATGCACTAGCTCATAGACAGCATATGTTGTTGGGCTGTAGAATGTAGGGAATTTCTGCCCCGCTTTGTGTCTTGAGGCTGCCTTTCCTCTCACCGCAGTGCAAATGCAAACTGGACGTCTGGCGGTAGCAGGGATCGGTTGGTGCTAAATTTCCCTGCTTGGCTGGAGTGTCGGCTCTATGTGGCAAGCAGCTGCCATTTGTGTTCCCACTAGCTGCTATCTACTAACTGTGAGTGCCACTTTCTGTGCTGGGTCCCCAGCTTTGTGGCTGACATTTTGGTGGGGATTTTAGCTGGCTATCATGGAGTTGCAGGTGCCTTTCCAGTGGATTGCACATTGAGCGCTGTTCTTACAGCAGGCTTCACGGCTTGCTCCCCTGTGAGACCCCTGGATGTGACAGCCTCTACAATTTCTAGGATGCCCTCCCACCTGGCTACTGGGTTTTGCATCTGTTATACTCCTCAGGCATTATATCAGTTTGGTATACAACTAAGGAACTATATCAGTTTGGATGGTCTCCCATCTTGCCTCTGGGTCTCCCCCCCCCCTTGTGCCTGTCTGCTGACCCTGTGCTGGATTGCCATATCTGCTATACAACAAAAGGAACTATATCAGTTTGTGTGGATCCCAATACTTCCTTGTAGTCTTTCTCTTCCTCCCCTGTACTTGTATGCTGATCTAGCAATGATTTGCTATAACTGTTATTAAACCAAGGCACTATAGTAGTACCGCAGTTACTGTCGTAGGAAAGCACTCTGCTACTACTACTGCTTCTGACAGATTGGACAAACACCTTTCCTAATGCGGGGGATGTTCCGCAGCCTGGGTCCCAGGCATTCCAGGCTCCCAGGGATTTGGCTACCCCTGAAGAGTCAACAGTTACCCTGCATGAAGTTTTGAAAGCTATTGGCACTTCTGAAAAGAAGGTTACAGATAAAATTGGGGACGTACAGGTGGAGATGTCCCTGCTGCTGCAGGATTTTCAGAAGATTCAGGAGAGAACTGCAGAGACTGAGGATCGTATTTTTGGAAGACAACACGGCTCCTATAAACCGTCAGATTGCTGGTCTCAAGTTGCAGATGGTATTGTTTAACAAAAATTTGTCGGATATTGAGGGTAGTCTCAGTATCTTAAAACATGGCTTATCCAAATGTTTGCTGCTCAGTTCGCGGTGGAGAGGGCACACTGGATCGTAACTCAGCGTACGCCTGAGGGCTCAGCCGCTCACATTTATTGCTAGGATGTTGCGCTACAAGGATTGGGATGCTATCCTACAATTGGCTTGGCTGAAGGGCCCTTTAATGTTTCAGAATCAGAGAGTGGCAGTGTTCCCGGACTTTTCTGTGGATGTACAAAAGAGTAGAGCTCAATTTATACAGGAGAAACAATGGCTCTTGAATTCCAATTCCCATACGCTATGCTCTTCCCAGCCAGACTATAGGATGTCACCGATGGGACTACTTTCTTCTTTGAATCACCGGCTGAGGCAGCTTTCTGGTTGGACAGGCAGGCCCCACGGGGTGTTTCCCCGGATTGATGATCCTGTTCGGAATTTGTTTAATTCCTAAGTGGACTATTCCTGTCAGTCTTGGGTATACTACTGTGTTCTTATCATATTTATGCGTTGTTTTATCTGCTTAGTTTACCTGTTTTCTTATCTATTTTGTTGCTATTTGCTATTTTACACATGGGTGGGCATCACAAGTTATTGCGTGCCCCATTTTCCCTTCTTTTATACTGTATATTACTCTGGTGGTCATTAGGAGTTAATATGTCACACTGTGGAGTAATTTTGGCTGGGGGGCCCAAAGCTTTAGGGCTTGCAGTCTCGCCTCCCCTTGTAACACTTGTATTTGGTTCCCATGTGTATCTAGGTAGGGGTTGGATATGCAGGATAGGGGGCTGTTTAGTAGGTACTGGAGGGTTGTGTTATGTACTGTTAGGTACAGTGTCATGTTTTTCCGCTGGCATATATTTTCAAGTGTTGCAGTGTTCTGTTATTATTTGTGCTGATGTCGCTTCTGAGTGGCTGGGTGTTTTTCTGGGCCTGGGTAGGTGGTGGTTCTCCTGTACCATTTTTTATGTTTATTCTCTAGTGGGAAATAGGTAATGAACCCCTCCGTTTTTTGATCTGGAATGTCCGGGGCCTCAGTGATAGGGTCAAGAGGTCCCTGATCATGTCTCAGCTAAAGAGGTATGTGGCGGATTTATCTGTCTCTCTGAGATCCATTAGGTTGGTGGTAGACTTTTGGCACTCAAGAAGCTGTGAGTTGGGTGTGTTTACCATGAAGTCCATACCTGTAACTCCAAGGGTCAATTTTGTACTGGATACGACTACCAACGGTCTGTTAGGCAGATTTGTATTCCTGAGAGGTACATTTAATTCAATCCCATTGATTCTTCTCAGGATTTTTATCCCGCCTCCCTACAATAGCAAAATCCTTAAAAATTGCAGTGACTTTATTTTCCTGTCTCCTGAGACTGTACTTTGCTTTGGGGATTTAAATACTGTCTTAGATGCAAGTGGAGGAGATGGTGCTGGAGGATGTGTCATGTTTGAGACACCTGGGAGATGTGCAGTTTCCCTGTTTCTCTACCTCTGATTAACTTAATTCTGCTCTCTAGGAGGACGATTACTGTCACTGATGTTATTTACCTGGGGGATCTCTGACCACCCCCCTCTGGCACTTACTATAGACCTATGTGCTCCTAGAAGCCAAATATTTTTAAAATTTTGAACCCTTCTGGCTTACCCTTTTCTGGTATCTCAGTAGGTAGGGTATTTTGATACAAATAAGGCCACAGTGGAGCCCCCTATTCCTTGGGATGCTTTCAAGGCTTTTTGAGGGGATCTCGTATTAGCTTCTTTAAAAGGGACTGAAGGGGGCAGTTTGGAGTAGAAGGCCTCGGCCCTGGAGGAGATATATCTTACCTCTCGTTTGGTAAGTGATAGGCAGACCTGGTTGGTGGTGCAGAGGTAGTGATCAGACTATCTTCTGGACAAGTCTAGGCATAAATTGTTGTTTGTTTAACATGATGAATACTTTGAGGTTGACAAATGAGGCAGGTTTCTGGTGCACTTGTCTGAAAGGGTGGCGACTGTGATTGCAGGGGTTGCATAAGAACTTCGGCTGCAGGATTGCCAAGGTGACAATTGTTGCAAGACTAATTATTCTGACTCTGATTCAGTGACATACCTCAGAGTTATTTCTCTGGCCAGGCTGAGTCCGGCTAGGAGAGAGTTTTTCGTTGATGAGATTTATGATGCTATTTTCTCCTTTCCTAATGGGCAGGCTCCGGGTATAGAGGGGGTCCCTATTGACCTGTATAAGAAGAATCTGGGGTTTTTCAAATTTGATATGCTGGATGCATTTCAGAGCCTGTATGACTCGGGCTCTGTGTCTCCGACTATGTCTAGAGCCCACATAGTTCTGATACCAAAGTCACGGAAGGATTCCTTGTTGTCAGACTCCTAGAGGCCCATATTTCTACTGAATACAAACGTGAAAATTCTGGCAAAGATTTTGCCCCTACCTCTAAATCGATTTATTGTTGAGATTGTCCTGATCACGGTGGTTTTATGCCGGCCAAATTAATGGCCATATATTTGCGTAGGCTTTTTTGTCACCTGCAGTTGCGACATCCAGTGGATGACGAGGCCCTGGTGGTGTAATTAGATGCTGCCAGGGCCTTTGATTCTGTGTAGTGAAGGTACCCGTGGGCGATATTGCCAAAATTTGGGTTTGGGACAGTTTTTGTTAAATGGGTGAGACTACTTTACTGCTGCTCTATGGCTAGAGTTGGTCTAAACAGATTTGTCTCTTGCGGTTTTGCTTTGGGCAGGGGTACGAGTGCGCCCTGTCACTTACTCTTTTTTTGCATTGGTCATTGAACTGTTAGCATGTGTCAATCGGGCGCATCTGGATATCTGCGTATTAAGGGTGGGTCCCAGGACTGACACCATTGCTTTATATGCTGACAACATGTTGCTGTTTTTACTCGCTACTCTCTCCCGCACTCTTATGGGTAGTTAATGTCTTTGCCATTGACATATTGTGAGCTACTGATCAATTGAGATAAGTCTTGTATAGCTCCGCTCAGGGGATCCTGCCTGACTAATCCGGCTCTTCAGCTCTCCCTGTGGACTCTCCAATACCTGGGTATATGTATTTCCAATGACATGGGTTGCTACATTGAATATAATATTCAACTGCAGATTGAGTACTTGAAACGTTGAATGCATGCCTGGAAGCAGTTGCCGCTAACAGTCACGGATCGAGTCAATCTTGTGAAAATGATCCTCCAGCCAAAGTTCTTATATGTCTTACAGCAGCACCCGGTCTATGTCCTGCAATCTGTTTTTAACACAATTGATTGCTATATTTCGTCCCTTGTGTGGGCGGATAAGAGGGCCTGAATCAAACCCAACATAAGTCCCATAGGGACAAACAAAACTTGAGATATCGGAGGGAGGAAGCCTCTGGTGGCCTGTCTACATTAGGGAGACCCCAGAGTGATTCCAGGGTAGGGACAACCGTGAAGTGGGTATTCAGGTACACCTATGCTATAATCTGGTGGGGGACATAGGTAACTGCAATCTGAGTCAAATGGGATGCCAAGAAATAGAGTTTAATATCCGGAAAACCTCTGCCTCTCCGAGCCTTAAACTTCTTGAGCACTTGCACAGAGATTCTAGGGTGCTTACCATGCCATAGAAATTTAAAAAAAAAGTAATTTAAGTCCAAAAACACAGACTCGGGTACTGTCAGCGGGAGACTCTGGAATAGGCATAGAACTTTAGGGATCTTTCCTAACCACAATATGATATAGCTCCTCAACATCTCTAGGACTTGTTTGATTTCAGTCAGGAGGGGGGGGAGCTTTACCCGGTGCAACCTATCGGAGGAAGAGGTAATGTAGATTCTTAGATACTTGATCTTATTCGTCTGCCAGAGCAAAGCAAAACTAGCCTGTAGGCCGGCCCTGAGGGAAGGGGGGCATGGAGGAGCATTTTCTCCAATTTAACAAAATTAATTTTATAACCTGACAGAAGACTATACTCATCCATGAGAATATATACGGTGGGCAGAAACTCCTGGGGATTCGTGAAGGAGAGGAGTATGACGTCGGCAAAGAGGGAGACCTTAAAATTCCCGGGTTCCCACCACCACACCTGTTATCGGGTGTCTGTCGGATCATTGCCGCCAAGGGCTCTTTGACTAGCTCGAAAACTAGGGGCTACAGGCGGCAACCCTGCCTCATCATCCCGTTAGAAAGGGAGAGGAGGTCAGATAGAGAGCCGTTAACCAAAACCCTAGCGGTGGGAGAATTGTGAAGGGCAGTTAAACCTGTCAAAAATTCAGCCGAGAAGCCATACGCCTTCAAGACATGAAACACAAAGTTCCATGAGATCCAGTTGAATGCCTTCTTGGTGTCCAGGAAAGCAACATAAAACTCTATGCTAGCCCTATGTTGTTTGAGTGTAAGATAAAGTGTTCGTTTTTGTGGGCTGCTCAAACCTTTAACGTTCAAAGAGAAGATCCTAAGAGCCATGGGAAGGTGGAAAATGGGCCGTCCCATGTCCCCCAGCAAGGGTCAGACATGCTGGAGGGAAACATGATAACAGAACAATGTTCTGTGGCAATGAAGACAATAGAATCAGAAAGTGCCTGTAGTCAGGCAGAATGAAAGAGAGAGGAAAAGGAAAGAAGGGGGACATGAAGGTGGACAGGACCAGTGTGTGGGGCCACATCTGGTCCATGAGGAAAAGTAAGGGGCGGTGCTGAAAAGTAAGGAGGGAGTTTAAGCAAAGTGGCTTCTGGTAAAGAGAACACAATAAACACATGTCAAGGAGGTGAAACAGAGGCAGGTGGTTTAGCGGTTCTTGTCACAGTCGTCCACTCGGTAGTAAAGAGCTTCCGGGGAGGGGGGGAGGTGTGTGGATCCCAAGGAGCTGGAGCCAGGTCCTTGTGTCAGAGGGCGAGTAGGAGAGGCCGGAGCCGGGAGTCCCAAAGTCTCGAGGAGTTCGGACAGCATCCGCCATGGTTCGAGCAGAGTGAAGTTTGTTATGATGCCAGAGGAGACGACGGAATGGAAAACCCCAGCGATACCGGATGCTGTTGTCCCTGAGGATAGATGTCACTGGTTTCAATTCACACCTCTTAAGGAGGGTGAGTGGGGCAATGCCCTGAAAAATTTGTAGGGAAGCGTCTTCGAACGAGATCAAGTCAGTCTTACGAGGGTTCCCGTACAATCGCCTCCTTAGTAGTGTAATAGTGACAGCGAAGGATGAAATCCCGCAGTTGGGAGGATTCTTGAGAGCGAAGGGCTTTGTGTGCCCTGTCCTAAAGAAGCTGATCCTCGTGGGTTTCAGGGGCTAGGCGGGTAAAAAGTCTTCTCAGCTACTGATTAAGATGGGATTGATCCACTTCTTCAAAAATACCACTAATGTGCAAGTTATTACGCCGGGCCCTGTTCTTTTGGTCTTCTTGTTGTTCCTGCAGATGGAGCATATCTTGTCGTAGGCGCTGGAGCTCAGTCACTGTGTCTCGGTGAGAGGAGGCTCTGAGGAAGGTCCAAGCCGCCTGCTTTCCTGCCCCCTTTAAGCATGATACACTCCAGGAAACGGCCACAAATAGATCAAACAGGATGTACAGCTATGAAGATTTCTGTGTTTAGATTCGAAAAAAATGCAGCGTCATGACATTCCGGGTAATATCCCTGGCCCAAGGGCCATGCAGAGGGTCACGGATTAATCCATATCACTATTTACATTTAGAACAGAACAGTGTGTGGTCGAGTAGAAATCCAGGACTCTCCCGTGAGTGTGGACAGAGATGTCAGAAGAAAGCTGCTTCCTGTGTTCCAGGATGGGACAAGCTGCCAGAATGATAGATAGGCAGTGGGGTAGTACCAGGAGCAGCAAAGTGTCCAGCCCCTATCTAGCGGGAATTGGTCCGCCTCAGTGCACTACTCAGTGATGAAATTGAAAAGTAGCAGGGCTCCCGTTTGTTAGGGACCACAATAGGGCTTGTTGTAAAAGTCACTTATATTGTATGGACATTCAGAGAGTGCAATAATAAAGTTATCCACCAGGTGGGATTATGGAAATGCAGGTTAGGGTATAACAAGCAACGAGACTCTGCCCAGAAATAGGAGACTGCCATGGGGAGAAATGGCACGACAGCACTCTTTGCAGCACGGATAAGGGGTGACAAGAAAAGAATAGGTAAGATGGGTGTGTGCTTACCAACATAGCATTATGATCAGACCATGTGCAAGATCTATGGTGTCGGACCCGGCAGGAGACCTCTAGGGCACTCCAAAAAAGACTTGCTTGTCATAAGTGTCTGGCTAGCAGTGAGAACCGGCAGCCTGGCGTCCAGTCCCAAATAGCCTGTCAGATGTTTATTCGGTCACCCGCGCTCCTGTAAGGGGGTATTGCAGTGTGGTAGTCGAACGACTTAACACCGTGTCAGGTGCCTGTAGGTAGACCAGGGAGCCTGTTGGCTGGCCTCTGTCTGTCCTACTACCGGGGCCGGATAGGGTGAGCGTGCGGCCATAGAGCCTATCTTAATCCCCTCCGGCTCTCTAAATTTAGTGCGGTTAAATATTGCTATGTCCAAAGTGTGGATTCCAGGGGGAAAATTTTAGTTTATGTTGTGGGACTGCCCGGTGGTGTCTCTTTTCTGGTGTAAGGTGAGGTACCACTGGTGGTGGGAGTGTCATCTATTAGTCTTAGGGGCATATTTAATAAAGCACGATAGTGCTTTTAACGGGTAATTAAGGTCCCACAGTGCCCTCCGCAAATTTATTAAGGGGGCATCGCAGCAGATATCATGGATATCTGCTGCTTTGCATTCCTCTTCGTTTTTGGGAGCGTGACTGCTCCTGGCCGCAATCTAACAAGTCCCGAAAAATTATTTTTTTCGGGAACTTGTCATGTTAATGTACGCCAGCTGCAGCTGGCGTACATCATCCGAAATGAGGAAATCTAATGCTGTCAGCTCTGCTCCGGAGAGCAGAGCTGGACAGCGCATGTGTGGAGGGATCACATGATCCCTCCCTGTCACTCACAGCTCTCTCTCTGCAACTATCGTTGCAGAGACAGAGAGGGGATCTGTGTGCGCATGTCCAGTTCTTGGAACTGGACATGCGCAATTGAAGAGTAAGGAGAAGATCCGAAGACAGCGCTTCCGAAGAGGCAGGTAAGTATGATTTTTTTTTTCACAGAAACAGCAGATTATCGGGACTGCTGTTTCTGTACTCCGGTTTTGATAAATTTGAGAAATGAATCAATACTTATCCGTCCGATAAGGATTGATAACCATTTCTCTATTTCAACGATAAATGATAAATGTGCCCCTTAGACTGTGTCTTTGCGGCTTGGACCTGGCAGGGAAGGCCCATACACTTATCAGAAAGCTAGTCATCTCGCTGTTCATGTTATTGAAAGTTTTAATTGTGGGGACTGGATTGATCTTGTCAATGATACTCTTGGCCTAGATGGAGGACTTCTCCCAATGGGGCATATTTAACAAATCACGGTAGTGCACTATTGTGCACTTACCGTGGAATTAAAGTCCCGATGTGCCCTCCGCAAATTTATTAAAGGTGCATAGCAGCAGATATCATGGATATCTGCTGCTTTGCACTCCTGATCGTTTTTGCAAGCAGTCACCATTCAACAGAATGGTGACTGCTCTGGCCGCAATCTAACAAGTCCTGAAAAAATTTTTTTTTCCGGAACTTGTCTTGATAATGTACGCCAGCTGAAGCTGGCGTACATTATCAGAATTGAAGAAATCCACTGCTGTCAGCTCTGCTCCAAAGAGCAGAGCTGGACAGCGCATGTGTGGAGGGATCACATGATCCCTCCCTGTCACTCAGCACGCTCTCTCTGCAACGAGAGTGGGGACTTTGTGCGCATGTGCACTGCACATGCGCAATTGAAGGAAGAAGAGGAACGAAGAGGAGATCCCAAGACAGCGCATCCGAAGAGCGGGGTAAGTGTGATTTTTTCTATCACAGAAACAGCAGTTTTTCGGAACTGCTGTTTCTGTGTTCCCTTTTTAATAAATTTGAGAAATAGTTCAATCCTTATCCTTGTGATAAGGATTGATAACTATTTCTCACTTTTGCCGATTAATGATAAATGTGCCCCTATGTGTTGGAGGTGTTGCGGAGGTGGACCCCTTACAGTAATGTGTACCAGTCAGGTACCCAGCCACTACATACCTATTTCTTCCCGTCTGTTTAGGTCGCATGATCCTGTACTCTTGGCATGTGGACTAATTCTGTTATGTAGGTTTTCTATTCTGTGGAGAGCCCTAGACTCTCGGCAGCCATAAGACTGAAATTTTTGGTTTTGTTTTTTTCTATGTGCTGCATACTGATTGCCTCCTTATCCTGTTTTACTAACTTTTGATCTTCATGACACTGTTGATGCTCCTTTGAGGGTTTAGTTTAGTACTGTTATTTTTAAAAAACTGAAAACTCTTAATAAAAACTTTTCTGGTTTAAAAATAAAATATTGTCAAAAGGTTTCTCTGCATTTTATGGTCTGCATATCTGTACTAAATCTTACTTTCAAAAGTACAAGGCAAAATCTAAATGGATAACGGATCATGTGTTAGGCAGCAGCTGCAAATTAACACGTCTCACCTGTCAGCACAGTTACCTTGCATTTAGCAGTGCCGCCTGCTGGCCAGGCACTGGAGGACCTAATGCTGTATGCAGCATTCACTATAGTAAGGACTGGATGTGTATGGAAATACTGTAGCTGAATGGATTGGCTACAGCACCTGTCCAATCAGTTGCTGCATTCTGCATAGACAAACTTATTCATCAAGGTACGCAGAGTGAGCGCAATTAGCGTTTTTTTTAAAACAGATGGAAATTGCACACACGTACTGTACACCTATAGTCATGTACAAGCAGATCTGAAGAAATTTTTCCATTGGAATAAGGATATAAGTACGCTCTGGCTATACAGCACTTGTATGCTGACAGGTCCAATGTGCAATATAAATCCATGAGAGCGCACAGACAAAAAAAATAAATTAACACAATAACACCTGTTAATACTATAATCATTAATAAAAATACAATGTTCTTAATGACTACTGTACATAATATGCATTTTAACAGTTGCTCTTAATTGCAAACACATGTTCTGGCATATATACGCATCACTGTCGGCACTTACACCTACAATATAGCTGGTGCAAGTGATACAGCTAAAAAATCATTACCTCAGAGCTTGTATTGGATGAATGTGCGTGCGCTCGACCTTGGCACGCCTTTACTGTACATTGCCTGCATGTATGCGCCCATCCCCTCCCTCCGTTCTGCCCTTCAAATCGTAGGCTGATGGAAGTGTCATTATCAAACTTGAGTTGCATGCACTTGTGTTCACTGGCATATTGTACATTTCTGGGCATGCACAAAGCAATTTCATGGAAAATACGGCACAGACCGGTCTTATGTTCCCTAATTAATCAGGCCCAGAATCTTTAAATTACATGTCTAATTCTCAGGTTGGACCTTGGGTCCATAGTGATCCACTCAACTGCTGCAAAAAACGAAAATAGAGTACATGGATGAACTGAACTGTGCCATTTACCCATGTTTATTGGATGGATATATTGTTTCTGTGATCAGTTTAGCAACTGCATTTTTCGTTTTCACATCTATGGATAACACCTTACCGTCATCTGAGCTCCACTTTACCTTCATAAAGTACTTCAATTCATGTCATACTGTCACAATGTCTACTCTATGTCCAGTCAGTGTCCAATAAGGTATTTAGTAGCAATTTGCAGATTAATTACACTATATACTGTAATTTTATTTTTTTTCCAAACCATATCACTGCTTGTATAAACTTATTATGAAGCCACATTCTGTTGTGCTTTAACGCACATCTTCCCCCTGTACTGCTGGGCCCCATAGCAGTGACATAGACTACTATAACTATGGCTATAGCTACACCGTATAGAAGTGCCATGTTTGAACTATGGTTGGAGCGGGGAGTACCCTGGACAAGTATACCTTATTGTTCCATATAAGACACTTTGGTCAATCTTTCCTATTGTTGTTTGTTTTATAGAGTACTGTTCACTACGATGAATAAAAGTATAAAACAATGTGCATATTATAAACTAAATTATCTAGTATTATTGGTTCATTTATTTTAATTATCTTTACTACAGTTGGATTCTCTCCAAAACAATGAAGGAAGATGCTGATGAAGACATTGCTAAATATGATGGTAATGTATGCTGTTTTTAGAAATAGGCATGCTAGGTGTGTGTAATTGCCACATGAAATATAGGGGCATATTCAAATGTTGGCGTTACACGGAAAGTAACGCGGTGTGCGCACTATTACCGTCATTACGGTAATAGTGCGTGTAATTACCGTTATTACGGTACCTTTAACGCTGGATTTCAGCTCAGGGAGCTGCGAGCTGAAATCCGGCTTAATATTACTGTAATAACGGTAATACTTTAACGCCGCGGGGAAATCCAACAATTGGATATGCCCCATAGAGTATGGTCTCTACATATCTGTTAATGCATAACTGTTGCCTATTTATAGATTAACAGCACTTGTATTTATTTTAACCCTGACTAACCTGTTAAAGGACCATACAAGTTGTCTTATATTAAAGGGCTACTAATAACATTAATAAATGCATATGTGGACACTGCAGCTTTAGCCCTTTTTATTAGAACAGGAATGATAATAGATAACAATGGCTTCCACACATCTGCGTAGCATATGTTATGTAAATCTATGTCACATATGTCATGCTTCAGAAAACTATGGGAACTCCTGAGAGCTCTTTTATATTAGACTACTGTGTATTTCAGATTTGATGGGATTCTTAACTAGTAGGTTATGAGCTGTAAGTATATATCTTTTTGCTTGGATTTTTTTTTTTTATTCTGGCATACTTTCCAGTGTTTTAAACTTAAAAATAAATATTTTTAATTTTGCAAGATTACATTAAAAAGCTTTTGACATTATCTGTTCTTGAAAACAATGCCAATTCATCAGAAAGTGCTCTAAAATTAATAATTATCTGGTTACAGTGCTGTGGAGTTTAAACCTTTAATTTTCCACAACTTATTTTGGTTAAATGATCTGTTTCTCACTATGAAACCACTAGACTCCAATTTGCTGATTAATGAGATTTATTCAGATGTGATTTGTGAGTTGTCGGTTTAGCTCTGCATCATAACTGTGAGTGCTATTTAAGCTCACCAGACAAAACTTGAACATAATGCTCTATGCTTACGTTAATCTGCATACAACATGAGATAGTAATACGGAAAACTGGCATCTGACTTGATACATTTACTACCAGTATGGTCTTGTTGTTTTCAAAATATGAATACACATAGATTTAGCACTCAAAGAAACACAGGGTAACCTAATGGGTGATATAGCTCGCACTGCTCAAGTCCTCTCGGATGTCTCACCCCTTCTGTCACCTGACTCAAGTGGGCGTTTAGGTTGTGTGTGTCCTGATCTCCTTTACCTTATCTCACGTAGCACAGTGCCTTCACCTTGGTTTGAGTGCAGTAGGTTCTTCGATGGGCAGTGTTCTGGACTAGCAACACCAGAGGGAGACCAAGGAATCCTCCGCCCCCTACTAATAAAACCACAGGCACACACACACACACACACACACACAGGGGAACCCCCCCCCCCCCCAGCAATGTACAGTTTTGTGTTTGAAAGCCAAGCCACACTTTTATTGGTGAGGCGCAAGCTCCCAAAATATTTTTTATGTCTATGCAGACTCTTTTTATATAAAGAATGAGAATCTCAATTGTAAGTTAAACTTTGAAGAAATAACTTTCGAATATCAGTTACTATAAAAATTTTACAATAGATATACTATAATGCAGTGCAATACCTCAACTACTATATACGCTTACTAAGAGCTATCTCTGTTTTAAATGCTAAATCTGCTGTTACTCTACAAATAGCAATAACCTGAACCCATACTACACTTTACACTTCAGTAACATGTAATTCAATTAATATAACAGATCATAATTCATCATATTCACATTTGCCTAAAGGATGTAATTGAGTGGTCTTTTCCCGGTAATAATGAAACAGATCTCCTCAACTCCTTACTCCACTAGTAGCAACAAACTATGGCCAATGAAGATGTAATGACTGTCAGTTTTCCTTCAACTTCAGCCAGACATATATTGTTCCACACTGTGACACTATGTTATACTTTCACTATTCAGCAAACACAGATTTTGAAGTGTGTTGGTTCCAGCTTTAGTGATAAGTAATATATGTACACGTTTCCCTCTTTCCTCGATTATCACATAAGCACTGTCCTGAAGTAGACTATAGCTCTACAATACTCTGATATGATGAACTTCACACTCCTGAGGTAAATACTATAGTCTATGGCAAATTCTCACATTTTATCTTTGTCTTTGCTCCCTAACTGTCTTTCCTTATCTACCTTATAGCATAAAAATACAATACTTAGTCCCAGCACATAAATTATGAAACCAAAAAATGGGTATTTATCAGATCTTCTCTTTTCAGTTGCATCTCTCATAGGACCCTGCAGCCTTTTTTCCCCCCACAGGACCCTGCAGTTGTCTTACTGGATAAATCTGACAGACTCTCTCTTCTGTTAGTGCTGACAGGGTCCTCATTCCTGTCAGTCCCACTTGGTCACTGGGTTCTCAGCGGCTGCCCAGCTCCCCAGATGCCTGTCCCAGGCGGCGCACTCTCCTCAGGGCTTCTATCTCATTAGAGGCTGACAGGGCTCTCCTGTCAGTCTCTGTCTTTCTCCTATCTCACTGCTGCAGCCTGGATCCGGGCGTGGCCTCGCCCTCTCAGAATTCCAACTGACGGGTTTTTTTTCCAGTTGTTTTTTTTGTTAGCTCCTCCCCCTTTCGCAAGTTCTTACTAAATCCTCCAGCAGCAGCTCAGTGCAAACCGGGGATTGTAGATCCTGGTCGACTACAGTTCCCAAATGCGCATGTGCAGACGTCTGCGTCTGCCAGTGCTACACTCACATATCTAGATATGAATCACTCTAAGATTGCAGGGTGTGGGGACACTTTGGTTATATACCCCATTGCTATTTATGGTGACACAACTTAACTGTATGTTACCACAAATTGTTGCATTAAATCCGGGTTCTTCTGAGATTTTGAGTAGGTCATTGATAAATTAACAGAAGCCTGTTTTTTACACAACAGGGGCACTGTTTTAAATTTCAATGCTATTACAGGCTCCCTTTTGTGAGCTGTTTTGCCTAATGCTGTGGTGCGCCAATGCCCTTTGCCCCAATGCTTTTACTTTTATAAACAGCCATATTATTGGTGTGTTTAACTGGCATTAGAGCACCTGTATTCATTCTTCAAAAGTGGAGTCACACCACAACTTGTATGCGTCCATATCCAGGCAAGTAGACTATCTTATAGCCAATCCAAGCATCTAAACATCAGCTCTGTCTAGTTTTGTAGTTCATGCGTCCAACTTGTTTCTCTGATTTTAATCACATTTATACATCATTTTATTCCTGTTTTGTTTTGTACTGTTTAATGCTAGATAAACTGTTGCATCTGAAATCAGTTTTCATAGTTTAATTATGGATTCAGGTCAATATTAAACATCATAATTTTAAAGACACAACTGGATGACGTTTATTTTGAACTACAGGTGATATGCAACGTGTTGATTGCACCATTCATCCAGTGGACGCTGCATAGCATCACGTCCAAAAGAAACACGCTCTATTTTTACCATGCTCAGAAGTGTTGTTTAAATGTGACTAAAGTTGAGTTAACTGGTTGGGTAGTACAAAGACAAATGCACAGATTTCCTAGCACATCTGCATAAAGCTGTATGACAGTTGTGTGTTTCATATTTGTATTTTCTGCAAATCACTGAATAAAGCTAATTTCAGTTTGTGCTAAACCTACAAAATAATAATGGCAGTTTGTTCACATTTATTTACTCATAGCTCAGTTTGGTAACAGAGAGGATACACAGACATGGAGATAGCCCAAAAAAGGGCAGGGAAGCACTTATAGCTGAGTGCTTACAACTAATGTGGAAGGAGTCATGCAGATGCTGCTCTAGACGAGGAAATATACTAATAAGTAGCCGTAAATGTTCTATAATATCCTTCGTTATTTACTGCTGTAATCATAAAAGGCATCGACATGTTCCGTACCCAATATAAACACTGTATAGTATATCCTTCTATCATATTGCAATTCTTAATACCTATTTTTAATGTAACAAAATAATGTTTTAAGATACGTATGAGCTAGCTGTAAGCGTACACATTTTTCTGTAGTAAGTACTGCAGTGACAACAAAAACTACCATGTAAAAAACTGTACCACTAGGAAGTAGGCAGGAAGGGAGTTTGGGAGCACCACCAGAAATTCAGGAGTCTTTTGGACATTCCGTGAGAGTAGGCAAGTATGAGATATCATCTCTATATTACTACTACTACTACTACTACTATTAATGCCAGACATGCCAAGGAAACAGCTCAGTACACCAATTTAAACCCCCAGCAAATTGACATACACACAACCTCTCTTCAATGAAGCTATATCAGGAATGGTAACATTCTTCCACACACACTATAAAACAATTTCTGTACATAGCACAGAGCTCCTAAATACATCAAAATGTTATTCCTGGGGGCATATTCCTTGAACATCGCAGCTACGCACATTTGCAGGTACTACAGTACCCAGTGGCAGATCCAGAGGGGTGATAGCCCCCCCTAGCAGGGGCTTGCTGCCGGCGGCTGCACACTATTTGCAGGTCCGTTCGGCAGAGACAGGCATGGGGAGTGTGCTACCCGGCACACTCTCCCTGTCTGTCTCTGCCAAACGGACCTGCACAGAGTGTGCAGCCGCAGGCAGCCTTAGCTGTCAAAAAGGGGGCGGGACTAAATCCCCTCCCCCCCCTAAATCGCCTCCTGTCGTGAACATAGAGAGCTTGCAGTTATTTATAAGGGATAATTCTTAACTGCAGTGTAAATAGGTTATATCAACTGAATCCTTTGATAAGTTTAATGTCTAAAATTTAAAGACAGAGAGTCTGATGTAAATGTGATGATTTGATGGCCTTGCACATCCCAGTGTGAGAAGATAACCATGCCACCTCTACCAGCTTCAAAGATATCTTACTGTTAGTCTTAGACACTTGAATAGACTTTGTGGGGCAGATCACAGCTGGAGATCCTGGCAGGCAGCATGTGAAAGCCTATAGAAATATGAGCTGCCAAAGGAAAATTCCTTCATAGTTCATATTTTGGTGAATCCGGGTGCCACTACATACTGAGGAGGAGAAATCACACCAGGGTTGTGAATGACAGGTACGGGTGGTATCTGTGAACAGCTAAAATCACATATCTTTGGAAAAGGTATGTCACATTGTCATAATTCCATCATATTTGGTATTTAAATGTACAGGAGATTATGACCGGTTTATTGAAGGGGGAGTTTTGTCGCTGGGATATATCTGTGAAAAGCTAAGACAGGTCAACACTTAGGAATAGTTTTGAACAGGCCTTTGGGACATCCCTGCCGCTATTAGCATTAAACACTGCCCCTGTGAAGACCATCCCATTTCATTTTGCTTAAAAAACCTGTGTTGGGAAGGGGCAAGTGTCAGCTTCTTGGGGAATCAATCTAATTGAAGGACTGTCCATCTTTTCTGCGTAGCCCCCAGGAATACAGATTATAAGTAAGTTATGCTCTGTACTGTTATCCCTTTTGTTTTTTTAACTGTTTGCCATTTTTTATTTGTATGACAAATCTTTATCTAACTGTTTTTTTTATTCTCTGTAAGCATTGTACTTTTTGTATATTAAATCGAAAATGTAATACTTCTGTCCTTATTGCTCTAAACAAATTCATTAGCCTATTAGAAGAGATTGCTTGACCAAGTTAACCCTTAGAATGCCAGTGTATGATTTGTTGATACATTTGATTAACAAGCTGTGTGTGCTTGCATTTACATTTGTGTAACAGTCTGGAGGTGTGAAGAGGTAACCCTTTGTGTGCTGGTGTGGATCTTGCTAGTCTGTGAATAGCTAGAAGCCTGCGTGCCAGTGTGGGACAGTGTAATGGGGTCCTATTGCCCGTATCCAATAGGTGGTGGCAAACCTGAAGTGTCTGGGGCTGTGAGAGTGCTGTGTTTGGGGGCGATTCCGTAGGTCTATAACCTGTGTGATAGGTAGAGAGAGACTGCGACCTCATACAGCGAACAACCCAAAGTCACAGCAGCTGGGAGCGTGCTCGTGACAACCCCCGTAAAATAAAATTCTAGATTCGCCCCTGACAGTACCTCAACATCGCAGATTTCTCCTCGCATTTCTATGAGGAGCGAATAGAAATCTGCAAGGCTACATCGCTGCAGAGGGCCTTTACGACCTTTCCGGAGGCAGTCCACTGCTAATTGAACATGCCCCCTGGTGTAACTGACAAACGGCATATGCAACACAGACACACAAACATCAAACCTGTTATATACATCTAAAACAAGATTTATCTCTTACATTTCCCATTGCAAGTAATTTATCACAGCTCCTTTTATGAACAATATATAATGGTTTTAGTAAATTCCTTATACACATTATTCTTATTTTAGGCCAATGGAAATTAGAAGAACTGAAAGAAAACAAGTTACCAGGAGACTTGGGTCTTGTGCTGAAGTCTGCGGCGAGGCATCATGCCATTTCAGCAAAGCTTACAGAGCCTTTCATTTTTGAAAGCAAACCTCTAATCATCCAGTAAGTGTTATTATATTCCGTGTGACATTATTATCTTTTAACATCATAGGTGGACATAATCTCTGTTGTCTATGGTAATTATTTGCATTCTACCCATTGATAGCAGTGCAAGCAAAATCACCAATAGACTATCTTGCATATGAAAGAGGAGGACAATTACTGCAAAACAATAGATACATAGATGCAACCACTGACATTTTAACCAGTCCATGAAAAAAGCCCTCTAGTACAGGCTCACCAACCCATTGTTATAGCATTGTCCTCCAGTCTCCCTCTCGCATGGTGATTATAAAGTTATAACTGCTGTCCCCGGCTGCATGCACTGCTCATACTGGTTCACTGCATCTTTACCTTCTCCAAAGTCCCACATTATAAACCTGTGTAAATAAAACAAACATATATTCCACTATGCATTTTCCAACTCAATAAGTGAAAGTCCAACAGACTAACAAAGAAACACTTTGTTGGATCTAGGGGTCATATTCAATTGTTAGTTTTCCGCACCGCGGAGAAACTAGTACAGTTAATACGGTAATAGTTAGCTGGATTTCAGCTCGTGGCTCAGGGAGCTGCGAGCTGAAATGCAGCGAGAAAATTACCGTATTAAAGTTTTTTCCGCGCACGATTACCTTGACGATAATCGTGCGCGGACCGCGCGATTTTTGGCGTTTCCCCCGAGAATTGAATATGCCCCTAGGAGTCTATTTATTAAATGGTGAAAGTCATATCTGTCTAAAAAAAAAATGTGTTTTTTCTACACAATTACACCAGGTATTGGGTATTAGGAAATCAAAGAAATACAAATTCTCAAGAATAGTAGAGGTTCTAAGAATGTGAACCTTCTTTCAACTGCAAGGTTGTGGAAGGGGCTATGTAATAAACAAATACATTTTTTCAAGTAATTTATTATATATTCTTTGTTTTGGCAAAATAAATTAGGATGCATCATAAATGCTGTTTTCACCTGCTTTTAACACATAACTGATTTTTTCTTCATTTTCATCCAGGTATGAGGTGAATTTTCAGGATGGCATTGATTGTGGGGGCGCGTATATCAAACTTTTGTCTCATTCAAGCAGTTTAAATCTGGTGTGTGAGTTGATCAGAATTTTTCATTTATATGTTATTATATATTTCAAATACAGAGGTTAAAGCAGGAGCATTTACATACATAAAATATCAATATACCGTATATAAGCCGAGTTTTTCAGCATACTTTTGTATGCTGAAAAAGGGCACTCGGCTTATACACGGGTGAACTTACCTGGTGTCCAGTCCCTCGGCTTCAACTTCTGCATATGCGTTCCAACACAGGAAGTTCGGCATTTGGAACGCAAACTTGCGTTCCAAATGCCGAACTTCCTATGCGTTCCACTGCCGGGTAAGTGTGAAAATCTCTCTCTCTCTCCCCAATACAGTACAGCCACCATGTTCATACATTTATATCCCTACCCAATGCCAATGATTTTATAATCATTTATGAATGTTCCTTGTCATCTACTGTTATTTATGGTTTAGCTAAAAATGATTTCATAGATTCAACCTATCATTTTTATTTAGGTTTTTAAATTAGCGCTCTTTTCCACCCTAGGCTTATACTCGAGTCAATAACTTTTCCCAGTTTTATGTAGTAAAATTAGGCGCCTCGGCTTATATTCGGGTCGACTTATACTCGAGTATATACGGTAATATTTATCAGCGCTTAAAAAATATTTCCAGTGACAATTTGCTATGGAAAGCAATGCAAAGATGGGTACTGTCTAGATGTACTTTCCCATTATTATATGATTACTTAACCTGATTATAATGTTATTTCTACTGTTACTAAATACTAGCCTTCAAGATTTATTATGCAAAGCATGGACCAAACATGATCGGAGGTTCCACATCTCACACAGGTTGCAGACTTTTTATCCTCTCCCCAGTAAGGATATGATAAAAAGGGAATCCCTAGCCAAGGTGGATGCTCCCATAGCGAACTTGCAAAAACCACCACAATTTCAAATGCTGCAACAGGGATAGCATAGATTGAAATATTGAAGCCATCCTTTAGTCTGCATATGTTGCAGCTGGGGCCTCACTTAGACCCATCTTAGTTTTGTCTTGGGTTAACAAGGTGGTGGAGAGATGGTCAGAGAAACTTTTGGAGGGCTTTGAGTTAAGTAAGGCCAGGTCGGAATTCTTAGTCTTGGGATTTGGCTCTTAATCCTGGACTCATTGCGGCTAGGTTGTCAGCCTTAGTGCATTAAACGTATAGGCCTAAGTCTAAGGGGACTCTAGAATCCCTGTTTCTCAGGAAATGTCTTGTTCGGTGCAGAACTGAGTAAAATTATAAGCCAGGCCACAGGGAGAAGGGGGGGGGGGGGGGTAGTCTTTTTCTTCCCGTTAATGCTGCCAGACGTGGGGGTCTTATGTTTTGGTCATATCATTCTGCAGGAAAAGCAGGGGGTCACAATATCTGTTCCTTGGGGAGGACAACAAACAGGGAAACAGGCTTGGTCAGCTAAGTGACCAGCTTCCAAACCCTCAGAAAACAGTTGGTATGCTCCAGTCTCACACTGGAGCACTTCTGGTGGGAGCCTGTCTACTCCTTTTCTGGGAACGGTGGTTCGATTCCACTTGATATGCCTGAATGAGACATTTTTTTACCACTGGGCTTCCCAGAGACAAAACAAGACGATTAACCCTGTGGGACTATTCAGTCTTTAATCTCCTCAAGGGTAGTCATTTCAGTCCGGAAGAGCAGAAGGGAATTTAGTTTTATTCATGTCTTCTTGGTCCAAAAACAGATGCATCCTTATGGTCCATTTTGAACCTAAAATCCCTAAACTCCCAACTCTGGTTGGACAGATTCAAGTGTCCTTGAGGTGTGTAATAGACAGATTTGAAAAGAATGAGTTCATGGTCTCCATAAAAATCAGGGATGCGTACTTTCTAATTAGTGCATTCCACCAATGCCTTCTCAGATTCTCAATTGAGGCCTACCATTTTTAATTTTCAAGTGTTCATGCTCATGATCATGACGGTTATGACTGCTCTTCTGATATCCATGGAGTTAACTGTCCTTCTTTAAATGGAAGATCTATTGATTAAGGTGAGGTCCCCAACCTGGCTTCATCCCCCTATGCGAGACATGGACCAGACTTTAGAATCCCATGGGTGGATCATCAACTACCAAAAATGCAACCTAATACCTGCTCAGTGGGTCGCTGTTCAACACCTGACAGTAGAAGGTGTACTTGCCAGACGACATGATACTTTAATTGCATGGACTAGTAGAGACTCAATCACTCTCAGACAAATGTTCTGTTATGCATGATAGTCTTTGGGAATGTGAATTCTGCCTTTGAGGCAGTGAAATTTGCACAGTTCCATTTAAGGGTCTTCCAGATTGAGCTAATATCGAAATGAAACAAGTCACACCATCACTTGACTAGCCAGTTCATCAGATTGCCTCTAAATGTTCATAAGTCGCTCCTCTAGTGGCTGAGGGTTAACAGCCTCAGCAGGAGTTGCTCCTTCACCATTTGGAATTGGACAATTGAGACAAGAGACCCAACCTTCGTTTTCAGGGCCTTTGGACACCGAAGGAGTGAAAACAAACAATAAATATGCTACAATTGAGAGTAGTGTTAAACATTCTAGTCAGAGGAAGGGCCATAAAAAAATCAGTCAGACAATGCCAGGGTGGTGGCATACAGCAACCATCAGGGAAGAAGTTCCTTGCCACGAGTGTCTGGATGTTGAAGCCATGATTCTTAAAGCAAAGGGCTTTATGACAGTGTGGTAAGGACTCTGCACAAGGCTAGAAAGCCGGTTTTGACTAAGAATTATCATAGGGTCTGGAAGATTTATATTTCCTGGTGTGAATAGAAGGGATTTCCTACCACTTATTATCAGTTGGCCTCTTTACTTTCTTTTTTGCACAAGGGTTTGGACAGTGAATTGAGACTTAAAGTTCAGATATCAGCTCTCTATCTTCTTTCAGAAAAGGCTGGCACTTTTACACGAAATGCAGACTTTATTCCTGGGAGTGATGCATATGCAACCACCATGCATTCCTCCAATAGTACATTGGGAATTGAACCTAGTCTTAACAGCCTTACAACATCCTCTATTTGAATTCCTGCATTTAGTAGAGTTGAAATTTCTTGCATGGAAGTCAACCCTTCATTTGACTATCTCTACAGCGAGAAGAGTTTCATTCAGAGTTGGGGGCTCTGTCTTGCAGGTCCCTAATTTTTCATATAGACAGGTTCTTCATACAAAACCCCCCCTTTCGGCCTAAGGCAGTCTCCCAAGTTCCATTTAAATCAACGTATTATGTTTTCAACTTTAAACAGTGATCGGTCATTGGAAGAGGAGGGATCTCTTCACTTATTGGAAGTTTTCAGGGCTCTGAAGACCTGTGTTTGCATCTTGAATTTCCCACAATTGATGATCTTCCCAGCTATCCAAAGATGCAAGTTGTAAATGGAAAATGTTGCAGTCTGTAATGTCTGATTGCACCCACCTCTAGGGGCAGCTTGAGGACGTTCCCAAGATTCCAGTTTCCCGAGGAAGATGATAGAGAAAACGGAATGTTCATACTTATGTTAAATTCTTTTCTCTGGTCCATTGGGGGTGTGAAGATACCAGGGTTTCTGGCCCAATTCTACACACTTCACGCTGGCTGGCCACCCACGGGTGCCTCACTATGCCAGGGAAGTCTACCCAGTACGTTCTAGGATTCGTATAGTCACTCAGTCAAATGCAGTTAGAAAGTAAAACAATACATTTATTGTAATAAAAACAACACTAGAATATTATGTACACACACAGTAAATAAATGCCAGGCAAGTTTACCACATCATCTGTCCCTTACCCCACTAGCTTAAAAAGCTACAGTCATCTGGCTGTTCAGACTTGACGGCCCATGGATCTCCCTCAGCTGCATATGTAGACTTGCACCTTCTTGCACCTTCCATGAATGAAATCCCAGAATGAACACCCCCTCCTCCCTGGAGTGGCTCCTTATATCTAGGGTCTAATTTCCACAGTCTTTTCCCCTCCCTGGGCAGACCCCAAGGTCTATTCTTCTTAACCATTGGTCAGTGCTGGACTAGGGGGGGTTGGAGAGGGGAGTGAAGATGAGCTGTCCTTCTACAGAACCTTCCCTGCTAGATGGCCTGTCTGGACTATTCTGGTGAGAACAATGGACACTAATAAGTTTTCCCACTCCAGCATCTTGCAACCTGATCCCTACCCATAGCCCCCTGGCTTCACTTTAAGTACAATGAATAACAACCTCATCATCAATATACAATAAACAATATATTTAGAATGAGCTGCAATGTGCCCTTTTCCACATGTAATTGGACAATGCAGTTGTAGTCTGTTGAGCTGGGGAACAAAAGCAAGGGCTATAAAAAGTACTATAATCCACATTATGTGAAAAACAGGATGGTCACTTGTTTCGTCACGGGGGGGACATTCGCCCACCCTTTATGCTCTAATGCTCATTATTTTAAGTTTGAATTTAATTGTTGTCAGAGAATTTTGTGCTCATTCCTCTCTGGTTAAGAGAGTAAAGCATTTGGAACTACCTACTTTCCTCCAATAGTATATTGGGATTTTAACCTACTCTTAACAGCCTTACAGCATCCTCTTTTCGAACCCCTGGATTTGGTGCAGTTGAAGTTTCTTTCATGGAAGTCAACCTTTATTTTGGCTATCCCTACAGCGAGAAGAGTTTCAGTGTTGGGGGGCTCTGACTTGCTGGTCTCTCATTTTTCATAAAGATTGGTCTGTTCTTCGTACAAAACACCCCCCTTTCAGCCTAACGTAGTCTCCAAGTTCCACTTAAATCAAGGTATTGTGTTTCCAACTTTAAACAGAGGTCAGTCTCCGGAAGAGGAGAGAACTCTTCACTTATTGGACATTGTCAGGGTTCTGAAGACATATTTATAGGACTCTTGAATTTGATGAGCTTCCCAGCCATCCAAAAATGCAAGTTGTGTACGGCAAGTGTTGCAGTCCGTAGCTTCTGATTTCACCAACCCCTAGGGTCAGCTTTAGGGAGACCCAAGCTTCCAGTGTCCCCAAGTGGATGAAAGAGAAAATGGAATGTTCATACTTACGTTAAATCCTTTTCTTTGAATCCATTGGGGATCATTGGACGCCTGCCCTTCATGCTTTTTTTTAAAGTTTTATGTCAGTTGTTGCCAGATAATGTTGTGTTTTCTCCTCCCTCTGCTTCAGTTACTCTCTGTTCTGTCCTGTGGAGTTTGGTTAGAAAATAACTGACTACCCAGCAGGCTTGGAGACATAGATGAAGGGTAGGAGTATCAGAATTTGTGTAAGAAAATTTAAATTGCCCAAACTCCAGGTTGAGCCTCTATACCTCAAGATTCCAGTGTCCCCCAATGAATCCAGTGAAATTCAGTGTACAACCCCTTGAAGTAATCAAATGAGGATGACCACTGAACTTCTGACTTCCCCTCGTAAAGATAAGCTATCAATAAGTCAGTAATTTTCGACTTCATTCAGAATTAGACATAAGTCAAAATCTGGGCCACAAAAATGTGGTTTGTCACACTGCACACCGTATGGCTAGGGGGGCTCCTTTTTCTTCCGGGATGCACCAAAGTTTCACCCAGGGCTCGATAACTAGTCCAGCACCCGGAAGGGAGGACCTACAGTGGTTTCAAGGGGGCCGGAACCTCTGGACCACACAGCCCCCTCTAGATCTTTCGGGGACGGAGCCCAAAGGGGCCTACCCACACCCTAAAATCCAGAAATATGGAAACATGAAAGTGACAAAAGTGGAGAAAAAATAAATAGTGCTGAGTGGATACGGCCCCAGCCTATTGGCTGGTCTGGTTCTAAAAATTTTCTTGCCCAGCCATAAGGCCTGTGCAAAGAATGTAGCGGTGCTTTAAAGAAAGTGGTCAAAAGTGCATGGGTGCCAACATAATCATGTGATATCTGTGTTAAGGTCTCCTGACCCGTGATTGATGACACCCCCGGGTCGCCACTCCGGAAGCACAATTGTCCCAGGCTTTCAAAGCTGCCTACCCGGCCCCTGGCCAGAGGACCAAGTGCAGCTCTGCCACAACTGCACTTGATATTAGCCAAAAGGCCGAGAAGCCTTTTGGCTAAGATCAAGTACAGAATGTAAGCTCCAGTGGGGTAGGAACTGACGTGAGTGACAAATATTCTTGATACAACGCTGTGGAATTACTGGCGCTATATAAATTAATGATGATGATGTTTAGTTTTGGGTCAATAAATTAATTCTAACTTATTTGCATTGCACAGGAGGAATTCCACGATAGAACACCGTATACAATCATGTTTGGTCCAGACAAGTGTGGAGAAGATTATAAACTGCATTTTATCTTCAGGCATAAAAACCCTATGATTGGAGATTACGATGAGAAACACGCAAAACGACCAGAGGTGGATTTAAAGAAATATTTCACTGACAAGAAGACGCATCTTTACACTTTGAGTATGTTTTTCTGAGAATGCTAAACCAGCTAACAAGGCAACAGAAAGGAATTCCACAGTTATATTCTTTTGTAGTAGTACATATTTATTAGTCAAAGTTTATTTAATAGCATTCTAAAAATAGGCGGAATGCACTATAACCAATACCAACCAATAAGATACTGTCACTAATCAGTCTAATGCAAGGGAAGAGAAGTGTCTAATTAAATCATATATAGTACTGTACATTTTGTAAGGTTTATTACCAAGAAAGTACAAAATAATATAATTAAGTTGCGTATTGTCATCTTTTATCTCGTTTTACTAGGCATATCTTTTGGGGGGCTGGAGAGCTGGTGCAAAAATATGCAATGATGCTGATAACTGTCAGCAGTACTGTCTAGCATAGAGGTGGGCAACAAGCGTGTCCATTGAGCTTTCACCTGTGCCTCCCCAGCCGACTGCTACTTATCTTATTCTTTGTTTAATAAGCAAAAAATGGGGACAACCTACCTCCGTGTCACATGCCCTCTATTGTCCAGTGCTGGGAGGTCACATGGCATACCCATAGGAGGAGGAGGGAGTGAAGGTTGACCATCAAGTTGCCCATCACTAATGTAGCCTCTTCAGATTAATTTCCTATTGACCTATTCAGCTTACTTACTTTGGCTATGTTATATAAAGTTGTGCCCATGTTTTCATGTTACTTAAGTTATATTTTTCTTTGAACTACTGTAGGAAACAATATTCCAAATTATATTTAATGGGCAAAACAACAGATGTTTGTATTGAATTTAATTAGTATTTGCAGTTTGTATTTAATTACATTTTATATTGAAAATGCAACTTCTGGATTAATTAATGACACTGTCAAGACACAATTTTCCCTTTACATTTTTATATTGTGTACAAATATGGTAATACAATTTTCGCATTTACTACTAGTACATCTCTATGCTAATGTAGTGTGTAAGTGTACATACATGTTATTCCTGCTATATGCCTGGCGCAAATGCTACTGTTTCTGAACTTGAGCGCATCTTGCAACTGAACATATGCACAAAAATACACTATATTCTGTGAGACATATCTGCCAAATTATGACATCATTTTTTATGAATACAATAACAAGAGAACACCAAAAAATATTTAAGAAAACAGGTTTTCTTTTATAATACACTGGTCGATAAATGTGTTGCTAGGCTGAAGGTTTATGGAAATAGCTAACAACTAATCTATTTTCTTATGCCAACCAGTTTTGAAGTCAGACAACACCTATGAAATGTTAATCGATCAAACAGTTGTTGGCCAGGGAAGCCTTCTGGAAGATGTCATTCCACCACTGAATCCACCAAAAGAAATAAATGATCCAAAAGAGAAAAAACCTAAAGAGTGGGATGAACGGGCCAAAATTCCTGATCCTAATGCTATTGAACCCGAAGACTGGTAAGAAAGGGCTCACTTTACAAATCTCAAATGCATGGTTGCGCTCTCAGAACATTAAAATTGAGCAATGTAAAGACAGAGTCTGAGTATGGTGCCTTGTGTGATCTGCTATTAATTGTTTGGATGGTGATGTGGTGGGAGCTGCACAGTTGTCGGCAAGAAAAGAAAACTATATATGTAAGATAACATTTTAGTACACACTACTTGAAAGTGTATCTAACACACGATTACAGCTATACAAGGGAAAAATAATGGGGATTTACAGGAGTCGTTTCTGTTTTGTTATACCATGTGCCTATTTTTCCCTGTGCCTGTTTTCATGGATTTGCACCTGAATTAGCATGGGAAGATGACATAGATTGCAGGAAAAGCAATTATTTGCTTGAGATGATGGTCAGACCTGGCATTACTTGAGTAGATTAGGGTGTTCTATATGGCATATGGGATATCAGAGCCTGATTATGCACACAATTGCAAGACTGTTGATTTGCGAACATCATAATGTATTAATAATGATCTGCGCCCCTGGCACAAGAGAGAAGTAAACAATATATAGTGTAGTGACCTTTAATTAAGCTTCTCACAGGCATAGATTAATATTATTCTTACAGGGTCTGATTCATCAAGGCACGCAAGTACCGATTTTGTTCGTATTGCATGCAAAATCACTGCACATCCCCAGAGACGGGCCATATGCAACTAAACGCAGCAACGTTCACAACATCTTCATACGCAACAGACACTTACTACAGACTAAGATTTCTGGGAGTAAATGGGCAGGGGAAGGGGCGTTCACCTGTAGTCAATGTACAGTAGGGGTGTGCCAAACTCGTAGGCACACTCAGCCAGGTCCGATTCAAGCTTTGGGAATCTCAAAAGGTACTTGTTTTTCTGCCATATCTCTTGCTCCAGTTTCAAGGCAAGTCTAACTCCTGAGTACTAGTGATGTATTCTTTTATGCATGCTATAACATGTGTTTGCAATCATTAGCAACTGTAAAAATGTATTGTATATTCAGGAAACATATCAAGATCATCCTAATAAATGTATTTCATGGCAAAAAAATGTATGAAAAAAAAATATTTCATTTTGTTTTTAACTGTTTTGTCGTTAATACCGGTAACATTAATTTAATAGTTTTTTTTCCGGTGCATTCTTTTGCCAATGTAAATGTAAATTCCACAAAGACATTAGACATATCCTGCAGTGTCTTGTGTAGTAGAGCACAGCAGACCTGCACCCAAATTCATCAGCGCATGAATCGTCAGATCTGTTACTTTACATGTGGTTTTAAACAAATGCATGTTGCGCTCAGTGTGTGTTCCTTGATGAATCTGGCCCACAATGTTTAGTATTCACCATAGTATTGTACAAATAATTTTATTTAGATTTGCCCCTCAGAGAACAATATTTAAATAAGCTGCAAGAGGTCCTTTAGATGAGATGACTTTTACAGTCTAAGCTCATTTTCATAGAGAAAATGATTGAATGTGCACAGATATATAATGTAAGAAAAAAATGATGGGCCTGTTTCATAAAGGAAAGTAAAGCAAAGAAAAAGGAGTCAATTTGCTCATGGACAAACCATGTTACAATACAAGGGGTGCATATTTGTTTGTTAGTTTGCACATAAGTTAAATACTGGCTGATTTTTCATGTAGCACACAAATACCTGATAGTTTTTTTTTTGCAATGAAATGTAAAACTGATCTAGGACATGCTCTATCTCAACTATAAATCTGTCCCCACATTTTAAATTTACCTCCCCCTTCAGTGCAACATGGTTTTGCCAAGGTGAAAAGTTACTGCTGGGTCCTAGACCTGACTGACTGGATCCTGAATTCTCCAGTATTTTGTAGAATCCTTATCTTAGATGGGCATTTTAAATATTTTTTTTCATTATGGTCTGTTAAACATAAATTTTGAAATGTATGTTTAGGGATGAAGGTGGATCTATTAAAATAGAAGATATAAATGCTGTGAAACCAGAGGGCTGGCTGGATGAAGAGCCTCAGTTAATACCTGATCCAGATGCACAAAAGCCAAGTGACTGGTGAGAAATTATGTTTCACTTCTGTATTGTTTATTTTGTTATTTGCTTGTTTTGATCTACATTGTTTAAAAGAGACATAAGCATTCTTATTTCATCATGTTGAAATATAATTTAAATAATGTCTTCCACTTTATTTAAATCTCCTGCCTTCCTAATAATAGCACTCTCCTTTGGGACTCCCATCATTTGCTGTATTTAGAAGATACTTGGAACTTACATATAGTCAGGATATGTAACAATCACTTTCAGCACAGCCTGTATTTCTCTGTAACAGGTAAAATCTGACAGCAGCTGTAATTGAAAGCCTTAGAGCTGTTGTATGTTGGACCTCTCGTTATGGCTACACGTGGGTGCCGAGATCCCACTAAATGCAGAAAATGGTGGGGATGGATCCCTCAGCCAGTACCATTATTTGATTATTATATATATAGTTCTGTAAAGCCATTCTCTTTACAGTGCATGATCGATGCTGCAGATCTGGTGTGGTGCAGAGTGTTCAATATAAGTATATGTACTGAATCCTGGCAGTACAATGTTATAAGTAAAACTGTTGCTGTTGGTAGGAATGATGACATGGATAGTGAGTGGGAGGCTCCTCTGGTTCCCAACCCGAAGTGTAAGACTGCTCCTGGATGTGGAGACTGGAAACCACCCCTCATTGACAATCCAAATTACAAAGGAAAGTGGAAACCTCCTTTGATTGAGAATCCCAACTATCAGGTAATGTTCCTCTCTATTAACCCACACAGTATCCCCATGTGGTTTCTGAGCTCTTCAAGGTATTTTGTTATTTTAACGTTTTTGATATGTGATGACATTAGTTAATTTGGTAACAGAATAATAGAGAACATACTATACCATATCTGAGGGGAAAGAAATTGCTCATTACTTCTGACAGTGATCTAATTTTCTACAGGGAATTTGGAAGCCACGTAAAATCCCAAATCCACATTATTTTGAGGACCTTAATCCATTTAAAATGACTCCTTTCAGTGCTGTTGGCCTGGAGCTGTGGTCAATGACTTCTGATATTTACTTTGACAACTTCATCGTCTGCTCTCTGAAGGAGGTGGCTGACCGCTGGGCTTCTGATAGCTGGGGATTGAAGAAACTGCTTGCTAGTGCTAATGAGGTAGGTGACAGCTCAAATAAGCTTTCCATGCAATATCATGATCAGAGTTGTATTGTGGTTTCTTTGAATCTTGCCTACAGGGGCAATTTCAGGATTTCTAACGGAGGGTTTCCAAAGGCTTAATTTTGAAACGAACTAACAAAAACAACACTTGCCGCAATAATGATAGAATTAGAAATGCATAATGTATATAAGTGTAATAATGTATGTTACATAAAAAATAATAACATAATGAGACATAAAGCTGTACATTAATGTAAAAACCCACATTAATATTAACCTCCTTTACATAAATCTATCTTGACCATCTTATCAACAGGAAACCCCCTCTAAGTACAGACTGTGATGATCTTCATACAGTATTTTTCAGGTTGATTTGGATGTACATAAGGACATATATAACTGGGTAATTTCTTAGGTGTTCACAATCTGTCATTGGAAATCAGATCAACAGTTTTGTACATAGAAAGGTTGTCTAAGAGGAAATTATAGTATAGATAAACAGACATTTATTTTATTGTAATTTGTTTCCTGGCTGAAATAATTGATTTCCGTTCTGCAAGGCATACAAATGTACCATCAGTACACACTTAACAAAGACAAATTAAAACAAAATTACTGTGGTTTAGTTTTTTCCCTCCACTCTCTGACCAAACACTTATCATTATTATTGGTGTATATTAGATCAGCTCTGTGCCGACCTCCCACATAATCATCTTCAGACAAATATAAAACGGTTACAGATTTGTCAAGGCAGTGGGAAATTACATGGTCGTAGTGAGGTGCATAATCATAGCATGGAGAAGGTTGTCTAGAAGATCTACTGAATACTATCCCAGCTTGTGGACCCAGTGAGTTCCACTGTCATTGCTGTGCTGCTGCCATCCCTGACCCTTATTTGGTGAGCTCCTCTGTGCCTCTGGTGACAGTAGCTGGGGAGCATGGGAAACAACTGTGCTGGCTCTTTCCAGTAGCGAGAATGATATGTAAAGAAAAACACCAGGCATACAGCTGCTAAAGACTGGTGGATAATTATCACAGTACCTGTGCAGGCAAGAAGCTGCTCAAGACAGCTGGATAATTACCACAGTACCTGTGCAAGCAAGAAGCTGCTCAAGACTGGTGGATAATTACCAAAGTACCTGTGCAAGCAAAAAGCTGCTCAAGACTGGTGGATAATTACCACAGTACCTGTGCAAGCAAGAAGCTGCTCAAGACTGGTGGATAATTACCACAGTACCTGTGCAAGCAAGAAGCTGCTCAAGACTGGTGGATAATTACCACAGTACCTGTGCAAGCAAGAAGCTGCTCAAGACAGGTGGATAATTACCACAGTACCTGTGCAAGCAAGAAGCTGCTCAAGACTGGTGGATAATTACCACAGTACCTGTGCAGGCAAGAAGCTGCTCAAGACTGGTGGATAATTACCACAGTACCTGTGCAGGCAAGAAGCTGCTCAAGACTGGTGGATAATTACCACAGTACCTGTGCAAGCAAGAAGCTGCTCAAGACAGGTGGATAATTACCACAGTACCTGTGCAAGCAAGAAGCTGCTCAAGACTGGTGGATAATTACCACAGTACCTGTGCAAGCAAGAAGCTGCTCAAGACTGGTGGATAATTACCACAGTACCTGTGCAAGCAAGAAGCTGCTCAAGACTGGTGGATAATTACCACAGTACCTGTGCAAGCAAGAAAACGAAAACCTTTTCTAGAACCAGGAGAGGACGCAGGTTCAAATAAGATAAATAATGAAGTGTCTATATTAGGGAATTTAGACTGTAAGCTCCGATGGGGCAGGGACTGATGTGAATGAGTTCTCTGTACAGCACTGCGGAATTAGTGGTGCTATATAAATAAATGATGATGATAATGATAATGAAGGACTGTTATGACTGACATCAGCTGAATGTTTTAGGATTTCTACAGTTCCTGTCTCTTCTCCTTCCAACCGTACCACACCATCGATAGCTGCACAGAAATGCTAGTCAACTGCTTTATTATTAGTGGTCAATAATGCTGTTGTCTTACAATAGCCACAACCACTTTCATTATCAGCAGCTACAATTGTTATTCCACCACCCTCAGTATCACATGTTCCCCACACCTCTTACATGGTAAGCTCATTTGGGCAGGTCCATCTTTACCTTCTGTTTCATGTCATGTTATGATCCTCTCAATGTACATTGCTGTGTAATATCTCAGCGCTTTATAAATAAAAGATAATAATAAGTATACAGCTAGTAAATTAATGCATAGCTATACCTTAAAAGTTGTTAAATAGCATAAAAAGTATCACCTTTTACTTATAAAGTAACAACCTATTCCATAGCACTGTACAGTGGGGAGATAAACTAAATATACAGGCTCCACTCACAGAGAGTTTGCAGTGTAATAGAAATCAAGTGAGATAAAACAAAGACACAAGTGTGCGCTTCCAGTAACCACATATAAACATGGGTTTATACACTCATCAAGTATATAGGAGTATTGAATGGACACAGAGTTAATGGGCATGATTCATTAAGGAAAGTAAACCAAAAAATTGAGTAACTTTGTTCCTTGGCAAAACCCTGGTGCATTAAATTTAAAATGTGAGGACAAATTCATAGTTGGGATAGGGCAGTGATGGCTAACCTGTGACACTCCATGTGTTGTGAAACTACAATCCCCAGCATGCTTTGCCAGCTATCAGCTAGTTATCTACTGGCAAAGCATGCTGGGGCTTGTAGTTTCACAACACCTGGAGTGTCACAGGTTAGCCATCACTGGGATAGGGCATGCCCTAGATCAACTTTAAATTTCAGTGTAAAAATAAAGCTATGAAGTGTTTGTGTGTTACACAAAAAAACAGTCAGTATTTAACTTATGTGGAAAATAATAAGCTGATTTGCACCCCTTGCATTGTAACATGGTTTTGTCCAGGAGAAAACTTACTCAATCTTTTGCCTTACTTTCCTTAATGAATCAGGCCCAATGTGTTTTGGAGGAGCACCAGAGGATATACAAGATGAGGGACATAATACAGAGAGTGTTGTAGAGGCATCATGTGGTGATTAGGGAGAGTAAGGCAGATAATGATATATTATATAGAATGATTTATATCAGGGTAGAGTCTGAGAGAATGAGAAAGAGCATTCCGGAGTATACAGAGTAACATCTACACTACATTTACTGCAACTTTTACTGGAATAGAGCTTTTCCTAGTGATATATAACACAATATTCTGAAAGGTTATGGTCAGCTTTGGTTAAATAATAGAATGCGGCAACACCATGAGCAGATATTATAGTTTCTTTAGCAGCATGGATGTATGCGAGAGATATTTTAGAGTAGAAACAATATGATTCTGATAACTTTATAGGATGTGAGAAGTGACTGATGGGGCAGCGTGTGAGATGAGTGGGTTTTAGGTTTACTTACTAGGAATATGGATATCGGGTGAAGACAAGTCAGGGGATGGTGGGACCACTAGTAGTTCAGTGTTTTACTGACTGAGTTTAATTTAATGGCAGAACATCATAGAGTGTAGAAAAATGACTGGAGAAAGAGAACCAATAGGGTGTGAGCACATAGGATCCAGACTTCATAATGGATTGGAAGAAGAAAGGATAGAATAAATATCCTCCCTATCCCAAGGGACAAAGGACGAGGGAGAGCTTGGAGAATTAGGCAGGGATGTGAATTGGTAAGGGCAGGCTATTATTTCATAGGTCTTTTCCTAAAATAAGATGGCCACCTCTTGGTCTCTATGATCCTTGGTGGGTGTCTTCATCGCCATATCACAGAGAGTTTAAGATGCTGAAGTGGACAAAAGTGAAATTAGTGTGGGTAAAGGCATAGTTATAGGAGCGCAGAATTCATTTGTAGTGTAAGAAGTAAGCGTTTCTGTAACAAACGGGTATCCTGATTTATAGGTAGTTTTTTATATACTATAGACTCGCAAAATGTTAATATGTGGTGACAGATCAAACTGGTCAGTGATGCAGACATGGAGCATGGGATAAAAGCATGGGATAAAAGCCTTGGGCTGAAGCCAGCTTCTTGTTTTGATCTGGTGTAATAGGTTCAAGCCAGTTCATCTGTTTTGATCTATCACAATAGCTTGAAGATGCTTCTGTGAATTGTTGTTCATGGTTTATTGTTTTTCTTCAGCCAGGCATGATTAACCAGCTCCTGAGTGCTGCTGATGAGAGGCCATGGCTCTGGGGCTTATACCTGCTTACAGCAGCACTGCCTATTGGTCTACTGGTCTTGTTCTGCTGGCCCAGAAAGGTAAGTCAAAGACAAGCTCTTTTATTCAGTATAGCCTATTTTGTGGTATATATTTACAGGTTTCACTACAGATAATAATATATAGGAAAATATAAGGAGAAATTTCAGAGTAGTTCTATGACCATATAAGCTCCAGAGACCCAGTTCACAGAATACCATGTACACCACTTATACTTTTTTATATTACAAATATTCTATAAAAGCAGAACTTTGGTTATAAGAGATTAAACACCACTTACACAAATGTTATATACAGAAAAATAATATTGATGATAATACCAAAACATGAATAGAAAAAGTGGAAATAATCAAATCCCTGTATTTTTTAGAAAATTGAAGAAGAAGAAGATGCAGATTTCTCAATGAGTGATTTTCTAGAGTCTGACGAAACTGACTTTCAGATCCATAAAGATATGAAGAAGGAAAACTTGGCGGGTATTGAAGATCACAAGGCGGAAGCAGTGTCTGACAGTGGTGAGCTGCGAATGAGATCTCATGTTTGCAAAGATGAACATTGTAGAGCAGGGCCGTAACTAGAGCTGTGCGCAAGGGGCGGTCGCTCAGGGTGCAATCATGAAGGAGGGGGGCAGGAAATTAATATTTTATATTAATTTGGTTAAAATTGAGGGTTTGGGTGCGTCACACTTCCTTCCTGCCCCAGACACCAACATTTCTTGTTACGGCTCTGAACTGTTATGTTCCAAGGCCATTGAGGTCTGTTCTTGAGTAATAGAGAGCAGAGTGATGTTTTTAATTCTAAAAAATATAACACAGCCAATTCTTTGGGTATTTATTATATGTTCAAGGTATGACATAGTGCATTATACAGAAACATAATTATTTTGAACAAGCAAAAGTGACCCATTGTTGCCAGTTACCTTACATGAAGTAATGAGTAAATTGTTCCAGTCACAAGTCAAATTGCATGGAACCCATTGTCAATCATTATACACAGACCCGCCCTGCTAGATACAATATTATTATCCAGTATTTATTAAACACCAGTAATTTATGTAGCATTATACAATTTGTAAAAAAGTACATAGACATTATATGCTATAAACAAACCTGTACGAAATGATGTGGTGAATGGAAAGTGTGAAGGAGAAAGGCAGACCAAGAGAAGCAGAGTAAGCAACTCTAAAAAATAACTGTTTTCAGTGGTCGCTTAAAGGTGGTAAGTTGGGGGACTGTCTATTGGAGCGAGGGAAAGAATTCCAGAAAAAAGGAGACATTGTTGTCTCCTAGATGTGTAAGATGTGTTTAGATGTGCAATATGAGGCGGTAACAACAGATCTTGGGGTAAGCATAGTGAGTAATTGGGTGTGAGGATATATGGTAATATTTAGTCCTATTTGTCTTGCTAATTATCTTGCCTGCTCGTAGGTCAGCACTATACGTTGTGCTGGACTTCCTGGTGGGTGAAGGACGCACCTTTTTATTATATATGAATATATATATATAAAACACACAGCACAGAAAATAATAACAAATATGCAACAATACCAGAGGGTCCACCACACTAAAAGTTTCACGCTTCTATACCTCACCAGCGTCTTTTTCTCAGTCACTACGATGCACAGTCCCGGCATGCTCTTCACTCCTCTATACCCACGTTGTAGAGACTGAGCTCAATGTCATCCTGCTTTTTGAAGGTGCATATGGAAAGGACAGTCCTGATAGTTGCGCACCAGTATTTTTAGATTGTTCGTTCAGCACATTTCAAGGTGCACACCTAGGAGCTGATGCAGAGTGGGACGTATGCCATATTGCGTAGGGTATCTTTTGTGAGATCATTCAGTGCATGCCAAGAAAGTGAGCTATAGGGTAGGTGCAAGTACACGCTGATGATAAATGATTTATAGTAAATCCGGTGGTAATTCGGTGTTTCGGTATCCCGATGCTTGGGATACCGAAACATCGAATACACCTACAAAACAAACCCGAAATTTTAAATCAACGACCTCTTAAAATCTACATCTACCTTCTCACTGATGGAGGACATTACCGGAACAACTGGTATGCGCCTGCTGCAAAATCCGACCATGCTGGTTGCCGCCACTTCATTGTGACTGTCACTGAAGACGGTGACATCTACTTTTAAACAGGTATGTTAATATTAAGGGGTAGGGGTTAGGGGTTAGGCTGCGGCTGCGTGAAACGTCAGTGACGTCACAATGAAGCACCAGACTCCAGCATCTTCGCATTTTTCACCAGTCGCATACCCGTTGTTTCGCTCATTCCTCGGTCGGTGACAAGGTAAGTGTAGATTTTAATACGTCGTTGTCGTTGTTATTTAAGATGTCGGGTTTCTTTTGGAGGAGTATTGGGGTGCTTGGGATACCGTACCCAACCCAGTAAATCAGGCCCTGAAGCAGAGGCAGACGTATCTTAGGATAATACCAAAGCTTTGACGTGTGCTTATCTGACAGAATCATGGTAGTTACCATAGAAAAACTTGTGGTGATAATAATAGAACCCTTGTTGTGTGCTTATCTGGCAGAGTCATGGTAATGGTAATAATGGAGCATTGAAGTGTGCTTAATCTACAGAATCACAGTAACAAAAATATTGAGCATTTAGTATCTGTGTACCTGATGCTATCATAATAATAATAGTAATAATAATGATAAAGCATTAGGGACATGCTTACCTAAAATAAGCATAGTAGTAAAAATATGTATGTTTACTTGACAGATTCATGGTAATAATAATAGAGCAATTGGTGTGTGCTACCTGGCAAAATCATAGCAATAATTATATAGCATGAGTGGATACTTAACCAACAAAATTATGGTGGTACTAACAATAGAGTATTAATATAATTACCATAAATTTATATAAAATAATACTAATGATAGAGCATTTGTTGTAGCAGGATCATGGTAATAATAGATCAATATGTTATCTGACAGATTTATTGTAAAATTAATGGGACATTTGTGACCAGAATCATGGGAACAATAATAAAGCATCATTTGTGCTTACCTTATGGAATATTGCTAAGAACAATAGAACACTGGTGTTTGCTTACCCAACAGAATTACTTCAACAATGGGGAAATATACACACTCTCTCCAAGCGTAAGATCTGGCTTTGTATTAATAGACAAAGGAGTGACAAAGACTGGCGAACGGCACAAAAAGGCATTGTTGAAGAAATGCTTTGCAAATTTAAAATGTATACTTTGATTTTCTGTTTATTTGAATTATCTATAAAACCTTCTTTTTCATGCTTTTTTATTGAATTATATTTTTAAGCATGTCCATTGCATGAGTTCTGTTGCATCCTTCAACAGCATCCTTCACACCAAAGTGTGCAAAACAATAAGCATTAGGGCTTGTAATGGTTTTATTCCTAAAATGACTTTTGTCCTGTTCCAGCGAGTGGGGATGATGGAAAGACTGGAGACGAAGAGGAAGATGAGGAATTCAGTCAAGAAGACGAAGAGGCTTCCGCCACAGTAAATCAGTCTTCAGATGATGAGGTAAATGTTCATAGTCCACACTGATGAGCTTTATACTTTATAAACATTATATATACAAGTAGTTCAAGAAAAAACACACAATAATGATAGCATATAAAGTTCCATCTCAGTGAAATCCAGAACTCCATTTTCACAACATTTATTGAAATTATAATATTGAGTAGGCAGCATTAATATAAGAATGTATACTCATCATCAGGCAATGATGTATATCAAAGTGCCCGCAGTGGTGTGTAGCATAATGCCCTATGGCCATTTCGGTACCCTCCAAGCACTTTTCTCAAGGGGGGAAGTGGTGTACATTTTAGATATCTGAAATGCAACCTGTGTTCATAAGCATATTAGGAGTGAGTTTTGCCAATAACAACAATATTGCACACTGGGTAATGTGCATCGGGACTATATGAGTCTACTGGTATAGGTTGTTGCCTCAGGATTTACTCCCTCGACAATCCCTACCACTAATCTAACACCGTTCACCTTTCTATTACATTGCCCAGCTTGTCCAGCATCAATCACACTGGCCACAGGAACTGCAAGCCTTTTAAATTATAAACACTTTTCTAGCTCTATACTGATTGACAGGTGTCAAACCCACGTCTTCCTCCCCCTAAAGTTGATAAGAACAGGTGCTCTGATTTGCCTATTTGTATGGCCTCATCACAACCAAACCCTGGAGCCTACCACTGCTAGACACAGGTGGTTAGTTAGTTGCTTTAAAAGAGAAGAAGATAGAACTACTACTATATGGGGCACTCCTGTGGTACTTATATTGAGATGTATCCTTCTGGGTCAACCCGGACAACAATTTATAAACCTAAAAATTAACTTTTACTCTTTACCCATAAAATGATATCCATTTAAAATGTGAAACATTGATACATTAAAAACAATTGGTCTGACATAGGGTAGACCTTGTGTAGCCAGTCAGTTAAATTCTGATCTTATTGGTCCAGACCGAAAATCTGTTCTATCAAATTGGAGAACTAATAAATAACTTATTGATACGGATGTCTTAAATTTTCCATTAAACTGCAGGCAACATAATGCCCTAATTACATTACTTAATATTCTTTGTTTAGATTTTCATGTAAAAAGGGCAGTTTTCAAGTTTATTTAGTGGTAATATAATATTTGGATATGGAACTCACGCTCTACTCTTTAGGTAGCAAGAGCTGCTCAACTAAAAAAGGAATCCCTTCCTATTATTAACAGTGGTAATATAATATCCACATTCTGTTCATATATCATATGTAGGAATTCCATTGATAAAATTCATATATATCACTGATTATCTATTTTAATTTTAGTATACTTAGGACACAGTTTATGGCCTTGATTTATCTTCAGATATAAATCCATTTGTGTGCTGTATCTTGCGTGCAAAAGCTCTGCGCATGCGCCAGAACGGAACTTACGCCAGTGAACGTAACTGCATGCAATTCATATCTGCAAGCAAATGACACTTACAACTGCCTACCTCTTAAGTAGGTGTTTTTTAGCTGTATTATTTGCACCAGCTACAGGGCAGGTGTAAGTGCTGACTGATAGTGATGACTACACGTTTGCATGCCAGAACATGTATTGCAAGTAAGAAAAACTATAAAAATGCATTTTATGTACAGTACGCAGTAAAAACATCCCGATTTATATATTTAATATAAAAGAAAAATATTTTTTTTAAAACATATTTTTATTAATGATCATGGTATTAAGAGTTGTAAAAAAAAAAAAAATTGTAACATTTTTTTGCATGCGTTCTGATGGGACTTTATGTATGTTATGTAATGTAATGTTTTCTCTGGCTACATACAGTGAGTAATGTATAGCGAGAGTGTACCCAGATTCAAATGGAAATATTTCTTGAGATCCACTTGTATTTCAATACAGGCATGCATGTATACCAGTTACGTGCAGGTTTTTTAAACGCAAGTTGTGTTCACATTGTGTTAGAATATGAATCAGGCTCTTATATGTCCAAATAACGATTCATTGATGCTAATAGTGTACTGTTCACTGATTGAATAGTAGGCATTGCCCCATGTATTCTATAGTAATTTGATTGGAGGATTTTTCCTAATATGTTAAATATAAGCTGATTCAATTGCGTTTGTCAATCATAGTGATCACAAGAGTATAGTGCAATCAGTTATATGCACACTTTTATTCATAATCCATTTCAATATCCGATTTAATATTTAATTAAATTGCGCATTGTATGTATATAATATACTTTATTCGTATAGTTACCATTGATTCAGCATTTATAAATAATATACACATATATTTGTATGTGTATGCTGGTTGCAGTGCTCTGCTAGTTGGAGTTACACTTCATAGTGATTAGTTAGTCACTTTGCAAAAATAAGAGGATTTTTATACTGACGATAAATTAGTTTCTCTTTCATCCTATCTGGGAACACTGCTACCATGGGAGAGTTGTGTGAGGGGAGTGGAGTTTGGCACTTAACTATTTAAGTTGTTAATGTATCCTGCAAGTAAAGCACTACGGCCAAAACTGGCGTCTGCCGACGCAAATACATTGAATTGATAATATCTTGTAAAGGTATGGACCAAGGACCAAGTGGCTACTCTGCATAACTGGTCCGCTGATGCCCGCTCTCGAACAGCCCAAGACGCGCTCTCTTTATTAGAAGATACTAACTAATCTATGACAGAAGTCAAAACACAGTTATCCTTGTTGTGTGTGAAACAAAATATCTATGCAAGTAGAATTCTATCTATCTGTTAAGCTATTTGCATGAAATTAATTTTTCCTAATACACCCCTATCTAAGTTATAGTGAGTATAGACAAGATTGTATTGGTACTCAGCCTTCCATAAGGCTAAGATGTCTGGAGCAGGAGAGGTTTGTCAGCAGCTCTGTGTTTTCCCTCAGAAGTAGCTGCTGTCTTTCCCAGGCAGTTTGCTTTGGCGCCTTTAGGAGAGTCCAACGTGTCCCTGCAGACAGGGGAACTCTTTTACTAGCTCTCTCCATCCTGCACATCTGCTGTCTGCTCCATTTTTTTGTATGTCGGCCATGGCAATTTACTGCCTCTTCAAGAGGTAGTAATCGCTAAATACTTATTCCTCTGACAACTTTAGTGGCTGCTGCAGTGTTTTAACCAAGTTCCCCCCTCCTTTTTCCGAGGAGGGGACTTGGTATCATCCTTAATAGCAGCATCCGCTGCTTATTACCGGCGCTCTCGACCACTCGTGGTAGCGCCGGTAATCGAGTAAAGATCAGTGTGACAGCGGATTAAAAGCCACCTGTCTTGCTGAGAAAAGGGAAGAAAGGCCGGTTCTCACTGTCCGACAGCCCCCCCCCCTTTCCCTGAACTAGTGTGCTCTGTATGGGACAGAGCACACTCCTGTAAAGAATATAATTAGTTAAATAAAATAGTGAAAACTATGATAAATAACCTAAGTAAGCCCAACTCCCTTGGGCACTCAACAAATACTGAAAAGGCTACAGGGGGTTGCAGAGGAGAGGGGTTTGTCAGCATGATACATTAACAAGTTAACTAGTTAAGTACTAAACGCCACTTCCCTCACACATCCCCCCCATAGTACAGTGTCCTCCAGATACGATGAAAGATAAATATATAGTGCTAGTTGGTTGAAGATTGATGATTTATTATATATCTGGTGAGTGCATGCACACTGACATGAATAAACTACATACTAAACTACATAAAATACAAGCACAAAGAAAGAATGACAAATAAAGCTGCGTAGAAAGATGATTTTATTTAATGCTGATTAATGAGCTTTGCATGCAAACAATTATTGCCCAGATCCATGCAAAATGTTGCCTCCAAGACAAACTTCTAATTGAGGAGACTGGGTTACAATGTCTTTTCATCCACCATACATCCCAATGAATTCTCTACAGGCACTAATAATATTCTATTATTATGATCATAGATTTGTAAGGTGTCACAGTGCTCCGTAGCGCCATACAGTACACATACATAAAACAAGGACATACAAGGCAGACAAAATATATACAGACATGAAAACAAAGGGTATGGAGGACCCTTCTCATTAAAGAGCTTACATTCTAAGTGGAAGAGGGCACAGCTGAAACAAAAGGAGCGAGTTTGGCTTAGAGTGCAGATTGGGACAGTTTTGAGGGTGTATTAGTGTGACTATCACCAGGGATAAGGTAAGCTTTAAAAAAAAGATGGTTTTTTAGAGAACATGTAAAGATTAGAAGGCTGTGAGAAAGCCTGATTGGGCGTGGTAGGGAATTCCATAAGTGGGGAACAGAACAGAAGTCTTGTAGGCACGAGTGTGATGTGGTTACCAGACTACCAGGGACGAGACAAGGAGCAGGTTAGAGGTAGATCTTAGACAGCGAGAGTATTTTTATATGAAATTTGAGATGTAGGAAGGGGTGGTGTTGTCGAGGGCTTTGTAGGTAAGGGTGACTAATTTGAATTGAATTCTGGAGAACATAGGGAGCCAGCGTAGGGATTTGCAAAGTGGTGCAGCAGATGTTTAGTGGTGAGAGAGGAAGATCAGTCTTGCAGCAGCATTTAGGATGGATTCAAGTGTGGATATATGGGTGTCGGGAATGCCAGATAGCAGGAGGTTGCAGTAGTCAAGACGGGAGATGATGAGAGACTAGATAAGAGTTTTGGTAGCATGTTGAGTAAGGAAAATGCATATTCTGGCATTGTTTTTAAGATGGAGTCGACAGGACTCAAAGAGTCTGGATGTAAGGAGTAAATTAGAGGGCGGAGTCAAGTGAGACACCAAGGCAGCAGGCTTGGGAGACTGAGGGAATTGTGTTATTGACAGGGAGATTTGAGGGCAGATACCTTCTCAAGTCTAAAACATTACATGCAGTAGGTGACAGATTACATCTAAGGCTTACATTCTAAGAGATATTGTTTATATATTGTAGCAAAACAATGAACACTACATAGTCTATTACTAAATGGTCTTATATGTCATTATTTTCTAAGCTGTGTCTATAAAATCATCTAAGATTTTGCAAACATTCACTTAACATATATCTCTAATGTCTGAGTTGCACTTAATTGTACAAGGATTCATACACTTAATATTTAATAAGAGCAGATACATGTGCATTCATTAATATTTAAATCTGTATTTGTTGGGTAAAGCATGAACACATTAATGTATTGTGCTACAGATGACATTAATAACACTTATATTATGTTACATATGCAAGTTGCATCTCTGAGTTGTGAAGTACTAATTAAATCACCACTATCACAATCTGTATTTGCAACATATAAAATTGCTAATTTGTGATTTTGTGCAATTAACACACACACCTTTTATGCAATAATTACTGCAATTTTTGTTTTCAGTTGAATGTTTACACATAACAAATCAATTTTAAATGAGCTGACATTTGTAAATGAACCATTAGAGCTTGGAAAATGGACAGATACGTTATCAGCATTAGGGAATCACGCAGAGTTATTGGGAAAATTGTCGTCAGTTACTCTAAAAAATAAAATAAAAACAAAAAGCGCAGAAAAATTTAAGATTTACAACCAAATACAAAGTAATACACATCTCGAAATTCATATCAGCAGCATATGCGCCTGGTTTACAAGTCATCATATTCAGTATATATTTGCTCCTGCCTAGCAGGTGTTTCTGCAGGGGCCACTTTTACATACACACACCTTCACTGCATTCACCCTAAGTGAGAACGCCCCTTCCCTCCCCCATCCCACATCTCAAAGTGAGGAGAGGATAAGTGCCAGATTTGCACAAGTCTGCATAGGAGCGCCCACTTTTTTGCTCAAAGCGATTTTACGCAATTTGGGGCGTCTCACTTTGCATCAGCCCCCTAATGAATAGGTGAAATGCATAAAAGCCATCTGCTAAGAGATAACAAGAGACTCTCTACTTTCCCCTACAGATGAAAGAAGCAGATGAAGGCGCAGACTCTGGAGATATTCTGAAGAAATCCCTCCGTAAAAGACGAGTTCGGAAAGATTAACAACCCCAAACCATTTTTAGGACTGTTATAAAGAGCCACATCACCAGTTGGCTCGTCTCAGCTTGCTGACAAACTGACATAAAACCACTTCTTACCTCTTGATCCAATATTGTGTGTAACCTGAAAAGTTTTGCTCGGTCATTTTTCTTTTGTCAGAGTATTTGTTAATTCAATCCAATTCCATTATTTGGCAACCTTGGATCCATCCCGGTCCTGGAAAGATTGTTAAAATGTTGTTGTTTTTTTATACATTTTCTTGACATAAATTTCCTGTAGGCTTGATACGATATGCCTTAATATTTAATTCCTGGTCCACTTAATATGCAGGAGACATGAGTGAGTGCAAGGGCACAGTGCTCTTACCATTTCCTCTGTTCCTTCATACCCTTCTTCCCCAGTCTCCTTTTCCTACCTGTCAGCTGAGCAACACATGGAGTTTTAAGAACATTTGTATGAAAGTACAGTGATTATTCTCCTATTCCATAAACGTATCTTTTAAGTTTAAAATAAGTGAGCATCCATGTTTAATGAAGATGTGCCATTGAAGCTCATCACATTGCCGAAATTGAGAATAATTCTCAGGATGTTGGAGAAGGCAACAGAAGCGCAGCTTGTGTACTCCTTTTTTTAGCACTCAACAGTGGGCTATAAAGCACAGTGGTTTCATGTTTGAAATACTACATGCATATATTTTTGAGGTTTTGCTTTTTACACATCAACAGGTATTTTTGGGGCTCACCTCAAATTCTGTTTATATTAGAGTTATATATATGTGGAAATTTAAAAGGTACTCCTAGCGCAACTGCTTAATAAACTGACCTGGTACTGTTGTATTGGTGATTTGTATTGCGTCACTTGACAAATTAGTTTTACTTGTTTATGCTAATGGTACACTACTGTATATCTAAATGAAATGATCTACAGTTTTTTGAAACTTTTATAGTTTAATGTTGATCAAAAAGTTGTCAATATTTATTAAAATAAGGAGAAAATGTAAATTGATATTTAAAATAAATATTTAATACAATTAGTTGCTTGTTTTAATTGTGCCAAGAATGATACCATGAGTGCATTTATTTAATTTGTAAATGTAACAATAAATACCTGGTTAACTTTCATTTATTACTCTACAAATACAATTATGAGGCTATTTCGTTACATAGTAAGGTTCTAATTTTATTGATCCAGAGCAAGTCAAAACAAAAGCCTTAGTGCGACAGCTGACAGTGTGGCGACTGCAGACACCAGAGACCCGTCGCTGTAACCAGCAGAACTGTGACTAAGGAAGCAACGTGTTTTATGGATGAGGTTGTGACAAAGGAATGGCTTGATCTTATATATGGTCCAAGAAAGCTCATGGTCTTGTGACTATCTGGTACGCAGTTTTTATTCACCTAGGGTTGCATGTTGCACGTGTGCTACATTTTTCACCTTTGGGTATACTACCTGTTTTAGCACTCTGTCTCCTGGTGGAGGACTATCTCTGGTTTCTGGTGCAGTTTTTATATATAACAATACTGCACTATATTATTTTTTATTCTGTTTTTTCTACATTGTTGTTATGTTTGATGGAGACTGAGAGGGATTACCTCTGAAGAGGAAACCTCCATATGATCTTTACTTCCTGAATACATCCTTACGGTACGCAGTTATTACGTCTTCCCAACACCATATTTGTGATATTACACATTGGGGCGCCCTACTTGTTTTTTCTGTTGCAATATATATAATATATATATATATATATATATATATATATATATATATATACAGATAAGATACAAATGGCGCTACGACACAATGCCAGTACAGAAATGTTATATAGTCCAATATCTTGAACTGGTTCCTTCTTATATCACACTTCCCCTGTGCGGGCGGCTGCCAATCCTCTGGACCAAGTGGTGTAGCAGGAAAAAAAATCTAGAAAAGATGGAAGAGGAGGCGCACAATAGTGTAGTACAGTATTGTATTGGAGCCAAACATGAAGCCAGAAAAGGAACCTATTCACCAGAGTAGAGTGAGCCAAAGCTTTCCACCATGTGAATACCCACAATAACTGATGTGGATAAAGATAACGTATGGAGTGAGGAGTCACACAGAGCCACGTATCACTCAAAATAGTCCCATTAAACAATGTGCAGAAAAAAGGGACACACAGGTCACACTAGTGCAGATGTATGCGTACCAGAAGCCAAAACTTTGATATATATATATATATATATATATATATATATATATATATATATAAAATCCCTGGATCAATCACCACCATAATGTCCTTTACTAGATATAGCTAAAGACACAATTTCTTGGAAGGAAGGTATGCAATACCTTTAATTTAAATGTCAAATACCTACCTATGTACCTCTGAATCAGGGTCTTACCACAATTTAAGCATATCACAGATTTAAACTGCAGATGTAACCAGTGAGTACTGTCTGGCCACAGCCATGTTCTGTGGGGATTTCTCGAATTGTAGACATATGTTCTGTTTTCTATCATAAACATCCATTCCACAGACTAGGTATACATTCATACACTCATTCATACATTAAACCATTTCTCTGATGGCCTTCCAGAAATAATCCTATGTTGGGGTTATGGTACATCATTTTTTACAGGTTATAATCTGGAGGCTGAAAACCACCTCATGGCTAATTGCCTGAGACAGAATATTTGTCTGACCACAAAACTGTATTGCTTTTAAGAGAAGAGTAACATTCATTTCTGCCTGCCTCACAAATCAGATTACAACATGATCTTTTCAGTAGCATTGAGATTATGTGGCTGCCCCACATCTATATTTTTGCTGTATTATTATAATTAGTGGTTATTAACCGAATATTGTGTGTTTATAACATTTTTACAAGTTATCATTCAAAAGTGTTAGATTGAAGATACATCTAATAACTCTTTAAACTTTCCTACATAATGCATGCCCTGCAAATATCTTTCTGCTCATTTAGATCAAAACTGTAACATGTGGTAAGCAACCCCTTTAATTTTGATGAACAATTTGATTACAATCCAGGAGCTAGATTTACTAAACTGCGGGTTTGAAAAAGTGGAGATGTTGCCTATAGCAACCAATCAGATTCTAGCTTTCATTTATTTAGTGTATTCTACAACATGACAGCTAGAATCTGATTGGTTGCTATAGGCAACATCTCCACTTTTTCAAACCCGCAGTTTAGTAAATATACTCCCAAGTGCTTTTTACTTGATCATTTAATGTGTGTGCCTTAGTTTTAGATCCCTAAGATTGTACAGAAATGCAAATGTTCCATGGGCCCAAAATATGCCAGCGTAATAACTGCCCACTTGTTACTACCATAAAGGTGAGAGCAGCATGAAAAAAAACACCTAATCTCCTTGAGTGTTCCGTATACTCTGGGGGAAGAAAAAAAAATGTTAAACATTTAATAATACTAATGTTTGCAGTGCAGTAAGATTCTGATGATGCCACACACCCACCTCAAAGGAAAGACAAATATAAGGAGGCATGAAATTAAATAGCAAAAAAAAAAACAACTTTATTTCAGAAACAGAATTTTCTTCTAGAATAAATTACAATAACTAAGGGTGTAAACTTGTCAATGCATCCTTACTAATTATTTGTTGTTACACGTTATACCTCTGTACACAGATCACAGTAAGAGTGTAGTCCTTGAGGACACACTAGTCATCATTGGCACCAGAGACCATGGCTCCAGTTTAAAAAGGAGACATTCATTTATGTTGGCAATTGACTGTCAGATATAAAATTGTAACAAGCTGGGATCACCTCCAAGTAAATGCATGGAAATGAGAAAGATAAACAGTCACAAAAAGCACTGGCATCAGTTCCCATGTTCTGGCATTTCACATGTAATGAAGGGAGACTTCCAAGGACGGATCTGGCAAACAGACAATTACCTGCTTTATTAGATGCGCACTTCCTAGTACATAAGGTTATGCTAGGCAAACATATCTAATACCATCTTTGTTGCTTAGTAAACATTTACTCAAGCGGACATGTTTTTGACACAGAACAAACACATTTTGTAAAATAAATAAATAGGTGCTATCAAATCTTGGGGTGAATACTGTTCTTATGTCACAAGGCGCCATACGTCTCACATAAAAGAAGGAACAGGTAAACATTTAGCAGCCATGGCCTGAAATAGTATAAAAAGAACCACTCAGTGCTATGGAAAGATATTGTTATACGAGCTTAAAAGCACCAAGGCGGTATACAAGCCGATGCCCTGCATCCCCTTATGACTATCATACTACAAAATAAAACGCCCTGCCAAGGACAGGTTCACACAACCGACCCTACACCAGAAGCCATGAACGATCTTTTAAGCGGGATATAGAAAGGATAATTTTTTTTATAATAAATTACGTCTTACGGTTTTCCATTTGAAGGTGCCTGCCTGGAAACTGATCCCTGGTGTTTAAGTACAGGAGTTGCACTTTAAGAAAAAAGCGGTTTCCAATGAGACTGCACCATAAAGCTAAAATTCAGTGAGTGACATTTATGAGTAAGATAAAGTGTTGCATGTCAAGTGCAATGCACACTAATACTTTGTTACCAACTGCGTAGTGAATACATTGGCCAAGTAGTGAAAACAGCAAGTTCAAATAGGGTGCAACATAAAAAGCGAGCAAGGTCTTATATATTGTGCAGGCAACATTTTGTAAAAGGCCAGTTAATGACTAGTATAATTAACATAGATTTCCTGTCAGAGATGAAGTATCCAATTATCAACATGTATATTGTTCATATATTTTGCAACATTTTAATTACAATGTTTGTTGAAAGTGTATTGCTGTTACCCATTTTTTTTTATAGAGCTTGAAGATGGCAACAACCATGGGTAATATAGTACAGCCCTAATCCACTACAGGCCATATTCCTTATAGGTGCCTACATTCAGCATGCATATACAAGCTTTACAAGAAAACAAAGCATGGTTGCCTTTACAACATGAATTGTATCATCTATGTAATTAATTTTAATAATACTATTTATATAGTAGCATTGGTGAACCCTAAGATACTGCTTACATATGTGTAAGTTAGTATGATAATTTACACTGGTTCTTTAGAAAATACAATTAGTTCTCACGACATGTCATCTTGTGTTTGCATTTCATTCTTTGCTTTTACATTCATGGTACTGATCTATTATGGGCCATTGTATTAAAGTAGTGTAGTACGCGCAGTCACTATATGTACAAGTTTGCTACCAAACATAAAACCAGTGGAACAATACAAAGACAAATATCCACTACTTCCGCTTGCTCTTGGTATCCGTAGTTTGGAAAACACTGGAAGCCGACATGAGATTTTCAATGTACTGTCCAAGAACTTGATTTTCTGACTTGAGCTTCAGGTTTTCCTCTTTAACAGCATCCACTCGAGCAGAGAGATCTGCATGGGAACAAAACACGGACATTACCAAATATGATTGCTGATCCCACATCAAATAAAAGCTCTTTCCAACCAACACAAGAGGGTTGGAGCAACACAGTGGCTGATTTGGCATGTTTAGGCTACATCTCAGGAAAATGTGTGCAAATGTAAGCCAGTGAAAATGCCTGAATTCACCTCAAGGAAAAGAAGAAGTGTCAGAACTAAAGACTAACATTCCAATAAGAGACCCAACGGCATTGATTTACAGTAATCTCGTAGCAATTGGATTCAACAGCTAAGATTATGTTTGTTTATTTTTTAAAGCAAAAACAAACATCACACCCAAGGAGGCCAAATTGGACAGGATGTGCCCATCACTTCCAACTTCACAAGGTTGAAAGTTGACAAAACACAGACTGCCACCATCATCATCTTGGGCCCACTATGGACATGTTGGTTAATACAATGTGATTGATTTTGACCGGATTATTATCAGGCATCTGGCGGTACACACTGTGGTATCAGAATTGCCAGATATTGCTGCCGGTATTGGAGAATGTGCTCAATGGCTGTAACGCATTGTAAAAGCATGGCTGCATGTAAATATGAAAGGCTAACCTGTTGACTTAATAGACCCGAGTCATTAAAGAGAGCAAAGCAAAAAAAAAAGGAGTAACTTTGCACCTTGGCAAAACCATGTTGCATTGGAGGGGAAGGTACATTTAAAATGTGGGGAGAGATTTATAGTTGGGGTAGTGCATGTCCCTAGATCAACTTTACTTTTCAATGTAAAAATGAAGCTATTAAGTATTTTTGTGCTACATGAACAAGCAGCCAGTATTTTCCTTACATGCAAAATATTAAACTAATTTGCACCCCTTGTATTGTAAAATGGTTTGTCCAGGAACAAACTTATTACTTTTTTTTTTGCCTTGCTCTCCTTAATTACTCAGGCCCAATGAGTATACATGCTGATTTATACCACTACACTATCACGCCACAAACTATCTGCATCCACTTACATTGGTTTATTTCACCATCTTAAACTGCTGACTACAAATCCATCATGCGGTGGTTACATGATCTTTGGATTGCCATATAACGGGTAGCACAAGCCTATGAATTTTTTTATTACATTGACATTCAATATAAATGGGAACTATTCTATGGAAAGAAAGAACGTTTATCTATCATTCTCTACTCTAGAGATCAGTGATGTCAGATACTTTCTACTGAGAGAATAACAGGCACGTGAGAACCTTTCGGAGTACAGCAAGGATAAATGTCACACTCTAAGACACACATAGGCATAACAAACCTAAAAAACATATACATTTTTACATCTTGAAAAAGTGACTTAACAGAAAGTGAAGATACAAACCATACAGTTTTATACCTTCTAAAGTATGCTGAAGTTCCAAAACCTGATTGATGAGTCGTGTCTTTTCTTCTAGCTCTACTTGATTTTCTAATTCAAGAGCTAAGAAGAGAACAACAGGTTAATATTTAATGATACAACAAACATCAATTGGGCCTCCATTATAGTCTAAGCAGTGAGGAGGGGTTTATTCATTAAAGGCACTAGACAATCTGGTAATGAAATCAGCGCTGAAGCATGACAGAGAATAGAAGAACAGTCATTTTATCAAGAATAGGTGGTAACACCACAAGTATTTGGTACCTGATGTAAACCGCCTGTTCGCAGTGCAAGATCTTCCTCATTTACTTTTGTATGAAATGGATTTGAGGGATTCCGAACACACTTTACTAACAATCCTTCCATGCTGCCTGGATCCTATGCCTGCTGTAGCCTACCTTGCTGTAACGGAGGCTATACATTTATGAAATATGTTACGGAAAAATAGGGCAGCAGAAATTAGAGGGCAAAAACACGCATTTTATTACATAAACAAAACAAAAAACCTGCTCTGACAGTTTTTATAAAGTCCCACAAATTGCAGCTGAATGGTACATTTTGTAAATGTAGAGCTGCAATCACACAACTTTTTAGCAACGTGCAGGTAGAGGAAACATCCTGCACTATGTGCTTTATTGTGTTCTACCAAGTGCCATAATTCCAGAACAATTCTTCACCAATTTTTCTAAATGCCCCTATCTGTAAGCAGCATTAAGAGGTATACACAATACATATATATTAAAGTCAGTAACTTGGGGAGGAATCATTAGAATAATCTAATGAAAAATGAGAATAACATACAAATTTATACTAAACACTACAACAAACACGTGACACATTCACTTCTATATATTAGACATAAGTTTTATCCTATCGCTATTTGAGCAGGATGTACTAATAACCTTTACATTTTCTCTTTCATACTCTCAGTTACCACTTACTCCCTCTCACGCCTGCTAGGCATTCTCCCGATTCAGCAACTCTCAACCTACTCAAAAACCAACCCTTCTCCTACTTGCCTCCTCCTCCCATCTCTCTAGCATCTTAACTCTTACCCTTTCCTCCATTATATAAATAGTCTGTAGATTCAAATATTCTCCTCTATGCATCCTCTTCACTGCCTAGCCTACACTAACTGCAACTGCCCTATCATCGACATACAGCCCTCTCCCTGGTCCTCTTTCCTACACATTTCCTCACCTGGCCGGGCTAGATTTTCCTCTTCTCTGCACAATTCCCACTTTTCAATTCTACAACAAAATTGACAATCACATAGCTCCAAACCTTCTTAACCTCACTAATTTCTCCACTGTGTCCGTGTGCTCTGGAATGCTAGATCTGTCAGGAACAAACTTACATTTATTCCCAACTTATACCTCTCTTATGCCTACAGTCTCCTTGCTATTACTGAAACTCAGGATGTTACGAGAACACATCCATTTTCTCATTATCTCCCGTCTTGACTAATGCAACCTCTTATTATCTGGCCTTCCCCTCACCTGTCTTTCACCTGTACAATCTGTCTAAATGCTGCAGTGAAACAGATCTTCCTGTCTCTCGAGCCACTGCACAACCTCTGCGCCACTCTGCAAATCCCTGCACTGGCTCCCTATTCCCTCTGGGAATTCAATTTAAGCTTCTTACCAACTTCTCCTTTTCATACACCTCTGACCTCATCAAGAAATCCATTCCATCTCACCCTCCACAATCTGCCTCTGACTTACACATCTCCTTCTCCCTTGAAACTACCTCTCACTTATGGAAATCCCTACCCCATCTGACCAGACTCACTCCCAGCCTTCCATCACTCTCTAAACCAGGCCTGTCCAACCTGCGGCCCTCCAGGTGTTGTGAAACTACAAGCCCCAGCATGCTTTGCCAGTAGACAACCTGTTGATAGCTGGAAGGGCATGCTGGGACTTGTAGTTTCACAACATCTGGAGGGCCGCAGGTTGGACAGGCCTGCTCTAAAACCCACCTCTTCACTATAACCTATCCTTCCCCCACCTGATACTACTCTCTCTGCATGTTCTATCAGCTCCAGTCCAATGCTCACTCCTGTCCCAATTGCTCCTATTGTCTCAGCATTGCCCTAGTTTTCGTACCATCTCTCAGCAACTGTCAAAATTCTGTTCACAATATTATGTTTAAAGTCGCACTACCACCTAGTAAATGATTTTTAGAGTTTTCCACCCACCTAGCCAGAGACTTCCCTGGGTCTCTGCCGGTTCTGTAATACACAACCAGCAAATCTATTTAATTTGCCAACTGAAAATGTCAAAATCTGCTCCCCCACTGTTAATCAGTTTTCAGCAGGGGCTATAAGAGAAACAGAGGAACCCCAGGAAAACCAGTGCACGCACATCCAAAGACAAGATGGTAAAATCTTTTACTATCGGTAGGGCAGTTTAAGACCAACAATAAATCAATCCACAAATCAAAAAGCACTAGTTTAACCCCTTCACTGCTATGGTATTTTTTTATTACTTCAATAATCAGTACTATTTCTGAGCAGTACCCACACAAATGAAACCTTGGTTTATTTGTTTTTTTTTTAGAAAATTGGGTTCTTTATAACCAAAAACCAGAATTGCAGCGCAATAGCAGAAAATAATATAGCTTCATGGTACCCTATTTTTATGGCTAGATATTTCATACTCCTAGCACCCTTTATTCTTTTACCCCTGTGTGTGAGATTTTTTTAAATAGGAGATGAGTAAAAGAGGCACAAAAACAGGAAGTGTGGGGAAGGCATACCATTCCGAAAACTATACAACCAACCGCATCAAACAAGGGGTTCATTACCTATCCAACTTCCAAGAGCTGGAACAAAAGAGGAAAATGTATAACATTTTTCATTTATTTACTGAATTAAACATGGCAAACTGCTGAAAGAGAGGGATTGTCATACCTTTCTGTATAGCTGCTGCTCTCCCAGTAAGAACAGTGTCCAAATTCTAGAAGTTGGCTTAAAGATGTGCCAGGAGTACAAATATGCACTACTTTTATTTACATACTGATAACCACAATCTGGTAATCACAAGTGATAACTTGACAATATGTACGAAGGGACTTCCTTGTTTGAAAGAGGAATCTTGCCCCTTCATTTATCACCACCTCAGTTATCCTTAGCAACCAACAGGTTAAACATAATTGGAGTCAGTTTTGACAAACTAAATGGCAATTGTTGAAAATAGTTTAGATTTGGTTTTGTTTGCCCACCCCTAGGATTAATTTTCCTCCAGCCCACTGGCATAGCCAGTATGTCAAACTATTAGATTGACAACTCTCACTTAGATCACAATACTAATTTCACTATGTGCGCTTTTTCTCACATTGTTACTATAAAGTACAGTACTTATACAAATATACAATGATGCCTACCGTCCATGTCAGAATTCATCATCGTAGCAGGCAAGACTTGTGTAGTGAAATGCAACTGTAATGCACTAAAATCTATGGAACAATAAAAAAAAATAAAAAAAAAGAAGTAAATCACACAGATCACTAGTTCCACAAAGCAGATAAAGATACAACAATAAAACTTTCAAAGTTGGGTCCATCATATTTTAAGAGATCCAGCAGACCTACATCAGGATTAGGAAAAAATATTAGGGACGTTCTGGAATGCCCAGATCTATACAAATATGTACATGTTATCTCTCCGTAACATCAATGTCCTTTGAACCAAAAGGTTAAGCTTTGCTAGACAGAGTTCCACATTTAAATCCCCAAAAAAAGCTAATAAACTCAATCCATCTGCAACAATTGCCTGGTATTCAAACTGGTATATTTTCAGAAATATACCCTGGGTCTCAAATTACATGAAAGAGAAAGGAGATGTGGGCACTAACTGACAGGTCAATTTAATGCCACTCTGACTTGCCAATCAATTAAAGTTTTTCCATCTATATCATGCACACCAGTAAGCTTTCTCATCCATAAACCCATTTTATTTATCATTGCTTCAAGAAAGATTTGCCTCTTTAGACCAAGTGGTATAATCATTGCTTTTAGTAACCATGTACAGGAAGCTATTCAGCAGCTTTTCCAGCAAATGCATTAACCATTGCAGCAAAACACTAATGACAATGAACTGCTGTTGTTTTGTCACATCCTCTCCTCTACTTAAGCTGCAAGAGACTTGTACAAGATTTATTTACATGTGCAAGACAGGGGGGGGGGGGGGGGTTGTATTGTGGCTTTGAGTCACTGTCCTTTTGAAATATAATTATTTTCCCACAACCTAGGTCTCTCACAGACTACAGCAGATTTTCTGCCAAATTGTAGGTGAGATTTCATGTGAGTTTTCCTCAAAAATAATTTCCTTTTTCCCTTCACATAAAGAGCATATTTGTGAAGTGCTAGGGATAGTGTTGTCTTATGGACAGTTCCTCCCATCTCTGTCATAGAAGCTTTTTTTTTTTTTTTTCAAGGGTACCTCTGTTTCTGTGAAATGGGTTGGTTTAAAATATTTGCCATCCAAATATGTCTGCCACATAGACCAATATGAAGTCACAAGCAAAGAAACTTCTTGTTGGTCTGATCAGCCACACCTCTGTAGGCTGTGCTTGCAACATCAGGTTTTGCTGGAGCAGAACTACAGCACTGGAGGAACCCATGGAAATACTGTTTTAGCAGCAGTTCTGAGAAGGAAAGGAGCAGCACAATTAAACTTTACTGTTAAACCAGGTGTGCTCCTTTACATTTTCATGTTAATTCCCATTTAAATAGCATCTATTGCCTACGTACAATATCAGTCATGTTGAAAGAACCAATGTTCACGAGAATGAAGCCTAGTGAGTCACTTGGAATTATTGTCATTATGGAGTCACCTCATGACCAATATTTATGATGCACTGGTTGTTCGTGAATACACAGTATTCTGGTTAATATAGATCAGGAACAAAAAAATAGCTGCATCAACTAGATGTAGATGCATTATGCTCTTTAAAAGTATTGTCCTAATGTTGAGCAACGTTTGCTTTATGCTGTCTGAGAATTAAATGTTGTAAAAATACCTGCAAATTTACAACAATGATCACAAAACTATTAGAATTTAAATGTTCCCCGTGCTACACTTCTGGGCATTTCCAGTTGCATTGTTATACAAAAATATTTTTTTTTCAGTTCTACATACACTTCTGACATCATATTATAAATAAACTCTTGTACAGAGTATTACATTAGAGGCTTACTCTGTGTGTACACAATGAAATTATCTGCCGAGTCAACAATTTACTGAAAAGTATAAATATTTAAGTATGTAATATTCAGTACAATATTCATTCTGCAAGAACTGGAGAAAAAAGCATCAGGACATATAACTGGATTTCTGTGTGGTTCCTAGCTAGAGTTCCTGCTGGGTGGCCCGGGTTATTGAGGCCTTATCTTTATATGTAGCTTCTCATCTCCTATTCTGGTAATGTTGGAAAGATGTTCCCCTCACTCCCTATGATCTGTAACTTTAATAGTTACACATCTCTTTTGGGCCGTATCGTATGATGTTGAACCATTTAATTTAATATAATCGCAGCTTGTTGGGAGCAATCTAGACTCAAGGGCTTAAGCAGCGATTTCCTAATTGTTTCCCTGACATGGTGGTTTTAGTTGGCTGCTGAAGGATGACTCCATTGCGAGTGTGGAGGCTGCCATTTTGTGCACATTTTTACTAAATGTCACAACTATGGGTGTGGTAGTTGGGGGGCAAAAGATGTACCGCAAAGTTATGGCATTCCTAATGGTGGATAATATACCTGATGGTGGATGAACAGGCTTCTTAACAACTACCCAAAACATGTATGATAATTTGATTTGCTTGCAGTCAGGCCTCATTGTATGTCAGACGGCAGAAGGTATACGTGAATATCAGAAGTTATTAACCCCAATGAAGCTTGTTGTATTTAGGCAATTCTTAATAAAAGTGGAGGTCGTCTCATTTCTAAAGTCAACATCTTATGACGTTATTTGCGACCAATATGGCACATGGTTGAGACCATCCCATATCCACAAGTCACATATGCAGTGCACACCTTGACTGGAGCACGATCTAGATAGAGTCCACCTGTGCTCAGTACAAGTATTTACTAAACAAGTAAACCATAAGCAAAATATATAGATACAATAATAAAATATATATAAATAAATTAAAAATAGTAACCCAAGAAAGATCTTAAGCTCAAAAGATGATCAAAAACAATTTTTAAGCATATTAAACATGAAAGCCAACAGACCAGAAAATACAAAGATTTGAAAACAGTCTCACAAGCATTCACTTAACATTGTGTTAATTTCAGCAATTACCTCCAATGCCCAGGAACATTAATGCACAGTAAAATACAATGGAGTTCTATGAGAACGTTTATTAAATACATAGTACACTATAAGACAGGGATCTTTAACAAAAAAATTGCATTATTGTCCAAATTCTTAAATATGGATATTTGCTGAACTTGTAAGCATAGTTTCACACACATAATCACATTACAATATCATATTTTGATAGGGTGACAAATCTTTATCATACTGCAAGACAAGATTTAATATTCATGTTGATCAATGTGGAAAATATATGATATTCCTTCACATAAGTCAGTTACAGTATAGTCGCATATATACTGTCGGCTACAGCTTAAAAATTATATTAATAATAGCTACAAACATAAATAAAACATAACAATACATATGTCATCACAACAGAATTATCATTAGCAACTGAAAATGTATTAAAGATCAGACATTTTTTTATGAGTGCAATTAACGGCAATAGTAGTAAACATCCCCAGTGATTACATCTATTGCCTTCACCTACCCGAGCACTGACGTTGCCACAGCATATAATGTATACAAACACTGTTCTCTGCTCCCCTGGACCCTCCTCTGCGACACCGGTAGTGGCTAGATCCTGTTCAGTAAGGTCTCTTCTGACGTCACTGGGACATCACCTGGTCATGTGACTGCAAGGGTCACATGACACACAGACAGTGCTGCGGGCTGCTGGATATCTTCACTGTGCTGTGCTGTGCTGAATAATGTAAGAAGAAGGTGTGATTGAGAGGGGGCATGTGTGGCTGAGTGTGCTAAGCAGAGAGCGGGCATGTGTGGCTGAGTGTGCTGAGGAGAGAGGGGGCATGTGTGGCTGAGTGTGCTGAGCAGAGAGGGGGCATGTGTGGCTGAGTGTGCTGGGCAGAGAGGGGGCATGTGTGGCTGAGTGTGCTGGGCAGAGAGGGGGCATGTGTGGCTGAGTGTGCTGGGCAGAGAGGGGGCATGTGTGACTAAAAGTGCTGGGCAGAGAGGGGGCATGTGTGGCTGAGTGTGCTGGGCAGAGAGGGGGCATGTGTGGCTGGGCAGAGAGGGGGCATGTGTGGCTGAGTGTGCTGGGCAGAGAGGGAGCATGTGTGGCTGAGTGTGCTGAGCAGAGAGGGGGCATGTGTGACTAAAAGTGCTGTGCAGAGAGGGGGTATGTGTGACTAAAAGTGCTGGGCAGAGAGGGGGCATGTGTGGCTGAGTGTGCTGGGCAGAGAGGGGGCATGTGTGGCTGAGTGTGCTGGGCAGAGAGGGGGCATGTGTGGCTGAGTGTGCTGGGCAGAGAGGGGTCATGTGTGGCTGAGTGTGCTGGGCAGAGAGGGGGCATGTGTGACAAAGTGCTGGGCAGAGAGGGGGCATGTGTGGCTGAGTGTGCTGGGCAGAGGGGGGGGCATGTGTGAGAAAAGCATGTGGGCAGAGGGGGGGCATGTGTGAGTAAAGCATGTGGGCAGAGGGGGGGCATGTGTGAGTAAAGCATTTGGGTAGAGGGGGGCATGTGAGGGTGAAGCCTCATCCCTAAATGGTCCCTCCTCAACCAACAATTCACTGATGACACTCACCAGCTTTTCTCTGATATTCCCTACCCCATGACACGTGCTCTTTATCTTTCCCCTCACAGGCCCCCTGCTCCCAATCATGTCTCACTGCTGCCCACCAGCTTTTTCCTTACATGTCCCACTGTCTCAATCCCAACACCTCTCTTACTTCAAAATGAAAAGAGACACCTTTTATTTGAAAGAGGGAGTAGATGTTGTGGTTTTGTTTTTTTATGAATACCTTATCTAGTGACATTTTAGTCAGATGATATTATCATTAGAGGCCATGAGTATAATTGCTTTTGTCACAACACTGTACATAAGACTTCTCAATTATCTCACAAAAATAACAAAACAATCAATTTTCTGCGCACTTTTTTTTAGGTTTCGTACTTCAGCCTTCTCACTTAACCATAACTTTAAACTTTGCTATTTTCCAGGCATTCATTGCAGGACATCAGGAACCACTGGAGGATAGTGTAGGGACCAGGCGATAGGGCAATTTAAGACATCTTATAAGTTCATTGACACTCCTTCTGCTCTATACCCCTCTCCTGTTAGGCCTTCAGTTTAGATTAATTGCCCAATGTGGCAGGGCATATTTTTTATTAGTGGGGTGGTCTCCAAAGTCTGCAACTGAAGTGTCAAAGCATGGATGACTGTGCAACGCTCAGAGCTGGAGATCAGAGGTAACACGGTGTTGCTACGCTAATGCCCCTCCCACTCACAATGCTGGATTCAAAATCAATGTATTCAAGAACTGTTATAACTGATTAACACAAAATAGTAATGTCAAATAAAAAGCAACAATTTTAAAACGGTTTCTTAATTACAAATAAAAAAAAAACCTTAACTGATTGCATACTTATTCATTCCATGTGTTAAGATGTTGTAATTTGGGTACTGTCTGCCCGTGGGAAGGACAACGTATCCATTTTCCAAGCTCTTTCCATCCAGATATGAGAGTAGTATTGGAGAAGCATATAAATCTTTATCTCTCTGACCATATTTTTGTTCTGTCTTTTGGAAAAGGTTTTTTCTTAGTACTACCATACTCAGTCTGCTAGTTCATTGAGTCTTCCTGGGACATAGGTTTCTCTCAATGAAATGATTCTGGGTAGAGCCCAATGCTCTAAATCATGGGAATCTCTACATACTGTATCCGCTAACCTGTTAATGAATGATTCTGCCATGTGTCCATCTGAACTAGGAAGAAGTGAGGCATAGCATCAGAAGGCAATAGAGTCTCTAATGAGTATTTTGCCTCCTTGTGCTATAGAACATTCATCTGAGCTTTAGGGTCCAACAGTGATACCTTTTGTGGTCGTACATATCTAAATTTATGATATTGTCTCCTACGTGCTGTGTTATGTAAAATGTAAAGAACATGGAATTCAAGAATAAACCCCTTTTTTACAAGCTCTATATGTATACAATCTGATTTGTAACACATGCACAAATAAATATTGTTCATAAAATCTCATTTCTTTACTGATGTGCCATGTGTCAATTTCTTAAATTCTGTATTATGTTCCTGTATGTAAAGTTATTTTGCATGTTATGCCTGTTATATTCTATAACGTATTATGGGCAGTATCAAACATGTGGGCAAGTCCATAGTTCAATACACCTGCATCTGTTCTACAGCACATGTTGACTGTTTCGGCCTTTATTCCAGACTTCTCAAGCAATTTTATCAAAGAAACCAGAATGTTGTTTCCAAAATTCTTTATTTTTAAACATATTAAACATTTTTTTTTTTAACCAGCTTTGCCAACTTCTCCAGAATACAGCATTCAATTTTATATATTTTATATATAAAATATATTCAATATTTATTCAAATTTATATATAGCTTTATAAATATGAATTTCTCACAATACAGATCTAAATAATCACAACAAAAACAGATTATATAGATGATGTATTAACACGATATAACCTTAAAAAAGGTATACATATCTGAGCATTCATTCATGGTTATATGTATATATGATGTACAAATAAATGTGTAAAATTGGCATTTATGTAAGGCTTACGTGTGTGACCATTTCAAGTACACATGCTGTTCAAAGGGTACAGCATGTGTGCTCTGTTGTGGTCCTATGTGGAGGCTTTTAATGTTTGTTGGTTTTGCACGTTTGATTTTACATATCAACATATATATGTTTTAATGTTACAGAGATTTTACTATGAATTAAATGCTAATATTTTTTTAACACCCAATTGAGCATTGTATAGTAATTACATTGAACTACATACATATTTTAACTTTGGAGCTGGTTAGAGGTTTACATCGATTATTATTTTTCTTTAGTTTGACAAATTCCTCGCTTTGCCATCTTCTCGCCCATACCTGTTTCATAACTGGAAGGCTGAGAACTATTGATGTTTGTTCCCTCTTTCTTTCCATCCAAACTTTGAAATGACTTTGGTATCTAAATGAAGAACGGAATCAAAAATTATTTTTAACGATTAAACAAGACATAATTTTTAATACATTGGGACTACTACCATTGCTCATCTTGGACACTGCTGGAAATCACTTTGTGCTGATGTCTCTCCTGGGTTTGTCCCGGTATGCTGTAGTGATGGTCTATACCAACTGAAATATAGATGTGATATACTCACATATATAGGCACAGGGTAAACCTTTCTTTTTCAACTTTTTAATGATTTTTAATGACCTTTAGGTTCCTATTTTATTCCCACTATGTTTATGTCTGTGTTTTCCTCTTTTAATTTCACATTTGCTATAGCTTCCTCACATTTCTTTTTCTGTGTTGCTCTACATAGTTGATCATATATTTTTCTTTCTGCAAATATGTCACTGTTTTACTAATCATTCTAATTGTTATTGTTATCATTAATTACTAACTGCAAGTTATACGAAGTTTTCACAACCACTTTTAATACTCACTTTTTTATTGTTTGTGTTTGCTTCAACTTTCGTTGATCCTTGTTCTTCAAATCTGACCATCGCTTTTGTTTCTGGAACTTGCTTCTTTGTTTTCCAAGTTTTTTCACGTAGCATATTAATCAGCTTCTGCATTATTTTATTTCTTTTTAGAATTTGTTGTTGTGACAATCGTAGTCATGTTGGTCCAGCACTTTGACCATCATCTCCATCTCCCGGTCACTCATTGGCTTGGCCCATTTCACCTCTTCTCCTTCGCCCTCCGTTACTCCCTCACTTTTATCTAATCACTTTCTCCATAGCCATGTTGTCACGTACAGCTGTTGACAATCTACCTCCTCTCTGTCATCTAGACACTTCTAGTGCTTACATGGGCGTTAACAATTGGTGTTGAAAAATCATGACAGCTCTAGTTTCAGAGTTGAGCATTGTGGACAAACTTTAATTTGCCATTAGTATTCATCTGCGGTGGTAGTTTCTGCTCAGCATTGACACTTTTGATGGACGCTTTGGTCCTTTCCGAACGTATTTCACAATTTATATTACTCTTTTCATGGTTATTATAGCAATGTAAGTACTATATTACATTGAGACTTTGTTTATATCTAATTTTTTTGTGGATGGAAATATTACAATATGTGCTTTGGTTTTGTTTGTTTTTTTAGACATTTACCATGGAATCTGACAAGAATGGAGGTCATGAGCGATTTTATTGATGCCTATAAATCCCATCTCTGCTTGTGGAAATCCAATACAAAAGACTACTCTCAAAGAGGCAGCAGAGGATGAGGACTGAAGAGGAGATGGTGGATGTGAGCCTTCCCCATTATCTAGAGGCTACTGTAGATTGTGTTAAAAGGAAGATCCAAAACATGAAGACTGTGTTCAAGAAGGAACTCAATAAGTTGGAGTCCTCAAAAAAAAATCTGGCTGAAGATGTGTATGACTAGGTTGTGGTACTTTGATCTCCTGTGCTTCACGGCTGACCAGAAAATAGCCAGACCATCCACTAGCAATGTGCCCCAGATGGAGTCCACTTCCTCACCAGTCCCTCTGTAAATCAAAGATATACCAGCTAGTGGCATAGTAAGTAAACAGAGTCATGAATGCTAAAAATATTTATTTAAATATAAATAACAATTAGAACTTCAATTTCACATAGTGTGTCAATGTATATCCATTATAACATGTCATTCTGCCAGGATACAGCACCCGCACCAAATATTCAAATACTCCTCCCTGCTTAGCTTGGCCTTTTGGCTGGCATTTGTCATCTGTGAAGACTCCAAAAGGGGTCAACCCCACCACTTTCCCAATTCTTTAGTATGTCCCATAGACAAAGTAATTAAATATCCTCTTTTCAGGTGTGTTGTTTGTGTTTGGGGGGTAAGGTTCTATTATATTAGCTTGCAATGCAAAGGCTCCATCAGCCACAAATGCAAAATTAAGCCCAAATTTACTTTGTGTACGTGTTGGCAAATTAATTCTTTTTAATTTTGTAATGGAAGGGCATCTGCTCCAATGTCCCACTGTCTGACACTTTACCATTTATTCCAATGTCATCAAATACAAATTCATATTTTGCATTTACTATGGCCATCAGGATAATGCTGAAGAATCCCGTGTAGGTGTAGAAATAGGATTTCTCGAATTAATCTTCAATAACTTCCCATTCCTCAATTGTCGATGGGAACTGCAAAAGAATGATAGGTGTAATGTTAAATCAATACATGCATCTATTATACTAACTATTTAGATTTATATTTTTACTGCAAAGCCATCTGTCTTCTCTCAGGAGGGGTTGTGTGATTAAGCCGAGGATATGGTGACGAAGCCGCCTCTCACCCAGCATTCAGAATACAGCTAGTAAATCATACAGCAACCCACCCAAGAACACACTGAGCAAGTCACCCAGCAACAAGGGCAACAACCTGGCAGGAGGGGGAAGAAAAGGGGACGTGAGACGGAACACTTCGAGATCATGACGCACAGGATACTGGAATCGGCAAACCAGTTGGTGGAAAAATAGAATGATGGGTGTGTCAGAAACACAGAAAATTAAATGTCTGCCAGTTGAGAGCGGACATGAGTTAGACCGTTTAATGAGGTGTTCTATTGGGCACAGAGGGAAGAAATCATGCAGTACACTAGCTTCACAGAATGTCCCCATCTATGACCATGATTATTTCCAGCCTGACAGATCCCATCTATTGCCAACCACTCCCTCCCTACAGGCAACATCCTCTGACGGGAAGATGATCCAGTACCCCTTCTGCCTATAGGACTTCCACACCAACCAGCAGTGCCAGTATGCTGCAGTAAAGTGTAAATCCTTTATTGAAAAACATGGAAAACTATCATTAAGGACACCTGCGACTTTTATTTTTATATCTTTTTTTTTTTTTTTTAAGTTTGAGGTTGCTTTTCTAGGTTTTATAAATATGCATACATTTTTGTGTTGTCTTTAACATGTTAATGTGTTCTGTTTAAACATATTTTTTATTGAAATATAAACTCATTTCTTAAAAAAAAAAAAGAGAGTAGCAACCAGTCTCTGCTCTGCACATTTGGGTTCTATACCCCTCCTGCCTTTAGGACACAAAGCATACAATGAAAGGGCTTCCTGCTTGGAAAATGTGGCAACCAGTCTCTGCGCAGATGGGTCCAAATCTGTAGCAAATAGTATCTGCTCTGCAGATATGGGTCTCATTAAATGGGTGTCCTCTTTATGGATGAGTGGGGTGACAAGTTGAAGTAGCTCCTGGAATGTAGGATGCTTCATCTGCAGAAAATTTCTGAAGTCATCAGGATTGTTTTCCCGTATCTCCTCTAGTAGTGGCATATGTGAAAAGGAGTCTCTCCTCAACAACCAGTCCTTGGTCCAACAAATCTGAATATATTGTCTTCTTTCCCTACGGTTCAATGTTTGCAGTGTCAATGCCATGGCGATAAGCAAAAAAGCACAAGCTTTTCAATTATTTTAATTGTTCTTTATGTAACAATATGAATTGTACATAGTGTACAGTTGTGAATGGAGTTACCGAATGTACGCTATAAACACTGCAGAACAAAGCAATGAATGGCGATGATGGTATTTCCTGTTCCTGGATGTTTGTTTGTGGGTGTTGTGCGCGCTGAGGATTGATGCAGGGACAGCAAATATCTGTGTGTACGAAGTCGCAATGATTTGAGTAGGCAGTTGTGAAAGACTAAAAGGACAGGTTTGTAAATCGTGTGAGTACGCATGAATCGGCATGCTGAACGGAACTTTCAATCGTTGGGTTTTTTTTGTGAGTATTCTTAGTGACCCCCAAATGAGGTTTTAGGCAGGTCTGATGTTTCTACGTTAAATGAAGAGTGACCTGACATGAATAACTGTTAGGAGTATTTTATTTCTTTTTTGTAACCATCCCTGGAGATAATGAAGAGGAAGGGCTAATAGGAAGTAGAAAAATAAGTGATAAGGCATGAGCTTCTTAGGTGCTTAAATACAATCATGTGACTGCCGCCCAATGGCAAGACCAAATGGATGGGATTCATTTCTCTGGGAGGCTTTGCAATCTCCCACAAGCTGTTGCTAGTTGGCCTGCTCTCATAGACCAAAAGAATTTGCAGCCTTTATGTATTTCCACTGTAATATAAAGTGTTCAACAAAACATGAAAATATATTAATATGAAATGAGTATCTGATTTCTTTCTAATATATCAATTCAATATTAATGAGTAAGACAAGTTCTTTAGCACCAAAGCCAGAAATAACATTTTTTTCCTTTCCTCCTTTCCACATCTGCTATGTGAAATAAAATAGGAATAGTTTATTTTCAAAAGATTATTGATAGGACTAAAGAACGTAATCCATACCTGTAGTAATGATGACTTGAAGGTAAAATATTTTCCATGAATCGCTAGACATAAATGTTCAATTGTGAACTGCTGTTTCATTTTCTCAAATAAACCTACTATCTGCCCAGTACATTTCATGGTGAGGGACTATTTTCCAGTGATGCCCCCGAAATACTAATCAGTGTCTGAGTAGGTTTATCTGAAAATGTACATAGTGAAAATAGGAAAGGTACACAACTGTGGCTATTCAGACCTGTGACTTTTTGGCACTTCTAACTACTTACACCCGAAAAGGCGTAATGGGGGAGGGAAGGGGTGTGCTACGATAGACAATGTGCATTAAGTGTGTGTTTGATCAATTGCATATGGATTCAGGCTGCGACACTCCGTTATGGCTGAAAAAGCTTTATTTAAGTTTTATTTGCGGATGGTCAGAGGCAGGTGTAAATATTGGATGACGATGAACACCCAAACTAGCGAACCGCTTATAATTAGAGATTTGCGAATTATTCTCAGATAGTTATTGTGACTTTAGAAGGCCATAGATTAGGATTTGACAAGCGTGCTGTAGCAAAGGTGCAATTTTTTTTGTGTCTGGAAGTTGTTTCTGTTCTGTTTGCTAGGTTATTTAAGATTAAATGATGTTTCATAGCAATTGCATTCATAACATATAAAAGATTATTGTACATGTTAGCAAGTTGGACATAAATGCCCGAGGGGTGTGTCTGTTATAAAGCGGACACTTCTGCTACTCATCCAGACCTGAACATACCTTCAACTGTGAATACAACATATATACGCATACACTTGTGTGTGACTTTTCAATCACAAGTTGCACTTACACTTGCATTCCACTATGAAACAGGCCCTATGTATTCTCTAAAGGAGGAAACTTCAATCTTACCTTCAGACCCATTTTAGACAATTTGCAGCATCTGAGAGACCCCCCCCCCATCTTCCAAAAAAAACCTGCTATACCTTTTGCATTCCTGTATATTAGTAGATGCTTATCGTGAGCACAGTAGTGATATGCTTCTATTTAGAGATGTTTACTGACCCCCCCCTGTTTTGGTTTTGGTTTTGAATCTGTATTAAGTTAGGGTTTTGGTAAAACCATCCTCACAGGTTTTGGTTTTGGTTCTGTACGTTGTAGAAAAATTGCTAAAATCATATAATTTTGCTCTACTTTTGTTCCTACATTATTATTAACCTCAATAACACTAATTTCCAGTCATTTCCAGTCAATTTTGACTACCTCACGGGTCAAAATATTATTTTCATCCACTTTTGGACAAAGACTGCAGCCAGCTGGCTGGATGCTAAGCGAAAGAGCAAAAACACAAACGCACAGCAGTTCATAGCACATGTAGGAAACATTGCTACACAGCAGTGGCAGAAAAGAAAGTGGTGCAAAATAGAATTGTCCTTGATCCCACCCAGCCACCCTTATGTTAGATATTAAAAAGGACATGTAAAGTTTAATAAACCAAGCACTCTAGTGACACAGAGTGACACTTTTGTGTCTGAAGTGCTTGGTTTGTTTGGGCCCCCACAAAACAAGCTACCAATAGCTTAGCTCTCTTAAGCCCAACAGTGCTGTCAATGAACTCTACAGTGGCAAGATGTTGTCATCATCCTCATCAGTGTGTACATCATCCTCACACAACATTAAATCACCCCCGCTGGAATCCACTATTACAGAAGTCTCTGTTCTTTGGTGTAATTGCAGGTAAAGGCTTTCCTCGTGGAATTTGTAGTTCATTTTGATGAACATCATCTGTTACAGATTTTTAGGAAGTAGCCTCTTACGCTGATCGCTGTCAAGGTTTCCTGCTGTGCTGAAAACTCTTTCCGAGTACACACTGGAGGGTTGGCAGCTTAGGTATTGCAGAGTGAGATTGTACATGGGTCTCCAAATTGCCTTTTTTTCCTCCCAGTATGTAAAGGGAGTCTTAGGTGTCTATTTGTATGCTGTTAAAATAATTCTCCACTATCCTATGGATGTTGATAGTAGGATCAGGTGGAGTTACAGCAGATGTGTCATGGATTTTGTTCAATTCCTTTAGACCAGACCAGATGTCAAAATGTTGTACTGAGTCATCTGCATCATCCCTGGGTCTCCTTGCATGTCTTGAGATCTAGATCAGTTGGAAACAAAGAGAAGACATAGCTCTTAAACCTGGGATTAAGCACAGTCGCCAAAATGTAGTGATCTGATTTCAAGATCTTGATAACTCTCGGATCCTGGCGAAGCGAATAAAGTTCTTGATCTACAAGTGTGACATACTTAGCATAATTGCTTTGTTTCAGCTCCTCTTTCAGTTTCAGTTTCTCACGCTGCTTTTCCAAAACGCTAAGGGAATTATTATTATTATTATTGTTTATTTTTAGGGCGCCACAAGGTTTCCGCAGTGCCACACACAGTACAAACAGTAGACTATACAGTAGACTATACAGGGTAGAACAGTACAGAACATTAAACACAAAGTACCAATACTTCAGAAACTCCGGGCAGGCAGATACAGTAGACACGGAGCAGAAGAGCAGGTATGGAGACTGGAGGGAAGAGGGCCCTGCTCATTCGAGCTTACATCCTAAGGGAGGGTAAACAAAGTCAGGCACAAAAGGGAGCCAATAAAGCAAAGGGGAGAGAGAAGAGGGGTCAGGGGAGGATGAGTGTGGAGGATGAGCAGAAGAGATGAGAGGTTAAGTGGATGGTTGGTAGGCCTTAAGGAACAGGTGGGTCTTAAGCGCCCGTTTGAAGGAGCGCAGATTGGGAGAGAGATGGATGGAGCGAGGGAGGTTGTTCCAGTGAAGGGGAGCAGCACGGGAGAAGTCTTGGATTCGAGAGTGGGAAGAGGTGATCAGTGTGGAGGAGAGGCAGCGATCATTGGCCGAGTGCAGGGAGCGGGCAGGAGTGTGAATGGAGAGGAGGTTAGAGATATAAGGGGCAGTGGACTGGGAGAGAGCCTTGTAAGTGGTGGCAAGGAGTTTAAAAACGATTCTGTAGGGGAAGGGGAGCCAGTGTAAGGCGAGACAGAGAGGAGAGGCGGAGGAGGAGCGGCGTGAGAGGAAGATGAGTCTTGCAGCCGCGTTGAGTATAGAGCAGAGGGGGGCAAGGGGCAAGCTCAAGCTAGCAGTGTCTGAACTCACTTCAGAGGGGACTACTTTGAATGGTTTCAGAACCTTGCACAAGACGGAAAGTATTCTGCACTGCGCTGGACTAATACACATTCCTCCTCCTTTCCCAATGTCATTGGCTTGTGAAGTAAGCTTCACAATGGCTTTTCGCTGTTCCTCCATCCTCAGAAGCATATAAAGGGTGGGCAAATTAAATTGTTCTTGTAGGTACTGCAATCTCCTACATACTGTTGTAGAATGCTGGAAATGTCCTGAAATTTTACGGGCCACAGACAGCATCTCCTGCACAGCCCTGTCATTTTTCAACTCGCTCTGCACTACCAAACTGATTGTGTGAGCAAAACAGGGAATGTGTTGGAATTCACCCAGCTGTAATGCTCTCACAATATTGGTGGCATTATCATAAATGACATATCCTGAGGAGAGTCCAAGTGGGAGAAGCCATGTAGCAATGACATCCCTTAGTTTTTGTAACAGATTGTCACCTGTATGCCTCTTAGTGAAGCAGGTGATACACAGAGTAGACTGCCTCTGAAAACTCTGGCGTTGTTGGGTACATGCTGCTGCTGAAGGCGATTCACCAACCCAGTGGGCTGTCACAGTCATATAATCTTTAGTTTGCCCAGTTCCGCTTGTTCACATATCTGTGGTTAAGTGTACAGTGGGTAGAATGGCATTTTGTAGTCCAATAATTACATTTTATGGAACCTTCTGGTAGAGGTGAGGAATAGCATTTTTAGTAAAATGGTGTTTGCATGGAATTTGGTAACGGGGACAGAAGACCTCAATTAACTGTCTAAAACCAGCTGCATTAATAGTGGATATTGGACGCAGATCTTATACTAGCATAATCGTCATGGTGTTTGTGATCTGCTTAGTGACTGGGTGACAGCTTTCACACTTGCATCCTCTTGCAAAGGATTGTTTAACAGTCAATTGTTGTAAACTAGTAGTAGTCTTCTTCTTGGTCTGCTTCTGGGATGAAGATCCACCCCCAACAGCAGCAGCAGCATGGGGACTACCGCTCAAGAATTCTTCTGAGGAATCCTGGATAGTGGAGGAGTCATCTAGCCTTAGCAACTTGGATACAGGACTAACTCCGATCACTAGTGAGGATATCGATTGTAAGCTTGTGAACAGGGTTCTCTTACCTCTCTGTCTGCATTTATTACCCAGTATTGTATTATTAATGTTTGTTCCCAATTGTAAAACGCTATGGAATTTGCTGGCACTATATAAATAAATGTTGATGATGATATTGATGAGGGCGGTGTTGTGGGTGTAGATTGCAGGTGTCGGGATCTAGGTGAGACAAGTGATCTAGCTGATGCTGAACTGCTTGTTGTTATTTTTTAGCATAAGTTTCAGAGTTTCACAAAGCTTTCCATGAACTCACTTCAAATGGCGTAACATGGATGAAGTTCCTATATGGTTAAGGTCCCTACTTCTACTGACTGGCTTTACAAACGCTACAAATGGCAAGACAACTGTTGTCAGGATTTGGGTAAAAATAATTCCACATATAAGAGGTGGATTTTTTGGTCTTATGCCCAGGTATGACAATGGCCTTTTGCTTATAACTGGCAAGAACTGTTTCCACAGGAGGCAGGACTTACACAAACATCATTGTTATCAACATCCTCATTAGCGCTGTCATCAGCTACAAATATACACCTCATCCTGTTGCAATTCCATAGTGGCAACCTCAATTAGTGGATCACCGGATACACTTGGGCTGCTCATCCATACATCTGCAGAAATGCTGAAGGGAGGCTTCTTTATTTGTACAGTATCAGAAAGGTCCGGCTTACATATAGCACTCGTGGATAGACTCTCCTCAGGGATATGTGTGTGTCATTTCTGAATCTGAACATACAGTTTCTTCTGGCTTACTGTTCTTTTCCAGCTCAGCTTTTACACTTAAAAGTATGTTGGCACCACTTTTTGAGTCTGAATGACAAGATCTTGCATAGACATGACTGCCCTTACAAGAAGATGCCTCACTGACAGTTGCAGAACTAGCACTCATACAGAAAGGCGAAGGCCTGATTCTTTCCTTGCCACTGCTTTTGTTGAATGGCATGTTGGCAATTTTATGTTTTTCTGCAGTTAACTTTGCCTTGATTACAAGTGTTTTTTTCTTATTCAAAGTAAAAGGTGTTTTTTTTTACATTTTTGTTTTCCTGACTTAAAAACACTATGCACTTTAACATAAGATTTAACAAATGAAGTAGAGGGATTACTGTCATCATGACTCATGCCAGCAGCTGCTTGATGCTCCTGGTCTTCTGTGGGCTGATGTGAATCCATTTCGCACCAGAGCAATGTGCCTGGAGACTTTTAATAACACTGCCTCCCCTATTATTTCTATTTCAGCACTGAACACCTCTTCTGGTTCTATGTGAGCTATGGCATAGTACAATGTCACTGGAGATTTATAAGCACACTGCCATCCCTCCTCTCTCTCTTTCATTAATGACACTGCCCAACTGCACTGGAGACTGCCAGGAACCCTGCTACGCCTTTTGTGTCTCTCTGTGAAATGGTGCCGGATCTCCTTTGAGGGTGGTACCTACAGAATTCAAAACTCGCGAGATCCGATGACGCAGCGATGACGTTTTGCCTCCTTTTCAGTTCCAAGGGCGCGCAAAAGTATTGAGCTGGCTTGGTTCGGTACTCAGATCTGCAATGTTCGGGTGAGCTTGGCATCTCTACTTCTATTTGCATGCTCACAAACACTAGTCATCTACAATGTTGCAATACTTTCAGTAATAATACACATGTCTAGCACTGCTGGTGTACTGTCTTAATTTGCAGTCTTTTCTTACAATTAACTTCACTTTTTCTGCCAGTCCATATTTATAAAAATGGCCTCTGGATCAAACAAACTGCTTACTCTAAATGGCCTAATTGCAAATTCACTTCTTTTGCAATAAACCTGTCAAACATCTTGTCAGACAGTAAAGTAAAAGAACATTTTTGTCTATGTGAAAGAGTGCTATACACACTGTTAAATTTGTATGTGCATTTGTCATCTTACTATTGTACCTTTCAAGAGTTTTATATTTTGTAATGCTGTTCAAGATAAGATGCTACTAATAAAATGTATTTTAAAAAAATACAAAAAAACAAAAACGAACAAAAGTCAATAGTCTATTCCATATAAAAGCCCTTGATATTACACTGACCTTCATCTGGGAAGCCATTAGAAAAAGTTTCCCAAATCTCATCAAGCTTCAGCAACCACTGGAGTCCTTTCTAAATAAATGCCGTCTCCCAACCTGCTCAGCAGATACCTTCTTCCTTAATATATAAATCAATAAAGGACAGCTTGAGCAGCGGCTGCTGGCTTCTTTTTGCATCGGAGCAAACACAAACAAGTGACCCAGGCTAGTCTACTAGTGCTGAGAAACAGAGACATGGGTGGGACAAATAACCTGCAGACGTGGTTTGTCTACTGTGGGTGTATTTTATATAGCCAAAGAAATCTATGAAAATTTGTTATGTCAATGAGCTATAATCAAATACACTTACCGTCCCCATCTGACAAAGCGGAGACAAAATTTTCTAGTAACCTCAATACAATACAGATAGCTTTCTACTGACCTATATGCAATACAGGAAGCACTCTAGTTATTATATATAATAGAGGATACATTTTAGTGACTGATACTCTATACAGTCATAATTCTAATGACTGCTGTACAATACAGACAGCATTCTAGTGACCTTATTATGGAGTTGATGTTTGACTTGATCATTAGATCATTATCATCATCATAATTTATTTATATAGCGCCACTAATTCCGCAGTGCTGTACAGAGAACTCACACCAGTCCCTGCCCCATTGGGGCTTACAGTCTAAACACACACACAGACAGACACACACTAGGGTCAATTTGTTAGCAGCCAATTAACCTACCAGTATGTTTTTGGAGTGTGGGAGGAAACCAGAACACCCAGAGGAAACCCACGCAAACACGGGGAGAACATACAAACTCCTCACAGATAACGCCATGGTTGGGAATTGAACTCATGACCCCAGTGCTGTAAGGCAAAAGTGCTAACCACTACGCCACCGTGATGCATAGCATTGTCTCGATTCAGTCTGCATATGGAGGATTATTGTTTCTATACAAGTAATAATGTATAGATGACAGCACTGTAGTACTAATTAATATGGATGAGCTCATAGTGAAGAAACAGGGCATGAAGCAGGCCATAGATCTCGAGTGGATTTATACCCCCTTCCCCCTAATTTCTGTAATAATAAGAAAATCAGACCCAATTGTGGCATTAGAAGGCAGGACCCTCCCTCCTCATTTCTGTAATAATAAAAAAAATAGACCCCAGACACTTTGTGGCATAATAACAAAGAGCCCCCCCCCCCCCCCATCTCTGTAGTAATAAAAAATCAAAGTCCGGTGGGTAAATGTATCAAGCTGAGAGTTTTCTGGCGGGTTTGAAAAGTGGAGATGTTGCCTATAGCAACCAATCAGATTCTAGCTAACATTTTTTAGAATGTACCAAATAAATGATAGCTAGAATCTGATTGGTTTTTCAAACCCGCCGGAAAACTCTCAGCTTGATACATTTACCCCCAGATCTTTGGTGGCATTTCATATCTATTTGATTTCTACATTTCAATTACCATTTTACTGAAAGTAACCAATACTATAAATATGTCTGTGTATACAGCTTAAAAAGTGTTGATGTTTTTTTCTGTTAAACAGCATTTATATTTTTACTGACCTATGAAAACAGTGTGATTCTGGCACATGAATCTAACCCACTTAAAAAAGCTATATCATTACAAAAATGTACAGGCAACTATTGTATTATTGACTATAATATATACCATATTAAATCTGAATTTGTACCCTTTAATTTGCAAAAAATAGCTAATTGTGCTCTACTGTCTGTTTTTGTGGGATTTTAGTTATACAAACTTGATGTCCTTCTGTTCCTTAATGTTTTGTGGTGTAAAAAGCAGACCTTAAATCTGTGGGGATGAGCCAGTTAAATTACTTATCCCTAGCAGTCTTTTGGCACGCTGTAAGGACAGCATTTTGCAGTCTTATTGGTGGTTAGTTCCAGCCATTCACCAATCAGTGTGTGGTGTGCTAATAGCCAACTAGGTATGACTCTGTCATACCCAGTAACTATGCGGCTGCACACTAAATGGCTGAGCATGGTGGCTGAGTAGCAGGCAGAGGATGCTACCAGGCCACTCTGTACAGAGTAGCTGTGCAGCATTCTCTAAATGACCATCAGTTGCCAAGCACATCTAAGCACTGTGTGGCCACAGTAGTCTATTGCCAATAAGCAGGAGCATATATAATAACAGTCCGGAACATTAACCATCTCTGTACCTGATTAGTCAAAAGTTAATACCAGGATGATTGATGTGTTATCAGAAAAAGGAATATTACAGAACATAGCCAGGGATTGAGAACCAGAAGAGTAGTCAGCCAATGCCAGGGGATAGGAAGCAGAAGAGTAGTCAGCCAATGCCAGGGGATAAGAACCAGAAGAGTCGTCAGCCAATGCCATGGGATAGGAAGCAGAGGAGTAGTTAGCTAATGCCATGAGATAAGAACCAGAAGAGTCATTAGCCAATGCCATGGGATAGGAAGCAGAAGAGTAGTTAGATAATGCCAGAGGATAATTACCAGAAGAGAAGTCAACCAATGCCAGAGGAAAAGAACCAGAAGAGTACCCAGACAATGCTCGGGGACAAGAACCAGAAGAGTAGCCATCCAATTACAGAGAATTAGAACCCCTGAAATAACAAGCCAATGCCAGGATATAAGAACCAGAAGAGTTGTCAGCCAATGCCAGGGATAAGAAACAGAAGAGTAGACAACCAATGCCAAGGCATAAGAACCAGAAAACTAATCAACCAATGATAGGGGTCAAAAACCAGAAGACTAGCTAGCCAATGCCAAGGTACAAAAATCAAAAAAGTAGTTAGTCAATGCCAGGGTGTAAGAACCATAGAAGTAATCAGCCATTGCCAGAGGATAAGAACCAGAAGAGTAGTCAGCCAATGCCAGGCGATAAGGACCAGAAGAATACAGAGACAGGAAGTCTAGTCAGCCAATGCAAAGTGATAAGAACCATAAGGGTAGTCGGCAAAGGCCATGAGATAACAACCATAAGAGCAATCAGCCAATGATAGGGAATAAGAACCAGAAGAGTAGTCAGCCAATGCCTTGGGATAAGATCAAGATGAGGAGTCTGCTCTATAAACTAGCAGCTAACTGGTGGTTTGCCAGCACCATTTATAAAGAGGACTGGTCGCTTGTTGTTGATGTGTGAGAGAAATTAGCGTGGAAACATCACTGCTGCTCAGTAGCACTCTCTGCATGGGTACTTATACAGGAAAGACTGCTTGGGAAGAAATCAACGCTATGCAGATGCTCAAAGTCCTCTCTTCTCATTGCCATGAGCAGAGAGTTTGTGCGGTAAATTATTGTATATGCAGATGCTTTGCAGCCTTGCCATCTTGGTCAACCACTAAGAATGGAGGATCGGCCCTAGTGTTCTTACCAAAATGCATGCAACCATGTAGGATACTCTTGGAGAAGAGCTTACAGCAGGTAATGCCATTGGGGAAAATTATTTAAGGGATGATCCACCAAGGAACCAGACAATGTGTAAGTAATATTAATATCGAATATACAAAATGTCCTGCTACATTAATATTTATATATATATCAATTCCAATACAGTTGACAAATCAAAGGGCAACCTTGTAAAAAAATGTGGTGAGTATGCCTTTAATTGCCGCATAAACCCTATATACCCTTCGTTTTGCATGAATTTTGCCTTACTTCACCCATGTGTATGTGTTATATTGTTTATCTCATTGTTAACTATTATAAAAAAAACTTGATATAAAAAGGTTTGCAACTGGATTGATACGAAAGCCATCTGTATATGTTGAAAGTGAGTTATAATGAAAGCAATATGCAAAAAAATTAAATCAATATCTTTCATTAAAACAATAGACAATTCAAAATTGAATAATGCATGAGTCCAGGGATACATCCTCATAACGTGAATTAATGGCATATCTATGGTCCCAGGGACTTGCAATGTCAAAGATGCAATAGATGGTAACTTAATTAGGATATTTTACAGTAGACCAAGGACTATAGTTTGAAAATGATTTATATTTTTGAAAAAACTCTTCTTGTTTAAAATAAAATGAAAACATTGTGTCAATACATTGGCATGCAACATTATACAATTCCCCATTGTCTACTATTCTATTTGGGACATAGTAACCAATAGGAACATTATGCCACTGATTAGTTGTTTTAAATGTACTCCCCATGTTGCCCCATCAGTTACCCTCTGTGGTAATATGCAGTCATACAAAACATTGGAAGCATATAGCCTCTTTTAATCTCTGAGGAAACGGTGGTAAGCTGATAAACACATCTCAATTCTTACTGTCTCCACTTGTTATCTCACCACTACTAGAATGTGAAGGGGTTTGATCTACGATCATGTCCAATTCTGCCCAGGCCATGGTTTATGCCACTATTCTGTCCTGTGGAGGAACAACTGTTAACCATTATGGTTGTAAATTGACACCTAACTGTTCCCACAAAGGAAGGGCCATAATAGCACATAGATCTTATATTCCTGGGTGATCATTAATTGAAAATCTCTAATTTACATGTAGTTGTGAAAAGTAAAATCCATTTAATTTGAAATTAAGACATTTATAGAGTGTTACGAGCCGTGGCGGCTCGTTGTTAATTTCAGTGCCCCGTCCCGGCCATCCCTATGATGACCGGGACGTCACTTCCTCCACGTTCTGGCCGTCTCCTAGCCAACTGCTGGTACGCTCTGAGTAAAAGCACCACGCCCTGCATTAGGGGCAGCCTGGCACGTGCGCAAGTAGTAATTAAAATATTCATTAGCCTCAGGGGCACACCACATTAATGATCAGCCTCCTGTGGCTGATTACAGGGCTGATGCCCTGACACTCTCATTGGGCCATGTAGCTATTTAAGGCAGGGAGGGCTTAGCTGCCCTGCCGGTTATAGCGTCCGTGTACTACATTATCGCTGACCAGCTCTGCTCTTTGTTATCCTGTGGATACTTTACTTCTGTCCTGCTTCCTGTTGTGGGCTTTGACTTTGAACCTGCTTGAATGCGGTTTGCCCCTGACCTTTGCCTGTTTACTGGATTCCCCTGTCTGCAACCTGCCCTAACTTTTGACCTGTCCAATCGTCTTTCCTGCTCACTACTGACCGACGACCTCTGGCCTGTCCCTGGCACCTGCCTCCAGTATTCCGGTTTCCTACACCGTGTGCTAGTTATATTGATAAGATTCTACTACCCTAGAGTTTGTCCTGGGGGCATCCAAGTACCTCCAAACAATATCAGTTCTACGAGAAAGGCGGCTGCTAAAGGTGAAGCCTGGTTCTAAAAACATATCTAATATCCGTAGTCCTAACATAGGGCAGGCACCACTGGACAGTGCTTGGAAATTAGTACAATGTCCAGTAACAGCACTATAATTGGGTCCAAATGGCACACATTAGCAGTACCATCATCACATTCTTTAGCTCTAAGAGTCTTTTCCTATATGGATCTGTCACAGAACCAACATTTTCCACTCACAATGGAAATTATTCTGTTATACAATTCCAATGCCGTTTCCTGCTTCTTTCCCCTGCATACTCTACTTTCATTTCCTTGGGGTGCAACTTACTTCCCCACCAGACCCAACACCTAACCAGCTGCAGCAGTGTTTTCCCTGGATGTTGCATAGTAGAATTTTCACCAGCATGTATGGGGCTGAGTCATTAAGGAGAGCAAAGAAAAAGGAGTAAATTTGATCCTGGACAAACCATGTTACAAAGCAAAGGGTGCAAATTAGTTTATTATTTAGAATGAAAGGAAAATACTGGCTGTTTTTTCATGTAGCACACATTACTTGAAAACTTTATTTGTGCACCGAAATTTAAAGTTGATCTAGAACATGCCCTACCCCAAATATAAATCTGTTCCCACATTTTAAAATTTATTCCCCCCTCCAATGTAACATTGTTTTGCCAAGGTGCAAATCTACGCCTTTTTTTTTGTTTTACTTTCCTTAACAACTCAGGCCCTCTGAATTTTAATTCTAGTTTCCAGAGTAGCTACCTCAAGGTTTCTATTTGAAGTTTTTGTTGTTCTACTTCTAAACCTGTTTGTGAAATTTGGTGCCACAAATCCCTTTGTATTTGATAAAACACCAGCAATAGCAGGTATTGAACTGGTCATATGCCAACATAAAGGAGGAAAACTATCATTTAGTACTCTATTAACAATATTCTGTCCAGTGGCATATAACACAACATGCAGCCTGGTGGCAAGTGATATAAGTTCCAGCCAAATGGCAACTGTAGTAATATGCAACCCTCTGACAAGTAAAACAGTTAAAGCCCACAAGTAAATAATATCTATAATTATGCTATGCCAATTTAGGCTCAACCACAGCTAAAGAGTATGCGGATCATGCCTTTTCTTCTCTTTTTACAGGTTCTTACAGAGAGAGTGTGTGGTATTGGCCATACTGGGAGGGGACTGCTGCACCCCAACCTTGGCCTTATCTGTGTGGAGTTTGTATGTTCTTCCTGTGTTTGCGTGGGTTTCCTTCGGGTGCTTCGGTTTTCTCCCACACTCCAAGAACATACTGGTAGGTTAATTGGCTGCTAACAAAATTGACCCTAGTCTGTGTGTCTGTTAGGGAATTTAGACTGTAAGCTCCAATGGGGCAGGGACTGATGTGAGTGAGTTCTCTGTACAGCGCTGCAGAATTAGTGGCGCTATATATATAGATGCTAATGATGATACAAAGCAGTTTCCCAGGTATCCAGTGCCGCCCGTATTGGCTGGGGGTTGTTATCTGGCTGGTACTTTATTGGCATGAGTAGAAAAATGGAATGCTGTGCCAATTTTACTCATAGGGCAACAACATAAAAGAGATAGGAAGGCTGTTAATTTCTTTCAGAATTGGTGACTACCTATTGGCCATGTGGGATATGGTGAGCACTGGTTGTTAATTTGAAAAAACAGGCATTTTCCTGCTGTCCGTGTATGACAATGATGACAAAACACTGGGTTATATGCCCAAGCACCATTATGGGGTGCATGCCATATAATTTGAGTTTCGGTAGGTTTTCCCACAATCACATTCTCTACAACATATAATAGATGACACGGAAACAAAGAAAAACTACATTCGGCTATGTAGGTGGCAAGTCTCCTTTGTTGAACAGGCAGTACCTGCTCTCTCCAGTCTCTCTTCACTTTTTTCATCCTATCAAACTAAATGGCTGAGATTTAAGTATATAGGGTATGGTGGAAGGAAGACCACAGTTCCTGACATGCAGAATTCCAACTGCTAGGTTTACAGGAAAAGCCTTTGTGGGGTATAACATTTTCTAATCTACAGCTGTATAATGTATGTCACTAGATGGCAGTATACAACAATGCTCTGATGCGATGTAAGATTACAGATGCCAAACCTGCAGCTTAGGGACACAATAAGATACTATAAATTTTGGTGTGGCTTGTTATTTATTTTTTCTGCCTCATGAGGTTTATTTGTTAAGCTATGACAGTATAGTTTAGGGCAGTTTGCCTCTGAAATTATCATTGATTTCAGCACATGATCAGCACTTCTGCAGTTTATTGAATAAAGAGTGCTCTCATTTTTCTGAAGGATTTTTTGTCCTAAGGCCGTGTGACCATCAGAAAAGCTTTCGGAGCATAAGAGGGAGAAGTGTTAATATTATTTAAACTGATTCAATATAGAATAACAGAAATTCAGTGCAAGGTTTTGGAGATCACATTTTGTTTGAATGAAAACTCCATCATGGACTGCAGAATTGATATAGAAAAATATTCATAATATTAATGCAAAGACACATGTCTCAGGACAAATTATTATTATTTATCAAATAACAGTTATTTATATATAGCGCATACATATTATGCAGTGCTTTACAAAGGATATTTAATCATTCACAGAAGTCCCTACCCACAATGGAGCTTACTATCTATATTTCCTACAACACAGACACATTAGGATTAATTTAATCAGAAACCAATTATCCTACTAGTATGTCTTTGGAATTTTGGAGGAAACAAGAGCACCCAGAGGACCCCATGCAAACACAGGGAGAACAGTCATTCTCTATCCACACAGAGTAAATCCTGAATACTTGCGATGTATGGTATAAATCAGTTGAATTCCTTTGGAAACTTCATCCTCACCACAATATATGTAAAAATAGAAGTAATGTAGAGCTGCATAGTGTATTACTGCTTTAATCCATAGACAAGATATACACATAGACATAAAATAAAAACAAATAAAATCCTCAATAAGTGAGGATAATGCCCGTATCAATGGTCCAGATTACATAAGCATGAAGGAAAACAACCAGATGGTAACCGCAATGCTGCAGGACTGCCTTCTTACTTGTAATGGCAATTGGAAACTGGGTTTTGTGCAGAAGTCAACGCGTTTCTACTCCTTACTGGAGTCTTTCTCAAGGCTGATTATGTTCCTTCTTAACCGGTGTTCTTTTTATGACCGGACACTCCAATTACATTCATGTATCTCCTACATCCCGCAGATAGCGGAAGTGCGTCCCCGGAAGTGAATACTTCAAAATGAGGCTTGAATACTTCATTGTACAGTCTATCCGTCTCATCACGCGGAAATGAAATCCTCATACTGAGGCTTGGATATAGATACATACATATTTGCGTGTCGACTGGACTGACTAAGGAATATATATATATATATATATATATATATATATATATATATATATACACACACAAAACAATTGCATTATAAACCATACTATCCATACAAGACAAAATAACTTGCATAACTATTACACATAATACACTTAATCTAACAGTGTTATGTTAAAAATATACACAGAAATATATACAAAATACAACTGTATATTCAAATACTCTATATAAAAGATCTCATATAAAAATTATAGATGAGCAAATATAGTGGTCCATCTCTCTTGTAGTGGTCTTAAGTCCTGTAGAAACTCAACGACACAAAAACAAAAATATATCAATGTTAACCACAACATCTCATAAAAAACACTTCAATTCACAGTCAGAGTTTAAACCTCCAGGAATAAGGGTGTTTAATTTATAAATCCAATGCATCTCTGGCTTGGTAAGTCTACTATCGATATTTCTATTTCTCCACTGAGGAGTAATCCTTTGTACCGCCCAGAAACTCTAAATACAATTGGGATTACAAGAGTGAACATGATTAAAATGGAGGGGTAATGAGTGGGTAATCAGGCCTTTTTTAATGTTAGCAATATGTTCTCTAACTGTGATCTTTAAGGGACGTGTAGTTCATTCTATGTTCAACAACCCACATTTATATTCCTCTATATATACATCATAATTGGTGTGACATGTGATAAATTGATCGATCCTATATGATTTACCTTTAGATATGAAATCACTAATCTTGCTATCCTTTAAATCCACAGGTGCCTGTATATAATAGGTATAGTGTTCTCAGCCCAGATATAAGTGATTTTGAGAACACAAGCTCTCCACCTTATTGGAAAAAACTTTAAATAAAGAAGGTCCTAAGAAGGTTAGTAGAAGATCTAGAAAGGAAGAAATGTTTTAATATAAGGTAAAAAGGACATGGATGAGAAGTAGAGGAACAAAAAACACATACCTCATCAGTATTTAGTTTAAGTTCTAAAATACTTACAGAAGATGAGCTGTCTGTTTTAGAAAAAGGGCTTACATTTGCGACTACTAATCGATTAAATCATTTCAATACATGTTGATATACAGAAATATGTTAGAAAAATTACTTTAAAGAATTTTTCTTTAAGTTGAAATGATGGAAATAATGATAATAGAATAGAGGAGGAACCTTTGAATAAATTTAAAAATAGATCCTCATTTTATCCAGCTCATATAAAGGGTAATTTCATAGATACCTTTAGTAAATTGCTCATTGATGACCTGAACAGATTAAATATAGATAAGCAGATACCTCAGAATTTAATTTATAAGGAGAGAAAAGCTCTTAAAATTTTACAGGAAGATAGAAATATCATAATAAAACCAGCAGAGAAGGGAGGTGGTTTAGTTATTATGGACCTCGAGAAATATGAGACTGAGATACAGAGGCAACTAGAAGATGGTTATACATATAAGAAGATCAAGAATGATCCTACTGATATTCTAACAGCACTAAATAACTTGTTTATAAGATATCAGGATAAAGGAGTAGTTACAGATCAATTTAAGGATTATTTGAAAATTCCCTATCCTACAATACCAGTCAAATATGTTTTGCCAAAAATCCACAAAGATTTGGCCAATCCTCCGGGAGGCCAATCACAGGCAGCATAACTACCAATCTATCTGAATATATAGATTTTCATCTTCAATCTATAGTGAAAAATACAAAATCATATTTTAGAGATACAGAAGATTTGCTTACAAAAATATCTACAATATCGTGGAAACCAAATTTGTTTCTAGTTACTGCGGATGTCTGTTCGTTATATACTATTATAGTACATGAGCTGGGCATACAAGCCATTGAATATTTTCTTGGCACTAGTGTGTTTTTTGAAGATATGAAGGCCTTTTTGATTGAGGGATTAACTTTATTTTAACATATAATTACTTTAGATTTAAAGACCAATATTACATGCAGTAAATTGGCACTGCTATGGGGACCAGGTTCGCCCCAAGTTATGCCAACCTATTCATAGCATGGTGGGAGGAGTTCCATGTCTGGTGGGGGCATGATTTTGGGGCGAGCCTGGTGCTATGGCATCGCTTTATAGAATAAATATTTTTTGTTTGGCAAGGTAATAAGGAAGAACTTGATCAGTTGTGTTCATATCTAAATAACAATAATTTGAACATTTGTCTACTATTTGATTCAAGCCAAATGTCAGTCAATTTTTTTGAATACAGTATTTATATTAAGGATTCTGGTCTGTTTACTAAAACTTTCAGGAAACCTACAGATACTAACAGCTATATACAATTTAATATTAATCACCATTCCAATTGGCTTAGAGGTATTCCCATAGGCCAGATGAGGAGAATGAAAAGGAATTGTACAGAGGTAGAAGTACTGCATGATTGGATAAAAGAAATAAAAACCTGTTTTTTGGTAAAGGGCTATAATAATATACATTTAAATAAATTAGAAGACATAGAGAAGATAGGTAGAAAGGCACTCTTGGAAATAAAGACAAAAGAAAATGAAAAAGAGATTTGAATGGGCCTTTATTACCCAATTTAATGGAGATTATAAGAAAATGAAAAAAATTATTTCGAAGCATTGGAAACTGTTAAAGAGAGATGAGATTATTGGTCAACAACTTCCAGATAGGCCACAATTTATATATCGGAAAGCACTGAATAAAAGAGATAAATTGGTAAAAAGTGTGATACCAGATGTGTTTAATAGACCTATAATAACAAAAGGTTTTACAGATGTGGTCTATGTTGTGCTTGCAGAACAGTTAATTCCAGTAATAGCAAGATTAATGAATTCATATCTAAAGGTAAATCATATAGGATCGATCAATTTACCACATGTCACACCAATTATGTTGTATATATAGTGGAATGTAAATGTGGGTTGTTGTACAAAGAAAGAACTACACGTCCCTTAAAGTTCAGAGTTAGAGAACATATTGCTAACATTAAAAAAGGCCTGATTACCCACTCATTATCCCTCCATTTTATTCATGTTCACTCTTGTAATCCCAATTGTATTTAGAGTTTCTGGGCGGTCCAAAGGATTGCTCCTCAGTGGAGAAATAGAAATATCGATAGTAGACTTACCAAGCCAGAGATGCATTGGATTTATAAATTAAACACCCTTATTCCTGGAGGTTTAAACTCTGACTTTGAATTGAAGTGTTTTTTATGAGATGTTGTGGTTAACACGTATATATTTTTGTTTTTGTGTCGTTGAGTTTCTACAGGACTTAAGACCACTACAAGAGAGATGGACCACTATATTTGCTCATCTATAATTTTTATATGGGATCATTTTATATAGAGTATTTGAATATATTAGCCATTTGTGTTTTGTATATATTTCTGTAAATATTTTTAACATAACGCTGTTAGATTAAGTGTATCATGTGTAATAGTTATTTATGCAAGTCAATTTGTCTTGTATGGATAGTATGGTTTATAATGCAATCGTTTTGTGTATATATATATATATATATATATATATATATATATATATATATATATATATATATCTCAGCATCTTCTAAACAATCTTTAGTATGTTTTCAGAGACTACGTCCAACAATGGTACAATTAACAGGAATGCATTTGGTGGGAAAAATCTTTATTTAACACTTGACATTTTTGTGCTTTGATTTTTTTTCCCCTTTCCTTTTGAAGGAGCACATCCAGTTAAACATTAAAGTTTGAATGTGATGCTCCATCACCTTAGTGAAGCCCAAGCAATATATATATATATTTTGTAACAAAAAGAAAACATTTAGCTGGCAATATGCAGAGATAGCAGGGAAGTAGAGTAAAACATTTGGGCAGTAATGCACCTAGATTGAATGTGAAGACTTATGTATGAAAAGCAATAATTTAAGTTTTGTTAAACTTACATGATTTGAAATCCTTCCTCTCAGCAAACAGACAGGGTGTGTCTGTTAGTGCAAACAGAGCCAGGGATGGCCGTTTCCTTTTAAAGAGAAGGTGGGTGTGTCACCTGGCCTTCAAGCTAAGGCTGGGGGAGGAGTATCAGGTATAAAAGCTTGTTTGTATCATTTGTGCACTGAGACCAACGCTGGGGAAGCTACTTCGCCACTAGAGCTGCTCCACTTACGGACATGTTAAAAAAAAGTTGTCCAGATAGATTAACCTGGTCTGACTCTGCAGAAACCGACTGGTCTGCTCTTCGGTTAGCTCTTTGTTCCTCTCCAGTTCTACAAGCACCAGATTTTACCTGGAGGTTCTTCCTCCAAACTGATGCTTCTGGTGTTGACTTAGGTGCAGTCTGTCACAGGAGAAGAATGGAGTAGAAAATCCTGTCCTGTACCTAAGCCGTAAGTTGCTTCCAAGGGAACAAAAATATGCCACTGTGGAGAAAGAATGTCTCGCCATAAAATGGGCTACAGAAGCTCTGCGCTATTATCTCCTAGTCAGAGAGTTCACCTTAATAACAGACCATGCACCATTAAGATGGATGCAGAACAACCGGGAGGTAAATGCCAAGGTAACCCGCTGGTTCTTGGCACTGCAACCTTTCAAGTTCTCAGTAGAACATAGACCTGGGATTATACACAAAAATGCAGATGCGTTGTCACGAAAATATGCGCTCCTCGCAATGTCCGCGTCCCCCTACTTGGAGATGCTAGGGGGAGGGATATGTAACAAAAGGAGACATTTAGCTGGCAATATGCAGAGAAAGCAGGGAAGTAGTGTAAAACATTTGTGCAGTAATGCACCTAGATTGAATGTGAAGACTTATGTATGAAAAGCAAAAGTTTAAGTTTGGTTAAACTTACATGATTTGAAATCCTTCCTCTCAGCAAACAGACAGGGGGGTAAATGTATGAATCTCCGGATTCTTCATCTCCGGCGTGTTCAGCCTCTTCAGCGCTTAAATTTAAAGCGGCGCTGCATGAAGTTTAGAGTCTCCAAGAATTGCTGTGAAACCTGTACGGTGTCAAAACATTTACCATCCTGACAATAAAACTACATAAAAAGGAAGAAGTTGTTTGCGTGTGCTTCTGCAGTAGCGGGCTTTTGCCACAATATATATATATATATATATATATATATATATATATATATACACCGTATATATATATATTCCTTAGTCAGTCCAGTTGACACGCAAATTAGTATGTATGTATCTATATCTAAACCTCAGTGTGAGGATTTCATTTCCGCGTGATGAGACAGATAGACTGTACAATGAAGTATTCAAGCCTCATTTTGAAGTATTCACTTCCGATGACACATTTCCGTTATCGGCGGGTCGTAAGAGATACATGAATGTAATTGGATTTTCCGGTTATAAAAAGAACGCCGGTTAAGAAGGAACATAATCAGCCTTGAGAAAGACTCCAGTAAGGAGTAGAAACGCGTTGGGTTCTGAACAAAACCCAGTTTCCAATCGCCATTACAAGTAAGAAGGCAGTCCTGCAGCTTTGCTTTTACCATCTGGTTGTTTTCCTTCATGCTTATGTAATCTGGACCATTGGTACGGGTATTATCCTCATTTATTGAGGATTTTATTTGTTTTTATTTTTATTTTATGTCTGTGTATATCTTTTCTATGGATTAAAGCAGTAATACACTATGCAGCTCTACATTTCTTCTATTTTTACATATATTGTGGTGAGGATAAAGTTTCCAAAGGAATTCAACTGATTTATACCATACATCGCAAGTATTCAAAATTTTATCTTGTAAACATAACATTAATAGGATAAAGCTGCACAAACACTACAAGGTGTTGAAGAGTTGTTGGATTTCCTCACTATCTCCTTGGGAACTTTATTGCCTTTTAAAGTAAAGTAAAGGATATTTATAATATGAACATACTACACTACATTATATTCTGTTTATTTTTTGCATGTATCGGTCGAGCGAATGACCATTAGAAGAATTATATCACTTGATTCATGTGGATGTCTATGAGTGCCTTTGTAGCTATTATTTTATATTTGTTTTCTGTTTGGGATTGGTGGATATCCTCTTTATACATCAGGGCAGTCTCTAGAAATGCGCTATCATTTTACCTTTTCATTTTTCTCCATCCACACAGACTCTGCCCTCTGCTGCCCCTTCAATTTTTTTACAATTACGAAAATCATTCTATATGTTCCAGCCACCTCTACTAACACAAAGCTTACTATAACATTTTTATTAGTTTATATCACAGGGTCATGATCTTCCCTCTCTAGCAGGGGGTTAACCTGCTACACCTGTTCTCTCCTTATTTATGCCTGCCTTCCTCAGTCCCCCTTTACTAGTCATGTTGTTGCTGTTCCTGATATTGTTGTTCTCATTTGTTACTTGTCACAGATTAGGGTATTTGCTTACTGGTTTTTGCACTACTCACCAAAGAGGTGCGGAGTCTAACGTGTTCCTGGTCTTCACCAGGGACCCCCGCAAGGGAGTGTGGTCTTAGCTGCGGGGAACACGCAGGCCGCGATCCTCAGAGGGAGTAACCAGTGAAGCCGTAGATGAAAGCGGTGTCGTACAGGCCGGGTCCAAACCGAGAAATCAGGAGATGTCACAGGGGAAATCCAAAGCCGTAGTCAGGGTAGCCGGGTCGGGGTCAAAAGCACAGGAGGAAGTATTCAATCAAGCCGAGGTCAAGTTCACAGGGGGCACAGAACAGGAGTAGTCAGTATCAAGCCGGGTAATACACAGGAAGCGCTGGAGAACGGTACACAGGAACGCTGGAGCTAGGATGGGACCTAATACTCTGGCACTCACCATGTGCCAGAGTAATGCTTTTATACACCTGTAGTCCAATCATTGGCGGTGGTGACGCTAAACACCACCGCCGAAATTACTGGGAAGCGTTCCGTTGCTAGCGTGACTGCCGACCCGGAGGTACGCCCAGTTGCCTGGCAACCGGGCGCTCGGCAACAGAAGCAGACGTCCGTCTCTGTGCGGCAGACATAGCACAGGGACGGCGCCTGACAGTACTTCTCCTGTTCTCTGTGACTACTGCAAGCTGCTAGCCGACATCCTGGTATTTTTCCACTCATCTGCACCAGCCATATTCTGTGTTGTTACCTGCTTTCAGCCTCACCCAGAGATCCTTTATTCATGTCTGCAATATTAGGTTTGTACCATTTTCTGAACAATCTGGATCATATCTGCTCAATAAATGGTGATATTTATATAGATATATAAATATATACACATTATATGCTTTCTCCATGCTCTGAGCTCCATAGCTGTTATTTCCAGCTCTCAGCATAGAAGTGTGACAGTATGACCAGCCAAACAAAGAGCATTGGAGCCGCATGAAGGATTCTGCTTCAGATTCTTATTCCTGGGACTCAAACTGCAATTGTTTCCATTTCTTTTTTCCTGCAATATGTCTGTCTTACAAATTGCTGAACTGCCTTTGCTACAGACTCTGCAGATATAATTTTGTTATGCTTTCAGCTAGATCATATCTGCTCAATAAATTTTATAAGCTTTTACCATACTCCGGGCTCCATAGCTGTCATTTCCAGCTCTTAACATAGAAGTGTGACACTCCTGCTGTATATGTGTACCAGAATTCTGCCAATCACCCTGCTTGGATCCTCCAACAGTCAGTACTGATTGTGAGCTCTCCCATACCACAGATTTTGCTCTCTCATTTATTGTATGTGCCCCATCATATGACTCTACACCAAGGGATCCCACAGTGGCAGCACTCTTGGGTTAGCTCTCCTGGGACTTTATACGGGACTGACTTACTAGATTCCCATGTAGGGTTAATTGATCTTACCTGATACTAGCATTTACAGACCCAATTGAGTCTCTTGCTTTGATCTTATTGCCACCTAGTGTTGATATTGCAATATGTATATCTCCAACCATTATCTTATTTAACTAAAGCATTATTGTGTATATATTGCCACTTTTAACCACAACTTCAACAGAGCAGACAAACCTTGCTATGGTTCCTATCACTTTGTAATTGCAAACCCACAATATGACCTGAAACCTCCTTGGGGAACAGTGACCGGCAATGACTCCAGGCATGCATCTTTGTTAACTATCTCTTAAGGTACCAAAAGTAACCTATTTTCATTTAAGTTCCAATCTTCTCATGGGTAAAGACAAAAAGGCCTCACCAAAAAAACAGCTGAGACGTGATACGGATCCACTCACCACAGCCAGATAAGTGACAATATCTTAATGGCTTGGCAGTTCCCACCAACATGGAATCACAATCTAGCAGCATTTCATCTTCCATAACCTATGGAAGCCTCAACCTTTCTGGGGGACTGAGTCAGCCTCAGCAACATTTATCACATAAACAGGACATTCTAGCCTTGCAGCATAAAAATGCAAAATACATTGTCTTACAGCTGTTTGTAGCTTCCATGCAGACATATCACACCTGGTCAATATGCTCCCATCTCTGGAAGATGAGGGACAACTGTAATTAATATGTTTCAAAGCTTCAGGAGTCTGTCCTACACCAGGCCAATGAATTAAAAGAACTTAAAGCAAGGGTAGACGACAATGACAACACAGGTCCCTTTAGATAATCTTTACTAAAATCTATAATGAGGTCAAGCTCTTAAGTCCCAGATAGCTTTCAACAAAGCACATAGAGTTCTACGACCAACAGAAAAGCACAGAGATATAATTTGTAGACCACACTATCACTCCAAGAAGGAAGAAATTCTGTGGAAAAAAGAGTGTTGATGGTATTGATTTTGATGGTCACAAGATACAAGTGTTGTAGGATATCTCATAGCACACCTTGCAACAAAGTAGGATACTGAGACCTTTGACTAAAGAATTGCGCAAACACAATACAAGATATCATTGGTGCTTTCCCTTCAGCTGGCATGTAGCACAAAATGTCAAGCGAGCACTTTTTGGTCTACTGATCTTGCACAATTCTGCTTCTACTTAGATTTGCCAGAGGTCGTTCTGCTGGAGAGACGGGATTGCACCAACCGGCTGGTCCCACCGTCTCTTCCTCAACGTGAGAGATGGCAGAAGGTCCGCTGACCGTGCAGAGGCCCCAAAGCTGCAGCAACCAGTAAACTAATTGACAGCTCCTGTTTTAAACTGCACCTAAAATGGGTCTGCATATTCCTGAAGTCAACAAGGAACGGATCTCAATATACATGTGGTGATGACTACAGGTGTAGGTGTAAGTTTACTATGCTCTACCACAGTGCTCTGTAGAGTTTTCTCACCCTCGGCACACACCTAAGCCCTTCCCAAAGTGCATACACAGAAATTACATTAAATTGTTATTTTTTTATATGATAAATTTAACATTGCAGCTAATAACATTTTCTTTTTTTATAACTAATATGTCAGCTTATAACTATAATTAATATTAACTTTTAACGACAACTAATGTGATACCTGTGCTTGTTTTAATGAACACAATACTTTTATATTCAGCTCGATATTTGACAGAGCAACTAGAAGTTTTTGGTCAAGGCTCTTCTACATATTCTACAGCTAGCATAAATACAGTACATTCTAATTAGCTGGACACCAGATTATTTGTGCAGTATAAAGTAAAAGACATATTCTATGTTGATTATTTTAACAGTTCCTAAATGATGATGATGAGTTTTGCGGGTTATTTCAGGCTGAGCCCTGTTTACGTGAACGCTGATAAGTACACCAGTTTCCTTGCACAATATGAAACGTTCTATAGGAAGTGACTTCAGACTTCCCAGGTCTGAACAGCTAGTTCTTTAAGCCCGGGGACAGAGAGAACCACTGCTTGCCAACGTTGTTGTGCTGTTGGTTTACGGTTGATGTGGAAGAAAAGGGAAGATACTGCTGGAGGGAAGAGATGGCGGAGATCAGTAGAGAGAAAGTTATATGAACATAAACTCACCAAAATGGCATAACTACAGCAAGAAACAGGAAAGGGGCAGTGCTAACTCCATACCCAGGAAAAGGATAAGTAGGTAGGAGGGCAGGACTTCTGGGTACAGTGGGAGGGGAAGTTAGGAAAGGAACATACAAGCAAGAGAGAGGAGGGGCAGCAATTTAGGAGTGTCTCAGACTCTCAGGCAGTACCTAAAGCAAGTGCGAGAGAGACATGAGCTTGACACATGTGTAACCCGCAAAAAAAAACAACGCAAAAAAGAAAAAAGAAACAAGCCCAATTTTGCTTGTTATAAGCAGAATTGGCAACTATGGCAGCGACAGCAGTGGAAAGATAAGGAACACACTTGCGGGACGTCGCACTTACGCGATACATTCATAAGTGTCACCCCCGTAACATAATAATAATAATAATAATAATAATAATGAACTCTTTATTTCACTAAAATATTTTACAAAGAAAACATGGAAATAATTTCACCATTTGTTCCTTAAGGCAAGGTCTTCCAGTTAACCATAGTATAACGCATGTACAGCCAGAAATCTTGTTCTTTTTCTCCTAAGTGTGCCGCGGGACACTTAGCAACATCTCGTGGCACACCGATGTGCCACAGCAAACAGGTTGAGGTGCACTGCTCTACCAGACCAAACACTGCAGGATACATGTAATAGTTATGTGGAAAATAAAATCTCTAAAAGAACGCAGAGGAGAAAACAAATATATTCAAATAATGTTACCTGTAAATATTAGACATTTATATTATACATGGAGATTTTTTTTAAAAATGTTTTTTTTTTTTCTTGAAAAACATTTATTAGGGTGTTTATAATGCCTGCTGTACATAACAGACGTTTTTGCAATTGCTTCTGATTGCAAACACTTGTTTTTGGATTCATAACCAGCCGTTAGCACTAGTAATTGGCATTCAGTCTAGACCTCTAGCAGGAGCAAAAGATACGGCAGAAATTAAGCGTACTTCTGCCTGCATCTGTGTTTGGATTGGACATGGGCGCATGAAAACGCTCTTACTGTGCATTGCCTACATACATCTGCCCATTGCCAAGCCCTTTCCATCCCTCAAATTGTACGCTGTAGTGTAATTTTCGCTCGAAGATGACTTGGACGCACTTAACATTAAGATGAATAACTTACCAAAAAAGTTATATCTCCTTCAAACACTTCTGATCAGTATTCCTCCCAGATAACTTACTGATCTACATTCTTATTCCATAGAAGGATATGACAAGGGGGCCTTCAACTTCATCTATTCTCAAAATACTATCAGGCGGTATTGCTTAATAGAATATCAGAGAGGACAGGAGCATTTGACTCTAAACAGTGGGTTGCAATAGAGGAACATTCTCTGGGCAACCCATCCAATAGCCTCCTGTGGTGTCCCAAACTACCCCATTCAACCCACCTCATAATCGGTCCTACTCTCCACTGTTGGGCTAGATAAAGGACGTTAAATATCATATTCATATCCATATCTTCTCAAATATCTCCTCTTAATCCCTTGATTTATAACCCAGACTTTCTATCAGGATTACAACTTGAGGCTTTCAGGTCATGGTCTGCAGGGAAGGTGGTCAGGAGTGGTCGACTGGTGGAAAGTGGAAAGAAATGTGCCTTTTCTGCTTTACAGGAAAGACTGGGTATCCCTCCCTCTGAGTTCCGGCTATATCTACAAGGTAGGCATTATCTACAAGATTAGAACATAGTTACATGGATGGGAGGGGGGCACTGAACAGCTTTGCTGTTTTTCCCAATAACTCAGAAATACCATTTCTAACATTTACAACCTACCAATTGTTAACCTATATAACTGATTGCCAAGTTATTCAAGGACCGGGATCGAAGGAGATCTGGAAACAATTAGACCTGGCCAATGATTTTTCAATTTACTTTGGCCAGCTCCTCTAGGCTCTCTGTAGCAGAAATAGCTACAGTTCAAGGTACTCTCTAGGTGGCATTTGTGTCCTTTCCAGCTATGTAAAATGCATTATGGAGCCTCAGGCTCCTGCTGGAAGTGGGGATCAAGAGAGGGGTGTCTAATACATATATGATTCAACTGCCATACACTAGTTTCCTTCTGGCTATAGGTTAAGGATCACACAATGGAGATTATGGGAATCCCAGTGCCAGAGGGACCAGATTTTTGGTTACTTAATCTCCTAAACATGCCAATCTCCCAATATATAAAATCACTGCTCAGACACCTAACCAATGCTGAAAAAGCTGTAATCCCAATACACTGAGGTTCCTCTCTGCCCCAAGCCTGAAGGTTTGGCTGAACAGGCTGGACTAATATATGACCATGGACGACATAGAGCAAATTAATTTTTTACAGAATTTATGGCAATTTGGTTCCATTGGCAAGAGTTCAACGAGACTTCTCCTTCCTACCGTACTTTTATGGAGCATGAATAACTTCCCTTTGTTTGGCCTGGGATGTCAGCACTTTCCTATTTGGTAGGTGGGCATAATATGTTGGCACAACTAATATGGAAATATCGGGTCAGTTATGTCTATCTGTTTGCCTTATTTTTATCCATTCAACACAGATCCGTTTGTTTTTCAGGAAAGCCCTTAGGATTCCTTCTCTTCTTCCCTTGTTTTTATCACCTACTCCTTCCCCCACTTAATTTGTATAAAGAAAAAAATGAGGATTGTTTCTCTTTATATTGTAAATGTATTTTGTATATTTTGTTTTATATGTATTTTCATTCCTTAATAAAGAAAGAGTAAACAAAAAACAATGTTACTTGGCGAGTATACTTAAATAACAAATCTCACGAATTTTCCCAAATTTGGTGTGCTTTTCAGCCATCTCTTTGTAGCTATAGTCAAGTATATAGATTAGATAGGGAGTGCAATAAATGTATAGATTCTGAGAATTGCATTACGATGTACTGAGGGGATAAGGCAGAGTGGCAAATGAGAAAGGAAACAAAAAAAACCAAAATAAAGCAAAATAAAGCAAAAGACAAAAATGAATAAAATTAATTAACTAGATATATAAATAAACAAATAGAATAATATAATAAGCGGAAATCAAATTAAGGCAGAAATTAAACCAAAAAAAGAATGACCATAAAAATATGAAATATGTACATTAGCACATGATGGTCATGCAGGGGGTAATGTCAATATCCCTTTTGCAGAGTATGTGTGTAGCGCATTGGCAGTACACCGGATGGCAGAACTTCAACATGAACGTGAAAAAGTCTCTTACCCTGTCTCTCCCTACCACAGTCATAGATACTAGCAGGAGGATCCCCACTTTCAGGGGTACCCCAGAAGTAACAGTGCTGGCACTACAGGTTAAAAGGCAGAGTGTATGAAAAGTCTGTAGAGCCCCTTCCAACAGGTACCACCACCATGGAGTAGACCCCTTGGAAACACCACATACCGTGAGGGGTGGGTGGCTGCACGATACAGCGCTGCTAATTGGGAATGCAACTATAAGAGAGGAGGAGACTGCATGGCAGAGGAGTTTGTGTATGAGGGAATGTTTGTACCTCACGAATGGAGAGAGTCCCTGGAGATTGGGATGTAGGTTCTGAGCATCTGTGAGGTGGCCACCTGCATACTTGTGATCAAGTGAACTGTATAATATGTAAAGCCTATGTGATGCACCTGTGGTCTGTGACTGTGGAACTACTGCTCCCAGCAGCAGCAGCTGGTATGTGACATAATATGAAGTAAATATAAAGCATTAATATCTGCTAAAGCACTGTGCAGGAGGAGATTGGATTTTAAAATATGATTATTCCGTTATAATTTTCTGTGCTGGTGGAAGAGGAGATGAAATAAAGTTTGCAAAACTTTTGAACTGAGATGGCCTGGCGCCCAAGTTTTATTTGCACTGCACCATACCACAACCGCTTATTCGGGTGGGGAGTGTCCTGTGGTTTTAGTTGCTTGTACCCACCAGAGGACTGCAGGTAATTGCAGCAGAGGCCACCAGGGGCACCCTTCACATCCATGAATTTGGCCAGGCTGCTCCCCACCTGTGGAACAATCTCCTTTCAGGTTAGCCTCTACTCTCCAAGGCTTTTAGCGTGCCCTTACAACTAATTTCTTTATTTGACCTATCAGCCCTCCTCCTAGCTCCTTTACATTGGCTATAATCTCCACTCCCCCACTCGGTACCACTCTAGTTGTGTCTTCCCCCTCCCTTTAGAATGTAAGTTCTCATGAGTCTCTTTTTCGTATTCTCCTTCTACTATTTCATCACCCTCTGTACTTCTAGGCCTGTTTTCCTAGCCCTGTTTTCATGAGCTCAGGCCTAGAGGTTTCGTGTGAATTTTAGATTCTTAAGTGATCTTAAGATCCCAGTTTTTTTCCTGCCTTTTTCTGATCTCCAAGAACTGAATGGGCTTTCTATAGAGCAGATCCACCATACCTGCAGTTTAGGCTTCTATCATGCTGCCAGAAATCGCCTGTCAGCCAGACTGCTTACTCCATTTGAAAGACTATGTACCAGTAATCACTCATATAAAGGGCTCACCTTGACTCTGTGCTATGCAGTGCTAGTTTTCGTTGAATAATGATAAGGAATGTTACGTGTTTTAGATGCAGACAATAGGGCTGATATCTGAGAGGGGTAGCAAAGTCCACTATAAATATGTCAATTAAAAAAAACATATAAACTACTTTTCAGGTGGTACTATGACTAAGCTATGACATATGTTCCCAGATGGATTTCATCGCTGTTGGTTGAACTGTGGGCAGAAGGGATCATTTGGGCATATCTCCTGGAGCTGCCCCAAAATTCAAAATTAAGTACATCTGATCCAAAATACATTTCATTACCATGACCAACTCCATATCTCTCTATAATCAAAATCAGCTCATTCGGGCAAATTCTTAGTTCTGTTATGAGTCGGATTGTCGCAACATATAAAAAACCTAATCAAACATCTCTTTAATCAGTTATCAAATGGATATAGCAAATATCAAATGGAGTACATGGCATGTATTTGCCCTTTTGTATTCCTTCTATAATCACACTGACTACCTTGTTTCCCTGTTAGTTTCTGATTCCGAGTAGCATTTCTTTGCTGCAATGTTCATGGTTCTCAGTACTTTGTGGGACGATATTTTGTTATAGAAATACAACATATCTGCCTTATATCTTTTTCTGTTTCAATGCATTTGTTGAAATTGTGACTCACTTCTTTTCTATGCAATACATTTATTTCAATGTCTACAATAAAAATCTAAGCTGGGGCCATTCATCTGCTTTATCTCATGCCTGTCCTTCTTGTCTGCCCAATCATTGCCTGCCTTATGTCTGCCCTCCATGTCTCACTCATACTCTCCCTGTCTTTCTCTTTTTCTCTTGTCATCCCACTGTAATGCTTCGGTCCCGCAAGTAGTACCTGTCCCGTTACCCGCATTTCAATTATCTGGAAACTGCCATGTTCCAGCATCAGACTAACTTCATTCATTCAGCTATATTCAGATCTGTGCAGGTGCAAGCCTATTGCACTTCAGGACCTCCTCCCTCTTTTTCATTGGCTAAGTACTTCTGGAGCACTATTTAAACCTCCTGGATTCACCTGTCTGATGCCTGTTCTTCAAGCTCTCTTCCTGCAGCCTGTGGTTCTGGTTCCTGTTCTCCTCGTGGTTTGCCTGTGTTCCAGTCTGCTCTCAGTTCGTGGCGTGTGCTGAACTATTGCTGCTCCAGCACTGCTACTACCAGCTCCAGTGTACTTCATCGCGACAGCTTCAGTTCTCTCATCGCTACCACTCAGAGCCGCTGCTACTATTGTGACTCAACTGCTGTTACTACGAGTTACCCCCACTACTTCAGTCTGCTCTCAAGTCTCCAGCTGTGTTGAACTATCGCTGCTTCAGTACCTCTATTACCATCTCAACTGTACTTCATCGTGGCAGCTCCAGTTCTCTCAACGCCACCACTCAGAGCCGCTGCTACTATTGTGACTCATCGGCTGTTACTACAAGTTACCTTCACCATGTCAGTTTACTCAGTCTCCTGCTGTACTGAACTATTGCTGCTCTAGTACTTCTATACCATCTCTGATGTACTTCATCGAGACAGCTCCAGCTCTCTAACCGCTATCACTGTGAGCTGCAACTGCCTTGGTGACTCATTGGCTGTTCTCCCTCAGCTACCTCTGCTTTCCCGTGTGTTACTCCAGTGCTGTACTCCCGCTGTTCCAGTATCTCTACCAATCACCATTGGATACACCGTTGTGACAGCCTCTGGTTTTCCTCGTTGTACCACAGGACATCTATTCTCCTTGTGCCTCATTTGTCTCTACCCGTGTTACCTGGCTCCTCCACACCGTTCTGCTGTTCACCCACTCACAGGACCGCGACCTGCAGGCTTGGTGCCGCTAAATCCATACCTCCTTGCGGGGGTTCCTGGTGAAAACCACCTGCCTGTTAGACTCCGCGCCTGTGGGTGGGCTAAGCCATGTCCAGCAGAGCATAGGGATCAATTTCCCATAAGCCAACCGTGACACCCACCTTTCACTTGCCTGCCCTTATGTCTCCATCTTTCTCCACCAGTTACCACAGGAGTTGTCCCCTTCAGCACTAGAGCAGTCTGTACAATATACAGGGTAGCCATTTACCTGTTTATATGAGCTGTGTGCATGACAGCGCTGCATAGTGCATTTTGAAAGACTCACATATGTGTTTTCACTGTGGGGAAGATGGGTAGCCAGCTCCTGTGGAACTCCGCTTTGTTGAACTTCAGCCCTGACTAGAGGTTAACACTGGTGTAAGAGAGCACATGCATGGATGCTAAATGTTTGTAGTGCTTCTGCTAAATGATCCAAAATTTGTACTGATGACTTAAACTGATGTTACTAATTTGTAGACAGGCAATATGGTTTATCTTTTATTAACCAGTATATTATGTTTCCCTCTAACATCCTCTGTTTTTCTGTTAGAAATCTCTAAAATGTAAACCTTTAAAAATTAAAAGTGAGAAGTGAAACTTAATGGGCAATTATTATTTCAGTGGTAACTATTATTTCAAGGGTAGTTAACAAACTCAACAACTATAAACAGAAGTTCCTGGATCTTAGTACCATGGATTACAATATCACAGTGGAAATGTCTAGTTATATAGCATGGTACAGGTATGTCACTTGCCATCAGCAGAACTGAGTCATCTTGTAATAGAGGCTGAGACAGGAGGTGGAGGTTTCCTTGCAACATAAAGACACATTTCAGAAGTATTATTTCTACCCACCTGTAATTACAGGACATGGAATCACAGTGTGAGGTCACCATTTGCTTCTCACTGTGTGATTGTTAACTAAAAGCAGCCTTTGAGATTGCATTGCTACTTAGGAACAACCAAACAGGTTAACATACCAGACACTTGCTGACATATTGTGTGTTATTGTGTGTAAAGAATATTGAGCAACCTATTTATTGAAATGTTTGGGGGGAGGTTTGTGCCAGTGGTTTTCTGCACACAGACACAGGGAGTTGTTCCAGGCTGGTGCACATGTCAAGAGAGTCGGGGAAGCAGGAGAAGTGATGAGTTTTATGACAACTCTCTCTGTAGAATATTCTGTTATATTTTCCACACCTTGCAGTTATAGTAGTATTTTGATTTTTCTGATGATGCCATGTCTCCCAGGAAAAAGACATGTTATGTTATTGAACAAAAGGCTTTGTTAAAATCCTTGGTGTATTCTAAACTTGTGGTTCCAGGTTACTGGAACTTACCTGCTGTTCAGTGGCATTAATCACAAATTCACTTTTATACCCATAGTTTAATGTCCCTTTGGCACCCAACCAGTTGGTTTCTCTTACTCCTTTACTGTATATGACTAAACAGGGGCATTAAGAGGTATATGGTATCTGTAAAGAATTTGTTGGGATAGCCAATTGGCAGAACCTATGGGCCACAGTCTGTAAGAAGTGTTAGCGGAATGTGAAAAGGATGATAGGCCATACATTTGAAAACTTAACCAGGATCGTTGGTTTATTTAACAGGATACAGTGAAGTAACTTCTGTAATGCAGAATACAGGAGAGAGAAGTACATTGTAGGTAAACAGCAGTCTTGTTTTAGCCCAAATTTTTTTTTCTATGCCAGCATCAATCAGCATTGTACGTGCTCTCTCATCTATTGTACAATTTGCACTCTCATTTACACCATTTTGTTCAGGCGTGTGCAAAAATAGTCAACTTATGTTGAAATTTCATTATTTTTAAGAAATTCAACAAAGTTCTTCTTCAAGTGTTATCCTCCATTATACTCCTTCCACCCTTCCTCGGGTGATGAAGTCCACTCTCTTATTTCATCCTCTCCCCCTTCAACCTGCCCCCTGGATCCTATCCCCTCTGCACCTATTTCACTTCCTTTCCCCCACCACCTGTTCCCACCTCCCTCACATCTTTAATCTGTCCCTCTCCACTGGCATCTTTCCCTCTTCTGTTAAACATGCTCTCGTCTCACTCAATAGAGACCTAATCTTGACCCCACTTCACTCTCTAACTTCCATCACATTTCTCTTTTCCCCTTTGCCTCCAAAATACTTGAGAGGCACATCGACAACCTCACTACCTACCTTTCTGATGACTCCCTCTTTGATCCTCTCCAATCAGGTTTCCACCTTCTTCACTCCAATGAAACTGTCAATCTCCATCTCAGCCAAAGCCAGGGGCCATTTCTTCCTTCTTATCCTCCTGGGTCTCTCAGCTGTCTTCAACACTTTGGACCACCTGCTTCACACCCTCCAGTTCATTGGCCTCTCCGGCACCGTTCTCTCCTGGTTCACCTCCTATCTTGCCGACTGCTCCTTCTCTGGTTACCTCTCCCCCACTTCCACCTTTCCAGCTGGAGTCCCAGAGGGCTCTGTTCTTGGACCTTTACTCTTTTTGCTCTACACCTCCTCCCTGGGTGAACTCATCAGCTCCTTTGGCCTACAGTACCACCACTATGGTGACTACACTCAACTCTACCTCACATCTCCTGATCTCCCTCCTCTCAAGGGTGTCCGCCTGCCTCTCTGCCAACTCTGCCTGGATGTCCTTTAGATTTCTAAAACTTAACATTGCTAAAACCGAACTCATGGTCTTTCCTCCATCTAGATCCTCCTCCCCCCGACCTCTCTATCACTGTTGAAAATTCCTCTCTCTCATCTGTTCCCCAACTTCGCTGTCTGGGTATCGACTCCTTCTCTCCTTTGCCATACACATTCATGCTCTTGCCAAATCCTGCCGATTCCAGTTACATAACATTGCTCGCATTCCCTTCTCCTCAGAAGATGCCACCAAATCTCTCATCCACTCTCTAATTATCTCTCGTTTGGACTACTGTAACCTTCTCCTTACTGGCCTCCCCCATTCTCATCTCGCTCCTCTTCAATCTATACTCAATGCTGCTGCTAGACTCATCTTCCTTTCTCACTGCTCCATTTCTGTCTCACCCCTCTACCAAGCCATACACTGGCTCCTCTTTCCCTTTGCAAGCTCCTCACCCTTACATACAAAGCCCTCGCCAATTCCATTGCTCCCTACATCTCCAACCTCATCTCTCTTCACACTCGAACCCGCCCACTATGATCAGATAATGAACGTGGTCACTCCTCTTCCCACTCACGTATTCAAAACTTCACCCATGCTGCCCCCCTCTATTGGAACACTCTCCCACCCTCTATCAATATGTCCCCCAATCGGTTCAGTTTCAAACGGGCATTAAAAACCCACCTTTTCTAAAAGCCTATCAGTCATCTGCTTAACTACCCACTTTATCGGTTACCTCTCCTTCACTTCCCTTCTTCCTATTCCTCTCGCTCTGTGTGACTCTGTCCCCATTTCACCCTTGTGTCTTCGGTATGTCTGCCCCCCCCCCCCTTTAGATTGTAAGCTCCTTTGAACAGGGCCCTCACTCATCCTGTTTCCACCACTTTTATCTTTGCTCTCCAGCTACTTTGCCCACCTCCCCTTGGGCCTTCTGCTTACTGTCTCCTCTCTTACTTTTCTTTGCACCCTTCAGTGGCTCTTAACCTGTTAGCTGCGCCCACCCTCCGGGGCCCAGGTTTCCAGCTTGTGCTGAATATCCCTCACCCTTCCAGCATTTTACCTTGTACTGTCCTATTGTTTGTTCCTGTATAGCGCTGCATACATTTTGTGGCGCCCTATAAATAAAAACTAATAATAATAATAATAATAATAATAATGTCAGATCTCAAAACTTTCAGCTTATGATCCATTTAAGTCTCCACCAGAGTTTTGTATTCTTTGATCTTGTATATAACATTGCTTTTTGCTTTAAGTAAATATACTTGTGACATCCTAGTGTAATCATCAATCGGTGTCATAAAGTAGCGGTAACCACTAATTGAAACAGTCTCGATAGGGCCACATACATCTGTGTGCACCAACGCTAATAGCGCTCAGCTCTTGTCGCTTATTTCAGAAAGGGTTGTCTGGTTTCTTTATCTTTGATGCAACTCTCACAAATTGGTCTATCAGGATTGTTTACCACCATTCCTGTTACTATTCCATTCATAAGTTTCTCCACATTATCATATCCAAGATGTCCTAAACACTTGCGCCACAGTTCTATGGTCTGACTTGCGTCAGAACTAGCCATCGTATAACACTCTTCAGTGTCTAAGACATAGAGTTGCTGGCTACGGGTAGCTGTCGCTATTATAGTTCCTGTTTTATTTTGCACAGTGCACTTGTTTTCTGCTAATTCTACTTTGTAACTCTTATTTTCTAGAACACTTATGGCAATCAAATTGGTTCCTAAATCTTGTACAAACAAAACTTCTTCAATATTTGTAATTACAGATTATATTTTATCCTCAGTAGGACTGTAATTGTCCTAATTTCCATTGCTATTAGAATCTTGTCTCCAATTCCTGTGGCTGTGATGAAATGAAACTCACTCAGTGAAGTAAACCAGTTCTTGTTACAACTGAAGTGTCTGGTGGCTCCAGAATCCATGTATAAACTAGAGATGGGTGGGCTCGGTTCCCCGAGATCCGAATCCATCCGAATTTAGCCTATCCGAGTACTGAGCCGAGCACGCTCCGTACTCTCCCGCCCATTCGGAATCGAAAACGAGGCAAACCATCATCGTCACGTATTCATGTTTCTGAGCTTGGTTCTCGCGAGATTTGAAAAGCATAAATACCCGCCTCCACAGCAATCCATCGCCATTTGGCAGAGGGAGAGAGCAGGGTTAGATCACAGGCTTTATCAGTGCAGGGACAGAGCAATAATTGGACACATTATTGTTTCTATTCTATAGAATTCTAATCTTAATACCAATTGTTACAGCAGTAAGAGGAGGATAGAGGAGGGCTTTTTTTTCCAACTTCTGGCACTCCAAGTGCTTTTGGGGTGTTCCATATTCCCCAGTGTTTTACTGTAATTTTTCTGCCTGTCAAAAGTCATATTTGTCAGCAGTATCTAAAACAATATTTAGCACTACAAATGCTTTGGACTCATTATAATGAATTCAAAACAGTCCACATATGAGCAGAATCAGCAACCAGGTTCTGTCACCAGTCCTGATGGTAGTGTTCCCAGTACGTCATCTGGGAAAGGCGATGTCAAACTACATAGTCTTTTGAAATCAGGCAAAAAAACACACACCCAATTTTTTTTTACCGTGTTGAAGCGAAAAAGAAGTGTAACTGAGGAAAAGTTAACTGCCGATAAAAAAAAAATTGCCAACATGCCATTCTACACACGCAGTGGCAAAGAGAGAATGAGGCCTTCGCCTTTCTCTATTAGTGGCAGATCCAAAAATGTTACCGAGCCTTCTTCTTGTACGGTCACTCGTGACCAAGCAAGACCAAGTAATTTTGAGTCTGAAAGTGGTGCACAACTACTGTTACGCGTCAAAGCCGAGCTGCAAGAAAACAGTAAGGCATTAGAGGATAATGTATGCTCTGAATCAGAAATGACAACAATCCCTGTGGAGAGTCCATCCAACAGTGGTATGTCTAATCGTGAGCATTCTGTTAGTGTACCCATAAAGAAGGGCCCTTTCAGCAGTTCTGCTGATGTGTGCCTGAACAGCCTGAGTGTAGCCGATGATACACCAATTGAGTATGCCACTTTGGAATTAGAAGAGGATGAGGGGGAGATTTGTGTAGGCGACTAGGGCGCTAATGATGATGTTGATGAGGTTGTTTGTGTAAGTCCTGCACCAGTGGCAGCAGTTCTGGCTTGTGACAAGAAAAAGGCCATTGTCATGCCTGGCCATAAAACAAAAAAATCCACTTCTTATGTGTGGAATTATTTCTACCCAAATCCAGGCAACAATTGAATAGCCATTTGTAGTGTATGTCAAGCCACAGTCAGTCGAGGGAGGGACCTTAACCATCTTGGAACCTTGTCTATGTTACGCCATTTAACGAGAGTTCATGGCAAAGTGTTGGGAAAAGCTGAAAGTTCTTCCAAAAAAATTACAAGCACTCCATCATCAGCTAGGACCCTCCGGTCACCGACATCCCGACGGCTACAAAATACACCCACCACACCATCCTCATCAATATCCTCACTTGCGCTCAGAGTTAGCCCTGCATCCCACTTAGGCTGGATGACTCCTGCACTATAATTGATTCCTCTGAAGAAAGCATTAGTCCCACTGCTGCTGCTGTTGCTGCTGCTGGGGGTGAATCTTCATCGCAGAAGAAGGCCAAGAAAAAGAGCAGTCCTACATTACAACAATTAACTGTGAAACAATCATTTGCTAGGGGAAGCAAATATGACAGCAGTCACCCAGTCGCCAAGCGAATCACAGACGCCATGGCTGCCATGTTAGTGTTAGATCTGCGTCCAATATCCACAATAAATGCAGCTGGTTTTTCACAGTTAATTGAGGTTTTGTGTCCGCGTTACAGAATTCCATCGCGACACCATTTTTCCCGTAAAGCTATTCCACAACTATACCAAAAAATGTGTACAAATGTAGAGATTGCGCTGAAAAATGCCATTCTGCCCACTGTCCACTTAACCACAGATATGTGGACAAGTGGAAGTGGTCAAACTAAAGACTATATGACTGTGACAGCCCACTGGGTTGGTCATTCACCTTCACCAGCAGGAACAGCAGCAGCATGTACACCACTATGTAACATTTGTCACAGGCAGGCCACTCTTTGTATCACAGGCTTCACTAACAGGCATACAGCTGACAATTTGTTACGCAAACTAAGAGATGTGATTGATACATGGCTTCTACCACTTGGACTCTCCCCAGGGTATGTCATTTCTGATAACACCAACAATATAGTGCGAGCATTACAGCTGGGTGATTTCCAGCACATTCCCTGTTTTGCTCACACCTTCAACTTGGTGGTGCAGAGCTTCCTACGAAATAACCATGAGGTGCAGGAGATGCTTTCGGTGGCCTGTAAAATTTCAGGCCATTTCAGGCATTCTGCCACAGCATGTAGGAGATTGCAACAGCTCCAAGAGCAGTTTAACTTGCCCTGCCACCAACTTAAGCAAGAGGTGGTAACTAGGTGGAATTCCACCCTGTACATGCTTCAGAGGATGGAGGAACAGCGCAAAGCCATCCAAGTGTATTGCACAAGCCATGACATTGGGAAAGGAGGGGGGATGAATTTCACTCTTGCACAGTGGGGAATACTTTCAGTGCTGTGCAAGGTGCTGAAACCATTTGAATGTTCAGCACAGCCGGGAACTTAGTCAGTGATCGCCGTAGAAGGTTACTTCCCAAAAATGTAGAGAAAATGATGTTTATAAAAATGAACTACATCTTCCACAAGTAAAGGCCTTCACCATCAAAGACATCCAAGCACTGACTGTTCTCTAATGGCGGATTCAAGCGGCGATGAATTGATAGTCTGTGATGATAACGTACACACTGATGAGGGTGAGGATGAAGCTCCAGATGATGACGATAGCATGTTTTTAAAACTTTCTATTTAAGTCTAGGGTGCAATCTACCCCCAAAGAGGAAAGGGACTTGGGGCATATCCATATCACGTACCGTCTTGAAAGGCTGCTGTTTGGGCAATTTCTCAGTATGGGTAGGCTGTCATACACAGACTGACCCCTTTGTCCTTTTTAAGTAATATTGTACAGTCTATAACGGCTGAATTTTTTTGTAATCTTCTACAAGTGGAGGGGGGCCTATAAAGACAGAAACCAAACAGCCTTTGTCCATTTCTATTTATATTGTACAGTCTATAATGGCTGAATTTTTTAGTATTTTCTACAAGTGGAGGGGGGCCTAGAGAGACAGAAACCAAACTGCCTTTGTCCATTTCTTTACATATTAAACTATAAGTGTAGGGTGTAATATACACACAAAGACGATGGCTGCATTGCCAATATGCATAGATGGAGAGGAAGACAATCTGGTTTGTGTGTAGAATTAATGAAGGCCTACCTACCAGGAATTAAACTGTTTTTGGATAATTTCTTAGCTTTACAATTACATTACTTATCCAGCACTAAATTTGGTTACTTTATGCCCAAAAACATTGATTTTTCAACAAAATAGCAAAACAAAACCAAACAAAACCAAAACCAAAACCAAAACACGCAATGGCCGTTTGGCTAAACCAAAACCAAAACACGACTGTAATCCAGATCCAAATCCAAAAACAAAACCAAAACACGGGGGTCAGTGAGCATCTCTAGTATAAACACTCCTTTCTATGGATATTCGCCACATTCAAAGCTGACTCGTTGTTTTTAGCACGTCTGCTTTTTGCGCCATTTTGCACTTTCAGTCTGCACTCAGAGGCCTTATGTTACATTGTGTGACAAAAGAAGCACTTGTACTTTGGTTTCTTAAACTAAGTGTCCTTAGTAGGCAAAGCAGTCATTTCACCTGTAGTGTCCACAGGTATAAGCTCCTAGAATTGCAACAGTTTCGCCCTCATGACCTCTGTAGATAAGTTGGTAGCGCACAAGACTCCAGTGCCACTATAAGAAAATTGAATTCAGGGGTCAGGTTCTGTAACATAGCCATGGAGACCTCTTTGTTCATCCACTTGAGCTCCTATAGACATTAATTGCTGTTAAAGTGACAACATTTTATCAATGTCTTTGAATTTACTTAACTTGGTACCATACAAAGTAAGCCTCAGGTTTATCCTTCTCATGAGACCCTTATCTTCCTACTCTAACTGCAGGGCAACCCACATGTCTTTTGCTCACACTTTCCCTTTTTAATGAATAAACATGCTGTTCCACAGCTAAGCCAATAGTTCCAACGGCCCTATCTACATCATTGGGATTTGGGTTGACTCCTGGGTCACTTGTGACCTTCCACATTTTTTCACGTTTTAACTGCATCTCCATAGCGAATTTTCACATGGATTAATTCTCTGAGCCTTTCAATTTTTTAAAGCCCTTGCTCGAACTTGGAGTATACATTTTTAATTCAATTCAAATAAAGGACTTTGCAAATCTTGCAGTTTCCTTTGATTTGAAGATGCATCTCCTGTTTAACGTGTTCCTCACACTTTGGGTGCTGGGCCCATAACCTTTTGACAGATCCTAATGGCCGAAGCCTATAAGAGGTGTTAGTGGAATGTGAGAAGGATATTAGGCCACATGTTTGAAAACTTAACAGTGTCGCTGATTTATTTAACAGGATACAATGAAGAAACTTTTGTAATGCAGGATACAGGGTAGAGAAGTACCTTGTAGGTAAACAGCAGTCTTGTATACAGTAGTATGCAGTAGATATTGTGGAATATATGTAGTCTCATATAGGCGTTATGTACTAGACAGCTGTGTAGTACATCTATTATACATTACACACACACTAAAAGAGCGGCCAAAGAGGTAGGAGGCAAACAAGAGAGATCTGTTTCACGAAGACCTATGGAGTGAAGGGTGGTGAGGAAAAGACAATGATCACGTGTCAAAAGCAGCAGAATGGTCAAGGACTACAAGAAGGGAGATGTGACCTTTGGACTTAGCTGTTGTCTTCAAATGTCTGACCAACTTTCTCTCTTCCCACCTTCTTCTTGACCTTTTCCAGTCTGGCTTCTGTTCCCTTCACTTAACTGAAACTGGTCTCACTAAAGTAACAAACGACTTACTCTTAGCTAAGCACAAAAGTCACTTCTCCCTTCTCGTACTCCTCGTCCTCTCTTCTCCTCACCACCCTTCACTCCCTAGGTCTTTGCAAAACAGTTATCTCCTGCTTTGCCTCCTACTTCTCTGGCACTCTTTTAGCATCTCTGCTTCTAACTCTTTCCCCCCCTCTTCCTCTTTCTGTATGAGTCCTCCAAGGATCTGTCCTTGGCCCTCTCTTTACACCACCTCTCTCTGTGTACTTAATAATTTGGCCTCCAATACCACCTCTATGCTGATGACACGCAAACCTATCTTTCATCCCCTGACCTCTCTCAACTTACCTAACCCAAGTATTTGTCTGTCTCTCGGCTGTAGCTACCTGGATGTCACAGCACTTTCTTAAACTTAACATCTACAAATCCGAGCTCATCATCTTTCCTCCTGCCAGTGTTGCTATACTTCGCAATATCTCCCTCTTGGTTGACAACATAACTCTCTCTTCTGTCACTCAAGCTTGGAGTCACTTTGGAGTCACCCTTAACTCTGCCCTCAGCTTTACCCCTCATATCCAGTCCCTCACCAAATCCTGACACTTCTTTTTCTGTAACATCATGAAAATCTGTCCCTTCCTCGCTCAGGGAGCAATCAAAATCCTGATCCATTTGTCTCGACTATACCACCCTCTCACTGGCATTTCTATCTCTCACTTTTCTGACCTTCAATCCACATAGAATGCTCTGACTAGGCTAATCTTCCTCTCCTGTCGCTGTCCCTATCCATTTTAGAATTCAATTCAAGCTTCACCTCACTTACAATGCCCTTACAAACACTTCTTCCCCTTACAGCTCTGACCTTGTCTCACAGTACATACCTACCTGGCCACTTTGCTCTGCCTCTATTCACCTCTTATTATCTCCTCCCATGCTCATATCCAAGACTTCTGCCGCGCTGTTCCCATTCTTTGGAACTTTATACAAGGATTGGGCAGCCAAATGGAATATGAGGGTTAACACAGATAAATGTAAGGTTATGCATTCAGGGATCAAAAACAAGAACGCAATCTATAAATTAAATGGAATTAATTTAGGAGAATCTATAATGGAAAAGGATTTGGGAGTGCTCGTAGACAGTAGACTTAGCAATAGTGCTCAATGTCAAGCAGCAGCTGCAAGGGCAAACAAAGTATTGGCATGCATAAAAAGGGGCATAGATGCAAGGGAAGACAGTATAATTTTGCCACTGTATAAATCGTTGGTAAGACCTCATCTTGAATAGGCAGTACAGTTCTGGGCACCACTCTATCAAAAAGATAATTTGGAATTAGAAAGGGTTCAGAGAAGGGCGACAAAATTGATAAAGGGTATGGAGTCATTAAGTTATGAGGAAAGGTTAGCCAGTTTAGGCATGTTTACTTTAGAAAAGAGGCATCTAAGGGGAGATATGATTACTATGTACAAATACATTAGGGGTCAATATAGAGAGCTTTCATGGGAATTTTTTACCCCAAGGACCATACACAGGACACATGGTCATCCCCTAAGGTTAAAGGAGAGGAAATTTCACAACCAGCAAAGAAAGGGGTTCTTTACAGTAAGGGCAGTCAGGATATGGAATTCATTGCCAGGGAAGGTTGTGATGGCAGATTCAATAGATATGTTTAAGAAAGGGTTAGACAAATTTTTAGCGGAAAGGTGTATCCAGGGATACGACCGTTAATTTAAAATGAAGGATAGTAGTGGATATAGGGTAAAAATGGGACTGCAATATTGAGTCAGGGGGGATTTTCACAATTGAAACAGATTGGCGGTTGCTTACTCTGGATTAATTTAAAATATAAGTGCAGGATCGCAGGAGATCCAAAATAGGTTGAACTTGATGGACTGTTGTCTTTTTTCAACCCCATCAACTATGTTACTATGTTACTATGTTACTATGTTACAACACCTTACTCGACTCTCCTCCATCCCTCAGTCCATCAAACGCTCACTCAAAACTCACCTTTTCAAGCTTGTCTATCCTACCACCTCCTGATCATCTTATCCATCACTTCCTCTTTCTTGCCTGTCATCTCAATTTTCTTCCAAATGCTCCTACTATCTCTCACCACCGTTCCCTTTAGAATGTTAGCTCTTGCGAGCAGGGTCCCCCCTACCTATATTTTCCATGTCTGTCTATTGTCTGACTTTTGTACATCCTGTTATGTACTTTGCTGCATTCTGTATAGGTCCCCATAGTATTATTCACACTGATCTGTGCTGCTTATGTGTATTACCTGATCTATTTGTTACTTGCTTCTGTATCCAGTGCTACGGAATCTGTGGCGCCTTATTAATAAATAAATAATAATAAAACATTTGGGTCAGGAACTCGCAAGCTGCACATCCGTGCAGGCTCCGTTCTTTGTCTTAGCATATACTATCCCAGGCAGCACATTCACGCTGCTACGCATACGTCACAGTGGAGAAAGCCGAGAACATATAAGAGAGGCTGTACATGCGTAGTAGCTATGCGCGGACTGGAACCTGGCAATGCTGCACTTCTATGATGTGGTGTTTTTATTTATCACTCAATATCAATGATGGTGATTATAATGTATTATTGGGCTGCATTGAGATTGGAGTTTTGAATATACTATACTATATATTTGTTTCTTGTTTCTTTTTTATTCTTCCTCTGGGATCGAGGAACAAGGTGTGACTAAAGAAGGTTTTTAAAACAGAAAGAAAGACTTTTCCTGATCCCTAATACCAAGGGTGTGGACAATTTCGATTTTTTTTTCCTGTAAGTTGGGAAAGCCTGGTTGATTCTACTGTATTATTGTGTATACATATTGTGCTATTATACAATAATATTTTCAGCAATTAGTTTTCACTACTTTTACATGGCTTGCTCAAACCAAACTATCATTGACTGTGGGTGTCAACTGCACACCAACACAATGTCCTCAGTTGTAGAAGGGTAAATGCTGCCACCACCAGACTCCTTCATCAGCACATGGAACTGCTCACACTTCTTCAAAAAATAACAGCGCAAAACAGTCAAAATGAAAGTGACCATAAATCAAGGCAACAGTCGGAAACTTTGTGCCCTGCGCTGCATCCCGGCAACGGAGGAAGCCGGGCGCACATGTGCAGCAGTTAAACAAACCTGTGGCTTGATTTTACAAGCCTTGCTCTAGCCTGTGGGCTGATTAATGCTTTGTACATTAATCATGCAGGGGGCTGTGTGTGATTCAGAGCTAGGCTCTGATTGGTGGCCACTAGTATTTAAGGCAGTGAGGTCTGCAGCCTCACTGCCGGTTATAGTTTCTGTATCCAGTCTGCTGAACCTGCTCTCTGCCTTGTTCCTGTCTATTGGAATTGCTGTTGTTTACCCTTGTATGACCCTTGGCGTGGATTTGGACTTTGCTTGTGAATCTCGTGACCCTGACCTCTGGCTTGAATACTGATCTCTCTGTCTGCTCGTGACCCCTGACCTCAGCTTGTATACTGGTATTGTTGTCTGCTGCCGGCCCCTGACCTCTGCTTGGATTCCACTCTGCTTGCCTGGGTTCTCCCCAGCAGGTACACACTTCACGACCCTCTGTCAGTCTGCAGCCCAGTCTGTCCCCACCATCAGGGGCTCCAGTGAACACCTGACTGGCAGAGTAGACTCCGGGTTGTGTTGTGCCGGCTGAAGGGGTTCCTAACACCAATGCGACTGCTAAAAGGTGCAAATAATTCCCAGCAAGTTCAAAACATCAATAGGTTTAAAAAAATAAACTCATATGCCATCACAACTGGTACCAGGTTTAAATAAATCCTGCACCTATTAAAATAACGGTGCCTAGCAAATCCTAAGTATGAATTTAATTAACTAGTACACTAGTAACATTATTTTTCTGGATTGTATTTTTTGGTGGGATTGGCACTTTCCCTTAAACAGCTGCAATAGGTTTTGGTGTTAGTGTACCTTTTATTATTTGTACTTTTTAGCGCCTGCTTTTTCTTTGTTTCTTGCTCCCACTTCTTGAACAATATGTAACTGCTGTAGCACCTCTTTGCTTGCTGCTCTAACTGAATCCTTCCTGACTGTTTACTGTAGATCAGGGCTGCATGGTGGCTGTCAGGGCACTTATTCAGGAATGCCTGTCGCAAGACTTCCACAACTTGCAAATACAATACTGTATGGATGGATCAAAGCGTGTACACAGCAAGGAAGAGAGCGACATGGGGGTATATTTACTAAACTGCGGGTTTGAAAAAGTGGGTATGTTGCCTAAAGCCACCGATCAGATTCTAGCTATTATTTATTTAGTACATTCTACAAAATGACAGCTAGAATCCGATTGGTTGCTATAGGCAACATCTCCACTTTTCCAAACTCGCAGTTTAGTAAATCTAGCCCATTGTCACAGAAACAAGCAGGATCTTAATAGAAATTTATAGCCAAAATTAGCTCTTACAAGGACTTTTCCAAGTGCATTAACATACTGAATTTCACATGAATGTACTATTTACATAGTGTGATGGGAGAGCAAGAAAAGTGTATTTTATGGTACATTAAGGGTTAACAGCTAGTTATGCTTAAATCTAAACTCTGATATCATAATGGAAAGCAGCTGCCATGGTACTATAGTTTTAAGGTACTTTCCATGATTTAACACATATAAAAGTTAGAGATGCTTAGGCTCGGTTCCCCGAGAACCGAACACACCAGAACTTAGCAGATACGAGTACTGAGTTGAGCCGACTCGGTATGTTCACGCTTTTTCGGAATTGAAAACGAAGCAAAACATCATCGTTACGTCGCCGGATCTCGGGAGTTTTGGATTCTATAAGTACCGCCCCCCACAAGATCCAGCGCCATTTCACAGAGGGACACAGAAGGGGTAGCACAGTCTGTAGAGCAGTTGGGCAGCGTCATAAGTAGAATAGAAAGAGGAGGGGGTAACAGTGTTCTTCAAAGTCTACAGTGACATTCAGGAGAGCTCCATTGCTCCATTGCTAATTGTCATTGCTGAAATAGAATTACTAGGTCCGGCAGGCTTCGTTTTCTAAATCTGCAGTCCCATAATGTACAGTGTTATATAGGTAATACACAAAGAGGAGAGCTATATTACTACATTGCTAATTGTCCATCCTGAAATACAAATACTAGGGCTAGCAGGCTTGATGTAAATCTGCAGTTAAATTGTACAGTGTTATATATGTTACACACAAAGAGGAGAGCTCCATTGCTAATTGTCATTGCAGAAATACAAATACTAGGGCTGGCAGGCTTGGTCTACTGAATTAGCAGTCAAATTGTATGGTGTTATATAGGTTACACACAAAAAGGAGAGCTCCATTGCTAATTGTCATTGCCGAAATAGAAATAATAGGGCTGGCAGACTTGGTCTAAATCTGCAGTTACATTTTACTGTACCATAGCTCACTCAGAAACAGGAGAGGTGGCAGGGTTCAGTGCTGAAACAGAAATTGTAATAATAGGGCTGTCAGTGTTCTTCAAGTTTCCGTGACATTGTATTGTGCCATAGCTCATACAGAAACAGGAGGGGTGACATTGTTGGTGTCACTCTCCAGTCTCAGTCATGATGATATTAAACCCTCTACCTCATGTGCTAAAGCCTATGTTCAAGTGCATAGTGGTTTTAAGTCAGGGAAACAAAAATATAAATAAAAAGCTTTTAAAGGAAAAAAAAACCCTCTCTAATAAAGATGAAAGTTTACTATAGAAAAACATAAAATTGCCAAGATGTCATTCTATCCAAAATATTACCAAACATACCAGCAGCAGGTAGCTCCCTTCTCTCAGCTTGATTTCAACATCTGCAATCTACACTGTTATCATACTCACCCTCATCAGTGTGTATATCATCCTCAAACAATACTAATTCATCCCCGCTGGAATCCACCATCACAGAAGTCTGTGTACTTTGATGTAATTGCCGGTTATGGCTTTCCTCATTGAATTTGGAGTTCATTTTATGGCAGAGCTGTCTTTTAGAACAGACCAAATGTCAAAATGTTGTGCTGACTCATCTGCATCACCACCGGGTGTCTTGGGAAAGCTTAGTTTTTTCCTAGAAGCAGTTGCCAGAGAAACTGAAGGAGAAGACGTCGTTGTGTCATGTACCATTTGAGCTGTCAGTCTGCTGACCAGGAGCTCATTGCATCTCTTGAGATCTGGGTCAGTTGGAAAGAAAAAGAAGACATAGCTCTTAAACCTAGGATCAAGCACAGTTGGCAAAATGTAGCGATCCGATTTCAAGATGTTAATAACTCATGGATCCTGGCGAAGCAAATTAAGTACTTAATCTACAATTCCAATATAGTTAGCAGATTTGGTTTGTTTCGTTTCCTCCTTCAATTTCTCTAGCTGCTTCTCAAAAGGTCTAATTAGGGGAATCACTTGCCTCAAGCAAACAGTGTTTGCACTCTCTTCACAGGTGACTACTTCGCTGGACTAAAGTACATTCCCCCTTAAATTCTATTTTTCTTGCAGCTGTTGCATTCTCCTACAGGCTGTTGCAGACTCACGAATATGACCCTAAATATTTAGGGACACAGACAGCATCTCCTGCATATCATTGTCATTTTTTTAAAAGTTCTGTACCACCAAGTTGATTGTGTGAGCAAAACAGGAAATGTGATTGAATCCCCCCCCCCCCCGCTGTAATGCTCTAACAAAATTGGTGACGTTATCAGAAATCACATATCCTTAGGAGAATCCAAGCAGGATAAGCCATGTTGCAATGACATACCTTAGTTTTTCAAACAGGTTGTCAACGGTATTACCTCTGACCTGCGCCTTGTCTCGTCTCTGATAACCACATCTCACTCCCGCCTTCAAGACTTCTCCCATGCTGCTCCCTACTTATGGAATTACCTACCACGCTCAATCAGTTTCCCACAGCCTTCAAATCTTTAGATGCTCTTTGAAAAACCATCTCTTTTTCAGAGGTGACCTCAATAACACTATTCACACTAATGCACCCTCACAACTATCCCAATCTCCACTCTGAGCCACACTCGCTCTTCTTGTTTCAGCGGTGATCCGTTCCCTTTAGAATGTAAGCTCTCTAATGAGCAAGGTCCTCCATACCCTTTGTTTTCATGTCTCCATTCATTTTGTCTGCCTTCTCTGTTCTTGTATAACGTATGTCTTTTTTAATGTATGTCCTTGTCTTCCCTAATGTACGGCTCTGTGGATCAGTGTGGTGCCTTACAAATATATGATGATAATAATAATAATAATAATAATAATAATACGCCTCTTAGTGAAGCAGATGATACACAGAGCAGCCTGCCTCTGAAAAATGTGATGTACTTGGGTACATGCTGCTGCTGTTCCTGCTGGTGAAGGCGAATCACCAACCCAGTGGGATGTCACAGTCATATAATCTATAGTTTGCCCAGTTCTGCTTGTCCACATATCTGTGGTTAAGTGTACAGTGGGTAGAATGGCATTTTGTAGCCCAATAATTACATTTTTACGAACCTTCTGGTAGAGGTGAGGAATAGCTTTTCTAGTAAAATGGTGTCGTGGTGGAATTTGGTAACGGGGACACAAGACCTCAAGTAATTGTCTAACACCAGCTGCATTAATAGTGGATATTGGACGCAGATCTAATACTAGCATAGTCACCATGGCGTCTGTGATCCGCTTTGCGACTGGATGACAGCTTGTTGTAAACTACTAGTGGCCTTCTTTTTGGTCTGCTTCTGGGTTGAAGATCCACCCTCAGCAGCAGGAGCAGCAGCAGTGGGCCTAACGCTCAAGGATTCTTCTGAGGAGTCCTGGATAGGGGAGGAGTCATCTCGCCTTAGCAATTTGGATGCAGGACTAACTCCGATCACTTGTGAGGATATTGATGATAAAGGTGTTGGGGGTGTAGAATGCAGGTGCTGGGATCTAGATGAGAGAAGGGAGGTAGCTGATGCTGGACTGCTTGTTGCTATTTTTTAGCATAAGTTTCTGATTTACCCAAGAGCTTTCCATGAACTCGCTTCAAATGGCGTAACATGGATGAGGATCCTAGATGGTAAGGTCCCTACCTCTACTGACTGTGGCTTTACAATGCTACAAATGGCTAGACAACTGTTGTCAGAATTTGGGTAAAATGAATTCCACACATAAGAGGTGGATTTTTTGGTCTTATGCCCAGGCATGACAATGGCCTTCTTCTTATCACTGGCAAGAACCGCTGCAGTCTTTGTTTGAAAGTGTATGAAAATAATATTGTGACCTGTGAGGTGGTCAAAATTGACTGAAAATGACTTGAAATTAGTGTTATTGAGGTTAAAAATAATGTAGGAACAAAAAACAAGCAAAATTATGTGATTTTAGCATATTTTAGCTATTTTTCTAAAAAATACATATCCAAAACCAAAATACACGAGGGTGGCTTTGGCAAAACCAAAACACGACGTTAATCCAGATACAAAACCAAGACCAGAACATGGGGGTCAGTGAACATCTCTAATATAAGTAGTTTAATGTATACTTTAACCATTGATATATTGGCATTCATGTTCTTTATCATAATATATATATATATATATGTATATTGTGTCCGGGTAGCACGTCCTGTGTCTAGTATAAAGTCTAAAAGCTGCCTAATCCCAGGACTGACTGCATTGGTGTCCACAATAACCTAACCTCCAGCACTGATAGTGACGGGGCTCCTGGAGAAATTGATTTAAACTTTTATGCTGTCTTCAAATTCGAAGCTATGTATAGGAGTACTTCTTATGTACTCTCAATAAATTGTTATACTTGATTGGATAAACGGGGTTTTAGAACAAACACAAGGAAACAAGTATCAAAGAACCTGGTTCTACCGTGAACACATAGGCTTCAATCATCCTTTAATACTGTTTTAAGTATAGGTCTGGGGGTGAGTAAACCAGTCTCCATCTCGCTTGACTAATACAGGCTGACCCCCTTATCTGTCAACAGGTATCAGCCTGGATGTTTTATATGACCTACAGTGACCAGGGGTGTTTGCCCTTCTGCCAGTAGCCTGGGCACATGTGCAACATTTAGTTTGATCAAACTTACTTCTAGGGCTTTGTAACCCGAGTCTAACTCTGAGCTGAATTTAGGTCCACGAGGTTTGGAGCCAATGTTTTGAAGGCAACTTTAGCAACCAGAGGTCATTGCACTTTGCTGCATCCTGAGATTCCCCTAAGGTAACACTCTTTCTGCTGTCGTTAGAACTCTTCCAAAAGTGCTGGGAGGGCTTCTGACTCTAATGCTTTCAGTTTCCAGACTTTCTACTGAACTAGTAGCAACCATAACATATCCATGTCCCCTTTGTGTCCTCAGTGCAGTTTATACTAGTACAATCTGTTGTAAACTACTCATAAGGGCTGTGCATTATACTGTGAAAAGGTCAGGGCATTAAGTGTACTGGTCAGTGGCAGAACTACTATTGGTGCAGCAGGTGCAGTGCTCCGGGCTCATGGAGATAACGGGGTCCTCTGCATGACAGATCCTCAGTTCCCTCCTCCCTGTTTATCTGCACCGGGCCCCACAGCTCACTAGTTCTATATCTTTACTGTTTATAGTATTAAAATGTGACAGTGAAAAAGGGCATGATTGATTAAAAGGGGGTGGCTTTAAAAATTTTCATCGCACATTTTTCTTATTGTACAATTCACCAGGCAAACCTTGGAGGTAGCATTAGTGGATACAGGAAAAATTTCACTGAGAATCACTGCTGTAGACTTTGATTAATAGCCTTGCCAGTGTTCCAATTTCTAAGTACTTCTAGTATCTCATGTGTATTTGTGATTTAAAAGTATTTCTAATTATTCCTCAAAGTGACCAATTCCACTGATGCATAACACAAGCCCTTTGCTCAGTGAAACAATCTTTATATTACATATAAGATCATTTATTTATGCTAAATGGGTTTTCTCCAGAGCTTTGCACAGAAAAGGAAGCTTATAATTTTGGTCAGGCCATTACTGACCCTGCAGTCATTTCTAACGATGAACCAATGTTAATTTATTTCTTTCTTGTTACATTTTTTATACATATCCTCTAAGGTCATTGTCAGATCAGAGTAGGTGGCTGTGACAGTGCATTTTATATTATCTCCCACTTACAAAATCAGCAAGTTTCACCATGGAGAAGTAATTATGCAACCTCAGATTTATCCATTTCCAATTAGGCATGTCCAATTCTGGCAGAAACTACTGAAAATAGTGTCCATTTATTTTATTTGAATAGTTATTATACACATAAAAAGAAAAGGAGAAATTAATCAGAAGCGGTTATTGGTCAGATAACTACTATTTTTCTTACTTTCCATTTTTTGCTGACAGATTACCATTTACTATAAGACTTTGTTTACATAGAAAAAATATTTTAATTTGGAAAAAGTAGTGGAACAATACCCCCAAAAAGAAATTAAACAAATATGTCCCAAAGATATATTGCAAGGCTATTCTTGTATACTTGTGTGTTGTCTCAAAAGGAAAATATTCATCTAGGGTCTAATTCAATAAGGCTCGTATTCTGAGCGCAACATGTGTTCGGTATTATACGTCCAATACCTATGTGAATTGTAAACTCGCAAAAGAATGCACAGGAAAATAAAAAAAATATTGAATTAATGTCACCTGTTAATAATAAAGTCATTAATGATAAAACACTTAAAGTAAAAAAGTAGGGGTTTTTAAAAAATTTTTTTTTTACATGAAATGCATTTATTAGAATGTTGTTAATGTCTACTGAGCATAAAATAAATTTTTATAGTTGCTCAGGATTGCAAACACATGTTATAACTTGCATACGAGACTGTCATCACTACTAATCAGAACTTAGACTAGCCCCTTAGCGGGAGCAAGAGATATGGCAGAAAAACCAAGTCACTTTGTGACACTCAGAGCTGGAATTGGACATGGCTGCATGCGCTTGAGTTTGGCATGCCCTTACTGTACATTGACTATGGCAAAACGCCCCTTCCCTGTCCAAGTCACTCCCCGAAATTGTAGACTGTAGTAAGTGCCCTATGTGTAGAAACAAACAGCGGACAGGACTGCGTTCACTGACGTATCTCCTGGTTCTGCTCATGCACAGAGTCAGTTTGTGGATGGTACACTCAAAATTGGCAGATACCTGCCTTGGTGATTCAGGCCCCTATTGTGCTTGACTAAGCAATCTGTCTGTCCTTGTGTTCACATGAAATAAGCCCAGTATATTTATATTTTCACTATCATCATGGAATTATATTTATGCAATATTTTATCATAATAAAAAATATACCGTATTCACAGGTAGCTTAGCAACATATAAATCAATCTTATTGACCATGATCCCTAAAAGCATAAACAGTTATTATGTATATACAATAGGAGACATGTGCTGGATCTATACAAGTGAACGCAAATATCAGAATAGTATCAAAGTGTAAATAAATTATTAAAACATAACAGTACACTGCCTTTTTACTTAGAGGGTGGCAGCCTTCTTCATATGCACCGCTTGTTTTATCAGCCTTCAGTAAAAAATGGATAAAAGATGATTTTGAGCTTGTATGTGTTTACTTAATGGACTCTCCTCCACGGGCTTCTATGTTCTTTTGCTTCTTTCCTTTTTTTTCTTTTACTTTTTCCGACTGGTGGTCCAGTTGGAATGCAGTGCAGGCAGCGTATGCAGTCCTTGCATAGGCTACCACATTGCATATTACCATATGCGTCCACATCATTCCTTTACTGGTAGTTTAATAGGGTTCTGACCAATTTGAGCTTGGCTATCTATCTGCCTGTGAGATCGATGTGCAGGGTCCATTGTTGTCAGTATCCAATTAACTTACCAGTATGATGTTGGACTGTGGGAGGAAACTGGAGCACTTGGAGAAAACCCCCGATTGGAGTTGAAAGGTGCCATGTGAACAAATATTACATAGGCAACTTGATATCGTCATTATCCCACTGCCACTCAAAGTTCCTTAGATGTCATAAATGGCAAGTATTTGAGTTTTTGGTCAAGTGGCGAAATCATCTGCAAATTGAAGCACTACAAGTTTGCTCATTTCTATTAGCTGAAATTATTTTTCCCCTAGAAAGAGTATCCACACACTTCCATTCGAGATTTCAGACAAATGAAAACACACCCTCATTTCACCAAATTATTCGCCTTGTTCGCACAGACCACGCTAGGGCTGTGATAAACCAAACCCCCTTTCAGATAAGGCAAATCCCTTATGACCTCTTGAACTTGAGACTCTTCAGTGAATATTGGGACTATTATGGGTATGGGAATAGTTATGAATATCCATTAATATGTAAAAAAAAAGTCATTGTACTCTTTATATACCTTGTAATTTCATTCAATTCAGTTACAAACTTCAGACAAAGTGACTCACTCAGCTTGTGTATAACAGTTAGTCCTGGTCACAGATCAGTCAGTTGTCAACTGCCTGGGAGTGAGTACTGTATACACTTACTATGTCTGCTAGATTTGATATCACACCGTAAGGTAAGTTTATTTTATAGCTTTAACATTTTATTGACAAGCAAATAATTTGAGTTTGACCAAATACATGAACATAAAAATGATCACTAACATACTTGCCACATATATGAGATATTACTTTAATGTCACCAACCTATATCTAAAGTTCGCAAATTGAACGGCTTAAGACATTCCATTAAACATTTTTTTTCACTAGTATTTGTAATGTTGATGATTCAAATTGTATTATATTTATTTTATTATCAAGTTTATAAAATTAATATAAATTATTTACTATAATGCTCAGAAGAGACCTCTTCTCTGATTAGGGGATTAAGGGTTTACGGTTTCCTAAACTTCAGGGGTGATTTGCAACTCTTTCCCATTTTCTGTAGTACTATAGTTGTAGAAAATGTATATTATAATGTGAGAAAGTTTCCTATAATAAGAGAATTTGGCAAGATAAAACTCTGTTAGGACTCAATTTCAGAGTTATGATTTAGCCATGGCTTGAGATTTGCGCTAATGTTAACGTTGGCCACACATCCTGTGATATCTGCCGCAATATCAAGTGTTTTGCCCAATATTGGGAGTGTGTTGAAATAGACTGGATCATTTGTAGTCGTACTGGTAAATGCAGTCGAAAGATGACTGATTATTGCCTGTGTGTCTAACTACACAAACAGACCAACTGAGACTAATTTTCACAACATCTGTACATCTTTAGGATGCAAATGTGAGGGGAGGCACCAGGGACCCTTAACTACAGCACTAGAGCAATCACAGAATTTGTGTGGGGTGTGGATTCTAAATGTAATATGAAATGGCAAGCGCCATAAACCAGGGAAGGGCTGGCAAATTTTAGCCTGGGGGCAAATAAGGGGTTGTAGCTCTTGGCGAGGTCTATCATGGGGAACCCTGCTCATCTACAGTAAATGATTGGTCATTACTCACATACTAGTTAAACAGCGAAAAGTTACTTGGCACATGTATTAATTGGTCTAAATATATGTATGTCTATATATATATATCAATAAATAACAAATGTAAAAAGAGGAACTGGCCTCAGATAATGTGAAGTAGCTGCAACACTAGAATACAAGTCGCATACAAATGACAATGGTATAAATTTGTACAATTGCATGACACTCAGCGATGATCAGTAAAAACATATATGACAAATATATCAGCTCACAATAGTAATGATAACAAGTGTTTAGCATAGAGATTTCCAAATCCAGTCCTCAAGGAGCCCTAACAGTGCATGTTTTCCAGGTCACAAGTGAATTATCACCACTTGTGGATCTTTTAAAATGTGTCAAGATAGATATAAAACATGCACTGAAGGCCAGGTTTGGGAAACACTGGTTTAGCATGTAACCATGTAACTGGTATCAATAAAGTATTAAAGACCCCACCCTTTGCATGTAACCACTCAAACTTGGGTGTGGGCCTAATGTAGGCAATATTCACCTCTGGACCTACAGGCACATCCTATTCTGGCTAACATCATGTAAATACTCGTACAAACCTGTATTCCGAGTCATAAAAAAATAGGGTAGCAGCAAGTAATATTAAGTACCAAATAATAATAATAATTGTAGCACAAATAGTAATGTATCTCTCTCTCTCTCTCTCAAAGAAGATGATGGTGGGGGTGTAGCCCCAGCACCTATCATGAGTATGACTATATGACTAGCATGAGCAGTAGTCCTGCAATATTAATGGTTACAAATAGGAGTAGAAGATGAGGGGCAGAATAGTCCCGACTGTGTTAAGTAGTTCAAAGCCAGAACTCAAGTTCAGGTGGGCCACTAAATTGGTGCTCAGCTCTCGGTATGGTGCAGTGCAGTATTTAATGGGTTCATGCACTTTCTGTGGACACTGATCAATTTTGGAGATTTGGTTGGCACTTCAAATAAGGATCAATAGTCTGATGTATCCCTAATAGCTCTCCTCACTAGACTAAAAATCAGAAGTAGTTTCAAATGTAGGCACTTGGAACAACTGAAATAAGTCAGGACTCTGAACTGGACCTGATCTGGACACCCTCTGAATGCCTGGGCCAGATGTAGACTGCCCTGGACAACTAGTTGGATCTGGATTCTCTGTAGACACCTGGATCAGATCTGTATTGCCTCTGGACAGATGGATCTCTCTGGTAATGCCAGCTTGCTCCTTGACACAGCTGACTCTCTCAACCCAGTTCCAAATTTTCAAAATTCTTGAACTCTGACCTTTGTGTCATAAAGGTCTATGTCTAGACAATGGCAACAGAGTAGTTTTGTTATTGTTGTGTTTGAGTCTGCTGAACGGGAATATCTGTGGGTGGTGTTTCCACTATAAAAGGGAGAGCATTAGCGTGTGGGTTCTACCCGACCCCCATGGGTTAATTAACAAGCTCAATATACCTAGAGTGGCATTTTTGCCACCGCAGTTGTCCCTAATAGACAGGGGTCTGCCCATTATACAAAATAAAAAATAAAATTCTTTCCTATCTCTCCCACTGCCCTGTACTGAATCTCAAAACTCTCACGTTCAATACTCCACTTAAGTGAACGTCTGATAAATGTAGTCAGCAAGCACGCTCAGTACTCGCTGAAACACAGGGTGCACCTGGAAGGCAGCATGTCCCGGGTTTGGTGGGTCCTGCACTTCAGAGAACTGTTTACCATAGGGATCAATGATCTCTATACTAAACAGCCACTGAGCCATTGCATCTAACAGCACAAAAGGTAAAACGTGTTTTTTTTAATCTAGCACTGGGCCATCATTTTATTTTTTATTCTAAATGAAAAAAATATATTGTTGGTTTATTGCTTATATTTAAAAATTATACAGAAGCATGTGAGTAAATAATATATGTTTTATTATTTTCCTGGTGCAGAAAATGGGTACTGACTATATACAGGCTAGACATAAGTAAGCGTCCAATAAGCTTCTGGGAAATGTTATTTACATGGCAGGCCTGAGTCATCTATTCTGTCATTTTGAATGATCGGTGGGCAATTGGGTGATACTGATCTTTTGATAGTGGCTACTATATATGTTATTAAATGTCAGAGACAGAGGAAGTAATATAGTAACTGTACAGATATTAATATATGCAAATACATAGTTTAACAATATATTCTGTTCAGAACAAAGTATCCCTGATAAACCTTAAAATGATCAAAGTAAACATCCCAAGAATAGATACAGCTCCTTTATGTTGTCTTACAGTTTGTACCCCCCTTGTAGATATAAATGTTTGGTTACATTCAAAGCCTGCAGTGTTGCTGTAAAGCCAGAATCCAAAACCATCCTTCCTTGTACGACTATGTACCTGCTTGTCTCAAATTACCAGAAGTAAAAATACTTCCTACCTGTGCTTTCATCTCCCAAAGAAACATTACTGAACATCTCATCCTCTGCTTGTGGATCCATTTGTGCCATATGTCAATCAGCTTTGTCTAATTGCACACAACCTGGCGCCTGTCATTTTACAGCTTGCATGTGACTCTGAGTTAAATCATTAATAGCTTTCTTGCAAATAAAAGCTGCCTGCTTCTTCCCATAGGATGAGCACCTATTACTAAGCAATATGATCCCTCTGAGTGCTCTCCAAGGTACAAAGTTTAAGACTAATGGTTTCATTGAGCTGCAGTGTTTTCAGTTTACAGCAGTGTATAGTTTTGTCTCTTATTGTCCTTCTTTACATATATATCATGTGCCACTATCATGTTTTTTTTTTTTTTTGTAGTAATGTATTTTAGCATTATTGTTTTTCCCTTTGACAGTATATTAGGGTGTATACACACAAGTATACATATCTCATTAACGTCTCTGCTGGACAGAGCGTGGATGCCTACGACAATAAGAAATGCCACATGTAAGTTCAGGGTATCAAAGCAAGAATCAAGGGCAGAGCATAGAAAGAAAAAAAATAGTACAAGATGCATCTACGGTCCGTTCTATATTCTCCCTGCATTACTGTAAAGGCCATGTGAGTGGCTCCTGAAAACATCACAGAGATGAAGCCATGTCTGAGATCCTTCTTTCCTCCATTCAATGCTAGATAGCAGAAGTGCAATGTGGGTTGACCATCCATGTAAATGTGCTTTCAGCTCAGGAAGGACAGCTTAGAAATGTCATTTATCTCCCTCTATATCCCTGACCATCCATGCAAACTCTACTCACATTCATTCACTATTAGTATCAATGGTGAATATTGTTTTATTACTGTGTGTGTTCCCAGTTGTAAAGCGCTACAGAATTTGTTGGCGCTATATAAATAAATGTTGATGTTCATGAGGATATACAAGACATTGATGAAGTGACTGCTGAGTAGCTAATGAATATTCATGCAGTCACTAGACACTTCATCAATACTGCACTAGCCAACAGATGGCTTAAATACACAGCAATGAAAAAGATTAGTTATGGCAATTTTAGGGTAGATTAGGCTAGTTTCAAAGTAATTAACCTAGAGAGTATTTATTAGGACTTGACATGGTGGTGTTAAATTATTAAAATGTTATACCAATACAACTAGTTAAAACATTGTAATACATTTTTACAAAGGACAATACAATGAAGTATAAATGAAGACAAAAATATCTTTAAAAAAAAAATGAAAACCATAATATAATATTCCAAGTAAGATATACAGTAAAGGCTTTGCAAGTGATACATGATGACTGAGGGAGCTATGTATCCATCAATAGGTCCTCTTTAGCAGCCATAAGGCTGATTTCTTTTAAAGTCACTTATCGAACTTTAAAAAGTCATTGCAATTTACCAAGAAAGTGTTGTGTGGGCCGCTGAGTGATAGTCAAGTGCTCCAGAGATACTGGCCCAGAGTGGTAATGGTTAACTCTGGGGATATGGCAAAGCGATAAAAAGCCTTATTGACGGTGAAAACACCCATTTTCATTAGCAATAGGGTTTTTGCGCCATTTGCTAAATCGACTCCATGATGATTTCCCACAAGGTTGGCAGTACTGTGCTATTTGTGAGGATAAAGGAAATGCTCTTCTCTGATTGTTTTAAGAAAACAGATTAATAATGTAATATAAACAATACAAAGTAAACTAACAGGAGTATATTGTGTTAAATTTTGAAGATAATCATAAATAAATAAACAGAAATGCAGCAATTTCTTCTTCTTTTCTGACATTAAGGGCTAGATTTACTAAAAATTGCTTTTGGTGGCGGTTTGCACCCACTGCACATTGCACCAAATTTCTGGTAGGTTAGAGCTCCAAGCCACCATATTTATTATAGCGGTTTGAGACTCGACTGTAAAATCACCGGTGATCTGTGGTGATTTCAAACACCTAAACCACCAGCGCTATACTGAACCCCGCCACAAAACGACCAGAAGAAAAGACATCTTTTTATATACCTACTTCTGATTGGCTAGTTAGATCAAACATGCTGTTTGTGAAATCTTGCCATTCATAACATATGAGGAGGCACCACTGAGCTATAAATAATTATTGCATTATATTCCTGTTGCCACAAACAATATAATTTAGCAGCACTAAGTTATGTCAAAATGCCTGTAGCATAGTAGCTGTTGTCCACCAAGCAAAGCTGGCACATATCCTAGCTTCTTGTGCTTAATGTAGCACTTTCATCAAGGGACCTACTAGTGCTTGCACCCGTTATGTTAAAGCAATTCCTTTTCATGGTAGACTTGATTGCAGTTCATCCTATGTAATGTATGCTTTAAAATACCCCAGTGGCCTTTTATAGATTGGGGACATTCCATAAATGATTTGAGACAAGTTGTGAAAACTGAACTAAAGGGGATGCCTGTCACCCGACATTATTTGTAACAGGGACAAATGCCCCAATAGAATTGTTTCTACTTATCAAAAACTACAAGGTATCATCGCAGGGGACATGATAGCGTTAAATAGCTGAATATGCATGTTTATTGGATCAACAAACTAAATCATTTATAACCACATGATTGAAATCCTGATCTTAATTTTTAATTTGTTTCAGTTTTTGTGACTGCAGTGTATTTATTTTACTCTTATATTGTTTCAAGTGGTGGCAATATGCTGAATTTTGTATTCCAATATCCTTCAAGCAATCGTCTCCCAGTAGGTTTTGTTATACTGTACAAATTAATGTTCTGTTTTCATTTTATCCTTTGTGCTTAATTGATACACTTTCCCAGTGTTAGTTTATGTCTGCTCATGTGGGGACTTGTCTAGCTCATTGGAGCTTTATTTGAACTTGTATTTTTTGTAAATTGTTATCTCTTGCTTGAGTGCTAATAAAAGCAACCTAATTGCACTGACAATGTGTGGGTGGATATTTAAATTCATATCTACCCCATGGGTAATGAAGATCATTGCTATACATTCTTTCGGCTGCCTGATAAAATACAGGGTTAGCAAAAGCTGTTTTGCACACATATGCTTGTATTATTATATTATTAACAATTATCCACCAAGCAAATTTTCAATTAAATTATTAATTTCATCTAATTCAGCTCTGAAAGATTACTTATTTTATGAAAACATATATTAAGGGTAATTTACAGCAAACTATGTCTTGTACAAGTTAAAACAACAGAACAAACATGGTCTATTATCACATTTGCCACATTCAATGTAACTTTGAATTTGTTCTCCCTATATACTGCCTATTTGACCCTCATTTATATTTCATATAACACTTGAACATATAGGAAAGTCACAGCTGCCATTTTCCATGTGACAAATATTTTAATTTCCTTTTTTTTCAAATATATTGTTTTACATGCGCATATTTATGAGCATGATTTGCACCTAAATGGAACCACGTCTCAGTTGAAATGTATGTACTGTTTTCCTCTCACCTCTAAGGCTGTGTAACCTTAAAGCCCATTTGCACAGCTAGGAAGACTCACGTCTAACTGAAAAATCATGAACACCATCAAATATGCCCAATCTCCACATCTAACATTTTCATTTATTTTTTGTCACTCAGAACAACATCTTAATATTGTAGCTTTGGTACTTTATCCTGGAGTGGTAAGGACCCTTCGCATCCTTCACCATCCACCCAGCTCCAATAAATGTATCCTACTCTGCATTTTGATAAGCAACTACAGGTGCTAAACTAGGTACATGGTCCACAAATATAATGTCTTGCTGTCACTATAGCATTTCAAGGCCTCTTGTGGTGGCCACTGGTTTGTAAAAGGTTTATAAAGGCAGCACCACCAATCAGAAACTGCAGGATAATTAGCTGCATGGGTGTGGTAAGTAGTAGCACAGCTGGCAGACTGAAAGCTGAAGAGAGGCTTGTTGCTATTTGCCTAGGCAACCAGCTGAATCAGTGAACTGCAGGATTGACACTACACATAGCTGCAGCAGTAATACACAGCTGGCAGATCAGACAACCAGGAAAGATCCTACTCCTTAACACTATGTGACATTAAATAACAAACACAAAACAAAAAATAACAAAACAACCACATACTTAAGTTATTAAACTCAATCCCAACCAATACACAGGCAGATTGTACCATTTAATCTTAGCCAAAATATTAGGTTTTAACTAGGGATGAGCGCGCTCGGATTTCTGAAATCCGAGCCCACCCGAACGTTGCGGATCCGAGTCGGATCCGAGACAGATCCGGGTATTGGCGCCAAATTCAAAAGTGAAACTGAGGCTCTGACTCATAATCCCGTTGTCGGATCTCGCGATACTCGGATCCTATAAATTCCCCGCTAGTCGCCGCCATCTTCACTCGGGCATTGATCAGGGTAGAGGGAGGGTGTGTTAGGTGGTCCTCTGTGCTGTTTAGTTCTGTGCTGTTTAGTTCTGTGCTGTTTAGTTCTGTGCTGTGCTGTGCTGTGCTGTGCTGTGCTGTGCTGTGCTGTGCTGTGCTGTGCTGTGCTGTGTTCTGCAGTATCAGTCCAGTGGTGCTGTGTGCTGTGCTCTGTCCTTCTGAGGTCAGTGGTGCTGCTGGGTCCTGTGCTGTGTCCTGTTCAGTCCAGTGGTGCTGTGTCCTGTGCTCTGTGCTTCTAAGGGCATAGTTATTTCCCCAATATTCCCCTGTGTTTAAAAAAATAAAAAAAAGTTTTTTTATAAAATACCAAAAACTACTTTAATATTTTTTAATTACCACAAAATTTTCACAACCAATCCTGCAGTATAAGCCCATTGGTACTGCAATATTACCAAGTTCACACATTCAGCAGTAAAAGTCGAGTGGTACTGCAATATTACAAAGTTTACACATTCTGCAGTATCAGTCCAGTGGTGCTGTGTCCTGTGCTCTGTCCTGCTGAGTTCCGTAGTGCTGCTGGGTCCTGTGCCGTGTCCTGTTCAGTCCAGTGGTGCTGTGTCCTGTGCTCTGTGCTTCTAAGGGCATAGTTATTTCCCCATTATTCCCAAGTTTGTAAAAAATAAAAAAAAAGTAAAAAAAAAAAAAAAATTAAAAAAAAAATAAATATATATAATAATAATAACCAAATTTGCAAAACCAATCCAGCATTATAAGTCCATTGGTACTGCAATATTACCAAGTTCACACATTCTGCAGTATCAGTCCAGTGGTGCTGTGTCCTGTGCTCTGTCCTGCTGAGTTCCGTAGTGCTGCTGGGTCCTGTGCCGTGTCCTGTTCAGTCCAGTGGTGCTGTGTCCTGTGCTCTGTGCTTCTAAGGGCATAGTTATTTCCCCACTATTCCCAAGTTTTTTAAAAATAAAAAAAAAGTAAAAAAAAATAAAAAATAAAAAAAATATATAATAATTATAACCAAATTTGCAAAACCAATCCAGCAGTATAAGTCCATTGGTACTGCAATATTACCAAGTTCACACATTCTGCAGTATCTTGTGCTACATATAATGGAGACCAAAAATTTGGAGGATAAAGTAGGGAAAGATCAAGACCCACTTCCTCCTAATGCTGAAGCTGCTGCCACTAGTCATGACATAGACGATGAAATGCCATCAACGTCGTCTTCCAAGCCCGATGCCCAATCTCGTAGTACCGGGCATGTAAAATCCAAAAAGCCCAAGTTAAGAAAAAGTAGCAAAAAGAGAAACTTAAAATCATCTGAAGAGAAACGTAAAGTTGCCAATATGCCATTTACGACACGGAGTGGCAAGGAACGGCTTAGGCCCTGGCCCGTGTTCATGACTAGTGGTTCAGCTTCACCCACGGATCTTAGCCCTCCTCCTCCTCCCCCCCCCTACAAAAAATTGAAGAGAGTTATGCTGTCAGCAACAAAACAGCAAACAACTCTGCCTTCTAAAGAGAAATTATCACAAATCCCCAAGGCGAGTCCAAGGGTGTTGGTGGTTGTCAAGCCTGACCTTCCCATCACTGTACGGGAAGAGGTGGCTCGGGAGGAGGCTATTGATGATGTAGCTGGCGCTGTGGAGGAACTTGATGATGAGGATGGTGATGTGGTTATTGTAAATGAGGCACCAGGGGGGGAAAACAGCTGATGTCCATGGGATGAAAAAGCCCATCGTCATGCCTGGTCAGAAGACCAAAAAATGCACCTCTTCGGTCTGGAGTTATTTTTTTAATCCAAATCCAGACAACCAATGTATGGCAATATGTAGCTTATGTAAAGCTCAAATAAGCAGGGGTAAGGATCTTGCCCACCTAGGAACATCCTCCCTTATACGTCACCTGAATAACCTTCATAGTTCAGTGGTTAGTTCAGGAACTGGGGCTAGGACCCTCATCGGTACAGGGACACCTAAATCCCGTGGTCCAGTTGGATACACACCAGCAACACCCTCCTCGTCAACTTCCTCCACAATCTCCATCAGATTCAGTCCTGCAGCCCAAGTCACCAGCCAGACTGAGTCCTCCTCAATACGGGATTCATCCGAGGAATCCTGCAGCGGTACGCCTACTACTGCCACTGCTGCTGTTGCTGCTGTTAGTCGGTCATCTTCCCAGAGGGGAAGTCGTAAGACCGCTAAGTCTTTCACCAAACAATTGACCGTCCAACAGTCGTTTGCCATGACCACCAAATACGATAGTAGTCACCCTATTGCAAAGCGTATAACTGCGGCTGTAACTGCAATGTTGGTGTTAGACGTGCGCCCGGTGTCCGCCATCAGTGGAGTGGGATTTAGAGGGTTGATGGAGGTATTGTGTCCCCGGTACCAAATCCCCTCGAGATTCCACTTCACTAGGCAGGCGATACCAAAAATGTACAGAGAAGTACGATCAAGTGTCCTCAGTGCTCTTAAAAATGCGGTTGTACCCACTGTCCACTTAACCACGGACATGTGGACAAGTGGTTCTGGGCAAACGAAGGACTATATGACTGTGACAGCCCACTGGGTAGATGCATCCCCTTCCGCAGCAACAGCAACAGCTGCATCAGTAGCAGCATCTACAAAATGGCTGCTCATGCAAAGGCAGGCAACATTGTGCATTACAGGCTTTAATAAGAGGCACAACGCTGACAACATATTAGAGAAAATGAGGGAAATTATCTCCCAGTGGCTTACCCCACTTAGACTCTCATGGGGATTTGTGGTGTCAGACAATGCCAGTAACATTGTGCGGGCATTAAATATGGGCAATTTCCAGCACGTCCCATGTTTTGCCCACACCATTAATTTGGTGGTGCAGCATTACCTCAAGAGTGACAGGGGTGTGCAGGAGATGCTTGCGGTGGCCCGCAAAATTGCTGGACACTTTCGGCATTCAGCCAGTGCCTACCGCAGACTAGAGGCACATCAAAAAAGCTTGAACCTGCCCTGCCATCACCTCAAACAAGAGGTTGTGACGCGCTGGAACTCCACCCTCTATATGCTGCAGAGGATGGAGGAGCAGCAAAAGGCCATTCAGGCCTACACAGCCACCTACGACATAGGCAAAGGAGTGGGGATGCGCCTGAGTCAAGCGCAGTGGAGACTGATTTCCGTGTTGTGCAAGGTTCTGCAGCCATTTGAACTTGCCACACGAGAAGTCAGTTCCGACACTGCCAGCTTGAGTCAGGTCATTCCCCTGATCAGGCTGTTGCAGAAGCAGCTGGAGAAAGTGAGGGAGGAGCTGGTAAGCCATTGCGATTACAGCAAGCATGTAGCTCTTGTGGATGTAGCCCTTCGTACGCTTTGCCAGGATCCGAGGGTGGTCACTCTTTTAAAGTCAGAGGAATACATTCTGGCCACCGTGCTCGATCCTCGGTTTAAAGCGTATGTTGTGTCTCTGTTTCCGGCGGACACAAATCTACAGCGGTGCAAAGACCTGCTGGTCAGGAGATTGTCCTCTGAAGAGGACCGTGACATGCCAACAGCTCCACCCTCATTTTCTTCCACATCTATGGCTGCGAGGAAAAAGCTCAGTTTTCCCAAAAGAGGCACTGGCGGGGATGCTGATAACATCTGGTCCGGACTGAAGGACCTGCCAACCATTGCAGACATGTCTACTCTCGCTGCATTGGATGCTGTCACAATAGAAAAAATTGTGGATGATTACTTTGCTGACACCATCCAAGTAGACATGTCAGACAGTCCATATTGTTACTGGCAGGAAAAAAAGGCAGTTTGGAAGCCCCTGTACAAACTGGCTCTATTTTACCTGAGTTGTCCCCCCTCCAGTGTGTACTCGGAAAGAGTTTTTAGTGCAGCGGGGAACCTGGTCAGTGAGCGGCGAAGGAGGTTGCTTCCTCACAACGTTGAAAAAATGATGTTTATAAAAATGAATAATCAATTCCTCAATGAAGTACAGCACTGCCCTCCAGATACTACAGAGGGACCTGTGGTTGTGGAGTCCAGCGGGGACGAATTGATAATGTGTGATGAGGAGGAAGTACACACTGTAGGGGGAGAGGAATCAGAGGTTGAGGATGAGGACGACATCTTGCCTCAGTAGAGCCTGTTTAGTCTGTACAGGGAGAGATGAATAGCTTTTTTGGTGTGGGGGCCCAAACAAACCAATCATTTCAGTCAAAGTTGTTTGGTAGGCCCTGTCGCTGAAATGATTGGTTTGTTAAAGTGTGCATGTCCTATTTCAACAACAGACCTCTCAACTGCAGCTCATCCCTCCTCTGCGGGGATAATGTCTCCTGTGCTCTGACACGTCACTCTGTGTACTCTCAGCCTCAGGATCTGACACTACAGCTACCATGCCTCTTGTAGCAGCCCTCACTCCAGGGCCTCTTCCATGTGCAGTGTCCCCCTCTCTCTTGGGTTCACTATAGTGGCATGGAGTTCTCCCCCTCATCCAGGGCACACATTCCTTGCCCTGGCTCAGTCACCACGCTCAGACTTCCAGGCAATGCTGGGGGAGCCTGGGAGCTTCCACCCCAGGTCCCCAGCTACAACTCTCCTCTCCTGTGTCTTCTCTCTCTTTCTGACACTTTAAAGATCGTGCCTTTAAATGAAAAAGTCAGTCTTCATTGCACGACTATGTGCAAGTGCAACAGGGACATTTTTTTGGGTTTACAAAGTCAAACAATAACACTACGACCCTGTCTGTCTGGGGTCTGTCAATGACGAATTGTCTGGAGCATGTTTTGAGGAGGTATTGTGGCCCTGGTATCAAATTGGGTACTGGGGCCACCCCACTATGCAGTCCAGATACTTGTTTGGTGGAATTCCGACACGTGGAGGGTTTTTTAATTATATTGTGGCCTCGGTACCAAATTGTGTACCGGGGCCACCACACTACGCAGTCAAGATACTTGTTTGGTGGAATTCAGACCAGTTGAGGGTTTTATTATTATATTGTGTGGACCACTCTATCTATACCACACTACAACTCTATACCACTCTATTTCCTACTTTAATTCTATTTAATTCTATTTCCTACTTTAATTCTATTACTAATTAATTACCATAAAGAGGAACAAAAAAAACCAATTTTACCAAAAGTATAATATGACTTAGACTTACAAACACTACACTTGAAAGATCGTGCCTTTAAATGAAAAAGTAAGTCTTCATTGCACGACTATGTGCAACAGGGACAGTTTTTTTCTTTACAAAGTCAACTAATAACACTTGGACCCTGTCTGTCTTTAACATACTTGATGGGATCTCAATGACGAATTGTCTGTAGCATGTTTGGAGGAGGTATTGTGGCCCCGGTATCAAGTTGGGTACCGGGGCCACCCCACTACGCAGTCCAGATACTTGTTTGGTGGAATTCTGACACGTGGAGGGTGTATTTATTTTATTGTGGCCCCGGTATCAAATTGGGTACCGGGGCCACCCCACTACGCAGTCCAGATACTTGTTTGGTGGAATTCTGACACGTGGAGGGTGTATTTATTTTATTGTGGCCCCGGTATCAAGTTGGGTACCGGGGCCACCCCACTACGCAGTCCAGATACTTGTTTGGTGGAATTCTGACACGTGGAGGGTTTTTTAATTATATTGTGGCCTCGGTACCAAATTGTGTACCGGGGCCACCACACTACGCAGTCAAGATAGATAGATGCGTATCATAGATAAAGTACATTCAGTGGTGTGGGGCAAATTGAAAAATATTCAAAATGCACTGACATTATCAAAAACAAGAGGTTGTCACACGCTAAAACTCCAACATGTATATGATGGAGAGGATGGAGGAGCAGCCGTATGTGTAGTGTAATGCAGACCTGTTGAAGGTTTTTTATATATTTTATTGTGGTGCTCAGTGCCCACTCCTCTAGGCAGTCCAGGTACATTTATTGGTGCGATTCATAAAAGTTCAGGGTTTTTAATATATCTTGTGGTGACCCACTCCTCTACGCAGTCCAGGTACATTTATTGGTGCGATTCATAAAAGTTCAGGGTTTTTAATATATTGTGGTGACCCACTCCTCTACGCAGTCCAGGTACATTTATTGGTGCGATTCATAAAAGTTCAGGGTTTTTAATATATTGTGGTGACCCACTCCTCTACGCAGTCCAGGTACATTTATTGGTGCGATTCATAAAAGTTCAGGGTTTTTAATATATTGTGGTGACCCACTCCTCTACGCAGTCCAGGTACATTTATTGGTGCGAATCAAACAAGTTGATGGTTTTCTTATTATATATATTGTGGTGACCCACTCCTCTACGCAGTCCAGGTACATTTATTGGTGCGATTCATAAAAGTTCAGGGTTTTTAAGATATTGTGGTGACCCACTCCTCTACGCAGTCCAGGTACAATTATTGGTGCGAATCATAAAAGTTCAGGGTTTTTAATATATTGTGGTGACCCACTCCTCTACGCAGTCCAGGTACATTTATTGGTGCGAATCAAACAAGTTGATGGTTTTCTTATTATATATATTGTGGTGACCCACTCCTCTACGCAGTCCAGGTACATTTATTGGTGCGATTCATAAAAGTTCAGGGTTTTTAATATATTGTGGTGACCCACTCCTCTACGCAGTCCAGGTACATTTATTGGTGCGAATCAAACAAGTTGGTGGTTTTCTTATTATATATATTGTGGTGACCCACTCCTCTACGCAGTCCAGGTACATTTATTGGTGCGATTCATAAAAGTTCAGGGTTTTTAATATATTGTGGTGACCCACTCCTCTACGCAGTCCAGGTACATTTATTGGTGCGAATCAAACTAGTTGATGGTTTTCTTATTATATATATTGTGGTGACCCACTCCTCTACGCAGTCCAGGTACATTTATTGGTGCGATTCATAAAAGTTCAGGGTTTTTAATATATTGTGGTGACCCACTCCTCTACGCAGTCCAGGTACAATTATTGGTGCGAATCATAAAAGTTCAGGGTTTTTAAGATATTGTGGTGACCCACTCCTCTACGCAGTCCAGAAAGATACCTTTTTGCAACGTTTTGGACTAATAACTATATTGTGAGGTGTTCAGAATACACTGTAAATTAGTGGAAATGCTTGTTATTGAATGTTATTGAGGTTAATAATAGCCTAGGAGTGAAAATAAGCCCAAAAACTTGATTTTTAAACTTTTTATGTTTTTTTCAAAAAAAATCCGAATCCAATACCTTAAATCCGAACCGAGACCTTTCGTCAAGTGTTTTGCGAGACAAATCCGAACCTCAAAAATAACGAAAATCCGGATCCAAAACACAAAACACGAGACCTCAAAAGTCGCCGGTGCACATCCCTAGTTTTAACTCAAGTCATAACATTAGCTGTAAATAGAATCGTAGATAAAGCACAAAAGCCACTTTGTTTCCCAGTATTCTAAAATATAACACACCTACTCAGTGTAATGTATGCTAGTTGAAGTGTTAATAAATGATTAGCTTTCTTTTCTTGTTGCGGCTCCTGGTCCACTGAGTACCTTAACATACCTGGAAGGGGACGGTGGGACGAATTGTTGAAATAATTTCACAATTAGGTAAATCCCACCTCTTCTCAGTACCCTACCCTAGTCGTGTTCTCTCTTTGGGATTGTAGCACCTGGCAAGGTGTCGATCTGGAAAATCCCTGCCTGACTTGTAATGTTTATTAAATGGCTTTAAATTGGCCGAAATAAATAAATAAAGATATATCTGTCCTCAGCAAAGATAAAGTGACTTAAACAACTGTAAGCATGAAGTTGTATCTAAAAAGACAATAATACAAATTCTGTGCAGGAGATTAGCATTACCACAATAGCATGGCATTCAATAATAACATAGCAGTGGAATCAGCATGAACATTGATGGCAATGGCATTAGATAAGATAGATATATATGTAACAATGATTGTTTATATAAACCAGGTAGTTTAGATAAACCAGGTTTATACATTACTATGTGACTGGTAGCTGGACCAAGTTAAATGTCTCACTCTTAGCATGTAACCAACTAATTGTGTGCAGTCAGGGCCTGATTAAGGGTTCAAGACACCTTAGGCTAATACGTTCCTATCGCCACTTGCATTCCAGGGTAAAGGTAAAAATACACTAGTCCTTAATTTAGAATTCGGCTTCCTTTACTCCCCTTCACTCCCTCCAAATGTTTACGTTTGCCTGTTTTCGCAAAACATAGCTCCACTTGGCTTTTCGAAACGGATCACAGCAATCTTTGCCACTCATTTCATTTTCATTAAAAACATAACTGTGTAGGTGAACAAACGCGTGAAAGAGCGCTACTGAGGATGGAGGTGAAGGTGGATGGGGGGCTGACGCACTTGTGCCTGACACCATCTTTGTCTCTCTTAGTCGCTTATCTTCAGTCGCCCACCTGGGGAGTGACACATAGGGCCTTTTCTTAATGACACATAGGAGTCATTAAGGAAAGTAAAGCAAAAAAGGAGTAAATTTGCTCCTGAACAAACCATGTTAGAATGCAAGGGGTGCAACTTATTTTATTATTTTGCACTTAAGGAAAATACTGTTTTTTTCAAACTCATGATAGCTTTATTTTTACACTGAAATTTAAAGCTGATCTAGGACATGCTCTACCCCAACTATAAATCTGTGCCCACATTTACCCTCCCTCTAATGCAACATGGTTTTGCCCAGGTCCAAACTTATTCCTTTTTTATGCTTTATTCTTCTTACTGACTCAGGCTCATTAGCTTCAGCTTTACCATGGGAATACGTCAATACACTAGTACATTTTTCTTTCATGTATTCTTTCTCTCATATTTTAAAATGAATTTCAGTATGCACCTCTCCATATCACAATTTTGCCCCCCCCCCCCAAAAAAAAAGCATTGCAGCCTAATCAGCCTATTGGATAATTGGGCCCTGTGTGCAGTATTCATGATTAGACCTACAGGCACACTCATATCCTTGAAAGGAAGTGTATATGAACAGGGAAAACTTCTGCATCATGGGATATGGTTATGAACCAGTGCTCTGAGTTCTAATAAAAAGAGGTAGCAGCATGAAGTACTGGATACCACTGCAATAATGGTAATACAATGACAATGAGTGACGCTGAGTCCACTTTATAATTAGAGTAATTAAAGAACATGACTCTTTCTCTTGAAGAAGACAATGATGATGATGGGAGTCCGAACAATGATAATAACTTTCAGTATAAAGATGATGGGAGCAGTAGTCTCATGAATAAAAATTAACACAAAATGTCTGTATAACATGTGGGGAGGAGCAGTCTGCAATGTTAGGAAGGCCAAGATCAGAGCTCTAGCTCAGGTTGCTGTACTGATGCTCATGCTCAGCAGGGCCTGATTATCCAATAGGCTGACTAGACTGCAGCCTAGGGTGCAACATTTTTTTGGGTGCAAAATTGTGGGCAGGGAGAGAAATAAATGGAAATTAATTTTAAAATATAAGAGAATAGTTGTTCGCTAAAAAAAAGAAAGCATGAATGTATGTATGTATGTATGTATGAATGTAGTAAGGTTTTAATCTTGATCTATTCCCATGGTTAAAGGCGCAGGTGCCGATTTCAGTCCCCTCTCCCTTCACATCTTCACCCTTAGTAGCGCTCATTAATGCCTTTGTTCTACTATACAGTTCTGATTTTAATTAAAATAAAATGAGTGACAAGGATTGCTGTGAACCTTTTAAAAAGCCAATTGGAGCCAAGTTTCAAAAACAGGCTAACGTAGACATTAATGGGGAGAAGGGTGAAGTAAGACAGATTTCAAATTAAGGACGAGTTAGTTTTTACTTACCGCTTATTAGCGTGGTGTGGAAGGTGAGGGGGCGCTATGAGCGCATTAGCTTAGAGCGGCCAGAACCCTTAATCAAGTCCTGGTCTTGGGGTATGGTGCAGTGCAGTATTTAGCAATTTACACTTGCCGTGGACATTGACCAGTTCTGGATACCTAGTGCACACTTGAAATAGAGTTCAAAGGCCTAGATGGATCCCCCAACTGGCTCTCCTCTCTAGGCTACAAGGTAGAAGTAGTAGCAAATGCAGGAAGCTGGAACAAATCAGGACTTCTGAAAACATCTGCTATGGTTCTGAACTCCCTCTGGGCTGGATCTGGATCCTCTGCATAGGACCTGGACTCCCTCTGAATCTTTGGATTGGAGCTGGATGTTATCTGGGCTTCTGGCTGCTTCTTCTCTCGCTCTGACTCTCTGATTACTCTCTGATTCTGTCAGATATCCCATTGGGTGCAGCGTGTTACACTCATGCTGGCAGCATCACAAGGATGACTGTAACACGCCATTAGTTGTGAGCCATGTCTGATGAAACATTAATGAAATGAATACTCTCTGTAATGGTGTTGCCCTTTCTGACAGCTGCTTCAGTGGTCACTGACTTGCTCTGAGGACTTAGATGCACTAGTTAACCTAATATGGAAGTGCTGCAGGCTCAATAATGGCTGTATCTTCCTCCTTTCACCAAATGACAAACTTTGATGTGACTTCTGGTATTTCAGCTCTTCAATCATGCTGTTTTGTAGTTTCCAGCTCCCAAGGAGCATTGTACTGTCCCTAGCCAGAATCTTCTCTTTACTTGTCTTTACATTCCTGGGACCCAGTCTCCCCGGAGAGGTGAGCACTGGGAGTCACGTTGTCTTGATATAAACCTGTCTGAAAATAATTAATTTACATAGCAGCCCTGTGAATCAATGCCCCACATACTACTTTTGTAGAGCATGACACTGGCATCTGCTGATTCAGAACATCTACTAGCAGTTAGCTCTATTAGGGCAGTTTGTTTTGTTCAGCCTTGTAAAGAACCATAGAAGTAGCCTCACAAGAACATGAGTAGTGATAGGGAGACTTCCAGGCTATGCTCCCTGGGAAAAATATCCAAGTAAACTACTCTAAACGTAGAAGGGATGTCTGGAAATCATGCTAGCTTTGGAATACAGCTGCAAGTTACCTGTTATGTTACTTCTGGCATGACAAACAAATAGTCTTTCCCCTAAATCTAATAATATCATAAATAAAACTGTAATGTTTCAAACAACAAAATATACTGGTGTGCAATACATTATTTTAGATGCCCTGAAAACCAGGGAATGCCTCCATAAATCTTCCCTATCTTTCCTTTGAATCTCATTTAAATATCGAATCCCATAAAATGAAATCTCACAGCATGCACCTATGTTTGCACATATGCATCCTATTCTAAGCAATGCACACAGGGCCTGATTGTAAGTTGGTTGCAAAATGTGGAGTAACTTATTCTAAAAAAAAATCCACCCATAAAATAGCATATTTACACCCATATGATGAGCCATAGGCATCTTCAAATCCAGCCAGGTTGGCACCAGTTGCATTTTCGCCTGGTTTACACCAGGCACACATCACAGACACTTACATCCCACATGCTCCGATGATTTTATCCATTTGCTTTATGTGCAAAAAACACATTCGCTATCAATAAAACAAAAATACCCCTCTCTAATACAGTAGGAACACCCGACTCATGTATGAATTTTTTTATTTGCTTAAATACCCAAAAGCAAAAAAAAGTTTTGCCTAACCACCAAAAAGTACAACACATCCCAGAGCGCTGAAGAAATCACCAAATAGCATCATCGGTGCAATCACAAACAGTCAAACAAAAGCGATTTGATAGTGCCAAAGACCATCATTGTCATTGTCCGTTATTTGTACCTGCCCCTGATACCTGCAAATAATTCAGCTTTTCTTACGCATATAATACGGCTTTTTCAGACGTGTCTTTTTCCTGGTCTGATTCCATTTACAAATAGAGGTGCGTAATGTCCACAAAAACTATATTTGTACAGTTTTGCATTTTCGGAATGAGCCTCCCATCTCTATCTCTTATTTTAAGGGTCATCATTGGTTGTGAGCCATGTCTGATGAAGTACAGGAGATTCAGTAGAATTACATGTATTTAAAAACATTATTTACACTATTCGTAATTATGTGTTGAAAGCAGCTGCCTCAGATAGAAGTTGTGTTATTGTTCCTAAATATTAAATCCGTGCATCTAGTTGATCTTTTTTTTGCCTTGCATGATATACAGAAAGGTTCAGATTCTTACACCTTTGCCAATAACTTCTTGGTCTCTGTAGGGAGTGTTCACTCCGACCTTACTCAGAACTGAATAATCTTAAATCACAGTGCAGCAGCTGGGCTGAAGCGCTTTGCTTCAAGACCAACTGTTCCCTCTAGAGGGGAAATCCTGGGATAAGGGCCAGATTTGTACATCAAACCCCCAGACAAGCAGTTCACTTCTCAAAGATATGGCTTCAACAATGTGGATAATTTCAAGTATTAAACTGATCACTCTGTAAGTGGAATTAATTATTTCTCAAATGCATGATGGAGTTCAGAATGTTTCATTTGATTCTAAAATATGGATTTATTGGGCATAAAAGTGTTCAAAGAGAGGTATGAAGTCCACTGTCCACACTACATATTTTTGCATATGCTTTACATGGTCCCTATACTCTCTATGTGTGCTTGTTGATATCAAAAATTCATCTGAAAATCAATGTGTGTTTGCATAATAATGTGAATGGGCACAATATTAACCATAGTGGTCATGGATGCTCAGGCCCTTGAGAGCCTCACATGTGAAGCACATTCAAAGAAAATGGACCCTTTGGCCTCTGGCCACTTTGGCAATGCAGAGCCCTTCTATACTTCATTTGGTGTTTGGACACTAGTTTGTAGACTTTTCTGGTAGGGTTACAGGGGCTAAAGTATACATTACATGTATGGTACCTAAATATTGTTTGTCAAATGGTGAGGATGGACACCAGCTCTCTTTTTTTGGCTCTACTGGTTTAAATATACAGAAACTGAATCAATCAGTGACATTTAAAATTATTAGTGGGTGCAAGGTACAACTCTCATTAATGGTCACACTGGCCCAGACCCTATGCAATGCACAAGGAATAGATTGTAGCTGTATGCTGAAAGTAGAGTATATTAACTTTTTCCAAGAGAGTAGTACAAGACAAAAAAATAACGAACTTCCTTGTCTAGGGTTAAGTGAACCTCAAATAAAAAGACATAGACACCCGTAGCAGTTTTATTACTGTACAGTAATTGATCATACTTAAAACGCAAATAGGAAACACAATGTTAGCACATATGTAATAGCAGATTAATGAACGGCAACTAAAGGTCCTTGAGGCTGTAAGGGTTTTGCAAACAGCCAAAAACCTACTTAAAGCTGTAAAGCACAAACGATGCTGATATAATTTTTACAATTAAACACTATGGTAGGTGACACTAGGCGCCAAGACTGGTAGAGATTACCAGGATTCAGGTCCAAGGAGAGACACAGTGAGGCAAAACTGGGCGAAACCACACAACGAGCCTGTAAAAATGTATTTATATATGTTTAAAATATATAGGGCCTGATTCATTAAGCAACGCAAGTCCATTTACATGGTGTATTTTTCATTTCTTTCACTCTGCGCATGCACATAACCGAAACATACCCCAAAGAACGCAATACATGTTCGCACATAAAAAAACCTTCTGACTGCCTATGATTTGAAGGGTGTAATGGGGAGAGTAGGGGTGTATGCACATAGTCAATGTGCAATAAGGACGTCAAGCGCACGTAGCAGCATCCAGTTCTACTTTGGGCATCTGTAGGATACATGTTTTTCAGTTGTATCACTTGCACCAACTACAAGGCAGGTGTAAGTGCCGAGTGATAGTGATGACTGTCGCGTATGAATGCTAGAACATGTGTTTGCAATCAAGAGTAAATGTAAAAATGCATTTTATGTACAAGGGGCATTAATAACATCCTGATAAATGTATATAATAAAAAAAATGAAATGTTTTTTTTAATTAATGACTATTATTATTAACAGGTGAAAATAATTGAATACTTTTGTTTTCCGTGCGTATTGCTGGGACTTTATATTGCACATATGTATTCATATCCTGCAGCGTGTTGTATCTGTCTGAATATGGCAAGTGCTGTATATGCAGAGCATACCAACACCCATATTCCAAAAGAGACGTTTCTTCAGATCCCCTTGTAGTAGAATGCGGACATGTGAACGTGCGTATGCCCGATTTATGTGCGATTTTAAAAAACGCACATTTCGTTCATTTGGCATATGCCTTATTGAACAGGCATGTAATATGTAGCAAAGTGAGAGGCTTAGCTCATGGTTATGAAAGACAGTGTGTTAATTACATAGAGCAGTCATCACAAGTATGTGTATGTGAAAGGTAATCACAGACAGCATGCAAGTTTTTGATATAGGAGATTTTAGCCAGGAGGGAGATGGGAGGAGTTACAGATGATAATAGATAACTGATGTGGGTGGGGCAATCAAAGCTGAACAAACTGGTCAACATATAGAGAGGGATTAGAGTCATGGGCTGGCAGGACTGGGGGGCAGTCGGGCATCTGCCCAGCATACACCAACGGGAGATCCAACCAGGACCTCAACCCCCTGTTAAGTCTTCTGTGTTCCAATGTTACCAGTCTGTGAATTTTTCGTCCAAATCCATCTAGTGGAAGGCTCAGAACAGGCTTCCTTGTGTCAAAGTTCTGCCCAGCATACACAAACAGGAGGTCCGACTAGGACCCTACCCCTCAAAAACCTGGGCAGGATCCAACTGGACCACCTCACATTGATTTCATCCCAATCGGTGCAGGGGTGTCTGAATGCATAACCAGACAGACAAACAGACCAATGATTTTCATATATAAGATCTAAACCGTAATACGTTTGCCCTTGTTGCTTTAACAAATCTATGTGCTTTTTAAGATGAAAAGTATTGCTTGGCTGTGTTAACCATTTGAATGATTGAGTGTTAAATGTTAACCATTTGAATTCTAAGATTTGAAGTGTTAAACATTTCGCTACCAGAGTGGTGAGTGTATCCAGCGTATATATTTGTGTAATAGAGTTTTAGGGTCCTATTGACCTAATATAATAATTGGCGGCAGCGGTTAAGTTGTGTATAGTGGTGGGAAAATTGTTTTGGGATGGGTGTTGGATAAGAGACGGATGGCTGTGGCAAAGTTATTGGGTTGATCCTCCATCTACTCTAATTTTTTATACCAATGTTTTTCTACTTAATAAATTTAAGGTTATTCTGCAAGATGCATCCGGCTGTGCATGCTACATAAATCTAAAATGTCAATTTGGCAGTGGGGTGATGAGTCACGTTGGAGGCACACACCGATTCAGCAGTGGCCGGTGGCATTGGCCAAGACTTATTTGTGGGTTAGACCACTTTGGGCCAGGTGTAGATGCTTCATCTTGACAGTGCTCCATTCACCAGATACTAAAGTAATTTTATATTCATGATACAATTTATAAGGTGGTTTGAACCAGGCTGATTTTGAAATTAATTAATTTAGGACTGGTACGGCCAGCTATGCAGCAGTAGCAGGGTCCTCCGCAGGGGACACCAAGAGGCTGGGAGGCCGGAAATCCTCCGACTTCAAGAGATATATTGGATCCATCAAATTCTGTTCCTCCATTCCCATTGGCAATCCAGGACTCGTCCACTTGTCACTTTTGGAAGGGAGGCATGAAGGGATTTCCTTAAATTTATCTCAGATGAAGGACCTCATAGCATGAGCACCTTTGAGGTTTTTTACTGTTTTTATCTTCATATGAGTTGCCTCTGTCTCCTCTTTACTCCTCCTTCCCGGAGCCCAGCATTTTGAGGCAGGTACTTTCCACTTGCTTACAGGGCTACATCTTATGTCTTTAGTTATTTCTGAATGGTGAAATATTTATCCTGGATATTATGACTACACATTTAATTTACATATGTATGTGTGACCCTTGGGACGTTGTTCTGAATTCCAGATCATTCCCCTTATCAACTCGGCTGCTAGACTCCCTTCTGATCCAGATGCGTTCACCTGTAATGGCCCGGTGATCATCCAGTGGTTTGGTAAGATGAGGAGTTGTCGGCATAGCTTTTCGGAAGTGGTATTTAGTCAGATAACTTGACATCAGGCTCCTGACATCCGCATATTACAGTTAAGGGGTAATGGTTTGGGTAAAGGGGAAGACAATTGACCTGATTTGGCAGATTATAGATGATGCATGCCTTAGCGCTTAGATGGCCCATTATGATAGGCTGCTGATCAGATATCATTCCCAGACTTAATTGGAGAGGTGATCTTGGGTGACTGGATATGGATAGCATGAGGCAGTAAGTTAACTGCTTAGTTAATACCTTCCCAAAGGCATCGAGTGGATGGTCGATACAATACCCTGACATCATATGCTGGTACCTGCATCTTTATAGCAGTGGTAATCGGTATCCCAATGCTTGGGATACCGACACCGAATACACCCACAAAACAAATCCAAAACCAATGACCTCTTAAAATCTACACTTACCTTCTCACCGACAGAGGACATTACCGGAACAACTGGAATGCGGCTGCTGCAAAATCCGAACTTGCTGGTTGCTGGCGCTTCATTGTGACATCACTGAAGACAGCAAAATCTACATTTAAACAGGTATGTTAATATTAAAGTTTAGGGTTAGGCTGCGGCTGCGTGAAACGTCAGTGACGGCACACTGAAGCGTCCGACTCCAGCACCTTCACATTTTGCACCAGTCGCATACCCGTTGTTTCGCTCATTTCCTCGGTCGGTGACAAGGTAAGTGTAGATTTTAATAGGTCGTTGATTTAAGGCTTTGTGTTTCTTTTGTGGGAGTATTGGGTGTCGGTATCCCAAACATCAGGATACTTTATAGACCCAATGGTGGTACACCTAATGTACATAGGCTTGAGTTTATTTATCAAGCAGATTTTTGGGTTGTTGGAAGCATTCTAGGGTCCTATGGTGGCGGGCTTTCTGTCCTTTAGGTGACACCAGCGTTGGTGGGAAAGCTTTGCAACCAATGGTTTAATACATTGGCGCAAATGTTGTGTTGCAATCTTCCCCGTTCACTCTCGTCACTTGTTAAAGTGCCTTGGATATCATTTATGGAAGTGTGCCTTTTTAGGCCAGAAGGGGTGGAGTATTTCTGACGGCATTAAGCTAGCGTCAGGGCCCTGGGCCGGCTGGCCACCCAAAGTTTTGTTTGGTATTAACTGGTAGCTATAACTGCATCTGCTTTCATTGCCACCATTTCAGGTCATGATTTAAGCTTAGACAGATTGAAGATAAAAGGGTAAGGTGGTGCAGTACAGTGCAGCGTATACAATGCAGGTTCAGCAGATGCTTCAATAGCAAAGTGAGTACAACGATCAGCCATAATCCAGAAGTGTTTGTACAAGTCAGAAGAGGCACCGAAGAGCACAGCACTGATATTATGGTTTTAGCAACAAGTATCCAAGCAATAAGCAAGCTGGTAGCAATACTCCCAAAGATAAACAGTTCTATTCTGTTAGTGATATCCTCAGTCCCAGACAAACATTTCAGTAGTATAACCCTAGCACACTGGTATGCAGAAACAAGATTTCCAGGTGCAAACAAACTACAGGTACAAAAGAGAAACAATGTTTAAAGTGATGCAGAGACAGAGTGGCAGACAGCTAGTAGCAGTAGTCAATGCAGAGCCAGATTCGCATACAAAATACAAGTCACAAGATAGCTGAAAACTGGTCTAGGGTACTCAACAATCTGACAAAGAAAAATTGCACTTACCGGTTGTTATAACCACAGTTATTCACCCAGCACCTGCATAGAATCAATGTTCATCAGGATACAAAACAGATTAACCCTTCCTCTGTTACCTTAGGACTAAACAAGCTGCCAATCTGGTGAAAGACTGTGAGCCATAGTTTTAAGCATATCTCTTGTATTGTACTTTGTTAGTGGAAAACGTCTTCTAGACCTCTGAACTTCAGGTGCCACCATAGCTGAAACAGTTAGCAGGACTAAAACCCAGAGATAGGACAGGGTGGGGCTTAGTAAACCAATGGAAAATATATTACTGACTGCTTAGGAAGTGCCTGCTTGGCTGTCTGTCCTGTGACTGAGTGACATCACTAGGCCTATACTCTTGTCAGCCCTAAGTCCCTCCTGCTAAGGTAAGCCCAACCAAGAAGTCTCCACCCAGTTTGAAACTGCTGCTCCTTACCAAGTCCTTGCCATGTAAACCCTCTGTCCTGGTTAACTCCCTAGTGTGAGGTTGACTTTATATTTCCACTGATACAAATTACACTTTATTGGGGTATTTTATATTTTTAGAGTTTTGAAGGCAAAAGTAAAGCTCTGATAAAACTCAGGATAGTTTTAGAGATTCAGCTGGTTTTATGCTATGACTTAGATTAAGCAATTATTTATTTCTTGGGCCTGCATTGTCTCAACGTCAACCTAGTTTGAACACCTGATTATTAAATCAGCTTATAAGCATACTAGCAATATTGGGACATTTCTAGTAGGAAAATAAAAGTGAATTTGAAACAAAATGACCATATGTCATATCTTCTATTAGCAATATCCAATGCTTATGCACAATCCTATTAATATGTCTTGATTTTCTATCAGTAGTATAAGAAACACACCTTTATTTTCCTAGAGGAGAGGTCCCAATATTGCTAGTATGTTTGTTAGGGCAGTCATACACTAATCAGCTACAGCAGTAGAACCACTGACAAGTGAAGTAAATAACATTGATTATCTCATTACAATGGCAGCTGTCAATGGATTGGATATATTAGGAATCAAGTGAAAAGTCAATTCTGATGTGTTGGAAGCAGGAAAATTGGGCAAGCATAAGAATCTGAGCAACTTTGACAAGGGCCAAATTGTGATGACTAGACGACTGGGTCAGAGTATCTCCAAAACAACAGGATTTGTGGGGTGTTCCTGGTATGCAGCGCTGAATTGGCGACAGGGTCATGGGCACCCAAGGCTTATTGATGTGCACACTGAGCGAAGGCTAACTTGTATAGTCTAATTCCACTGAAGAATTACTGTAGTACAATTGCTGAAATAGTTAATGCTGACTATGATAGAAAGGTGTCAGAGCACACAGCGCATCAAAAGGCATTGTTTGTCACCAAACTGTTCTTGGCTGGTTGGGAGAAGTTACTCTTGGAGGATGTTTTGGTACCATTCTTTATTGATGGCTGTGTTATTAGGCAAAATTATGAGTGAACCCACTCCTTTGGCTGAGAAGCAACCCCACACATGAATGGTCTCAGTATGCTTTACTGTTGGCATGACACAGGACTGATGGTAGCGCTCACCTTTCCTTCTCCTGACAAGCGTTTTTCCAGATGCCCCAAACAATCTGAAAGGGGATTCATCAGAGAAAATTACTTTACCCCAGTTCTCAGCAGTGCAATCCTTGTACCTTTTGCAGAATATCAGTCTGTCCATGATGTTTTTCCTGAAAGAGAAGTGGCTTCTTTGCTGGTCGTCTTGACACCAAGCCATCATCTAAAAGTCTTCACCTCACTGTGCGTGCATATGCACTCACACCTGCCTGCTGCCATTCCTGAGCAAGCTCTGCACTGGTGGTGCCCTGATCCTGCAGCTGAATCAACTTTAGGAGACGGTCTTGGAGCTTGCTGGATGTTCTTGGGCACCCTGAAGCCTTCTTCACAACTATTGAACCTCTCTCCTTAAAGTTCTTGATGATCTGATAAATGGTTGATTTAGCTGTAATCCTACTAGCAGCAATATCCTTGCCTGTGAAGCCCTTTTTGTGCAAAGCAATGATGACTGCAGGTGTTTCCTAGCAGATAACCATGGTTAACAGAGGAAGAACAATAATTTCAAGCGCCAACCTCTTTTTAAAGCTTCCAGTCTGTTATTCTAACTCAGGCAGTATGACAGAGTGATCTCCAGCCTTGCCCTCATCAACACTCTCACCTGTGTTAATGAGAGAATCACTGACCTGATATCAGCTGGTCCTTTTGTGGCAGGGCTGAAATGCAGTGGAAATGTTGTTTTTGGGAAAAAATTCATTGTCATGGCAAAGAGGGACTTTGAAATTAATTGCAATTCATCTTATCACTCTTCATGACATTCTGCTGTATATATAGAAATTGCCATCATAAAAACTGAGGCAGCAGACTTTGTGAAAAATAATATTTGTGTCATTCTCAAAACTTTTGGCCATGACTGTAGTGGCTACTTTTATGTTTTAACTAACTACCTGGAAAAGTTAATATGAGTCAAATTGCTAATCATGTCACTTGTTCTATAACTTGATGTGTAGCAACCATGTCCATCCCTACCTCACAAAGATCTACTAAATGTAAATGTCTCTGGTACAGCATGAATTGCTCAGTCTACTGCAGCCATTGTAAGCAACCACTGTTTTTAACCTTGAGCTGCAGATTATACAATTGGAGTAATCTACTTGAACATAGTGTATGATCTTCTAAAGTATTATTATTTCTAATAATTCATTTGTGATTGAAGATACATTGGACTACTAGCTGTAAATATGCCCAGGTTATACTATGGAATAACCCCTGGCACATTTCAGTATGTCCTTGTTTAAAAAAATAAAATAAAAATAATAATAATAATAATACATAATTAATACAAATAATTTTATAAACTGTTTGGGAAAAAAAAAGAGTTAATTCACTTGTGTCTAGTATATAATCAGAAAGAGAAACCCAATCAGGCATGTACTTTTGTTCCAGGACCCTAAAACTGCTTGAATCCGTGAGTAAAAGTATACATACCACATAAAACTAATATTGAGGGAAGTGCATGAGTATGTTTTGAATATAATCTGGAGGATGCACTAATTATGCATCAAATTCATCATCAGCAGAATTATGGGTAAGTGCAATTAATTCTACGTTTGCCATTTTTTTTTAACTCACAGTGCAAATGAAGTCAAATATATTTCAATCTGTGCAAATGTTTGACTAAAATGCTTATATACTTACAAAGTAACTACCTGTGAGAGGTAATTACTTTGTAGATATGCCAAATGACTTATGCAAGCCAATCAGTATGTACTCCTATATTTTTGAAGTAATAAAACAGGAGAATTATGCCTCCCATTCTATCTTACTCCATTAGGGGCAATCATGCACTGCTCTAACCTGCAGTACCTTGTAGTTCATTATTAAACTTTTTCCTTTAAAAGCTAAAAATTTAGATGTCAACTGAGATTTTATTTTTTTATATGGAAGTTATGTATAAATGCTATAAAGATCCTCAGGGATGCTATGATTTACAGAAAAGAAATATGAAGTGCTACATCTGACTCAACCAATACATGTTGAATACACATAGGTCTGTTGTTCTACAAGCAGTCATTCTGGATAAGTATTATTAAAGTAATTCTATTGTTTTAAAATAAGCATTGCCCAATCAATTGTATGTGTTTCAAAAGCACGAAGTGATTTATTTTAGCAGATGTAAATAGTCAACAATTCAATACATTATTATATTATGATAAAGTACAGTACAGCCAATACCAAAAGATAAATACATACCAATGCTATCGCATGCTCTCGCTGCGCACCCCCGGGACCCGGTGGACAGTATATCTGTTAGAATACTGTGTCAGAGTTGACTGAGAGCCAGGGAGTGTGCAGCTATGATTATATACAGTACAGTTACACAGTGAACAATATGATGACGTAGATTGTTTCTATAGGTCCAGACGTTGGGTGGGTCCAGGGTAAACAGATCATAGGTTGATTCAATCTAAGGAATCCAAAGGTGGGGGTCGTCTTTCCAGGGGGTCTGCTCCTTTCATAGCCAGCATCATACAAAGGATTATTCCCTAATATCAATAACTAAAGTATGCAATGTGCGATTTCTTCGCCAACTGCACCGGACAGCTGCTGATGAATAGGGTTTCAGTATGATACCAGACATGCCACCTTTCCCACAACCTGAACCATATATATCACTGAAGCATACGTATAATCATTATATATATATTGTCACTCACCGGAGTGTGAGTGCCTCCACTCTGGTACGTGGTTCTCCATCTTTCCCGCTCACACCTGTGTGGAACCGCGGCTGTCCGCCATCCCGTCGCACTGGGCATGCGCAGGTCCCTTTAACAACTACACCTGACCACTAATGTGATTGATGGATCAATCACCCCTCCCTACTTAAGGCACCTGCAGCCTTAGGTAGTGGCCGGATCTTGAAGTCTCACTCCCAGTGAACTTCTATAGGTGTGTGCAGTTTCCAAACTGCTTCCAGCTCTACTCCTGTGTGCAGTTTCCAAACTGCTTCCAGCTCTACTCCTGTGTTCAGTTTCCAAACTGCTTCCAGCTCTACTCCTGTGTGCAGTTTCCAAGCTGCTTCCAGCTCTACTCCTGTGTGCAGTTTCCAAACTGCTTCCAGCTCTACTCCTGTGTGCAGTTTCCAAACTGCTTCCAGCTCTACTCCTGTGTGCAGTTTCCAAACTGCTTCCAGCTCTACTCCTGTGTGCAGTTTCCAAACTGCTTCCAGCTCTACTTGTGTGTGCAGTTTCCAAACTGCTTCAAGCTCTACTCGTGCTTCAGCTTCCACGCTGCTCCCTGCTCAACTCAGCGGCGGTTCCCATACCGCTACAACGCTTCACTTCTCAGCTGATTCCGGATCTACACAACTGGGTATGCTCTACTGACTATTGACTATTGCCTATTGCTCGCATACCAATTGTATCCATTGTTGTTTGCTGCACAGGGTACAAGTACCCATATAGACTGTGTTACTGCATTGCTTCATTTAGGACAAGCTTTCACTCAAGCTACGATATCTCCTCACGCTACTACTTAGTGTTATTGTGCATATCTGCTGTGACCAGCTTCTCCTCCCTGCAAGGCATCTACTCCATACAGACTATTCATTGTGCCTTCCATCTCTGCCTCACAAGACATTGCTCTACTCGCGCTGTTTCCATACAGCCACAGTTTGCCTTTCAACTTCACTCTCCTGCACCTGGACAAGTCCTCATTCCTTCTCACAGCAGTGGTACAACTTGCTGCACGCAGACCACTGACTTCCCTGCTACCTACCCGCACCTGGACAAGTCCTCCTATCACAGCGGTGGTACAACTTGCTATACGCAGACCACTGACTCTCCTGTTACCTACCTACACCTGGACCAGACTCCTCACCATAGCGGTGATACAACTTGCTGAACGCAGACCACCGACTACCCTGCTTCCTACCTGCACCAGTACTATTCTTCCCATCACTGCAGTGGTACAACTTGCTGTACGCAGACCACTGACTCCTCCTCTACCTACCATCACCTATCCACGTCCACTCCTCGTGTCTACATTATCTTCAGCCTCCAGTTTACTGCTCCAAGTCGCTGACTTTCCTCTAACCATAGCTGCAAGTCGCTGACTTCCTCAGACTATCTCTACTTTCCTGCTGTTGTGTGGCTCCAATCATTCACCTGCCTGCTTTGAGGTGCGTGCCATAACCCCGCCTCTCTAGCAGAGTTCCATCTGGTGAAACTCGGGTAAGCAACTCCTAGTGCCCGTGACAGTAAGATCAGGCCCTGACAGACCAAGGATTGGAACCAACAGCTAAGGAGATGCTGCAGCATCTGATCACTCGAGTAGAACAACAGGATGTTCGGCAGCAACATCTGTTCCAGTGTTTCCAGACTCTGGCCACCCGAGGAGTTCCTCTACAAACTGTTTCAGCGACTGTTGAACCTCAAGCGCCTTTTCCTTCCCCAGTGCCATCCCAGGTGTCTACTGCTTCCACGCTACACCTGCCTACTCCCTCAAAATATGATGGAGATCCCAAGACGTGTAGAGGTTTTTTGAATCAGTGCTCTCTCCATTTCGAGCTTCAACCTCACCATTTTGCCACTCACCGTGCCAAGATTGCCTACCTCATTTCTCTGTTTTCCGGACAGGCTCTTGCGTGGGCCTCCCCTCTGTGGGAGAGAAATGACCCCCTATTGGAGGATAGTGCACTCTTCATTTCCATGTTCCGCAAAATTTTCGATGAACCTGGCCGCGTTGTCTCTGCGGCTTCCAGCATTCTCCGACTACGCCAAGCATCACACTCTGTGGCCCAGTACGTCATTCAGTTTCGGATACTTGCCTCTGAACTACAGTGGAACACCGAGGCCCTGATAGCTGCCTTCTGGCAGGGTCTGACGGATAAGATCAAAGACGCAATGACCACACAAGAGTTACCCTCCTCCTTGGACGATCTAATTTCCCTATGTCATAGGGTAGACATGAGATTCCGTGAGAGGGAGTCTGAAAGAACAAGCACCTCTAAGGGGTTCACTCGCCCATCACCTCAAGTTCGTCATCTTCCCCCTCCAGTGGAACCCATGGAGGTAGGACGTTCTAAGTTAACATCTAGAGAGAGGGATCAACGAATACAAAATAGACTCTGCATCTATTGTGCTGACCCTACTCACAGCCTGAACTCATGTCCTAAGAAGTCGGGAAATGCCAGGCCCTAACCAGTTCTGGAGAGGTAAGGTTAGGGTCCCTGGACTGCTCTCCATCTTCTATGGATTCCAAATTGTGTGCATTTGATGTTACCATCTTCTCAGCCACCAAATCTTTTATCTCTCAAGCACTTCTGGATTCAGGCGCTGCCGGCAACTTTATCTCCAGTGCTCTTGTTAACCAGTGGTCCCTACCAGTGGCCCCGTTAAAAACCGCCATAGCGGTCACCGCTATAGACGGCTCTCGTATCATTAATGGACTTATCACCCACTGTACGACTCCTTTGACCCTTCAAATTGGAGCCTTACACCGAGAGAAAATCTCTTTGCTGGTCCTTCCTGCTACTACTAGTCCCATCGTTCTTGGCCTTCCATGGCTTCAGCTTCATTCACCACAAGTTGATTGGAGTACTCCCCAAGTCACATCCTGGGGCCCGGATTGTCATCATAGATGCCTAACCCGAGTGGTACCACTCAAAATCAACAGATCATCTATAACACCTGGTCCTCCGGGCCTTCCTCCACAGTGTGCCCCGTTCGCTGATGTGTTCGATAAGGCGCAATCTGAACGCCTGCTACCTCATCGGGCATGGGATTGTCCCATAGATTTACTACCTGGCAAAAACCCTCCTAGGGGCCGTGAATACCCTCTCTCACTACCAGAGACACAGGCTATGTCAGAGTATATCAAGGACAACCTTCATCGCAGATTCATTCGACCTTCCAGCTCTCCCGCTGGAGCGGGCTTCTTTTTTGTGGGACCCTGCATTGATTATCGGGGGCTCAATGCCATAACCGTAAAAAATCGGTACCCGATTCCTCTTATCACCGAACTCTTTGATCGTATAAAAGGTGCTCGGATTTTTACCAAACTTGATCTCCGTGGCGCTTACAACCTAATCCGGATCAAGTCAGGCGACGAATGGAAGACAGCATTCAACACCAGGGATGGGCATTATGAATACCTAGTTATGCCCTTTGGACTGTGTAATGCCCCAGCTGTCTTCCAAGGATTCGTGAACAAGATCTTCCGGGACCTATTATACGTGTGCGTTGTAGTCTATCTGGACGACATTTTAATTTTCTCTCAAGATCTTGTCTCCCACCATCAACATGTGGCAGAAGTTCTCTCCAGATTGCGGAAGAACCTCCTATTCTGCAAATTAGAAAAATGCTCCTTTGAATTATCCCAAATTCCATTCTTGGGATACATCGTGTCCGGAGTAGGTCTGGAGATGGACCCAGACAAAGTTAATGCCGTTCTACTTTGGCCCCAGCCAACTACCCTCAGGGCTATACAACGCTTCCTAGGGTTTGCAAATTATTACAGACATTTTATCCTGAACTTCTCATCTATTGCTTCTCCTATTGTGGCCCTGACCAAGAAGGGCGCCAATACTAAACACTGGTCCTCCGAGGCCCTTCACGCTTTCCAAAGCCTTAAAGAAGCATTTTCTACCGCCCCTGTTCTTCGGCAGCCTGACGTAAACCTTCCTTTCTTTCTCGAGGTGGACGCCTCCAATGTCGGACTAGGAGCTATTCTCTCCCAAAGATCTGAGCAACAGAAATTCCATCCTTGTGCCTTCTACTCCCGGGGTCTTCTACCCGCGGAAAAGAACTACACCATCGGTGACAAAGAACTGTTGGCAATAAAAGTCGCATTGGAGGAGTGGAGATATCTACTGGAGGGGGCTCATTATCCTGTAACCATCTTCACCGACCACAAAAATCTCCTCTATTTACAAACAGCCCAATGTCTACTAAACCCTCGACAGGCGAGGTGGTCACTTTTCTTTTCTCGCTTTGAACTCATTATAACGTTCAAACCTGCTGCAAAGAACAGGAAAGCAGATGCCTTATCCCGGGCATTTGCCCCTCCTTCTGACATCCTGGATTCTTCCGATCATCCTATACTGGATCCCAAATGTTTGACTTTGGCCACTTCGTCCACCAATGTGTTACAGTTTGGGAGAACTCTTGTTCCGCCATCTCTACGCAAGAGAATATTGTCATGGTTCCATTCTTCACGCTTCTCTGGACATTCTGGTGAACGAAAGACTTTTGAGATCCTTTCCCGGAGTTATTGGTGGCCTTCTATCAGAAAGGATGTCAGACAATTTGTGGCCGCTTGTGAGATCTGCTCTCAATTTAAGTCTTCCCACAGAACACCAGCGGGATTGCTCCAACCACTACCTATCCCTACCAAACCTTGGACCCACATAAGTATGGACTTTGTCACCGAACTTCCTCTTAGCAAGAGATGTAATACCATCTGGGTAGTGGTGGATAGATTCACCAAGATGGTTCACTTCGTCCCTCTCACCGGATTAACATCTTCTTCTACCTTGGCTGACCATTTTATTAAAGAGATTTTTCGAATTCACGGCTGTCCGTCCGAGATTGTGTCCGATAGAGGAGTGCAGTTCGTCTCCAGATTCTGGCGAGCCCTTTGTAAGAACTTGGGTATCCGACTGTCTCTATCATCGTCTTACCATCCCCAATCAAACGGCCAGACCGAAAGGGTCAATCAAGATCTCGAGACCTTCATAAGAATCTTTTCCTCAGCCAATCAAGATAATTGGGTAGATTTACTCTCGTGGGCTGAGTTTGCCCACAATAACATGTACCATGAGTCTTCAACAAAAACTCCTTTTTTCATGGTTTACGGTCACCATCCGTCTCTCCCAGAGTTTCCTGCCGTCCCTCCCACCCAAGTCCCTGCGGTGGACAGACTTTGTCAAAACTTTAAAACCATCTGGACTCAGGTGAGATCATCCCTGAGGAAAGCATCAGCCAGATACAAATTCTTCGCAGATAAAAAGAGGCGAGCCATTCCACCACTCAAGCTTGGAGACCGTGTATGGCTTTCTACAAAAAACATCCGCTTGAAGGTTCCGTCCATGAAGTTTGCGCCACGCTTCATCGGACCATACAAGATCACTCAAGTCATAAATCCAGTATGCTTCAAGCTACTATTACCAAAGAACCTCCGGATCTCCAATGCCTTCCATGTCTCTCTGCTCAAACCTCTTGTTATCAATTGTTTTTCTGCTCCTCCTTCTGTACCTAAACCAGTACAGATTCATCAAGAAGAGGAGTTCGAGATCTCTCAGATCCTGGATGCTAAAATTTCGCGAGGAACTCTCCGATTCCTCGTTCATTGGAAGGGCTTCGGTCCAGAAGAACGCTCCTGGATTCGCGCTGAGGACCTCAACGCTCCAGCCCTGCTTAAAAAATTCTACCAAAAATTTCCAGGCGAACACGGTTCCAAGTGTTCTGTGCCCACCTTTAAAAGGGGGGGTACTGTCACTCACCGGAGTGTGAGTGCCTCCACTCTGGTACGTGGTTCTCCATCTTTCCCGCTCACATCTGTGTGGAACCTCGGCCGTCCACCATCCTGTCGCACTGGGCATGCGCAGGTCCCTTTAACAACTACACCTGACCACTAATGTAATTGATGTATCAATCACCCCTCCCTACTTAAGGCACCTGCAGCCTTAGGTAGTGGCCTGATCTTGAAGTCTCACTCCCAGTGAACTTCTATAGGTGTGTGCAGTTTCCAAACTGCTTCCAGCTCTACTCATGTGTGCAGTTTCCAAACTGCTTCCAGCTCTACTCCTGTGTTCAGTTTCCAAACTGCTTCCAGCTCTACTCCTGTGTGCAGTTTCCAAACTGCTTCCAGCTCTACTCATGTGTGCAGTTTCCAAGCTGCTTCCAGCTCTACTCCTGTGTGCAGTTTCCAAACTGCTTCCAGCTCTACTCCTGTGTGCAGTTTCCAAACTTCTTCCAGCTCTACTCCTGTGTGCAGTTTCCAAACTGCTTCCAGCTCTACTCCTGTGTGCAGTTTCCAAACTGCTTCCAGCTCTACTCCTGTGTGCAGTTTCCAAACTGCTTCAAGCTCTACTCGTGCTTCAGCTTCCACGCTGCTCCCTGCTCAACTCAGCGGCGGTTCCCATACCGCTACAATGCTTCACTTCTCAGCTGATTTCGGATCTACACAACTGGGTATGCTCTACTGACTATTGACTATTGCCTATTGCTCGCATACCAGTTGTATCCATTGTTGTTTGCTGCACAGGGTACAAGTACCCATATAGACTGTGTTACTGCATTGCTTCATTTAGGACAAGCTTTCACTCACGCTACGATATCTCCTCACGCTACTACTTAGCGTTATTGTGCATATCTGCTGTGACCAGCTTCTCCTCCCTGCAAGGCATCTACTCCATACAGACTATTCATTGTGCCTTCCATCTCTGCCTCACAAGACATTGCTCTACTCGCGCTGTTTCCATACAGCCACAGTTTGCCTTTCAACTTCACTCTCCTGCACCTGGACAAGTCCTCATTCCTTCTCACAGCAGTGGTACAACTTGCTGCACGCAGACCACTGACTTCCCTGCTACCTACCCGCACCTGGACAAGTCCTCCTATCACAGCGGTGGTACAACTTGCTATACGCAGACCACTGACTCTCCTATTACCTACCTACACCTGGACCAAACTCCTCACCATAGCGGTGGTACAACTTGCTGAACGCAGACCACCAACTACCCTGCTTCCTACCTGCACCAGTACTATTCTTCCCATCACTGCAGTGGTACAACTTGCTGTACGCACACCACTGACTCTTCCTCCCTACCATCACCTATCCACGTCCACTCCTCGTGTCTACATTATCTTCAGCCTCCAGTTTACTGCTCCAAGTCGCTGACTTTCCTCTAACCATAGCTGCAAGTCGCTGACTTCCTCAGACTATCTCTACTTTCCTGCTGTTGTGTGGCTCCAATCATTCACCTGCCTGCTTTGAGGTGCGTGCCATAACCCCGCCTCTCTAGCAGAGTTCCATCTGGTGAAACTCGGGTAAGCAACTCCTAGTGCCCGTGACATATATATGTGTATATATATATATACTACTAATAAACCAAATATTATCTGCTCATAAATTACAGTGTAACGGTATCAATATGAATACGAATTATATAGATAACTAAATGTTGTAATGCGAGTGTGTGCGTGCGTATTTTACCGTGCGATCGCACCACGCCACGTATTACGTGGTGTACGGATCGCAATTACATGGCAAAACAATATTAAACCAATATACTTTCGTTCATCCAATTATACGACTTCGACAGTCCACCCTTTGATAGTACAATAAACTATCACCTTAAAGATGTTATATGCAGGATCTCAGTACCACGTTTCATTGTTATGTAATACAAATCCCCCTTGGTGTATGACCACGCTGTTTGTAGATCTAAACAAGTTATCATAAGTGAGAGTCTTAATCCTCTAAACGATTTCTTCTTTTACTATAGACCGTACATTTCTGGAGCTTGGAGATAACCTTTTGTATGCCCTTCAAGGGTGCAATAAAACACTTAATACATTATTTGGAAAGGTACAAGGTACAGCAGGACATGTATCAGCTACACAGAATACTCTACTACAGTTCTTCAAGTTTAACAGGTTCATCTGTCCAACGCATGTCTTTAAGCTCAGAATACATTTAAACACTTCATGTTCATCAATTGCATCATCCTATGTCTATCAATAATGTCATATACAATCTCCTTCAACTTGCGTTAATATGCACACTTCTAATAATGTCATCAGTTCTTTTCATCAACACTTGGGGGCGGGCTATTGTCTGTTCATTCTTCCCAGTCTCCCAATACTCTGGTTTAATATTGGGAGACTCCAGACTAAGGGACCTAGGTGTTGTACTTTTCCCCTAGTGACCTCCCACCATAATTTGGGTACCTCAAGAATATTTAGTGGAAAGAGAACTAATCCTACTTGATATAATCACTGAGGCACGTGAGAGCACGCCCAGCACTTTGTTTGGTCTAAAACCTTACCCTCCCAAGAATGATAATCATTCTCAAGGATGCCTGCTCAAGTCCGAATATTACTGGACTGGCATCGCTGGGTGTACCTCTTTTTTAACCATGGGGTTGCCATCCTTACAGATGTAATGCTACTCAGACAATAGCCCCTCGCACTTTCTCCAAGCTCCAAGGTTTCCAAATTTTTCTTTACCTCTGAATTGAATAGAGTAATTGGCTGGACCGATTATGCTACTAACTTCTCCTTCGTCCCCAATACCTCCTTATCATTACCTGAACCAGCCTCTGTCACCAGCTAATAATCAAAAGAATTAACCGTCCTGAGAAGAGAATGAAATGAGAGAACACAAAACCAGAAAAACTACGACTTCATGCTGGACAACTGTCTTAGCCTTTGGCTCAGGTGCTACTAACTGCATTGGAGGCCTTCCAAAACAGACTCATGAGTGCCCTTGGACCCTTCTCTGAGTGTTGGCCCCTCTGCAGTGGGTGGAATGGGCACCAGTGTGTCTCTGCTACCCTTGAAGCCGTGATGCTGGTAGCCTACGTCTGGTACCTGTCTGTCAAATAACCTGAGCCTAAGAAATTACTGCTCCACAACTTACTCTCCCGATCCAACATCCTGACAGTTAGTGTGACTTTTCAGGAAACAGTGTTTTGGACGTTCTCGGTTACTGTCTCACTATTTACCTTCTCTCAAGGTCTAACCTAGCCTCCCAGTTACAATCTCATCTCACGAGGGGTCAGGAACATTTCAAAAACTGACAGGTTAGGAGTCTGCCCAGGAGTGATCTTTTGGTAGCGGGAAAGGGCTAGTGGCCGAAGCTATCAGTCACTTCAATCAAGTTCCAACTCTTATTCTATTCAATTCGTTCTACCGAGTACCACTACTTTATGTTCACACTGGTTTATGGCTAATTGAAAGTATGTGATTTGTTACCACTACTCATACATTATACCTCTATTATCAATAACATGAATACCCCTATCATCTATTATAACTCTAGGACTATCACATTGAATAACAAAAGTTTTGAGTATGACACAGTAATACATTAGACACATTTCAATACACCTTTACCCAGACATTTTTCATTGGTACACCTGTGTATACTTGAGGATCCTGCATGGTGGTAATTGGATGACGTGTATTTGTTTTACCTGGAGGAAAACCCATCAGAAGGAGGGATATGGGATGGCTCTATTGGTCTACCTTGTCCATCTCTCCAGAGTCCACCAGACTCCTCACCACATCTCTTCACCTTCCAGACAGTTTATTCCTCAGGTAACACAAATCTTCATATATAAACCAATATGTGTATGTGTGCATGTGTGTGTGTGTGTGTGTGTGTGTGTGTTCACATTTTAAAACTAAAACAATACAACGAAAAACAAAACAAAACATAGATTTGTTAGCTGTCACATAAAACCCTGCTGTCTATTTGACAGCTATGTTCGCCCTGGTGTGACAGCCATGTATGGTCGTGTGTGTAAGTGTGGACTTTACTAGCAGCTACTTCAGTTGGTAACTGTGTCACTGTATAAAGTCCTCTATGTAGTGTCCTGATCATGTGCTGGTATTGCTATAAAACGATTTCTCAGTCACCTCAACATCGCCCCCTAGACTAGAAAAATGCTGAAGACCAATGTATATCAATCGATTTTCCCTCTGCCAATTCACATGCCATTCTCAGTACCTCACCTTCAGCTACTTGACTAAGTGGGAAGGCAAAGGGGTCTATTTCTATAACACTTTCTTCAAATATAACAGTATCCAGTACATGTCTGTCTAACAGTGAAAATATAAAACATGAAAATTCTACATTTTCTAGGGTTTCACATTATGTCGTATCTTGTGGTAAAAATCCTACTCCAATGTTCTATACAGAGATGCATATCTGTATGCCTAACTTCCAGCAATCTCCTATCCACCCTTTGTGCATCCATATAAAGGCACATTTTTGAACAGGAGGCACGAATAAAAAAACAAAACAGATATGCAATCTATAAAACATGAATCGTATTTCCACAACAGAACCTTTCTGCTTAAAATCAGCAGTTTCTATACCCATGAAAACAAAACCCCTGACTGTTTCTGTAACTCATGTTAATCTAGTGTGTGTATCTCTGAACTTGTCTTATGTAAAAAAAATAAAAATATGTCTTAGCCCCATTGTTGAGACTGTGTGAGAAAAAATGACAGCTGGATTGGACTCTAGGGGAAAATGGCTGTATTCCTTTAACTATGATCCCTCCCCCTACTTGACTAGGGGGTCTTAACTGTGCAATCCAGTGTCGTCCGTCATTTGTTCATTAAGAACTCGGTATAACATCAACTACATACCTTTTCAACGGACTTTTCCTAACTTATGATAGAGAAATTAAAAATTTACTCTTAGTGACTCATATTTTCTCTGAAAAACATAAAACGATATTTTGGAGTAAAGTATGTACATACTTCATTGTTGAATAATGATTCTCAGCCAAACAAATTATCATGAGACACTGCAGCCTAAAACAAAGAGTGTTCTATTTGTCTATTGTTAAGTTGTCTTTCAAGAGTGATTTTTTTTTTCTATTTCTCTATCCCACCCCTCTGATCACTAAGTCTATACTCCTTTTGTGTCCCCTTTATCTGTGAGAAGAAAAACAAGATAGTTATCTCAAAACAGCAAACAAAATAAACATTTCCATTCTTTACCATCGGCCAGCATTTGCTGCTATAACATGTGCGGGCAGGTGTGAGTTTTCTAGTCTATGTGAATTCCTTCTTGGATGATATCTATGTGACCCACCCCTATGTGTATTGTCACTTTCCTTTTTACAATCTCTCCTAATGTGTTCTTCTTCTCTGCAATTGTAATATCTCACTATTCTGGGTTTCCTGTTATGTGGGTTGTATGCTGGTGGTCGTGTGTGCAGTCCCTCTAGTGCTGGGATACTTACCATCATTACCCTATTACTTAGTGTCTCTTTCTGTTTATTTTTATCATGTCCTATAGCTGACTCCCTGAGAACACTTACAGTACTTCCTCTCCAGTATGGTAATGAAGTTTGCACCCTTCTTTTCAAGTTTTCCCTGAGTCCATCCATTAGAACTTTAACAGCAACCTCTCTGTAGGGTACATTATCCTTTATGTCTGATACCCCAGTGTATTTGGCCATCGCTATCAGAGCCCTGCAAAAATAGTCTGTTGCTTTTTCACTATCTTTTTGCTTGATAGTAAAAATTTTACTCCAGTCCACTATCACTGGAAAATATATGGCCAACTGTCTGATTATTTGTCTAATATTGTCCTGATTATCATCCTCGGTTAAGGATTCATCCTCCTCCAACATACAATCCTTAATGAACTTTTGTATATCAGTATTGAGAGGAAGACAGGCCTTCAACATTACTCGCCAATCATTATTAGTTGGCTCATAAACATTACCATAATATCTAATAAATTGCTGACATTTGGTCAAATCTTTCCTAGGATCAGGGAAATCAGACAAAATTGAAAATATTTCAGATCTAGTGCATGGATCACGCTTTGCTACATGTTTTAAGGGAACATCACTATCTCTGTCCGCTTTCCCATTGGGAACTGCTGTTATGCAGACAGGATGTAAGTCTACCAAATGTGTCACTCACCAAACTGTGAGTGCTTCTTCCCGTATGTTTAGGAACCGTGGCCGTCCACCAACCTGAGGGTCTGCGCATGTGCAGCCCTTTCAAACCTTCAGTATCTGTTCCTTTTAGTTAATTGGCTGATCAGGCAACACTCCCTATTTAAAGCACCTGCTGTCCATACCTCGTGGCCTGATCTTGGAGTCTCATTCCCCATGAGCCTCTGAAGGTGTTCCTGTGTTTCCTCGTGTATTCAGCCCAGCTGATTCCTGTGGTTTCCAGACCACTTCAACTCCTTTGTGGTTTCCAGACCACTTCAACTCTCCTGTGGTTTCCAGACCACGTCTACTCTCCTGTGTTTCATCGTGACTACTCTAGCTGATTCCTATCCGCTGCCTCCATGCACTACAGTTATCAGCTCACTTAAACTCTCCCGTGTTTCATCGTGACTACTCTAGCTGATTCCTATCCGCTGCCTCCGTGCACTACAGTTATCAGCTCACTTCAACTCTCCCGTGTTTCATCGTGACTACTCTAGCTGATTCCTAGCCGCTGCCTCCGTGCACTACAGTTATCAGCTCACTTCAACTCTCCCGTGTTTCATCGTGATGCTCTAGCTGATTCCTATCCGCTGCCTCCGTGCACTAGTTATCAGCTCACTTCAACTCTCCCGTGTTTCATCGAGACTGCACCAGCTGATTCCTATCCGCTGTCTCCATGTTCAACAGTTTAAGCTTACCTCAACTCTCTCGTGTTTCATCGTGACTGCACCTGCTGATTCCTATCCGCTACCTCCATGTATCTGCAGTGTCCTGCTTATTGCTACTCTCCAGTACCCCTCGTGTCTGCAGCCAGCTGATCCGCTCTCCGTGCTTCTACAGTGTTCCTGCCTGTGTCAACTCGCCTGTTTGCATTGGATCAACGCTCCGCTGCTGTCTTCTCTGCCATACCACTTCTACTCTTCAGTTATCTCCAGGCGACCAGTCCTATATACTACTGCTTCCTGAGTATTGTTTCCATCATTGCTGGTCTACCTACCTGTGCGCTGCACCTACTTGGATTCCGCTTCCATTTCCCTGGGACCTCGCATCCTGCCGGCCTCCTGCCGCTCAGGTATCCCTGCACTCTGTTCTGACAGCCTGCTCTTCTGAACCACGGTATGCATACTTATCATTGACTGTGCTCGTGTATTGCATACCTTGCTGGACTGAGTTGTTCTTCTCTGGAGTTGCCTATCCACTGAGACTATTGCCATCGTTTGATTGTGTTACCTTGTAGTCTGGATAGTTCCTGTGACTTTGTATATTTGTACAGTGCTGCTCAGTTATTAATACTTTGTGCATATCATCGTGGGATCAAGTTCAGTGTGCCCGTGTATACTCTGCATTACATTTATCTACCCGTGCTCCTCCTCACATATATATTTCAGTGGTACAACTTGCTAGAGGCAGACCACTGATTCCTGTTCCCTGTGTCACCTGTTTCCAGTATCCTTCCACATAGCAGTGGTACAACTTGCTAACGCAGACCACTGACTCTCCGGATACCTCCACCTGGATTCCATTCCTTCACCTAGACAGCGGTACAACTTGCTAAATGCAGACCGCTGACTCTCATCACCTCCTCGTTATTTCTGGACATTCCTCCTCACTATAGCAGTGGTACAACTTGCTATCCGCAGACCACTGACTACCCTCACGTTTCCTTTGTCCATTCAGTTCCTCGTGTACTATTACCTATATATTACCAGTGCTGCTAGTCATAGACTTTCCACGAGCATTCTCTACCATCTGCTGTCTCCTGTTCCGTGATCCCCCCGCTACCAGAGTACCATATTACCACCTATATTGCTCTGGTAAGTCCATCACCTGGTGATCCCTGGGTAAAGACTCCTAGTGCCCGTGACAGTAAGATCAGGCCATGACAGACCCAGATTCGGAACCTACAGCTAAAGAAATGCTGCAGCATCTGGTCACCCATATGGAGCAACAGGATGCTCGCCAACAGCTGTTATTGCAATGTTACCAGGCGTTAGCCTCCCAAGGAACATCTGGACAGAATATCACAGCTAATGCTGATGCTCCTGTGCTTTCCTCCGTTTCCCCAGTGCCATCCCAGGTGTCTACGGCTTCCACGCTTCACCTGCCTACTCCGTCAAAGTATGATGGAGACCCCAAAACTTGTAGGGGTTTTCTCAACCAATGCTCAGTTCATTTTGAGCTCCAACCTCAAAATTTCTCTACTCATCGTTCCAGAGTGGCCTATCTTATTTCATTGTTTTCTGGACAAGCTCTGGCATGGGCTTCCCCTCTGTGGGAGAGGAACGATCCAGTATTACAGGATAGTGCCAAATTTATTTCTATGTTCCGAAGTGTATTCGATGAACCAGGTTGTGTAATCTCCGCTGCTTCCAGAATTCTCCGTTTACGTCAGGGTTCTCGTACAGTAGGCCAGTACGTCATTCAATTTAGGATATTAGCCTCTGAACTTCAGTGGAACACTGAAGCCTTAATTGCCGCCTTCTGGCAGGGGCTCTCCGATAAAATTAAAGATGCACTGACTACCCAAGAGCTACCTACGTCATTAGAAGATTTGATTTCCCTCTGCCATCGTGTAGACATGAGGTTTCGTGAAAGGAAATCTGAAAAAACAACTTCAGTTAAAGCACCTCTTCGCTCAACCCCTCAACTTCGTCCAGCTTTATCTCCTGTGATCCCCATGGAGATTGGACGTTCCAAATTAACTTCTGAGGAGAGGAATCAAAGAGTAAAGAATAGACTTTGTATCTATTGTGCTGATTCCACACATTTGCTCAAATCATGCCCTAAGAAATCGGGAAGTGCCAGGCCCTAACTAGTTCTGGAGAGGTGAAGTTAGGGTCCCTGGAGTCCTCTCCTTGTTCTACGAAATTAAAAGTCTGTGCTTTTGATGTTTCAATTTCCTTTGCTACCAAATCCTTTAAGTCCCAAGCACTTATTGATTCTGGAGCTGCGGGAAATTTTATTTCTGAATCCCTCGTGAATCAATGGTCCCTACCAGTGATTACTTTGAAGACACCTATTACTGTGACTGCTATCGATGGATCACACATTGTCAATGGTCTCATCACCCAGAGTACGTCTCCAGTAACCCTTCAAATTGGTGTATTACACCAAGAAGAAATTTCATTTCTAATTCTTCCTGTTACTACAAGTCCGATTGTATTAGGCCTTCCATGGCTTCAACGTCACTCTCCCCAGATTGATTGGCACACTTCTCAAGTTACGTCTTGGGGAGCTGAATGTCATCATCGTTGTCTCTCTCAAGTTGTTCCATTCAAAATACAGCAGTCGTCTATTCCACCAGGTCCACCAGGTCTCCCTCCACAGGATCCTTCATCTACGGATCTGTGCGATAAGTTCAGTCTGAACGCCTTCCTCCTCATCGGGCGTTCGTGACGTCCTCGGACGTTGAAGATGCATCTCAGGAGTCATCTTCAAAAAGTCAAGTGCTTGTGGTTTACGGTCACCATCCGTCTTTTCCGGAATTTCCTGCCCTCCCTCCCACCCAAGTTCCTGCTGTAGAGACTGTTTGTCAGACCTTCAAACATATGTGGTCTCAGGTCAAAACCTGTTTAAAGAGAACATCTGCCAAATATAAGTCTTTTGCAGATAAAAAGAGGCGGGCTATTCCACCACTGAAAATTGGAGATCGTGTCTGGTTATCCACCAAAAATATTCGTTTGAAGGTCACATCTATGAAATTCGCTCCTCGTTTTATTGGTCCGTATAGGATCATTCAGGTGATAAATCCAGTTTGTTTCAAACTTCTACTTCCTAAGAATCTCGTATTTCCAACGCCTTCCATGTATCCTTGCTCAAACCTCTCATCATCAACCGGTTCTCGGTCCCTCCTTCAGCACCTCAGCCAGTTCAAGTTCATCAGGAGGAAGACTTTGAGATTACGCACATATTGGACGCAAAAATTTCCGAGGAGTTCTTCGTTTCCTCGTTCATTGGAAGGTCTTTGGTCCTGAGGAGCGTTCATGGATCAAAGCTGAAGATCTCAACGCTCCAGCTCTTCTTAAGAAGTTTTATTCCAAATTTCCGGACAAGCCCGGTTCCAGGTGTTCTGTGCTTACCTTTAAAAGGGGGGGTACTGTCACTCACCAGACTGTGAGTGCTTCTTCCCGTATGTTTAGGAACTGTGGCCGTCCACCATCCTGAGGGTCTGCGCATGTGCAGCCCTTTCAAACCTTCAGTATCTGTTCCTTTTAGTTAATTGGCTGATCAGGCAACACTCCCTATTTAAAGCACCTGCTGTCCATACCTCGTGGCCTGATCTTGGAGTCTCATTCCCCATGAGCCTCTGAAGGTGTTCCTGTGTTTCCTCGTGTATTCAGCCCATCTGATTCCTGTGGTTTCCAGACCACTTCAACTCCCTTGTGGTTTCCAGACCACTTCAACTCTCCTGTGGTTTCCAGACCACGTCTACTCTCCTGTGTTTCATCGTGACTACTCCAGCTGATTCCTATCCACTGCCTCCGTGCACTACAGTTATCAGCTGACTTCAACTCTCCCGTGTTTCATCGTGACTACTCTAGCTGATTCCTATCCGCTGTCTCCGTGTTCAACAGTTCCAGCTTACCTCAACTCTCTTGTGTTTCATCGTGACTGCACCTGCTGATTCCTATCCGCTACCTCCGTGTATCTGCAGTGTCCTGCTTATCGCTACTCTCCAGTACCCCTCGTGTCTGCAGCCAGCTGAACCGCTCTCCGTGCTTCTACAGTGTTCCTGCCTGTGTCAACTCGCCTGTCTGCATTGGATCAACGCTCCGCTGCTGTCTTCTCTGCCATACCACTTCTACTCTTCAGTGATCTCCAGGCGACCAGTCCTATATACTACTGCTTCCTGAGTATTGTTTCCATCATTGCTGGTCTACCTACCTGTGCGCTGCACCTACTTGGATTCCGCTTCCATTTCCCTGGGACCTCGCATCCTGCCGGCCTCCTGCCGCTCAGGTATCCCTGCACTCTGTTCTGACAGCCTGCTCTTCTGAACCACGGTATGCATACTTATCATTGACTGTGCTCGTGTATTGCATACCTTGCTGGACTGAGTTGTTCTTCTCTGGAGTTGCCTATCCACTGAGACTATTGCCATCGTTTGACTGTGTTACCTTGTAGTCTGGATAGTTCCTGTGACTTTGTATATTTGTACAGTGCTGCTCAGTTATTAATACTTTGTGCATATCATCGTGGGATCAAGTTCAGTGTGCCCGTGTATACTCTGCATTACATTTATCTCCCCGTGCTCCTCCTCACATATATATTTCAGTGGCACAACTTGCTAGAGGCAGACCACTGATTCCTGTTCCCTGTGTCACCTGTTTCCAGTATCCTTCCACATAGCAGTGGTACAACTTGCTAACGCAGACCACTGACTCTCCGGATACCTCCACCTGGATTCCATTCCTTCACCTAGACAGCGGTACAACTTGCTAAACGCAGACCGCTGACTCTCATCACCTCCTCGTTATTTCTGGACATTCCTCCTCACTATAGCAGTGGTACAACTTGCTATCCGCAGACCACTGACTACCCTCACGTTTCCTTTGTCCATTCAGTTCCTCGTGTACTATTACCTATATATTACCAGTGCTGCTAGTCATAGACTTTCCACGAGCATTCTCTACCATCTGCTGTCTCCTGTTCCGTGATCACCCCGCTACCAGAGTACCATATTACCACCTATATTGCTCTGGTAAGTCCATCACCTGGTGATCCCTGGGTAAAGACTCCTAGTGCCCGTGAGAAAATGACTATGTTCTGAACTAGTTGCTGAAATTGCTTCTGCAGTACAATGGATGTCTCCCCCTGTGTTAACCTTTACATTATTCCCACCACTTTCAGCCGCTGCCCCTGCTGGTGGGATCGTTCCTTCTCTTTGTCCTGAAACATTACTTTTAACATTACTTAAAACAACATACAAGTTACTAGTTACAGTTTTTACATTTTTGGTATTGGCTGTAATATCCGCCGCGACCGAATTTGTCGCGGGCGTGTTTGCGCTCAGTTCGCCACGCTTAGCACTGCACACTTCCGGAATGCTTGTTTCCGGTACGCTTACTTCCGCTGAACACGCGTTTCCTTGCCACGTGTTCCCTTCTTGTTGCCACAATTTTAAACAGTCATCATGTTCAATTCTCATTTTTGTTGATTTAATCAACCGCACTTTATCTCTAACATTATTTAACACCTCTGAGTCAAGAGTACCTATGTTTGGGAAAGGTTTCACACACTCCCGGGTCATCTTGACCCATTTGTCGCTGTATGCCGTTGCATACGCACCGTATTTGTTATACATCACATACTTCGCCTAACCAACCGGCCATTCATTAGGCAGTACAACATGAAATATCTCTAGCGTTTGCTTCGTATCCATTGTAAAAACAACCTATTTCTCAACGCTATGCAAAACAGAACCTACTAGAGATTTTTATCTTTGGACGGTTTCAACAGGTACGTCCCCTTAAAAATATCAATGCCTTTCCTAGTTTGAGTACTTTACCACTGTTAGCACCCGATATCAATCACGAATATCAGTGGTTGCAGCGTATTTCCTCCCACATCTCCCAAGTCGCAATCACGGCTGCACTAAATCAACCATGCGGTCCGATCGCACCGCTTATGGATACTAACTATCAGTAAGCTTTGCGATTAATATTTGGGAATGCCGCGAAAACCTGTTATTTCCGCTTCGAGTATGCCATGCATACTCTGTGGTGTCTCTTTATCACCTGCTCTTATTAGAACATAACACCACTCACACAAAGGTCTCTTTATATCCTGCTCACCCGGTGAACAGAACCTTTGTTGTCAGGTCACCTTTTTATCGTGCCCCGTCAGACACACCTGAACCAAAGCGCTATCAATTTTAAATAGTTCCACACTGCCCTCCCAATACTCAATCAAGGCCCTGCCATGCGGTCCAACCGCAGATACTCAGAGATTTTTGTTATCTGTGAACATCGTGATTAGTATTAGGCACACGTGTAAAAACCTATAGTTGCCTATTATACTTTTGCCTTTATGTATAAATAACATTCACATACACACACATAACCTTTGTTTTCGGTACAGAAAATAAATTTCCCAAACAATGGCACTATCCTTTCAGAGATTTTACCAAGTGATTACACTATGCATAGATAACAAACTATGATCATGACTGTTTACACACGTGGCAACAATACCGGAAGTACACATACTTTATGCAGGAAGTACACATACCTTATGCAATGCTATACCCTTTAAAACGCAAAACGACAATAAAAAGAAACATTTTTCTTTCTTGTCCCTAGATTCTAATTAGCGTTCCTTCAGTCTATGCAACAACGGACATTCGGTTTCGCAACACACAGTGAACCACAGGTCTTAAACACATTGCGTTCTTTCCCGTTATGCGACGCGTCCGCCAATCCACCCTTTGTTGAGGAACCGAATACCGTGAGCATTGCATACCTGCCGATAACGTAACTCCTAAACTGACGAGCCCCCAATTATTAAAGTAATTTTATCGTTTTAAAATAAGCATTGCCCAATCAATTGTATGTGTTTCAAAAGCACGAAGTGATTTATTTTAGCAGATGTAAATAGTCAACAATTCAATACATTATTATATTATGATAAAGTACAGTACAGCCAATACCAAAAGATAAATACATACCGATGCTATCGCATGCGCTTGCTGCGCACCCCCGGGACCCGGTGGACAGTATATCTGTTAGAATACTGTGTCAGAGTTGACTGAGAGCCAGGGAGTGTGCAGCTATGATTATATACAGTACAGTTACACAGTGAACAATAGAGATGACGTAGATTGTTTCTATAGGTCCAGACGTTGGGTGGGTCCAGGGTAAACAGATCATAGGTAGATTCAATCTAAGGAATCCAAAGGTGGGGGTCGTCTCTCCAGGGGGTCTGCTCCTTTCATAGCCAGCATCATACAAAGGATTATTCCCTAATATCAATAACTAAAGTATGCAATGTGCGATTTCTTCGCCGACTGCACTGGACAGCTGCTGATGAATAGGGTTTCAGTATGATACCAGACATGCCACCTTTCTCACAACCTGAACCATATATATCACTGAAGCGTACATATAATCATTATATATATATATATATATGTGTATATATATATATACTACTAATAAACCAAATATTATCTGCTCATTAATTACAGTGTAACGGTACCAATATGAATACGAATTATATAGATAACTAAATGTTGTAATGCGAGTGTGTGCGTGCGTATTTTACCGTGCGATCACACCACGCCACGTGTTACGTGGTGTACGGATCGCAATTACACGGCAAAACAATATTAAACCAATATACTTTCGTTCATCCAATTATACGACTTCGACAGTATGTATCAACAAGTTAACCCGTGCATGATACTCATGCATTCTAGTCAAATCAAGCTACTTAAGGTGTTAAAAAGGTTCTTGTCATGCATTTGGGGCTAGGCCAGGCCTCCTCAGGGGAAGAGCGTTACCTCCCGACGTAAGCGCCCTTTTTTGTCCACATGTCACCACCTCATCATTCTTCTCCATCACCTCATCCTTCATCTTCATCGCCACATCCTTAATCTCCATCGTCTTACTGTTCTAAAACCTCTCGATACACAACATTTCTGCTAAACACCTTATCGCTGTGCTCAATCAGTCTTCCTTGAAGGGCAGTATTCATAACCTGCACTTTCACATCACTGCTTCTCCGTACTCGTGAAAATGCGACATACAATTGTCCATGACCAAACACAGGCTCTGGTAAATAAATACCCACACGGTCAAAAGTTTGAGCCCTCAACTCGTAAATTAAGCCTTTACTACCCCTTCCACGGGGGAAAGGGGGGATGATGGAAGTTAACTGACTTCACTATTATAATTTTTTTGTCAATTAATGTCAGTATACCAAATTTCAGGTCAATTGGATGAGCCCTTTCTGAGAAAATAGTTTTTTCCACACACACACACACACACTAACACACGCCGCTAGGCTTATATATATTAGATGTTGTCTTAAAAAATGATGTTGCATGGGATGGGAGGGCACTGACACACTACCCGACCTTACCCTTACATGCCAACTAACAAATAGTGACAAAAAAGACAACTAGTGGCCGGAACCACCAGCCACAGCACTTTGGCCCGTTTGCCGGGAAGCATGACATCTGAATACGCCACTATAAAAGCCATGAGAGTCAGATGCAGACTAAAAATGGAGGGTGAGCAAACACGTCTCCAGTGTCAAGAAATAAATAAAGCATGGGGTTTATTGCTTCTAGTGTTCTACCTGCTTCTTTGTGGAAACGATACGAGCTGCAATCAAATCAGTAGAATATTTGTGTTTTCTAGATAATTCTTCACATTTTGGTTTTATTTATAATCATAACGGCAGGATTGTGTGATCAATCATTCCAAGTATGTAAAATGTGATATTTTTAAAACAGGTGTCTTGTTATTGAAATGACAGCTGTCTGAGCCTTTCTATAGTAATGAACCCAAAGGAAAGGAGCTGTATCTGAAATGTTTTGTGAATGCTAATGAAGCAGTGATATTGCAAGTGCATTCCTGGCATGTACAAAGCCCCTCTGACTGACACCGGATGACAATAACCCACTTGCAGAACAACCACTTACTATCCAGTGACAGGGCTGCACTAAAGATGTCATTCAGCCTGCTAAACTGTAGTGCTAAGCTTCCAAGCTTGTCAGTCTCTTATGCACAGAAACTGCTGCCTATTACTTTCCTGAGTATGGGGATAAAATCCAGACAACCACGCTTTAACATCTGAATTTCTTTCATTGGAGACGTCACAATATTGTACATCAGATCTTTGTTAAACAATTATTATTGTTAATATTTAAAGTAAGAGATAGTAAGACATTGAATTTATTGAATATTCAGAACACTACAAACAGTTTACCTCTATTTATCTCTATGACATACAGCCACCTGTGGAAATATAATATAGTTATATTTATATGATCCATTCCTAACATTACCATGAATGATATAGATTGAGAAAATGGGCACTTATGAGACAACCTTTGCGGAAGTCCCAACTCTGAATATAACTGGATTTACAAAATTAAGTTCTCCGCTTTAGATTATTTCTTATATATTTGTAGGGAAACAATAAGTACTTTTTTTTTACCTTTGTTATAATTAGTTTATAGTGTTAGATGTATATTACCATTTTTTTTATTAGTTGTTAGACAATTTCGCATTCTTACACACAACGTTACCTGTAGCTGACATTTTTTTTCCTCTTTCGTGAAGTTTTATTACACAATACCACACATATTTATTACATCACATTGAACTCATGGTATCTGTATTCAAATTTCACCTTTTGTTCACCATCTGTAGATAGGAACCCGACAACACATTATTCTGGAGGTTATTTACGAATTCGAAGAATTTAGTTGTGCAGCTTTTTATATTTTGCACAAAAGCATCTTTTTGAACATCATGGCACTGATACAGAGCTGGCCGCAAAATGACAGTAAAATATAGGTTGTTGGGTTTTTTTTTTTAAAAAAAAAAAAAGCATGGAAAACTAGTGTATTTTCACCCATGCACACATCTCGAGATGTATTCGCCTGTGCATCAACACCATATGTACCTGGTTTACCATAAGTCATCATTATCAGTAAGTATTTGCACATGCTCTCTAGAAGGTCAAGAGATGCACCTCCTAACAGGTGTATATGTGTGTTTCGACAGGTCTGCATGAGCCACATGCCTTTACTGTACTCTGTACACCCCTTCCCTGTGTGGTATCTGAGGGTGCAGGCAGGCGTAGGTGCCAGAGAGTTGCACAAGTCTGCATAGGAGCATGTACAAGTGCACAGCGTTTTTTGGGCATGCGCACAGAGATATAATACGCAAACTGGCGTACGTCCCTCTCTGCATCAGACCCATGTACATAAACTAGTGCATGTCCCCATTGTGATATATAATAGCTAGTTTGGTGTTTGATAGACTTGTGGTCTATCATAAAAATGTGCATAGGTGCTGTCTTTAAAGGTTTATTTATAGTTTAAAAGACAAACCTTGTGTTAGATCTTAGCCTCCTAAGTGGTGTGTGCACATGATTTTAACTGCACTTCTGAAGCACAGATGTAGGGACTCACAAAAATGAAACCCCTTGATGTTGGGTTGTGAGGTTATATGTTTTAATCGAAATATGAACCAACACTTCCAGCATGGTATCTGGTTTGACCACTTTATAGAAGCTCTTATGCAACCCAAATGAAATCTAAAGCAAACTATGACTTAAATATACCCATCAGCAAAAATCAAAAGGCATTAATACTAAATAACACATCCCTGCACCTGATGGTAGCAGAACTTGGCAACGGACTCGGTTCTTCAATACTGAGGCGATTTTGTGACCACTCGCCAATCTCTGTGAGTTTGATACAGGGCCATTCAACACAGACCCTAACAATAGAACACACAGCCAGACTGTAACCCAACTGAATACGACCTCAAATTGACTTGTAGTTCAAACATTCCCTTGCATATAAAATTAAGCGGCACAGATACATTTCTCAGAAAGTGAGATAACTCTTCCTGATCTCTTTTAGAGGCCTGATCAGATTAACACCTGATGTAACTGAGGGCCCTGGGTTGTGGCTTACATTAATTGACCTATATTTAACCAGACCAAACCCAGCTCCAAATTAGGAGTGACGTGAAGAGATGTATCTACACAAGGATGAATTCACTCCTGAATCCTACCGCTATAGACTCTCGCCATTACAGGACCTGGTACTTCAATCAAAATATCTCTAAAAACATCCAGAGATAATGCCTCCCATTCTACCTTACTTCATTAAAGGCAACCACTTACTGCTCTAACCTGTGGTCTACCTGTGTGTATCCACTTTTTGCTTGCTTGTCCGATATCAGCATCAGTCTCTATTTAAGAATAGGAAGGTGACAGTAACTCAAATAACAATGTGTTACAATAATAGTACCACCCAACCTGGGTACTACCCAATACTACCCTACCTGGGTAGTGTTGCTAACCATGTGTGTCCCTTTATGGTTATAGTCTATCTATCTAATGGTTACTTACAGCAGGATATCGCACCATTTCACAAAGCACACACATGCTATCACGTCAACATGGACCAGAATATCTAAGGAATGTTTCCAGCCCCTTGTTGAATCCATGCCATTAGTAATTCAGGCTGTTCAGGCCACTGAGTATAGAACCGTAGAGGAATGTTTGCAGAGTTGCAATGTGTCATTAAATTTACAGACGCTATTTAGCCACTGATTGCTGCTTTCACATCCAATCAATTATACACAATTAATGCATACTATGCCAAAATAAACCATATTGTTATCATTAATTAAAATCTTTAACCTATTATTATTTATAAAAAAAACATTCAAACTATACAAATAATTAATTATATATTACAAGTGCATTAAATCATATTACAATCAATATGTCAGTAATTTAACTAGATATACATAATTTTATCTTAAAATATAAATAATACCCCTAATAACCATATTATAATTCTAAGCAATACAAACATAAATACAAGTTAAATTAAACTTTCCAGGGCAAAAACTGATTATTTGGGACACTAACCCAAACTTCCAGCCCTAAAGACCAAGACAATACCACTAGACTATAAGTAGTCGTTTAAAGATGTGTGCTTTAAGAGCTTATTTTAGTCTTCTTAAAAAAGCACAAATAAAAACATCTATAACATTTTTTATAAGGAAAAACCCTAATATAATCTAAGAACAGAAACCAACTTAGATCTGGAATTATAACTTGCCCCAGCCTATCTCTTATACATTATTAAGTTCTATTGAGTCATTGAGGCTGTCTGACTATAAAGACTTGAATTCAAAAATCCAGAAAGCCTCACGTATACAAAGGTGTTGTAATTTGTCACCTTGACAGATAGACCCACGGGATGTATGATGTATTTGAAAATGATTTGACACTCCATGTGAAGAAAACTTTTTAAAAATGTTTAGTTTGAGTTCTGATAATCTTACAATAAGGGTGTGAGTTATACAGCCCACATTATATTCAGTGCTTCTTTTCTTGGTTTTCTGGTTTATTTTCAAAGCAGCCTTGATTTAGAAGCTGTCAATATTTATTAGTTTATGAATTGTAACTATTTAATTTTTGGGGATATTGAATAGGAATATTTGTGCCAGTACTTTATTCAATTGAGTGTGCTAACACCATAAGATTAGCACCTAGTGTATTTGTTTCTGTATTTTGACAATATTTGGAAGAGGGAGACAACAGAACTGGAAGAGAGGCTGGATGTGAGGAATAAAGCAGTGGGTGGAGTCATGTGTAACACCAAGGTAGCGGGCTTGGGAGACTGAGGAAATTGTGTTACTGACTGTGAGGGGGGTATGTAATGGCTCTTAGTTTTCCAACTGAATGGTTTGCCCCAAAGCAACCTTATACATCAGCCTGGCTTCCCAGGTACCCCCTTAGTGAGTATAAAATTGCCTTGACGAAGCTCTTAGCGAAACGCGCATTGGCGTTAGCTGAGCTCACTGTGGTTTATCCGATAAACATTATTATTTGTTGAGCTTTATACTTGTTATCTCTTCCAATAGTACAGGCATTATGCGCTGGGCATAGTTTTAGGTAGCTAGAGAGTATCATACATTTATTGCATGAACATATGCCACAATAACTCTCAAGGAGGGCAACATGGGACTCCCTCAAGTACCTGAACATTAATACAATAGCAGGTCAACTGTATGATACAGACATCCTCTAGTAGGTAGCCTGACAAAATGCACAGCTGAACTTCAGCGCTATATTAGTAGCAGAAAAGAGGCGTTTTAGAACTATTACTGTTTGGGGAAATAGCACCTAACCTATCCAGTCACATAATAGTACTGGGGAGTTGGTTATGAATGAACTTGACTACATTAAAATATATGCCCAACAAGCTATATATATAGTTCTCAGTGCCACCCCTGAGTGATATTTGTGAGGAGAAACATAGTTGTAGGAATGGACACATAGTGTCGTATTGACTACATATACCTACACATCAATAAGGATCTAACCCAGTATAAGGAGATATCATTATACCATATATATTAAACGCTGTGATCCTATTTGATGAATTTAACATCTCTACAGCTCATTTACAATTCGTAGTTATTGACACACAGTGAGACAGCACAGTCGTTTTTTTACTACTTATTAACAGTTCTATTCACCGAGTTTATTTGGTTCATTTAATCATTCACTCAAGTTTTTAAATTATTTCGCTTAAGATTATCCTTCTACTTTAATAAAGATATTTCCTTTAACAGCATTTCATTGACATATAGAAAAGAGTGCCCTTTATACACTTTTTCTCTCCCTCTTCTCCTTTTTGAAATGAGTATAAAATCTACTAGACAATGAATGCATAAAGTAAAGTCCCTTATTGTAATACACAACATGCAGAGATTATAGAAATTGACATAAATCAATGCAAGTGGGTCATCACACTGCCTCTAACATAAACCTCTGCCAGGAAAGAGTCACCACTAACCAATTACACTGTCCCACATTCTTCCACTCCCTTAATAGCTCGGTAGGGACCCAATCCAATGCCACCACGCTTTTGGCAGGCCCACAAAGAGATAAGACTTGCGGAGGCTACCTGTCACTGTGCTAGCATATCCCAGGAAAGAACCACTTGGCTGGGGTAGCAATCAAAGACACACCCCGTCTGGCTAAGTCGTTTAGCCCTGAGAGGACTGGTAGTAAGGTGCAAGCTGAAGTCAAATGATTGCAGAAAATTGAATAGTGATGGAAAAAAGCCAAAGTCAAGGGATTGGAGAAGGTAGATTAGTGGGGGACGAAGGTGACTGCGAAATCCGAAACAAAACTTTTGCTTCTGCAACAGTTTGATAGAACTGAGGGGTTTTGTAAAGGCTAAAAACAGGTGATATAAATGTTCTGACTGAATTGACCTTTCACTGCAGGTTTGATTGCAATTTAAGAAAAGCTGTGTGGTGAGAAGACTAGTTAGATTATTGTTCTTAGCAGAGTGTCGATTACAAGAATTGAGAGGTGACATTGTGAACTGTTTTCGACAGCTGTCATCTGGAGCTAGTGTTGAATCCTCACACTTCCACGGTCCAGTAGCATGTACAATGCACTGAAAAGTCCAGTCAGAACTTTCCAAGCAAGATCCACTGTTTGAGGGGGTTAAGCTGTTTTTTATGCCCTGCTTAGATCCCAAACTAGTGTGGCTTCAGCAGGACAGTTCCAAGATGACTCTCCTATCCAAGATTGATGTTCACTTACCAGAGGGGCTGACCACTGGCCTCCCATAGTTGTCAGGTAACCCTGCGGTGAGAGTCTAGCTGGACAAGAAAATTATATTAAAATGATATAAGAAGAATGATTAAAATGGTATATTTTCCTAAAATAATGTATTTATTTCAATCCTTATCATTAATCATTAAATAAAAATATAAGCTTTTTAACTCATCATTTTGATCAAACTACAGCAACCTAAATCCAACTGGGGTATTAATCTACCCAATGTATTTTATTATAATTATGCAGCTCTCATACTTGAGGGACTGGATCCACAGTCTAGATACCTATGCCCACACTTCTTTGGAAAACAGCCCACTCACAGACACTAACCTAGAGTATTTTCTACACTAACGTAGCCAGGAACTCTCCCAATAAGTCCTTGACATGCCTCTCTTTAGCAATACCCATAAAATCTGGCATATTATCCAACATCAATGTGGATTAAATGCCCAGATATTCATTCATCTCCCTACATAACCCCAGATGGTATATCACCTGAATGGTGAGTTTTGAGTTCTAAATTCTGGATTCCATCCCGGTTCGCATCAGAGTTAGGATGGGTGGAAGGGGTTGTGGGTTTGGACTTGCATTAGCTGTCTCTGCAATAGGGAGCAAATCAATTCTTCAGATGTGTATACACCAAACCCAAATCACACCTTATATTAAACTCTTTAATTATACATTACTCCATGTCTTCCAAATGGACTGGTGGAGACATCATTAACCAAAGAGAAGCATGCCAAAATCTTTTTGGAACATGGAAGAGCTTTATCCATACTCTTCCTTCAACCACCAAAAATCAGCTCCAGAGATGCATTACAGAACTCAATATGGTGTGAAATAGGGATTCTAAAAGGACCCACACCCCCCAATTCAACCCTAACTAGACATCCAATGGTTCCTTTTTCTCTAAGGGTCGACCTGCATCATTCATCATATCTCTATCTACAAGATGTCTAGAAATAATTTAATAATAATAATTTAAAGGTAACATCAGATATGTACTAGTCACACTTTTGTGCAAATGTAATAACACGGATGTAATGTAATATTGTGTTGTCAAGTCAAGACTCATCGTTACCTGCATTGGTTTTATCAAGGATAAATTTACCATATCACATTTAATGCTTCAATCAACATAATGACTTAAAAAATTTAAGAACCAATACCACATATTTCTATTGTTCTAGGTTTACTCAGATATATATATATATATATTGTGACAGGCCCCGCTGCTGCTGAAGCACACAACTTCTTCCATTTTATGCAGTTTTAATGTCAGGTTGGTAAGTGTATTTGAAACCATACGGACTTCACACCGTTTCTTGAGACCCTAAACGCTAGCTCCCCAAAGGCCAGCTCTCTAAAGACCAGCCAGCTTCTCCAGCGTTGGTTTCCCTGAGCAATGAAACAAGCAAGGTTATATACATGACACTCCTCCCACAGCCCTAGCTTGATGGGCAGGTGACACACTCACCTTCCCTTTAAGAGGAAACTCCCATCAGTGGTTCTGTTTGCCATGACACAGACACACCCTGTCTGTTTGCTGGGGGGAAGGACATTTCTAACTATGTAAACCCACCTTTTTCTTAAAGCCTTTCAGTCTCCCACTTAATTTCCTACCTTATCTTCTGCCTTCATCCCCCTACTCTCCCTCTCTCCCCTGCGTCTCTCTGTCTGTCCACCCCTCCCCTTAGATTGTATGCTCCTCTGAGCAGGGCCATCTCTCCTCCTGTTTCCACCACTTTTAACTCTGCTCTCCAGCTACTTAGCCCTACTCCTCGAGGGTCCTCCACCCCACTTCCACTCTCGCTCCCTCCTCCCCCCTCTGGGGGTCTCCCTGTCTACCGCGCCCTCCTTCTTGGGCCAGGTCATTTGCGGATCCTCCCTCCCCCTTCCCCGCCCTCTCTAGCTGTGCATTGAGCTTACTGAGTTACTGTGCTTACTGTTTACTGTACTGTGCTGTCTCCCATTGTATTGTAATTCATTTGTCCCTGTACGGCACTACAGACACCTTGTGGCGCCTTATAAATAAAAATTAATAATAATAATAATAATAATAATAATAATAATAATGTAAGTTACACCAAACTCTAAACTATCATTTGTCACACATAGGTCTTTATCTTTAAACTAGGTGCATTGCTGCTTGTATGTTTCCTCTGCATCTTGCCAAATGAATACCTCCCCTTGTTACTATATATATATATATATTATAAACCATATGTCTCTAGTGCTAGTTTTATGAACTTTCTTATTCATCCCACCAAAACCAAAATGGCCCAAGTGGAGTACTATATTTCCAACACCATCCGGGAAAGTGGGGAGGGTTGGATTTGAAAGTAGAGTGGAGGATGAGCCAGAGGTAGGGTATCACGATCTGCCTCTGTCTGCAGTACATCATCTCCTCTTGGAATGCTGCTTTGACTGTACCAGATCCTGCTGCAAGGGATTAAGCCTTTTGTCCTGGATCCTGAACACATGTGCCTGGTCTTTTTAGTCTGCCTTTTCCTTTTCCAGTTCATCAATTGTTAGCTGAAACCAGTCTCACTCTCAGTACTCCTGTAATCTGTAGCTGATTGATGTCCTTGTATCAGACTCCTGCTTGGCTTATCATTTTGTACCTATTTTCTGTGACCCTTACATACTCTTTCCTCACTTTGCTTCTGCTTCCTCTTTGGTACCATTGTGGATCTTCCAGTTTCTGACATTGGTTTGCTGACAATCTTCCTGTGTACTCCTGTGGATTCTCCTGCTTTCACCTGTGGATTATCTGGTATCTGCTATAGCTGCTACTGGTGCAGTACTCAGTTCCTGCTATCTCCTGAGGATATTCCACCATCCAGCTTCTGCTCCCAACAGCTACTCCCAATATCTGCTACCATTGTATTATTAATGTCATTGAACTCTGAAACTGGTGCCTGTACTGCCTATGGACTTATACTAGCTGTATTTTCCATTGCCTGCATCTCAATTTTTAACTTGTGTGATCCTTGTTTTTGATAAAGAACTCTGTTTTCATTTTCAACAACTATCCATGGTTTGCATACTGGGAACCCTGACATAGACACTGAAGAAGCTGTTGTATAGTGGAAAGTGAATAAAAAAGAACTGTGTCGTGAAGTTCAACTGAGTGAACTACAGGGACAGCTGAATAAACATATCATATTTAGGTACAAATCAGCATTAGATCTCTTTTTGCTATATTTTCGTAACAGTTTGACTTGAAAATGGAAGCAGCAGGTTTAATGCTGCACGAGTGAACAATGTTATGTTTGTTAAGTGGAACATTTTTGTTTGCAAATATATTTCTTATTAACACGTGATAGGTTCTGATTGGGATACTAAGAAATTGGTTCAGGATTCTTTTGAATGAACTTGATTTGTATAGAGAATTTGAGCTTACAGACTTATAAGAAAGTGTTCATGGTATAAAACTGACACTTCAATCAGGTTAACAGGTAAATGTTATCTGTACTTCATTATTGGCCCATTGTAATAAATAGGCACTTACATAACCCTACACAATTCTCCATGTGCCATAATTAAAGATGAGCGGGCTTGGATTTCGCTAATCCGAGCCCACCTGAACAGTGCGGATCCGACGGGATCCGAGCACTGTTCGGGTACTTCCAGCCGCCAAAGGAATCCAAAACGAGGCTATGACATCCAAGTCTTGCGTCGGATCTCGCGAGACTCGGATGTCATAAATGCCCCCCTCGCGGCCGCCATCTTCATTCTCCCTGCGATCACTGAAGAGGAAGGTTGTTGAGATCCTGTGCTCTGTCCTGCTGATTAGTTTAGTCAAGTGGTGCTTTGTCCAGTGCTTTGTCCTGCTGATTCCAGTGGTGCTTTGGCCAGTGTCTGTCCTGCTGAGTCCAGTGGTGCTATTGTCCTGTGTTTTTTTCTGCTAAGTCCATAGTAATTTTATAATTATAAAAAAATCTTTAAAAAATTGTAAAAAAAAATAAATAAAAAAATAAAAAAATTATTTTAAAAAAATATAAAAAAATTATTTAAAAAGTATAACAAATATTCTAGAGCAATATATTCTTGCAGTCCCAAAAAATAGGAACTGCAATCTATATTGCTACGTTCACTGGTCTGCAGTCCCAAAAAATAGGAACTGCAATCTATATTACTACGTTCACTGTTTCTGCAGTCCCAAAAAATAGGAACTGCAATCTATATTACTACGTTCACTGTTTCTGCAGTCCCAAAAAATAGGAACTGCAATCTATATTACTACGTTCACTGTTTCTGCAGTCCCAAAAAATAGGAACTGCAATCTATATTGCTACGTTCACTGTTTCTGCAGTCCCAAAAAATAGGAACTGCAATCTATATTACTACGTTCACTGTTTCTGCAGTCCCAAAAAATAGGAACTGCAATCTATATTACTACGTTCACTGTTTCTGCAGTCCCAAAAAATAGGAACTGCAATCTATATTACAACGTTCACTGTTTCTGCAGTCCCAAAAAATAGGAACTGCAATCTATATTACTACGTTCACTGTTTCTGCAGTCCCAAAAAATAGGAACTGCAATCTATATTACTACGTTCACTGTTTCTGCAGTCCCAAAGTGTGTGTGGTTTAGGGGTACGCTCTCTTGCGCTGCATATAATGGAGTACAAAAATTTGGAGGATAAAGTAGGGAAAGATCAAGACCCACTTCCTCCTAATGCTAAAGCTGCTGCCACTAGTCATGACATAGACGATGAAATGCCATCAACGTTGTCTGCCAAGGGCGATGCCCAATCTCCTAGTAGAGGGCATGTAAAATCCAAAAAGCCAAAGTTCACTACAATTAGTAAAAAAAGAAAATTCAAATCATCTGAGGAAAAACGTAAACTTGCCAATATGCCATTTACGACATGGAGTGGCAAGGAACGGCTTAGGCCCTGGCCCGTGTTCATGACTAGTGGTTCAGCTTCACCCAAGGATCTAAGCCCTCCTCCTCCCCTCCCCCTCTAAAAAATTTAAGAGACTTAAGCTGTCATCAACAACACAGCAAACAACTCTGCCTTCTAAAGAGATGGCATCACAAATCCCCAAGGCGAGACCAAGGGTGTTGGTGGTTGCGAAGCTTGACCTTCCCATCACTGTACGGGAAGAGGTGGTGCCTTCCACCATTTGCAGCATGCCCTCTGCATATGCTGGAAGGATCACCCACAGTCCAGTTACAGATTTGGCTAATGAAGGTGTGAATGTTGTACACCGGGAGGAGGATATTGATGTAGCTGGCGCTGAGGAGGAACTTGACGAGGAGGATGCTGATGTGGTTATCTCAAATGAGGCACCAGGGGGGGAAACAGTTGTTGTCCATGGGATGAAAAAGCCCATCGTCATGCCTGGTCAGAAGACCAAAAAATCCACCTCTTCGGTCTGGAGTTATTTTTATCCCAATCCGGACAACAAATGTATGGCCATATGTAGCTTATGTAAAGCTCAAATAAGCAGGGGTAAGGATCTTGGCCACCTAGGGACATCCTTCCTTATACCTCACCTGAAGAACCTTCATAATTCAGTGTTTAGTTCAGGACCTGTGGCTAGGACCGTCAGCAGTCCAGGGACACCTAAATCCCTTGGTCCTGTTGGATACACACAACCAACACCCTCCTCGTCAACTTCCTCCACGATCTCCATCAGATATAGTCCTGTGCAGGCCATGTCACCAGCCAGACTGAGTCCTCTTCAATCCGGGATTCATCCGAGGAATCCTTCAGCGGTACGCCTACTACTGCCGCTGCTGCTCTTGCTGCTGGTAGTCAGTCATCTTCCCAGAGGGGAAGTCGCAAGAACGCTATGTCTTTCACCAAACAGTTGACCGTCCAACAGTCGTTTGCCATGAGCACAAAGTACGACAGTAGTCACCCTATTGCAAAGCGGATAACTGCGGCTGTAACAGCTATGTTGGTGTTAGACGTGCGTCCGGTGTCCGCCATCAGTGGAGTGGGATTTAGACGGTTGATGGAGGTATTGTGTCCCCGGTACCAAATCCCGTCTAGATTCCACTTCACTAGGCAGGCGATACCCGGGATGTACAGAGAAGTACGAAAAAGTGTCCTCAGTGCTCTGAAAAATGCGCTTGTACCCACTGTCCACTTAATCACGGACATGTGGACAAGTGGTTCAGGGCAAACGAAGGACTATATGACTGTGACAGACCACTGGGTAGATGCATCGCCTTCCGCAGCAACAGCAGCAGCTGCATCAGTAGCAGGATCTTCACAACGGCTGCTCGTTCCAAGGCAGGCAACGTTGTGTATCACCGGTTTTAATGAGAGGCACAACACTGACAACCTCTTAGAGAAACTGAGGGAAATAATCTCGCAGTGGCTTACCCCACTTAGACTCTCCTGGGGATTTGTGGTGTCAGACAACGCCAGTAACATTGTGCGGGCATTACATATGGGCTGCAATTTCCAGCACGTCCCATGTTTTGCCCACACCGTTAATTTGGTGGTGCAGCATTACCTGAAGAGTGACAGGGGTGTGCAGGAGATGCTTGCAGTGGCCCGCAAAATTGCTGGATACTTTCGGCATTCTGCCAGTGCCTACCGCAGACTCGAGCAACATCAAAAAAGGCTGAACCTGCCCTGCCATCACCTCAAACAAGAGGTTGTGACCCGCTGAAACTCCACCCTCTATATGCTGCAGAGGATGGAGGAGCAGCAAAAGGAGTTGGGATGCGCCTGAGTCAAGCGCATTGGAGACTGATTTCCGTGTTGTGCAAGGTTCTCCAGCCGTTTGAACTTGTCACACGAGAAGTCAGTTCCGACACTGCCAGCTTGAGTCAGGTGATTCCCCTGATCAGGCTGTTGCAGAAGCAGCTGGAGAAAGTGAGGGAGGAGCTGTTAAAGCATTGCGATTCCACCAAGCATGTAGCTCTTGTGGATGAAGCCCTTCGTACACTTTGCCAGGATCCGAGGGTGGTCACTCTTTTAAAGTCAGAGGAATACATTCTGGCCACCGTGCTGGATCCTCGATTTAAAGCGTATGTTGTGTCTCTGTTTCCAGTGGACACAAGTCTACAGCGGTGCAAAGACCTGCTGGTCAGGAGATTGTCCTCTGAAGAGGACCGTGACATGCCAACAGCTCCTCCTTCATTTTCTTCAAAACCTGTGGCTGTGAAGAAAAAGCTCAGTTTTCCCAAAAGACCCGCTGGCGGGCATGCTGAGAACATCTGGTCCGGACTGAAGGACCTGCCAACCATTGCAGACATGTCTACTGTCGCTGCATTGGATGCTGTCACAATTGAAAAAATGGTGGAGGATTACTTTGCTGACACCATCCAAGTAGACATGTCAGACAGTCCTTATTTTTACTGGCAGGAAAAAAGGGCAGTTTGGAAGCCCCTGTACAAACTGGCTATATTTTACCTGAGTTGTCCCCCCTCCAGTGTATACTCGGAAAGAGTTTTTAGTGCAGCGGAGAACCTGGTCAGTGAGCGCCGAAGGAGGTTGCTTCCGCAAAACGTTGAAAAAATGATGTTCATAAAAATGAATTATCAATTCCTCAATCAAGAACAGCACTGCCCTCCAGAGACTACAGAGGGACTACAGAGGGACCTGTGGTTGTGGAGTCCAGCGGAGACAAATTGATAATGTATGAGGATGAGGAAGTACACACTGAAGGGGGAGAGGAATCAGAGGATGAGGATGAGGACGACATCTTGCCTCAGTAGAGCCAGTTTAGTTTGTACAGGGAGAGATGAATTGCTTTATTGATGTGGGGGCCCAAACAAACCAATCATTTCAGCCACAGTTTTGTAGGCCCTGTCGCTGAAATGATTGGTTTGTTAAAGTGTGCATGTCCTATTTTAACAACATAAGGGTGGGTGGGAGGGCCCAAGGACAATTCCATCTTGCACCTCTTTTTTTTTCTTTGCCAGCTCGTTTTGTGGGGGCCCAAACAAACCAATCATTTCAGCCACAGTTTGGTAGGCCTTTTCGCTGAAATGATTGTTTTGTTAAAGTGCGCAAGTCCTATTTCAACAACATCAGGGTGGGTGGGAGGGCCCAAGGACAATTCCATCTTGCAACTCTTTTTTTGGCATTATGTGCTCTTTGGGGCCTAGTTTTTCAAACTGCCATCATGTCTGCCACTGCAGTGCCACTCCTATATAGTCATCCTATGGCAAAGCGGATAACTGCGGCCGTAACAGCTATGTTGGTGTTAAACGTGCATCCGGTGTCCGCCATCTGTGCAGTGGAATTTAGACGGTTGATGGAGGTATTGTGTCCCCGGTACCAAATCCCGTCGAGATTCAACTTCAATAGGCAGTCCAGAAATATTAGTATCAGATATTAAACTACGTTCACTGTTCCTGCAGTGCAGAAATATTAGCATCAGATATTAAAGTACGTTCACTGTTCCTGCAGTGCAGAAATATTAGTATCAGATATTAAAGTACGTTCACTGTTCCTGCAGTGCAGAAGTATTAGTATCAGATATTAAACTATGTTCACTGTTCCTGCAGTGCAGAAATATTAGTATCAGATATTAAACTACGTTCACTGCCCTGAACCTGCCCTGAACCTGAACCTGCCCTGCCATCAACTAAAACAAGAGGTAGTGACGCGCTTGAACTCCACCCTCTATATGCTGCAGAGGATCGAGGAGCAGCAAAAGGCCATTCAAGCCTACACAGCCACCTACGATGGGTCACGTGTTTGTGCCACCCACTTGCAGAGCTGGATTTAGACCTCATGGGGCCCTAGGCAAGATACTGGTTTGGGGCCCCCTCCCTGAAAAAATCCATAGCACTATAGTTTTTTAGCATAACATATACCCCTATTCAGGGGCTGGCTGGCAGACATTAGCCCGGGGGGGCAAGCATATAGCACTGGCCCATAAGTAGCATCCCATTTTTAAAGGGTGGTCTCACCGCCGGCCCTGGGAGGTCCCTCTGGGGACCGCTGGGCCCTAGGCAATTGTCTAGGTTGCCTAGTGGTAAATCCGGCCCTGCCCACTTGTGTCGCTTAGCTTAGACATCCAGCTACCTCGGTGCAACCTTTTGGACTAAAAACAATCTTGTGAGGTGTGAGGTGTTCAGAATAGACTGGAAATTAGTGGAAATGAATGTTATTGAGGTTAATAATAGTGTAGGAGTGAAAAAAAAACACCAAAATATGGATTTTAGCACTTTTTATGCTTTTTTTTAAAAAAAAATCAGGACCCAAAACCCAAAATCAGAACCAAAACCTTTCGTGGGGTGTTTTGGCAAAACAAATCAGAACCCAAAACCTCAAGCTAATCAGAACCCAAAACCCAAAATCCCAAAAGTGGCCGGTGCACACCCTTAGCCATAATATACTTGATATAATAGATCAGTGTACTGCCATATTTCTATTCCAACAGTGATTTAGTTGCTTTACATTTTAGATGTGTTGTACATTTGGGCAATACTTACATAGTTGCATTCTAGCACAGAAAATACAAATGCCTCTGACTACCATGTGCCATTACTTCAGCCATGGCATCAATGCACAAAGCTTGTTGTAATGCCTATTATTGTAATTCACTTCCCAGGATGTCAGGGTATATGTAATCACTGTGATTGAAGGCATTTGATTAGTATATTTGTCTGCGGTAAATTGTCCTGAGTGAATATGGAGAACTGAGACAGAATATGAAGCCCTAAGACAGAGTGCCATGCAAAAGATACTGGGATGCAAATCACAGAATGTTAAATGTTTACCAACATCAGTTGAGTTACTGACCATATTAATTAACAAATGAGTTGTCTTAGTTTCTAGTTTGAATTATCATCATTCTTTGTAAAAGGAGTACATATCCAAAAGATATATAATTCAATCTTTAGAGTGCACGAAGCATTGAATGTATCTCTAAATGAAATAGTAGTAATGTAATTCCTCAACTTTTTTCACAGTGTTAGTTTCTTAAAAATGTTGTATTATACCAACATGTATAGTGAAATTATTATTAAGTTTAAAAAGATAACTTTTATCTGTTTTGTGTTATTTGAAATTCTTTTTAAGGGGCCTATTTAAGATGCTGTGATGACAACCTAGATTTTATGTTGCTGCTCATCACAAGCCGGCATGTGCTTGCGTTCTGGAACTGGAAGTCCAGACTTTGCTATCCAGTTCCAGATTCATTAAAAAAATAATAAGAAAGTTTAAAAGAAAACAAATAAATTAAAAAAGAACTTTATTCAAGAAAAAAAGTGTTTATTTTGCTAATAAAGCATTTTTTTCTGTACTGAGATAGTAATATGCGGTAGCAATAGGAGGACAGCAGCAATACTAAAATAAGCCTTTTGCCTGAGAAAGGTATGAAAAAGCCAGCTATGAACAGATACCGTATATACTCGTGTATAAGCCGAGTTTTTCAGCACATTTTTTGTGCTGAAAAAAGCCCCCCTCGGCTTATACTCGAGTCCCACTTACCTGGTCTCCGTTTTCCAGTCTCCTCCCGCTCATCTGCAGGCATCTGCAGCCTCTGTGGATCACTGTCAGCCACCATTTTATTGTAGCCCGTTTTTGTGTGTTCATTGCACATGGAACAATAAAGTTAAATGAAAAGGAGCCTGTCAGTCAAAGCTAAAGACCGTGACATTTCCATCTAGCCCCGCTGGTCAGAGACACATGTGAGTACCCTGACTTGTCCACTGCAATTATTTGCAGCAGTTTTATAAAGTCCAAAATTTTCATTTTTTGTCACCTATTAATAAGTGTCTGAAGATTCTTTTGCATAACTGTGAAATCATTGAAAAGTCTAAAAACATCCCAAACTTCAAGTATAATAAGGGTTAAATAACACAAAGCAAATTGTATTGTTCTGTTAAAATGTTTCTTCCAGCAAACAAAATCAAACTTATCTTTATCTGAGCTATTATATCAAATTCTATTTAGTGTATGTGCAGCATCTTTTGCATTACTAAAGCCTAAATTACTGTACTGTTCTGAACACTTAGGAGTAACTGCTCATCACCTTCTAAAGGCGAATAAACTTAACTGGCACATGTATTTAGTATCCACAGACTGTCTCATTGATTTATATATTAATGATCTGAGTTGTCTTTAGTGAATGTTATTTATATCTGTGTTCACCTATTAGGCTTGATACCAAGTGCAGAGGATTTAGTTTAACCATTTGTGTACAATTTATTAGGATATGGGTATGTATTATGTACTTATAAAATTTTATTGATGTTTAATAACAATAAATTTTGATATATTCATTTACAACCTCATGTTTGTATTATTGGGAGCCCAGTGTTAACGATATCCAGCACTGTTTTTGTTTTTGAAACTTACCAGTAGCTGCTGCATTTCCCACCCTAGGCTTATACTCGAGTCAATACGTTTTCCCAGTTTTTTTTGGTAAAATTAAGTGCCTCGGCTTATATTCGGGTCGACTTATACTCAAGTATATACGGTAAGTTCCTGGCATTCCCAACATCTTCCAGCCTTGGCCTCCACAGCGAGCCAATTAGCACTGGCATTTTGAATTTCAGCACCACGATGAGCCCATTGAGGCCCATCAAATGAGAGGTACTCCGCAAACAAGAAAGTAGATGCTGGAGGCCAAGAAAGTAGAGAAGACTACAAGGATGACGGAGAAAATGACGCAAGCAAGCCAATAATTGACCAGAGGTGATGGTAGAGGAGCCATTAAACTAGAATCCCTAGTGGTGATGGAACTACCCACAAGAGGAGAAGAGGTGAAGCAATATATCGGCTGGGCAGCACGGTGGCTAAGTGGTTAACACTTCTGCCTCACAGCACTGGGATCAAGAGTTCAATTCCCGACCATGGCCTTATCTGTGTGGAGTTTGTATGTTCTCCCCGTCTTTGCGTGGGTTTCCTCCGGGTGCTCCGGTTTCCTCCCACACTCCAAAAACATACTAGTAGGTTAATTGGCTGCTTTCGAAATTGACCCTAGTCTCTCTGTCTGTCTGTATGTATGTTAGAGAATTTAGACTGTAAGTTCCAATGGGGCAGAGACTGATGTGAATGAGTTCTCTGTACAGCGCTGCAGAATCAGTGGCGCTATATAAATAAATGGTGATGATGATGATGCATTAAAAGGCAAATTATTCCATAGTGGCTGTTCGCTTTGCAGGGAAGAACCACAGATGCCTCCTGGATGCAAGTTTGCAGATGACCACTATGTCTGAATAGTGCTTCCAGACTCAATGTGCCTATTTGCGGAAGACCGGCGCTAGAACCTCGGTAACTTTCACCACTGAAAACAATCTTCCTATACAGGTCATAGAAGTGGTGTGTTTGACATGGAGATATGTGGCCAGACACTTGAAAAGAAAGGGATTGTTGTGGTTGGTGGTTCTGAACTTCAGCATGGACTGGTCTTCATAGATATGGACATTCTACACAGTGTCACGCTACTAGTACTGAAGAGGCCACTGACTGGTATTGACGCAACTAAATTGAGAGGCGCGGAGTCTAACACCCCCCGGTATTCACCAGGGACCCCCGCAAGGAAGTATGGGTTTGGCTGTGTGAGGTGTGCAGGTCGCAGTTCTCCCAATTAGTCACCAGTGCAGTGGAGCGCACAAAGGAGAGCTGATTGCGGATGCAAACAGCCGAGGCGAAGTACACAAGGGTATAACGAGGAGAATGGTCAGAGGAAACCGAGGTCAGGAACTTGCTGGACAAAAGGTACCGAATCACAAAGCCAAGGAATAGTCAGGAAACAAGCCAAAAGTCAGCAATGGAAATAGTAACAGGAACAGGTAACTGGAACGCTGAAGACTGGAACACCAATACTCTGACATTGGTCTGAAGCTGGGAGGTTCCTAGAATACAGGGAAGTGGTGCCTGATAGGGTGGTAGCTATTAGGGATCAAATGCAGCTCAAATGCTGGCAGAAATAGGAGAAAGCAGCAACGGGACACTGCGCATGCACACATGCAAAGTGCGGGACGGCACCTGACACACAGTCTTAATCAAGAGTTATTCCATGAAAAAGGCCAGGGTTATTGGAAGAGTCTTAAGGAGCAGAAGCCAGTTCAGCAGACACTTCAGAGGGTTGGATAGTAGTGCAGAGTGGAGAAAATCACTGGCAGACTCTGGAAATCCCAACCATAGAAGAAGTAGTAGTGTACATGGAGGTGCAGATGCATCAGAAGCTGGAAGGCATTGAAGTCTGAGTGCTATCCATTAATCTGCAGGAATCCAATGACATTCCTCTGGGGGCACACACACTAGTGGTCATCCAAATTGGAAAAGTACCAGTTCAGTTGTGCAATGTGTGAGACCAACCATGGTAGGTAGCAGCAGAGACTGTCTTTGCCCAAGTCATGTCCAATTGAGAAAGCAGTGCTGAGAGCGGGAACCATGTGATGCTTAACTTGAACACTCCGAAGCCGTGGACCATGTCAGTGTGAATAGAAGAAGAAGAAAAGTCCACCTCGTAGTTGAATGATTAAGTTATTCTGGACAAGATGGATGTCTCCTTGGAAGAACTTGGTATGATGAAAGTCAAGAAGCTGGAACAACTGTTATGGAAGAGAGAAGGCATTCTATTGACATGAAGAGGATTCAGGTGTACTTGAAACATGAAATGCAACACCCATCTGAGAGAGACATCAGCAGATTCCTCCATGGCTCTATCAAGTGGTGAAGTTGATTCTGAAACAGATGCTGGGCAACTAAGTTATCACCAAAACACAAAAGGGTATAAATAGCGCTTACGAGCAAAAAAAAATTTCACTTCTAATAGCAAGTGATAAATCAATACAATTTTGAACAAGTCAATCAATAATCTACAACCGAAGTACAAGCAATATGAAAGTTTTTTTGGGAAGATGAAATTTCTTCTCTTGTTGTTAGAATGTCCTATTCCTCTTTCTCCCATTGAGAGATGTAAAATAACCAGCTCGTCACAGACAGCAAGAATCCGTACTGAAGAAAGATGACTCAATTAGATTCTGCATGAATTACCGGAGATCTAATGGTGCCATCTGGATTACTGTTTGAATGTTATGGATGCTCTTCTGGCTTACCAATGCCCCAGCCACCTTTCAGTGCTTGATATCAACTTTGAGGCCATCCTGATCCACCTGTATGACATAATTGTTTTTCGTTACAAATCCGGAGGAACATCTTTCTATAGTAGTGTGTATGCTGCAGCGAATGGAAGGGTATGGCTTGAAACTGAAGCTCTGGCAGAATCATCTTTTAAAGCCCAGGTTTGAGTACCTCAAACATCTCGTGTCTAGAGAAGTAGGCCCACAGTGGATAAAGTGGCTGCAGTGCAATAATGGAAGTTACACTGTACAGTGACCAAGTTGCAGGTTTTTCTTAAACTGGGGGTTATTACCAGAGATGCATCAAGGATTGTGCCAAGCTAGCTGGCCCCCTACATGACCTGCTTTTAGAAATCAACACTGAAAGCAAGATCAAGACAGTTTAGTGGGAATCTCTGCAGGAATCTGAATTCATTTAGCTCAAAGAAGGATTGACCCAAGTCCCAGTGTTGGCCTACACTGATTTTTAGAAATCGCTCATCCTTTACATAGATAGAAATCATCAGTGGGTTGGATCAGGTGCAGGATTGTCAGGACAAAGGAATCCAGACAATTACAGTTCAGTGTAGTTGGAACTATTGGCAGTAGTCTGGGCCAAGACAGAGAAATTTGTTGAATATCTCACAGCTGCAGACTTTGTCACTGCCAATAATCCTTGTCCCTATTCCCTGTGGCAATTATTATTATTATTATTACTATTATCATTTATTTGTTAGGCGCCACAAGGTTTCCGCAGTGCCGTATATAATACAAACAGGAGACCATACAGGGTGACATAGTACAGAGCAATAAACACAAAGTACCAATACTTCAGAACTCCGGGCAGACATATGAGCGAAGATGGAGTAGAAGAACAGGTATGGAGACAGGAGGGGAGAGGGGCCCTGCTCATATGAGCTCACATCCTAAGGGAGGGTGGACAAACAGGCACAGGAGGGAGCCATTAAAGTAAGGGAGAGAAAGGCGGGGCTGGTGGAGAGAGGGGAGAACGAGAGAAGGATGTTTGCGAAGGTGCAACAAGGTAAGGGTTAAGAGGATTGTTGGTAGGCTTTGAGGAACAGGTGAGTTTTGAGTGCCCGTTTGAAGGAGCACTGACTGGGTGAGAGACGGATGGAACGAGGGAGGTCGTTCCAGTGGAGGGGAGCAGCTCGGGAGAAGTCTTGGATTCTGGAGTGGGAAGACGTGATCAGAGTGGAGGAGAGGCGACGGTCATTGGCCGAGCGCAGGGAGCGGGCAGGGGTGTGAATGGTGAGGAGATTGGAGATATAGGGGGCAGTAGACTGGGAGAGGGCTTTATAAGTGGTGGTGAGGAGCTTGAAAAGGATCCTGTAGGGGAAGGGGAGCCAGTGTAAGGCAAGGCAGAGAGGGGAGGCGGAGGAGGAGCGGCGTGAGAGAGAGATGAGTCGGGCAGCCACATTGAGAACAGAGCGAAGGGGGGCGAGGTGGGAGAGGGGGAGGCCAGTAAGTAGAAGGTTGCAGTAGTCGAGGCGGGAGATGATGAGAGCGTGTATGATGGTTTTGGTGGCATCTTGTGAGAGGAAGGGCCGGATGCGGGCAATGTTACGCAGCTGGAAGCGGCAGGTTTGGGCTAGAGATTGGATGTGGGGGACAAAGGAGAGAGAGGAGTCAAGGGTGACACCCAGGCAATGGAGCTGGGTGACAGAGGAGATGGTTGAATTATTAACCACGATGGAGAGGTTGTGGTGAGAGGGGAGCCTGGGGGAGGGAAGACAATTAGTTCAGTTTTAGAGATATTAATTTTGAGAAAGCGCGAGGACATCCAGGAGGAGATGGCAGAGAGGCAGTCAGATACACGAGAGAGGAGAGTGGGAGAGAGATCAGGAGAAGATACGTAAAGCTGAATGTCGTCAGCATAGAGGTGATACTGAAGACCGTAGGAGGAGATGAGAGTCCCGAGTGAGGAAGTGTAGAGCGAGAATAGTAGGGGTCGAGAACAGAGCCCTGGGGGACTCCAACCGGGAGAGGGGAGGGGGTGGAGACAGAGCCAGATGTGGAGACAGAGAAGGTGCGGTTGGCGAGATAAGAGCAGAACCAGGTATGGACAGAACCAGAGAGGCCAAGAGAGAGAAGAGTTTGCAGAAGGAGGGGGTGATCCACAGTGTCAAAGGCCGCAGAGAGGTCGAGGAGGATGAGTATGGAGAAGTGACTTTGGCCAGGGCGGTTTCGGTAGAGTGGAGGGGGCGGTAGCCAGATTGGAGAGGGTCGAGGAGGGAATTGTCTGAGAGGTAATTGGTGAGACGACAGCAGAAGTAATTTGGAGGCGTAGGGGAGAAGTGAGATGGGGCGATAGTTGGCGAGGGAGGTGGGGGCAATCCCAGAGGGTGAGGGAGACCAAGACAAGGAGGAGGTAGAAATACCACATCTTACCAGTGTGAAACCTCAGGCTCCTACTGGTGCTAATATCACCACAATGCTGAAAAAAGGGCACACATTTGGACTGACGAACAGGAGAAGTACCCCAGCCTCAAAGCTATCAGACAGTGTAAATGGGATGGACACTGGCCTCGTGGGAACAAAGCAAGCTCACAGTTGTGGGAAGGAAGCTGATACATAGCTGGAACAGGCTGGTGGTTTCAAGAAGGGAGTCTTGTATCAGTAAGCCTAACTGGAACAGGAGTTCCGCATGGTGTGGCAGGTGGTGATACTAGATTCAGGCACTTGAAGAAGATGCAAAACTCACCATTGGCTATGAAGACAGTATTACCTGGACTGCAAAAAATCACAGAAGACGTGTCATGGCCCTTTTGAACATGTGGGGTTGCCAAAACCATGGTACAACATGTCCCCCTGAAGACCATTTAAGAATGCCACCGGAGATATCTATGGTGGATTACGTATTGATTGGGAAGTCAGCCAGTAAATACCAGTATGTCTTGGTGATGACCATTTCACCAAGTTTACAGTGGTTGTAACGACAAGCGATCATCCTACAAAAGCAGACACGAAAGCCATCATAGAACACCTCATCTGGAAGTTTGGCTGCCCAAAAGGATCCATTCTGACCAAGGAGTCTACTTCCAAGGAAGACATATAAGGTATCTGCTCAATGTACGGGCTGCAGAAGTCATTGACCACCTCTTATCATCCTCAGGTGAATGGGGCCTGTAAGCCGCTAAACAAAACCCTCCTTCAGATGTTGAGGTCCTTGGAAGGGGAATGAAGACGATGCTGGCCAGACTATTTGCAAGAACTGGTCTGAATCTACAACAATCGTATCTACAGCTATCAGTTATTATCTGTGCACCACTTGTTATTTCCCTTACTTAGTGCTGTTTGGGCATCCAGGAATAGAAGTCCATGTTTCGATGTTCTCATTCTCTGAAGAGGAAGAGTGGACCTGGAGTGGTGAGGAGTAGAGGAACACAGAAGATGGCTGAAGACAGCGTGTGATATAGCAGAAAGACAGATAAAACATGGATACATCCCGGTCCAGGACAAAGTTCTGCGGTACCAATATGTAGGACAAAAATTTCTTGTCTGAGTGAAGAAGCCTATACACAAGCTGAGTGAATGTTGGAAAGTATTGCTGTATGTGGTACAGAGGATACAACCTTCTATGAAGTACTGCCTGAAGAAGGAATGGGCTGGATGAGAGTGCTTCATCACAACATGTTGCGCCCATGTATTTATTCTGACTCAAGCCCCACAGACTCTGTGATGGGATAGTCAGCCCGTGTTCCCTGCTGAAGAAATCAGTTCCCCAGCAGAGGTGGCACACACTGCAGATATTCCCTTTCTGGTTCCTCTTCCTAGGTGTCACGGTGGACCAACTTAGGATGTCCCAGAGCATTATACATAGACCCTTTGTTTGTCTAGATATGACCTCTCTTTGTAGTGACTACAAAGGAAAAACCAGGGAGAGATGTGAAGATTACCGTGCCGAGAGAAAAGGTGGATCCCTTACCTGCTCTGCGATGAACAAGTAAGTCCCTAGACTTTCAGCCTTCGATAATGGGAATATAAGGAGATTTATTTTGGTCCAATCACTGGCCACCATGACAAGCCAAACAGCACTTGCCACGGGCCTTTTTATTTCCACGTCCCTGCAAGCCTATCCAGGATCACTGCTTCATCACCCCACCCCTATCTGTTTATATACGTTGACAGAGTTCAAGTAAGAGGAGCTCTGCAAACAAGAAAGAAAATGCCAGAGACCAAGAAAGAAGCAAAGGCATCATGGAGGATGGAGAATAGCAAACAAACTAAAGACATCGGGCTCATGTGAAAAGGACTGCTGTAGGCGATTCATTAAAGAAGCAGCAAGGAGAAGGCAATAGAACTATCACAGATCCTCCCTGCTGCCAATGAAAGCTGCAAGAGCCATGTAAGGACTTTGGCCACCACTTTCCCATGCACCTGCACTCATCTTTCCTTACAACCAGGCACAAGCCTGTGGGCACAATTTTGGGCACTAGGCCAATGGCATAGATAGATAGCTTTTCATTAATTCGTTAAGTTTGGGGCATATTCATGCCTTAAGCCAGAGCATCGACCTTAGCGAGGCCAAGTGCCTGTGAAGCAATTCATTGTTCAGACTCAGAGCCTGTGGGAACATCCAGTCTGGAGGCCATCTTAGTATCAGACTGAGAGCCTTGGGTCCATCTGAGAATTAGGCTGGGAAGTGTGTGAGCTATATCTAGTCTTAGCACCTACCTAGGCACCTTTGTGCCCAAACCATGGCTGCCCTTTTGTGAGAAGGGAACTAGTTTCCTGGTATTTCCTTGTGTCCTTCCATTCCTGTACCCTGCAGTCAGACCCCCCATTAAAGGTAGGCTCTTGGTATTTTCCCTGTGTATTAAATGTCTGGCTTCTCATTATTTGGCTTAATTCATTATTTGACTTAACTCCTAGGGCTAGATTTACTATCAGGCGTGATGCATGGCGGCTTGAAGCCGCCATGCATCGCGGCGGTTTTCCGGAGGATTTGCATTGCAAACAGCCGGATTTACTAATGGGCGCATATCAGCTTCAATTTGAAGCCGCCGGCGATGTCACGGCGGGATGTAATGCTCAAAGCCGCCGGCGGCTTTGAATAGAACATGGCGCTTTTGCTTTAAATGACGGCGCTTTTGTGTAAAGGCGTTTTTTTTGAAAATTACACCTGTCTCCTGGCCTGTTACTATTGGCTATTTTCAAAGTCAGGAGATTTGACATCACAAGCCCTATATAAACCACTGGCCTGACACTTTTTTCTCTGATAGGGTTTAGAGGAGTTTTGTGAGAGGAGTTTGGAGGATAGTGGTTTGCTGAGAGTTGGTGAGAGTTGGAGTTTGGTGGATTGGTGGAGCGATATCTGTTTGAAGTGTGAGTAGTCCTGTGGTTTTTTCCTGTTTTGTACATTTATTTTCTCATTTATTTTCTGTCTTGTATTTTTTGTATTTGACTTGTCCTTTGTCTGTGTTACTTGTGTGTGACTGTGTGGAGAGTGTGTCTGTAGGTAGTGTAGTTTGTTCTTTGTGTTTGTAAGTCCTTCAGTGTTTTGTGTTTTTCTGTCTTCTGGGTAAAAATGTCCAGAGATAGGAGGGGAGAACAGGCTGAGGAGAGGGAGATGGAGGTTGAGGGGTCAGAGGAGGGAGAGGGAGAGGTTGAGGAGACAGGACAGGGCAGGAAGACCAAGACAGGGAGGAATGTGCGCTTCTCACATGATGAGAAATGTGTTTTGGTGCACAACATCATTCCCTGCTACGAGGTCATCCTAGGGAACCTGGCAGCCCGGACTCCTCTAAGGCGGTGTCACCAACTGTGGGGGAGAGTCTGTGATGCCGTGAACGCGGTGGGCCCACTGAAGCGGACAGTGGCACACTGCCGCAAGCGCTTCTCTGATATTAAGAGGAGGCTTAAAGAGAAGATGGCCGAGGAAAGGAGGTCGACAAGGCGCACGGGTGGTGGCCCCCCACTTCGTATGGAGTACACCACGTACGAGGAGGAGCTGCGCCAGATAATGCCGGCTGAAATTGTAGAGGGCATAAATGTCCAAGACACCGACTCGCCCTCTTTTGGCCAAGTAGTTGGTGAGTTATTTGTTTTTTTTACCCTAACAGTATTTTAACTGCTTTTCTCTTTTTAAAACTGCTTTTCTCTTTTTAAAACTGCTTTTCTCTTTGCAAACGTTTTTTCTTAAATTTTGGTTTTTGTTTTTGTTTTTCAAAGTGTATTTTTGCCTCTAATAGTTTGTAAAGGTTTTTTTTTCTCATAGAAAAAAAAAATAAAAAATTGCAAACACATTTGTGCAATAAACAGTATATTTGGAAATTGTTATTTTCTGGAAATACATTGTATGCTTTTTCTAATACATCCAGAATCGCCAGGACCACAGTTCAGTCCCAGTGCCAGACCTACACCTCCACCTTCAGCGAGAGATTCGGGCACAGACGAGCAAGCAGGTGCGTGATTTCTGTTTAGGAGAGAAATAATGGAGTTACTTGATTTTCTGTGCAAATGTTGCGGTCAATGTTGTTTTTTTTCCCTTTTTATTGTTTGCAATGAGAAGTTAGGGCTACATTTTACTAAACTGATATGTTGCCTATAGAAACCCATCAGAATATACCTTTACTTTATTTATTGCATTCAACAAAATGACAGCTAAAATCTGATTGGTTGCTATAGGCAACATCTCCACTTTTTATAGCATGCAGTTTAGTCAAAATAACCCAGCATGTACTACACAGTCCAAATGACAATGGGTATTAAAAGGATAATAAGTGCATCCGTAAGCAGGTAGCATAGGACTAGAAATCAGAACCATCACACCACCAACCTGCACCTGAAACTATGGACCCAGCCAGAGAAATGGCGCTGTCTATTGGCGCATTCCAGCAGCAACAGACATTGTTCATGGACAGGCAAACTGGCCACATGGCACAAATTGCGGCCCAGTTGAGGCGAATACACCGCTCCACTAGCCAAATCCCTGCTGCAATAAACCGGCTGGCAAGCGCTTTGGAGCAGACGAATGTGCAGCTGGCCCAAATGTCTGGGTCTGTGGACGCCATGCATTCCTCCGCAGGCCAACTCCAGCAGGAACTGATTGCCCGCTTGCCGGCCCCTTTTTCATCGGCCTCCACCAGTACTGCTAGTACGCCGACCAGATCAACATATAGCACTCCTCCAAGGAGAGGTGCTCGCACCAGGGGTGGGCGAGGGAGGGTAGAGAGTGGGCCTAAGCACAGTGATATGCCAGCGAAAAGACGGCGCTAGGGCAAAAAATGTATTTTTGGGGAATGTGTTGTGTAAGCGTTATACTTTTTCTTTTATTATGTTGTAATGCAATAAATGCTGTTATATTTCATTCATATCATTCTTTATTTTCTTCCCATTAAACAAGAGTATACTGTTTTCTTTAAAACGATGCACTAATTTCACGTACACATTGACCTCTAACTGTCACTTTACAGGGATTTTAACTATTACAACATTCACAGTACACACTATCCTCTGTTTAAAGGGTCCAATTTTATTAAAATATTCCATTAATAAAACCATTGCACTGACATAAAATCAAAAACCAATATATGTTTTTTATTGTATGCACTTACATTTAAAGTAGTTTGTAATGAGACGGTCTCAAATCTGCCTCCCCCTGTGTGCTCTGCACATCACCAAATGGGACACGGGCCCCTACTTGTTCACTGTGTACTGCAATAATCGGTGGGTTAAGTTGATGTAAAGCTAGATTATGTATCAGACAGCAAGCCAGGATAATATCAGACACCTTAACAGGTGCATACATAAGCACCCCACCAAATATATCTAGGAACCTGGTTTACATGAGTACAAACATTGGTACTACGTCCACATCAGGCAAAGATTCCAGATTCATACGCACTTTAAATGCACGTGGAGTAAACCTTTACATCAGTAAATAGGATTCAATAATACAGGATGGGAAAAAAAAAAAAATCCTCAAATTACATGCCAGTTTGCCCATTTCCCATATACAATCCTAAAGGAGGAAACTTTGCACAAAATGGCTCTTTCTCTTATGTTAGAAATGGCTAAATAGTTCAAACAGCACAATGTTTGAACAATCTCGCTGCTCACAAGCAGCGCTTTCATTTTGGTCTATTGAATGGCGGTTTTCCGGCGGCTTTATAAACCCCCTAATAGTAAATCCGGCTGTTTGTATGTAGAACATTGTTGAAACCGTCATGGCGCTTTATACAGAGGCGGGTTTGGAAACATCATTTTTGGCCATTTGGACGGCGGGTTTAGCCTTAGTAAATCCGGCGATGGCTAAACCGCCGCCAAACCCGCCGAAAGTCGGCGGGTTTACAAACACGCCTGATAGTAAATCTAGCCCCTAATGTCTAATGTTAGGAGTTAGTTTTGCACAGCATACTGGTAACATAGAGTGTTGGTAGGACCAGGGCACTGCTGTTGTAGCTTCCTTTAGAGTAGGTGTTAAATACTAAATGAGGAATGGATAGTCCTGTGGGAGGGTTGTTGCATCTCACCCCTTTCTTAGAAGACATTTTTGAGAGTTCCAGCCAATTGTCAAGAAAAGGCTATGGGCCTGATGAGTGAGGTATTTGGGTGGGACACGTGCCTATCACAAATATCTGTAGTCCGACTCTCTGGTAAAGATCAATATGGAGGTGTTAGCATCTATAGTGAGGTACAGTTTCCTTACTCCAGACCATCACCTCAGACACTCCCTCCTTCTCCCTACTCCAAACTCTTTCCCCTGAGTAGTTCCTGCTGTCTTCACTATAGGCCGTACTGAAACGGTGTGTGTAGAACAGCTTCTGGAAAAGTGGCGTTATTGCCAGGTGGACCGGTCGAGACCAGGTAAAACCTTTATGCCTAAACTTTTTAATATGCTGAGTTGATATGGCATTTACCTGGCTTAACAGGCTGGCTTGGTGCCATTTCACCAGGAAATCCACTTTGTGCACCCCCTTACAATAACTAAACATCCACAGCACTATGCAACCTGTGCTATTTTACAATGTAACAAGGGGATAAAAATTATGTGTGACACATGTCACACAACCTGTGCTGTTTTAACAAAAAACAGGCCAGCCTTTTCAGTATCATGATCAGTATCTAGGGGAGAACTCGATAAAACAAGCAGACCCCCTAACCTAAATAGTATAGGCACAATGCTGATTAGCACTGAGCCCCTTTTGGTACCCCAGGCCATTCGGTGCCAAAATAAGATTACTAGTAATAATATTAATGATAGAATAACAAGCATCAGCATGCACATGGCCACCCATGCATTCTTGCATGTGTGATGACACAATAGCCTTTATATAAAAGCAAACAAACCTGGTTTCAAATTTTTCATTATCCAAGCTTTGCCATTATCTAAAAGCAATAGTTGTAATTCATAAAGTTTAAAAAAACATTTAAAAAAAACATATTGACCATATGGAACGGGCTATTCAAGAAAAACAGGAGCTGATGAGGTTAACACTCAGGCAGCCAGTCGGATGCGTTTTCTCATGTCTTGGATATAGAAGCTTATTTAAATCAGGTCTGTTGTTTTTTTTTATAGCACCACAAGTAGAGGCCATGTACTTCTACAAGCATCTGCATTGCATTAACATTCATTGACTGTCAGTGCATGCACAGAAGAGACCCACTGCTATTCTGGGTTCGTAATCTCTAGTTGAGGGGGTGTGCAAATTTGTTTGGGCTTCCTCTAGAAGACCTGTTTTACCCTATGACAGGGAAACTGCTCATTGGTTTATACAAGTGTTTCTTACTCTAGTCATCACGCACCTCCAACAGCTCATGTTTTCAGAATTTCTTTAATCATGCACAGGTGGCTAAGGGGTATATTTACTAAACTGCGGGTTTGAAAAAGTGGAGATGTTGCCTATAGCAACCAATCAGATTCTATCTTTTGTAGCATGTACTAAATAAATGATAGCTACAATCTGATTCGTTGCTATAGGCAACATCTCCACTTTTTCAAACTCGCAGTTTTGTAAATATACCCCTTAGTCTACTTGACTTGGTCAGTAATTATCCCACCTGTTTCTACAGACAGAAATCCTCAAAGTATGAGCTGTTGGAGGTACGTGAGGACTAGTGTTAAGAAACGCTGGTTTACAGTGTTAAAACAGCCCAGCCTGTGTAGCCTGGTACCGTTTGGCACTACACATGATTTTTATGCCATTATTTTAGTGGTAAGCAGCACAGGCTGCACAGTAACGGGAAGGACATACTGGTTTTTTTTTTATAAAAAAATTATATATATATATATATATATATATATATATATATATATATATATATATATATTGCCCTGAGATTCTCAAACAGCATGTAATTTGGTCTATCTCATCTGTCACAACCACGGGCCTGATTCATTAAGGATCTTAACTTAAGAAACTTCTTATTTAAGTCTCCTGGACAAAACCATGTTACAATTCAAGGGGTACAAATTAGTATTCTGATTTGCACATAAGTTAAATACGGACTGTTTTTTCATGTTGCACACAAATACTTGATAGCTTCTTTGTACACTGAAATTTAAAGTTGATATTTGTCTCAATACAGCATTAAATCTAAAGTTGGTTCCATTTTGTATATTGAAACTGTAATTACACAGCCAAGTGCAATACTTCACAGTAATAGGAGGTTATACCAACTGTACGACCTATCAGGCCACGGCAGTGTGAGGAACAGCTGGTGTCACTCATGGGCATAATGTGACTGATTGGAGACAAGGGTGACACACAAAGACTCGGACACCTCTTACATTTAATCTATTCATTTGGTGAAAGATCGAAAATTATCTGTCATAAGATCATTTAACAGACACTTACAGCAATATTTACAAGGAAATCTCCTACATTTTTATATTAATGTGGAGATTTACTTACTGCTCCGAAAATGCTTGTTTACTGCTGCTTAAGTGTACCCCTCACCCACACAAAATGGCTGACTCCACATTATGTGTAGACAACACAAATACATTATCTTGTAATTTCCTTGCACCAGCGTCCTCATTCATTTGTGGAGTTGTTGATAGAAAACAGTTCCAGCAGGTTATAGTTGTTGTGTTAGGTTAGTAAAATAAGTCATGGGCAGCACGGTGACTAACCACGTTTTTGCGTTGGTTTCTTCTGGGTCTTCCAGTTTCCTTCCACACCCCAAAAACAAACTAGTAGGTTAATTGCCTGCTATCAAAATTGATCCTAGTCTCTCTCTCTCTGTCTGTGTGTCTGTGTATGTTAGGGACTTTACACTGTAAGCTCCAATGGGGCAGGGACTGATGTGAATGAGTTCTCTGTATAGCACTGCGGAATCAGTGGCGCTGTATAAATAAATGGTGATGATGATGATAAGTGACCTAATGTTCTCTCTCTCTACAGTCTACAACTAAACGTTGCTGTTCGCTGCTGTGGAGTGCATTTCGCTTTGGATATTCTAGATCTGGATGTGATAGCGCCAGTTGGTTCTTTTCTTATTGTTTATATAAATCTGTTGTTTGCGTTAAGGGGGTAGTGCTGAGGAGAACTATAGGCAGCTGTTTGTCTTTTAGCGCAGGTGGATTCATTCATTATATATATGTTAGATCTGGATGTGAGTTTGGGTGACAGAAGGCTTATTTATGTAGGTAGTGAATATAGGAGCAGGTAAAAGTAATATTTAATTATACAATTAAATAATTGTCATAGAATAGTCATTAGCCAAAAATGTTGTAACTGAAAGAGCCCACTGAGGAAGCCACTGGTCAGTGGTGAAACGCATTTACACAGCGGACTACTACTGAAACAGTTTATACTTTTATTTCATTACTTTTCGTGTTTTTTTTAACCAATGCATTTCATTATTTTTTACATATTTTGTGGTTTCATTTTTCTCTTTGACCTCATTCACATACATTACTTACTTTTATACACTTCAAATCACTAATCAACTTCCAAACAATTGTTACCTATTCATAACATCAATAGTTTACCCACCTAACCCATTTTAATGCATTGTATTAATTTATTTCATCTCTAACATTATCATTTATAAATCCATTGTGTTCTTTCTTATACCCATATCACCTTCTCTTTTTAATATTACATCACATACTTTTACATTGTTTGGTGAAAATGTCTTACTTTTTCTTTCTGTTGCTACTTTCATTCATTTATATACTTATTTAATGACCAACTATTTAGTTAATTAATATTCAGTTAATTAATATGCAGTGTATTTGTATACAGTGATATGCCATACTGCCACTTCTCCTACGGCTTTGATTGTCAAACTCTACAGTATTGATTTTTATTTTCCATACCACCACTTCTAAATTAGCACTTTGACCACTGATTGTATGCCAATTATTTAATTGTATTATTATCAATTACTTTTACAATCCTGCTCCTGTATTTACCCACCACCAACGGCCCTTGAAGTATTTTGCAACCACATTCTGGACATCAAGATCTTAGAAATCCAAAGCCAAGCAAGTCCACTTAGCACTCTTCAGCTAAGTATAATTTTTTTGTAGTCTAACTAGATGTAGGATATTGTTTTTCTACCGCACACAACATTTGCCATCGAAACCATACTTGCCAACTCTCTTAGAGTGTCTGGGAGAGTCCTAGATTCCGGGTAGGTCTCCCGGACTCCTGGGAGAGTATGGTAGCCTCCCGCATCTGCCCACTTTGGGTAAAATTAAAAGCCAAAATGCCACAATTCTCAGGGAATCGTGGCATTTGGCCCCGCCCACCACTGTAAAATGACGTGATTGCGTCATTACATCATGGGGAGGGGCCAAAATTTGCGTGATTTGCGTTGTACCGCCTCCAAAACTCCACCTACCCCCAGGCAGCTCCTGGACGCCGCCTTGAAAAAGTTGGCGAGAATGATTTAAACTTTGTGTCAAAGACAGCAGCAAAACTAGATTGACAGTCTAGCAATTAGTAGGCACCTACAACTGTACTAGGTCTAAGGTGACACAAATAGAAAGACAGATGCTGACTAAGCTATGAAGAGAGCGTCAGAGAGTACTTGGACACTATGGACCTGAATTATATTTGGATGTAATCCATTTGCGTGCCATACCTTGTGTGAAATAACTCTGCACATGGTCAGAGACTGACCTAACGCCTAGGCAATGCAATCCGTGCCTGAACGCAAATAAAAGGCCTGACTTTGACTTGAATGGCGGAATGGAGGATGTAAAAGGCAGAAGGACGTAGTCAAAGTGCAGTAAGCACGTGCTGACACAAATGCAGCCGATTCATGTTCTGGGTTGCTCTCAAGTACGCTTGGTTTCAGTCGTATTATTTGCACTAGCTACAGGGCAAGTGTGCTGACTGATAGCGATGACTGGCATTTCATAGTCTGTTTGGAAAAGTACACATATCATCATCATCATCATCACCATTTATTTATATAGCGCCACTAATTCTGCAGCGCTGTACAGAGAACTCATTCACATCAGTCCCTGCCCCGTTGGAGCTTACAGTCTAAATTCCCTAATATACACACAGACAGAGAGAGAGAGACTAGGGTCAATTTGATAGCAGCCAATTTACCTACTAGTATGTTTTTGGAGTGTGGGAGGAAACCGGAGCACCCGAAGGAAACATATGCGTGCTACTAGACTACAGAACATGTGTATGCAAGTGAGATAGACCAAAAAGAATGCATTTTATGTACAGTATGCATTAAGAATATCTTGATTTATGTATTTAATGTAAAAAAAGTTATAAAAGAATATTTTATTCCAACATTTTTTTTATTAATAATTATACTGTTTAGAGTTGTTCATTTATATTATAATATACATTTTTTTGTATGTGCTCTGATGTGACCTTATATTGCACATATGTTTTTGTGTATACCTCACTCTGTTCTGTTTACATCCGGCAAGTGACGTTTAGGCAGAGCGCACTGACACCCAGATTGAAATTGTAATACAGCTTGAGATCCGCTTTGATTTGAATACAGTCGGAACTACGCTCAAGATCCCTGTTCTGTTTTAAACCGTGTTCCCATTTGAATCAGTCCTTATGTTTCAAGGAGAAGGACCTCTTTGAAAGATATGAGATTGGGTGCACAGATGGATAATACTAACAACAAAGCCCATTCTTTTGTACTTTCACCAACGCCTGGAAGTCATGGATTTGAATGCATGTGATGATGCCAAATGCTATCATGGCATCCTGTAATTTAGTGCATTGTAACATTTCTAAATATGTTTTATTTAAATCTGTCTGACTCTTTATGTGTGTTGGGGTGGATTTGATGCTGAATAACTCCTCAGAGTTTACATACATACTTTCTACTGCTTGTGTAATAATTTAAATGACAGAAATGATATGACTGGAGACAAGACTTCTCTTGAAAGCTACTGCTGCTGTCTATATTACAGGTGAGAGAGTGTATCGTGTGCAGCTCCTCAAAAGAATCACACTCACCATTGACAGCATCTCAAAGTTAATATGAATTCTGGAAGCTGTTACTGTCTATGTTGTTTTTATTATCATAGATTGTTAGTGGGTTGTCAGTGAGAAGCAGTTTCTATAAGAGAAAAGTCATGCTTTTGAGGATGAAAGGTTTTTTTTATTATTATTACATATTTCTTGCTGCTAAACCAAATATATTAACCATTATGAAATATAGGATTTACTGACAAAATATTACAAAATTTACAAACCTAATGAAGCTCGTACCAGTCGACCTGAGGTGTATTGTAAACTGAATTGCAAGAGTAAAGATCATCACTGCTTTATTGGCCATACAATTATGGTGGTTTTGTAAGGCCTAAAAGAAACAACAATAATCTTTTAAACACTAATCCACACACTAAGGTGATCACCGCACAAATGACCACCTTTACTGCTCTGTGGAACAGACCGGTCTCTGCTCAGCAGAATTCTTCTTCCGATCCTGCTACTTCTTAGCTGCTATGGGTCACCAGTATTCGCTTGTACCTAGCTGCACCGCAGACCTCCGTCTGCTGTATGGAACCTCGGCCTCTAGGCCTGTCACTCTATGAACTCAGGACTTTATGCCCTTCTGGACCTACTCAAGGACCACTTTCTCCGTCTCTCCAAATCCAAGCATTCGCTAGTCAGGGACCTGGTGTTGCAAAACTCACACAGGTCTAGTGCCTCCCTGTGTTAGCATATGCCCTGCTTTACAAAAGGGCTTAGTGTCCTAACATACCTAGGGGTTGGCTCACTGCTGTGTCAAGTATTCAAACGGTCAGGCAATGAACCATGATTGGCTCACCGACCAAACCAACAGGAGACCACAGTGTCGCAGAGGGACTCGCCATGCTCCGTATTCCCAGGTGAGTCCCTCACATTATATTAAAAAAAATTAATGATATGCAGCAAGAAAGAAATAAAAGCACAATTTGAAAGGACCACTAAAATATAGGTTTATGTAATCTAAAATGACAAACGGAAAGATGTCAAAGGGAGCAGGACAGTTTACATGTTGTTTTCACCAAAATGGACTAGCACACTGGGCTGCAAACTTGAACTTCAATCTCAAACACAGTAATGTTACTGTTCAAATTATATAAAGCTAAAAAAATATCTAAACTGTAGCCATTTAAGCTTGAACAGGCAACATTTGATAGTAATGTCCATGTGAAAGGGACAGAGGAAAAGATGGTGCAGGGAGACATGTGAGAGAGACGGGAGAAAATGGTGCAGGGAAATACAGTCAAGTCCATAAATATTGGGAAATCAACACAATTCTCATATTTTGGGCTCTATACACCACCACAATGGATTTGAAATGAAACAAACAAGATGTGCTTTATCTGCAGACTTTCAGCTTTCATTTGAGGGAATTTACATCCAAATCAGGTGAACAGTGTAGGAATTGCAACGGTTTCTATATGTGCCTCCCAAATTGTGACACACACTACAAACACTAAAAACTGCTCTGTAGTCCTATATGTGAGTCAACTCACCTCTCACACTGATGTTGTCCGTTCCTCATTGGGTAATAGAAGAGCTGTGAGCAGCCTATCTGAGCTCCAGGATGTTGAGCTACATGGGATCTTTCTCCCTCCTGCTTGTGCTGCAGCCACCCTCAGTGAAAAGCAGCCTGGTGATTTACTTTCAGGACTGTTTCACTGTTGGCCGTCGGGGTGCCCCCTTGTGGTCGGAGTAAAAACAACATGCATAAAAAAACCAAAAACGAATTAATGAAAATGAAAGTATAAGAGAGCCGCCGGGCCCCCTGGTGATCCCGGGCCCGGTACAAGAGTACCCCCCCCCGTACTCCCCTGATGGCAGCCCTGTATATATATATATATATAATATATAATGTATTGCCAATCGTGCTGCTTAGCGTCCTGGTTCCCATTGTAGCGTCTGTGTTCAGCAGGGACATCAACAAGTTCCCTGCTGTGTGACAACTAAAACTGAACTAAAGAACGAAAACGGCATTCTGGGGACTCCAAGATTAACTTACGCTCAGAGTGGAACAGACCGCCGAACAGGAAGTGAAGTGCTGAAAAGTGTGCAGCGGAGGAAGAGGAGGCAGCCAGGAACTCAGTAGGATATATGAGAGGAGGAAGGGTGTACCTACTATTAAAGTAATTCTATCGTTTTAAAATAAGCATTGCCCAATCAATTGTATGTGTGTCCAAAGCACAAAGTAATTTATTTTAGCAGATGTAAATAGTCAACAATTCAATACATTATTATATTATGATAAAGTACAGTACAGCACAGCCAATACCAAAAGATAATATATACCAAATGCAATCGCTTGCGCACGCTGCGCACCCACGGGACCCGATGGACAATATTCTGTTTAGAATATTGTGTCAGAGTTGACTGAGGCCCCAGTGAGATGCAGCTAATATATATACAGTCAGTGTTTCATTGTGAACAATAGAGATGACGTAGATTGTTTCTATAGGTCCAGACGTTGGGTGGGTCCAGGCCAGACAGGTAATAGGTTGATTTAATCTAAGGAATCCAAAGGTGGGGGTCTTCTCTCCACAGGGGGTCTGCTCCTTTTCATAGCCAGTATCATACAAAGGTTTACTCTCTAATATCAATAACTAAAGTATGCAATGTGCGATCTCTTCGCCGACTGCACCGGACAGCTGCTGATGATTAGGGCATGACACCTTTCCTATTACCTAAACCTTTAATAACACTACAATGTACATATAATCACTATATATATATATATATATATATATATATATATATATATATATATATATATTACTAGAACAAAGCACAGGCGGGGCGCCTCATAGTGTTAAACCAGGACAACAAAAAACAAAATATGTATATATATGCGTACCGTCAGGTAAAGATGTATAATCAAGACTTGAGTGTATCCTCTTAGGGAGTTGTAACACTGGATCTCAACTCAGGAACAATCCAAGGGCGTGGAAAAAGGCAAACATAGTATAATATTGTAATGCAAAGGATAGTGCACCACGTGAAACACCACAGAATATTCAAAAGGGTGTAATGTTCAAAAAATACACCAGGGTATATATATAGAACAACGTAGCCCAGAAAAACACACACCACTTTATGTGTAGGTAATAATTCATATGCGTACCAGAAATATGAGCATAATAGCCAGAAGATGTTTTCTTTAAAGGCAGCTGTATCTCATACAATGGACACCCAGGAATATGGGCATAATAGCCAGAAGATGTTTCCTTTATAAGCAGCTGTATCTTGTGCAATGGACACCTTCGACTAACACTAATCAGTGTCTTCTTTCCATTAGGATGTCACTTTGCAAAGTGAATGCGATTAAACGGGTTGCACTGATGTCTCCGCCGACTGATCGATGACGGAACCCGGTCTTCCGGTCTGCCTTACCTCAGCTCAGAAGGTCACTGACCTTCTGAGCTGAGGTAAGGTGTTAGTGTTAGTGTTAGTGTTAGTCGAAGGTGTCCATTGCACAAGATACAGCTGCTTATAAAGGAAACATCTTCTGGCTATTATGCCCATATTCCTGGGTGTCCATTGTATGAGATACAGCTGCCTTTAAAGAAAACATCTTCTGGCTATTATGCTCATATTTCTGGTACGCATATGAATTATTACCTACACATAAAGTGGTGTGTGTTTTTCTGGGCTACGTTGTTCTATATATATACCCTGGTGTATTTTTTGAACATTATACCCTTTTGAATATTCTGTGGTGTTTCACGTGGTGCACTATCCTTTGCATTACAATATTATACTATGTTTGCCTTTTTCCACGCCCTTGGATTGTTCCTGAGTTGAGATCCAGTGTTACAACTCCCTAAGAGGATACACTCAGGTCTTGATTATACATCTTTACCTGATGGTACGCATATATATACATATTTTGTTTTTTGTTGTCCTGGTATAACACTATGAGGCGCCCCGCCTGTGCTTTGTTCTAGTGAATATTTTCTTCTGGATTGACCATCCGGATACAGGCTTATACGTGGCTGCCACTCACACATGAGTGAAGTGATCGTGGACTTTTAATTATTATATCTGATACTATATAGTATTGTGAACCTCTATATATAATATTAACTGATGTGGTAGATAGCGCCAGTGTATATCTATTGTTGTGGTTATATATATATATATATATATATATATATAGACTAATAATAAACCGAATATTATCTGCTCCTGAATAACAGTGTAACGGAACCAATATGAAATTATATAAATAACTAACTGTTGTAATGCGAGTGTGTGCGTGCGTATTTTACCGTGCGATCGCGTCACGCCACGTAACATGTGGCGTACGCTTCGCAATACGCACGGCAAACCAATATTAAACCAATATGCTTTCGTTCATCCAATTATACGACTTCAACAGTCCACCCTTTGATAGTACAATAAACTATCACCTTAAAGATGTTATAAGCAGGATCTCAGTACCACGTTTCATTGTTATGTAATACAAATCCCCCTTGGTGTATGTCCACGCTGTTCGTAGATCTAAACAAGTTATCATAAGAGAAAGTCTTAATCCTCTAAACGATTTCTTCTTTTTTTTATAAACCGTACACTTCTGGAGCTTGGAGATAACCTTTTGTATGCCCTTCAAGGGTGCAATAAAACACTTAATACATTATTTGGAAAGGTACATGGTACAGTAGAACGTGTATCAGCTATACAGAATTCTCTACTACAGTTCTTCAAGTTTAACAGGTTCTTCTGTCCACCGCATGTCTTTAAGCTCAGTATACATTTAAACACTTCATGTTCATCAATAGCATCATCCTATGTCTATCAATAATGTCATATGCAATCTCCTTCAGCTTGCGTTAATATACACACATCTAATAATGTCACCAGTTCTTTTCATCAACACTTGTGGGCGGGCTATTGTCTGTTCGTTTTTCCCAGTCTCTTAATACTCAGATTTAACAGTGATCGGCTTGCAAAGCATTGGGAGACTTCAGACTAAGGGACCTAGGTGTCCTACTTTTTCCCTTAGTGACCTCCCGCCTATAGTTCGGGTACCTCAAGAATATTTAGTGGAAAGAGAACTAATCCTACTTGATATAATCACTGAGGCACGTGTGAGCACGCCCAGCACTTTGTTTTGTCTAAAACCTTACCCTCCCAAGAATGATAATCATTCTCAAGGATGCCTGCTCAAGTCCGAATATTACTGGACTGGCATCGCTGGGTGTGTCTCTTTTTAACTTTGGGGTCGCCGTACTTACGGACGTAATGCTACTCAGACAATAGCCCCTCGCAATTTCTCCAAGCTCCAAGGTTTCCAAATTTTCCTTTACCCCTGAATTGAATAGAGTAATTGGCCGGACTGATTATGCTACTAACTTCTTCCTCCCCAATACCTCCTTATCACTACCCAAACCAGTCTCTGTCACCTGCTAATAATCAAAAGAATTAACCGTCCTGAGAAGAGAGTGAAATGAGAGAACACAAAAGAGGAAAAACCTCAACTTCATGCTGGACAACAGTCTTAGCCTTTGGCTCAGGTGCTACTAACTGCATTCGAGGCCTTCCAGTACAGACTCATGAGTGCCCTTGGACCCTTCTCTGACTGTTGGCCCCTCTGCAGTGGGTGGTATGGGCACCAGTGTGTCTCTGCTACCCTTGAAGCCGTGAGGCTGGTAGCCTACACCTGGTACCTGTCTGGCAAATAACCTAAGCTTAAGAAATTACTGCTCCACAACTTACTCTCCTGATCCAACATCCTGACAGTTAGTGTGATCTTTCAGGAAACAGTGTTTTGGACGTTCTCGGTTGCTGTCTCACTATTTACCTTCTCTCAAGGTCTAACCTAGCCTCCCAGTTACAATCTTGTCTCACGAGGGGTCAAAAACATTTCAAAAACTGACAGGTTAGGAGTCTGCCCAGGGGTGATCTCTTGGTAGCGGGAAAGGACTAAGTGGCACTTCAATCAAGTTCCAACTCTTATTCTATTCAATTCATTCTACCGAGTACCACTACTTTATGTTCACACTGGTTTATGGCTAATTGAAAGTATGTGATTTGTTACCACTACTCATACATTATACATCTATTATCAATAACATGAATACCCCTATCATCTATTATAACTCTAGGACTATCACAATAAATAACAAAAGCTTTGAGTATGATACAGTAATACATTAGACACATTTCAATACACCTCTACCCAGACATATTTCATTGGTACACCTGTGTATACTTGAGGCTCGTGCATGGTGGTAATTGGATGACGTGTATTTGTTTTACCTGGAGGAAAACCCATCAGCAGGAGGGATATGGGATGGCTCTATTAGTCTACCTTGTCCATCTCTTCAGAGTCCACCAGACTCCTCACCACATCTCTTCACCTTCCAGACAGTTTATCCCTCAGGTAACACAAATCTTCCTATATTAACCAATATGTGTATGCGTGCATGTGTGTGTGTGTTCACATTTTAAAACTATAACAATACAATGAAAAACAAAACAAAACATAGATTTGTTCTATCACATAAAACCCTGCTGTCTATTTGACAGCTATGTTCTCCCTGGTGTGACAGCCCTGTATGGTTGTGCGTGTAAGGGTGGACCTTACTAGCAGCTACTTCAGTTGGTAACTGTGTCACTGTCTAAAGTCCTCTATGTTGTGTCCTAATCATGTGCTGGTATTGCTATAAAACGATTTCTCAGTCACCTCAACATCGCCCTCTAGACTAGAAAAATGCTAAAGACCAATGTATATCAATCGATTTTCCCTCTGCCAACTCACATGTCATTCTCAGTACCTCATATTCAGCTACTTGACTAAGTGGGAAAGGCAAAGGGGTCTCTTTCTATAACACTTCCTTCAAATATAACAGTATCCAGTACATGCCTGTCTAGCAGTGAAAAAAATATAAAACACGAAAATTCTACATTTTCTAGGGTTTCACATTATGTCGTATCTTGTAGTAAAAATCCTACTCCAATGTTCTATACAGAGATGCATATCTGTATGCCTAACCTCTAGCATTCTTCTGTCCTCCTGTCCTCCCCACCCTTTGTGCATCCATATAAAGGCACATTTTTGTACAGGAGGCACGAACCAAAACAAAAAAAAACAAAACAGATATGCAATCTATAAAACATGAATCGTATTTCCACAACAGATCCTTTCTGCTTAAAAAATCAGCAGTTTCTATACACATGAAAACAAAACCCCTGACTGTTTCTGTAACTCATGTCAATCTAGTGTGTGTATCTCTGAATTTGTCTTATGTAAAAACATAAAATATGTTTTAGCCCCATTGTTGAGACTGTGTCTGATTTTATCTCTACCAGAGCAGAGAGAGAGAGAGAGAGAGAGAGAGAGAGAGAGAGAGAGGGTAGAAAGAGAGAGAGGGTAGAGAGAGAGAGAGAGAGAGAGAGAGAGGGTAGAGAGAGAGAGAGAGAGAGGGTAGAGAGAGAGAGAGAGAGGGTAGAGAGAGACTAGCATTTGTGTAAAGAATGGGAAATAGGAAAGCAATGAATGATGGGAATACAAAGGTTTGAATACAAACATACATGTAGAAAGGGAGATTTTTACAACAAAATGACAGCTGGATTGGACTCTGACTCTATGGGGAAATGGCTGTATTCATTCCACTGTTCCCCTTAGCTATTTGCTAACTATGACCCCTCCCCATACTTGACTAGGGGGTCTTAACAGTGCCATCCAGTGTCGTCCGTCATTTGTTCAGTAAGAACTCGGCATAACATTGACTACATACCTTTTCAACGGACTTTCCTAACTTATAATAGAGAAATGTAAAAATGTACTCTTAGTGACTCATATTTTCTCTGAAATACATAAAACGATATTTTGGAGCAAAGTATGTACATACTTCATTGTTGGATAATGATTCTCAGCCAAACAAATTATCATGAGTCACTGCAGCCTAAAACAAAAGAGTGTTCCAATTGTCTATTGTTAATTTGTCTTTCAAGAGTGATTCTTTTATTTCTCTATCTCCCCTTTTGATCACTAAGTCTATACTCCTTTTGTGTCCCCTTTACCTGTGAGAAGAAAAACAAGATAGTTATCTTAAAACAGCAAACACAACAAACATTTCTATTCTTTGCCATCGGCTAGCAATTTAGGAAAACAAACATTTCACAACATAAATGAACAAACAAAATCAACAAAGATTACCTTTTAAAATCCGTTCCCTGCACACTAATACTTACCACAGTTTAAACCCCACCTGGTTGTAGGACTACAGGTCTGACCTAACCTCCAGGGTTGACTATGGTTCTCCCCCAAGGCATTGGCTGCTATGAGGTGCACAGGAAACTGTTGAGAAGTCTCCGAGACTTGTGTGCGCCGTCTCTGTGGGTGTCTATGTGATTCCCCCTTAGATGGGCCAAGTCTCTTTGCTTCCGCTCTTGTTATTGTACAGTCCTGTGCTTGGTGTCCCATTTTAGTGCATCTAAAACACTTCCTCAACTCATGTTGTTTCTCTTTTTTTTTACAATCTCTCCTAATGTGTCCTTCTTCTCTGCAATTGTAACATCTCACTATTCTGGGTTTCCTGTTATATGGGTTGTATTCTGGTGGTCGTGTGTGCAGTCCCTCTAGTGCTGGGATACTTACCATCATTACCCTATCACTTAGTGTCTCTTTCTGTTTATTTATACTTTTATCATGTTCTATAGCTGACTCCCTGAGAGCACTTACAGTGGTTCCTTTCCAGTATGGTAATGAAGTTTGCACCCTTCTTTTCAAGTTTTCCCTGAGGCCATCCATTAGAACTTTAACAGCAACCTCTCTGTAATATGAATTATCTTTTATGTCTGGTACCCCAGTATATTTGACCATCTCCATCAGAGCCCTGCAAAAGTAGTCTGTTGCATTTCACTATCTTTTTGCTGGATACTAAAAATTTTACTCCAGTCCACTATCACTGGGAAATATGTGGCCAACCGTGTGATTATTTGTTTAATATTGTCCTGATTATCATCCTCGGTTAAGGATTCATCCTCCTCCAACATACAATCCTTAATGAACTTTTGTATATCAGTATTGAGAGGAAGACAGGCTTTCAATAATACTCGCCAATCGTTATTAGTTGGCTCATACACATTACCATAATATCTAATAAACTGCTGACATTTGGTCAAATCTTTCCTAGGATCAGGGAAATCAGACAAAATTGAAAATATTTCAGACCTAGTGCATGGATCATGCTTTGCTACATGTTTTAAGGGAACATCACTATTCCTGTCTGCTTTCCCATTGGGAACTGCTGTTGTGCAGACAGGATGTAATTCTACCAAATCACTACAACTAGTTGCTGAAATTGCTGCTGCAGTACAATGGATGTCTCCCCTTGTGTTAACCTTTTCATTATTCTCACCACTTTCAGCAGCTGCCCCTGCTGGTGGGACCGTTCCTCTTCTTTGTCCTGAAACATTACTTTTAACGTTACTTAAAACAACATACAACTTACTAGTTACAGTTTTTACATTTTTGGTATTGGCTGTACTTCCCGCCCCAACCGAATTTATCGGGGGCATGTCTGCGCTCAGTTCGCCACGCTTTGCAACGCACACTTCCGGAATGCTTGTTTCCGGTACGCTTATTCCGCTGAACACTTGTTTTTCCTTACACTCACTTCCGCTGTGCGTTCGCTGCTCTGCCACGTGTTACCTTCCATTTGCCACGATTTTAAACAATGATTATGTGCATTTCTCACTTTCGTTGACTTAATCAACCGTACTTTATCTTTTACGGTATTTAGTACCTCTGCATTAAAACTCCCTGTTGTTGGGAAAGGCCTATCACAATCTTTGTTCATTTCGACCCACGTGTCACAATACATAGTTGCGTATGCACCATATTTTTCACACATGAGAAATCTCGCTGACTCAATAGGACCTTCCTTAGGCAGTACAATGGCCATCTCTAACGTATGCCTAGCACCCATGTTGAGCAATAATTTCAACTCTGTTGCTATACTCACCGCTAGAGATCTATAATGCTCGGTGAACGTATTTCCTTTAGCCGCGTTCACTCGCTTTTCTCACACTAGGCGAGGATCCCTAATACAGAAATATCATTGTGGGCCCCAAGGGCTATCAGCTCCTCGATACCCTGGCTCAACCACAAAAATCTGCTGAGTTTATTATAACTGGGAGAACAAAGTCGATACAATCAACCAGCCTTTCCAACATAATTCCTCCTAGCTGCTTCACCAATGCGCACTAACGGTGCGGTTAGATCGCACTGCCTACCAATACTAATTATTAGCAAACCTTGCGATCTATTGGTAGTGCTTTTGCGAAAACTACGTTTTCGCATTCGGTATACCTGCCCTGTATACCGTCCTTCAGTTGGGCAATCCGCCTCGTCAGACAGCAACTGAGTACAATGAATAATAACAGTGTGTCTATGTTACAAAATCGCACACTATACACCTTTTCTGCGCAGAAAATTGAAAGTTCCCAACAACCGTAATAATAATGTCTCAGAGGCTTTCATAAGTAATTATACTATGCATATAATAACTATCAAAACGATTGTTCAACCACGTGGAAAATCTACCGGGAGTTCGCGTACGCACAGCAGGAAGTACACATACGCACAGCAATGCAATACACTTTAAAACATAAAACGACAATAAAAAGAAACATTTTTCTTTCTTGTCCCTAGATTCTAATTAGCGTTCCTTCAGTCTATGCAATAACGGACATTCGGTTTCGCAACACACAGTGAACCACAGGTCTTGAACACATTACATTCTTTCCTGCTTTATGCGACGCGTCCGTCAATCCACCCTTTGTTGAGGAACCGAATATCGTAAGCGTTGCATACCTGCATGTAACGTAACTCCTAACTCACGAGCCCCCAAATTATTAAAGTAATTCTATCGTTTTAAAATAAGCATTGCCCAATCAATTGTATGTGTGTCCAAAGCACAAAGTAATTTATTTTAGCAGATGTAAATAGTCAACAATTCAATACATTATTATATTATGATAAAGTACAGTACAGCACAGCCAATACCAAAAGATAATACATACCAAATGCAATCGCTTGCGCACGCTGCACACCCACGGGACCCGATGGACAATATTCTGTTTAGAATATTGTGTCAGAGTTGACTGAGGCCCCAGTGAGATGCAGCTAATATATATACAGTCAGTGTTTCATTGTGAACAATAGAGATGACGTAGATTGTTTCTATAGGTCCAGACGTTGGGTGGGTCCAGACCAGACAGGTAATAGGTTGATTCAATCTAAGGAATCCAAAGGTGGGGGTCTTCTCTCCAGGGGGTCTGCTCCTTTTCATAGCCAGTATCATACAAAGGTTTACTCTCTAATATCAATAACTAAAGTATGCAATGTGTGATCTCTTCGCCGACTGCACCGGACAGCTGCTGATGATTAGGGCTTCAATATGATATCAGGCATGACGCCTTTTCTATTACCTAAACCTTTAATAACACTACAATGTACATATAATCACTCTATATATATATATATATATATATATATATATATATATATATAGACTAATAATAAACCGAATACTATCTGCTCCTGAATTACAGTGTAACGGAACCAATATGAAATTATATAAATAACTAACTGTTGTAATGCGAGTGTGTGCGTGCGTATTTTACCGTGCGATCGCGTCACGCCACGTAACACGTGGCGTACGCTTCACAATACGCACGGAAAACCAATATTAAACCAATATACTTTCGTTCATCCAATTATACGACTTCAACACTACCTAGAAAGCTTGGGGCCCCATAAAAAATTTTTAGGGGCCCCAAAAGTTACACCTCCCCTGAGACATTTCTACATAGAACATATTGCGATTAATATTATGCTAACTCTCCTTTTATTCTTCCTTAACATGATAAGTAAATAAACACTTTATCACTGCTGTGCATAAAGTATTTTCCTAAAGCAATCCATATTTATAGGCAGCATGTGGCTGTATTGTGTGGGAGAGGACTTGTGATGTGACCAGCAATTAGAATTGACTTACTTTTGTATTCCAATGAGTACATTCCTGTCTCTTAGAGGTTTTTTTTATAAGCACAGAAACAAATTGTATACACAGTGAAAGCAAATACCAGCTGTCCGTTGCACCCACGGGCGCTCCACCCACATATCTTATTTTTCAAGAATAAATATTTTAGAAAAAGTACAATGAATGAGTAATCTGTAAGCAGAAGTGAATATTTCTTCCGTGTAAAATGTTTAGCAGTTTGCAATGAGGAGTTTAAATTAATTTTTATATAACATCTAATGTATCCTAAAATGGCACAACATATGATTAACGCTATTAACACTATAGAAAAAATAAATTAATCTCCAGTAACCAATCTAAAAGATAAATATACATTAAGATACTAGCTTGATAATAAAATTAAATTTGTTCATAGAAAAAAACAATTGCGAATTATAAATTAGAGATGTTCACGGACCCCCGTGTTTTTGTTTTGGATCTGGATTAAGTTTGTGTTTTGGCTTTGGTTTTGGTTTGGGCAAAACTGCCCTTGCGTGTTTTGGTTTTGGATCTGTATATTTAAGAAAAATTGCTAAAATATGGTAAAATCACATAATTTTGCTCCTTTTTTGCTAATACATTATTATTAACCTCAATAACACTAATTTCCAGTCATTTCCAGTCAATTTTGACCTCCTCATAGGTCACAATATTATTTTCATACACTTTCACATAAAGACTGCAGCGACAGAGCAACGACACAAACACACGGCAGTTCATAGCACATCTAGGTAACATTGCCACACAGCAGTGGCAGAAAAAAAGAAAAGTGGTGCAAGATGGAATTGTCCTTGGGCTCTCCCGCCTTTATGTAAGTTAATGAAAAGGACATATACAGTTTAACAAAGCAAGCACTCCAGCGACAAGGAGTGACACTTTTGTGGCTGAAGTGCTTGGATTGTTTGGGCCCCCACAAAACAAGCTAACAATGGGCTTAAGTCACCTAAGCCAAAAGTGCTGTTAATGAACTCTACTGTAGCAAGATGTTGTTGTCATCATCCTCAGCTTCACCCTCAATGTGTACCTCATCCTCACGCAATATTAATTCACCCCAGTTGGAATCCACCATTACAGAAGTCTCTGTACTTTGATGTAATTGCAGTGAAAGGCCTTCCTCATTGAAATTGTAGTTCATTTTGATGAACATCATCTTTTACACATTTTGAACAAGTAGCCTCGTATGCTGATAGCTGACAAGGTTCCTGGCTGTGCTGAAAACTCTTTCCGAGTACACACTGGAGGGTGGGCAGCTTAGGTAGTGCAAAGAGAGTTTGTACATGGGTCTCCAAATTCCGTTATTTTCCTCCCAGTATGTAAAGGGACTGTCTAATGTGTCTATTTCTATGCTGTCATTAAAATAATCCTCCACCATCCTTTGGATGTTGATAGTAGGATTAGGTAGAGTTATGGCAGAGGTGTCACGGTTTTTGGTCAATTTTTTTAGACCAAACTAGATGTCAAAATGTTGTGCTGAGTCATCTGTATCATCCCTGGGTCTCTTGGGAAAGCTAAGTTTATTCCTAGCAGCAGTTGAGTAAGAAACTGAAGGAGGAGACTCCGTCCTGTCACGTAACACTTGAGCTGTCATCTTGCTCCCCAGGAGCTCCTTGCATCTCTTGAGATCTGGGCAGTTGGAAACAAAGAGAAGACATAGCTCTTACACTTAGGATCAAGCAGAGTCACCAAAATGTAGTGATCCGACTTCAAGATTTTGATAATTCTTGGATCCTGGCAAAGTGCATAAAGTACTGACATACTTAGCATAATTGCTTTGTTTCAGCTCCTCCTTCAGTTTCTCAAGCTCCTTTTCCAAAAGTCTAATTAAGGGAATCATTTGGCTCAAGCTAGCAGTGTCTAAACTCACTTCACAGGTGACTACTTCGAATGGATTTAGCACCTTGCATAACACGGAAAGTATTCTCCACTGCACTTGAGTAAAATACATTCCCCATCCATTCCCAACGTCATGGCTTGTGGAATAAGCGTGGATGGCTTTTCGCTGTTTCTCCATCCTCAGAAGCATATACAGGGTGGAATTCCATCTTGTTACCACCACTTGCTTCAGTTGGTGGCAGGGCAAATTAAATTGTTCTTGTAGCTGCAGCAATTTCCTACAGTCATGGCCAAAAGTATTGAGAATGACACAAATATTAGTTTTCACAAAGTCTGCTTCCTCAGTTTTTATGATGGCAATTTGCATATACTCCAGAATGTCATAAAGAGTAATGAGATGAATTGCAATTAATATCAAAGTCCCTCTTTGCCATGACAATGAACTTTATCCCAAAGACAAGATTTCCACTGCATTTCAGCCCTGCCACAAAAGGACCAGCTGACATTAGGTCAGGGATTCTCTCGTTAATACAGGTGAGAATGTTGACGAAGACAAGGCTGGAGATCACTCTGTCAGGCTGATTGAGTTAGAAAAAAAGACTGGAAGCTTTAAAAGGAGGGTGGTGTTTTAAATCATTGTTTTTCCTCTGTTAACCCTGGTTACCTGCAAGGAAACACGTGGAGTCATCATTGCTTTGCACAAAATGGGCTTCACAGGCAAGGATTTTGCTGCTAGTAAGATTGCACCTAAGTCAACCATTTATCGGATCATCAAGAACCTCAAGGAAAGAGGTTCAATAGTTATGAAGAAGGCTTCAGGGTGCCCAAGAATGTTCAGCAAGTGCCAGGACTGTCTTTTAAAGTTTGTTCAGCTGCGGGTTTGGGGCACCGCCAATGCAGAGCTTGCTCAGGAATGGCAGCAGGCAGCTGTGAATGCATCTGCACGCACAGTGAGGCAAAGATTTTTGGAGGATGACCTGGTGTCAAGAAGGCCAGAAAAGAAGCCACTTCTCTCCAGAAAAACATCAGGGACAGACTGATATTCTGCAAAAGGTACAGAGATTGGACTGCTGAAGACTGGGATAAAGTCATTTTCTCTGATGAATCCCTTTTCAGATTGTTTGGGGCATCTGGAAAACGGCTTGTCCGGAGAAGGAAAGGTGAGCGCTACCATAAGTGCTGGGTCATGCCAACAGAATAGCATCCTGAGACCATTTGCTTAAGAACACAGCCATGAATAAAGAATGGTACCAAAACATCCTCCAAGAGCAACTTCTTTCAACCAGTCAAGATCAGTTTGGTGATGAACAATGCTTTTTCCAGCATGATGGAGCACCTTGCCATAAGGCAAAATTGATAACTAAGTGGCTCGGGGATCAAAACATAGAAATTTTGCATCCATGGCCAGGAAACTCTCCAAACCTTAATCCCATTGCGAACTTGTGGTCAATCATCAAGAGGCGGGTGGACAAACAAAACCCACAAATTCTGACAAACTCCAAGCATTAATTAGGTGAGAATGGGTGGCCATCAGTCAGTATATGGCCCAGAAGTTGATTGACAGCATGCCAGGGCAAATTGCAGAGGTCTTCAAAACGAAGGGTCAACACTGCAAATATTGGCTCCTTGCATAAACTTAATGTCATTGTCAATAAAAGCATTTGACACTTATGAAATGCTTGTAATTTTACTTCAGTATACCATAGCAACATCTGTCAAAAAGCTCTAAAAACACTGAAGCAGCAAACTTTGTGAAAACCAATGCTTGTGTCATTATAAAAACTTTTGGCCATGACTGTACATGCTGTTGTCGAATGCCGGATATGTCCAGATATCTTACGGGCCACAGACAGCATCTCCTGCGCGTCCCTATCATTTTTCAAAAAGAACCACCAAATTTACTGTGTGAACATAACAGGGAATGTGAAGGATATGTTTTTATTTAGCACTTGCAACAAATGTATAAACAAACAAAAACAAGGTACCGTACCCAGATGAAAACCAGTTTAGGAAATTAGGGTGTATGCCCCAATAAAATTCCAACATAAAGTCCAATAAATATCAAAAATAGAAACTTAAAATCATTGGGTGACGGCACCACCAATTAAATATACACCAAGATCAAAAACTCAAACACCACCATCATAGCACACAACAATCTTTACAATAAGCAAGGAAAAACTGACATGTGCTTTGTTAAGTGTACGCAAACCATACTGATGGATCGACATTTGACACCATGCATTCCACATGAAATACTGGACTACTAAGCTAACTGGAAAAAAAGTAGTCAAATTAATATTCCAACACCTACCCTTCAGCGCTTCATACACCCACTCAGGGTAACTAAGACCCAAAAGGCTCTGAATGCCCAAGGCTCTGGAAACCTTTTCATAAACTTCTACATTGAAGGGACCATTGTCCATGGTCTCCAATTTCCCATGACACTCCTCCCGTGGGCAGCCACGATCATGGGCATTTCTATATTTCAAAATTCTTCTCTCCGTTTCCCTTCTAGAGGGTAATCGGGTATATGACCCGATCCCCGGCTTACTTACCTGCTCCTGCCGTCCGGTCCGTCTGGGCTGGGCGCCCCCATCTTTCCGGGTCTGCGCATGCGCAGACCCAATCTGTCAATCTCTCTCTTCCTATCCCTATTGGTTGGAGTTTTGGCTCCAAAGTTTAAAAGGCACTTCCTCCCTGTGCTCTGTGCCTGATCTTCATGTACCTTCCATGGGTTCCTGGCTCCTAGTCTACTCTCATTCCAAGAGCGGACTATCTACCTACTGACTGCTGTATAGTTATCCTGCTGCCACTCTAGTGGTAAAACAGTTGTCCGCAGAGCTGACACTCTACAGCATCTCCTCGTGTTCTGCATTACCCGCTGGCTATATCCTGCTGTACTTCATCATCATTCGTGACTCCTGCTGACTGCTGAATAGAAATCCTGCCATCACTCTAGTGGTAAAACAGTTGTCCGGAGAGCTGACACTCTACAGCATCTCCTTGTGTTCTGCATACCCGCTGGCTATATCCTGCTATACTTCATCATCATTTGTGACTCCTGCTGACTGCTGAATAGAAATCCTGCCGCCACTCTAGTGGTAAAACAGTTGTCCGCAGAGCTGACACTCTACAGCATCTCCTCGTGTTCTGCATAACCCGCTGGCTATATCCTGCTATACTTCATTACCATTCGTGAGTCCTGATGACTGCTGAATATAAATCCTGCCGCCACTCTAGTGGTAAAACAGTTGTCCGCAGAGCTGACACTCTACAGCATCTCCTCGTGTTCTGCATACCCGCTGGCTATATCCTGCTAATACATCATCACCATTCGCGAGTAACCTGCTACTCTTGTGGCTTATCTCTCTCATACCTCAACTGGTCGCTTCCAGTAGGGGTCGCGACCTGCAAGGGGGTCCAAACCGCCTTGCGGCTGGTCCCTGGCGAATACCTCCCCCTTGTTAGACTCCGCGCCTTACTGGGAGTTATATTAGTTCCTGGCTGGTTACCGTTCCTTGCCATTCCTGTCGCAGAATTGTGACGTGGAACCGTGACAATATATCTGTACAATCATAAATGTTCATACAAGAATAGAAAAAAAATGTTGGGAAAAAAAATAATGGGTGTTTATGAAGAACATGAGGGACAAGAAAAATTCAGGGAAGAGAAAGGGGGTGAATGGGGCAATAATCAGGGTGATGTAATTCCAAAAAATTCCTGACATTTTAACTTTCATACAATAAATAAAATCACTTATCGTAAAATACAGATTGTCTATTTGTCACTGTAGACTTTTAAGAACAATGCCAACCCTGTTATTTGAATTGCTGTTTCAGCACTGAACACTGCCACCTCTCCTGTTTCTGTGTGAGCTATATCTCTGTAGAATGTCACTGGAGCCTTTGAAGAACAATGCCAGCCTTATAATTTGTCTTTCAGCACTGAAAACTGGCACCTCTCCTGTTTCTGTGTGAGCTATAACTCTTTAGAATGTCACTGGAGACTTTGAATAACACTACCACCCCTTTTAATTCTGTTTTAGCTATGACCCTGCCCAACTGCACTGGAGACTGCCAACAACTCTGCTACCCATTCTGTGTCTCTCTGGGAAATGGCGTCGGATCTCCATGGAGGACGGTATTTATAGAATCCAAATCTCGTGAGATCCAGCCAAGATGATGTTTTGCCCCGTTTTCAGTTCCGAGGGCACGCGAAAGTACCAAGTCGGCTCGGCTCGGTTCTCTGGCTATGTTCGGGTGGGCTCGGTTTTCTGAAAACCGAGCCTGAGCCTCTCTATTAAAAATAGAATAATTCATTCTTGGCTATTAGTTATGTTTGTCACAATAGTTATTCATTGACTCATTCTAGTTCCCAACAATAATATTAGTTTTATAAATTATGCAGCACTAGTTGTCCCAAGAACATGTATTATCGAACCTGTAGAGTTGTACTCATAACATTCAAGGTCCCAAAGAATACTCAATAATAGAAACTCATGTCCCACTTTGGAAATGAGCGTCCAAGTGTCGATTAATACAGGAAGATTGTTTGGCTGTATCTTAGATGGAATGTAATGTACTCAAATGAGGATGCGAGGTCTAGTGTGGGCAGTACAATCCCAAAATCCAGTTATCTAGTAGCAGAAACATAACATAGTGATGAGTGATATAAGTAATATAGCAATAACAATGTTGTCACAAAAAAAGAGTAACTCTCAACACCACATGCTCCAACATTTTTCCTTTTTCCTTTTTCCTTTTTCAGAAGTAAACATACACCAGAAACCCTTTGGTCCTGAGTCATTAAGGAGATCAAAGCATGCAAAAGAAGTAACTTTGACCCTAGGCAAAACCATGTTGCATTGGAGGGGGAGGTAAATTTAAAATATGATGTCAAATTTATAGTTGGTGTTGGTTATGTCCTAGATCAACTTTAAATTTCAGTTTAAAAATAAAGCTATCATGTATATGTGTGCTAGATGAAAAACAGCCAGTAATTAATAAACTAATTTGCACCCCTTGCATTGTAACATGTAACAAGACAATTTATTCCTTTTTTTAATTACTTTCCTTAGTGACTCAGGCCCTTTGTGTTTATGCTTAAATTAATTATATGTAGAAATCACCTTATCCTGTGTATTTCTAATTCCAGCTCATCTCATACTGTCCATTCCTGTCTCCATGCACAGGAAAAAGGGAAGGAAAAGGAAAACACAATCTGGATGCATTACCATTACACTTCATATGAATATTTATAAAAAATAGATTCACATTAAAACAATATATAAAACAATGTATAAAAATATATAAATCTCCTAAGGGTGCAAATGTAAGGTCCCTAAACGGAGATGTGCCTCACAGGGCGACTAACTCCTAATACCTCCGAATTTACCACGATCCGTGTGGATGACTGGATCCTACCTCGGTCCCTGATTGGGGTTTCTCCGGACGCCCGCAGGTAACACCTAAGAGGAAAAACACAGTTAAACCGAGCCTACCAAGTAAGGGCTGTCCGAGACTACGGCAAAGAACAAGGACACGGTCAGTCCAAGCTCACTTGCCGCCTCCTCACTTTGTTCTTGCCAAGACGCGGGGGACTACAGGCACTTAAGACCAAGACTAGTCCGAAGACTAATCCCGCCTCAAGTACCTCACACACCTGCCGGTGAGGGCCTAACCGAAAGGAGGAATCGAGCGTGATACTCACCGGGACACTCCCACTTCCGATCCGGTTCCTCTGCGCCTTCCCGACTCCTGCGGATGACAAGAACACACAGCCTCCCTCTACACTCTCAGTGAGACTAAGATGGCACCCACAAAACTGGACTGACTACAACAGCGACCCGACCCTAACAACGTTCTAATGGTCAGCAACGCAACTAAGTCAAACCACTATGACTAACTAGGTGTGGTGCACTAACGGAACTGCTCACTTACACACTATGGGGAACACCAGCCGGTGTTCACGGACTAAACCGGAGGGCGGTTCCTAACCCCCTCACCCAGGTCGTACCAAGAAGCTGCCTTCTTGCTATGGGGTCACCCACAGACCCTAAGGACCGGTTCTTTAAGCCCGGCTGAGGCTCAGTAGAACAGCACACTAACCCGCGGGCCGACTGTCGCACGGAACAGCCGATCGAACTGAACCGCCCAACTGCCTGTACTCGGGTATCTCACACGTGTCCCTACGTCCGATACCACAGGTCCACCTGCACGGAACGGGCCTTGATCAGAACCACGGCCGCCCCTGGAACTGCCTCAAGGTGTGCTGCACTGCCACCAACTCACTCAGCCACCCCCTCTGGGTACCAGTGTGACCCCGGGGACCTAAGGGACAGGAAAACTACGTGTGTTCTCCCCTGACTATGTGTATGCTGGTAACTACACTTGTCCCCACAACACGGGTTAGCACAGGAAACCACAGGGAACAAGAGCCTACCTTTAATGGGGGCCTGACGTCTTGCCCCTGGACACAGTTATGTAGCACACCCCAAAATACCGTAATATAAACAATACTCGCCGCACAGACAGAATAAATACAGTATACAGTACTTTGCACGCTACTTACCAGAGCACACCGCTGTTAGCCAACCAGCCGGTTGCTACAGCACCACAGGAGCCTCCGCTCTACTGTACCTCCTAACCATGTGTGCTCACCTCACACAGGACCGCGCCTACACTCACGAGGCTCCCACGCCTCTACCTCATCTCCACCAGGGCCGTCTGCCCTTCACACCATGGGCCTCTGCCCAGCTACACACAGAGCCTTGTGCTCTGATTAATGGGCCTCAGCCCCCTCTCTACCTCAGGGCTCTGAGCCCACTAACTAGGGCCTTGTGCCCTGCTACCTAGGGGTCCTAGCCCCTGCCTGAGGCCTTTGGCCTCCCTGACTGACTGAGGGCCTTGTGCCCTTAATAGCCTACGGCTACCAGCCCCTAATCAGGCCCTGTGGCCTTCCTATGGCCTCTAGGTCACTAACTACCTAAGGGCCTTGTGCCCTTGTACACCTGGGGCTCTACGCCCCCTGTCTAACTAACAGGGGCTTGTCCCCTTTATCAAAGTTATGGCCTACTGGCCCACTAAATAGCAAGGGGCCTAGTGCCCAGGTCCCTGGGCCTTGTGCCCCTAATTCACGGTGCCAACGGGCCTTGTGCCCGACTGTGCCCACAGGCCTAGTGCCCGACTTTATCTTGTGTGCTGCGGGCGTGGACCCGGGAGAGGAGTTGCCTGGCAAAGGCCTTACCTGGGGCTGTCTTCGGGGAGCTTCTCCTGGACTCCTTCCCCGTCTGCCGCTGCTTCCACGCTCTGCCGCTGGCTTCTTGTTTTGATCCCGCCGGTCTTCAGGCAGCAGAGGCGCTCTTAGCCCTAACAAGGGCTCTCTGCCGCCACTGCTGGTCTCCGCTGTCTTCTCTTCGGTTCTTGATCCCGCAGCTCTCCGCGACACGTCCTCTTCCTGCTCTCTCCGCCGACGAACTAACCAACATGGCGGCGCACGCGCCGACTTAAATAGTCGGCGCCGCGCTAACGTCATCACGTAGCGTCGACGCGACGCCACGTGACGACATGGCGCGTCCGGATTGGCCCGCCGCCATTTTTCCTTTTGAAATGGCCGGGAGGTGAGCCCTGATTGGCTCACCGTCCCGGCTGAACTGAGGCAACCGCCGCCCGAGGGACGACGATGGCCCCGGCCAGGTAAGTCCTCCACACATAGGCAAACCGAGGGTGGGGGTGGTCTAGTGCCTGGAAACCCCCCTTCAAGCCTGGGGCACTGTATAATTAAGGTGGCTGGACTCTGCCCCCGCTTCACATTGCTCTGCTTGAAAAGGGAGAGATGCGTGCACCTAACAGTAGTGCATGCAGCATTGCCCATGTATATTATGGGGATAGGAAGAGTTGAAGAGCAGCCAAGCACTGTCTAAAAGTATGGTCACACCCCCATGCATGCTGGTCACGCCCACTGGCGGCGTGGTGTGGAAACCCCCCTCTACAAATCCTGCATTTGCCCCTGAGGTTGTTAAGTAGTTTTGGTATGATTTTTCTGAACTTTGGAGTGCTCAAGTCGGTTTGCATAAATGAAGGTAAACTTAGCAGTAGTTTAGAATATATAACAATAAAAGTGTTCATCGTGCACATTTAATATGGATCCAAAAACGCGCAAAGTGATATTCTGGGGCCAAGTCCAATGGCTGAAAAGTGAGAGTGCATCTTCAAAAGTAAAATAATACAGGACCGCACTTTTGCGGGTTAAAAATGAATCCTACTGATTAATGTTTATAAAATACATCAAATTCAAAAAAATATGTTATATTTCTGCATTTACATTGGATCTGGAATAATTGCTATAAATGATACTACACCTAAACAGCAAAACTGAAAATGAATTCAGAGGACATGCATTAATACACTCATATTAATCAGAAATATCTTAGTCTCTTCACCTAATCTATATTCATCTACGCTGCATGAAAACCACAAATCAAGGAATAATAACAAATACATGATAATATGACATAAAATATCATCAACAATGAAATCCACAATATCTTGAAATCAACCAAGTTGTAAATGTCCCTCTAGTAGTGACGGATTTTAAGTGATCATTTCTAAACTGATATTATCCATAAAAACAGATGTCTGTAATTGTCTCTACTTTGACCTTTGAAACTTATCAAAGTCAGATAGGTAATCATCCAATCAAAGGGGCTATCATTATCAGAAGAAAGGTAATTACAATCTGAATATGCTACAGCATGGTTATTATTAGGCCAGACTTTTCCAGATTTGATTGGGGTAGAATTGTAGACATTAGTTCTTCATGATGTCAGCTTTGTGAGTCTTCTAGTTGTTTTTCCTTCTCTTGTGCTTACTGTCATTTAAATTCAGTGTTCCCTGTTTAAATGGGAAACAGATTTCTGGAGTGTGATCACTTCAAATATTGTAGTGGGTATGAGTGAATATGATGCTGCTGGTACATCAGCACATAGTTGCATTCATCTGCTGGTCTCCAAAGGCCAGTAAAATATTACTGTAACCCACACAGCCTTAGCCTCTCGATATTTGTTCTCTATTGATTATTAGCACATCCTCGAAGCTGCGGCACAGCATGACATCAGTCACATCTGCTGTGTTTATGCATATGTTTTCTATCTTGTAATATAGATCATAGATAAATATTCCTTTAAGATAAGATAAGCAGAGATGAGAACAGAGAAGCAAAACAGCTATTCCATGGTACAGCTGCTGCTGCTACACTGCATTGCTGTGTGTGTTAGGGACGTTACACTATCAGCTCCAATGGGGCATGAACTGATGTGAATGATAGAAATAGTCTCTGTACAGTGCTACGGAATTGATGGCACTAAGTAAATAAATGGTGATAATGATGATAGTGATTTACATATTGTTTGTTTTAGAGCACCAGACTATCTTTTGTTTTCAACTTGATTATTTATAACTTTTTATTAACACTTATTGATATAGCGCAACATACTCCACAGCGCTTTACGACTGGTAACAAACACATTAATACCACTAGACTGTGTTTCAGTAGACAAAGAGGTCAGAGTGTCCTGATAGCAAGCTTAGAATCTATAAGGAAATAGGAATTAGCTACATGGGGTTAAGTGCAATATAGTGCATATTGGTACAGCAAGATTGTAGTAGGAAAAAGTGCTCAGTGGGGCAATGTTATCCATTAAGTCTAAACAAAGCTCCCACACATATGATCCATGTAGAAATGTATCTGAATTCCATGAGTTTTAATGGTCTCTATGCAATTTACTTGTCCCTCTTGTGTGGAACAATAGGCTGGATAGATCAATTTCTATTTAAACACTAATACTCTCTCCAAGTGGATGTAGTACAGTATATTAATGTTGAATATCAATATTTATATTACAGAAACAGCTCAAGCTATTAAATCTATAAAATCATATTCAGCCCCTGGATGTGATAGTTTCACTGCAACTTATTATAAAAAAAAATGTTAAAATTCTAATCCCCAAGTTGAAAAAACTTTGGAACACTATACTATAAGGAAGTCCTTTGACCTCGCTACTGCTAGAGCTAATGCAGTAATTAATGCAGCCAAGCAATGATCCCAATTCTAGTAGTAGCTATAGGTCAAATTCATTACTGAATCTAAATGCAAGATCCTTGCTAACCACCTAAATTCTGTTCTTTCTACTTTGTCCCCCCAATCTGTCAATCCCAATCTGCAGAAATATCCATCACTAATCATGGCTCTTGGTGCGGAAATGGCTTTTGATTGGATTAGCTGGTAATTTATGTTCAGAACCCTAGTCAACAAGAGTCTATCAAAAGCTCCTGGAATTAAATTTCAAGTTCAAATGGCAATAACATAAGTTCAGATACTTAGATATACACATTTTTTGCTTAACTTTCCCTAATGAATCAGGCCCATTTCCACCTTGTGCCAGCTTCTGTTAATTCTGCATAACCATTTGCGCTAACTAGTTTCAATGTCCTGCCTCATCTGCTTTTCTTTTACACCATCTCGTGTGAAGTTGATTCCTTTCTCAATATGAATCTCCATAGCTTGCCATCATCTTGTCATTTAGTTTATTAAAAAAATGCATTGTGACCATACAGACATTGCAGTACATTTCCATTAACAATGTCTAATAAATTTACTTACATTAACACACAGGAAACTAAGTATTCATTTAAGCATTGGTCGAAGTGGGAATGTATGCAGTGGTATGCCATACCGCCACTAATCCTACTGCCTTCATTGTAAAACTGTCAATTTCCATCACTCACATCCCCATTACATTTTTCATACCGCCACTTCCAAATTTCCACTTCGACCACTGCATTTAAGAATATAAAACTGCAATGAAAATTGCCAGTGAAACACCTTATAAAATTAGTTATGTTTCTTTACATTAAATCACTGGTCATCTGTAAGGAAACAATTTGGGGCAGATTCAATTCTAATAAACATTGTCGCGTAGTGTCCCGGAACAGCCACGAGACACTACGCAACGATTTTATTTTAGTGAAAGTAACGCTCACTTTTGCTCACGCCTCATAGAGATGCAAGCAAAAGTAAACGTTACTATTTGTTGTATAAATGGTAATAAAGCACGCCCGCGATGTTCTCAGGAACATTGCGACCAATTAAAACTGCCCCATGGAGTTGTACATTTTGGGCCTGATTCATTAAGGAAAGTTAAGTAAAAAAATTCAGTAAGTAGTCTCCTGGACAAAACCATGTTACAATGCAAGTGGTGCAAATTAGTTTTCTATTTTGCACATAAGTTAAATACTGTCTGTTTTTCATGTAGCACACAAATACTCGATAGCTTATTTGTACACTGAAATTTAAAGTTGATATTTGTGTGCTACATGAAAAAACAGACAGTATTTAACTTATGTGGAAAATAGAAAACTAATTTGCACCCCTAGCATTGTATAATGGTTTTGTCCAGGAGACTACTTACTCAATTTTTTACTTAACTGCCCATAATGAATCAGGCACATTGTCTTAATTTTTGATTGAAGCTTCTATTTATGATTTGCTGATTGCGAATAATAAACCACAGTCACATGACTTATAATGTAATGAGCAGAAAGGCTTTAGAATGTTCATATCATAAAATTCCACCCATTTCCTTCCTCTGCCATTATGTGATCACCAAAGAGCTTGGTGACTGACTGGCTCATATTAAAAGATCAGCTTATACTCTCTTGCAAACATGCAGAATTCAAATGTTTCCAGAAGACAGACCAATTTTGCAGACATATAAATGTGCCCCAAATATTGATTTTGCTCAGCTTCATTTTCATGTTATAAAAGGTTACAATTTTGCTGTTTTGGAAAGAACAAAATGTCTAGTTGGCACAATAAGCCACACAAGCATTTTAAAAGTTGTAAGAAACTTACCTGGTCCAAGCTCCAGCTCCTGTGCTGTTAGCTGCACGGTTACTTACGGGTGCGTGGTCCTTTCTCTCCATGTAGTCATGTGGCCACACGTGGGGAATTTGAACTTCCCCTTTCTATTTAAGATCCACTCTGACATTTGCCTAGTGTCAGTGCAACAGGTTACCCTCCGCGTCTGACTCCAGCATCCTTTCCATTCTGTGTCCTATAACTCTGAGTGTTCTCTTGTCTACCAGCCTTCACTCCTGTGGTACTGACCCAACTAGCTTCTGAAAACATCTCCGGACAATCCCTGTGTACTGTGCATTCCAGATACGTGTAACAGACCTCAGCTTTGTATCCTGACTATGCCTCTGGATCATACCTGTGTACTATGCATTCCAGATACGTGTAACAGAACTCAGCTTTGTATCCTGACTATGCCTCTGGATCATACCTGTGTACTATGCATTCCAGATACGTGTAACAGACCTCAGCTTTGTATCCTGACTATGCCTCTGGATCATACCTGTGTACTATGCATTCCAGATACGTGTACCAGACCTCGGCTTCTCGCTGTCTTCGGCTAACTTCTCCTATACTTCATACAGGTACAACCTCATTGTACATTCGACCTCTGCAGCAGCTCCCTCCTTCCAGTCTTTCACGTCAGTGGGCTGATCCAAGGGCCTCTTGCGGGGGTCCCTGGAGAAGACCAGCCGCTGCATTAGACTCCGCGCCTCGAGTGTAGTGACAACTATCTGGGTCGAGAATCCTAGTGACTGTGACAGCTCCACAGATCTTGTGTGGCTCAATGCAACATGTCTATTTTTGTTTGCCTCATCTTGGCTAACTGTATTTCTGGTACAACTGCTCTTATACCAGTAGAGCAACTGCATCCCTTTCACTGCTAACATTTTGGTTATCTACTTTTCTTAGCAGCCATGTGTAGCCAATATGACCTGTATGTTCAGTGTAATTGAGTCTACTAAGATCTGGAATTGTACAGAAGAGCTGAGTTACCATTCTTTCATGAGAAAGTCACACAACTGATATCTACTTGATAGTTATGGAAAATTCTGTCTGAAGTGTTCTAAAATATCCCATAAATGCTTGATTGTGTTTCGATCTGGAGACTGCGGGGGGGGGGGGGGTGGCATGATATATAGAGAACATCAGTGTCATGGGTATGAACTCATTGGGTGACCACATGTGCTCTGTGGTTGGCCATTGCAATTTTGGTCAACACTTCACCTGTCAGAAAAGAATTGTGAAACATGGGGTGAAGATGATAGCTCAGTATCATTAAGTCTGACAATATTACCTTTCAGTAGTAGTAGTCCATTGCTTGTAGTCTATGCATCCCTGAACTTGTACACATGCATTGCCAGGTGTGATAAATAGTTTATGCACTGCAACCCAACTATGATATCCTGTTCTATGAAGTTCTCATCAGACTGTTTTTAGTTAAACTAACTGCTAACGGTACACATTGAATAGTTTGCAGGCAAATAATTTGCAGTTGCTAGCCAGTTTAGCCTTATACTTCAAATTAATGCATAGCTATCATGATCCTGGAGTATATGCTTCTGCCCACTGTTGCCCATTGCTGTTGAATTTGCAAAATGAGTGTTTGGGCATATATAAGTCTTACTATAGCATTTCAAAACAATTTCATTAAAAATGTCCTAAGTGATTAACAATACACAATCTGGCTGGAGGATTCCTTAAGAGGGTATTGCATCACTGGTAACAATTAAATTATATAAAACTACTGCCGACATAAATTTCCATTTGTCATTTTGTAAAATGCACTGAAAGCTGATATACCTCCCTAGACACACACCAGGTATTATGCATAATAAAACACAGCTTGCAAATAACAAAACAGAATGATTGTGATTGTGATAAACTAGGACAAAGGGATACTAAGCATATAATCTCACATGTTCCATGGAGAAAAGCAGAAGAGAAAATAATATATTTGTTCATTTGCAAAAAAGGACAGTTTAATATGGACAATAATATATAGATTTGCACAATAGTCTTTCTAAAGCCATATTAGTGAAAGTTCAAAAGGGGAATTTGCCCTGTGCCCAACAAATCATTTGATGTCTTACTAATGTATAGAAGATATCTTAAAGGAAACTCAGCACAAAGATGTCCATTTTTCTGTCAGTTGTTGCTTAGTCAAGATCATGCTAAGATTTCCTGGATTTCAAATATAAAAACAAACATTTAATATTTATTCTACTCTCTACATGTACCTATTATTTCCCCCCAAAAATAACAAGTTTAACAGCATGCTTAAAGGGATTTAACCCCTTCTACATTTCAATTTACTCATGCCCCTCTCTTTCGTATTTCGTATTTTGATGGGAGATTTAGAGCACCAGAGGTAACGGGACCAGTTCTAGACCAAGTAGCCCTCAGGGCGAGAAGGTATTTTTGCACTCCCTTCCCCCAAGAAAAAAAAGCACCCTGCTAGTAGCATTCTAGTTGTTATGTATATTATGTATTATAGTCCTAAAGTTGTTTGGTAAAGCCCTTGCTATTTACCTGGAATGGCCACTAATACCACCTGTCATCTATTGTTGGTATTGCGGTGGATCTTCACAGTGCCCCCCTTTAGGTGTAGACTCCAGATACACACCCTCTAGGCTTGGTAGGATGCAGCCTGAAAAATTTTGCAAGCAGAGCAGGTGTGTGAACATCATTCAACTTAATCCAAGAGTATGTCTCAGTATTAAAACCCTTCCAGTGACCTAGGTACTGCACACATATCACAGGTATATGGGCATCAATGATCAACTAAATTATGTGTTCCTGGTGGCCCTCTTCCTTTACTGCAGGAAAGAAAACAACTTTCATCTTGGAGATGGGTCCTTCACCACTGCCTTCAGAATGGAGACGTAAAGTACCAGGTGGATCTGAAAGGAAGGTTGTAGCTTAAGCCTGTATGCTACTGGATTTATCGTCCCGCTGATTGGGTATGAACCAATATACCTAGGCCCCAGTTTGAATGAGGCATATTCATGGTGATGTTGTATGTGGAGAGCCACAGTTTATCGTTCACTTAGAATACTGGTCCTTCCTGTCTCGTCTGGTCTGCAAAGCGTTTTTAGTTAGTTATAACCATCTTCAGCCAATACTGCAGGCTCCTCTACAGTTCCTGAAAACCTTGCACATGCTTGTCTGCACCAGGTTGTTCTATGAGAAGTCTGTCCACTGAAGAAACTGGAAAAAGTTGTCCTCGCTATCTGAAACAAAGCACTGTAGAAACTGCTTGAAGAATCGGTTAGAGCACAATGTCTGTTCATTCAATTTTTTGTTGGCACCTGGATGAAAAGTGGAAATTCACAGCTGCTTGCCGAAGGCCCTCCAAAACGTAGTCATGAAATGGACCCCTTTGTTAGAGATGATATCTAAGTAAAGTCCATGCAGCTGGAAGATCTATTTGGTGAAGATCTGGGAGAGTTGTGTCAATGGCAGTTTTATCCAAGGCCATGAATTGGACTTGTTTGATAAAGCAATCTAGGAATAGCACCCACTTTGCCTGATGATGGCCAGCAATTCCCAGTTCCCCAAATCATAGTTGACCTTACCATAAGTGAACCTTTTTTGAAAAGAAGGTTCAGGGTCCTTGTTATCAGTCTGTGAGAGCATGGCTCCTTCTCCACTATCAGATACATCAACTTCAAGTGCATACTCCTGACTGGGCTTTGGATACCGGAGTACGGGCATTTCGCTAAAGAAGTGTTTCAAAGTTTCAAAAGCTTGTTGTCCGTTGAGAGTCCATTTCTCCACCTTTTTGATCAAGGCAATTATAGTGCTAACAACTGTTGAGAATTTGTGGATAAAACCTCTGTGGCAGTTGCAAAACCCCGTAAAACGCTCGCTTTCTTTGATCCCACTGGGCAACAGCCAATAGAACACAGCAGAGGGCTTCTACATTTACATTTATATGCCCACTTCTACATGTTGGCAAATTACCAATTATACAGGAGCTTCTGCATTATTTCTTTAAAACGATTGTGATGTTCCACAAGTAATTTGGAGAAATAGAGAATAGCATCCAGGTAGATGACGATTGATGTCTCCAGTACGTCCCTAAAGATTTCACATATGCTTTGAAGTTGGCTTGGGCATTGCAACAGTATGACTCTGTATTGGTATTGCTCATGCTTTCTGTTAATGGTGTCTTCCATTCCTCCTCCTCCTGGACATAGATCAGGCTATAGACTGTCCAGCAGAAAATTGTGGCCTGATGGAGCATCTCAAAGAGGGCAGAGATCAGTGGGAAGGGCTACCAATTCTTCATCATGATTTTGTTGAGTTAACATAGTCAATGCAGGTTTTTTTTTCATCTTTCTTTGGCATAAAAATTAATCCTGCCCAGGCCTAGGACCAAGAATCCATTCTCCTGTATTTAGGTGGACATGGATCGTGTCTCAAGCTCACACAATGGGTATTTCACCTTGGTGACATGGCACCAGGCAGTGGGTAAATTGGGTAATCCCATTTTCTGTGGTGTGGTAGTGGCTGCTTTTGTAAAAGACCCTGCGGAAGTCTGGGTACTTATCGGGCAGCCCTTCTGGTCGGATTTACTCTTCTCTTGCTGCTGCTTTTACTGGTTGTAAGCAAGTGGCCTGGCATGAATTGTTCAAAAACTGTGGCTTTTTAGCCTTCCAATCGATCACTGGGTTGTGTGTGTGAAGCAACGCTGTGCGATTTTTGAATTCATAAGAATAAAGCAGAGGGACAATCGCAATACATCGTTCTGTCTTCATAATATTAAGTTTAAATGTTACACTGCCGTACAGTGTATTTGCTTTGATTGTTCTTGTGTGTTTATTTAACATATGTTATTGTAATTAAAGTGTGCCAATGTTTAATTAACTCGTTGCTAGTGGACTATTTCTCTGCAAATTCAGTTTTACTCAGACAGACAGTGGTTATTTACCAACTCAATGTATTGTTGATTTTAAAACAGACAGAGATAAAATAAATGACTGTTTCAATATTAGTAACTATACTTTGTAATCTTTGTTGTATAAGCAATATATGAAATTTATTGCTTACGTTGCAAACATAGCTGCTATACTTATACTTATAATTTACTGGCAAAAGCCCATAATGCATCAATATTCACTTTCATGTAAGCAAAAGGATTCTATAAGGATGACATTATTCAGATCTTCTTTAGACCTTGTTAGTGTGTTATAAAAGCTGTCTCAGATCTCCTCTGTGTAAGTATTTCATGACGCATTATTCAAGTTGAGAGTTAAAGCAGTGGCGCACGCAGGGGGGGTTTCTGAGTCTCTAGAAACCCCCCCCCCCTGCGCTAACTAAGTGCCCACTGTCCTATACAGCAGCCGTGGCGCTGTCAAAGAAGCATCCGCGGCGGTGCTGTATTGTATACAGCACCGCCGCAGACGCTTCTTAGACAGCGCCGCGGCTGCTGTATAGGACAGCGCTGGCGGGTTTTTTTTTTTTTTTGGGTCGGCGGGGGAAACCCCCCCCCCGACAATCCTCCGTGCGCCCCTGTAAAGTATTCCATGATGCATGATGATTGTCGAATAAGGGGTCTCCATGCAATGAGTCTAACAAATGATGTGTTTTTCTAACAACTTATTGAAGCTAAATGATTATTGAAAATTAATTATTAAATACTTTCCTTATACATAGCTTGTGAATGTATCATTCTTTCTATGTGTTAGTAGTTCAGAATTTTAATCTTAGTAACTTGATACATTTTTAATATATTAGCTGCTCCTTTGAAGTGCTCATCTGGCATGGCCAGATCATTGGTGGCTTTTGAGCTTATGGGAGATAGCCGTCTCTTTGCACTGAAGCTGGCAATTCTCAATACAGGTGTTGAGTTAAAAAATGGAAATTAGTGCATCCAGGGAGAAGAGAAGGCATTGGTTGTGTGATCTAGAGAGTCAAAGATCAGCTTTAATTGTTTATTCTTCTCATGGAGTGGTATGGCCTAGGCCACAGCCTGGCCAGTCATCAGAGAGATGACATGTCGCAGCTTGATCGAATCTGTGGTGAACAATGCTGCTACGTCAGCTATCCAACAACTGATAACATGCATCAGCTACATGGATTGCTTGTTTCAGATGCTGTTTCCACTTTGTGTATGTGGGGTTGTAAAGTGTCACACACAACAGCTCTACCCTAGCATGGTCCATGGGTTACCACTGGGCTGGTGTAGCTATCAGAAACACATCTCAACCAGCCAAGCAGTTTAGTCCTGAAAGGACAGGTCATGAGGGACGAAGCTGTGTTGGAGAAATTAGCATCACGAGGGAGGATGCCATAGTCAATAGGTTGGAAAATGTAGAATCATGAGAGTCATAGCCGAAGTCGATAAAAAGTCAAACTATACAGGACTCTTGAAGCACCAACAGAGAAATAAAATTTCAGCTTTGCTTGTGTAGGTTGGTATGAGTGAGGGTTTTTTAACGGCTACATAAAGGTGTGGTATCTTAGTCCTAATTGACTTGACCTTCAGCAAAGTGAAAGGTCAAGTGAAAAAAGGATGTGCAGTTGGCAGCGTACATGGTGCACTGCCACCTGCTGTCAGTAGCCGGTATTGTGGCGGCTCCTCACATATTCCAGTTGTCAGCATTGATGGTGCATTGCTACCTGTCATCTGCAGCTGGTATTGCGGAAGATCCACACACCTTTATAAAAAAAGTTAAGTGTGAAAGGCCGATCCCTCACACCATTTCACCTATATTCCCACCCTCCCTGTCCTCTCAACATTTATTTACATAGCGCCAGCAAATTCCATAGCACTTTACAATTAGGAACAAACACAGCAATAAAACAATACTGAGTAAACCTTGGAAACCTTGTGGCGCCTAACAAATAAATGATAATAATAATAATAATAATAATAATAAAGCCAGACAGAAAGGTAAGAAGGTCCCACTCTTAAGCTTACAGTCTATAGGACAAACCTAGTGACTTTTAAAACCCAAACAAGTTTGAAATTTCTAAGACTCACACTTTTATATGTAAAAGACTACTGAAATAATTTTGTTTAATGTGAATGACTTGAATAGAAATGTTCAAAACCTTATTTTCTCTGAAGCAGATATTGGGGGATGTCATGTTTCTGCAGGAGACCTGCTTTTTTGAGAAAGAAGTACCCAGAACTGTGATCCAGGAAATGTGGTACTGTCTTTCGTGTGTGTGACCCTTGGCCACGGCTCCCTCAATAATGTCCCAAATACATTCATAAATGTAGATCCAAATCACAGCCAAGCTTTTTATGTTCACTAAATAAGAAAATATCACAACACAGAGAGGTGAAGTGACCTTAGCTGGAGATTTTGACATCATACTTGTTAATTAATTAGATAAATAAAATTCTCCTCCAGCATTTTCCTTATGCTCCCAAGAAAAGGCATCTAAAATATTGACATATTTACTCAAAAAACACTCCGTACTCAATTCCTGGAGATTTAGATGTCCACTGGCCAAAGACTATGCCTTCCTCTCCATAATATTTACATCAGAATTGGCATGGCATTTGGAGGTCAAATAGCTAGCTCCAAAATCATAAATACACAACATACCAATTTACTTGGTCTGACTACACTCCCATAGAAGTCAAACTAAGTGGGTTTTCCATTTTTCAACTTTTTAATTTCAATTTAATGAGACACTCTGACAGAAAAGAGAAAGAGAATATTCCTCTTTAACTCAAAATTCTGACACTAGCAATATGACATTCTGGGATGCCCATAAGGCAGTTGTAAGAGGTCACTTAGTACAGGTTGCCTCCCACTACAAACAAGAGTGCAATAAACAAAAGTTTAAATTTGACCAACCAACTCCAGACATTCAAACATAACTCTATTCTTTCCAAGCATACACTTTCTGAACTAAGTGCAGTGAGAGGAGAGATAAATATGCTCTTATCTTCCCATATTGAGTGAGCTCCGAGACAACTAAACCAGAGATTTTTTGAGTAAGGCCGATAAACTATTAGCACATAAACTAAGGTTGAAAATTGTCCAAAGAAATATCAATACAAAGACAGCTAGGGAACTAATATTTGTGAATATAATAAAAGAATTTGAAAAATCAAAAGTTATACAATATCCAAAATAATTCCAAATCAACCACAAACTAAAATTACAAGTTCCTTTCTCTTGTCCTGCTCTTTCCCAAGTAATCTACGCCTACAGCCAATTTATTGGACTAAGAGATTACTACAGAAATCATTCAAGCTATAAAGGACCAGAAACCCAGGAAAATACCAGAATCAGATGGTTTTTTGCTACCAATTATAAAACATTTCAACATGGTTTATTCCCCATATTTAATGAAGTAAAAGGACAACTTTCTCTTCACAAGCCTTAGAAGCAAATACACAAACCTGGTAGAGATCCACCCAAACCCCGGATATATAATGATGTGAAGTTACTCTATAAAATCTTAGCCACTAACTTAAGCCAAGTACTACCATCAATAATTCACAATGACCAAATAGGTTTTGTCCCAGGAAAACGAGCTGGTGATAATACTAGGAGGACCATCTATCTTATTCAAAAAAGTAATAACTTTAAAACACCTTCTGTACTTTTAGCCCTGTATGCAGAAAATGGCTTTTAAGCAGATTTTATGGCCCTTTGGAATAGGAGGAGTGTCATATGCAAGCTAATTACTAGTCATATAAAACTGCAAATATGGGTTTGTGAATTAATTTATAGTAATAGCTTGAAATGGCTTAGAGGAGTCATTTGTAGCCCTTTAATTGTGTTAAACTCCTCTGTTCGTTCCAGGAGGTGTTTATAGATAAGAGACCCCAAACTCTGGTTTCTGATGAGTATCTAAGTACCAATGTATGGCACGGCTCACAAAAGTTGAGGCCTTTGAAATCTCACTTTAAGGCTACATCTGTGAGATCTAAGGACAGAGATATGTTAACCAACAGACATCTCAACTGCGGGGCCAGAGCAGCAGTGTGAAAAGGGAGATGAGGACACAGGAAAATGTCATATCCATATCATAGTTTCTCAATTATCATAATTACAGGTACCATGTTTGGTATGCAAATGAAGGAAAACTTATGACTTCTTGTGTGGAAGTAAAATTATCTTTGTCGGACATTCTGGTGCAAAGCTAGGCCTGTGTAAAGAAAAGCTGACTTGAAAGGTGTTTTGAATCATAAACAGTTAATTTGCATTTACACAGATTTTCTAGTTCTGATGTCATAGGAAGGGAGGCTGTGGGCACTTGCAGCATGTTGAAATGTCCTCTGAACTTAACAGACTTTGTCACTTTATGGTAGCCAATTTCGTATTGAAAAGTGTCATTTTTTTTTCTGCTTCTCCCAGCAAAACAGAAATTTGATTATTCGTAAGTTTTTCATTTCTGTCACTTCATCCCTCTTTATTTTTAATATAAACTATTTCATTCTATCTTTGTATGTAATTTTTTAATTGTTTTACCTTAAGCATTGTGGATTTCTTTTCCATATTATATTACACGTATTAAGTTCAGGTCTCTGAGTTCTTACGAATTCACATGTCAGTCTTAGCTTGGTTTTGAAAGGCTACATAATTGAAGTAGGGCAGATCATTTGCTTTATGATAATTCTGATGAATGTAAATTGTGATAAAATATCTTAAAGGGAGAACTGAAGGCTTCCTGAGTAAGTGTGTCAGCTCTTCACAAAACATTTTGGTGGTGGCATAATTGGTGAGACAAAGTTAATGGCATAGACAGGGAAAGTTTTAATCTTTTAAAAGAGACCAGACGGTTGATTTTGATTATTTCACATCATGCAGGCTCAAATGAGTGCTGGATCCTGAAAAGGAGATTTTTACAATCATCACATGCAAAATAACCTGGGCTGTGAACAGCAGATTGTAACGAGGTTATCAGAAATGGAACCCTGAGGTGATGGATACACATGTTAGCCTGGTTTAGTGCTGGCCAAATAGAAGCGCGAAGTGTAAAGGATTCCCTGGTCTTCACAGAGAACCGCCGCAAGGTGGGATGGGCTTAGCAGCCGGGAACCCGCAAGTCGCGGCTCTCTGAAAAGCCACTAGGTGTAACACAGCAGATATGGAAGAATGGTAATCCAGAAGCAGATCAGCAAGCCAATGACTGGTACGCTGGCAGTAGTTCAGTACAAAATCAGTATGCAGAAGGGAAGTCCAATAACAAGCCGGGATATGTCACAAAGGCAGTAGTGCAGTACAAAATCAGGATCAGAAAGAGTGGTCAAAAAACAAGCAAGAACTGGTACACAAGGAGTTAATAGGCAGAGAACCAATCCAAGGGAAGCACAGGAAAGCTCAGCTTCTGCAGCATAACAGGGAGTCAGACTGTCAGGGTATGTAGTCTTTTTCTATCCACTGTAAATAAATGAATCTTGTATAGGATTATTACAAATTAATATACTTATAGAATGATGAAAGAAATAAAATACTAAAACTCAAAAATCAAACTGTTTTAGGAATTGTCCTTAGTGAAGAGATTGTTCCAAATATGTTTCACCACCAGATGAACCTCATTGGGTTCATTTGCAAGAGATAACTTTATACAACCCTGATCTCATATTCTATGTAGATCGGAAAACAAACAAACTTTACACACATATTGTCCTGATCAGGAATAGAACTCATGACCCCAGTACTGTGAAACAGCAATACTAACCACTTTGTCACCATGCGGCCCCAGCAGTAGGAAATTATTCAGCGAGAGGAAGGCAGTAAGGAGACCAGGTGGCCTGGAGCTGCCTTGAAGATCCAAGCAGGAGCCAATTCTGTCTCCTAGAAACAAAATTGAGGGCCCAATTAAAACCTAGTCTACAGGAGAGCAGTTTGAGGGGTCAGATGTGATATGTATAAGGGTGAGTCTTTATACTCCAACCAGTGAAACTAGGTAACAGACTATTCCAGGTATCTGTCTACCACAGTCATAGTTAACTAGTCCATTGACATATAGAAATCAAGGCACCCGAACCATTCCTTAATTGTAGGAGCGAAAGATGAACTCCAGTGCATTGGGAGCAAAGCAGAAAGTGTGAGAAACCAGGATCTTTCAGTACCCTGCTACCAATGATTTATCTAGATATGGATGACTGTTTGCCAGTACTGGGTGATTTTGGGACATTCCCACCATATATACATGAATGCACCTCTAGCTATACCGGAGAGAACTGCATCACACTTGGGACCCTATACCATCTGGTCAGTGGGAGTGGGTGACGTGAAAAATATTGGACCAGTCTTCAGCTTCTAACTCTGCAGGTAGAGAGTTTGGAGCTCTGAAAAAAACTGAAGGAGAACTTACTTGGGACTGTCTAGAGAACATACAGAATCTTAGGAAGGATATTAATATATATAATTTTATTTCTCCCAAGCCGGGAAAAATTTCAAGCAATCCATTTTTTAGGTCTTTCCAGGTATTGGGCAGGAGGGGCAAATAGTTTAATCTGAATAACTGTGCCATATCCAATGCTATGTGATGCCCAAGTATCGGGTCTGGGTGGAAAATGGGAAGGCAGATTGGACCCATTGGATACACTTAAGGAATGTTCATGTTCAAGGCTACAGATTTTGACTAGTTGATCTCAAAGTTGGACAATTTCTTAAATATTTCAAGCAACAAAGGTACGTTTTTAACAGTGCTAATTGTTATAGTTAGCAGATTGTCTTCAAAAAATACCAACTTCAACTCCTTTGTGCCCATCCTCAATCCCTGATGTTTGAATTTGAATGGATTGTACTAGCTAAAAAGTACACAAAAGTCAGGGGGCACAGCTCCTAGACAAACCCACTAAGGCAGGAATAGACAACTGGGCAAGAAAAAAAGCAGCACCATCTTAGCTGCTTAGCTCAGAGACACTGGTTGCCATTACTCGGCAACTGGCTGAGTGAGTGACAGTGCCTGTTGCTGAATCTAACACCAGTCTACTCAGTCAAAGACTTTATCTGTATCAGTAGAGCACAGGAGAGCCTGAACCTTGTGTTCTGAAATATGGTGGATGAGGTCTGTTACCTTTGTGGTTTTATTACATGCCTCCCATTCAGGCATGAGGCCCAGCTAGTCACTATGTATTATTTAAGATAGAAACATCTTTAGGTGGTGGTAAGCCCCAATAGAATTAGATTTTTTGCTTCCTGAGTTTGTTGTATAATACCCTAAGGAGCTACCTTTGCTGGAATGTCTGCCAGGACAGATACAGGAATATTTATATATTGTGGCCATTAATTTGAATGCCCTCCTGGATTTCTGTAGAATCTCCTCCTTAATTGAATATTATTGGAGGCAGCATATGATGTACCAGTGTTGCTCAGTTTGTGGACCTCTTGGTCGCTGTGTCCTGTCGACTCTGTTGAAAATATTTTTGGCTATTGAGGTCAGAGTCTATTATTTCATTAAATAGTTTAGTGAGGCCATTAACAAAGTCATGAGGGTGAATATCCTCCGATACACCTCTGACCCTCAGGTTATTGCGGCTACCTCGATTAATCCTCCAGGTGACTCTGTACTTCCCACAATTCATTCACATGAACTGCTACTGTTTCTACCAAGTGTGTATTAGGATGTGCCTGATCCTCCTTGTAATCCTCCAAAGTTGATTATCTGGTTGAAACTTGTGATATTTTCGGAGACTAGATTCACAAGCTGGAGTTCTATCATCCCTGCAGCCTTTGTTCCAGGTCCTGAATGTCCTGCTTTGTCAGCATCTTATTGAGGCATCTGCGAATATCTCCATTTGTGATTGGAGAGGACCTATTCCCAGGATCTGATTTGTAGGAAGGGACCACAGACATGTAATGAGAGCAAGAGGCTTAGGAGGGTAAATTGAGAGGCAGAAGAGGCTTGAACTGTTAAGAAATCGTAGCAAGACCATCTAAGGTGCAGGGTCCCTTAGTTTCTTTACAACCTTCCTATTTGACTCATTTTTGTCTTTCTCCATCTAATCAGAAGAGATGGGTTTTGTGACATTAGCAGAATGTCATTCCACCACAGTTTAGCATTGTAGGATAGCATGCTGGAAGTCACTGACCCCCATTAGAGTTGTTGGCTAAACATGGGAACTCAAGGCCAAACCATTAGTGGAGGTACCCGGATGGCTCGAAGATTAGAGGATTAAATGTACAGCTGGTGTAGACAGCTGAGAGCTTAGGAAGAATCAAATAGAATATGGATGTTACCTGTCAGAAGTCCATGCTGTATTTTAAAACTAGGTGGGGAAATTTGGCCATTATATGTTATCTAAATAACTTCGTGTTAAACCTATGTCTCCCTCTAATGGCTCTGAATTGAAATACAGCTTTGGGAAACAGAAAAAACAGCCTGATGCAGAGTTTTTTAAGATTAAGAAGAGCACAATTTGTGAGGCAGCAGTTAATATAAGTACAATGACCAGTGTTATTGTTAGGCATGAGAGGCTTTACAAGCAGCAGATTATACTCTGTTTTGTGTCATAGTGTTTGCAAGATTATGAAAGGGCTTGAATTGTTGCTGCTAGATGTAACTTGGCTGCCTGTCAGGCTTTACTGTTCCTTATTAATGGCATTATTGAGAGGGCAATTAGCAGCTTTAGGCAGAAGCCTGAGGTACAAAGTAGTCGAGGAACATCACTGATCTGCCACTGACAGGAGTGAAATTCAACATGTGGGATCCTGAGGTCTGGAGACTGCTTCTGCTGGCAATCTGGATAACTGGAGAGGGGTCTTGATCTTGCCGGGTAGGTCACTGGTGTTGGTGTGACACCCGGGGGTAAATGTATGAAAGTCAATTTTTTTCAACTCGCCAGAAATTGGCAACTTTGCAGCTAAAATTTAAAGCGTCGATGGCTTGTAAAGGCAAACTTGCCTTCACAAGCCATCGCCACTTTAAATTTTAGCTGCAAAGTCACTGATTTCCGGCGAGTTGAAAAAAACGGACTTTGATACATTTACCCCCCGGTGACAGGTGTCTTAGGTGTTGCTTGAGTTGAGTACTGCAGCCCCAGATTCAATGACTGCTGTAGTGCAGCTGGTGAGGGTCACAGGATATGGAGACCACCAGCACCAGCTCCCTGGGGAGCAACTGAAAGACATGAGTAGACCCAATGTGTTTACGTGAGGTATAGGCAATTTTGAAGCCAATACATGGTTTTCCTGGCTTTGGGGGATAAATATGATCAGCCTCAGTTTGGGGGATGGAGTGTTGAACATGGCTGCATGAATTTACACCCATTCAGCCACAAGAGTATCAGAGCGGTTGGGCACTGATTTTGGGTGATAAGGCTTAGCCTACAGGCAGTGTTCCAATTCATTCCAAATTGTGTTTGATGGGGTTGAGGTCAGGGCTTTGTGCAGGCCAGTCAATTTGTTCCACACCAAACTTGGAAAACCATTTTTTGATGGACCTCGATTTGTGCACAGGGGTATTGTCATGCTGAAACAACAAAACTGTTGCCACAAAGTTGGACGCACACAAATTCTAGAATTGCATTGTATGCTGTAGCATTAGGATTTCCCTTCAGTGGAATTAAGGGGCCTAGGTTAAATCATGAATAACAGCCCCAGACCATTATTCCTCCTCCACCAAATTGTACTGTTTTACTGTTGGGTGAATGCATTCATGTAAGAAGTATTCTCCTGGTATCCACCAAACCCAGATTCCTCCATCAGACTGCAAGATGGTGAAACATGATTTATCACTGCAAATGCATTTCCACTGCTCCAGAGTCCAATGATGGGTGAAGTGGGTCAACATGTGGAATTGCACATATTGATCTGAGGCTTGTGTGCATCTGTTCAGCCAAGGAAACCCAATCCATGAATCTCCCGATGAACAGTTCTTGCAGTGACATATTGGAATAGTGAGTGTTAAAACCGAGAACAGACAATTTTTGCATGCTATGCACTTCAATACTCATTTGCCCCATTCTGTGAGCCTGTGTGTGTGACCTGATGCTTCATGGCTGAGATATTTTTGTTCCTAGACATTTCCACTTCCACCGAGGCAGCTTTAGCGGGACAGAAAAACTGATTTGATGGGAAGTTGGCATTCTATGATAGTGCCACATTCAAAGTCACTGAGCTCTTCAGTACATCCCATTCTACTGCTATTGGTTGACTATGGAGATTGTATGGCTACTAACTTGATTTTATGCACTTGTTAACAATGGGTATGATACATAAGTTCGAAAGTTACATGATCGACATTTATATGGTTGATATTATTGTGACAGGATGTACCTTCTAAGCCATCCTAGCATGTTTGCTGGGGACCGGCTGGGCCTGCCTTGCCGCCGTCCCCTTTTTATCCCAATTGCCTTCCTCTAAATGCAGTAGGAGGGGCTTTTTCTGTCATAACTAAGCTCTTTCAACGGCACCTAGAACCAGGCATGGTACACATGACCTCTTCCGGGGTTGCTGTGGATGGTTTCCCCTGGCCTCTCACAATGGCCAGAACTGCAGGGTAGCGGGTAGTGTGTTGGTACTAGAAGCTGGGTCCTAACCTCAGAACAGCCGGATAACAGACTAGATTGGTCTTCTCTGTAGGTCACAGGAATTACAGCAGATAAGTAGACGTCAAAGCAGGATCTTGAAGCAGTGATGCTCTATTAGCTCTATTAGCTCAAGTAGTCCTTACAAGGACAGTTACACACTAGTTTGAGCTACTAGTGATCTCCACAAGTTACAGATGGAATAATACATTTCAGCGTAAAACAGGGCTCTTTTATACAGTTTTGGACACATAGCCTGGCAGGAGGTAATCCAGCCTCCTGCCCCTTTAACCAATCCAGGCTGATTCATGCATCCTGCACATGAATCAGCCTGGAGAGTTAACACCTCTTTACATTGCTGCCAGTGGTAGGGGGTAGTGTACTTCCCCCCCTGTCCAAATGCTGCCAACTTCCTCTCCTCCCTGGTGCCAGAATATCTGAGGCAGGAGAATTATCTTTTAAATCTTCCCCCTAAAATACTTCCCGGAACTCTGCACCGGCTTCTGCCTCTCACCCCTGGCCGAAAAGAGTGCCAGAAGGAGACGGACCAGATCCCAGGGCAGCTGCCCCTGGCCTGCCGTTCCTGGAGCTCTCTGAGCTCCAGTATGCAGCTTAGCCTGCTAGGACCCCTAGGAGCTGCTACACCTCCTGGATTCAATTAAATCCAGGATGCAGCTCTGTAACTTCTTCTGGCAGCCACTGCAATCTGACTGCTGGGTGGGTGTAGGCTCTAGGGTTGCTCCTGCAGCCCCCGCTGGACCACCAGGGACAGTAAATGCATTTTTATTTAATGTACATTTATACAGTCATGTAGTTACACTCCGAGCCACTAGCGCCAGGAGTTAACCTTTTTGTCTCTGCATACCGTCTAGTGGTGCTGCAGTGCCTATACATTAATATATTCATTTAAAACATTATGCATTTACCCCGCCGGGGTTTAAGCCTTTATTGCTGCGGCGCCGAGTATTATTCTCCCGGTGCCACAGCGCACAGTTTAAAATACATTTTTCATTCATTTATTTATATACATGTTTCACACTCCCCAGTGAACGGTTTACCCCATTCAATGCTGTGGTGCTGGGTATTAACCCTCCGGTCACCGCAGCGCACACTTAAACACATTTTGTAACTTTAATAAATACATTTAAAATTGTTAGTTTTACATGCGGCACCTAGTGCCAGTTATATAACTCCTCCAGCGATGAGTATTCACCTTCCCGGCAGTGGAGTCTATTTAAAAATGGCAACCGGACACGCAGGGACCCGGCCACAACTATAATATAGACAGGGATGGAAAGTCGACTATAATGACATTGACAGTATTGTTAGGTTGACAGTTGAAATGTAGACAGTATTATTAGGTCGACAATTCAAATGTAGTCATTATTATTAGGTTGGCAATTCAAATGTAGCCAGCATTAGGTCAACACTAATATCCCTGTCAAGCGCCGTCTCCGCACTGACACTTGGTGCAGGAGACGGACGCCTGCACCTTCCAAGCAACCACGTCCTGTTGCCTAGCAGCGGGATGCTATCTCTGCTCACCTGTCTGCAGCCAGCATGTCTTACCGCCAAAATCTCCCTAACCCTATCAGGAGGCACCTTAGGGTATATAAGGCAGCCTCTGACACATGTTTAGTGCCAGAGTATTTGGTCTTCAGCCTTGCTCCAGCGTTTGTTCCTGTGTTGCTGTTATTTGGATTCTGACCCCGGCTTGTTCCTGACTTCTCCTTGGTTCCTGATTCTGGCTTAGACTGATATTTGGTATTGACCCAGCTTCCTGACCTTTCTCCTGCATCTGATTTGGCTATATCCGTTCCTCTGGTTTTGACCCGGCTTGCTGACTACTCTTCCATCCTGCATCCTGGTGGGCTGTCACCGCTGCCTCAATTGTTACCTCGCCAGCTGACTGATACTGAGGGCCGCGACCTGCACGTCCCTTGCAGCGAAGTCCATACCTCCTTGCAGGGGTTCCTGGTGAAAACCAGGGGCTTGTTAGACTTCGCACCTCAGTACTCAGTAGTGCCAACTGCTGGCAGGTATCGTCAATTCCACCTAGTGATTCTGACAATCCCTAACTTTAACCCTAACCCTATCCCTAACCTTAACACCCTAATTCTAACCCTTTATCCTTATCCCTATTCCTAATTCTAACCATAACCCTAACCATATTATACTGTCTACATTTGAACTGTTGACTTAATAATACTATCTACATTCAAAATGTCTACCTATTAATACTGTCTACATTTAATTTGTTGACCTAATAATACTGTGAAAATTTGAATTGTCTTCCTAATGTTGTCGACTTTCTGAATGTCAACCAAATGAATGTCTAGCCATCTACTGCATACCTTTAGCAATGGGTATGACTGAAATGGCAAAAGAACATAAATTAGAAGGGGTGTCTACACGTTTGGTCATGTAGCGTAGCGTACCTGTTTTTATGTACATTGTGTGCTAAGGAATCAAGATGGTATTCCTTTTTACTTAATTTTGTTACCTAAATAATTGTGTCAATTACCTTAAGCTTGAATTGTAATGCATCAGCATTTGTGTATCATTTGAGATTTAGGGGGGAATTCAATTGACCGCAGGTTGTTTTCTTCCACTCGGTTAAAAAATAAAAAATACCCGCACTGGTTTTGACCCGCTGACGCGACCGTTTTTAGCTTCCGCCGCGTAAAAAATTGTGCAATTCAATTGTAAAACAGGTAAGCCCCCGCTCATTGATCATTAGTGCTTGCAAATTTTTGGGGGAGTGAAGGGGAGGGTTTAACTCAGTCATCTATAATAAAAAAAAATGCATTGACATACTTTTCAAGAGAGGTGCGAGATAAAACTGGAGATTTGACAGTTTACCACGCCGCGTTAAAATACAATTGAATAGCTTTTAATGCTTCTCTCTCCCTCGCTATACTTTCAACGGACCTTCTACTTGTCCGCGATAGGACCATTTGTGAAAAAAAAAACACTGCCTTAAAAATGTAATTGAATATCGGGTAAAGATAACCCGCTCTAAAATGAGTGAAAACCTCATTTAAATGACTTAGAGTGGTGTAAAAAAAAAATGCGGTCAATTGAATTCTCCCCTTAGAGATAGGAATATATTTTTTTCTTTCTAAACATGCATGTTTATCAACAATTTGATGTACACTTGAATTGTGTGTATTGAGCAAGATTAGCACAGCTGTTATTGTTTCAGGTAATTATATTTTATGCCTGGAGTCAAGGAAAGATAGAGAGGTTTCATGTCATTGGTGCACTAACCAAGATTTACATGCATAACATTTTGTTGAACAGAGCAGATTGTCTTGCTGATTGCAGATAATGTGTATCAATGATAAACTGCAAACTCATCTATTAGCTTGACTTAGGTGCAATTGTTTGTCATATATCTTAATCAGGGGAGATTTTAATTAAACCAATAACTAAAACCGGTAAAGATCCCAATAAACAAACTGAAAAATAGAATAGAAAAGTGACAAGAGTGAAAATCACAGGCTTAAATTATCAGCAGGCTTGCAGTTCTAGAAAATGAGCTTCCAAGGATTATTAACGAGAGGAACATAATTCCCTATTACCAGTTCTGTATCATGATCAATGGGATGTGAGAGAAAATGTTCTCATCCCAATTTACTAAGAAAAAAGTAATGGGCAAGTGCTGGATTTTTCATATTCTCTCTCTCTCTCTCTCTCTCTCTCTCTCTCTACCTCTAAAAATACTATAGTATGCATTGTATATTCTTTATGATCTGCACAAACCAACAAGTAACAAGTAGAAAGTAGTCAGTGGAAATGTGTGTGCCAAGATATCTGGACAGTTGTTTCAGTGGATTTCTAAAGAATTCTAAAAGCGATACTTACAGTTAAAAACACTGTTTTGTGAAAGGGATCAAGAACATTCATTCAAATGACACTGCTGAAGGGGCTAATTTTTGCTATTATGCCAAAATGCAATGCTGCAGATAATTTGTTAGAATGTTAGCGTGAGTGACCTGCATTCGTTTTTATTAGTCATAGACAGTGCAAAGGGATAAACTGGATATACCTGCCCAATGCTCCCTCAAAAAGTTCAATAAATCTTATAATATGCCCAAAAGAGCCAGGCACCCTGTATTCTACCTGAAACTTCAGCAACATGATAGGAAATCATCTGTTGTTCCTACTAAGATCTGAATTGCAGTTGTGTTACTACAAGATTCTAATTCGGTGCCTATAACGTGTGATGTCACTTAGGTACTAGTTAGGAGGGCATCAAGGCAATAGGGTATAATAATGTTAAAATACTTATAACAAACTAGAGATGAACGCACTCGGATTTTGTGAATCCGAGCCCACCCGAACCTTTCCGATCCGAGTCGGATCCGAGACAGATCCGGGTATTGGCGCCAAATGAAAACTTGAAACCGAGGCTGTGAGTCATAATCCCGCTGTCGGATCTCGCGATACTCAGATCCTATAAATTCCCCGCTAGTCGCCGCCATCTTCACTCGGGCATTGATCAGGGTAGAGGGAGGATGTGTTAGGTGGTCCTCTGTCCTGGTAGATCTCGTGCTGTGCTGTGCTGTGTTCTGCAGTATAAGCCCATTGGTACTGCAATATTACCAAGTTCACACATTCAACAGTAAAAGTTCAGTGGTGCTGTGTGCTGTGCTCTGTCAATTTTGAGTTCAGTGGTGCTGCTGGGTCCTGTGCTGTGTCCTGTTCAGTCCAGTGGTGCTGTGTCCTGTGCTCTGTGCTTCTAAGGGCATAGTTATTTCCCCATTATTCCCAAGTGTTTTAAAAAATAAAAAAAAGTTATAAAAAAAAATAAAAAAATAATTTACAAAAAAAATAATTACAACAAAATTTGCAAAACCAATCCTGCAGTATAAGCCCATTGGTACTGCAATATTATATTACCAAGTTCACTGATTCAGCAGTATAAGTCCAGTGGTACTGCTATTACAAAGTTCACTGATTCAGCAGTATAAGTCCAGTGGTACTGCTATTACAAAGTTCACTGATTCAGCAGTATAAGTCCAGTGGTACTGATATTACAAAGTTCACTGATTCAGCAGTATAAGTCCAGTGGTACTGATATATTACAAAGTTCACTGATTCAGCAGTATAAGTCCAGTGGTACTGCTATTACAAAGTTCACTGATTCAGCAGTGTATAAGTCCAGTGGTACTGCTATTACAAAGTTCACTGATTCAGCAGTATAAGGCCAGTGGTACTGCTATTACAAAGTTCACTGATTCAGCAGTGTATAAGTCCAGTGGTACTGCTATTACAAAGTTTACTGATTCAGCAGTATAAGTCCAGTGGTACTGCTATTACAAAGTTCACTGATTCAGCAGTGTATATGTCCAGTGGTACTGCTATTACAAAGTTCACTGATTCAGCAGTGTATAAGTCCAGTGGTACTGCTATTACAAAGTTCACTGATTCAGCAGTGTATATGTCCAGTGGTACTGCTATTACAAAGTTCACTGATTCAGCAGTGTATATGTCCAGTGGTACTGCTATTACAAAGTTCACTGATTCAGCAGTGTATAAGTCCAGTGGTACTGCTATTACAAAGTTCACTGATTCAGCAGTATTAGTCCAGTGGTACTGCTATTACAAAGTTCACTGATTCAGCAGTATAAGTCCAGTGGTACTGCTATTACAAAGTTCACTGATTCAGCAGTATAAGTCCAGTGGTACTGCTATTACAAAGTTCACTGATTCAGCAGTATAAGTCCAGTGCTACTCTCCTGTGCCGCATATAATTAATTAATTATACAGATGACATCACAAATCCCCAAGGCGAGTCCAAGGGTGTTGTTGGTTGTGAACCCTGACCTTCCCATCACTGTACGGGAAGAGGTGACTCCATCCAGCATTTGCAGCACGCCCTCTGCATATGCTGGAAGGATCACCCACAGTCTAATTACAGATTTGGCTAATGAAGGTGTGAATGTTGTACATCGGGAGGAGGATATTGATGTAGCTGGCGCTGAGGAGGATGTTGATGATTATGATGCAGACAGATACCAAATTGCCATTCTCAATTTCTATTTATATTCTAGATTATATAACGGCTGAATAGTTTTCTGTTTTACTCCTAGTGGAGAGGGGATCTGATGCAGACAGATACAAAACTGCCTTTGTCCATTTCTTTGTATATTTGAATTTCTAGTTCTACAGTCTATGCAGGCTGCTTTATTTATATTCTACTACAAGTGTAGGGCCGGGGGGGGGGGGGGGGGGGGCATAGATAGCCACCAAAGTAACGTGGTCCATTTAATTTCACTTTCTAGCTCCACAGTCTGTGCAGCCTGCTTTTTTTATCTTCAAAGTATTTATATTTACAAGCCTTGCAATCTAAATTAACTAGAGGTAGTGACGTGGTAGAACTCCAAAGGGCAGTTTGGAAGCCCCTGTACAAACTGGCTCTATTTTTTAACTGAGTTGTCCCCCCTCCAGTGTGTACTTGGAAAAAGTTTTTAGTGCAGCGGGGAACCTGGTCAGTGAGCGGCGAAGGAGGTTGCTTCCTCACAACGTTGAAAAAATGATGTTTATAAAAATGAATAATCAATTCCTCAATGAAGTACAGCACTGCCCTCCAGACAGTACAGAGGGACCTGTGGTTGTGGAGTCCAGCGGGGACAAATTAATAATGTGTGAGGAGGAGGAAGTACACACTGTAGGGGAAGAGGAATCAGAGGTTGAGGATGAGGACGACATCTTTCCTCAGTAGAACCTGCTTAGTTTGTACAGGGAGAGATGAATTGTTTTATTGGTGTGGGGGCCCAAACAAACCAATCATTTCAGCCACAGTTGTTTGGTAGGCCCTGTCGCTGAAATGATTGGTTTGTTAAAGTGTTCATGTCCTATTTCAACAACATAAGGGTGGGTGGGAGGGCCCCAAGGACAATTCCATCTTGCAACTATTTTTTGGGCATTATGTGACCATTCAACAGTCGTTTGCCATGTTCAAAAAGTAAAAGAAAATGCCAACAAATTCAATAAATTAAATCAAAAGTTAAATGCCCTGTCATTATTTAAAACAAGAGGTTTTGACGTGCTAGAATTAGTGTAGTGTTAAGATGTTATAAACACTATACTTGGAACTTGGAGGAGGTATTGTGGCCCCGGTATCAAACTGGGTACTGGGGCCACCACACTACGCAGTCCAGATACTTGTTTGGTGGAATTCTGACCAGTTGAGGGTGTATTTATTTTATTGTGGCCCCGGTATCAAATTGGGTACCGGGGCCACCCCATTACGCAGTCCAGATACTTGTTTGGTGGAATTCTGACCAGTTGAGGGTTTTATTATTATTTTGTGGGGACCACTCTATACCACACTACCACTCTATACCACTCTATTTAATACTTTAATTCTATTTAATACTTTAATTCTATTACTAATTCCCATAAAGAGGAACTGCTGCTTCTATTTAATACTTTAATTCTATTAGTAGTTACCATAAAGAGGAACAAATTAAACAAATTTTACCAAAAGTATAATATGACTTACAAACACTACACTTGAAAGATGGTGCCTTTAAATGAAAAAGTCAGTCTTCATTGCACGACTATGTGCAACAGGGACAGTTTTTGGTTTATAAAGTCAACCAATAACACTTCGACCCTGTCTGTCTTTAACATACTTGATGGGATCTCAATGATGAATGGTCTGTACCATGGTTGGAGGAGGTATTGTGGCCCCGATACCAAATTGGGTACCGGGGCCACTCCACTATGCAGTCCAGATAGAGGTGTATCAGATATTAAACAATGTTGACTGTTGCTGCAAAATTTTTAAATAATATTGTGGGGAACACTACACTACGCAGTCCATAAACTTTTTGGGTGGAATTCAGACCCGTGTAGGGTTTTTTAATAATATCGTGGCCCCGGTAAAAAATTCTGTACCGGGGCCACCCCACTACGCAGTCCAGAACCTTTTTTTTGGGAATTCAGACCCGTGGAGGTTTTTTTTATTATATTGTGGTGACCACTCCTGTACGCAGTCCAGGTACATTATTGGTGCGAATCATACAAGTTCTGTGTTTTTAATTTATATTGTGGTGACCCACTCCTCTACGCAGTCCAGGTACATTATTGGTGCGAATCATACAAGTTCAGGGTTTTTAATTTATATTGTGGTGACCCACTCCTCTACGCAGTCCAGGTACATTATTGGTGCGAATCATACAAGTTCAGGGTTTTTAATTTATATTGTGGTGACCCACTCCTCTACGCAGTCCAGGTACATTATTCGGTGCGATTCATACCAGTTGATGGTTTTCTTATTATATATATTGTGGTGACCCACTCCTCTACGCAGTCCAGGTACATTATTGGTGCGAATCATACAAGTTCATGGTTTTTAATTTATATTGTGGTGACCCACTCCTCTACGCAGTCCAGGTACATTATTCGGTGCGATTCATACCAGTTGATGGTTTTCTTATTATATATATTGTGGTGACCCACTCCTCTACGCAGTCCAGGTACATTATTGGTGCAAATCATACAAGTTCAGGGTTTTTAATTTATATTGTGGTGACCCACTCCTCTACGCAGTCCAGGTACATTATTGGTGCGAATCATACAAGTTCAGGGTTTTTAATTTATATTGTGGTGACCCACTCCTCTACGCAGTCCAGGTACATTTTTTGGTGCGATTAAGACCAGTTGATGGTTTTCTTATTATATTGTGGGGACCACTCCACTACGCAGTCCAGAAAGATACCTCGTTGCAACGTTTTGGACTAATAACTATATTGTGAGGTGTTCAGAATACACGGTAAATTAGTGGAAATGCTTGTTATTGAATGTTATTGAGGTTAATAATAGCGTAGGAGTGAAAATAAGCCCAAAAACTTGATTTTTGAACTTTTTATGCTTTTTTCAAAAAAAATCCGAATCCAAAACCTTAAATCCGAACCAAAACCTTTCAGCAGGTGTTTTGCGAAACAAATCCGAACCCAAAACATCGCGGAAATCCGAAACCAAAACACAAAACACGAGACACCAAAAGTCGCCGGTGCACATCTCTATAACAAACTTTATTCTATTAGAGACAAAAATAGCCAAAGTTTATTTACTGGTATTTCTGAAAGGTGTCAATCTGCACTAAAGCCATAGCAACCATCCAGATATATGTTTTTAACATGCACTAACATGTTAAAACATATTACAGGGCAGCACGGTGGCTAAGTCGTTAGCACTTCTGCCTTACAGCATTTCAAGTTGCAGGATTTCAAGTAAAGATGAGTCAGACAATTCAGCAGATTTTGAGACTATCCAATTATCCAAGATATGCAGCTGTCAATTCAGTAACAGAACTCACTTCTGCCTCAGAGCACTGGGATCATGAGTTCAATCCCCGACCATGGCCTTATCTGTGTGGAGTTTGTATGTTCTCCCCATGTTTGCATGGGTTTCCTGAAAAAAAGAAGAAGAAAATACTCTCTCGCTGCCTCTGACGGGCCCCCTGGGCTGCAGGGCCCATATATATAATCTTTTTTTTTTTTTTTATATATATATATATAGGGGCCCCGGTGCACTGCTTTGCCCAGGGGCCCCAAATGTTGTTAAAAGGGCCCTGCATATAATAAGCGCAATTGTTATTAAAAAGCAAACAGTATTACTACAATCTCTCCACAAACAAATTTTGCATTATAACCACCATATAAAAGTAAGGGATAAATGTAGGAAGAAATGAAACATGTTAAAGAACATGGTTGCTGTATTATTAGTGCAGATGCAGTGTAAAGTGGTAGAGACGTATTAAGGGTCTTAGATTGTGGCGTAAAGATTCTGTTCTGTTGATGGGAAGGTGGTGTAGTCATTAGTGTTTTAATGAGTAACAGGGAGCCAGCAAAATCAAGGAATAAATATGCAGACTTCACAATGACAGAAGCCTCACAGTGTTACTCTATGCAGTTGGGTGACCCTGCTCTTTGCAATCTTTGCAAATGTGAAGAGGCACCCAGTACAGTAGAGAAAGAAGAAGATTACTTACCTGCTTGACAATGAACAGGTAAGTGTCCGACATCACCATTTGTGCACTCCATTGCAAATGCTTATATTAAACACCAGTTTAATACGGGTCTTCAGCCTGAGAGCACCAGGTTAAATCAGGCCTTGAGCCTGTGGACACCAGGTTAATTCAGGTCTTAGGCTGTTACATCATTAGATAGGCCTTAGGCTGTTATTGTAGTAAGGTGGATGCTAGGCCTGTGTCCCTCTAATTCAGGCTTTAGGCCTGTGATACACCAGGACTTTTCCCCTTCCCTTTATCTCTGATCTCCAGGTTGGTGCCCAGCTGCATCCTCATATCCTCTGGGCCACCAAGGAGCTCTACTAAATACCATAGAGACTTGGTACAGTTAGTCCCTTATTGTGGGGCCGATGCAGTGTGTGGATGTGGTGTGTGTGGGGGATGGAGCCTGACAGTACCCCCCCTCCCTCTTCCAGAGGAAGTAACCCTCAAGGAGTGTTTCTTATGGAACCCAGCCAGCAAACAAAGGGCGTTGAGATCCTGCTCATAGACCCATGACCTTTCCTCGGGGCCAAAACTCTTCCAATGGACCAGATATTGGAGTTTGCGAACATCCAGAATGTGACTGATCTCGTACTCATTCCCTGTGGTGGTAGAAATAAGTTGTGGAGGAGAGGATGCATGATAAAATTTGTTGACCACCAGCGGTCTAAGCAGAGATATATGGAATGAGTTATGGATCCTTAAAAAAGGAGGAAGGCAGAGCCTGTAATGTCTTGAATCACAGGGAAAAGCCCAATAAAATGTGGGGCCAGTTTCATAGAAGATTTTGTTTTGAAAGTCACACCTTATCTCCCAGATGGAGAACTGAAACCAACTTCTGATGATGATCCGCCAAGTGTTTGCTGCGAGGATTTTAACAAATTTTCATTAGTAGAAGCCCAGGTACGAGCAAAATCACAGACTAAGGAATGAGCAGTGGAAACAATAATGGCTGGGGGGGAGGGAGAAGTCAGGTAGCATGGGGTGGCCACCATATACCGTGAAAAGGGAGGAAAACCAGAGGAGTCATTAACATTTTTGTTGTGGGTGAATTTGGCTCATGGAAGCAGATCACACCAATCAGTTTGGTTGTCAAAAGAAAAACAACACAAAAAGACTTTGAGATCCTGGTTTACATGCTCTGTCTGACCGTTGGTCTGGGGGTGATAACCAGATGAGAAATTCAGACCAACCCCCAATTTCTTACAAAAGGCTCTCCAGAACCAAAATATGAACTGTTGTGGGCATCCATGGAGACGAAGCATTTCCTTAATAAAAAATTTGGGCCAGCTTGGAAGCTGATGGAAGACCTTTTAACGGAACGAAGTGGGACATATTCGAAAATCTGTTCGCAATTACCCACATAGTGTTGCAACCGCTGCTGGGGGGGCAGATCTGTGATAATGTCCATGGAGAGACTAATCCAAGGGCAATGTGAAATAGGCAAGGGCAGGAGCAGACCAGACCAGACGGAGGCTGTCTGGGGATCTTGTTCCGAGCACATACTTCCCAAGAACCAACAAGAGTCGGTCACCAATAGCGTTGGGTAAGTAAAGAGAACGTAGGTAGGATGGTCCTACTCTAAACAATGAGAGTCCCATATATTTGGGCCATACATATGTGTTTTTAAATTGAGAGCCAACTTACCAAAGAGGTACCCCAGAAGCCTCCAAACAGCAATTCAGTGCCAGTACCCCCTCTCAGCTACTGACACCAACATGCCTCTCAGACAAATACAAAAGTGGAAGCTGCTCAAATCAATTTATAGGCATCTGGGATAGTAGCATCTGAGTGTGGCCAAGGTCTCTTATCTAAACTATAGCCACAAACTGCGCCATGAAAGGTACTCACTGAGGCCCAGTTACTCTCCAGCTTCCTCCTAATTGCTCCTCCTTCATCCTCCTCCTTCAGTTTTCTTTGTCAACATCCCCCGAAGCCAAGGTAACAGCCAGCAATCACTAAGCTACTGTGAAGGACGTTTAAATCTACATCTATGAACAGGATCATATACATTGACTTCTTTAACTAAGAATGTATTTTCTCCTGCTGCTCAACCGTTAACTGTCCATTTGTTGTAAAAAAAAAAAAAAAAAACTACCACCCAAGGGTGATGCTCCCCTCCAATTACACTGCACCATGACTTCTGGTAAGAAAGTGCCCCTGCTCTTTCTAATAGCTCTACACTCTCTCTGCCCTTACAGCCCCCTCACTCCTCATGCATTTGCAAAGATAGAGTGGATCCCTACGGGGTTTATCCTACAATTCATTATACATTTCCAAATCAGAAAAACAAACTGCTTTTAGCTACTTAGATGTGAAATTAACTTTCAAATAGAATACAGCACCAGTTTAAACTTTCTACTACTCATTAAGTGAACCCCTAGGTGTCTGTGACTTGAGTAGTCAGTCATCTGCTGGTAGAAGAAATAGAGAATCCTAGATTCTGCAGTAGGTATTTGGTAATACAATCTCATAATGGTTAGGAGAGCACCCATGGACCCTTTGATTGCTTCACATGACTGTCTGCAGGGGCAAAGGCAAAGAGAGCTTTCTATACCATGCTGTTAGAGTGGGTATGATTGTCATGCTAGGGGCATGGATTTTATTTTAGCCAGTGCTAGGTGGCTCTCTAATACCTTCACTATCAGAGACATGTGAAGCAGGACAGACCTCCAAACTGTTCTTTCAGTCAGGACAAAGTTCTGAATGAGTGGGACAGCAACCCAAAATCAGGACTGCCCCACCAGAATCAGAACAGTTGTCAGACTGTCTTGCTCTCTCCTACCTGTTATTGCAGATAACACTACCCGCTGCTTCTGGTGTCTGGATCCTGGAATGTTGGAGGCTTGATTGGAAAATGGGATAGGTATATGAAATGTAGATATTGTAGCAATGAATGAAAATGAGCCCTCTAGGTCTCACTTTCCCAAACTAACCCCAACAATAAATCAATAGCACCCACGTTTAATAATTAGGCCTCACTACCTGCAACCAGCCACATTAATAGCTTTCACATTTAATAAATTGACCTATAACCCACTAATTAGCCCCAATATTACATTAATTGTATACACTTTTAGTAAATACTCCCCCCAAACAGACGGATATCAAATAATTGGTAATCACATTTAATAGATGGCCCTCATTCTCTTCAAACTCCATCCCATTTAATTAATAGCTCTCAAATGACCCCAGCATTAAATATATCATTCCATGACCCCACTGTTAAATTAAATAGCCCCGCCTGACTAATAAATTACCATCATCCCACCAATAAATTAATATCTTCAACCCACTATGAACTTATTGGCAATCACCTTCACAATTAGTTTAATAGCCCACACCCCCAAACACATAACACCGTGAGCCCTCCATCATCATCATCATCATCATCATTTATTTATATAGCGCCACTAATTCCGCAGCGCTGTACAGAGAACTCATTCACATCAGTCCCTGCCCCATTGGAGCTTACAGTCTAAATTCCCTAATATAGACACACACACACACACACACACATAGACATATACATATACAGATACATACAGACAGAGAGGTAGAGACTAGGGTCAATTTTTTTTTTTTTTTTTTTTTTTTTTGATAGCAGCCAATTAACCTACCAGTATGTTTTTGGAGTTCCATTCCTCCACATGTTCTTCCATCTGGTGCTATACAATTCAGAGGCACACACACGTGATGACAGGCATGTCAGGAGATCCACGTGTGATATGACCTCAGCAGTGGAAGGTGGGCACAAAGTGTATATAATAGATTCACAATTTACACACAACAGATCCATGTTAATATAATTGGAATGCTAACATATACACAATGGGGCATATTTATGTAGCACCGCATAATATGAAAGATAGTTTTCAATCCTCATCGCATTGATAAGGATTGCACTATCTTCCATATTTATCAAAAAACTTCAGCAGAGACAGCAGTCACGATAAACTGCTGTCCCTGTGAAGTTTAACACTTGCCTTTTCACTGCTTGGTCACTGCACAGAAACTTGTGATGACAGCATGTTCCTTGAACACCTAGGGCCTGAGTCATTAAGGAGAGTAAGGCAAAAAAAAGGAGTAAATGTTCTCCATGACAAACCATGACACAAATGCAAGGGGTACAAATGAGTTTACTATTTTGCACGTAAGTTAAATACTGACTGTTTTTTCATGTAACACACAAATACTAGATAGCTTTATCTTTACACTGAAATTTAAAGTTGATCAAGGACATGTCCTACCCCAACTATAAATCTGTCCTTACATTTTAAATTTACCCTCCCCTCCAATGCAACATGGTTGTGCCCAAGTGCAAAGCTACTCCTTCTTTATGCTTTGCTCTCCTTAATGACTCAGGCCCCTAGTGTGTATGTGCCAAACGAAATTGTTGGGCATGCGCACAGACAGCACTGTAGGACAAACTATTATCATGTACAGGGAGGGATCACATGATTCCTCCACACATGCGCTGGCCTGCCCTGCTCTTTGGAGCAGAGCTGACAGCACGGAAATTTTCCAATTACGAAAAGAAAATTTTTCGACTATTGATAAATGGCGTTACTGAGCAGTCCCCATACACTTTTCTGGGGACCGCTCAGTAAAACGAAGACAGGTGCAAAACAGCTGATATCTACGATATCTGCTGCGATGCAATTATCATAAAGGGTTACTTTTTGATAAATAAGACCGCATGTGTCACATAAAGGCTGTAGGATATGGCTGTCTTTATTGACATCAAGATATTAAGTACAATTATTATTGATTACGAAAATGCAGGCCCATTATTAATCAGGGTTGAGAATGAGCTTGCACAGAGGTAGTGGAGGCAAAGCAAGAGAGTGCTGATAACAGAGATGGGGTACAGATTCCTGTATGAGGGTGCTGGATGAGAGAGTTCTGGAATGAGAGAGCCTGGGAACAGAGTGCAAATATGAGCTGGCGACAGAAAGCTGTACGAAGAGAGCTAGTGAGAGAACAGAAAGCTGGGAGAGAAAGTGTTAATAAAGCAAAAGCTAGAGGAGAGCGTGGGGGAGAGAGTGCTGGTTTGAGAGAAAGAAATGGAAGATTAAGAGTGCTGTGAGACACAAGGGTCTATTTATTAAGGGGCAAAAGTCCTACATTTGCCCTAGCTGCACCCTATTCATAAAGGGTTAACAGTCTGCGTTAGCATTTCTATCACTGGGAGGAAGACTTGCCCAGTATCAGCCTATTTAACAAGGATTATTTACAATTGTACAAGTAAGAGGCGGAAGCTGTGATAGAAAGTCAACCCTCTTGCCAGCTTATAATAAATAGGCCCCACAGGGTGTTAGTGTTGGACACATGGGGAAGACATACGTGTATATATATGAATTTAATATTTACCTATTAGGTTTCCAAGTGATTGACCTTAATAATAAGTGAACAGTGGTGATGGCGCTGCATTTAATTTTCTTCCGACAAAAACACTATTGTTGTATAACACATAAAGCCTTAAATGTTTAACAAGGACCCCCCTCTGCTAATCATTATGTTATCTGTGAGGTTTTGTTTGAGTGACAAAAACATGTCTTGAGTTATGACACCCCAGAGACCACTGAACGTCAATGGAAAGGTCCATTTGTGACTGACAGAGGCTGCACTAACTCTTCCTTGGCAATCATTTAGCAGGATGAGATAAAATGAGTTAACAGTGGAGGCAGTGAGTGTGCAATAACATTTGCCATCAGTAGATGGCTCAAACGTGCTAACTAGCGAGTATATAATGCAGGCGTAATGTGTGGTGAAGCACAGCAGTATAGTAGGAAAAATAAGCTGAGAAGAATTACTTAGAGGGAAAAGAAGCAGGTCACAATCCCCTGCTCCTCAGCAGCTGGACATATAACATGAAATAATTGAGAAACCACAATTCTCCTCCCCAACCATCAGAAAGATCAATATGTAAGAAAGCTGGAGGAGCTGCTCTTATAGTCTTCTGCTGACAAGCTGCATCCACAGTGTATAGAAGGGGGGAGTGCAAGCAAACAGCCCATACACAGAGATGGAACACAAAGGAAGTAGCTAAGAAATGTGATACACTGATGACCAGCAGGAGAGAGGTTACAGGAAAGTAGGATGGCAAAAGCCTGTAAGAAAAATTAGATAATGGATGTTTAGGATTCAGAAAACTGAACAAGCGAAAACACACACATTGCAAAAATCTTCTTGGCAATGAAATAAAGACCTAGAATTTCTGGAGATATTGCAAGATTTGTGTAAGACATGTAAAACAGTATTAACTGGTTCATATAAATGTGATTAAAATAAAATAAAAATTTTTTAGCCATCCCACCATTATTTTTTTTCTTGACCACACAGAGGACAAACTCTACGACTCCAATAGCAATGTCTTATAGAAATGCATTTTTTTGTGTGCCTGAACTATGCTGCCAGAACTACTACTTCATTATCAATGTTGGGGGGTTTCCAGAAAAATAGGATTAATCGGTAGTGTGGCTCATAATAAATGGTGTGGATGACACAGTGTGTGCAGTGACATAAATAACACACATTACTGGGAGAGTAAAGGCAATGACATCATCAAGCCCTAAGTGTGAGTCAGCACTGAAGGGGTAATTGTATGTATTTTATTTATAAAATGTGTGGGATAAAGGGAGTAAAAGAGACAGAGTGGAAAAGAGGGGGATCACCTCTCGTTCCTCCCCTTGTCCTCCTCCCTCTCATCTGAAAGAGAACTTGCCTTTAGCAGAACTGTGAGCATTTTTTCTAACCCGTCTGCCTGTCTGCAAGGAAATGATAGGGTCTTTTTTTCTTTGTAAAGCAGGAAGCAGACAAAAGAAAAGGTGGAAAGCCCTGCAATGCCGTGTCTCTCTCTCCATCCCCCTGAGACTATATCATGAGACCTCAAGGCAGATAAAGCATATAATAAAAGAAAGCAATAGAGAGCAGTCTGCAGCTGCAATGCACACCAAGTGTTTAACCCTTTTAATTCTGTTTTACTGATCTTTTTGTAAAAGTTTTTTATTATATGATTTAGGATTCTCTGTAGGTCTCTTTTTCTTTTAGGGGTTATTTTTAAGCCATAGTCATTTTATCTCTTAAGCCACATATTTTTTGCTTCCGTTAGATGATTCACTCACTCCCCATCTTCTCCCTTCCTTTCTACATCCTATCTATTTGGTTTTTTTTAATCTTTTTGTCTTTTTATCACCCCCACCTGCACTTAACAACTTATGTAATGTAGAAAGTTTTAGCTGGTATATCATGTTAGCTATGTTTGGTTTCCAAGTTCACTAAAACCAAGAAAAAAAGAAGACTGAACATGGCATCATAAGAATGAACTGGTGACAGCTCCAGCAGCCTTAAGAGAGCAAACCATTTAACATAGATCTCATCTAAAGACTTTTCCACAATCTGTCTCAGCTGAAAGTGAAAGTAGCTTTTTTTTAATCTGTTCCCTGGAAGTTTTCCTTGAAATCTAAAGAGCCCTCCAATAACAAGATTTTTTGGGAAAATCTTTTATTGGGCAGTTTATTAAGAAAATGTTACAAGAGCAGCCTACTGCTCCCGGGACCCTCTGCGCATGCTTGAGCTGACATACTAGACTTGGGCTTCCAGTTCCATATTCTCAAAAAAGAAAAAAAAAACTACAGTTAATAAAGTAAAAAAAAAAAAGAATAAAAGAAAAAATAATAAACCCCCAAAGTCACCCCCTCCCCAATGCTTTATTTTAATAGTAAAGCATTTTTCCTGTGGACATCTACAGCTAACGGCATCCTGAGATGCTCTTAGCAATCAGAGGACGGTGGAGGCACTTGTACCACTGCTGTCCTTGGTAAATAGCCAGCTGGGAAAGCATCTCAGAAGATCCCTGTCGACGACTACTCACCAGCGGAAGCCTTTACCAGAAGGGATCTTTGGTAACTATAAAGAAGTCATAAATCCTTAAAAAACTCCCTTTTTCGCAGGATTTAGGGCTTATCTCCCTTTAATAAATAGACGCCTAAGTCCACCTTTGTGGAATCTTTAAACAGAGGTGAATACCTATAATAGATCCAAAGGATATATTTTAACAATTCAAGTGACTGCCTTCTTTACTTAAAATAGTTTTTTTATTAAAATCACCATCAGAAGAAATGATAAGAATGTATTAACAATAATCTCTATGTAATAACATTTAGCTGACAAAAAAAACAGGGTGAATTTTTTTTCCCATTTTTTTAATAAATAATTAATAAAAGTTAGAGGAAAGAGGAAGAGGAGAGATATCTTGTGTTATCAAGTAATATCAGATACCTCGTCAATGTATGAACCAAAGATAATAATTTTAATTATATGAATCTTGATGGATCAAAATTAGTCTTTCCATAGTGTAAATAAACCCATATTTGGTTAAAAGTTTCTTCCAACTAAAAATATGTTGTCTCAATGTGAAGCTATTACTTAATTAGTAGCCATACAAATTATCTTAAATAATTTTTTGTTTAATGATGGACATCTTAGTTAATTCAATATAAAGTCTGGTGTATAGCCATGTAGAATAATTTTAACATATTGATCCCAAATGTTTTTAACTAGGGTATACAACCAACAAATGTGATCCATATCTCCTCTATCTGATCATACTTGGAAACAAGTACCTGGGACATGTCTCTACATCTTTTTCAGCTTTGCAGGGACTCTATACCACAAATTAAAAATTTTAAGTGGTTGTTAATTTAGAACAATATTATAGTTGTGTTACCAGAGGTTTACAAATTATTTGCAAGTTTCATCTTCCAGATTTTCACCAAGAATAGATTCCTATGTAGAACATGCTTTAATATTGCTATCACTGTTGTGATTATTTACTAATTTATATAGCACTGATTTTGTCACTTCTTATGATCTTTCCCATCTATGGCCATGCACTGGAAAGGTGTTAATATTATATTTGGAGAGTTATAATACAGAAATAAACCAGCTAATAACGACAAAAATGTATCTTGATATTTTATGTTCATAAAATCTTCTTCCGAACTATCTGTCATTCTCAATTAGGGCCTTAACACAGCTGAAACCCATGGATCTACAAAATGTGATTGTGTAAATTCATGACTTAAAGTAGGATTAATCCATAATTGTGGTAGGCCACTTCAAATATCTCCTGGTCCAACATTTTAAAGAATCTATTGAAGTAGAAAGATCAGTAATTGCTATTTTATCAAAACTGTTCCCTCAATGAAAATTCACTAACTACTGAGGACTCTAAAGACAACAATATGGACTGATTTTTGACATCTCATGTAATTCTAGCATTTTCTTCAGTCCTGCTGCCCTAAAGAATAAACTAGAAACCCCAAATTTCTCCATGATCTCTAGAATGAAACACTACATTCTTTGCAACTCTATTGTTCCAAATAAATGTTATTATGTCTCTTTGAAAGGACTTCAAACTCTATTGATCAATCAAAATAGATAACATTACACAATGATATGAGTTTATGCCGTAATGCCATCTTAATAGACTAGATAGGACCTAACCATGACATTGTTTTAGAGATCTATATTGAAAGTAATTGCCTCAAATGAGAGTATAATTCTGGATAATTTATCTGATATAGCGATTTTAAATAACCAGAAATATTTATTTCTAAATACTTAGCAAATTTTGGATGCTAAGTAAATTAAAATTGATTCCTAATTACTGTTTAGCAATTGTAGATAAATTCTCATCTAAAGTCATAGATTTTCTTTCATTTAATTTTATTCCAGAGTAAATGCAGAAGTTATGCAGAATTGCTGATGAAGATTGAGATGATAGGATTGGCTACTGTCGTCAAAACATCATATGCAAATAAATTTAGCTTATTAACTAGTGACTACCTAATCTTTATCATCTGTTAGAAATGTAATATGTTTGAATGTACTTCACTATTATTTTTTGCAGGTAATTTGTTTGCCCCTCCACAGCTTCTGTAGCCTGTATATTCTAGATGGGTATTTGACACTATAGCGGTCCCTTAATTTTGTGTAGTACATAGAGCCATTTTGTTTACCATTAGTTTCTGTATTATCCATGCCTGGATGAGAAGCACTGATGTAATGTACATAGAATAAAAATTGTTCAGTGCAGAGACAGAGCATTCACAAAATCATACCTGGTACCAAGTGTCTAAACAGTATCACAGGGAAGCATAAAACCAAATGGTAATCAAATTGCTCCCATAGAAACCAGAAACATTTTGGAGAACTGGATAGATGGAAAGAACTGTTGCATCTGGTATTTGCAGGTCCTTATGGTGGCAAATGCAATAACAGTCAGAAGGCAACATACATGCTTAGATGCATAAAGCAAAAAAGGAGTCAAATCATAATAGTAGAGAGCTGTTTGCTGCAAATAAAAAACAAACATTACTAGACCCTTTGAATCCTGATTCTGCTCCTGTTCACCCTTCTATTACCGACCCGCTTATCTGACCATTCTGTTCACATGCTGCCTCACTAGTGACTGGAATGGAGGGCCACGACCTGCACGTCACACGCCGCTAAGCCCATACTTCCTTGTGGGGGTCCCTGGTGAATACTTGGGGTGTGTTAGATTCTGCATCTCTCTGCTCAGTTGCGCCAACTAAAGGATGTTACCATCAAACATCCTTGTGATCGTGACAGTTACCCACATCACACATGCTGCAAACAGGGACATTAAAGGAGGATGTGCAGGAGTGATAGGTGGATCTATAGACAAAACCAAAGCAATGTACATGTGGTAGATTTGGAGGAGACAAGTACAGAGTGATTTAAAGCATATTGAGGAACTTACATATATATGGAAGTTGAAAATAAAGCAACAAATATGGAGAATACTGTGTGCTAAAAGTGACTAAAAAGCAAATACCATTAAAGGTGAAGCTTGCCACGTGCACAAAAATACATTACATGCTCCTGCACACTACATAAACATATTCTACAAAAAGAATATGCTATAGATAAAACAGAACAGCCAAGACTATCAGGATATGGTGTGGGAGACTCAAAGCAATCGGCAGCTTTATATAGGAATGCACAAACGAACAATGGACCAATAAACTGAAGTTCAATTTTAGAAACAAAATCCACAGCAGGTCTAGGTCTTACAGCTTGCAAGTAATTCAACACAGTAAAATTAATAATGAACATTGAGGGGGTTGAGCTACGTCTGACAATGGAGAAAATTCAGGAGCACAGTACAGATGTTTTTAAAGGTTTAGGCTGTTTGCCAGGAGCATGCTCCATCAAATTACAACGTAAGGCTCAATGAGTTATACACCCACCAAGAAAAGTTTCTATAGCTCTTAAAAAAAAAATTCAAAAGGCAAAGGCATTAATGAAAGTATGGGATGTAATACATTAGCAAAGGTCAAAGATTGATTGAAGTAAGTGATTTTATTGGTAATAGTAGGAAAGAAATCAAATTATAAACATAAAAGCAACGTACACCCGAGAGTCCTAAATCAGGTTATATTGAGAGAAAACTATATTGTTCCAAAATTAAATAACATTTCATACAAACTAGCAAAAACAATGTTTTTTCAGTGTTCTTGATACTCACACTAGGGGGTAAATGTATGAATCTCCGGATTCTTCATCTCCGGCATGTTCAGCCTCTTCAGCGCTTAAATTTAAAGCGGCGCTGCATTGTAAAGGGAAACTAGATTTTGGTGAAAATATCTGTTTTCATCAGATTTAGAGCTTCTCTCCCTATGATAAATAGACCCCACAGTATTATGACATATGAAGTAACAAACACACAACCTCTAGTCTATATGTCCAACAATCAAATGCTTTTCTGGAAAAAAGTAAGCAACTTCATGAATATGCTCTGAAATTACAAAGCAATGGGGAAAAATACAAAGCTAGAGTTTCTGAACTAGAGAACCATACCAGTTTAGGGGAGGTGTCATCTATTGAATTACTAATGACCATAAGATTACAAACTTTGATCCCAGTGATACCAGAGAAGTTACTGCTAGATATATATGTACATATGTAAGGAGTGAGAACGGCAGCAGATGCACTGAGAAAGTACTTCAATAAAGCAGCCAGGTTATTGTTGACAATTGACCTAGGACAAGAAGTAAGATGCAGAACAGATGGTAAAAATTGGCTACCAGCACTGCGTAAAGTTAGGCAGAAACACCATGATCTTACTATTGCAGAACTCCTATAGATAATGTAAATGGATAAGAACACATCACATTAATCTGAGACACAAAGAGGCAGATGTGCCTAGCAATGCTATTGAAAGCATTGAAACAAGTGAAGGCAAGCAGGAATTAACACAAGAAAACACTCAAGTGGAACTGTAACAGGCTACTACTACTATTAACTACTAACACCTCTAGACATAGGACTGTACTGTTGTACTCATTCTGGGATAGCTCATTGTTTACTTGCAGTCTTGCCACACTTTACCTTGCACTGTTTAATCCATGCCAACTCCAGTTCTTTGGCACTTAAATAATAATGTCCACTGTACATAAAATACAGTTTTACAGTTGTGTCTGATTACAAACACATGTTCTAGCATGTATACTCAGCCATCATCAATAGTAATTGTAACTGCTGGTGCAAATGATACGACAGAAAATCACGTACCTTAGAGATGCCCAATACTTGAATCAGATGCTGCTGCGTGCTCTCAAGCTTGGAAGGCCCCTTACTGTACGTACGCCCATTCCTCTCCATGTTCTATCCATATTATCTCAGGCTGTAGTAAGTGTACTTTGCACTCAAAGATGAACTGAAAGTTGCTGCGTTCTATAGCATATGGTGCAGTTCTAGGCATGTGCAGAGTATGCAACGTATCACCAGTTATGCTCCTTAATGAATCAGGCCCATTGTTATTCAACTACAATATTATTTCTGAAGTCCGGTCCAGACTCTATGCACTTTATTGCTATAGCTCCATTCATGTGACTGTGCAGTGTTGTATTGATTATTTGTGCTTACTAATTCATTGTACTTACCGGGTTAGCTACTTTCAGTTCTTTCTAAGCTGCCCTATAGCATTGTCAATGTGAATGCTAATTATTTATCTAGCATGTCAAATTTTCCCTTACCTAAATTAATATATATATTAAAATATGTGTGTATGGGGGGTGTACTTCCTATACTTTTGGGGACATTGGTTTGTTTACACACCAACACTGTGGGGACCTCAGTTATAGACACAAAATGAAGTCCCCACAAAACTGACTGTGCTAGTCAATGCAGAAGACCTTGCTAATATACCCAGCATTAAAATCTAACATGTCCCAACTAGTCACTTTTTTTGGATAATAAGTGTGTGTGTGTATTAATGGCATAGAGGGGAACTTGAGTGCACTCCATCATCATCTGTCGGTGGAACTGCAGGCGCATACATATATTCGATCACGTGTAATCTGCCTCACCATAGAACCGCCAGGGTGCACTGGAAGAAAATGGGGTCACATCTTTCTCTCCTTCCAACACATAACGGGAATCAGAGAGAGAGAATATCACAGCCTTTTCCTGCCGAAAGGAAGGTAGGAACAGTGGAGTATGACACAACCAGTTGGTGTGGCTCTGGTAATAGCCTGGAGAGCAGTGAAGGCAATTATGTCCCTGACCCTTCAGAGGAGAGAGGTGTAGACACAAGCATCATTAATGTACCATTGTGGGTAGATGAGCAAAAAGAAAGAACAAAAAGACTTCTACACTCAACGATTCTCTACCCGATGGTAGTAGCATTTTAAACACAGAAGGCCGAAGATCTGATGCGGTGTCCATCCAAACACTTCCAAAAACAGTGATAGATGCAGAGCATAAAACAAAAAGCAGTAGTGCCTGTACTGTGATAAACCTGTCTCAGTAATAGCCCGGCATATTGAGCATGTTCACTGTAATAAGAATAAAGTTGCTAGGGCATATACATTTCGAAGGAAAGGCGCATGCAATTTAAACATCTTCTGAATAGAGGCACATAACTCTGAGGTAATAATGCTACAAAAGAGAAAAATACATGGTTCCCAAAGGTTTCATGCACTATGCTACATGCCAAGGCTTGTTTGCAAGAAAGTACCCATGGCAATACATAAAGAATTGTAAGCTAAACCTATGGTGTGAAAAACCTAAAGCTGATAAAAACAGTCGAATCTCTCTGTCCCTTTACTCAGCCTTTTCCACCTGACTTTTGGAAGTGTTTGAGCAACATGGCCATTACAAATGTCAGATGTATCTCTACTACAGGGTCAGATCAGATGTACGCAAACATGAATGCATCTGTCAGAAACTTAGAGAAATGGGAATGCTACTGTTGCATGCCCGAAGAACTAATCCTTTGGAGAAGATGGAAGACTTTACCATACCATTAAACTATCTGCATGTAGTAGACACTGTGAAGCTGGTAGTTGGCTACAACGATGAAATGGGTACATTCAAAACCCCCAGGCTGGCACTGAAGGGTGGGCATGGCTTGCAAAAGATTTTGACCATTGTGGAATGTCAAGCAATGATGGAGGGCTGCACAGTTATGGTGTAAAATGCACGCAACTTCAGGAAGATCTGTGAGGCAGGATGGAACTAATTTATCTCATCGACTGCCTTAAAAACTCTGAAGGAGTTGAAATGGATCATGCCCAAGGTTTTACCTTTCACTGAAGATGTGAAAAAGATGCACTTGTATCTCGATGAGAAACAGCAGGCATTCCACAGCAATTTATCCCCATGCCCTTCACTTAAAAACTGGGTATTGCTTGCGAAGGTCACCATGGCAAAGGTGATATTATTCAATTGAAGAACTGAAAGAGACTTTCTAGGATGCTGTTAACTACCTTTTCCTCCAAAAATGCTTCACATCTAATCGAACATTTTGTCCTGGCACTTTATGAGCTTGAGAAAAAGCTCTGCCAACACATCACACGGATTGAAATATGAGGAAAATGAGTTCCAATCCTCCTGACACAAGCAATGCAGAGTGCAATGGAACATATTGCAGATAAGCGTGAAGAATGAGGAATTGCAGCTGAAAATGTCTACATGTTTGCAAAGCCAACTGCTTTGTTACATATCAAAAACTCCATTTGTATTCACCTCTATGCTCAGGAATGTGGTACTAAAACACTGTATTCCACGAAACTTCTAAAGTATATTGCACCTCTTTTAAAAGTTCTCAACCTAAATGACACAGTTTGCAATCATTTGTTCAACACTTTCCTTCCAGAAGGGAGACAATGTAAGGATCTGGCAACATGGGACCAAAGCACAGCCAAATGTCCCACAAACTTACATGCTCTACACTCCTGTGCTGGTGATTTCTTCTGCCTCTGTGTAAAGGTCAGTACTTCCTGGTTCGGGCGGTTACATGATCGTGGATGTAAATCAGCATATTCAAATCTGCAGAGTACATAAAGCTCTCTCTGACACTGCAGCAGTGTCAGAGCAATAGGTTTCCCTGACGGTCTGAATCCCTGCTTGCTGCAGAAGCTGAGCTTACCTGTGCTTCTCCCTTGGCTTGTCTCTCTGCCTGTTGACCCCTTGTGTACCAGTACCAGTACTTGCTTGTTTTGACCACTATCTCTCTGATCCTAATTTTGAACTGCACTACTTTTTTTTACCTCACTACCGCCAGTGTACCAGTCCTTGGCTAGCTGACCTGCTTTTGGATTTCCCATTCTCTTCACTGTGTTATGCCTGAGTACTCTATATGAAATCCGCGCTTCCCTATTTTATGTGACATATTTTAATGCTGCCTTTAAGAATGGAGAGAGGAGAAAGGTCCCTAACCCCTAATAGTAAACTGTCAATACAAGTATCCCAGGCGCAAATAGATGAATGCAGAAAGAATAATATTTTAGTATAGGAGTGGTGAGGTAGATGTGATGCATATAATGACTCAAATTAATGGTACAACAGTTTGTATTAAATAAAACAAATTCCAAATGCACTGGATAATAAACATACATAAATGAGGTATATAAATTACACAAATATCAGATAACCTTGGGGTTACACAATGGTCACATATTAATGCAAAAGTGCATACATAGTGTCCACAGGGCATAACAGGTGTAAAAACCTGATAGACACATCCAACTTTGTGGAGAGATTTAGCAGTAAAAGTCCTGATTGGTATAGTCTCTCAAAAGTTAAAAGGTATGCAGACAGTGGGTGTATTTAGTTGTCAAGTAGACTGCCGATGCCTATCCTGTAGAATAGCTGTAGGAATAGTTGCAGGTTACTCACATACATTCCACTGGATGGTAAATGGAAAATGTAAAAAGTCAAGTCCGCCAGAGCTAAACTGGCATAAATAGTGCATAAACACTGTTGCTTCCACTTTTCGTGGTATCAGATGATAGCAGAGAGGTAGCGGGATGGGGGTTGCCAGGATCACTCAACCCTCTAGGTTGAATTCCCGGAGCTCCAGTCCTGTACACCAGTCCTGTACAGAATTCTGTTCTGACTAACCCTGATGAAGCCCACAAGGGTGAAATTCGTAGATTTGCACATTTTGAAACTCTTCTACATCATATGAGCTTGTATATCTATCCCATTCATCCAAGTAGAGGCCGCAATTCTCTACTACGCATGCGCAAAGGATTTGACTAAGATTAAAAGCACGCAGCCGCCGCAACATCTGTAAGGTGATCCAACGAGTGAGAAGAGGGACAGCGTACAAGACCGGAGCTTCATCATACCACGAAAAGTGGAAGCAACAGTGTTTATGCACTATTTATGCCAGTTTATCTCTGGCGGACTTGACTTTTTACATTTTCCCTATACCATCCAGTGGAATCTATGCGAGAAGCCTACAACTATTCCTACAGCTATTCATTATATCATTCATTCATTATATGCATCTACATCTACCTCACCACTTCTTGCGCCTGGGATACTTGTATTGACACTGTGTTATGCCTAGTTGCTGATCAGAGGTCTGTTCCTGGCCGCAAAAGTCCATCTTGCCTTGCGACAGTTCTTGGTGAAGACCGAGAGATCCGTTAGACTCCGCTCCTCTGTTTAGCCAGGGCTAAACCAGGCTAACATGTGTACTCATCACACACAGGGCTCACCTCCAGAGAGACAATCGTTACACCAGTGTTTCCAATGCTTGATGTAGCACTCTGTTTTGCTACTCAAAGAATGTGTTTTTCTCTGTGTTTCACAGATTCATCTGTCATGGACAATTCTGCTTTCTTTTATGGCGTAAAGAGAGAGGAGTTCAAAGCTGTGAAGTACCACATCATGAATTTTATTCAGAAATGCAAGGTGCCAAGAAATCTTATTTTGTATTGCAACCCATAGATTGCAAGCTTGCGAGCAGGGCCCTATTACTTCTTTGTCTATATGTATTAACCAGTATTGTTTTGTTATTGTTTTATTACTGTGTTTTTTCTCCCAATTGAAAAACGTTATGGAACTTGCTGGCGCTTTATAAATAAATGTTGATAATGATTCATCATGGCCAGTGCCGGATTAACCATAGGGCTAACTGGGCTACAGCCCAGGGGCCTATGGCATCCAGGGGGCCCTTGAAAGTGCTCAGCAGCAGTATTGATCGGTCGGGGGCGGGGACGCCCCCGGCGCGATCAGTGCTGCTGAGCATTTTCACTGCGGTCCTTCCCCGGCGAGCTGTAGTCTCCTAACTGAGGAGATCTCGTGAGTCTCACTCTCACAAGATCTCCTCAGTAAAGAGCGTACAGCGCGCTGGAGAAAGAGGTAAGTGCCGGGGGAAGGGGGGGGGCGGGCAGCTCGGATCACGGGGGGGAGGGGCCCTCACGGGGGAATGGAGGCCCCCTTAGCCCAGGGGCCTCCATTCCCTTAATCCGGCCCTGATCATGGCTGAGTCATCCACACTGAGAGAATGCAACTGGTTATCTGTGAAATTATAAATAAAGATCCAGAAAACAAAAAAAAAAATAGTTGAATCGATACGCAGTGGCTGTACATGACTACAACCTGTTTGGTTACCCGTGGCTATGTGTTGGTGTATGTCTCTCTATGGATGTCCTCAGACAGCCAGAATACATGAAACTGTCTCCATGAGGCAGTGAAATTTCAATCTTTTGATCTAGGTCAAACTGAAAATCTCTAGTGATAGCCATGGTGACAAACAGAACCTAAACATACCCATTTAATTGTACTGTTGATAGGGCAATAAGAAAGTGTGTGTGTGTGTGTGTGTGTGTGTGTTTTTTTGTGTGTGTGTGTGTGTGTGTGTGTGTGTGTGTGTGTGTGTGTGTTTATCTATTACACTATTTACATTCAGCAAACAGTTGAAACAGTTGATGTATTATCGACCTCCCAATAATAAAAAAAAAATTAATTGTGACACGGGAATGTTGCGACACTCCTCCCAAAATTCCCAGCAGTGGAGACAAACATCCCGGCTGCCAAGACAGTGGGACAGTCCCCATAATTGGGACTGACACACATTAAATAGAACAATTGGGAAGTATATATTATGGATGTCTAACAAAGAATCACTGATTTAATGCAGATAGAATACAATTTGTCCAGTGCAGAGAGTTAAGTTACAGTCTTTAAACTTGTACAAAACAATGTAAGATATACTCCAGCACACCACCACTCCATCAATTGCCCAACGTGCCTGGGTTTCAAGCTGGGTAAGTGTGTGTTTGAAAAGCATCAGCTATCGTTTTAGGCTACATGGTTTCAGGCTCCAGACTTCAAATGGGGATAAGACCATTACTGACTGGCCTCAACCCTCTGTACGAAGGCCACCTAACTTTCATTGGGCTTTGCTAATTATTAGCAACAATTTCAAGGATTTTCTTCTTTGGTAGCTCCTAGAAATCCTCAGGCAGGGCACCTGGGCAGAGGTACCATACAGCAAATGAACTTAGCATGGTTCTACAGATAAAGATTTATAGAATCTTATTACTGGCAATGGTCACTCTCAGAAAAGCACACATTGATCCAAGTTGGGTTCCTATATACTGAAAATACTATAAAGGCAAAAAAATAAATAAACACCAGTGTTTCTATTCTCCTTATGCTGAGAATTGAATTAATGAAAACTCATGCATACCCTTATAGCTGAGTACCAGGAGCAGCATGACTGTTGGACCTTGAAGCAAAACTAAGGACACAGGTCTGAAAGCCTCTGTTCTATCAGTGAAAAATAGACTCACTCTTAACTTAATATATACTAAATATGTCCTAACTAATACTTTCATATTCATTTTCTGAACCTTTACTTAAACTAATTTTTTCTTTACCTAAATTCCTGTAATTTAATTAGTTTTGAATACAGTATAGTTTCTTATTTCTTTATTGTTTCTGCTAAATAAAGGGTTATTAAACTTCAACATCATCATCATCACCATTTATTTATATAGTGCCACTAATTCCGCAGCACTGTACAGAGAACTCACTCACATCAGTCCCTGCCCCATTGGAGCTTACAGTCTAAATTCCCTAACACACACACACACACAGACAGAGACACAGACTTGGGTCAATTTGTTAGCAGCCAATTAATCTACCAGTATGTTTTTGGAGTGTGGGAGGAAACCGGAGCACCCGGAGGAAACCCACGCAAACACGGGGAGAACATACAAAGTCCACACAGATAAGGCCATGGTCGGGAATTGAACTCATGATCCCAGTGCTGTGAGGCAGAAGTGAGTTCTGTTACTGATTTGACAGCTGCATATCTTGGATAATTGGATAGTCTCAAAATCTGCTGAATTGTCTGACTCATATTTATTTGAAGCAGTAATAACACAAAATTGTGAACATAGTGGTTGTGTGTCTGTGTACTGTGACTAGGTTATTTCCCGTATACATATGTATAATGTTAAATATATTCTGTATAATTATTTTTCTCTACACTGTATTTTGTTTTAGTAATTTAAAAATAGAGCTAACATGGCCTCATGACCCCAGTGCTGTAATGCAGAAGTGCTAACCTCTTAGCCACCATGCTGCCCTATTAAACTTCAACATGTACATTTTCATATATGCATTAAGGTAAAATGTATTGTTGAGAATTAATCATCACCATCATCATTTATTTATTTATATAGCACCACTAATCTGCTGTTCTATTGCAGGTTTGTTAAAAAGTAAATAAAATAGCACCTTCCTACTCTATTACAGACTGCTAAAACCACAATTGACATCATTGGGACACTGTCCTAAGTGGATTTTAAACAGGATGCAAATTTAAACCAATTTAAAAGCAGAAAATGTCAGTTAAACTGCTGTGACATCACATCCCTGTCCCTTGAGTATGAATCCATCAATCCACACTGAGCATTTCTACAAAGCAAGTCAGTGATCTGTCAGTTTGCTAGCTCACCTAACAGCGGTAACCCACTGCAGGTATCATTATTATTAATATGATGTTTTTATTTATAAAGCGCTGATATATTACGCAGTGCTGCACATTGAGGGGATCATGACAGGACACAAACCAATTACACCAGAGGCGGAACTAGTGACCTATGGGCCCCGGTGTAGAGAAGTGGGGAGGAGGGAACCGGGGCCCACAGCTTACTAGTTCCCTATACAGCGGCCCCTGTTATCTCCATGGGTCCTGGTGCACTGCACCAGCTGCACCAATGGTAGTTCCGCCACTGAATTATACCCATGACATGAAACAGAAGGTAACAATGGCCTTGACCAAATAAGCTTAGAATTTAAGAAATTATGAACAAATTTGGTTAAGTATAACCACTTCAGCTATATAATGTATATTATTCATCTCAGTATTACCCATGGTTGATATTTAATAATGTCAAGTAGTAGCATTACTTTCAATTATTTTGGCACTTCTTACACAGGTGACCATTTGAAAATCATGTTTTTATAAATCCATTAATTATACACATATTTGCATAACCTTTATCTCTGCTATGCAGCACTTTCTCAGGAATATGCTGTTATATTGCATTTCTCACTTGCTTTATATCAGATGCTTTCTGTGTATCCAAGCCATTATATATTTCACAAAATGCATTTTATTAGGGTACTTTCCGTAATCACTTAATTACTTCACCAAATAATTCTCTTACCCGAGGGCTGGAAGCTGCTGACCTAACAAAATATTACCATGAGATTACACATGAAAACATCTGAACTATTTCCATTTATTTCTGTTTGTAAAAGAAGGTCATTTAGGTAATCAAGGTACTTTAGTAATATACAATACATGAATTCATAGCATGTTTAGGTTTACGCAAATGTATCTGTATGAACTCTTTGTACATACAAAATAGCACACCAAGGGGTATCTTTACTAAACTGCGGGTTTGAAAAAGTGGAGATGTTGTCTATAGCAACCAATCAGATTCTAGATATCATTTATTTAGTACATTCTACAAAATGAGAGCTAGAATCTGATTGGTTGCTATAGTAAACATCTTTTTTCAAACCCTCAGTTTAGTAAATATACCCCCAAGTTTCCTACTTGGTGTGCTATTTTTGACCATTAGAGTTACTGTAGTCCAGATGGGAATATACAAAGGGAAAACAGGGGAAAACATATCTTCGAAGTCCAGCCTAAAATCCCTTTTAGACCATCCCCTTATTTATTAGTTTTCTATTTTTCTACTAAAATCCTGCTTGCCCAAGCCTCATTCTGTCTTAAATAGATCCTAAAAAGAAAGGGACATGGGGATTGACTTAATTACATGTATTAAAGTTGTACTCCTTAATGTTTAATACATTGGTAAATACTCTCTCCTATACAAAGTGTCTCTGGTTGATGCAAAAGGCATCTCTTTGAAAGTATAGCATGACACATACTTGCCTACTCTCCTAGAAGGTCCGGGAGGCTCCAGAATTTCAGGCACTCATAGGCTCTTGGCAGAGTAATCCACCGTCCCGGATTCTGCTCTCAGATACCGCTTCACTTTCTTTTTAAGTGGACGAGTCTTAGATGAGACCTCAATTTTATGCAAATCACAGAATCTTCATCACGTGACCCGCACTTGTCCATTGCAATTCACTGCCAGATCTCCAGGAGCGGAGGTAAATTTAGGCTTGTTTCAGAACACATTATTTTTTATTCCTGCTGTATTACAGAGATTTTTGCATAAAAATCAAACCTTAGCAAATGTGTTTTTCAAAACAAATGTTAAAAAAAGTTTCTTGTGCTTATGACCTCGTTGGTTGCCTCCAACTTAGCATATGGACATCAATATGCTATTTTTCCGTGCAACATTTTACAGCTTTTTTTTTGGGATGCTCAACATCAGTTCCTTGATTTGCAAGTAAATGTGCAAGAAAAAGTTAATAAAATCATGCCCAAACATCAGTATGCTTTTATTGATTGTTTATTTTTTTTTACATAATTATTATACTTTTTTATTATTTAGATAGTTCCAACATTTACACACAAACTATACAATTTGTTATAATTGTAGTGTAAACAATAAAACACAGAGATAAATGGCGAAGTCCCTACATTTAAAAACTTCTAGTCTAGGGTAGATATAATTATCGGAAACAAGCTGAGCAGCTTGTATTCAAGGCAATGGACTCCAATGGCTTGCGGCTGTGAAGCCAATGAGTAGTAAAATGTACCAACTCAGGAATGTCTCCAGAAAATGGTCCACTTTAGTTGGTATGGTATTTGCAGTTCTAGTCCACACAGAAATTAGTCTTGGAAAATGTCTGCAGGAATTGGCATCACTTCCCTCAAGTAAGTATACTGTATTATGTGGGGTTTAGTGCCAAGGGTTAATACTCAGGAAACAGCAGTAGTCATGGTCAGAGTCAAAATCAAGTGTCTTGTACACCATATAGTCAGCAAGAGTCAGGGACTTTGATTAGTACACAAGTCCAAGTTTTACTGGCTTCTGGAAACAAAGAAGTGTTCATATGCTTCAGGTAAGTGAAAACAGGAGAACACACCCCTGGCCAGTGCACTGGGTTGATATAGCAGCTAAAGCACGCACAGAGCCCATGATATTGATGGGGTCTAGGCCACTGAGCAAAAATCGCAGTGCGACTCAGAACAGCTTCCCTTACTGGGGCCACCTCACCATGGTCCCCTGCTCTTGGGATTGCCCTTCTTGGGTCAACACACAGACCCTTGCCAAACCAGCAGTTAGGCATAATGCCAAAGTTACTCACTTCTTCAGTAAGACTGAGACCCACTCTGAGCACTGTGAACCTCAGACCCATCTCTAGCTCTCCACTTACAGGACTTCGAGGGCCCTGAGCACTTTTTATAGCAGGGTTCTATCCAGCTGCCACTACCAGGGCTACCTTGCTGTAGCACTCTCGGCTTTCACTCTCAATACCGATGGTAGGATATATGGACCCTTTCCCAGCAGGTACTTAGGCAGATTTTTGTTTGCGCCTCTCACAGGCGTCTCTACATTGAGAGCTCTACGTCTGGGAATTCAGCTTTCCAAGGTATACGAACCCTTGCCAAGCTTGCATCTTGGGGGACTGGAACCTTATCCTAGCGCCAGGGTTATCCCCTTCATGGGACATGGCCCAAAGTTCTGTCCTGCTCTTCGGGTGAGCAAACCCACACGGAACCAATACTCTTTGTTGAGCCCCAGAACTCACCTTGTATATGTTTCCCTGCTATTCAACCTGGCCAACTTGGGAATTAACCAGCAAAGATGACCATACCAAATCAACACTCACCATGCAACCTTTAGACTTTCACTCACCTCCAGTACCAAGGACACAATATCCAGATAAAGAATACTAAATTGAACATAAAACACTGATAGTGATATAACTAAGGGTTAACTTAATGATACTACAGCAGTTTCAACATTAGCACATAAGGCATGCATGTACAGTACTATACCTATATTCTAGCAACCAACCTGAAGTATACACTTCAGGCTTGACCCAGCCGAGTAAGGCTTCCTTCCTGTTACTGCCGGTAAGGCAGTGATCATGTTTCACTGTCAGAGGGCACACAGGACCGACAAAGATTTCAGGATGAAAGAACATTTCCAGTCCTCTTCCGTTTCCTCCGGTGAACTGACTTGAAGATGGCGGCGCCTGGTGGCGTATATAGCCGCCAGCGCGCCAACCTCACTCAGTGTTGCCGTGAGCCCTGATCGGCTCGCCGCAGCGTCAACAGTTTGAACGGCCGGAGGTGAGCAAGGATTGGCTCACCTATCTGGCCGCCGATTGGCAAGCAGGTGGAGGTGAGCCCTGATTGGCTCACTTGCCCTCTGCTGCTGGGACCTGTTGGGACAAATGGAAGTACCACTGGAATGCAGGACAGGTGAGTTGTCTGCAGTCTCTTATTTCTTCGCCCTCTTCACGGGCACCTCATCCGCGGGGCACATCTCCACACAGGTGCCGCCCCTCTTGCAACCTTGGAATCTGGGGTAAAAATAGAGGTAAAAAGTATGCTGATCAAAGTCCATACTTTGGTAAGACTTGATATTGTAAGTTAACCTTCTTTGGTTACAAAAGTTAAGAGGTGGTTTTTAAGAGAGCGCTTGAAGAAAGTCTGAACAGGCGGGGTAGGGAATTCCATAAGAGTAGATCTTTAAGGATGATGTCTTGGAGGCGGGAATGAGAGGAGGAAATCAGAGTGGAGGTGAGGCACAGGTCAGTGTGAGGGAGAGTATCTCATGATGATGATGTCAGAGATGTTTGAAAGAGAGGTGTTGGTGAGGGATTTGAAGGTGAAAGTGAGTAAGCTTGACTTGGATTCTGGATGTTAGATCAGTCTCTCCACAGAATTTAGGACAGATTGGGGGCCATGCAATGAACAACATTTTTAAGTGGGCATGATTATGCAAAATAGTGAATGTGGCTTCATTTAGTGTGTGCATTTTTTTTTAAATATATTTAGAAAAAATTATGGTGTAGCATAACATAACACATCATATCTTATGATTGTCAGAGATAAATGGTTTTTGCAGGAAACTTTGTGTGGGATAGTATTCCAGTGGCAGGATTGCTGATGAGCAGCAGTGGATGTGCAGGTAACGGGCTGAAGTCAGTATCAGGAGAGAATATGATGTAAAACAGAAGCAAGGTCAGGAAGTAATGGTTAGAATCAGGAGATCATAGGGAAATAAGAACGCTGGAACATGGGAACACAGGATTAGGAGCAAGAGTTCAATAATTCATCCCTGAATGTTTGCAAAAGGCCATCTTAATCAGTATTGGGAACTGGGAATGAGATTATACCAGCTGACAGTGGGTGCTACTAAAAAGACATTGTAGTACTACAGAGAAAAAGAAGACATGATGGTAACTTAATAGTTATGAAAATTAGGAAAAGTCACTGAATGTACTGAATAAAAAAAGGAACCTGAGGACTCAAACCGAGAAAACGCAATGGACTTTAACTCAGTAAGAACTGTGTCCATCCTTCTTAAATATATTTTTTCCGTTGTAAGAAAGAAACATAAGGAACCTGTATGAAATGAGTAGAGGGGCTTGAAATTGTATGTAATCGTCTCAGGGTTCTGATTCTGGGAACAAACTCCAACCACATGTTGGTAATACCTTTTTATGTTAATAAAGGTGTTCAGCGGTGTTAATGTGGATGTTAACCCACAACGCTTTTGTAACTTGAACAGGTTGCTGTTTATTAAAGATAATAACACAGTAGAATGCAGGTACCCACAATAGTTGACTTTGGTAGTACAGCAGTATTCAACTGTAGCAACAGTTACAGCAATCAGGCAGTAACAGTATTATATGCAGATGCAGATGGGTATTGTGAAGGGGGAGCCGCGGGTTACAGGTGTGCACACGCATGGGGTACGTGTGCGCGTGTGTGATGGACGTGCTTGTGCACGTACCGGGTACAACTGCGCTTGCGCGAGTCGCATAGTAGACTCCCCACTGTGTGTGCCGACTCAAGTTGGCGCATACACAGTGGGTAGAATCGCCAGGGGTGATGACATCATCGTGTGAATCACCCCACATACGCTGCTGCTGGGGAGCCTGGGAGTTTCCGGGTCTGGATTATAAAAGGCCAGACCCCTGGACAACGAGCATTACATTGCACTGCACTACACTAGGGCCACACTACACTACAGAAAACATATAGGACACACTACACTACAGAAATGATATAGATACTCTACACTACAGAAAATACACATATTATACTACATTATACTACACTAGGGACACACTACACTACAGAAAAGGTATATTATAGTTACACTACACTATAGAAAATATACATATTACACTGCACTACAGGAAAGATCTACAGAAAACCTACACTAAGCTACAGGAAAGGAGTCTATACTACAAGAACGTTCCCTACACTGCAGACTAAGAAGTGGATCCAAGATACAAGGATTCAAAAAGTATAATTGATAATATATACATATAAAGCTATATGTGTGTTTGTAATGTGGATTTAATTATTTATATACATATGACTGTGTAGCTATTGTCTGATATCTGTGATAGTTAAATCAATATTATAAATATTGATTCTTATCAAAGATACATTTGTAAAGCTAGGATAGTGTAAGGAATAACGGTGGTGAACCTAGGGTATACTTGTGGGCAAACAGAATCCTCTAATGCTATTAGGGATGCTGGGAAGAGTCTTCGGTCACTTTCTAGATACTTTGGGGACTTTAGAATATACTAAGTGCGCAGCTGGGAGAGCTGCGTCCATTCTCTGTCAGGTCTTACTGGAAGTGTCGGTTCGAAAAGCTGAGCTTCCAGTTTGCGGAACCCCGCACATGCGCAGCAGTGAATCACGGACATTCTCCCTCTGCCCCACTTCCTCCTAGACCACCAGGGATTTGGGCTGCAGTTTAGGAGACGGAGCAAAGCGCTCCTTTACTAACACCACAACGGTGTACTTTGGATAGACAGACCAAAGGGATTGCACTATGCATGAGCGGGACACCTGTCTGAGTTCTCAAGAATTTTCTCTCATTCTCTTGTCTATCTGCTGTGGTAAAAGCTGAATAGATGATGTATGGATTTATCCTTTTTTATCTTTTCAGTAAGAACTGCATCAATCTTTATTTCTGTCATTGAAAGCATGAATTGAGAAGTTATAAGACAGTAACAAGTAATAGTAAATGTCCACCATTAGGCACTCTGGCCTCCGAAGTGTTACACATGGATCAGAGATTTGCAAGTCTAGAATACATTTACAAAAGTGAAGAGAACATTACAGTTTCCCCCTGGAATGTACTTTTGATTTTGGCAGATTAAAAATTGTCTGCAGAGTCCTTGAGAAGAACAGGTTCAAAATCTCTGCTTCTCAATGGAAAGTTTATTTTGATTGGCAACATGAAACAATATACAGAAACAGTTAAAACTAAGAAATCTACTCATCTCATAAGGGAGAGAAATATAAATATAAAAAGGAATTGGAGAAACCTAAGGAGTGCTAGACAAAATACCAGAGAACCGAAAGACAATGAAGTATCAGGCAACACTAACTCCTTCACTCCATTAAAAACTAAGGGTACTTACATAGTTGCATATTACAGTGCTCCCCTTGATTCAGTAGCCTCTGATTTAACTCCTTGTTTTAGGACTGTTGCTACTGCTGTAATTGTTATGGGATCCATAGACTGTAGCTGTTCTACACTCTGCAGCTGCTCTTCTGCTAAAACACAGCACATTTACTTAGCGAGAGCCACAGAACTGCATACAAACGGCAACACAACTGTGACAGGATGGACCTCCTATGTCACCCTGTCCATTGTTGCTTACCTAGCCAGTGTCCCCTTTCTTTATCCCAAAATGTGCCCACTAAATGCAGTAGGTGGGGATTCTGCCACCACTAAGCTCTTTCATCGGCGCCTAGAACCACTTCCTTCTGGGTAACTCTTGTTGCTAGTGTACCATTTCACTGGGCACCTGGGCTGGTACCCCTGACGTTTTCCTTTAGATCAAGGTTGCTGTGGGTGGTTCCCCCTGGCCTATCACACTGGTCAGAGCGGCAAGGTAGCAGGCAGGACGTTGGTACTGGAATGCTGAGTCCCAACCTCAGAAAAGCCAGATAATGGATTAGATTGGTCTAACACTGATGTCTCCACATCTCTGGGTGTCACACTGTGCTACTGTCCCCATGTAGTCTCCTCTCCTCCTCCTCTCTTCTCTGCTGGTCACTTACTGCTCCTCTTTTGCCGCACTTTCTGCTTCTGCTCCATAACCAGTTCCTCCATCCTTGTTTCTGTGGGGAGTTGTAGTCAGTGCATGCACACTCACAAAGCAACAGTGGGGCTACAAATATATAATCACTCAAATCCTAAGGGTTCTCTATTGATGACCATTCACATTTCTTTCTTCCCAATTTTTTTCTTATCACAGTGCTAAGAAATTATTTAACGTAGCAATTTATCAAAATTAATCAGCCAGGACAGCGACTCCGATGAGAGCCTGTCCCAGCAAAAAGTCTATAGTAAAATGAACGCAATTGCAATCATTTTACTAACAGGTTCTGAAGCGGCCTATGCACTGTGTATGAATGACCATCAGGCCGCGCATAAAACAATTAGTGAAGGGAGGGGATGGGAATGAAGCCTGCTGGGGAGAAATCAGAAGATCTCTCTCCTGCGATGCTCTCCCCATAGGCAAGAACAGCTAGCAACATCTTCAGCTAAGCTTTTAGGAGCTTGATAAATTGGTCCAGACCGCAGTCCTCATTGAGAATTGCGGAACTGGGAACTGGGAACTGCAGAATCCTGCTGTAGGTAGTCTAATGCAGGAAGTATCGCTGATATCTCCTGCATCAAGCTTTTGTTCAATAGTCCCTATACTAAAATATGGCTAAATCATGCATCAATAGGCATTGATCCAGAGAAGTCATCAGTTACTTACAGCTTAGACAGCCCTACTAAATCCTCGCTAGATTGCAAATCCCTAATACTCAGTTTGTTAGCTCTATTTTTATTTACTAAAACAAAATACAGTGTAGCGAAAAACAATTATACAGAATATATTTAACATTAGACATATGTATATGGGAAATACAGGACACACAACCACTATGTTCACAATTTTGTGTTATTTTTGCTTCAAATAAATGAGTCAGACAATTCAGTAGATTTTGAGACTATCCAATTATCCAAGATATGCAGCTTTCAAATCAGTAACAGAACTCACTTCTGTCTCCCAGCACTGGGACCATGAGTTCAATTCCCGACAATGGTCTTAGCTGTGTGGAGTTTGTATGTTCTCCCCGTGTTTGCGTGGGTTTCCTCCGGGTGCTCTGGTTTCCATCCACATTCCAAAAACATACTTGTAGGTTAATTGGTTGCTATCAAAATTGACCCTTATCTCTCTCTGTCTGGCTGTCTGTGTGTTAGGGAATTTAGACTGTAAGCTCCAGAGGAGTAGGGACTGATGTGATTGTGTTCTCTGTACAGTGCTGCGGAAATAGTAGCACTATATAAATAGATGATGATGATTTCAATGATGATGATGATGAACTAAATAAAATAAAAAATTAGAAGTAAAAACCAGTCAACCAGAGTGCAGGGATTTATCACATGGGCTCCCATTTCAGTGTACATCTTATATGTTACTTTACCCTGCACCACAAAGAAGAACACCATTTTCAAAGAATATCCAACACTTCCCAATCCCCTCCACCACTGTGTATTCCACCTCTCTTTGGTCCATTCCATGCACATCTTCAAAGATTCAGATGGCCTGGTCGGGCAGTTTGCCTGAAGGGTAGTGGGTTTGGTAGTGTAAATGGGCTGGTCTGAACACCAAAACATTAGTTTAAATAAGCCTCACTCATTCAGACTCTGAGCCCTGCCTTTAACAACATAGTTGCCGGTCGCATCTACAGAGCACTCTGCATTTGGCTCCCAATAGTGTACTGGACAGTGACGGCAACATTATATAGACCTAAAGTCACTCACTGAGTGATTAATTACATCATTAGTGTGAAGAACATTTTTTTAAGCAGTGAACACCTCACCCAGGTTTAGACAGGACAGTCTTGATTTTAGGCGATTGTCCTGCCGTCCCAACAGCCAGGACTTTTGTCCCAACAGCTGGGAATGGTGTTTTCAGGGAACGGGATAGAGGTGGCTTAGCAAAGATCAACATGACCAGTGTGACTTGACCACTCCCTCTTTCACTGGCTTGCTATTTAGGCCAGGGCTAATCGTTATATCCAGTCTGCATCTGGTCACACTGCCCAAGTTAGCGCAAAGTTCCCACACCTGTCTGCACAGTTGCATTGCTCACGCTTTCTATTATGCCAAACAGACAGTACAGACATCTAGTTGGTGGTTAATAACTTGTTTTACAGAGCATTTTGAACCAAAATCTAAAAATTTTAAAGCATCAACAAGATAAATTGGTGGAATTACCGAGTAATTCAAATTAGTTATTTAAAAATATCTGTAAAGCAATGGGGATATAGGAGAACTGTCTGGGGTGGATAGTAACTATTAATAATATAAAACAAGATTGTTTTGGAAGGTGGTAACTCTACACAGTGTACCCTTTGAAAGCTCCTGGAACAAACCATGAAGATTCAAAGTGAAAAAAATAGAAAACTTGTACAAAAAAGTAAATTGCAATTGCTCTGATGACTTATGCGGTGCACCAAGTCTCAGGATATTTGTTCTCTAATGTGAACACATGGCTTAACCACAATTACATTAATACAAATCAATAAGAAAGCATCCTATTTTTTTCCTGCTAATCTGAGAAAAAATTCTCTTACCTCAATAAAAGCTTAAAATCTAAAATGCACAGTTTGGTGTTTAGCCAGTTTTTATTATGCCATTATTATGTTTGTTTTGTAAGTTGAATGTACACGTAATGTATCAGAAAGCACAATGACTTGTTCACTTCAGGGACTTTAATGTCCTATTTTTGAGACATATAAATTGCAGTTTGATTTGGGCTTGCAATTTAACTGTCTTCTTGGATAACATCTCAAGGTCAGGTCTACTTAGGATTGTCACATGACACACAGCAATGTTTAATGCACCGCTTAAATTTCATCTTTTTTCTTTGGTCAATATAGTATTGAATCTATAAAAGGTTTATTTTTAATATCTACATACTAGATTGAAAGGGTAATTTTAACCCTCTTAGTACTATTTAGCTTTTAAGTAATGTAGTAAAACACAAATAAATAAAAGAGTACAATAGCAATTTATTTGCATAGAGCAGCATAATGTAAGAACACCATCAGTAGCAACATTTCTCACCACTTAAGAACAAACCCCAAGGCCATCGTCACTGACATTGCAGTTTGAAATGCCATAAAGAGGCTTAAACTATATTTAGTGTTTGCATCTTACAACATTAATATCAGACTAAATGAGAAGGCAATCAGATATGTCTCTATAAATACTGCACCTTTACATTACTGAGAACACAGGCCTCAGTGATCTATAACCAAATGAGCTCTATGTACCTGTGATTATAGCGGCAGAAATGTTCATTGAGGTTCTGTGTCATGTACTACTAACTAGAAAGGAGTAATATATTAAAATAACTTTACCTGATATATATGGCCATATGCTTTATACCATAAATCCAAGCCATAGTTGTATTCATATATGCATATCAAAATGTAGTTTTCACTCTACAATTATTGCTTCCAAAGTGTTAGTTCTGTAAAAGTTGTAAACATTGCAAGCTGCCTAGCGGGTGATACTGTTTTTCACTTATCAAGAGTTATCTTACCTACATAAAATAAAGACACAAGGGCCTGATTCATTACAGAAAGTTAAGCAAAAAATTGAGTATGTTTTCTTACTTAAGTTTTCTGAACAAAACCATATTACAGGAAAATACTGGTTGTTTTTTCATATAGCAAACAAATACTTGATAGCTTATTTGTACATTAAAATGTAAAGTTGATCTAGGGAAAAAAAGCCAATATTTTCCTTATGTGCAAAATAATAAACTAATATGCCCCCCTTGCATTGTAACATGGTTTTGTCTTTTGTCTAGGAGAAAACTTAAGTAAAAAAATGAGTACTTTCCTTAATGAATGAGGCCCACAAGACACAAGGTCACAAATTTTATTGAAAACGAAATTGAACTGAAGTGGTGGCAAATAAAAGCAAGACCAATCAGCCTACAACCATATCCATAAACCGTAAAATTAGTGAACTAAAATATTCATACACTTGTGTGTGGTGGAGCCCAACTCTACCCTGATTTGGCACTAACTGAGGTCCGCCCAACCAGGCCGTGCCCCATAACTACCCGGGGGTAGTATCACTAACTGAACCTCCCTGTTAAAGGAGAGTGTCCAACATGCTACATAAATGTGTCATTATGGCTGCTGATTGGCCTGCTTTCCGCCAACTGGAACTTTCTGGGGAAAAAAAGCAGAGTGAACAGAGCTGGCTGGGCGGGGAACCTTCCAGAAGGCAAGAGAAAGCAAACTGTCACTTACCGCCCTTATAAGCCTTCCCAGGCGTAGCCCCTTCCTACCCCACTCAAGCTCAATATTAAACAACCTTGGTGTTTATGTTTCTTCAGGCCAAATTCTTCCCTCTGTTATCCATCCTTAAATATATTCCCATATGGATTTATCACATGAGAAGTGGTGCATGGATTTGCATTAGGATTCATTGCATCAACCACTGGTTGGGCTTCTTGATGGAATAGTGCTAAGAGATCTTTACAACAATTTTTCAAATTAACATAATTATATAAACATTTCTTGTATTGCTAAAATCAATAGAACATATATTTCACTGTATTTCACTAGTCTAATCATTGTACCAATAAATGTAAACTCATTAAATAAGACTTACCCACATCAAATCTCATTTTAAAAGCATTCCAGTAAAAGCAAAACATTCATACATTAACATCATAAAAAAAGCAGTTCTATTTTAAATTAAGTTGTACAATGTCTTATAAAAGTGAATACTAAAATATTATCTGTGTGTTTAGTATTTTGAATCTGCCTCTAATGATACTACTTAAATACATACACAGATACTGAGCATTGTGAGGTTTGAGATTGATGCACAACATAATTGAGTTAGGTTCGCTTCTTCTGGAAGGTTTATAAAAAGAATGTCTAGACTTCCTGTTAGCCAGCCAGCCCCTCTGCTGTCTATGTTGAATGCAAGTGTTATCACACAGTAAACACAGATCCACTATGATCCAGTTCACATTTTACAGCCTATCCTTTGTCTGTGGTACCCTTAGTTTTAAGTTTTCTTTCCAGTTGTCTTCATGCCTGCCAGCAAGTCTCAAATCCCAGCTCACTTAAAATTCTGATCTTGTGTTATTTTTCTTTTGCTGGCTCTCACCTATATGTTCCCCTTACAGCATTACCAGTGACATGTGTACATGTATTTATTTACAAGTTTTATCGATAGGAAAGCTTTGTGATGTAGATGCCAGTACAAGCATATCACTCACAAGTATGCATTTGTTTAAACAAAAAGTGTATTTAAAAAACAGGTAGCAAGGTAACCAAGCATTCTTTATTATTTCACATACACAGCTAATTCATTCATTCATTTTCTAATACAATACATACAAGTAAGATTGTTGCATTTTGTATGCAACACTTTTGGTCTGTGTCTTGCAATTGTGAACAGCCAGAGTGCTTCACACCCAATCACTAAATTATCAGCTCTGCAAGTAAGTAACCAAAATCCGCAGTCTGACTAGGGTATGTTTTTGTAACAGAAAGTCAAAACACTACATTTGAGCATGGACCTTGCTTGGCGTCTCAGCACTTTCAGGTACAGAGTCCAGCGAAATGCGGAAAGCCCAATAAGCGAGGCAGGAGGATGCCACCATTCCTGGGTGTCCCATCTGCTCATCTGCACGGGAAAAAAATATTTTTCCCAGAGCAAGAAGGTCAATCCACCTTCCATCATCATCATCTGTTTATTTATAAGGCAACACTAATTCCGCAGTGCTGTAGAGAGAACTCATTCACATAAGTCCCTGCCCCAATGTAGCTTACAATCTAAATCCCCTAACATATACACACAGAGACCAAGAGAGACTAAGGGCAATTTAATAGCAGCCAATGAACCTATCAGTATGTTTTTCCAAGTCCCCCTTCTTGGAGCAGACACAGTGGTAGGGGTGAGCTGCACATTAGCAGTGGAACATCTTTGGCACTGACCCCAGGCAGATGGGAATTGCTCAACTGAGCATACTAGATCTAGGCACATTATAGAGCTATGAAAAGCTATGTTAGAATCATCAGCAGGGAAAATAAGCAAACCAGCTCCCAGGTAATGGAGGTCCCATTATAATATATACATTATGGTCATGTTGTTTTAAAGGAGAGGTTTTGAAAAGTTAACTCCTTTAATACATTTTTATTATTACAAGAGGCGTTGGAGTGCATACATTCTAGTTATGTATCAGTGTGACTAATGGCAATGACTATATACTGAATGTTGCATTGCACAACAGTCATAATATTATGTATTTATAATAGCCAGATGTAATCTCTCTTCAGGCCTTACTAAATGTCTTCTCTTCAGGCCTTAGGAAGCTGCCATTCAAGTTTAGATGTAAAATAGTCCTCAACATGCCATTCTAAAATTGCACTCCTAATTATCATCAGTAGTTAAAGTAATCTTTTCTTCTTCCAGCACAGATAGATACAAGACACATGTCCTAATATCCTCCTGTAAATTGATCCATTTTGTTAATGCTTAGAGACTCTTATGAGAGTCTTTTATATTATACTCAGACTCAGAAAAAAGCCATTATCTTACCTAATTTTTATTAAAATTGTATTCATTAACTGTGATTGAATCTTCTAATGATCAGTATTGTGAGATTTCCAGATAGGAGTATTAGAACAGAAATCCTGTGATATTCCTGTGGAATGTGGGGAAAATATAATTTAGGCACAACAATTCTATATAATATTATAGGCTGTATTGTTATATCGTACATGATGAGGAATAATTAAAAAAGAGATGAAGTAGAAAAAGAGGGTTGAAGTTTAGTTTGATAATATCACCAAAAAGTGAAAAATTTACATATTAATGTTTTTTTTAGACCCTGGGTGCACTGATTCAAAGGTCACTTTATACAATAAGCACAGAGTTTCTGTTGCTTATCTACACTGGTGCACAATGCTCATGTGCTATTGACCTAAAGTGAAAAACCCTGCTGACAAATAGTTTTTATATCTTCTCTTTCCTGCAATTCAAAAATAAAGCATATAAAAGTGTTAATGCATATCAGGTAATTATGCTAATCCTCCAAATATGAATAGACTAATTATCATCACATAACAGTTTTGCAGTATGCCACGACAAGCCTCACTTGAGCATATGTCACATGTGAGTGTAAAAGGGCAAATCACAACAAAACCACCTGCTCTGTCTAAAAATTACTAAAATCCCCTAAAATATACCTCACACTCGCTAGTAAGCACCCAGTTCTGCCACCACTCAGATTTGGTTCAAGAGCTGACATCATTTAGGGTGTGTTTAGCTACTCCCTCACTTACCTCAAAATACTAAATCAACCTGATTTAATCAGAGTTATTGTAAACTCAACAATTATCTGCCTAAAATGTAGCATTATAACAACCAAACCTTTCTTATATGTGAATTGTTTAATAACACAAAGACAGAATATTATTAAATGAAGTTTCATTTGCCAAAGACATTAATAATGCTTCTTTTATAAAAAAAAAAAAAAATGATAAATAATGACTGTAGCTAGATCACATGGAAATAACTTACTGTAGATATTTATTTCAATTAGGAGTACAGTGCACCGCTGTATATAATTGAAAATGTACTGTTTTTTATGTTATGTTGTATTGTTATATTAGAAATGTATTAATTTCTGAGGTATTGATTTCTGATGCGGTAGACATTTTTTTGAGGAAATCTGTTTTTTTCATTCGAGAGGAAATCCTCATTAAGTTAATTAGACCTTGTCATCTAAGTGACCAACAGACCTTTTCATTCTGTGTGTTACAACCTGTCTGAACAATGTAAACAGCAAGTGATTTGAGAAATCACAGATCTGTGTAAATTTTGTTAAGTACAAATTACATTTAAATCCAGGTTTAGAGAACATATTACATCCTGATGCTAATCTTTGAATGTCATACCTCAGACAAGGGCTGGATTACCTCCTGCCAGGCTATGTGTCCAAAACTGTATAAAAAGATCCCTGTTTTACCCTGATATGTATTATTTCATCTGTACCTTCTGGAGATCATTAGTACCTCAAACCTGTGTGTAACTGTCTTTATAACGACTGCTTTAGCTAATAATACATCACTGCTTCAAGATCCTGCTTTACCGCCTACTTACCTTTTGTTATTCCTATGACCTACAGCATAGACCAATCTAATCTGTTATCCGGCTATTCTGAGGTTAGGACCCAGCATCTAGAACCAACGCTCTACCTGCTACCCTGCAGCTCTGGTCATAGTGAGAAGCCAGGGGGAACTATCCACAGCAATCCTGATCTAAAGTAAGAGGTCAGGTGCCCTGCAAGGGAGTACACGACCAGCAAGAGTTGCCCAGAAGCAAGCAGTTCCATGTGCTGTTGAAGGAGTTCCATGAATGCTGCCGATAATGTTCACAGAAGATATCCAAGCTCATGTGAAAGGAATCTCTGTGCTTAAGCTGCCTGCTATGTGCAGAATAACAGATTAGAAGTGCTCATTTCCATAGGCTAGAAATGCATACACATAAAGGCACTTGTGTATTATATGGAATAATGCATATTCTACTGTAAAATAAAAAGGATATTAGAAGTCACCATCGAGTTCTATAAAAACACCATGTATTTGTATTTGTATGGAACTATGTAATATCCTTATATTTTACAGCAAAGGGTACAATATTCCGTTATAAAATTTTTAATACATTATGTCCATCATATTATTACAGCATAACTGTTTTTGCGCCTCCCTGTATACAGTATATCCATTAAGCAAATTCTAAAAAACGCTTTTCTTGCTGGAAAGTCAAGTATTTTGAACAAGTACTATTACAACCTGTCACCATGGGCAGCACAGTGGTTATCATTACTGCCTCACGTTATTGTTCTATTCCCAAAACTGAATGCTATCCAGGGGCTGGCTGGGCTGGGAGGCAGGGGGGCATTTCCTCTCCGGGCCGGTCTCATAGTGGCTAACCTTGGGATGAGTCGCTGGGCCTCCTGCATTTTATTTCCTTTAAAATAGGCTAAGTCGACTCTTGCCCCCGGGCTAAAATTTGCCAGACCTCCCCTGGTGTTATCTGTGTTGAGTTTCTTTGTTCTCCCACATGTGGATTTCATCCAGGTCACCCAAATTGGCTTAGTTTGTGTTTATGTACCTGTGATAAAGAAATTAGAATGTTAGCCCAACTGGTGCAGTGACTGTTGTTTGCAACAGAAAAATATATTGATGCTATATAAAGAAACAATAATAATAATAATTTTATGAGGTGACTACCTATTGATCATTTGATAGATAAGAAGGTTAAGTAACAGAATGATTGAACAGAATAAAGATAACTTTGGCTTAACATGAAAAATTAGGCTGCCTATGTAATCCTATAAGAAATATTGCAGAATTATTTGCAAACGGAAAAGGCTCCCAATATATATATTTAAATTTAATTTATTATCAACAAAAAAACAAAAAAAACAAAAACAACAAAAATCCTATTGCACTGAGAATAGGGGTATATTTACTAAACTGCAGGTTTGAAAAAGTGGAGATGTTGCTTATAACAACCAATCAGATTCTAGTTGTCATTTTGTATAACGTATTAAATAAATGACAGCTAGAATCTGATTGGTTGCTATAGGCAACATCACTTTTTCAAACCCACAGTTTAGTAAATATACCCCTAGATCTGCAAACTTGGTAAGTCAGATACTTCATAAGTGCTGTATAAACTCATAAGAACATCAATACATATCCACAGCTGATAATCTTGACCAGAACCTCTTAGTAAAACAGTTTTAATAAATTATTTTTCGGTATAAATTGGGAGCTTCTTCCTTTTACATCGAATTCTGAAGTGTTTCTTGTAGGATTACATATTATCCTGTTGCAGTTTTATTATTTAATTAAAACTTATAATTACCTTTAATAGGTTACTATTTATATTTGACTCTATGCTGCTTGGCACTCTCTCTCTGTATGTAGTTTATATTCAAGACTGGTGCATGCAACAGAATAGTAGAGACACGATCCCTTTGCAGAGACAAGGAAAATATCAGGTAAACAAATAAAGGAACCAGCAATATAAATGGCAAGAAACAATCTAATAATCAAGGTAGCGGTTAACAGAATTGTTAGAGCAAGGAGGGACAAACAATGAGCTAACTTTAAATTGATACAGAGTGTCGAAGTCAAATAATTGGATAAAGTCAGCTAAATTGATTAATATTGGTTTCCCGTGCAATTGCAGTTAGTATGCTATGTCATACCGGGGTTAATAACGCAATCATACAGGCAAATAGCACATACACTTACATTCATACCTACATTTGTAAATAGGACACATTTATTAAAGTTTCAACCCACATTCATTTATTAATAAATGAATTAGAGATTATTTATACTTAGATAAAAATATAGTAAAGGTATTTATGGTTCAGGTCCTCAGAAATGTATGGAGTTTGGTCTCATATTAATCCATATTTTACCAGCAGAAAACCAGTATCAACGGAGGAGGGATTGTACATAGCGATCTCTAGTTATAAATATTATGAGATTAATACTCAAAAGCACTCTGTTTATGGGTCAGTTTAAACTGGTTTTTCGACGGGAAGACAAGTATACAACAGTTGGAGTGAGTTGCCTAGGAACAGCAGTCTACTGGAACATCATAAACCCTGGACCAATTAGTGTAATCTGTGTGTACTGGTGACATCATCATGCTTTTTTCTAACCCAAACTGCATATAAACTGGCCTCTGGTACAGGAACAGCTTGTTTGCCAAGAGAATTCAGCAAACAACTGTTCCTGGAACCAGAGTGTGCTGCGTATGTATTGGTAATACTTTGTAACATTCTTATTGTATTCTGCTGCTTATTGCTATTAAATCTCTTTTGTGCTTTGGAATCACATTGATCGCATTGGATAATCATTATTGGTGACAATAGACACGGTCATAAAACAGAGCATAATTACAAAGTGAGCAAATGCTAAAACAGGCAATGAGAGAATGGTGCAGCTAGCTATATCATCATTCATCAACAACATTTATATAGCACCAGCAGATTCCGTAGCAATTTACAATTGGGAACAAACAGTAATAAAACAATACTGGGTAATACATATATACGTAGAGGTAAGAAGGCCCTGCTTGCAAGCTTACAATCTATGGAACAATGGTTTGATACACAAGGGTAAGTGCTACATCATATTAAATATTTGTCCAGCTAAAATGCAAAGGTTACAGGGTCAGAGGGTTCTTGTGTTAGCTATGTAGAGGGTGGTAATAGGGTAACCTAGAGAGATTAAGAGGGTGGTAGATGAATATTATAAACTTGTCTGAAGAGGTGGGTTTTCAGAGAACACTTGAATGTTTGAAGGCTAGAAGAAAGTCTTGTGGTGCAAGGGAGTGAATTCCATAAGGTGGGTGCAGCCCGAAAAAAAGTCCTGTAACTGAGAATGGGAGGAAGTGATGAGAGTGGAAGAGAGACACAGATCTTGTGCAGAACGGAGGTGTCGAGTTGGGAGATATTTTGAGACAAGTGAGGAGATGTATGTTGGTGCAATTTTGTTGATGGACTTGTATGTTAGTAGAAGAATTTTATCCATATAAACCAGCAGTGAATCAATTAGCCCTCTCAGCACTGATAATAATATTAAGCACCTGGGTAAATCTGAAGTCAGACTGGACACTTGCCTACAAGTGCACCAACTGCAGCATCTGGAGTCAACCAAATGGCATCTGCCATCTTTATACCAACCTAATGTATTTTGCAACCCCTCTATCTCTCCTCTGCTACTGGGTGTTATGACGAGTCAATACAAGTTGGTCAATTTGCACTCCCTATGGATGAAAAGTCAAAGCACAAAGAAACCAAGAATTGCTTTTACAGCAGTTAACCAGGACATTGGATCACCAATGCTCACCAACACATCAGAGAGCATAGGGAACATCTCTCCTCCTAACATAGAATCACCTTCAAATAGAGAAACTTGATAGTAGTCAATAAAGCTCTTATATAAACTAAAGCTGCTGAGAGTTTTATTATTTTTAATTTTGTCACCAGGATCAGTCTTCTCCTGGTTTCAGATATTTGATGAATTATTGCGAAGGACCTGCATGACTGGTCACCGTCTCCCAGCACACTGGACTGTCTGTTCACTGATATGTCATGGGGACCAAGATTATAAACACAAGTGCCCTGCAGTCTTGAGGTACTGATAGTTCTAAATTCACCACCCCTCTATGATTTGAAGGATAAAGCAAATTAAAGCATGTGATGAAGCAAACCAGGGAACATGCCTTCTACCTGCCAGTTCCACCAAAATTGATCAAATTAACAACTGTGATCGTCATTCCTGGTCTACCAGGAGAATACTAAGAATTTCACGTCAATGAAAAATGAGTAAAGGCACTTCCGCCACTCAGAGAATGGGACGGACCAGTTGACTTGTTTTCTGGAAAAACCTGGAGAAGGACTTAACCACAGAGTCGTGGTCACCAGCCACTGCAGAGAACCCTGAAACTCTGCATCGACCACTGAAGCTCTGAACAACATCAAACCGTTACTTTCTACCTCATATCAAACCTCTTCAAGAGGCTACTCCAGGCAACTCTCATATATATGACAGCTGTCATAGAACCTAATCTGAAATCTGAGAGGCAGACGAATAGTCTTCAACATGGGTATTACAAATATAGAATGATGCCCTGCAGCTTATCTAATGCCACAGAAATCCTTTAAGCTTACATCAATTTTCTATTGAAGCATAGAGATCACTGGATGACTGCATACTTCTCTCACATAGCTAATGGAGCGCATTGGCTATGTGAGAGATGTATTGCCAAGGTTACTGATCAACAATTTATATCCAAAATGAGTAACACTACTTTCACAGAGCAAGGATAAAGTTCCTTGACTATGCCACTTTAGGCAAGGGCAAGGAAATGGAGTACAAAAAAGTGTCCCTTGTGATAAACTGACCAGTGTCCAGAAGAACTAAAAGTCATCCAAAGGTTTGAGGGGTTCAGCAACTATTAGGCGTTGGTTGCCACATCCCCAACAAAAGCACACATTTATATACCTAACACCTAAGCACTAATCTAATCACCCATTAATCATACCACCTGCGTGAGTTTGCACTCTGTATATGTCTGTGTAAGGCTGTCTCCCCATGCTGTAGCCTCTTTTGGAGAATGACCCTCTTTTGCCACCTATATCTCACCCTAGCATCGTCACATATGGTTGAATGGACTCTGCAGAAAACTAATACTTCCATAATATGCCTAGTCTATGCTCCACCATGAACTGGAAAGGCTGGGGCCTAGTACCACTGGGTCACCTTGGCATTCATCTCCCTGTTGGTATGCATCCAATGATGAGTTACTAAGGTAAATTCCCTGCCCAGCAAATAGTAATGCAGGACTTCTGTGGCCCGTTTATGGATAAACATTCTGTTTCCACTGTTGCCTATTTTTTTCAGGTGGTAGCAACATATGAATCAAATAAAGTACAGGGTATTCAACCTCCTTCTTGACTTAGGACAGAACTGCCTCCAAGCCAATACATGCATCTGTCTGCAGAATTAATCTTTGGTTAAAGTCTGGAGCTTGCAGCACCAGTACAAAACAAAGTGCCAATCTGAGATCCAAACTGCTCTAGCAGCATCTGTCCACACTAGTTTATTATTGACACTCTTTTGGAGCATCTCTGTGAGCTGAGCAGCCCTAGCAAAGGACTTACAAATCTCATATAATAGTCAACTAACCTTTAGAAAGTTTGCAGTAGTGTTTTCCTAAGTGGCTTCGGCCATTTCTTTCAGCTTCCATCTTGTCCAATTGGGGTTTCACCTACTCCGTTCCACTAAGTAGCCTAAGTACTTAGCCTCACTCATAGCCACTGCACATTTGTTTGGGTTACAGTGAACCTGGCAGACCTTAAAGATGCCATTACAACTTCTACCTTTGGAAGATGAGACTTCAAGTCCTGGGAATGAATGACAATATCATCCAGGTATGCTGGAGCATAAATGGCATGAGGCTGCAAAAGCTTATTCATGGCCCATTAGAAGGTGGAAGGAGCATCATGTAGGACAAAGGAAAGGATCTTATTCGAGAAAGGGCCACCTGTAGTGGAAAATGCAGTCTTTTGCTTACCTGAAAGCAGGGGCGGATCTAGGAAATTGTTATACCGGGGGCGATTTAGGGGGGGGGGCGATTTAGGCCCCACCCCCTTTCTGACCTCTGAGGCTGCCGGCGGCTGGCTGGTGTGCCGTCCGGCATCTCTGATTGTGTTTTAAACACAATCAGAGCGGGCGGGCAGCACATTGTCCCTGCCTGTCACTGCCGAGCGGACCTGCATATACTGTGCAGCCACTGGCAGCAAGCCCCTGCTAGGGGGGGGGGGGTGATTGCCCCCATCGCCCCCCCCCCCCCCCTGGATCCGCCACTGGCTGAAAGGGTAAAAGGGATCTGTCAATATCCCTTAGTGAAATCAAGGGTGATCAAAATAATTACTACCTGCTAAGTTCTCTACTAGCTCCTCTACCTCTGGCATTGGGTATTCATCAAACCACGGGACACTGTTTAATTTGCTGAAGTCATTGCAGAATCTTACGGTCGCATTGGGTTTCAGTACCAGAAAAATTGGACTATTCCACTCACTTGTTGATTCTTCACCACTTCCAACTCATCCATTTTCTGTACTTGCTGCTTTATTGCTTTATCCAGCCATCTAGCTTCAGGGATAAGATATGATTTCTGTCTGACTGCCACCACGGAGGAGTATAAGTGACATGTTCAATTAAGGTGGTATGACCTGGCAGAGCTGAAAATTGTCCCTGTTCCTAAATATCATCTCCTCAGCTTGCTGTCATTGCTGGGGAGATAAAGAGGACTCTATTTGTACCTTGGACTCTTTAACAATGGTACCAACTAAACCGGTCTCTGCACTCTCATCATACCAGGGTTTCATAAGATTTACATGATAGAGCAGCCCCTCCCTTCTTTCACCCAGCTGCTGTACTTTGTATTGTATTGGCTCTACTTCCTCTATCACCTTATATGGACCTTGCCAGTTAGCAAACAATCTAGGGGTATATTTACTAACCTGCGGGTTTACAAAAGTGGTGATGTTGCCTATAGCAACCAATCAGATTCTAGTTAGCATGTATTTAGTACATTGTACAAAATGAACACTAAAATCTGATTGGTTGCTATAGGCAACATCTCCACTTTTTCAAACCCACAGCTTACTAATTTTACCCCTTATTCTCTTGATTCACCACCACTACCAGAACTTTCTCACCCAGCTGAAAAGCCCGAACTACTGCAGACATATTGTAGTTCCTTCTTTTACAGTTGTCGGACCCTTTGAACATGTTGTTGGACCTATATTTTCCAACCTTTCATACAGCTGTGATACATAATGAAAGTATTGAATGATATTTGGTTCTTAAGGATCCTGTTGTTCCCAACCTTCTTTAAGGACATCGAAAATACATCTTGGTTGCCTGCCATATAGAAGTTTGAAATGACTAAAGCCTGTCAATGTTTGTGGCACATTTCGTACCACAAACATTAAGTATGGTAGAGGAAGGTCTAGTCTTCCTTCTACTGTGCTACAGCCTTCCCAATCATGTGCTTTACTGTACTATTAAAGCGCTCCACCATGACATCAGTTTGTGAATAGTAACGTTAGTATGGAGGTGACAAAAATCCTTCATAAGCTTAGACATAAATGGGGTTCCCTGATATGCCAGATTGTTCCTCAGGATTCCCATTTGTTATACAATAGAAGTGTCACAGAATAGTGAGATCTTGCGACAGTGATATTCCTGGTGTTAGCGCTGATAAACTAGGAGGTGCGGAGTCTAACACGCCTCCGGTCTTCACCAGGAACTCCTGCAAGGGAGTTTGGAGTTTGCTGCAAAAGACGTGCAGGTTGCGTCCCTCCGAGTTAGCCACCAGCGAAGTAGTAGGTGAACAGACATAGTCGTGCAAGCTGAGGTCAAACCATGCGGGCAAGCGAGGTACCAAGGGAGCAGGCAACTCGGAGTCAGAAAGCCATGGGTCAAAACCAGAGAGTGTAGTCAGGCCAAAGGGAAATCCAAGAGCTGGGTCAGGAGAAGCCAGGTTGATACACAGGAGGTCAAGCAGGAATCAGGGAGATAAGCAGTAACACTGGAGCATAGAGAAACCTAGATACTCTGGCAAACTAATGGTGCCAGAGTCTGCCTTAAATAGATAGATAATGTTTGTGATTGGTGGACAGTGGAATTGGCAGTCAAGAAACAGCTGACCGCTGACAGGACAACAACTAGGATGTTTAAACTGTGCCTGCACCCCCAGCGCCAGCCTGACAAGAAGGGGAAGGAGGCGTTCCGCTGCTTAGCAACATTACATACAGACCGAAGAGGAAGGCGACCATCCTTGGCTGCTATGGAGCGTACAGGGACAGCGCCTAACAAGAAGCAGCTCTTAAGTAATGGTATAGGATTTTATATATTCTAGTGGAATGCCTCCGACTGTCGGGTGGCATAGTTGTATAGGTGATATAGGTTGTCGTGAGCCATCCCCAAGGGATCCACCAAATCCATTGCTATATATTGAAAAGGGACCTGAATTACTGGAATGGAAACAAGGTGTGCCTTTCACATACAGGATAATGAATGGAGTTCACTCCTGGAATCCATCAGAGTTAAAACTACATTTTTATTTACAAGGACATTCACTCAAAACAGAAAGGGAATGCCCACTATAGGACAAATGGTGCAGTAGCTTGGATATAGCTGAGTGACCTGGGCAACAGAGTAGTCCATAGGCTCCTACAACATATGACACTTGCCCCACAAGTGGCCTGGTTCAGCACACTCAAAGCATAGTAGAACAGATTCAGCAATAGGTGGTTCCTTGTCTGTAGTAGATTTCCCATTGACTCCCCTCAAAAAGGACATGTAAACCCAGCTTCTGTTGGGGCATTGGCTTTGGAAATCACATCAGTGTTGTTGCAGCGCTCTAAACCTCTCTACCACAGTAGTAAGTTCTTCAAAGAACTTTGGATCTGTCAGGCACCGTCCCCGCACTGTGCATGTGTGCCGGGAATGGACGCCTGTCTCTCTGCCATGTCACGTCCCGTTGCCCAGCAACGGGAGGCATTTCTGGTTTTTCGCCGCGCGCGCATGTGCAGTAACATCCGAGTCCCGTTGCTAGGCAATGGGACGCTTTCTCCTATTTTCTGCTGGCGTTTCAGCTGCACTTAGTTTCCAATTGCAGCCACCCTATCAGGCTCTACTTCCCTCTATTTTAGGAACCTCCCTGTTGCAGACACTTGCCGGAGTATTGGTTTTTCCAGTCTCCAGTGTTCCTGTTACTTGTGCCTGTTGCTATCCCACTGCTGATTTTTTGGCTTGTTTCCTGACTATTCCTTGGCTTTGTGATCCGGTACCTCTTATCTAGCAAGTTCCTGACCTCGGCTTTCTCTGACCATTTCCTTCGTTAGGGGTGTGTTAGACTCGGCACCTCTCAATCTAGCAGCGTCAGTGGCCCTTTCAGTACTATAAACGTGACAGGATCAGACTGGAGTACCCACTTTTGCAACGCCTAGTCCAAACCACGGATATAGTGGTCCATCATCTAGGTGAGGGAATGTTTCTTAGGCTGCAGGCATTTATTTAGAATCTAGGAGAAATCTGAGCATCGTGACCGGTCTTTTCTGCAACATATATCCATTTATGAAAACGCTGGGCTATGGCCAGCGCTGTAACTTTAGTGTGGGCTAATATTTCAGCCTACAAGTGTATATAGTTGGAGCACTGTGCTTCTTTCAAGTCCATGTAAATACACAGCTTTTTGCAGGCTAAATAAAGTGCCAACTTCTCAGCCCAAAGTTCAGGTGGCCATTTGGCCCTTTCTGCAGCACTCTTAAAGGATACCAGATATGCTTCCACATTGTTGAAAGCTGTAATTTTTTTGTAAACCCACTATGGACTGAGTAAACCTGTCACAGCTCGTCTGGTCCACTTGTTCAAACAGAAGCATGGTATTTTCTTCCTGCTTCTCTGCTATCAGTAGCACTGGTCTGTCTTGCTCCTGGTTTGAGATAGCCAAAATCACATTGGTTGTGGGGTAGGGAAGCAGAATTTTGTTTCCCTGAGCATTCCACGATGACACCACTGTAATAAAGATACCAGCAGTTCACAGGACACAGCTCAGTTGGTTCAGTTTTCTTTTTTAACTTTGCCAGGATAGCAGAAAATATTAACCTTTTGCAACCCTAGCACTGATTAACACAGCAACAATGTCTAGTTACTGACCCATTAGTTAGTCATCAACAAAAGCACACCTACCACAGAGAAATACGCTCATCCATATGATATGATCATTCAATCTGTTTTTACTTCTCATTTCCAGGAGCGATGACATATAGATAACAAAGGAAAAGATAATAGTGCAATATTGCTTTATCTTTAACACTGCACCTGTGCACAAAGCATAATTCACACTTATATAGTGAATAATTCCACCATACAATTCCCTTTGGATTATCTCTATAAGTTTTTTTTGTGTGTTTTCACATTAGTGGCTAATATATAGAATTCCTACGTAACAAGAGTTTTACAACAACTGTCCATATCAACATATCAAAGTTTTTTTCCAAAGCTCTGGAATTTACCAGTGATTATCATATATAGGTTTCGTACGCACCAACATTAAGGTTCAAGAATGCATTTCATGATTCATCTGGCATGTGTATGAACTCCATAAACAAGCATAAAAAATCATACTGTATTATCCTTAAAAAATGATTCCTACAAAATAACTATACACATTGCACGTACAGCAAAATAATTTAAATATGCACTTATCTACACTTCTCCTCTTCATCCACCTTTTGTGACAGTACCATGCCCAGACCTACTCCCGAGGCATCAGTACGCAAACAACATTTCTTACTGAAATTCGGTTCTTGTATCACCGGCACTGTACATAAAGCCATCCTTAGTTCCTCCCAGGCAGCTTCTGTTGACTCAGACCATTTTAGCTCTTCTGGACAGGCTTACTTGAGAAGCTCTGTCAGTGGAATAGCCCGAGTGGCAAAGTTCTCTATGAACATGGGGTAGTATCCAACCAAGCCAAGAAATGTCCACAGTTGGATTTTTCTCTCTGGCTTGGTTCAGCTCTTTACAGCTTCCACTTTATCGACCTGGGCTTTGACCTTCCCCAGTCCAACTATATATTCCAGGTAGTTTACCTTTGGCATTGCCAAGGCACATTTCTTGAAACTGGTCATAAGGCCATGTGCCCTCAAAGAATCCAACACAGCTTCCACTTTGGGAAGATGTGACTCCCAATCCCAGGTATAGATTACAGATGCGCAGTAGCATATGCCCTATGTTGTTTAAAAAACCTATGCCCTCTGGAATGTGGGAAGTGGCCTAGAATAAATGCGAAACTGGGAGATCATATTTAACCATATAAAATCATTACAAAAGAGTATTGTCCCATTGGGCTTCAGGACCAACACAATCAGACTATTCTACTTGCTGGTGTATTCTTCCACAATGAACAGTTGAACCGTGTTTCAACTTCTCGTTTCACCACAACTCATCCAGCATTGAGTATATGATAGGGCCATTGCTTAACTACTACTCCAGGGGTTGTGATTATATTATGCTCTATCAGAGTGGTATGCCCAAATGCTGCTGACATAGGCCGGGGCGCCAAGAGAAATTTTGGGCTCCGGTACAGCAACTTCATGGGGCCCCTTATAGGTGATTAGCATGTAAACATTTGCGCCGTCAAAGGGGATGTGGCCATATCATTGGGGTCGTGGTTGTGCATCATTGTGGGCATGTCTAGCAAGTGAAAAGCACTTTGTCACAATCCTACAGAAAAATTCATTACTCACACATGCCACCTCTGCCCAGCAGCTTTAATCACACTTGCCCCCTGCCCACTTGCTTTAATCACACTTGCCCCACTCTGCCCACTTGCTTTAATCACACATACCCCCTCTCTGCCCAGCAGCTGTAGTCACGCATGCCCCCTTTCTGCCCAGCAGCTATAGTCACACATGCCCCCTCTCTGCCCAGCAGCTATAGTCACACATGCCCCCTCTCTGCCCAGCAGCTATAGTCACACATGCCCCCTCTCTGCCCAGCAGTTATAATCACACATGCCACCTCTCTGTCCAGCAGTTATAATTACACATGCCATCTCTCTGCCCAGCAGCTATAGTCACACATGCTCCCTCTCTGCCCAGCACCTTTAGTCACACATGCCCCTTCCCTGCCCAGCAGCTACAGTCACACATGCCCCCCCTCTGTCCAGAACCTTTAGTCACATATTTCCCTTTCTGCCCAGCACCTGTAGTCACACATGCCCCCTCTCCATCATATCTTCTTACATTTTTCTTCACTGCACAGCACAGGAAGATTTCCAGCAGCCCGCCTGCACTCTGTGTCCGCTGCTCTGATTGTGTCCAGTCCAGCTCTGCACACAGCCCAAATTTCCCCCCCCACTCGCAGGTCTGCGCGCGTGACACCCACAAGCAAAAAATAAAAAGTACTTTTTTAAAACAAATACTATTTATTTTTTAACTATAGAGCTCTAGTGGGGCCCCAAGCCTCCCAGGAAGGTCCGGGCCCAGGTAATTTGTGCCCCCCCCCACCTCTCGACGCTCCTGGACACAGGTTTGTTGAACCAATTTGCTGTACTTTTATTCTGGGATGTCAGGATGGTACAGACTGCGACTTTTGTAGTTGCAGCAATCACCCAACCAGAAGTATTTCCAATTCCATGAGACCCTGTTTCTAGCTAGACACACTGTCCCTCACTAGTCACCGGCTACTGGCTGGTGTTGGTTGTGTGACCAGGTGATCTGAATGAGTATTTTATAAGAGCCACAAATAATAATGCCTGGTATAAATTAAATGACAGTATGTATTTTAATATGAATTTGACATATATTATACGAACTAAGACATGTAGCAACAAGGAGTAAACAGATATTATTGTGGTATTACTAAAATGGCTGTGTTTATCGTATTCTGTGTATGGCCGAAGGGTCCTAGCAGATATGGTATTTATCTGCTATGGGTAAACGTACCAGTTTTGAACAAGCAAAGGATCTATATGTTTAGTTGCTAATACACAAGAGAGAGTGTATTTAGACAGAAAATGGTATAAAACCTTATGGATATTACAGAGTGATCTCTAGATCACGGAAGGACAGTTCAGAGGTGCAGTATAGGTATTATAAATATTCTCTATTGTTTGAACTATTTAAGAAGTTAGAACTGAGAACATAATCAGATATGGGCGTTCCTGGACACTGGCGCATGATCCAATTAATTAATGATTTGTTAGCTTTAGTTTAAATAGGAGGAAATGGTAAGAGCCCTGTTAGCCTTGATAAAGATCTTAAGGATTGAAACGCGTTGGCTGTTGGGTTACACAATCAGTCTGGTACAGCTCTTTTCCTGAGGGGGGCGTCAGTGGAGAAAGTCGGCTCCTCACTTATTGTTTACACGCGGTATACCATCTGCCTTATGGTAAGAGTCCAACTTGGATGTCATGTGCTGATATTTTTCATTGAAGTCTCTATGTATTTGTGTACCTGTGCATTTTCTTTTATATATACTCGGTTTTTATTGTGTGATGTTGGATACCTGGAAATAAATTATCCTTTTTTTAGTAAAAAAATAATGCACTATGAGTGCTTATTGTTTTCTCACATATATATGCATATGGACCCCTGCTAACCATTGAAGTACAATAAGAAGGAGGAGTCCCATGATGTAGTCTTGCTAAATCTTGAAAGTTAAGCAGAGTTTGGCTGGGTTGTTTTCTTGATGGGAGATCACCTAGTGCAATAAGGAAGAGGAGTTCCATACTAGAGGCTTATGATCCGAGATAAGTGTGCACCCCTTAAGGGGAATTTCAGACATTTTGATAACTATCAATGGGATATGTTAAGAATTACGAGTATTATAAACACAAGTTGCATTTATAACAGTCTGCACTATGATGTTTTCTCTGTGATTTTTTTTCTCCCCCTACATATAACGTCACGGGAATACATGAGATATAAAGAATGACCCTCCGTCATCAACTATTATGGTTCTAGACTGACCAGTACTTATCACCATCGGTTTATGTCCATGTTATGACTATTGGACGGTCGTCTGTTATGGTTTGAAGCGATTGAAGAAACTGTATTTCAGTGAGATTTGATAGAGACTATGGGCTAGATTTACTAAGCTGCGGGTTTGAAAAAGTGGGGATGTTGCCTATAGCAACCAATCAGATTCTAGCTGTCATTTTGTAGAAAGTGCTAAATAAATGAAAGCTAGAATCTGTCCTGATGGGATTTTTTGCAAAATCTCATCAGGACAGTAAAAGGCAGGTCTTTCTAATGAACCTGGGTAGGTCTATCTATACCTCAAATTTATTAGGCTTTGACTGAGGTGCAAATTTTAAGCCCTTAAGGACACTTAATTGCTCACTTGTGAGGGACGTGTTGCTTATGTTGTAAATTCCTTCATAAGGTTTATTCTTCAATAATGGTTATTTTTTTCTTTCTTTTCTTTCCCCCTCTAGTTCCTCTCTTGGTGTGTTGCATCACTTTTACTCTTTGTTCTCGGAATCACACAGGTTTCTCCTGGTGGTTTTTCCATCCCAAAAAGAAACTTTAAAAAATCTTCCTGTGATAAAATTTCTTTTTGTTTGTATTGCTCATGTTATCTCTAATAGTTGTAATGAGCTGTCTGGTAGTTGTTTCTATTTGGTTTGTCTCATTCTTTTCTCCCTGTGTATAAGAATCCTTATATCCCATAGTCGCATCCAACATTTTTGGGGAATAGCAAAAAATGTTTCTCATCATAGGGTTGATATACCCTATCTTTAGCTGGTTTTCTAAAGATATTTCGAATGAGAGTTCTTTCTGTAGCTTATTTTATGTAGTCTCATATCTCTGTAAGTTTAACAAATATGGTTTGTCTCTTGACCTTTGTGTCCTTGTTCTTGCTTTAGTAATATCTTCCTTCTATTTTCTTCTAAATCTATGGATTTTTTTTCTGTCTTCTTTTAATAAACTCATTTTCCATTTTTCTATTTTATTATTGGTAAAATTCATTAATTTCCTATAATTCTTCATATCTCTAACGGGTGCAAAATTGTCTTCCAGCAGATAATTTGTGCCTCAATTTGATCTAGAGAGGATGTTCTATCTTCAGTAATAAGTTGTATCAGTTGTTTGGAGCAATTGTCTAGAATTAAATTCCATTTTTCAAAGAAATTAATTTCATGCAGAGCGAACATAGGTTTTTTTTGCAGTTTTAAACCCTTTGGAATCATACCTTGCTCTAAATATTTATATTAATATTAATATTTATAGTAAATACTAATGGTTATTTCCCTCCACTGTTTTGTTCCGTTCATATATAATGTCTCATAATGTAGGTATTGCATAAAGAAGTCTTTATATTGTTCTTCTTCAACCTCTGGTTGTTTATTATTGAAAAGTTTGTCAATATCTACATTCCTTAGTCTATGTGCAAGGGAAGAAATATTCTAAGTGATGCTCTCCATTGATAGTACAAATAATGCAAATAGATATAGCAAGCGCTCTCAGTATGTATAATACTGCTGTTCTTATATATCACAATAGTCAGTAAAGCATCCAGAATTTGTAGAATTGCAAATTCCCTCTAGAATTTGTATAATTCCAGTAGTATCTTTGAGATGGCTTTTCTGTTCGCTAACCAAATCCTGAAAGAATAAATAGCCTGAATGAATATAGCATGAAAGGTTCAACATAATGGAAATGATTCCAGAGATAATCAGGTGGCCTGGAGTTTGTTTTTTTTGTCTTTGTGTAATTTTGTAAGGTGGTAAAAACTGGAATCTTCTGGTTCTGAATGTATAAGAAATCAAATTATTTTTTACTGAGGATCCCAATATTTAAACCTTCCACCAATAAGTCATGCAATTAATTCTGATATCTTACAGTAGGGTCTCCTTCAAATTTGTGGTATGTATTATATAAATTCTAGATACCCCCGTATTTAAATTAAATAAAGATAGAATTACTGAAAATAAGGAGGGAAGGGAACCTATGGATAAGCCCCAGTGCATATAGAGTGCTTTGCGAAATAAGCAGGAAGGAGACGCAATATAATAGCCCTCTATAACACTTGCGTACATCCTTGAAAAAGTCTGCCAAGCACCTTACATTTTTGACCCTCATCAGTTGCCATCGCTGTGGGGCTCAGAAGCATTTCCGCGTCTCACGCCTTTGTGAGATGAAGTATAATAGAGACTGCTGCACATTGATTTTGGACAAGTATCAAGGACCTCCTATTATCAGACTATCTGGGTTGTACTCTAGGGACATAATAGGGTAAGGGCATCTGGGCCAATATTCTTTACATAACCTCTGAAACCAGTGCTCATTCAAGGAGCAGATACCAGGAGTTGACTGACAAGCTGGGCGGAGCAACCAATAGTAGAAACTATATCTCCCTGCATCCCTAAGCTGTAAAGAGCTAGAAAGTGACATCAAAATCCACCAATATTGGGACATTTGCCACCAGAAGAAGAGGAAGAGATAATGAAAAGCGGGAGAGGGGGTGCACAGTAAAGTCAGTAACCTTATCCTGAGGAGTCATATCCTTATAGAAACAAGTGCCTGTGAGTCTTCTGAGCCTGCAAAGGGAAAACACACAGCCTCATTCACTTTTAAATGAGCCAGATGCACTACCATGATTACAAGTTTAGCTATAGTGTTTTAATGAAATTGCATTGATATTGTATTCATATTGCTGCACTGTTCTGATATTGCATGTTTATAGTCTTTATTCTTCTATTGCATTGTGCATGATACTACCAGTCGTGTTCAGGTATTACTATTATATTATTTCATCGTGCTTGCTTTTCAATATTGACCTTGTAATATCTTGTTCAGCTAACATTATTCTACTTGTATTTGTATTTTTCCATTAACACTTAACATAACACTTATCATCCTGTGGTTGCATTACTCACCTTTTCTGTCACTGTTAAACTCACCCACTTCTTGTTAGGTGTCAGGGCAATAGGTTACTAGGACTTTTCCCTACTATGTTCCAAGTCACATATCCCTTATCGGTGGCACAGAAACAGGGGCAGATTGGCTAATTAAACTGGCCCTGGAAAGAATCCTGAAAGTGTCCTTGCATCGGTGGGACTAAATAAACCGTAAATGAGGCCAACACAAAGTAGCTTGGGTAAGCACACTGTTATCTCTAGTCACATCAGTGATAAGCAAGGGTCACGCAACACACAATGGTAGGCACCCTTCACTGGCAAAATATATTGCAAGACAAAGCAGTATTATGCTGCCTTGCATAATAATGTAGTTATTATTAGTGATAAATATACAATACAGAGAGCATCCTATGCTTGCCATACTATACAGGCGGCATCCTAGGGAGTGTCATACAATACAAACAGCATCCTAGTAACTGATATACAACACAAAGAGCATTCTAGGGACCAATATTCAAGAGAGCATCCAAGTGACTGCCGTACAATACAGAATGCATCATAATGACGGCCATACAATACAGAGAGTATCCTAGTGAACACCATACAATACAAAGAGCAAACTAGAGACTACCATACAATACAGAGAGTAAACTAGTGACCGCCACACAATATAGATAGCAACCTAGTGAATGCCATACAATACATACAGCCAAGTAGTGACTACAATACAACACAGAGAGCATGCTAGGTGTCAGGCGCCGTCCCTGTGCTGTGTCCGTCGCACAGGGATGGACGCCTGCTACTGCCGCTGAACGCTCAGTTGCTAGGCAACCGAGCACACTTCCGGGTCGATGGTCACGCGTTCCGTTGCTAGGCAACGGAACGCTTCCCAGTAGTACTGGCGGTGGTGTTTAGCGTCACCACCGCCGCTGATTGGAGTTAGTGCTATATAAGGATTACTCTGGCACTAGGAGAGTATTAGGTCCCACCTAAGCTCCAGCGTTCCTGTGCATTCCTCTAGTGACTCCTGTGTATTACCCGGATTGTTCCTGACCACTCTTCTTCTGTGCTCCTTGTGTATTGAACCCGGCTTGTTGACCATTCTCTCCTGCGCTTCTGACACCTGACCCGGCTATTCCTGACTACGATATTGGACTTTTCCTGTGGCATATCCTGATTCTCTCGGTTCTGACCCAGCCTGCCTGACACCATTTCCATCCTATCGCTTCACTGGTTGCTCCCTCTGAGGACCGCGACCTGCGTGTCTCCTGCAGCTAAGACCATACTTCCTTGCGGGGGTTCCTGGCGAAGACCTGGGACACGTTACACTCCGCGCCTCTTTGGTGAGTAGTGCTAAAACCAGTAAGCAGAATATTCTGAGTTTGTGACAGTATACTCTGGCCATGACGTCAGATGGAACAGGTGAACCCTCAGCTCGGGATTTACTTATCCACCTGGGCCACCGAGTGGAACAGCATGAAGCCGACCAGGCCCATTTACTTTAGTGTGTCCAAGGGATTATGTCTCGTCTAGACTCCCTGCAGGCGGTCCAACCTGCCCCGATGGAACCTCCCGCTGCTCCGTCTCTTGCCGCAGTTGCTCCAGTGGCTCCAGTGGCTCTGTCTCCTTGCTTGGCTCATTCTACCGGGCTTAGAATTCCTTCCCCAGAGAAGTATGACGGAGATCCTAAAAGATGCAGGGGGTTCCTCAATCAGTGCGCAATCCATTTAGAGTGCAACTCCGCTGCCTTCTCATATGAGCGCACCAAGGTAGCCTTCATGATATCTCTGCTCAGTGGACAAGCATTGGCCTGGGCTTCACCGTTATGGGAGCGCAACGATCCTTTACTAGAGAACTCCGCAGCATTTATTGATATGTGTCGCAAGGTCTTCGATGAACCGGGTCGGATCTCCTCAGCTGCCTCTAGTCTATTGAATCTACGACAAGGTTCGATGTCAGTCGGTCAGTATGCGGTACAGTTCCGTACCCTTGCTTCGGAACTTCGATGGAACAATGAGGCTCTCATCGCTATCTTTTGGCAGGGCCTTACTGATCGAATTAAGGATGAGCTGGTCACCAGGGAACTTCCCTCTGACCTGGATACCCTCATTTCCCTGTGTATCTGAATTGACCTACGTTTCAGAGAAAGAACGCCGGAGAGATCTCTCACAAGACGCCCTTCTCGCTTGGCACCTACCTTTCAAAATCCTATTTCGGCTACGGAGGAACCGATGCAGCTGGGTCGCTCAAAATTGACGCCTGAGGAGCGTGAGAGATTGTTCAATCAGAGACTGTGTCTATACTGCGGGGAGTCCGGACATGCATTAAGCCTCTGTCCTAAAAGACCGGGAAACGCTCCCTCCTAAACGGTAAGAGGGAGGCCGCCTTAGGAGTAGCTGTTTCCACTCCCTACTCAACTTCTAACCCTGAGTTCCTTATGCCTGTACTACTGGTCAGTTCTAAGGGACCCCAGCAGATCCTAGCCTTCGTGGATTCCGGTACGGCCGGGAATTTCATCTCGGCCTCTCTTGCCTCACAGCTTCAGTTATCCATTCTGGCTCTTCCTCAGACGTTAACACTAACAGCTGTAGACGGTAATCGTGTCAGCAACGGTACCATCTCCAGCATCACTAGTGCCGTTCAGTTGCGGATTGGAGTCTTACATCAAGAGTGGATTCAATTCCTAGTGTTACCAAAATCTGTCAATCCTTTAATTTTGGGTCTCCGCTGGCTCCGGGCCCACTCTCCACAATTTGACTGGGCTCGTGCCGAAGTTATCTCCTGGGGTCCGCAGTACCATAATCGGTGTATCTTTTCTCCAACGTTTGCCTTACTCAAACCAATTCTGAGACATCCGCACTACCCTCGGTCTACCTTACCTTTAAGGACGTCTTTTCCAAGCAAAGATCAGAGATTCTTCCACCTCATCGCCCTTGAGACAGTCCGATTGATTTAATTCCGGGAAAACAGATTCCTCGTGGTAGGACTTATCTCCTGTCTTTGCCAGAGACCCAGGCTATGTCACAATATATCTCCGAAAACTTAGCCCGAGGGTTCATCAGAAAATCTTCCTCTCCGGCCGGAGCTGGGTTCTTTTTCGTCAAAAAAAAAAGACGGATCTCTACGTCCCTGCATCGATTATCGGCAACTAAATAAAATTACCATAAAGAATCGCTATCCTTTGCCCCTTATAATGGACTTTTTCGATAGAATCAGCGGAGCCCGAGTCTTCACCAAATTAGATCTTCGAGGGGCATATAATTTGGTACGAATCCGTCAACGGGACGAGTGGAAGACAGCGTTCAACACGCGGGACGGACATTTTGAATATCTAGTTATGCCCTTCGGGCTTAGTAATGCCCCCGCTGTCTTTCAATCCTTTGTAAATGAGATCTTCCAAGACCTTTTATATCACTCTGTATTTGTCTACCTGGACGATATCTTGATTTTCTCCCGAGATATTTCCTCCCATCGTCTTCATGTTAAAGAAGTTTTATCTCGACTACGAGCTAACCAACTCTTCTGCAAATTAGAGAAGTGTATCTTCGAAGTTGAGCAACTCCCTTTCCTTGGGTACATTGTTTCAGGATCAGGACTACGCATGGATCCAAAGAAGGTATCCGCTATTACCAGTTTGCCTCTTCCTCAAGGCACCAAGGCCATTCAAAGATTTGTTGGGTTCGCCAACTATTACAGGCAGTTTGTTAAGGGGTTCTCCTCAATCATTGCCCCAATAACCGCCCTGACCCGTAAATCATCCAATTCCAGAGAATGGCCTTCTGATGCCCTGAAGGCATTTGATTCCCTAAAGCAAGCCTTCTCGTCTGCACCAGTCTTTTCTCAACTGAATCAGTCAGAACCCTTTTTTCTGGAAGTTGATGCTTCCGCTATAGGTATTGGAGCAGTGCTCTTCCAGAAATCCGAACCTGGTACTCATCTCCCCTGCAGTGATTCATTGCTGCCGCATATCTGGATTTCATTGATCAGTTCATCTACAGTAACTTCATTGAACTTTGTATTATGTTCCAATCCCTAGTGGTATAAGTGGTGACTTTGCTTATTAGGCATTCAGTCTGCATTATTGAACTTTATTCATGGTTCCTACTCTCTGTATACTATCATGATCATCATTTGCAGTTTACTCAACTGTCAGTGAACTTTGTATTATATTTTACAATAAAGTGTAATCTTTATTATCACCATCTGGTGTCCGAATTGGATATTTCTTCTGCTATTAAATCTGTACTCCATCTGTCTCACTGGGAACTTACCTGAAGGGCCGCGACCTGCAGGGTGGAAGCCACTGAACCCCAAATTCCCTTGCAGGAGTCTCTGGTGAATACCTTCCACCATGTTAGACTCCGTGCCTCTAGGGAAATCTAGCCAATACCAGTTGAGACAGCAGGATCTCACTCATCCATTCGTGAGCTAACCTGACATAACATTCTTGTGACTGCAATACAATATAGGGAGCATTCTTGTGACCACTATACAATACAGAGGGCAACCTAGTGACCACAATGCAATACAGAGAGCATCATAGTGACCTCCATGTAATATAAATGCCATTTTTGTGTCCTCCATACAATATCATACCCCTCTTCATTAATTAACCCTTCCTAAAAATCATTAACTCCTTCATTCTCATCAGAACAATCCCATTTGACATCATTAACCCCTTTACAATTATAAGCTCCTTTATAATCACTAACTCCTTCCTCCCAATTATTAATTGCCCACCACATCAATCATTAACTCCCACATCATTCATATTTAAAACCCCCTTATTACCTCCCTCATTCTCATCAAAAGAACCCCTTTATAGCAATTTAATCTATTAAGATCACACTTAAAACAAACCCAATCATCATAAGTAAGCTCTTATTCTTAACAGTATCTTCAATCAATTATATTTATTTCTCCCTCAACTTCTACTCACCTGTTCCTATTTCTCCCTCCAACCCCACTCACCTGTTCCTGTTCCTTCCTCCTCCGGCACTCACCTGTTCCTCCTTCCACCGCGACTTACTTGTCCTATTTCTCCCTTCATCCCCACTCACCTATTCCTACTTCGCCCTCCACCCCTGGCTCACCTTATGCTGATCTGATCTCCTTGTTGTTGACACGCTGTGTGGCCATAGTGTGGAGGAATGGTTGTCCCGCCATGGCATGTTTGAAGGCAGGGCCACCTTAGGGGTGGTATGAGTCGTGCACTGTAGCATTAGGATGCTCAGTTTTTACAAGGGATGAGAGTAAAGCAGCATCTATTATGATTGATGGCAATGCTGTGCTTCCAACAGACTTGTGATTAGCTTTGCTGGCCCTGATGGTTCAGGCAGCAGAGGTGGTCCCCCAAACAACCCCCATCAACCCTGGGTGAAAATAAAATAAACTTGAAGAATATAAATACATATCAGGTGGCCTCATTAGGGTACTAGCCTTAGGGAAAATTCCAGGTATGGCCTATGGCCAATCTGCCCCTGCACAAGTACCATATTTAGATGTAATGAAAATGCAGGACATTTTAATTTTTAGGCAAATAATAAACTCCACAACCAATTGGATCACCACAAGTTGTTTTTTTTACATCTCTGTTAATCATAATTAATTTTGAGGAACATCTATGTACTAGTATACAATCTACGGACACTTATTTGACTTTATACATTCATTGCCCCACAGTAATATTTAAAATCATTTTTAGTGCCAATTAAAATGTTATCATCACCAGTCATGCAATTTCCTTCCATTCAGGCTTTGTTAAACTTCTTTGATTAGGCTCATCATGTCACTGACTTACAACATAAATAGGCTTTGTGATGTCACTCAGCCTGGGTATAACAGTTAGTTCTAATCATAGAACTGTTAGTTATTAGCTGCCTGTGGTCAAGTGTGTACAGTATATGCTCAGAGCTTTTTTCTGTGGTTATGTCAAGCTGACTGGTTAAGGTAAGTTTATTTTATATGGTAGCTGGAAAAGTAGTGTTTTTTTTATTTAAGTAACATTATGTTTTACAAAATACATAGAATTAATGTTGAAATTAAAAAGGATTATCACTAACAGGATATGTATAAAATGTATATCTTATTGCTTATAGGTAAAATAAAGGTTTATTAGCCTTACTTTTTGAAGGCTTCCACTAGTTTTATGACACATATAATTAAATACTATTATACATATTATTATTTTGTTTTGTAGACCCTGGGGGCTAGTTTGCAACTTTATCCCATTTACAATTGTACAGTGCAAATTACTTTGTGAGAAATTTCTTCTACAATATTAAACTTTAAACATTTAGGCCTGTATTAGGAATTCAGATAATGTTAAGTCTTAAAGCTTGTGATAGAATTAGATAAAGGAATTGGGCTAATGTGAGGAAGATTCATCATTTTGGATTAAGGCTGTTAATTTTAGGGTTAAAGAAAATACACCCTCTTCAAATCTAATTTCATGTGACAAATAATTCATAACATATAAAGTGATAAAATAAGAACTTCCAATGATTGAAGCCTGTAGAACCACCTTTAGCAACAATAGCTTAAATAATTGTTTTCTGTATTAGTTTATCAGTTTCTTACATTGTATTTCAGGAATTGTTACCAGTTCTCCTTACACTTGATCAGTTCATTGTTGTTTGACAGCGTTCATTTATACACAGCTCTCTTAAGATTCCACCACGGTATGTCAATAGGTTTGAGGTCTGGTTTTTGACATGGCCATTTCAAAACATTGATTTTTTTTTCAGAGCATTTCAGTTGAAGATTTGCTGGTGTGCTTAGGATCATTGCGCATGATCCAATTTTACCCAGGTTTCTATTGGCGAAACAGCGAAGTCCAGAATACAAGCCAAGGGCAACAGGCAAACAGGCAAGGTCCAAGGTACAGGCAAGGGTCACAACAGTAGATCAGGCAAACAGGAATCCAACAGCAGGTCAGCACAGCATAAGACTGGAAACACTATAACTGGCAGGGAGGCTAATCCCTACCTGCCTTAGATACTCAATGTAGCCAATCAGGACCAAGGGGGAGGATCACATAATTAGGTCCCCCCAGATGCTAGGTAAATAAACTAATAAACTCTAGTTAGCCCACAGGCTTTACTAATTAATGCGCACGCACCCGGCTGCCCTTTATTGTCGGGTCGCGGCGCTCTGAACATCCTGGTCATCAAGGAGACGGCCGGAACGCCAGGCACAGAGGAGAGCGAGCCGAGGCGACTATGGACAGTCCATTAAGAGCAATCATCTCCACTTATTATTATTATTTTATTTATATAGCACCAATCATATAAAACAGTACTGTACAGAGTATATGTAGTCACTCACATTATTCCCTGACCAACTGCATAAAATCTAAATTCCCTACTACACATAAACTAGGGTCAGTTTTGTCAGAAGACAATTAACCTACCAGTATGGGTTTGGACTGAGAGAGGTAACCAGAGCACTGACAAAAAGCTTACACAAACACAAGGAGAACATATAAACACGACACAGATAGGGTTCTCGTTGGATTTGAGCTTATGAACCCCAGCACTGTGGGACAGCATTGCTAATCCCTGTGCCATCATGCCGCACCATGGTAGGGCATTGTGCAAAAAGGCTTGTGTTTCATTCGCATGCAACATAAGCCGCACTGCAATATTTTTGGGAGGAAAGGGTTTCGTCTGGATAACTTTCCATGACAGCCATGTTTCTGCAGTCTTTTACCATGTTGACACAGGCCTACAGATCCATGCATGTAGCTCTTGGGTTATTTGTGATTTGATGGAGTACCATATTGTCTGATCTTGGGATGAATTTGTTGGGATGCCCCCTCCTGGGAAAACTGCCAACTGCCTTCATTATTCTCAAAAAGTAAATAATCTTCCTTACTGTAGAATGATGATGGATCACTGCAAATCAACACCTTCATATTTTATTTTTATTTGGCAATGCAGAAACCACAGCTCCAAAAAAAATATACAAATAAGTAAAATGTCTTTTCTTCTTTGCCTGGTATAACACAAACCTGATGACTCTAGACTGAGCTGCCACTAAAAATGATACACACATAGCAGCACCATGATGGAAATCAAGGGGGGAAGGGGGTGGGGGGGTAGGACTGCTGCTACCCTGTTTAGCTCCCATTTGGTTTTAATTGGACTCTGTTTTGCAGAGACAGTTAATAGACTTAATAAAAAATACTAATGTTTACTTTAGCACTGAAAATGTTATAATGACAGAAAATACATATAGCCCTGATCCTCTCTTCCTAATCTTATATTTATAGCTAGAGTAAACATTGTTGCTCATCTTTTTAGAGGACAGAATTTTCCTCTGTCTCCTTTAGTGATCCTCTGGCTGTAATCATTCTTTTTTGTGACATCATTACTTTAAATGTGAGCTGTGGCTGATGTCACTTGTATGATTAATAGATACTCTGGTCACACAACATGATTAAATCCTCGGCTAACCACCCATGTGTGCTGCATTGTAAGGAGAGAGGGAAGCAGCTTGTAGAGCTGGATGCAGGAAATACATCCTTGAATTCAGGTGTTATATTAAACAACTTAGGAGTTAAGTGTTGTGGTTTGGTAAATGCCACCAAAGCTCATAGATGTTATTGTCACTGTGTAATTCACCATCCTCATCAATTAAATTGCAGCAATATGCTACAGTGTGAAACATGGCATATGTAGTATTTAGATGGTAACACCATTTCTATAACCCTCGCTTTGTGTTGAAAAATACACCCAATATTTAGGTTTAATTCCTTCGCAGTGTTTTGTAATTCTTGGTTCTGAATGACAGTAAAACACAGCTGTGGATTAAGATCTAGAAATATTAGAATTCAATGTGAGAAATGGAGAACAATACATTAATTTACTGGATGTAGAATTATGAAACTTACCAGTGTAGGTAACACTTGCTAGACAAGTGCGAGAGCCATCCAATCAGAAGCTTCCTGCATCCACATTTCTCTTGGGCATTATTTGAATTTTTATGCTCCAGTCATTCACAAATTTTAAGATAAAACAGATGTAGTTTCTCAAGCAATAAACAATGGCAAGAACCTCCACATGAAGATCTTACTGAAAACTTATAGGGGGATACCTGCAATGAAGATAGGGGCACCTAGTTACAGAGAAAAGAAACAGATAAGGGAAAGATAAAGGGTAACATGGAAGATATAAGGGAAAAATGTTGGAAAGTTATAATATAATATAGAGATATGAGGGAAAATGTAAGTACACAAAGGAGACAGGAGGGAGAGGTGGAGGAATACAGAGGAAAGGTAATTGGATACAGTAGAGGTGGGGGACACAGATTGGATAGCGTTACATCATTTAATATGTTTTATATTCTACTATATAGTGTTAAAATGAATCTAAAATGAGTTTCACTCTATCAAAATGCGGGGGGCCTAGGCTTTCTTGGCGTTTGAAGTTACAACATTGCACTGGCAACAGGTAAGGGCTCCAGGAATTCCTTTTATAGTAGTTGTTAATTCCTTATTGGAGACTGCGGTCAGCTGGGCAGAAGCAGCATTCTGAGTTGCTGAGATGGATCATGTGACCATATCCAAGATGGCAGCTTCCAGGAACTGGTTTTGTAGGGAAACCTGGGAGTGGAGGCTGCTATCCCCTGATTAGCTGGGAGGAATCATGTGACCAAGACCAAGATGGCAGTGCCCATACCCTGATTCTGGAGGGATCTCTGGAGTTTAGACAGACTGGGCAGCATCTTGCAGAGAGATCTGAAACCTGCAGAGCCTAGGGACCGCAGAGACAGCTTGGAAAGACAGTGGAGAGGTAAGTGACAGGGCCTAAGAGCCTGGTGTGTGAAACCCACCCTCCTCCCCCATCGGCCTTTACATGACATTCTAAGATCAATGAGTATGTGTGTGACTGGAATCCATACTTTGCGCCCTCTAAAGATATTTCGAAAAAGAGATAATAATTTATAGGACAACAGCTAAATAAAATTACTCAAATGCGAGCTCAAAGGTTTTTAACAAGCTACATAAAGGAATACAAAATAATAAACCCTCTATGTGGGATTGCTGCTTTAATGTTATTATCTGTATGTATATGCCTCTGTTTGCTTTCTCTGTTCAGATTCCAGTGGGGAGAAGTCTCAAAGCAGGTGTTTGATGTTTGCCATAAAATCACATTATGCAGAGTGTTGGACTATCCACATATCACAGTGTGCTCCGTTAAAACTACTGATATGTGCCTTGTATCTGTGTGTAGAGGCTGGGAATTTTCATAACATCAATGAAAATTTCTTTCTCATATCTCTAAATTATTATGAGTCATCTAAGTTATTTCAATAGATCTATTATGTTAGTCAGTTTACAATTCTGTTAAAAAAAACAAATACTTATTAAATAACAGTGCCAGCATAGCTTAGTATGTTGAGGGCTGAGAGGCAAACTGAGAAACTCATTGCTAACGTTCTTTAAATTAAACCACATGTGGGTATGGTTTGGGCGCCATTCTGGATGGTCGCCTTTTCTGGGATCTCCACACACAGAGTCCCGCATTATCCCTTTTTCAGGGCCCATTACCAGCCAGAATCGGCTTAATCTGTTGTCAGGCTTATACTTGGACCCGACGGTGCCCGTCAGGTCTCACTGAAGGACTGCTCCCCTCTGCTTTGCCAGTAGGCATGGCTGTCCCCATGGTTGTGGTTCCCCCAAAGCCTACTGTTTTGCACTCCGGTGCTACCTCCCGCTGGGACCTTCTGTGGCTGCTAGTTGACGAGGTTCAGTTCCTCCTACTACACCACCACTTCTTCGGACCAATTCTATCACCTAGCGGTCAGACGACCATTCCTTGTCTGACAGTCTCTTGACCCCCTCAGCTGGCTGGGGAACCCGCATGGAAGCGTGTGAGCCTACCTGACTAGATGTGTTGGCATCCTAATAACCCTGTTGCTGCAACATCACCTGAGGCTTACTTATGATCCGGCAGCCACGGCCCTGAGTGCCGGCTCCCCCACTGCCACGTCACTTCTGGTTGATCGATGTTATGGTAATTGTTGTAGGAGGCCTGCACAGAGGTATCTACAGAGGCTCCTACTTCCCCTCTGCTCCCACTGCTTATCCTCCATATCCCTGGCTCCTACAGAGTGCCTGTGCTGCCTAATTGGGAATACCACACAGCCTCCCCTACCAACCATGGCACAAAGTAAATTGGATACTACCTATTTGGGAACTCTCCTAACATCATATATCTATTACTCTTACGTGAGCCCACCGTTTTCTCCTCTCACTACTCATGCTAGCGAAGGTAATACCAGTGCCTCCCCCATTTGTAGAGCCACCTTTTTTCCAGGTGTACTCCACATCGGCCCGGAGCTTACCCCCTGCCAGCTGGGGCATCCGCAGCTGTTTGCCTGCTGAACATTACCTACGGCCCCTCACTAGGTCTATAGATTTGATGCCCTACAACTTTATTCCTACCTACAATTGTTGATGGCATGTGTTGAATTCGTTGTCCGGTGTTACCCTACCACTTCGATTTCAGAACTTTTCTACATCCCAGACCAGGTCCTCCATGTTTTAAACTTCATTGACTTGCGGGAACGGGTCACTCTTTTACCCTTTTTAACAAAAGTACTTCACTTTTGCATTCTCACTAACCCTTTTATGGACAACTGTTTCTACTTTTTGCTTGCCAGAGCTTCCATAGACCACAATCAAAAAAAACAATCTCAGACGTCCTGCATGTTCTCTAGAAGCAATAGGGCAGGCCCTCCTCCCATTTCTGCTCCGGCTTCTCTGACTTGTAACTCGGATCCTGATTCTCCTCAGCCTACCATGGCTGAAGTCATGAAACAAGTAAAGGCCACCATTCAATCGAAAGTATGAACCTTGGTCACAAATCTACTTTCAGAAATTGCTTCTCTCGGTTCACGTACTGATTCTTTGGATAAAACGACTGATAATCTCTGTGCCTTCCAGCCCGAAACTGACCAGGACTTAACTGTTTCTTAACAGTTTGAGGACCACTCACCGGACTGTTAGTTCCTCTGGCTCAAGACCTAAGTCTCTCTCTGTCTTGCCGGCGCCTGTCTTGCGCCGCGGCCATCATCTTGACCAGGGGTCTGCGCATGTGCAGACCTACAGACTGTTAAAACCTTGTTCCTCTCCTCATTGGATGATTAATTACTTCTCACTATTTAAGACACCTGTGGTCCTTCTACCTTTGCCTGTTCTTGGTCCTCATTCTGCTGAGGTACCAAGGAGTTCCCTGTTCCTGTTTATGGTACCTGTTTGCTGTGGACGCTACCTGCACTTCGACAAGTCTTCACTCCACTTCAGTGGTAATACCTGCCAGCCGCAGACCGCTCCACGCTACCTTGTATTCTATCTGCACCTGGACAAGTCTCCATTTCACATCAATGGTAATACCTGCCAGCCGCAGACCGCTCCACGCTACCTTGTATTCTATCTGCTCCTGGACAAGTCTCCATTCCACATCATGGTAATACCTGCCAGGCGCAGACCGCTCCACGCTACCTTGTATTCTATCTGCTCCTGGACAAGTCTCCATTCCACATCATGGTAATACCTGCCAGGCGCAGACCGCTCCACGCTACCTTGTATTCTATCTGCTCCTGGACAAGTCTTCACTCCACGTCAGTGGTAATACCTGCCAGCCGCAGACCGCTCCATGCTACCTCGTATCTCATCTGCACCTGGACAAGTCTCCATTCCACATCAGTTGTAATACCTGCCAGCCACAGACCGCTCCATGCTACCTCGTATCTTACCTGCTCCTGGACAAGTCTTCACTCCACGTCAGTGGTAATACCTGCCAGCCGCAGACCGCTTCACGCTACTTCGTATCTTACCTGCACCTGGACAAGTCTTCACTCCACGCTGGTGGTAATACCTGCCAGCCGCAGACCGCTCCATGTTACTTTGTGTCTTACCTGCACCTGGACAAGTCTTTACTCTACGCCAGTGGTAACATCAATCAGCCGCAGCCTACTCTAAAGCTACATTGTATGTTACCTATTATCGGGACTACGTTTTACTGTGCACCTGTAGTGATATCTGCGAGTCGCTGACTCTTCCACTACACTGTGTTATTGGCTGTCCGTATAGACTTCCCTTCAGTTGTCAAGTATCTGCCTGTTTTTAGTTACCTGCGTGCTAGACACCTTGGAACTCTCTCTTCCCATTATTATTGGCCATCATACTTGCCGGGTCATTATTGTTTCTACTACTCAGAGACTATATATATCTTCTGGCATTCCCTCTTCTATTCAGCTTGAGCAGATCCGTGTACTCATTGTGTATAACTGTATCCGCATATTCACCATACTCCCCAGAGGGCCGCGACCTGCACAGTGGAAGCCGCTAAAGCCCATACTTCCTTGCGGGAGTTCCTGGAGAAGACCAGCCACTGTGTTAGACTCTGCGCCTCTGGTGGGTAAAGTTACATCTGGTGAATTCTGGGTCAAAACTCCTAGTGCCCGTGACACTCTCCTAGCGCAGAAATTTCCGGATCTTCCCCCTACTGACTTTCGATTTGATCGTGTCCACTGGGCTCTTCGGACAAAATCTCAACCATCTCTCCCTCCTCAGACATCATAGTGTGCCTTTAGTACTATTCTTTGAAAGAGAAGATCCTACAGGCTGTGCTTGACATGCGAACCATCTCTTACTCTGGGATAAACCATCTCGTCTTTATAGATCTCTCTCCCATCACTCTGAAGAAGCAGTGTGACCTCAGTGAAATTATCCAATGTCTACGGTATCAGATATCGCTGGGGTATTCCATTTAAGCACATCTTTGTTTACAATAACTGCCCTTATTCAATTAAAACATCTACACAAGGTCGAGAACTGTTCCAATCTCTGGTGCCCACCAATCTTTCAGGAATGTCTTCCTAACCATCTTCTTTATCTAGGAAACGTCCACCGAAGGCAGAATGGTCCCTTTCTTAAGTGTTATTGTTATGACCTTTCTAATGTATGGTGTTATTTGACCGTTCCCATTTTTTTCTCTCACTTTACTGTTTTGTATATATTTTATACTGCCAGGTTTTTTATAGTATTCTTTTACATCTGCACTGTTCATAACACTCTCTGGCCTATTTGCCTGCTCCTTCCGAGTGTCCACGGGTACAGAGATCTGCCTGCTCCGTTTTCATGTTGACACCATGTGATTATCTTATGTTTCATGTTGTTATAAGTGTGCTTTACATCTTGTGTTGCAGTCTTTGTTCTCCTTTGGCCCTCCACTACCTTCAAACCCTCATGAACCGTACAGTCTCTTTTCTACATTATGTGCATTTTATTGGGATGTCGCTGTCTCACGGGATGCCTGGGAGTCGAGACATTTTGGCAATGTTTTTTCCTTGCTTTTTCCCGTTAAGCGTCCCTGGACACAGTGCTGCTCCAGCCTACTTTATCTTCTCCTGTTATGTAATTATTTCATTCATACAATTGTTTTACTCTACTAAGGTTGTCCTCTTCTTCCCCTTTACTCTCTAGCCACTGCTCCACTGCCCCGCTCCCACGGATTTTTCCCGGTCACTTGACTTGTCCTCACCCTTTGGTTGCCCAAACCTCCCCTTCCTCATTTCTGGTACTTGTGTTATACCTGTCACCTCAAGCCTGGACTAGTTTCCCTTTTGAGAGACTAGTCTCCCCCTCTTTCCTGTCTTTCTAAGTCTACTTTTAAGTCACTGTCCTCTCTGCCCAACCCATGTACTCAGATCCCCCATGACTCTTAGGATTCTTTCCCTTAACGCCAATGGCTTGAACTCCCCTACTAAATGGCTCTCCAACATTTTAAATGCCTCCAGGCTGACACTTTAAGATGCCCTATTCACAACTGACCTGTAAGATATATCACCACACTTACTATGCATCCACTGATATCAAACAAAGGGACACAGCTATCCTTATCCATCGCAACATATCCTTCACTCTAGAATTTCTTTTCGCTGACCCTTTGGCCAGATAACTTATTCTCGTGGCATCTCACCAAGCTTATTGTTGCTTCTCTTTATGCTCCCAATGTAGGACAGAGTACCTTTTTTGCTGGTTAGTTTGACCAGTTAGCCACCCTCGCCCAGGGCCATATCATTATTGGTGGCGACTTCAATACCACTTTGGACTCCAGTGTTGACCACTTCTCCATGTCCTCTTCCCCTTCTTATTTCCACCAAGAGTCTAGACATCCTACTTCACTGCTGAATTCTCATGATCTTCATGACGTTTGACGACTCTCTCATCCGACAGGTAGGCAGTTTACCCATTTCTCTGCCCCCAAAAGTTGCACACTTGCATTGACCGCATCTTCGTTGACCGACTCACTACGCAAACCCTCATTGACTCTAACAATTCCCCAGTCACATGGTCAGACCATGCTGCGGTCTTCCTCAAGATCACCCTTCCTCCTACCCCGCTCCTCACATCCAAAATGGCATCTAGATGATGCCCTCCTATTGAAACCTGACCAGGTATTCTATATTTTTAATTCAATTACGGAATTTGTCTCCCTAAACTTCACCCCAGACCTCTTCCTCGCTCTCCCCTGGGACGGACAAAAGGCCACCGCGCACGTCATGCTCATTGGCTTATCAGCTGATACACACAAGGCCGAACTTGCATGTATGGCCAAATTGGAGAGACAGCTTACGTCGCTTACTGCCCTGCATTAGTGGTTCCCAAAATGCAAAACCCGGCTTAAACTAATCTCTCTGCGCGATCAAATGCATCTCTGCAACTGTGCCTGTATTTTTAAAAGTAAATAATAGGACTTTGTTACTTGCTTAACCTATGTTTAGTTGCTGCTCATTGAACCAATTTTATGACTCTGGCCTGGCTCTCATATAGCTTGTGTAAGCCCAATAGTTCCCCCCTCCCTTCCCTGATCAGCAAACCTCAAACACATCACCTGTCTCCCCTCTCTTCCAAAGTTCTTTAAATGTGCCCTTTGGAATGCAAGCTCTGTTTGTAACAAGTTTACCTCCAAAGATGACCTCTTCCTCTCAAACAACCTCAACCTTATGGCAATAACAGAAACATGGCTCACACAATCATACACTGCCTCACCTGCAGCCCTTTCACATGGTGGTCTCCATTTCACCCACAGCCCAAAACCTGGAGGCAGACAAGGAGGTGGGGTTGGACTACTTCTCTCCCCACAGTGCACGTTCACAGTTCTACCAAATGTGCCATCACTCATGTTCACATCTTTTGAAGTACATACTGTTACGATTTTTAACCCATTCTCTATGCGTGTTGCTGTCATCTATCTCCCCCCTGGACCTCACCAACAATTTCTTGAACACTTCTCTGCATGGCTCCCTCACTTCTTATCTTCTGACATTCCTACCATCATCATGGGTGATTTCAACATCCCTATTGCTAATCTACGTTCCAATGCTGCTTCAAAACTGCTCTCTCTAACGTCCTCACTTGACCTCTCCCAGTGGATCCGCTACTCATCAGAATGGCCACTGTCTTGATCTTGTTTTCTCTAGACTATGCTCAGTTTCTAATTTCCTTAACACTCCTTTCCCCCTATCGGATCATCACGTTATTAGTTACTCGCTCACTCCCAGTTCTTTAAACTCCCTGCTGTCAAACTCTTCCAAGCCTCCTCATACCCGCAGCAATATTAACTCTATTGATTTTCAACAGTTTTCTATCTCTCTCTAACACCTTATCCAATTTCTACATTCTCCTCCCTTGATATGGTAGTTCCTCATTTTCACCAAACCTTAGCAACTGCCCTTGATCAGGTGGCTCCAGCGACTTTTCATACTCCGCGTAGACTTTGTTGTCAACCGTGGCACACTAATGTAACACGAAATCTACAAAAACTGTCTCCTAAAGCTGAACGTCACTGACGTAAATCTTGTGCCTCTAATGATTTCAACGCATATACTGCTATCTACCACTCCTATCGAAGTGCTCTGGACACTGCTAAACAAGCATACTTCCAATCTCTCATCTATGCTCAGGCTTCTAACCCCAAACGCCTTTTTAACACATTTAATTCTCTTCTCAATCCTACCACCCCAAACCCTCTGACTACCATCAGTGCCCAGGATGATCTTGCTTCCTATTTCAAGGACAAGATTGATAGAATCAGACTTGAAATGGTATCATCTCCCTCGACTAGCGATCAGCTCAATTCCTTCCCAGCATCCTCTGACACCCTCTTTTCATTTGATCCCATAAATGAAGAGGAAGTTTCTACTCTCTTCTTATATTCCTACTCTACCTCCTGTCCTCTTGAACCCATACCCTCACAATTTGGTAGGTCCCTGTCTCATATGTTCATTCCACCTCTAACTAAAATCTGTAATCTCTCTCTCTCTACTGGTATCTTTCCATCATTATTCAAGCACACAGTGATTACTCCTATTTTAAAAAAAAACTAAATTCTGACCCAAACTCTTTCTCAAATTACCGTCCCATCTCTCAGCTCCCGTGCCCCTCCAAACTTCTCGAGCGAATTGCCTACAGTCGCCTCACACATTTCCTTTCTGCAAACAACCTATTGGATCCTCTTCAATCAGGCTTTCGCTCTCAACACTCCACAGAGACTTCGCTGACCAAGGTTGAGATCTGATCACAGATAAAAATAAAGGTGATTACTCTCTTCTAATTCTCCTGGATCTTCCTGCTGCATTCAACACTATTGACCATTCTCTCCTCATACAGACGCTACAATCCCTAGGTCTTCAAGATACTGTGAAATCACGGTTCTCAACCTACCTATCTAATCACTGTTTCAGTGTTAATTTCTCTGGAAGAACCTCCACTCCCCTTCCTTTATCAGTTGGAGTACCACAAGGCTCAGTCCTAGGTCCTCTGCTATTCTCTATCTACACCACTTCTCTAGGATAACTAATAAGCTCCTTTGGATTTCAGTATCATCTCTATGCAGATGACACAAATTTATCTATCCTTGTCACAACTACGTTCTGGTAGTACGAGGTACACAAGGATATCCAGAAGAATGGTGAGGCAAGCCGGGTCGATAACGTTCAGGTAGCGCAGTACAAAGGAGACTCCAAATAGGGGTGGTCAAACGGTCCGGGTCAAATGGTCACAGGCAGCACAAGGATAGTCAGGAACAAATGCAGAAGACTGGTATACACACTAAAATGCTGGAGGCAGGAAGACCTGATACTCTGGCAGTGGTAGGAGGGCCAGAAGATGTTTAAATACTGGAGTGCCCCAATAGGAGTTCATGCTGCAGCGCTGTCATCCTCAGCGCCGGGGGAATCTGCTCATAGCGTCCCGTTGCCTACTAACGGGATGCACTGCTGTTTGAGGGCGGCCGAGTGGCTGGAGGTGATGCGCAACCAGAAGCGCCGGGCGGAAGAACAGGTGGCCATCCCGGAGAGATCGCGGGGCGGCGCCTGACAATCCTCTCCTGATCTCTCATCATCTGTGTTGTCTCGCGTTACTGACTGTCTTTCTGCCATTTCATCTTGGATGTCCTCTCGCCAACTCAAACTTAATCTTTCAAAAACAGAATTAATAATATTCCCACCCATCAATAGAATCTTACTGCCTGACATTTCTATTTCTGTTGACAACATGGCCATAAATTCCACCCCGCAAGCTCGCTGCCTAGGTGTAATCCTTGACTCACAACTATCCTTTGTTCCCTACATAAACTCAATATTTACATCATGCTGCGTACATCCAAAAAACAATTCCAGAATACATACATATCTGACACAAGACACTGCAAAAACTTTAGTTCATGTACTAATCATCTCCCGCATCGACTATTGCAATTCCCTACCATCTGTTTTGCACACAGTGGCTAGATTGATTTGAAAATCATTTTACATCTGCTGAGTCACTCTGTCAGGCTCTTCATTGGTTGCCTGTTTTTCAAGGAATCCAATATAAAATTCTCTACTAACATACAAGGCCATCAACAAAATTGCACCAACATACATCTCCTCACTTGTCTCAAAATATCTCCCAACTTGACACCTCTGTTCTGCACAAGATCCGCATATCTCTTCTCTCATCACTTCATCCCTTTCTCGGTTACAGGACTTTTTTTGGATTGCACCCACTTTATGGAATTCACTCCCTCGCACCACAAGACTTTCCTCTAGTCTTCAAACTTTCAAGCGTTCTCTGAAAACCCACCTCTTCAGACAAGCTTATAGTATTCCTCCACCACCTTCTTAATCTCTCTAGGTTACCCTATTGCCACCCTCTACAGCTAACACAAGACAACAACCCTCTGACCAACATAGTTGTGTTACTGAGCATACAGCCCTAAATACTTTGTAACCTTTGCATTCTAGCTGGACAAATATTTAATATGATGTAGCACTTACCCTTGTGTATCAAACCATTGTCCCATAGATTGTAAGCTTGTGAGCAGGGCCTTCTTACCTCTACTTACGTATTGTTTTATTACTGTTTATTCCCAATTGTAAAGCGCTACGGAATCTGCTGGCGCTATATAAATAAATGATGATAACGATGATCAGCATTTCTTTAAAAAGATCACTAATACTCTCCAGTGGCTCCATCAAAAATTCTATGACTGAGCAGATAGGCTCTTGGCTCAAAAATTGAGGGATAAGTGTACTCGCAATCCTATATTCTTCATAAAGACTCCCTCCGGCGACCTTACATACAACCCTAAACGTATAGCCGATGCCTTTAAAGATTTATACTCTGCTTTTTATAATCTCGCACCTTGTATCATCAACCTTGAAGTTCTACAATCTAAGAATATTTTGTCTTCTCTCCCCCCTACCTAAAGTCACCTTGACACAACCTGATTTTCTGTATAAATTCATTACCTCGGAAGAAATAAGTCAGACTATTAAAGAACTGAGAAATGCCTCGTCTCCCAGCCCCTATGGCTTTACGGCAATCTATTACAAAACATTTGCGTAATCCCTCATGCTCATGCTTCTGGAGCTTTTCAATTCCATACTATAAGGTTCCAAATTCGGTGTGGCCACCACTCAAACAGTTATTGCAGTGATTCCCAAGCCAGGCCGGGACCCCCAGTCTTATAGTAATTATACTCCCATCTCTTCTAAATGTGGACCTTAAATTGTTTGCAAAACTCCATGCCAATTGCCTAAATAGTGTTATCACCTCACTGGTCCATCCGCACCAGGTTGGTTTTGTTCCCAACTGACAAGCCTCAGATAACACGCGACGCACCATTGACTTGACCTACATCTCTGTCCTTTACAATCTAAAATTACACCTATTAAACCACTTGCTCGCAAAATAAGGCTCAATCCTGACATATAGGGAATCCGTCAGAATATAAGCTTTCCCTGCATGCGGATGACCTCCCTCCTGTACCTCACAACCCCCTCATATCCCTCCCTAACTCTCCAGCTACAAAATTAACTCTTCCAAATCTGAAATCTTTGATCTCAATTCCCCCCCCCCCCACCACCCCCCACCTTCCTTGCACAGCTGCAATATTTCTAGCCCAGCTTTAAGGGGTTAAACTAACCCGCTGCTGCGACCAACTGCATACTGCGATCTTCCCGCCTTTCCTGGCAGCTATCAAAGCTAACCTTCTTAAATGGGATAAACTCATGGGGCCTGATTCATTAAGGAACTTAAATTAAGAAGTTTCTTATTTAAGTTTCCTGGACAAAACCATGTTACAATGCAAGGGGTGAAAATTAGTTTTCTGTTTTGCACATAAGTTAAATACTGACTGTTTTTTCATTGTTTCATTCATTGAAGCTGCCCTATCCAGCATTCAATTCCCTGCCATGCTCCTGTGACTCAAACCTTAACACAGAACCACCTCCTCGCAAATCCCCTACCCCAGGCTTTCTCACTTAAAGGCTGGTCCCCCATTGTAATGTTTTATTGTCAAGATTCCCAATATAAGAGCACAGAGAGTGTAGTGAATGAAGTGGTTTTTAGTAAACACCGGTTACACGGGTTTCAGGATGCAGTACGGTAGGGTATGGCAGAAATAGCAAGAGAACTCAGTAAACAACAGATGCAGAATGCGATAGTAGTGGAGATGACACACAAGGTGCGACAGTCTGCGAGCAAGACACTGAAGGTAACAGATACAGGATGTGATGGACTGCAGGACTTTACCACAAAGTAGTGATGACACACAAGGTGCGACGGTCTGTGGAGTAAGGCACTGAAGGTAATGGATACAGGATGTGATGGACTGCAGGACTTTACCACGAATTAGTGGAGATGACACACAAGGTACGACAGTCTGTGGAGTAAGGCACTGAAGGTAACAGATACAGGATGTGATGGTCTGCAGGACTTTACCACAAAGTAGTGGCGACTGCTAGTAGCAATCTGCAACAGGTTAGTTCTCTAACACTGGAGAGCTGAAAGTAGGTATTGGTGGTAATACTCTGCAGCAGGATAAAGCTGAAACACTGGAGAGCTGCAAGCAGGTTCAGAGTCACAGACAAGCTGAGTCAGGGGTCACAGGAAGAGGTGCAAAAACAGAGGGGCGAGTAGAGGTCAATACCAGGAGATCAATCAGGATATTGGGCAGCACAGTGGCCTAGTGGTTAGCACTTCTGCCTCACAGCACTGGGGTCATGAGTTCAATTCCCGACCTTGACTTTATCTGTGTGGAATTTGTATGTTCTCCCTGTGTTTGCGTGGGTTTTCTCCGGGTGCTCCGGTTTCCTCTGACACTCCAAAAACATACTGGTAGGTTAATTGGCAGCTATCAAAAATTGACCCTAGTCTCTGTCTGTCTGTCTGTCTGACTCCCTCTCTCTCTGTCTGTGTGTGAGTGTGTGTCTATATTAGGGAATTTAGAATGTAAGCTCCAATGGGGCAGGGACTGATGTGAATGAGTTCTCTGTACAGTGCTGCAGAAATAGTGGCGCTATATAAATAAATAAATGATGATGATGATAGGACACAGGAACAGCAACCCAATTAAAGGCAACAGATGATCTGGCATAGCATGCTGGCACAAGCAGGTTTTTATAGGCCAGAAACAAGTGTTAAGCATCCTGGAGTAACGAGCCAGCTCTGGCAGTTAAGAAAGCAGACTAAGGACCACAGTGGTCCCTTTGGTGGAACAGTGGTACTACAGACAGGATACATCTATATATACAAAGGTTTAACATAGTTTCTTGCAGACAGGAGCTGCAGGATGCATATCATGATACTTATGACCTAGCACCTAATGATTGGTGTGTGACCCTCTTGTGGAACAATCCTTCCTTTCCCATCACAACATCAAATTCTTCAATGACCTTGCCCCCTTCCAATGTTTCCCCAGGTTTGCTGATATACAGACACAATTTTGCATCCCGTTGCCCTGTTTCTTTCAATATCTTCAACTTCACCACTTATATGACACTGTTCATTGTTCAGGGTCGATGTCCACCCTTTCTTCTACTATCAACCACATTTGGCAGGTTTACCACATGGAATCCAATAGGAGCATATAACCAGGGCCGGATTAACCCAAGGTCTAACTGGGCTACATCCCAGGGGCCTCGGGCTTCTGGGGGGCCTTTGAAACTGCTGAGCCTGTCACTGTGAGAGTCACGAGATCTCCTCAGTAAGGAGATTACTGCGCACCGTGGAAGGACTACTGCAGGGGGTGAGTGATGGAAGAACAGAGAAGAAAAGTCGGAGGTAAGCGCTAGGGGGGGGCCTCCAATAGCCCGGGGGCCTCCATTCCCTTAATCCGGCCCTGCATTCAACATCATACCCCTGTCCAGTTATCTGCATTTGGAGTCCCTGAACGGAGTATCATGGGTCCCCTCCACCTTTGGCATTCTCACCCTTCCAGTTCCTCCTTATAGTCTGTATCCTTCTTATTTCAACCACCTACACAACTAAACTCTTTAGCGGACAGTGATTTCTCCCCCTCTCTTCTCTTTCCCGTGCTGCTCTTTCTTTTCTCTCTATCCCCTCACACTCCCCATTGCTATTTTGCCTACGTATAACACTGTGTATGTTTTGTTCTTTGTTTTTCAGTTGGCATATTTACCATGTTTGCTTGGCTCTCTTGTTTTTTTCACTTGCATTTGCCTTTGTACAAGCCAATAAAAATGTTTATTAAAAATAAAAATGAACCACGAGACAGGATTTTTCTCTCGTATTATTGGAAGAAAGGATATCATCTGCAGGCACTATCTTTAACTGATACCAGCATTGTGTCAACTACAGGGTGAGCTATATTGAAGTGTACACTATAATACTTCAGTAAAGAAATTCATGCAAATTTGGACATAAGTCTGTTTAGCTAGCATAAAATATGCAATTTCATATAGCGCATGCGTACCAAAAAACCAGACACTTACTTGCGTATAGAGAGTGGGTATCATCTCACATTTGTGACTCCTTTCCACTCAAGAGGCGAATGGGGAGGCAAGGGCAAGCAAAGGTAGGCCAAATACAATAAGGGCGTGTTTATGTAATACCGACTGAGGTATACCAGATAGGCCCGTCAGGAGGCATATCAAGTGCGGGTGCCTTAGAGCTGCTGCATCACACACTAATGATGGTGACGTTCGCCACCTATATCTATTCGCTTCTGATTGGATGACTGCGTATTGACCTCTCCAGCTGATAGTACTACCTTTATTACTGAATTCTATATTAGAGGATTTATTGGCCGTTTGTCATTTTGCTGTTTTTCTATAAGCAAAGACAGCTATACTACACAGGTAATTATGTTTATTTGTTTCACATGCAAACCTAATAGCAAATGACTTTCGCTATAAAAATAATGTAAATAAACTTAGCTGATGCTTATTACAAGTTTATTACAATGTTAATGTTTCTCTACTCTGTTTCCATTGTGTATGTGAATTGTACAGTGATGCACTACTTTGTCTTTTAATTTTAACTTTTTATCCCCTCAGATTTTGTTTGGTTAAAAAATGTTTTCATCTTTTAAACCTTAGTCTAGCATACAAAAAAAAAATAAGCTATCATTTTGTTTATTTGAAAAAATGTTCTAAGTAATATATTTAAATATTTGAAATTGTTAATCACCCGTTTTTATTAGTAATATATTTATTAACATATAGATACTTATTGATGCTGGCTGTCATGCTGACTCATAAGCAACAATAACAACATCGAAGGCAAAGGGATGCATGACATTGAGGGGAGTCGTCAGTTCAGACTCCCACCGCTTACCATCCTAGATATTTTGAAGATTGTGCAGAGTGACCATGTGCCTATAATCGGCATCTGTGTGGCAATAACACTACTAACAAAATTTTGGGCTGTGTAACATTTTTGAAAATCTTGGTCTTTCCAGACCACAGTTCATGTGGTGGCAGGAATCTCATAGACTGCTTTTACTCATAATAAAGGGGGTACTACGGACAGTGCTGTCATGCACCACGCAGTTTACTAATTCTCCATCAGATGAGGAATCCGTTTTTCAGGTAAAGCAGCAATTTTCCAACATTGCTCATGATCTGCATGTCATAGGGCCAGTAAATTGTTCACATGTAGCCCTGGTACCACCAGGAATAAATTAATCCATGGTTTCAGAACAGGAAATATTTTTATTCTATCAATGTCCCGGCTATATATAATGCATCTCTCCTTATCTGCAGCTTGGTTGCCAAATATTTAGGGATTAGCCATGACTCCATTAATATGAACAAATGAAACAAAAATCAGGCACTAGCATAATAATTTTAAAACACAATATCAAATAGTTGTTGAATCTTAACAACTGCTTATGAAAGCCAGATTTAAAATTAGATCAGACTAATGCTCCTGAAAAGGAAATAAATGTGCCTTCACCAATATAAAGTAAAAGAAAAAATAAATCAAATGAGTGCAACATTTTAAGTAATTTTCAAATTCTCAATTAAAAAAACCTACTATAATACCAATATTACACCACACATGCTTAAAATCTCAAAAAACATTTATTTATAAAAGAAGATCTGCTGATAACCAAGATCTTCAATTACTGGCAAAAATCTGGTTAACATAATTGTGTTCAATAGATTTAATTAATGCAGATCTCAAAACATCCTTATATGTCCTTTATCATGACGTAATCCCCCAATAGGTAAGGTGAACACGAGTAGCTATTAGATCAGTGCATGGTTTTCACAATGCTGCTTAAATATTTAAAATGCTTTTCATTTGAACATGAAATAATGTATGTTTTTTTGCTTATTCCTAAAGCCACATATTTTAGAAACTTTAAAGTGTGTGGATTAAGATTGTCTTGAAACACACTTCAGTTATTCTTTGTTACCATGATTATACAATGGACAGACTTGACTGAATTAGCTATTTGACTGGATACACTTAACAAAGAGTTACAATGTTACATCATGGAATGACACTTCACGGTTGCATGAAACATTAAGACATTTGACATATTGTATCTGCAGCATTACATGATTGAGCCTGTGATACATTTTGGTACAATAACAGTTATTGTGATACATATTAATACGTTTTCCAATGCTATTTCAGCCAGTATAGTACTGTTGAGACACATTGCATATAATCTGAAAGTTCTAACCTAATTAGTTCTTAGATTACTTGTTGACTTAAATAATTATCTTGGGCTGCAAGCTAGCTATAGTAACAGTCACTCAGACATTGTTCTGATTACTAACAGACCAGATCTATGCCACACCTCATAACAATGGACATTTGAGACAAATGGTAATTACCTTAGTTAACTCAAGTACTTTCGCTAGCACAACTTTCCATCCTGTCCTGAAGTCTTTATATTTCTAATACACACAATAGCAAGGACAAAATGTACCTAATAACAAGAAATAACAATACACATAATACACCAATGCTCCAGTGTGTATACTTAGAGCAAGGATTAAAAAGTACAATATAATGTGAGAAATGCATGATGAATAAAATGTCCTCCATCCAGTCAAATGTTTCTCAAATTGGGTGAACATTTTTAAGGAATCTCCAAAGACACAAAGTATAAGTCTATTGATATATGGTGTTGGGTCCCTTATTCAGTATTTATGCTATAAGATTACCATACCATATTGCACTTTTTTTCCTTTTTTGTCTTTCCATGCCAATTGGTTATCATCCGCATAGAGATGATACTGAAATCCAAAAGAGCATATTAGTTTTCCAAGAGAAGTGGTACAGATAGAGAGGAGCAGATGACATAGGACTGACTTGTGGAACTCCAACTGATAAAATAAAGTGGAGAGCAGGTGGTTCAGAGAAGTAAACACCGATAGAGGGATTAGATCGGTAGGATGAGAACCAGGATAGGGCAGTATTCTGAATAGTTTACAGTGTCAAATGCAGCAGAGAGATCCAGGAGAGTTAGAATCAAGTTATGGAGTTTAGATTTAACAGTGCTGTCTCATTGGAGTGTTGGGAATGAAAACCTGACTAAAGAGACTCCAATAGGCTATGTCAGGGAATAAAAGCAAGTGAGGTAAGTGTAGGCAATTCTTTCAAGAAGCTTGGGGGGGGGGGGCGGGCATAGATGTTGATAGATGGGATGGTAGTTTGAGTGAGAGTTTGGGTCAGAATTTTGTTTTCTCAGCATAGGGCTAATCATTGTGAGCTTGACTAATGACGGGAAAATAGAGAAATATTGCAGATATTAGATAAGGTTTGGGTGAGCATAGGAGACTGTGATTGACTGATTTGTGAGGTTTGGGATCAAAATAACAGGTAGTAGAGTAGGAAGATAAGGATAGTGTAGATATGACATCTTAATGTGTGGGGTCAGAGGAAGAGAAGGTGCAGGTGGTTCAGGGAATGAATTGATCAGGTTATTTGTCGAGGTAGAGGATACCATTTCAAGATGGATCTTGTCAATCTTGCTATTAAAGCAGAAAGAAAGATCTTGGGCTCTGATAGTAGTCGGAGGGTTTGGGGTGGGAGGGTTGAAAATATATTTAAATGTATTAACAAGGCATTTTGATAGGAGTGGTAGATAGCAGTATATTTGAGGAAGTTATTAGAAGTACCAGATTTACACCAATGACATTCTACTTTGCGAGATGTTGTTTCTTCTAGATTTTTGTTTGGTGAGAAAATGGCAAAGACTTCCATTTATTACATGAATATAGTGCCTAGTATAGTATTAGTAGGCATGGCTGTGGGCATTTTTGGTGTATTTTTGAGCCCGTTGTTGACAGTTTTTCCTAGTAGGTTATTGCTGTGGTGGTGTAGGCATGTACATTAATTATTTCCATATTTTATTATATAAATATTGGCTTAGCACACATCAGAATTTAAATGTTTACAAGGACAGCCCTGATGCCACCATGCAACCAATCAGTGTTGCCAATATTGAAAAACTTTATTCGGTTGCAAGCATGGACAAGTTCCTCGTCAGTGAGATACTTGTCCGTAAAAACAGGGCATACCAGGACGCAAAATGGCAATTACAGTGGGAGGTCAGCACAAGACACTTCATCATCTGATTACAACAGCAGTGGAGCTACTTGCGGAGATGGCAGTCCAAGTTCCTTGCTAGCCTCCACAGAAAGCAGGCATAAGTTAGTAGCTAATTTTATGTAACATATTTTTTATCTTTAAGATCTAACAAATAGGCCCAAATCATAGATGACTGTTTAATGTTGATTTTAAAATGTGTGCTTCTCACCACCCGAAAAATCAAAATGAAAGTGTCATGTATTTTTGTATTTTTTTATTTACTGTATAAGTTTAAATTCATATAATTTGAAAAAAATAGTAATTTTGGTTATTTATTTAGAAAATATTATTCTGCCCACTGTCAAAGTTTGAGTAAATTTTTTTATCTAATAAGTTATATAAAGGCAAAACAACGCTTTAAATTTTCACTGCAAACTCACCGAATAGCAGCGAGTTGAAAAAATCAGCACTTAATACATTTACCCATAGGTCTTCGGTATGTGAGGTTGGTGGAGATATGCATATAAGATATAAAGAAGGGAAACTAGGACTTAAACAACAAAAATACACCAAAATATAAAGAAAATTCATGCATCTTTCTTAATACATCTTATAAAAATGAGAAGAATTACTGTTAGAACTAGCATAGAAAAAGGAAATAAGCAGATCTTAACATAACATATTAATTGTAACATTGAGTATTGCCTGTGTCAGTCTAAGGATCATTACATGTGAGGTACCAAGGTGTGTTGTACATATATGCAGTAAGCAGATATTGGAAACTATATTAACAGAATGAATTAATTAAGTCAAGAACATATTGTTGCTATGTCCCTATAGGACAAGTGTTGTCTGTAGTACGATGCTAAGTTCCATTTGCATGGGTTATCAGGGATCCAGACGACAGAAGCCTATGCTTGGGAGGGATGTATATAGTGATCAATGATTGATACATTATAATAATAAATGTAATATGTCTTAATTTTAATATCAAAAGGTATAAGTTGTTGCACATTGCCTTTCAGTGAGACATATGGGTGTTGCTACTTTCAGCAAAGTAAGCTTGACCAAGCTGAATGGACAGAAATTCCCATGAATAGCTGACCACATCCAAGCGGACAGATGGTCTATTATGATGTACATTTACAAGTAAGTCTCCTTATCAGATTTGGAGACACATACTATGTAATATCTATTGAAAACTTATGTGGTGAAAAAAAAGGTTTATATTATTTTAAGAATATTGCTATTTCTATTTATATGCTAAATCTGTTTTTTATTATTAAGTTATGTGTCATGTGTTTTGCATATTGCACCCTTAAGGTGGCTGATTTGGCATTCTATATAAGGTTAAGTTATATTGACTTCAAAATAAAAAACCCACCTCTGCTGGGGATTACTTGAGAAACTACTATGCCTGGCACATCCTCTTTCGACTTTCTTCCTCCCCTTCCGCCGCCCATTTTGTCTTTCCCTTTCACTTTACAGCTTTTAAATCATCAACATATATGTGTAGTATATGTGTAAATGTCCTCAGGTGCTGTTACCATCTCTGTTTGGCTTCTGGACCCTGTGCACCCAACTGTCAGGATCCTCCTGGACCTCATCGTGTCAGAGCTGCAGAAACTGCCAACTGCATTAAGTACAGCCAGGGGACAGTAAAGTATCCTTCACCTTTTCCGTTGCCCCACACAATTTGGAACAGTTGTTCCTTTCTACTCCCTAATTACCTACCCTAGCTAATACACATTCATTCACATCTCTCCATCATGCACCTATTCACATTACAGTCTCTTCTATCTACAGTCCCTATACTTCTCTCCAAACTCCTCTTCTTTCTCCATCATCCTATTCCTCCCTCCCTGATTAAAATTTCTCCTTCACTACTTCCCTCGTCATTCGTCTGTACACATGAACTGTTTTGTGTCATGCACTCACCACACTCACCAGCCTACATAATTAGAAATAAACCTCACAAATGCTCCTAACATGTCCTTTTTATCACCCTGCTCCTTCTCATGGCTGCTGGTGACATCTCACCTAACTCTGGATCCCATACAATCCCCATTATCTGTTCATGCTCCTCACTCCACCCCAAACCTTCCCATCCATCACGTACTTCCAATTTCGCCAACCTTATTTAAATATATACACTACCCTCTCTTTTCATCTCCTGTGGACTATGGAACATCAGATCTGTTTGTAACATACTTACATCCGTCCATAACCTATTAATTTCTAAATCCCTCAACCTCCTTGCCATTACAGAAACTTGGCTCACATCCTCTGACACTAAATCCCCTGCAGCTCTCTTCTATTGATAATCCCACTGTCTATTTTGCCACTAAAGTTCTCTCACTTACTTCCTCCTTTGGTCTCTCCCAATGGACCTAGTCTCCCACCCACTGTGATAGATTGACCTTGTCTCCTCCTGCTATTGCTCCATCTCTAGTTTCTCCAATTTAGCCTTCCCGCTCTCCAACCTCATCTTCCTTCCCTTAAGCCTCACCTTAGCTCATGCCTTCCCCTCTGCACCCAAATTCAAAAACATACACATCGAAACCTAAGTACTCTTAATTCAATCCACTTCTCATTGTCACTAAAACAACTGTTTTCTCCAATGACTGCATGGTCCTGTCCTAATCAGGCTACCTCTTTCTACCATAAAACACTCACTTCAGCCCAAGACAATACAGCTCCAGCTACTACATATAGTGTCCAATTATCCAAACCACAACCATTGTACACCAAACAGACCCGCTACCTACAAAAGTGCTCCGACACTGCAGAGCGCCACTGTGGAAAATCTTGCTCCTATACCGATTTCCTCCATTATAAATTCATCCTTTCATCTTATAGCACTGCCCTTTCAATTGCCAAAGAAACATTCTTCAAATCTCTAATTTCCACCCAGTCTTCTAACCCACATCGCCACTTTGCCACCTTCAACTCATTTCTCTGCCCACCTGCACCTCCACCCCCTTCCTCCCTCACAGTTCATAATTTTACAACTTACTTCAATGGCAAAAATGACACCATCCGACAAAATATTTCCTCATGACAAATTCCACTAACTCTACCCACCTTTACCTACACTTCCCAATCAACCCTTAATTCATTCTCGCCAGCAACTGAAGGCAAAGTCTCTGCACTCATCTCATCATCTCACCCTACAACCTGTCCCCTCGAGCCAATTCATTCCCAACTTCTCCGCTCCCTCTCCTCCACGGCATGCCCATTTCTATGTCACCTCTTCTCTCCACACTGGCAAATTTTCATCCTTTTTTAAATATGTGCTCAACTCACCAATGCTAAAGAAACCATTTATCGATCCATCCTATCTCTCCAACTACCACCATATTTCTCTCCTCCCCTTTGCTCTAAACTACTTGAGCTATTAGTGTACAAACATCTGTCTCACTTTCTCTCCTCTTACTCTATTCTCGACTCTCTGCAATCAGGCTTCCGACCCCAACATTCCACTGAAACTGCTCTAACAAAAGTAATCAATAATCTACTTATTGCAAAGTCTAAGGGTAATTTCTCCATACTCATTCTTCTGGACCTCTCTGCTGCTTTTGACACTATTGATCACCCTCTACTCCTACACACCCTTCACTCCATTGTCCTTCGTGACAAAGTTCTTTTCTGGTTCACTTCCTACCTATTGAATGGCTCCTTTAGTGTTTCTACCTCTGGCACATCCTCCCTTCGACTCCCACTATCTGTTGGGATCCCACAAAGCTTTGTTGCTGGCCCTTTACTTTTTTCATTGTACACCTCTTCTCTTGGGGCACTAACTTGCTCATTCGGCATCTGACCACCTCTACGCTGATGACACCTGAATATATATTTCTTACCTTGACCTCTCTCCTTCTGTACTATCTCTTGTAACCACTTATCTTTCTACTGTCTCCATCTGGCTGTCAGAATGCTACCCAAAGCTCAATGTGTCTAAAGCAGAGCTTATTATCTTCCCTCTTGCCAGAGTCACCACCTGGCCTCAAATCTCTGTCACTGTCAATAATACTACAATTTCTTCAGTCTCCCGAACCTGCCGCCTTGGTGTCACACTTGACTATGCCCTCTACTCTATTCCTCACATCCAGACTCTCTCCCAGTCCTGTCAACTCCACCTTAAAAACATTGCCAGAATACGCCCTTTTCTTACTCAACATGCTATCAAAACTCTTATCCAATCTCTCATCATCTCCTGTCTTGACTATTGCAACCTACTGCTATCTGGAATTCCTGACACCCATATATCTACACTCCAATCCATCCTAAATGCTGCTACAAGACTGATCTTCCTCTCTTACTGCTCCACATCTGCTGCGCCACTTTGCAAATCCCTAAACTGGCTCTCTGTGTCCTCCAGAATCAAATTCAAATTACACACCCTTACCTACTGAAATTTCATAACAAAATACCCCCCCCCCCTCTTAAACCTACCTCTGACCTGCGCCTTGTCTTGTCTCTGGTAACTACCTCTCACTTCCGCCTACAAGACCTCTCCCGTGCTACTCCCCACTTACGGAATTCCCTACTGCGCTGAATCAGAATTTCTCACACCCTTCAAATCTTTAGACGCTCTTTGAAAACCCATCTCTTTTATAGAGGTGACCTTATCCACGATAACACTATTCACAATAATGCACCCTCACAACTTTCCCAATCTCTACTTTTAACCACATTTGCTTCTCTTGTTTCAGCTATGCTCTCTTCCACTTAGAATGTAATGAGCAGAGTTCTTCATACCCTTTGTTTTCATGTCTGCATTTATTTTGTCTACCTTCTATGTCCCTGTTTTATATATGTACTGTTTTCCTACTGTACGGCGCTGCGGGGCACTGTGGCGCCCTATAAATCTAAAATCTACAATAATAATAATAATATTAATAATCAAGTGGTTCTTTGCCGTGTGTGCATCTGTAGCCAGAGCTGGATTAAGGCTTTGGGGGGCCCGGTCACTTAAGAGAGGGGGGGTCTAAAATTAAGAGTATGGCGCAATCAGTCAGGGAAAGAAAGAGAGAGTGGAAGAAAGTTACTAACGAATCCGCTTTGAGTAACATGGTTCTAAATATGCTACACTACTTGGCACCCTGTTTCCATATATATATATATATATATATATATATATATATATAGTGGCAAAGGTAGTGGTTTGCCACAGACCTCTAGGAGAGGAATCAACCGCCAGTCTGCAGGTGAAGGCTGCAAACAAGATTACTCAAATGTATAGGGGAACACCTGGTTTCAGAGGAATACAGGTGTAGGACATGTGTAACTAGGAGGCCTATTTTGTCATACCTCCTGCATAGGGACAGGAGAGATCCCAAGGGTCTGCAGGGGTACAGGTTGTAGACAAGGTTAATTCCCACAGTCTGTTCCATAGCACACAAACACACAGGGGCACCATATGGGTTTTATGTATTTGTTGTCTGTGATTGGTTTGCATTTTTTGGGTGGAGGATAAAAGACTGTATTGTGCACTTTTGCATTGCAACCAACACCAGCAAGTGGCCAGTGATCAGAGATGAAAACTGGGACTAGCCAGAGTTAGGTTTCCTGGTATCATTCTGACAAAAGTTTGCTGTATTATTGTGAGGTGAGAAATAAAGCACTATTAATTTTAAGCAATAAGTGGTTTGTGACTGATGTCTGCTGTGTGTGCATTATCAAAAGGGTTACCGTGCTACAATATATAAATGGCACATTACTGGCAGATAGGACTCAGCAAACTTTCTTACCAGAAAAGAGAGCTAAGCATTTGAGTACTAAGAATGTAAAAGAAACTGTGAAATGTTTTTTGAAGATTTCTAGGGGGAATTCAATTGGGCCGCGTTTTTTTAGGAATTACGCAACCCGCACATTATTACTGTTTATGCCTTAATTTTAACATGGGTTTTTGCTCGCAGCTCACAGGGCTGCAAGCAAAAATCAGTGTTAAAATGACCATACTGACAGTAATGCTGCACACTATTACCGTATTAATGGGAGAATAACGCAGCCAATTTAATCGGGCCCATAGAATGGTAATCTCAGAATAAGTATTGCAGTGGTTCCATAATTATTAAATTCACATAGGTAAGCCTTTGCTGTCCAAAGCCAGCGAATCTTACAGATGGTCAGAATTATCTCTGGTGATAACCCTTTGATGTATCTGGCTTTTGGACCCTTTGATAAGCCAGATCTTAATGTATGCAAGATCTTCAAGAGGAATTCCTGTCTCAAAACCTTTTTTGTGTGTGTATTAATGGGGTTTTGAGCTTGATGAATAGGACCCATAATGTACTAATAGTTTACTATTCAGTTTCTCAGCAAAAATTATTAATTTGTGCATAACTGCCATCCTTAGGTTTAGCTATGTGGTGTTGGACATGGCTGTGCACAGGGTAAAAGTGGGTGGTGGGGGCATACGGTAGAAGAAGGTGGGAACATACACTATATGGACAAAAGTATTTGGACACACCTGTTAATTATTGAATTGAGGTGTTTCAATCAGACCCATTGCCAGAGGTGTATAAAATAAAGCACCTAGCCATGCAGTCTTTGCAAACATTTGTGATAAAATGGGGCGTTCTGAGGAGCGCAGTGACTATAAGCTTGGTACGGTGATAGGATGTCACCTTTGCAATAAGACAGTTTGTGAAATTTTATCCCTGCTGGATATTCCACGGTCAATTGTAGGGGATATTATTACAAAGTGGAAGCATTTAGGAACAACAGCAACTCACGAAGCGGAAGACCATGTAAAATCACAAAGAGGGGTCAACGACAGCTAAGGCGCATGGTGAGTAAAAGTCACCAACGCTCTGCTGATTCCATAGCTGAAGAGTTCCAAACTTCCACTGGCATTAATGTAAGCACAAAAACTGTTTGACGGGAGCTTAATTGAATGGGTTTCCATGGTCGAGCAGTTGCATGCAGCCTTACATCACCAAGACCAATGCCAAGCGTTGGATGAAGTGGTGTTAAGTACATCGAAACTGGACTGTGGAGCAGTAGAAGCGTATTCTGTGGAGTGATGAATCATGCTTCTCTGTTTGGCAGTCAGATGTGTGAGTCTGGGTTTGGCGGATGCCAGGAGAACGTTACCTGCCTGACTGCATTATGCCAACTGTGAAGTTTGGTGGAGGAGGGATTATTTCCAGTGAAGGGAAATCTTAAGGCTTCAGAATACCATGTCATTTTGGATAATGCTATGCTTCCAACTTTGTGGCAACAGATTGGGGAAAGCCCTTTTCTATCCCATCATGACTGTGCCCCAGTGCACAAAGCAAGGACAACAAAGACATGGTATGAGGAGTTCGGAAGAACTTGACTGGCCCACCCAGAGCCCTGACCTCAACCCTATTGAACACCTTTGGGATGAACTGGAACGGAGATTGTGAGCCAGGCCTTCTCGTCCAACATCAGTGGCTGACCTCATAAATGCTCTACAGAATGAATGGGCACAAATTCACACAGAAACACTCCAACATCTTGTAGAAAGCCTTCCAAGAAGAGTGGAGGCTGTTATCGGTGCAAAAGGGGGAACAACTCCCTATTAAAGTATATGTATTTGAATACAATGTCATTACAGTCCCTGTTGGTATAATGGTCAAACGTCCAAATACTTTTGTCCATATAGTATAGATAAGAGGGGTAAGGGGAGACAGACAAACAAAGGGGAACAAAAAGGAGAAGAGAGGTGCTCATGCTCTATTTACTCCCTTAAGGAAGAGTAGAGGTGTTGTTAGGTGGCTCACTTGTGCACTGTACACAGCAAGTGAGGGAGCTTAAGGGAGCCTCTGTGCATACAGTCACGTCCAGGAACAGATTTCCCAGCATGGTCTTGGGGGGGCCCCTTGAAGACGGGGTGCTTCCCCATCCCTCCACCTTGATTCAACTCTACTTGTAGCTCTCTCAATTTTTACATGAATAGTGATGGTATGTTTGATGTGTGTAATAATACTTTTATTTACTTGATGCTTGTCTACTTATACTGGTTTTCTTGACATAATGAATAAATATGAGTTTTTTTAACTTAGTCCTGGTGAAATTGATGGAGTACGAAAAAATGGTGTAATTTTGGGAGTTGCAAATTTGGAATCCTTGCAGCAAAAGTGTTAACAAGAAACGGAGTAGAGTAAATCCTAAATAATTAAAAAGGAGCACAATAGGCCTCAGCTGTTCAAATATGTTATGCTTCACAGTATCCCTAGGGCTCATCACTGGGTACCCTGTTTTGCTTTTCACCTGTGTAAAATGCGGCATCCCTACAACTGTGTCTGAAACAAATGACTAGCATGATATATACTGTCTGTATGTTTTGATGGATTTAATGTAAAATGTAAATTCATGATGACAGGTACACTTTGAACTGTGTGGCAGAAATACATATGGTAATGATGAGTTATGAGCTGTGTTAGTCTATTCTAAAACCTCAGTGATACTATACAAACAAGATATGTTTAATCTGGGGACAGAAATTGCAGTGGAATTTCACAATTTTTTTTATTTTGTGGTGGAACGGGCTATTTTGCAGAGATGAAATGTTCCAGTGATACAATCTTTGAGATCTGCTTTCACTTTGCCACTCCGCAGAATGGCATTCTGCACTGTATGTCTAAAATCAACATTCTGAGCAATGTATAGTCTAGAACAGTGTTGGCTAACCTATGACACTCCAGGTGTTGTAAAACTACAAGTCCTAACATGCTTTGCCAATATATAGCAGCTTATTGCTGGAAGGGTATGCTGGGACTTGTAGTTTCACAACACCTGGAGTGTCACAGGTTAGCCAACACTGGTCTAGAAATAGAGCTGGGACAACAATGGTGTCAATTCATTCTGCTACGTGGTCTGATTGGGGCATAATAGGGGTAGAATAAAAATAATCGAAAAATTCTGTGCAGTACACTTAAGGTCAAATTCCGTGCCCAAAGGAGGAATGATGCAAATATTCCATGGAACATTAAAAAATGTCTCTCATCTCTAATGGGAAGCTAAGGCTGTAGTGTTGTATGGTACAGAATAGTGCAGAAAAAAAGTTTAAAACTCTGATTCCTCTGTGAAAATGAAATGTTAATAAAGAATGTATTTGTGATATACAATATCACCATTCCGGCTATTTATATTTGTATCCTGAAGTTACTGGCTTCTACTGCCAGCATATACTTGTTCCAGCTTGCTTAGCCTAGTCTGTCAGACTTCATAGTTAAGTTGTTGGATGAGAGCCATACACACATTCTAAACTTCCTGTGCCTGTTCCCCTGAATGTAAAAAGCCATAAGCAGCTGCTTTCACTTAGGTGACAAAATACATCAGGCAACACATCACTATTTGTGTAACACGTGTAACTGTGTACAAAAAATGACTTACTCACAAATTTTTCATCTATTTTTTTTGGTATCCTTCCGGTTAATATAAGACAAATATATAACATGCAATTATTAATTAATCTTATAATATACTTTTTAGCCTATGCATATATACTAGAGCAAACCTCCTATTTGCGTTTTGTTAGTTCACCTGCATAGATGTGTTGAGCAACATTCTGGACCTGATTCATCAAGACATGCAAAATGAAGGCATGAACAATGAATGCATCTACACCAGATCTTGGCCAAAGGCCGAGAAGTGGTTCCAGCCATTGGAGTCCACACCTGAAGCTTTTCCTTTCACAGACCAGTACTAAACGACAACTTGGGAAATTGTCCCAGATGCTCTAAGTAGACTTTAACCGTTCATTCATACCTTTAAGTTCTCTTTAATACTAAGAGGTAATGTTCTAAGATGAATGACAAATCTGTATACAGACTAGAGAGTCTATAAAATATGCTCTTCTGCATAATCTGGAGCCCTGGATCCCCTAATTAAGTCACAGTGAACAGGGTGGGTGAAGATGGTAACCCAGTCAACGCCCTAATAGCCACTGGAACGGCGTGTCCTGGCAGTTTTGCGTAGGGTCATAGGTCGCAAGTCTGTCTTTTTTGTCCACGAAACCCACATACTGTTTCTAGAGAATTTATCACCAATGAATGTCCCACAAAGGTTTTAGCAATTACATTGGAATTTTTGCATCTACCTCTACTTTTGTATAGCAAAAAAACTTGGGGGTATATTTACTAAAGTGCAGGTTTGAAAAAGTGGGGATGTTGACTATACCAGCAAATCAGATACTAGTTATCATCTATTTTATACATTCTACAAAATGACAGCTAGAATCTGATTGGTTGCTATAGGTAGCATCTCCACTTTTTCAAATCCGCAGTCTAGTAAATATTTCCCTTGGTCTCGAGTGAAGCTTTTTGTAAGAAAATGCACAAAGAAGATGGAAAAACATGTGAACTGAAATGCACAAAGTGAAACAAAATTCTGTTTTCACAGGTGAATTACTTGTACGTTCATTTGCAGCTACTTTTATTGCCCCCCAAACAGTTAACTCAAAGCAACATTTCTGTCACTTCCAGTATAAACAGGTGAACTGAAAACTGCCTATGTGAGTGGTAAAGTGGAAGTCACAGGAAATGGCAAAACTTAACACAGCGCATGCTCAGTTAGATGTAACGGAGTGAGACTTGAACTGAACTTGGAATTTTAGCAAGGTGGGAAATGCAATACAGGAGCCGGTAATTCCTTTGGTGGAATTAAGCAAATCGTTTACTAGGGATAACTTATATGAAATGCTGCTATAAAGTTATAGCTATGTATATTTTTTAACTTCTTTTTAATTTTTTTCCGCAAAAACACTGCACCGTCCTGTGCCCCTTTTCTCTTCTGTACATGTATATACTATGTATGTATGTATGTATGTATGCATGTATGTATGTAGATGTAGGTACTACATGTAAAGATTTACATGTACTGTTTATATTATCTCAAAGTTATCTTGTGAAGTAATTGATGTTTTTGTGTTCATGATAAATAAAAATATGATAGAATAGTTTGTCCTCACTTATGATAGGTACATTGGGGTTAAGCTGGTGATATCACTGTATTTATATAGGAGATTGACACAGATTGGTGGGATTGCTAACGCGGTGGAAGAGATGTGTGATGTCTATGTGGTTTATGTCAGATCAAAAGGAAAAGGAAGACAACGAGTAGCAATCACAGGCTTCTCTATGAAACACAGTTTTCTTATCAGCGGGGTGCTATGGGTTGATGTGGTACAAGATGATGGTAAGAAGGTTGTATAAAAAGATATTTTTTATAAGACCTGTATAGTATAGTTGAGGAAACGCTACGCTAAATAGCGGAAAATGTGCATCTAGCATTATTCCCCAAAAGCTAAGTATGCTTATATTAATTATTATTAGTTATTAATATGCCCAACTGTTACCTTTATTCAATGTTACTATACGGTTTGGTCTTTTTTTCAGTATACAACATAAAGTATCCCTTTCAACCATTCACTGACCCACCTTAAATAATAACGATAACAAAAGTTATGGGATTAGATTTATAATTTAATCTAAGGCTAGGTACACACTGGAGAATATTCCAACCGATGTGATATCTACAACGATTTTATTAAATCAACCATCTGGTCAGCGACTTTTCACAGTCATAATGCCATGTTAAAAGATGTGGATTTTGTACACACTGAATTGACATATGTGGTCCCTGCAGTGATATCACTAAGCAACAGCTACTATAGTTTTACCGTTAGAAGCACATAATTACCAACTGAGTAAGAGCGGATACCGCACCACGTGGGAGAGCTACAGGCATCAGAAATTTACATGCACATGCCACAAAGGAGTCGCAGCTCGAGGAACTATCAGCAGTTGGTGATGGATCGATCCAAAATATATACACATTACATGATCGTAAGGTGATTGGAACAAGATTATTAAACAATATGACAAACCAAATGAACCGACAATCAGCACTTTGGGGAGACTTTCGACCATCATGAAATTTTACACACTGAGCCAACATCCGAACGAACGGTCGTATGTCGGCTGTTTTGCACAATGATTGGACGAAAAAGCTCCAGTGTGTACCTACCTTTAGCTTGTAATACTAAATAAGGCAACACTGAAAACACAGATAACATGAACCAATATTTGAGTGAATTGGAAAGACACCAGTGGACCAGCACACACAGAAAGGGTCATTTACAAATGTGAAAAACCGCAGGCACACAGTGCAAATGTCGATTTGTGACATCATGCGCCTATATTGGAATGAAAGCACCCTAATTTACAGGGGAGCACATGGATTTGTTCAATATTAGGGGGGTGCTGAGCACTTCATGTCATTCTATGCTGAGTACAGGGCGAGACAGATGATTGTGTCTAGTCATTCACCGGCTTGCAAAACTGGGATTTCTTTTTTGTGGAATGAGAATATTTAAGTGATACTCAGGGAAGGAGAAAGCATTGACTGTTTTGCAGAGCACTGCCAATCATTATTCTACCAGTAAAATTACTTGCATATTTACGCATCCCGCAGCTATCCTTTCAGGGTCATGTATTTTGTAATTCTTAGACACACTTTATACATTTTAGACTATTTTTGACCAAATCTAACAAAAACATTTCAACACACAAAAGTGACACATGTAAAAAGGACAAAGAGGAGGATGTATGAAAGTGTAAGCAATTCTGAGATTTTAAAACCAACATCAATTGTATGTGGTATTCAAAAACAAACCACATTATTTATGAATCTTATTGTAAATGTGTGCGGCTTAGAACAAGCTGCATGCAGTTTGTAGCAAACATTATGCGATAACTCTTTGCTCATGAATGAACCCTTTATGGTGGGTCCAATTTTGACTAGCATGTATCATTAAGATATACCTTTTAGGAGGCATAACTTTGTTCCTCCCATAAGAGTGCAAGTTTATTTGTTCATTATGATAACTGTCTCATCTGTGCTCGAGATGAATCTGTAAAAAAGTTGTACATATCATGAGATTTATGTCTAAATATATATGCAGCTACTTTGTAGCCACATTTTAGCGATTAACTGTAAATCAGGCACCTTTTATAGGTGTCATTCTCTGAAAACAAGCGATTTGACCAATGTCATCAATGAAAACCACAAGTAAAAAATTGTTTGTTTTTTTTGTTTGATTTTCCTTGCAGTTTTGTAAGATGCCACAAAATACATCCCCCCGTTTTTAGGGTTCCAAGTGGCATTGTGGATTGTGACGTCGCCAAACACATTTAAAGAGGTACGTTAATTATCCCATTAGGGTTAGGGTTCCGATACTTACCTGACATCACAATCCAGCGCTGGCATGCAGCATCTTCGGAATTACCACGCGTCACACAGCAGAGTCTTCAGAAATCCACGTTGTCTCTGTCAAGGTAAATGTATATTTTCATCATGCCGTTATTTAACAAATCAGTTTTTCTTTGTAGGAATACTGGTTGTCGGTATCCCAAGCATCGGGTAACCGTACCCCACCCCTTCAGAATCCAAATAAAAATACTCACCTTCACCTACAAAACCCTAAACACCACCACAAACCTCACCTTCTAAAACCTCATCTTGAAATACTCCCACACACTCTCTTAGCTCTAACTTTCACTTGGTCGTTGTCTCTAATAACCACATCTCACTCCAACCTAGAAGAAATCTGTACAAATCAGAACCATACTCTCATCAGGATTTCAAATATTTAAATGCCCTCTAAAAACCCACCTCTTTGTAAGAGCCTCCCATCCATACTAGTCACACTAGTATATCCTTAAATCTGTTCCAATCTGAGCCACACTCATTCCTCTTGTCTCACCTGCATTGAAAGCTCTCTCATGAGCATGGCTTCCTACTTATTGCTTCACCTGACATTAAGGGAAGCCTCACTAGTGACTCCTGTAAATCCCAAAACAGTAAGAATAGAGCATAGACAATGGAATGAGAAGAGCACCATGCCATTGTATAACAGTTATGATATGAACGCTGTGTTACTACTTTTATAACTATTTGTTAAATATAAAGACTGTAGTAATAACAAATATATTAAATATGTTACCTTATTTATTTATTTTTAAATCCAGTATTTTTATTAGAATTTTTCAAGATACAAACATAACAATCAACAAAAAAAAACAAAAAAAAACAAAACAATCGCATACATATCAGAATTAAATGACATAATTTACAAGATTTCAGTAAGGTATAATAACACAAAGGTGCCATACTCATTCTGGATCATATATTATAAATGCTCATACATAAAATGTTACACATATAGGGTTTACCACACGGACCTAAATACTTATTATAAGAGCTGTATGAGCCATACATTTAAGTACTTAGAGAATTTAAACTAGATGACACAGGATAAAATGAAGACTCTAACCATCTGTACCATATACTCTCAAATTTCTTCAGAGCCTGTCTGCTAGTATAGACAAATCTTTCATGTGTTATAGTGGTATTAACCAGTGCCTTCCAATTTTTAACCTCGCTATACAGACCTTAGCCAACATCAAGCACTGTGAAATGTATATTTTTGTTAGTTTATTAACTTTCCCATTCAAACGGAGCCCAAAGAGACAAGTGGCCGGTGAACTAAGAGACACTTCAATTCCAGTATTCTGAATACATCTCCCGATCCTGCGCCAGAAGATTCGTATATATGAACACTCCCATAAAAAGGTGTCAGAAGTTAGCATTAACCGAATTGCATTTTGGACAATTACCGTATATACTCGTGTATAAGCCGAGTTTTTCAGCACATTTTTGTATGCTGAAAAAGGCCACTCAGCTTATACACGGGTGAACTTACCTGGTCTCCTGTCCCTGAGCTGTTAACTTCCGCAGTGGAACGCATGTGCGTTCCACTGACAGGAAGTTGTGTATTTGGAATGCAAAATGCCGAACTTCCTGTCAGCATGCGTTCTACTGCGGGGGTAAGTAAAAGACTGAATCTTCTACGTTTGTGTGCCTGATAAAAGCGGTTTGACATTGGATTTAATCACAACGCTGGCAGAGAAGTGAAGGACCCAAGGACTGCATCAGTAGACAGCACTCCGGGACTGGTGACTATAAGTTCGCCCTGTGATAAGGTTGTGATTATTTGGTACTTGTTAATTTAAAGCTTTGTAATCCTATCAGTGCCGAGTGTGTTTCACAATAGAGCACAGTTGCTTTTGTCAAGATATTTTCCTAGGTGATTTTGTCAGGCTGATAGATAAGGCTGCCTCTGGGCAGTAAAAGAGTTAAGCATAAACCCGTTATGTTCATGTCACTTCGTGAAGCCCAACCCATCTCATTGTCTCTCATCTTGCCTCTGGCATCTATGTGAGCTAGGAAAAGTAGGCAATTATACACAAATGTTATTACACTAAACAAATATATATTAGAAACATAAGGAACTGATAATGAAATATTTGAACATATTTTCACCAAAGTGTTTTTCTTAATGAAAGATCTTGGAGTCTTCTCCCATGGTCAGAGGCGAATCCACTAATAGAAGGTAGCAGGTAGCTTGGATTTGTAGAAGAGCAACATAGCTCTGATGAAAAAATTGCAGGGGTTCTCTCTCTCTCTCCCCCCCCTCCCCCTAGGGTATTGCTTAAATTATCTTACATTTATTTATGTTAGGTTGTACCCAATGATTTTATAATCATTTATTTATCTTCCTTGTCATGTACTGTTATTTATGCTTTTGCTAAAAATGAATTCATAGATTTAACCTATCAGTTTTATTTAGGTTTTTGTGGTTAAATTAGCGCTGTTTTGCCCTCTTTTTTTCTTTGCCTAGTTGGAGTTGCCAGGTCATTTCCAAATGATCTTATCTTGTTTTTTGTGTTTCCATGTGCATAGAATCCCTATAGAAATGTTTGAGTTATCAAATCGTTTGTTAAGACTGTGATTATCCTGATTGTTTAGAACTCTGACTGAAATGACAGTAATTAAACAGAAGTGAGCTTTTAAAAAAAAAAAAAAAAAAATTACCAGTAGCTACTGCATTTCCCACCCTAGGCTTATACTCGAGTCAATAAGTTTTCCCAGTTTTTTCTGGTAAAATTAGGTGCCTCGGCTTATATTCGGGTCGACTTATACTCGAGTATATACGGTAGTGGTTACATCCGGACGAAATTTTGCCAGTCTAATAGGGGTAAAATAAGCTCTGTGTAGGATAAACACCTGTATTTGTTGAAATTTTAATGATGAAGTATAACCGTTAGTACTGTCTGTAACCATTCCCCACTCCTTGTCTGATAAAGGGCCAATATCTATTTCCCACTGATTCCTCAAACCATTCAAATCATCTACAGTGGATTCATACAAAAGACATAAGTATATCCGAGAAATCAGACCCCTATAACCCAGAGCCTGTAGTTGTTTCCTCAGTGGAGCCACCCCAATCTCCAGTGTCTTCCCTTTAAATTGTGTGTTTAGGGCATTTCGTAATTGAAGGTAAGGATTTAAGTATATTTGTATTTATAAAGCTGACCTACCGCCACCACACCCAACCGAGACCACTGCCTGGCTTCCTTCACTTTATTCAACTCCTCAAATTTCTTTGCCCCCCAGATAGGAGTACATGGATCGATGTCAGTTTGTTTCATTATTTTATTACTGATTGTCCAAATCTTAACTGCCTGGATCAGGAGCGGAGGAGCCCGCATGCCAAGCCGCCCCGCCAGCAATGACTGTAAGGGAGTGTGATTAGAATTAAATTGGTGTACCAACACACAATGGAGCTCATGGTAATCTGGGTCCAAAACCCATGCCCTAAGGTGGACCAACTGTATGTTCTCCATGTGTCCCTTCTCCTTTCCCCTACATGTTTTCTTTGTCAACTCTCCTAATGTGCCCCCCCAAGGCCAGTTCCATAGTGGGCTACATTGGGCTGGGTCACTGGCCTATCTGCATTATTTTTCCATTAAAATAGGCTGCTGAGTTGAGTCTTGCCCCCTTGGCTAACATTTGCCAGCCCACCCCTGGCCCCTGCCCTCATGCAAGTGAATCACTTTCTCACACCCCACCTGCTCCTAGACAATATATTCAATTCCAAGGTGCAACTTGATGGATCAAGTATGATTGATGAATGTGTGTAGTACTTAGAGAAAGATCTTGTGTAATGAATACATACATATATCAGCAATTTACAACTAAAAAGAAATGATTCGAGGTTGATGTAACAAAGCTGAGCCAGTATTATTTGTATGTTGTATAAATAGCAAAAGAAAGATAGGACTTCTTTCTCTCTCTCTCTCTCTCTCATATATATATATATATATATATCTCATCATCATTTATTTATATAGCGCCACTGATTCTGCAGCGCTGTACAGAGAACTCACTCACATCGAGAGAGAGAGAATATATTTATATTTATATATATATATATATATATATATATATATATATTTATAAATAAAAACAAACAATATTTTTTAACGCTAAGCATCTAACAATCGGGTATAAGTAAAATGTACTAGCATTTAAATGTTGCAAAGACACATTTATACGGAGCCAAAATTGCAGACAGAAGAAAAGGCAAAATGTAAAGCAATAACAACTTTCAACATACAAATAATAATAAAAAAAAAACAAAAGAAAACATTTTCTTATACCTCTTCCTCCTCCTCCTATTCTTTCCTCTCACAAGTGCCAGAAAATAAATCTCACTTCACCCTATTTTAGGCTAAACAATCTCAAATAAACTGTCCTCTAACATTCTGTGTGTTCTTTTAAAGTCAGGATTACACAGAGCTGTTGGACTGGCTGAGAGAGGCTGGATCACTGTCAGGTACAGGGAGAGTGCAGACTGACAGGCTCCGCCCTGCCCCATCTCCCCCTGATGACACTTCAGGTGTCTGCAATCTCTAGTTTAGTTTCCTGCTCTGCCTATAATACTGGCTGCACCCAACCCAGCACCCACCATACACCCCCCAGGACCAAAGATGCAATCTTGGAGCCTCAACATTCTGCTTGGGCAGTAGTGTAGTAAATGTTTGTGCTCATTCTTTGCAAGCAAAATGCCTTCCAAGGCAGTGGCAATTTAGAAGTACCGGTATGTCATAACGGAACACTTCAAGCACTGTGTCCACCTTTATATAAGTTTATTTTATTGCATTGTAAGTGCCCTTTTGGAAGGTAATTCTGCTTTTTATTCTGAGCACATTTTGCTAGTTTTTCCAGCCTATTCAACCTCAGGTTATAAAAAGCGTTTATTATTGTAGTCCCTGCAACCTGCTTTGAGTTTTTTCCCCCCACACCTGGATAATGACTTCATGTCACACAACTGGAGGAGTTCAAAGTACTAATTTAGTATATTAGGATATAGACAACCACCAGGACCAATTATTTACTCCTCAGATGATGTTTGTGACATAATAATATGCCCATTGTGGCAGAATGTTCCGTAACACAGGTTGCCCTCATTTACCATGAGTTGTTATTATTATCCTTTATGTATATAGGGGTAACATATTCTATAACACTGTGCATTATGGAGCACAAGACTGAACACACAAAAATAACACAAAATAACAAAATGAAACAGAAAGCGAGAGCTCTGCTTGCTACAGCTTACCATATAAATAAAATAAGCTACCTGAAAAATAGTGCTGAAAAATTATTGCTGGCTATTTGAGACGTCTTTGTGTCACCTGAAACAAGATAGGATATTTTAAATTCATCAGACAACGTTTATACAAGGATGGCAGAGCTTGTGCTTTATATTTAAAAAGCAGCTTTATCTATCATAAAACAAAAATGTAAATCCTGATGCTATTGTTCTTATTTATGGTAATTTATGAAGAGCAACACTACCTCTGTGGATGTGCAATTGCAGCTACCTGTACTTGTGGGGTGACCTTTGTCAAACAGTCATATTGTCTGTATAATTATCTATAAATCTGCACATAACTGGCTGATGCGCCACACACATCCTTATAACAGAAAGGTTACTCCAGGTGCAGTTTTAAGCCAGAAAATATTGTAGCAAAATCACTGGAATAGTGTTTTTGGGCATGAATGTTTGTCCCAGGTTTCTCACCTACATGTTTTAAAACCCCAGGAAAATATTGTCTCTATTTACAAGGCTTGCTAAGGGATTTTGGCCTTTTTTAAAAACTGTTAAAGGGTTCCTGGGATTATGGATGGAGAGTGATGGCGGGTTCCATCCATTAGTCCCATTTCAGGTCATTTTTGCCGCACCTGTGGAATGATGCTAAAATGCAGTCAAGCTAGACATCCTCGCTGCTCTGCCTGGGGGAAGGGACTGCAGAGTCTCTATAAGAGAAAGGCTGATATTTTGTATGAGTAAACTATACCTGCAGGAATGTCTAATATTCTTTTATAGATTGACAGTCAGGAACCACTTGTGTTTAGTTAGTGCCGGACAGGCAACTTGCTTATTTTGAAGTTTTTCTTTATATTTTTCTGCTTAACAAAACTAGCTGAGGCCAGTTGTACCAAAACCTTGGCCTTGTTTGATTTTTCAGTTGCACGGTAGGGCTTATAATGGATATTTGTAATATTTAAACGTAAGATAGCCTCAGATACTGTACCATAGAGTCAATTTAGTAAGTTGCAAAATCAACATTGCCACAAGCATATTGTTTTTCAAAATTGATGTAGTATTGCTGAAAGGATTTTGTGCCACATAATCAAATTTTTTATACAGATTAAAAAAAGGAGTGCTTCTAACGTGGTAATAATTTGGACTTTTACACTTTTGCACTGTGCGTCTCTTGAGATTTATCCACCTTCTCACAAACCCAGGTGCAATTCAAGTTTGTTGGGGCATCTCCAGGGAGAGGAGAGCAGGTATGCCTTTGGAACTGTGCTAGGGGGCCTGGTTCAAAGTGTTTTGTGGTCCACAATCAGTGTGCTTCGCAAATGAGGTTCAGAGATAAGTGAAACATTAATATTAAATTTCTCAGTGTTCCTTTGTAACAATTAAATTAGATAATGAGAGGTTATGTTATATGTCATAACTTTCCCACAAAGCAGGTAATTGGTGAAGGGGGTATGTTAGTTTAGTAATACATATAACAGTAATTTATGAAAGACAAGACATAACAGAAGGATAGATATTAAGGGCCTGATTCAAGCTGGATTGCAATTTGCACGCAGGTTGTGGTTTAAAAAAGAGCTAAGAACTTGAGTATTGGTCCAGACGTATTCAAATCTAAGCGGATCTCAAGATGCGTTTCGGTTTGAATCTGGGTGTAAGTATGTTATGCCTAAATATTACTTGCCATATTTAGACAAAAAGATCATACTACAGTATACACATTAGAATGCATACAAAAAAAGATATGAACAATTCTAAACAGTATAATCATTAATAAAAAATATGTTTGGTTTAAAAAAAAAATATTTTTAAACATACTTTTTTTAATTAAATAAAGATGTTCTTAATGTGTGCTGTACATATAATGCGTTTTTATTATCAATCTTACTTGCATACACATTTTATGTGCTAGCTAGTGGCTCGCATAAGTGTTCTTTTCCAAACAAAGACTAGGCTCGTGATGGCGATCCTATGACACGCGTGTCACTTGTGACACGCCGCAACAGTTTGACTGACACGCCTGGTGCCACCAGGCGAGTCAGTCAAACTGCCTGTTTCAAACATGCCAAACATTTTGTCTATACAGTACCGCCGCGGAAGCTTCTTTGACAGCGCCGTGGCTGCTGTACAACTCCCCATCTGCGAAATGGAGCTGCTGCGCATGCGCTGCTCCTCCCTTGCATATCTCCCGGCATGACCTCACTGGCTGGCTTCCCTGGTGCACGGTAGGGCTTATAATGGATATTTGTAATATTTAAATGCAAAATAGCCTCAGATACTGGCCACAAGCAATCTTATGTAGTGTTTTTATTAATAGACCAAAGATTCCATTTCTGGTGAGCCTGCAAGGTATGCAGAGCCGTGTGATTACATATAAATATTGGATTATAGGATTAAAGAAGTAGAGGATCCTCTAGTTATTTTTTATATATATATATATATATATATATATATATATATATATATATATATATATATATATAATATATATATATATATATATATATATATAAAAATATGTATATAATATGCAAATATCACCGAATTATGAATATTTCTTGAAATGACACGCGACCCAAGGAAGGCTACACTTTTTTCCAATTTTTGACACACCAAGCTGAAAAGGTTAGCCGTCACTGGACTAGGCTGTGCCATTTATTAAAGTAATTCTATCGTTTTCAAATAAGCATTGCATAGGCGATTGTGTTGTGTTTCCAATGCACAAAGGGATTTATTTTAGCAGATGTAAATAGTTAACAATTCAATACATTATTATATTAAGATACAGTACAGTACAGTCAATACCAAAAGATACATACATACCGCTGCGCTAACTACGGGCACCAGTGGACAGTAATTCACCCTTGAATACTATGATCAGAGTAGACTGAGGCTAGTGGGGGTGCAGCTATGATTATATATACAGTCAGTGTTACAGAGTGAACAATAGAGATGACATGGCTTGCTTCTATAGGTCCAGACATCAGATGGGTCCAGGGTAAAAAGGTCATAGGCTGGTTCAATCTAAGGAATCCAAAGGTGGGGGTCATGTCTCCAGGGGATGAGCTCTGTTCTTCCCACCTGACTCTCCAGTTACAATTAGTCTATTAGCATTTTATGGTTAGTATCATATTAAAGGTTTATTCCCTAACATCAATAACTAGAGTATGCAATGTGCGATCTCTTCGCCGAATGCACCGGACAGCTGCTGGTGAAAAGGGGTTTAATATGATACTAGACATGACACCTTTCTTATAACCTGAACCTTAAATAACATTGAAGTGTACATATAATCATTATTATATAAACTAATATTAAACTAAATACTATCTGCTCATAAATTACAGTGTAACAGAACCAATATGAATATGAATTACATAAATAACTAAATGTTGTAATGCGAGTGTGTACGTGCGTATTTTACCATGCGATCGCAATATGCCACTTGTAGCGTGGCAAACTGAGTCCAATCGACCAATAAAACAATATCAACCAATATACTTTCGTTCATCCAATTATACGACTTCGACACAGTCATCACTATCAGTCAGCTCTTACACCTGCCCAGTAGCTGGTGCAAATAATACAGCTGAAACATACTTAAGAGTAATGCAGGACTTGAATCTGCTGCATCTGTATCGGCATGCCCTCACAGCGCCCTTATTGTACGCCTACGTCTGTCCGTCCCTTCCCACTCCTGTTCTCCTTCAAGTCGTAGGCAGTCGTAAGTGTCATTTTCATTCAGACATGAATTGCAGTGTTATTAACCACAAAGGTGGAATAGGGTGAAGGAGAGAATGCATGGTGGTAAAATACTAAGATGAAATACTAAATGATGAATAAATAGGCAAAGTCACATATAGTAAGAAAATAACAAAAAGATAATCCTATCCTTTAATAATCATTTTTTTTGTATTATTCTGCAAGAGAGCAAAATGTACAGAGTACTATTATTGCTTCTCTATTTGCCTTGCACTTGCTTCCTAGGTATGCTAAATATGTGATGTAAAGGTAAGAATACCCAGCCACCGAACAGTATCTAATCACTAGAGTGTTAAGGTTCTTCATATTTAATACCCACACTGTACATGTAGCCTCTTCGCAACTCAAGGCAGCAGCATCAGCTACAAAAGGATTAGTACTGACAGTAAATTTCAGTACTACAGAAATAGAGCATCTAAATGTTGACGGAAAGCAGCGCTGCCTTACAATACAAGCAAACTGAAAGAAGGGAGAGATACATAGAAAAATTTGTATTCTTATCCTCCTATATGACAACTGTGTCAAGTAAACATCAAGTTTAGAAACCAAAGTCACAGTGACTCACTAGAGACTGCCTTTTCTTTCTTCATGAAGTATGTCATAGGATACTTTCATCCTATACAGTTTATGCATTAGGGTGTAAAACTGTGATGCTTATTATTCCCATAAAAAAACAGTGGTAGGTTACATACAATTTGTAGCATGATTTATGACAGAGCAGAAGATGTAGAGATGATTAAACCTATAGATTAGCATTTTCAGGTTTTTATGGGTATAATTTTCTTTTTATGAGCATTTGTTTTGCAGAACTGCCCTACGATGAAATGCTGATGGAAACCTATGTATAAATGTTTGCTTGAAATATATCACTAAACATCTTTTTTTCTATAGTACTATAGTGCTTCTAAAATTCTTGAAAGACTTGTCTGCAACCATCTGGTCCACTTCTCTATTTCCAATCTCTTCTTGACCCTCTCGTCCCCTTCACTCAACTGAAAGTGACAAATGGCTTACTTATAGCTTAGTCTAAGGGTCACTTGTTCCTTCTCATACTCCTTGACCTCTCTGCTGCTTTTAACACTGTCGACCACTCTCTCTCTTCTTAACACCCTTCACTCCCTAGGTCTTTGCATAACTGTCCTTACCTGGCTCGTCTCCTACCTTTCTAACTGCTTCTTTAGAGTCTCTGTTTCAGACTTTCTCCCTCCTCTTCCTCTCTTTATCAGTGTCCCTCAAGGCTTTGTTGTTGGCCTTCTGCTCCTCTCTATCTACAGTCATGGCCAAAAGTTTTGAGAATGACACAGATATTGGCTTTCCCAAGGTTTGCTACTTCAGTGTTTTTAGACCTTTTGGTCAGATGTTACTATGATAGACTTCTATTGACAATCATATTAAGTTTATCTAAAGATTCAATATTTGCAGTGTTGACCCTTCTTTTTGAAGACCTCTGCAATTCGCCCTGGCATGCTATCAATCAACTTCTGGGCCACATACTGACTGATGCCCACCCATTCTTGCCTAATCAATGCTTGGTATTTGTCAGAAATTTTGGGGTTTTTGTTTGTCCACCACGCTACTCCTGTGTATCAAACCTCCGCTAACCCATTTTGACTACGGCTCCGGATTATTCCTGTGTATCAGACCTTGGTTGAGCCATTCTGACTACGGCTCCTGATACTCCTTTGTACCACGCTAGCTCTTTGTACCAGACCCTGGCTAATCCAATCTGACTATGGCTTTGGTTTCTTCCCAAACATCATGCTATAACTACCTCCAGCCTGTGTTCTCTTCGCGCAGTGCTCTGTGTTCTGCCGCGACCTTCCATCTCTTTTCTCTCACGTCAGTGGGCTAACCTAAGGGCCGCAATCTGCGAACTCCCGGCAGCAAAATCCATGCATGGATGGTTGAACAAACCATGGTGAAGACCGGGGGATTCGTTAAACTTAATGCCTTGGGAAGGCCTGTGCTAACCCTGATTGGTGTATATTCTCTTTGAACATACCACTAATATAAATTAATAATCATGTTTTATTATTTTGTACAATCTTCCAGTTTTCCATCCCTTATCTTTTTTTTTTACAATAAGTAGAGCACAGTAAGAGATTTAAAGAGTACAAGTGAAACACAGAAAAATGGTGATTCACAGATATAGTTACGATGCTGACTAATAAAATCAGCTAGGTTCATTTACTAATCACAGCACGTCCAGTCATACAGCAGATTTAGCATTATCCAAATATATCTGCTTGTAGTGTACTTTAGGAATGTATTCCCACATTCCTTACTCAGGAACTGCCCACATAAATACACTCTTTCATGGGTTTGTGGGATCAGAAGGAAATGTACATGGGTGGAAATAGTAAAGGATGAGTTCTGTCACTTTAGGACAACTTTCTTTATTTTTTTCTAAAATACTGGTGAGAGTAGCTTTATTTATGTATTACATAGGAATAATATAAATCTTTCCAGTGCCCAAAATTTGCCCAGGCACAAATTACTCAAATTAAGCTCACAAATCCAAGACTAGTAATAATAGTGAAAGACAATAAATAAAGAAACCAATAAAATGTAAAAACAAAATGGCAAACACAAAAAAGGGAGAGGTGTAGCCTCTCTTTTGGAACAGCCACCCAATATTTAAGAATAATTTATTTAATAAAAAGTAGACACACTTGAATTCATACTACTGCAAACAACTCAGCTAGGAATATGGCGATTTGTGAGATACAAAACATCCAAACCAGTAGCATTCAACTAATACATCAGGGTAGATACACCAGGAGGGATAAAACAAATGACTGAGGGCCTGATTCATTAAGGAAAGTTAAGCAAAAAATTTAGTAAGTTTTCTTACTCAAGTTTTCTGGACAAAACCATGTTGCAATGCAAGGGGTGAAAATTAGTTTATTATTTTGCACATAAGAAAAACACTGGCTGTTTTTTTCTTGTAGCACACAAATACTTGATAGCTTATTTGTACACTGAAATTTAAAGTTGATCTAGGACGTGCCCTACCACAACTACAAGTCTGCCATCACATTTTATATATACCTCCCCCTCCAATGCAACATGGTTTTGCCTTACTTACTTTTGCTTAACTTTCCTTAATGAATCAGGACCTGATAATCTAGAGGATTGGATGGTCAAGAGAGTGGCAACTACAGCTTAATGCCAAAAAATTCAAAATAATGCACTTGGGTCTCAAAAATCCAAAGGCTAAGTATAGTATTAATGGCACTATATTGGAAACTACTGAGGAGGAAAGGGATTTAGAAGTCACTATTTCAGGGGACTTTAGTCAAAAATAAGTGTGGAATTAGGATGGTTGGTAAAGTCTCCTCCCTGACACATAAAGCCTGGAATGATTCTGTGGAAGCAGGAGCCCTTGGCTGCCCGGTGCACAACGGAAGAAAGTTATCTGCTGTCTTTGGAATGACATTTCTTCTCTGCTCCATAAATACACGGCCGAGGGGCTGGCCGTCCGCGTTGACATAGAAGAAAACCCGGGGTCTGTCCATGGTGCCGGGTCGGTTAGCGGCTCGCCGTGTGATACCCACAGTTCGATCAGCTTAGGCAGATAAGAAATGTAACAAAGCAATGACAAAGACAAGTCAGATTAGTGGCACAGGTAGAGGAATCAGCAGCAGCAAGAAAGAAGTTATAGTGCCATTGTGTAGGTCATTGGTACGACTTTATTTAGAATACTGTGTTTAGTTCTGGAGGCCATATCTCCAGAAAGATATAGAGACTGTACAAAAGAAAGGCAACTAAAATGGTGCATGGCCTACAGCACAAATCTTACCCAGAAAGACTAAAAGATTTTAACATGTATAGTTTGGTGCAGAGAAGAGAAAGGATAGAAACTTTCAAATATATCAAGGGTTTTAACAAGGTACAAGAGGGATATATTCTTCAAAGGAAGAGAAGTATTAGAGCACAAGGACCTGCACTGAAACTGGAGGGAAGTAGGTTCAGAGGAAATTTGAGGAAATATTACTGCACAGAAAGGATAGTGGATAAGTTGAATAGCCTAACATCAGAGGTGGTAGAGGCAGGATCGAAGGGAGGATGACTCCTGCGGCCAACCAAACTACCTGCGCCCTGTATTAACTGCTGCCTATACCGCTTTCGAGCTTACTGTACCTCCTCTGAATGCAAAAAGAATTATGGTTAGCACACATAACACATAATACGTAATACATAAACATGACATATAACATATAAAGGGTGGGAGAGCGGGTGTCTCACAGGGAGAAATGAGGAGCAAAACCTTTTCACACAGGCTTATAAATATAATCCTCAGACTCCGCCCCAACTACCCAATTGGCCATGCTAATTCTAACAATGTAACCCTTTAGGGTAAAAGGTGTGTGTTTCTCTAACAACGCTCATTCCTATCCAGGATCTCACTTCTCCTTATTTAAGTCTCTAATAGGTTGCTGCTTAGTAGGAAAGGAGACGATGTAGCGCACATCCTTTCCCCTGTAGACAGGAAGAGGGGGTTGCTGAAGGGCAACCCAAACTAATCAGCTGCAGGCTCCAATGCCTAATTCACAACACGTAACATGTGTCAGGTTGTGGTCCCTGCCAATCAAACAAAATTATTAAAGTTGGTGCAGTCATTTTAAATAGTTGCTTCCAGCTCTATATAATATTTTCATTCCCTTGAAACACCTTATTTAAATTTCATAAACGTATACGTCTTCTAATATAAATACATTTTAATGTTAAAATTACATGAAAATGACAAACAAGTGCTATTTAAAAGTCGTCCCAAAAATATTGTACCAACAATACAAGTAATAGAAAATATAAATGTAGGGTATATTCAAAACAACATAGATACATAATCATTGAGGTTAAAAAAAGGATGTCCAGCATGGTCAGTCTTTTGTCTCTAATCCACTCCTAATAAAACAGCAAACTATAATTAAAAAAAACACTAAAGTTGGAGGGGTTGTGGCCACAGGGGAACTATGCTCCATATATGGTGGACCTGCCCAACTATCTCCTCCTTCTGGGATGTGGTTTGTGGCATTCTAAACTCTCTATTTGAGGCTCCCGTCGCAAAGGACCCCTGGGTGTTTCTACTATGCTATCCTCCCCCAGAACTTGACAAATTTTCCAAAAAACTAGCTTCACATATACTGACAGCGGCTAAATCCCTTATCGCGCTAAACTGGAAAAAAACGTCCTCTCCCTCTCTAACAGCCCTTAAAAAACAAATCTGGCATGTCGCAGCCATGGAACAGATTACCTATTACCTCCATGATAGAGGCCATGTTTTTAACCAGGTTTGGGCTCCTTGGCAGTTTGTGGAAAGCTCGCGTCCCCCTAACAATTAGCCCCGTGATAAGGACCCATGTGGGGTAAGTCCAGCTCCCTTATACGCTTTGCCCCCTTATCTTCTTGAGTCGTCTACACACTCTCCACCCTCTGAGCTCTTTCATATACCTGCTTTGTGGTCTCCCCCCCCCCTTCCTCTCTTACTCCCTTCCCCCCACTCCCACATTTCACACTTTCACTACAGTTATATACAATTTGATACCGCATATAAAATTGTAAAAATGGTTGTCTCATTATAAGCTTCTATGTACATGTTGATTCAATTGTTCTGACTGTTTTTGTACGTCTGTTCAATAATAACACTCTTATTCCCTGTATTTGCTTATATGACCAACCAAAATAAAGAATTTAAAAAAAAAAAAAAAACACTAAAAAAAAATTTATTTCCCACCCTGGTCAACCACTACAATGTGCAGTATTAATATTAAGTGCCTTTTTCTGCTGAAAAGGATGAAACCCTGCCCTAACACTATATACAGAATTAGTGATATCTACACCCATAGGTAAACCTTTCTTGTAAAAAAGCCATTTAGTTGGCCTTTTCGACCTGTTCAAATTCTATTATGTCTATGACAGGATGGACCACCTAAGCCATCTTGTCTGTTGTTGCTGGGGACCGGCTGGGCTTACTTTGCCACCATCCCCTTTCTTTATCCCAAATCCGCCTATCCTGTTGCAATAGGAGGATCCTGCTGCCACCATTAGGCTCCTACACCGGCACCTAGAACTGCTTCCTTCAGGGTAACTCTCGCTGCTAGGGTACCTCTTTGCCGGTACACCTGGGCTGGTATACCTGACTTCTTGCCTTCAGATCAGGTGGTACTGGAATGCTGGGTCCAACTCAGAACAACCGGAGAGCTGATTAGATTTGGGTCTAATATGTAGGTCACAGGAATTTACAGCAGGGTAAACAGTCGTCAAAGCAGGTTCTTGAAGCAAAATTATGTTTTATTAGCTCCAGTGTCCTAATAAGGACAGGTACAGTCACTAGTTGAAGGTACTAGTGACAACCAGAAAGGTACAGATTGTATGAACATTACATGCTCAAACAGCCCACTTTATATATATTTCTGACATAACTCCTGGCAGGGGGTAACACCGCCCCCTGATCCTCCCCAGCCCCAACACGTCTAAGTTATTTTTAATATCAGGATGCAATATGTTTCCCCAAACATGGATTTAAATGCAATTTATACTTAACAAAATTTACATTTTTCTGTGATATCCTAAAACCTTCTGTGTGCATTATTCGGACAGCATCTAAGATGCAGGCTACAAGCCACAGAGAGAGGCAGCGCCTTTTTCCCCCCTGCTGTGTATATAGTCTGAACAGCAAGACGTGTTGGCCATGTAGGTGAAAAGGTCTAATTAACATAAGGGAATTTCTTTACAAAAGTTATACAAATACAATCAGGACATCCTCTCTCAGAGGTTACAAATCAATACCTCAGAAAAAAATGCATTTCCTATACAGAAATGTAACCCAATATAATAAAATAAGTACATTTCTAATACACTGTATCAAGAATCAGTACATTTGCAATGATTTAAATTGGCCCACTGTGCTAATATTTGAAATATATTATTACAATAAGTTATTTATAAGTGATCCAGCCACAATGTCCAACAGTAGTATGTGATTTATATCCACCAGAAGGCAGAAATAAATATTAATAGCAATATTAAGCAATTAATCTTATAAGTTCAGGTAAATCTTGTAAATTATGAAAATAGTGCTGGATTTGTGTACATTATAATTTTTACCTTCATTTTAATACATTACACACCCATATTAAACATTCATTTATCATATTATATGTAGGAGGTTCAGCTTTCAGAGCACCTAAAGTCCATTTACTAAAGTGCCAAACATGCACCTCCCATGGGAGTAAATGGATTTGCAGGCCAAGACGGTGGCAATTTCCTGATTGGAAGTACAGGGCAGTTTGGGGTGTGCCTTGCTGAAGGTGGGCTCGGCGCATGAATGCAAGGTTTCATTTTGCTGGACTTTATTAATTTAACAAGATTAAATGGATGAAAACGATGCATTTCCTGCACCAATCATTACAGTAGGATGCTCAGTCTTGTTATGGATTGCTGAATCAGTGAGCCATTCACTTTGAGTTATCTCCAGCAATATTCCCCACTGCTAGGAGCAAAGTGGCTTATATTGTGTGATTAATCACTGAACACTAATTCCCTACTCCTGTGGAGTTTATTGCAATCAGTGGCAGATCCAGGCACTTATACTTTTAACAAGATGCCTTTTGCACCTTCCAGGTGCACTTTATATGGGAAAGCATATTTCAACATGCATTTCTACCAATGTAAAGACAAATTCAAACACAGAAAAATGACACAGTATGGCTGCTCCCCCATGCCCCTGCGCCTATTCCGATCCCTTAAGTATGGGCACTTAGGTCTTAAGGGAGCTGATACTTCTCTTCTCATTCAGGTGGATGCAGTGGCGGATCCAGGACAATCGCCCACCCTAGCACAGTACCTCGCTCCCTGTACTCTCCTTTTTCCTAGTCACTGACTGTCGGACGTGACGTCATCATCATGTCCTGACCTGTCAGTGAGGAACGCTGAGAGGAACTGCAGACAACACCAAGGAAGGTAAGTTAAGAATTGTGTTTATTATATATATCTACTATATAAATGCCTAGTGGCGTGTGTGAAAAAAAAAAACAAGCTGCAGCGCCACCTGCTGGGCAGAGTTATACACTGACCTATATATTTCTTGAAGGAGAAGTGACAGTTGGGAGTGGTTGGTGGTTGCCGGGGGTGACAGTGGGGAGTTTTTAACACCTTAAGTAGCTTGATGAAGGATGTGGCGATGAAGATGAAGGATGAGGTGATGGAGAAAAATGATGAGGTGGTGACGTGGACAAAACCACATTAAAAAAGGGCGCTTGCGTCGGGAAGTAACGCTCTTCCCCTTAAGAGGCCTGGGCTAGGCCCAAATGCATGACAAGAACCTTTTTAACACCTTAAGTAGCTTGATTTGACTAGAATGCATGAGTATCATGCACAGGTTAACTTGTATATATATATATATATATATATATATATATATATATATATATATATATATATATATATATAAAGGGGCATATTGTGTAATGAGAGGGGCATATTGTTTAATGAGTGGAAATTATTGTGTAATGATAAGGGCATATTGTGTGATGAGTGGAAATTATTGTGTAATGATTGGGGCATTTTGTGCAATGAGTGGAAATTATTGTGTAATGAGAGGGACATATTGTGTGATGGGGCACACTTTAATGAAGGGGGCACATTGTGATAAATGAACAGGCTCATCTGTTATTTGTTGCTCTTATTGTGATTATATAACTATATATAGTGTTTTACTTAAATACCACTGTCACAAAATTTCAGAGATAGCCGCTAACCGGTATTAGCGCAACTGAACAGGGAGGCGCGGAGCCTAACGTACCCCCGGTATTCACCAGGGACCCCCGTAAGGGAGTTTGGGCTTAGCTGCAGAGGGTACGCAGGTCACGGTTCTCCAAGACATTCACCAGTGTAGCGGCAGTAGTAGACAGGCGTAATCAGGCAGTCCAGGTCAAAGCCAAATGAGCGTTGCGGTACACAGGGAGATTCCAGAGTGAACTCAGGTCAAGCCAAATAGTCAAACCAGCCAGGCAGCGAGGTACCAAAACGAAACACAGGAGAATAGTAACAGGAAGCCGAGTCAAAACCGAAGAACACTGGATCAGAAGTTCAGGAAGCGCTGAAGCAGGAGTGAACCAATACTCTGGCACCCAACATGTGTCAGAGGATGCTCTATATACAATAAGGTGCATCCTGATTGGGTGATGGAGACATGCTGACCGCAGACAGGTGAGCGGAGATAGTGTCCCACTGCCTAGTAACAGGACACGACTGAACAGAGCATGCGCACGCATTGCGTGCAAGGAACAAGGAGCGTCCTGCTGCTAGGCAATGGGACTCGGATGACAAGAAGGTGCAGGCATCCGTCTCCTGCACCAAGTGTCAGTGCGGAGACGGCATCTGACAGTACCGCCCTCCCCAGAAGAAGAAGCTTTGGAAATCTGATTCTTCACATACTTTGACAGCAGATGGGGGGCATGTAGGTCTTTCTTGTCCACCCAGGACCTTTCTTCAGGGCCATAACCCTTCCAGTAGATGCGAAACTGAGTCTCACCACTCAGAACCAATGGTTTTAATAAGAAAATATGAAATGAATTATGCACACGGAGTGAAGGAGGTAGATGGAGCTTTTAGGTAACTGCATTAATAATATGAGAAATGCAGAAGGGCCCAATATATCGGTGGCGAATTTCATTGAAGGTAGTTTTAATCTGATATTACGCGTGGAAAACCACACCTTGTCCCCAATGTGAAGAACTGAAATCTTCCTACAGTGACAATCAGCAAACCCTTGAGAAAGTCCTGTATGGGACGAAATGCGTTGGGTCGCGCCCATTCCACATAACAGCCCATTGATACGAATCACGCGGATCCCCCTGCATATTGCCATTGTGTTTTTGTATACTATATTTTATCAGTACTTTTCATGTTAGATATGGATCTATAGTCAATGAGCGCCCAGTATCTTTGTATGTCATAATTGTTTTAAGGGAGGGACACCCTTAGCTGGAGCATCTCTTGCACAATTCAGTAAGAGAGCGCGATCCTGTATATTTCAAACTATCAGCAAAGTGTTTATGCCATTCTGAGGACTGTAAGAGTTTAGATCATACAGAGACCAAATCTTCGAAAAGTCACTGACCATCTATTCAGCTGCAGGTACTGATGTACTGGGAACTTCTGAAAGGTGGAAAGTATGGGATGTCTGCCAAAGATGGTAAAGAAGGGAGATGTTCCAGATGATTCATGTTGATGGATATTATGTGAAAACTCTGCCCAAGGTATATAATCACTCCAGGAGGATAGGTGATCAGAGCAATAACAATGGAGGAACATCTCCAAATCCTGGTTGACCCGCTAAGTCTGTACTATGGTCTGGGGATGGTATTCTGAGAAGAATTTTAGCTTAATTCCTAGATTGTTGCAAAAGGATCTCCAGAATCTCGAAATGAATTGTACACCTCTGTAGGATGATCAGATGATCTTAACGGTGCAACCGTGGATCCAAAAATATACTTAATGAAAAAAGTGGCTAGATCAGCAGCAGATGGCAATTTCTTGAGAGGGACAAAATGTGCCCATTTGGAGAAACGATTGACCACCACCCAAATAGTATTGAAGCCACGACTATTGGGGAGGTCAGTAATAAAATCCATGCTGATGCTTGCCCAAGGTGAGCCTGTAACCGGGAGCGGAAGAAGAAGCCCAGTTGGCGGACGCCTGGGTGTCTTGTGACAAGCACATACTCCGCAAGCTGCAACATACTTGTGAACGTCAGGAATGGTCTTCTTAATCCCAGTATGACCAGCAAATCTGTAATCGCGAGCCCATGCCAACAGTCTGGGACGGAGATGGGTCTTCACATAAGAGCGTCCAACAGGGGGTGTCTTAACTGAGGATTTAGTCAAGGCCAGAATCTTCAGAAGACTGATGATAGGTCTAACATCTGGCTGGCAAGAATCCAAAGGATCAAAAGACCTGGAAAGTGCATCGGCCCTAGAATTTCTAGTCCCAGCACGATAAGTCAGGATCAACTGGAATCTAGAAAAAAAAGTGACCAGCTGGCCTGACGAGGGTTAAGGCACTGAGAAGATTCCAGATAGATGAGGTTCTTACGATCTGTGAATACAGTGATAGGATGGAGAGCACCTTCAAGCAAGTACCGCTATTCTTCTAGGGCTATCTTGATGGCCAGGAGCTCATTGTCCCGGATGCTATAGTTGTCCTCATCGGGTAAAAATTTCCTGGAGAGAAAGCCACATGGAAAGAAGGTGCCAACAGAATTCTTCTGCGAGAGAACTGCTCCCACACCCACCGACGAAGCATCAACCTCTAGAGAGAACGATTTTAGTTGGTCAGGCTGCCTCAAGACAGCTGCAGTGTCGAAAGCTTCCTTAAGTACTTTGAAGGACAAAACTGCCTCCTGAGGCCAGTTTTTGGCTAGTCCACCTTTAGGGGTAAGTGACGTGATGGGCGAGATCAACAAAGAGATGTTTTTAACTAATTGCCGGTAATCGTTGCAAAATCCAATAAAATGCTGAGTAGCCTTTAGGCCAGAGGATTAAGGCCAACTAAGGATTGATTCTACCTTTTTAGGATCCATCTGAAGACCCATGCTGGAGATTATATACCCGAGGAAGGGGAGCTGACGTTGATCAAAAAGGCACTTTTCCAATTTGCAATATAAGTGATTGGTACGGAGGCGAGACAGAACATCTTTGACATGATCCCGATGAGAGGTGATGTTCCGGGAGAAGACCAAGATATCATTAAGATAGATTACTACAGATTGATACAAAAGATCTCTGAATAATTTGTTGATGAATTCTTGAAAAACCGCAGGGGCATTACAAAGCCCAAAGGACATCATTAGGTACTCATAATGCCCGTTTCTCGTATTAAAGGCGGTTTTCCACTCGTCACCTTGGCGAATGTGGATAAGGTTATAGGCCCCTCTAAGATCCACTTTGGAGAAAATCTGTGCTCCAATGGGTTCTGATATGAAGGGTGACGGGTAACGTTTTTTCACCGTATTAGCATTCAGCTTCTGGTAGTCAATACAGTATCTAAGGGTACCTTTCTTTTTGACAAAAAAAAAAACCCTGCACCCGCCGGAGAAGAAGACTTGAGGGTAAAACCAAGTTCAAGATTCTCAGAGACATAGTCAGTCATGGTTTGTGTCTCAGAGAGAGATAGGGGAAAAACTCTGCCCCTAGGGATGCACTTGTTGGGAACAAGGTCAATGGGGCAGTCCCAGGGTCGATGAGGAAGCAGGGACTTGGCTGCAGTTTTGCTGAATACATCTACAAACTCAGCATAGGCTTCAGGAAGAGCAGGCTGTGGAGTAGAGGCTAGACAGGAGATCAAAGCCTTAGGAGGATGGACAGCAGTCAAACAATGTTGTTTGCAGGTGGACCCCCAAGATAAGACTTGGGCACGTGACCAACCAAACTGCGGATTGTGAGCTTTAAGCCAGGGAAGACACAGAATAACAGGATTGACGGACTGAGGAAGAATGAGGAAACTTATCCACTCAGAGTGATGCGCTCCTACTGCCAGCCATAAGGGACTGGTAATGTGGTCGATGGAACCGTTGCTGATACCATCAATTGCAGTCAGTGCCAGAGGCTGTGGCAATGGAAGGATGGAGAGATGAAGCTTGGAAGCCAACTCGGCCGAAATGAAGTTCCCAGCAGATCCAGAGTCCACAAAAACTGTCAATTGCTGGGGGCCATCCGGAGAAAATAACGTAATAGGCATTAGAAATTCAGAATCTCTCAAGGAGTAGGGAGTGAGGGACTTGGATCCTAGGACGACCCCCCTGTCATCGCCTAGGATGGGGCGTTTCCCAGCCTCTTGGAGCAAGAGGAGAGAAGGTGACCCGAGTCCCCACAATAAAGGCAAAGACGATTCTTGATGCGTCTATCACGCTCCTCCTGGGAAAGGGGAGAGTGGCCAATTTGCATGGGTTCCTCCGGAGGAAATGCTGGAGCTTGGAACTGAGGCACCAGGCGAGGGAAGTGGTGCGAAGTGTCTCCAAAACATCCACAGAGACATCTTGCATCAGATTTTACAGGAATCTCCGCTAATTTCTACTTGCACCCCATAAAGGTGCGCAGAAAAATTAGCAGATTTTCCTACTGTAATAGCGGGCAATAGGTGCAGCTGAACATCAAGGCTATATTCAGCTGCACCTCATGCCAAATTGAATCTCCCCCTTATTTTTATAGGGCACAGGGTTTACAGGAGTTGGGACTGGAGAGGGGGATGAATTGGGATTATTCAATAAACCACCTCCACTCCAGAAGAAAAGTCTAGGTCCGCCCCTTTGTGACTGCAATAGACACCTAGATGACTGAAATGCAGCTGCATGCCCAACCGCAGCAGCTCCTCCCATGATCCCAGGTCAGACTTGGTGTGCAGCTTCAGAGGTAATCACACACATTATAATATATGTGTGTGTGTGTGTGTGTGTGTGTGTGTGTATATGCATATATATGTATAGTTGGTCTGATGTGATCAACGTGGTTCCAATGCACAAAGATTTAATAGCAGACTATAACAAAGTATAAATGATACACATGCTTGTGCACTGGATCCAGTAACAGCTCTTTAATCCTGAAGTCTGTGAGGTGAGAGAGCCTGATCCTGTCCAGTGGCTTTTTATACAGTTTAAGTTGAAAAAAAACCCAGTGATGGTGTCATAATGTACACAAAGATAACTCTAAGATCATTCTTCATTGGTTCAGGTTTTGAGATATTCCAGTACAATGCAGGTCATAGGTCAGTTCAAGCAATGCTTCTCCAATGGTGGAAGCAACTCACTCCAACAGCTGTGTACATGTCTTGCCTCAGGAAGCACCTAAAATCTGGTTTAAACTAACCCATTAATAAAGTTTTTTTGAGTATTAATCTTATACTAATCATAACTTGTGATTGCAATGTAAGATCGCTTCTCTGATGATACCGGATTCCTACTAGTGAAATATGGATTGAAATAACACCAAACACAATAAATTTCTAATGACCTGAACCATAAATTTAAAGTATTGTATAAAGTACTGGATTAATTTCAAGTCATTTGCACTCAATTTTGACCACCTCACAGGTCACAATATTATTTTCATACACTTTCGGACAAAGACTGCAGCGACTTGGCTGGATGCTAAGCGACAGTGCAACGACACAAACACACGGCAGTTCATAGCACATCTAGGAAACATTGCCACACAACATATGTTGACACAGTAATGGATATTACAACTGGAGTGGCATTATATCTGCTTCAGACAGACTATGACACGGAACATGTGGGCAGTATGGAATCTGTCATGTTGGAATACGCTGCATTGAACAGAGATTTAAAGAAATATATAGACGCAGTTGAGGAGACCGTACTTAAGTTAAAACGTGACCCACCGGATGAGATCCCGAATTTAAGAGAGCTTGTACACAAGAGAAACACTGCGCTTTAGAAGAATAATACAGAGGAGGCCCTGAGGCAGGACGATAAATATGTCCAATTTAAAGAACAGCTAGGAGACCTGAGAAAACAAATGGGTGTGTCACCGGCCCCTGCAGACTAAGCTTTGGAAGATGAAGACAAGGAGATCGCCGTCCCCCTGAGCACACGGCCTGTACAGTGAAACTGAGAATGGCTCATGAAATAAGTTATGGATCATTTGATCGCTTCATCCATTCCTTGGATAGCTGTTATAATTCTACAGCTAATACATGGTGACGAGCGCTGAGCCCCCCCGGGAGGATGCGTGCATTTATCAGACCAAGACCAATCCAGGGTTCCCCGGCGAGTTAAAGATGGTGAACCCAGTGAAAAACAAAGTATGTGGTCACACGCACGATAGACAAACAATTGAAAGGCTGATTGAAAATAAACTTCAGAAGGGTAAATCCGCCAATTGGCTGTGATCACTCCGACATGAGTATATCGGATCTTGTTCCAAACAATGCAGTAAAAAGAGCAATTGAAATTTACAGCAAAAAGCAAGGTCATCACTGAGCTTCGAATCAGCCCTAATTCCCCAAACATTTTAATATAGTTAGGTACCTTTGATGTAAAATGCAGATTACAAACACTTTCTGCAATACTGATGAAACTGATGAAACAGCAGCAAAGTGGAAAGTAATACATATACATGTCTATTTGGACATCCATACTTACTTTACTTCTCCAAGCAACATTGTTCTTTGTTAATAAAACTTGTCAAAAAAATTAAAAATAATACTCCGCCATTCTTTGGATGTTGATAGTTGATAGTCGGTTCAGGTGGAGTTAAAGCAGAGGTGTCACAAATTTTGGTCAATTCTTTTACAGCAGACAAGACCAGGGGGTAAATGTATCATACTCCGGTTTCTTCAACTCGCTTGAGTTCGGCGAGATGACAGGTAAAATTTAAAGCGGCACTGCCTTGTAAAGGCAAGTTTCCCTTTACAAGGCAGCGCCGCTTTAAATTTTAGCTGTCATCTCGCCAAACTCCAGCGAGTTGAAGAAACCAGAGTATGATACATTTACCCCCAGATATCAAAATGTTGTGCTGAGTCATCTGCATCATCAATGGGTGTCTAAGATTTTTGCATAGCACATGTAGGTAACATTGGCACACAGCGGTAGCTAAAAGGTGGTGCAAGATGGAATTGTCCTTGGGCCCTTCTACCCACCCTTTATGTTGGATCTTAAAAAGGACATGCACACTTTAACAAACCAAGCACTTCAGCGACAAGGAGTGCCACTTTTGTGGCTGATGTGCTTGGTTTGTTTGGGTCCCCACAAAATAAGCTAACAATGGGCTTAAGGCACCTAAGGTAACAGTGCTGTTAATGAACTCTACTGTGGCAAGATGTTGTTGTCATCATCCTCAGCCTCATCCTCACCCTCATCAGTATGTACATCATCCTCACACATTATTAATTCATCAACGCTGGAATCCACCATTACAGAAGTCTCTGAATTTTGATGTAATTGTCGGGAAAGGAACATTTTGAGGAAGTAGCCTCCTATGCCGATCGCTGACAAGGTTCCTGGCTGTGCTGAAAACTCATTCAGAGTACACACTGGAGGGTGGGCAGCTTAGGTAGTGCAAAGTGAGTTGCTACATGGGTCTCCAAATTCCCTTTTTCCCCCAGTATGTAAAGAGACTCTCTGATGTGTCTATTTCTATGCTGTCGTTAAAATAATCCTCCACCATCCTTTGGATGTTGGTAGTAGGATCAGGTGGAGTTACAGCGTCAAGTTTTTTGGTCAATTCTTGTAGACCAGACCAGGAGTCAAAATTGTGTGCTGAGTCATCTGCATCATCCCTGGGTCTCTTGGGAAAGCTAAGTTTTTTCCTAGCAGCAGTTGAGTGAGAAACTGAAGAAGGAGACGCCGTCCTGTCACCTAACACTTGAGCTGTCATCTTGCTCACCAGGAGCTCCTTGCATGTCTTGAGATCTCGGTCAGTTGGAAATAAGGAGAAGACATAGCTCTTAAACCTAGGATCAAGCACAGTCACCACCTCTTGCTTCAGTTGGTGGCAGGGCAAATTAAATTGCTCTTGTAGCTGCCACAATCTCCTACATGCTGTTGCCGAATGCCAAAAATGTATGTAATTACATTTTTACGAACCTTCTGGTAGCAGTTGTCAGGCGCCGTCCCCGCAGATCCCCTGTCAGACGGGGACGGACGCCTGTCTTCGGCCGAAGCACTCTGTTACTTAGCAACAGACGCGCTTCCGGTATTACAGCCTGTTGGGCGAATGCACCCTGCCCCTGTCCCAATGCTTAGCAACGGGACGCTACCTCTCTCCCTGCGTGCCGCCTCCTGGCTCTCCCAATCAGCGCTAGGCTGTGCCTATTTAAACCTGGCTCTGGCGCCATTAGGGTGCCAGAGTAACAGGTTCCTACCTCCTATATTCCTGGTTATCTCTCTGCTATTTCTCAGCTTCCCAGTCCTTACTCCTTGTGTTCCTGTTCTCCCGTTGTGACCCGGCTTGGCGACCATCCATCTATCTTCGTGACCCATATCGTTCCTGCGGCTTGGCTTGTTGACTACTCCTCTGGATCCTGCTTTGTATCTTGCATTCCCGATTGGCTTGACCTGGACCGTCTGAGCCTTCTACACTACACCGGCAACTGGCTAGTAGGACCACGACCTGTGTGCCCTGTGCAGCGAAGTCCAAACCTTATTGCACGGGTCCCTGGCGAAGACCAGGGGTAAGTTAGACTCCGCACCTGCTAGTTCAGCAGTGCTAATACCGGTTAGTGTTCTCCTGCCTCAGTAGGCCTACGGCCTGACAGTTTACTCTGGCCATGACGGACGGCTCTGGGAACCCTCTGCTCGTGACTTCCTCCTCCATTAGGGCCAGCGAGTGGAGCAGCAAGAGTCTAACCAGGCTCAAGTCCTTCAGTGCATACAAGATGTGATGTCCCGCCTGGATTCCCTGAATCTTCCCCAGGCAGCCTCTCCGACTCCTCCTTCTCCTCCTAGGGTGAATGCCACTACCTCCAGGTCTCTACGGATACCCACTCCCGAGAAATATGATGGTAGCCCCAAGGGATGTCGAGGATTTCTTAACCAATGCTCCACCCAATTTGATCTTGCACCGGAAAATTTTTCTTCTGAGAGAGACAAGGTAGCCTACATTATTTCCTTCCTCACCAGACAAGCCCTGGTCTGGGCCTCCCCGCTTTTGGAGCGTAATGATGTATCTCTTTACAATTCCGCTACATTCATCGAAAATTTTTAGAAAGTATTTGATGAGCCCGGCCGGGTGTCTTCTGCCGCCTCCAGTCTTCTTGCCCTTCGACAACGATCCCTCTCAGCTGGGCAGTATGCAGTGCAATATTGTACCTTCGCCTCTGAAATAGGGTGGAACGATGAGGCCCTGACAGCTACCTTCTGGCAAGGGTTGTCTGACCCTATGAAGGACGCCATCGCCTCCAGGGATCTTCCCACCAAACTTGACGAGTTGGTCTCACTTAGCATCAAAGTAGACACCCGTCAACAGCAACGCTCTTTGGGAAGAGACCAAGATCGCCGCCTTGCTCGTTTGGCTCCTTGCTTCCAGTTCCCGGCTCTTCCGGCCGAAGAGCCTATGCAAATTGGTCACTCTCGTCTGTCTCGGGATGAAAGAGAGCGCCGGATTAAGAATCGCCTTTGTCTGTATTGCGGGGAGTCCGGTCATCTACTATCAACTTGTCCAAAGAGGCCTAGAAACTCTATCTCCTAGGCAGTAAAAGGGAGGTTATCCTAGGATCCAGTCTCCATACTCCCTACTCCCCTAAACATACCAACTTTCTGATGCCAGTTACCCTCAAGTCTACGGATATCTCCCTGGAATGCTGCGCCTTTGTGGATTCTGGATCCGCAGGGAACTTCATCTCCGCCACTCTTGTGTCCAAACTTCGCATACCCTTTCTTCCATTGCCGCAACCATTGGTTCTCACCGCAGTGGATGGTAACCGAGTCAGCAACGGTTCCATCACCTGTATCACCTGTCCAGTTCGGTTGCAGGTAGGGGTTCTTCACCACGAGTCGATTAAGTTCCTGGTCATTCCTCAGTCCGTCAACTCTATCATCTTGGGTTTACCCTGGCTCAGGACGCATTCACCACAGTTCGATTGGCTGCATGCTCAGGTATCCTCCTGGGGTTCTTCTTGTTTCAACAGATGTCTTTCTGAGGTGCAACCTTGTCTTTCTCTTGCCTCCCAAGTCAAGCTTCTGGAACCGTACTTAGAATTCCTTGATGTATTCAGCAAATCTGCCGCTGAGAGTCTACCTCCACATCGTGCGTGGGATTGTCCCATTGAACTTATGCCCGGGAAAACTATCACCAGGGGTAGAGTTTAACCACTCTCTTTACCTGAGACAAAGGCAATGTCTCTTGTATGTCTCTGACAATCTTCGGCGAGGGTTCATCAGAAAGTCCTCCTCTCCCGCGGGGGTCGGATTCATTTTTGTTAAGAAGAAGGATGGCTCTTCAAGACCCTGCATAGATTACCATTGACTGAATGCAATTACTATCAAGAATCGCTATCCTCTTCCCCTTATTACGGAACTATTTGACCGCATCCGGGGTGCCAAGATCTTCTCCAAATTCGATCTCAGAGGAGCTTACAATCTGATACGCATTCGGAAGGGCGATGAGTGGAAGACGGTATTTAATACTCGTGATGGGCACTACGAGTACCTAGTGATGCCCTTCGAGCTCTGTAATGCTCCTGCTGTTTTTCAGGATTTCGTCAACGAGATCTTCAGGGATCTTCTGTACCAATCCGTGATTGTCTACTTGGACGATATCCTGGTATTCTCGCTTGATTTACGCTCTCATCGTCTTCATGTTAAGACAGTCCTCTCTTGTCTCCGAGAACACTCTCTGTATTGTAAGCTGGATAAATGCCTCTTTGAATGTTCCCAGGTCCCCTTCCTCGGTTATCTGGTCTCTGGCACTGGTCTCCAAATGGACCCAGAGAAAGCAGAAGCTATCCTCAACTGGCCACTACCTTCTGGTCTTAAAGCCACGCAACGCTTCATCGGGTTCGCCAACTACTACCGTCAGTTCATTAAAGGTTTCTCTTCCATCATCAGTCTCATTACGGCCTTGACTCGCAAAGGAGCCTGCTGTAGACCATGGCCTGTAGACGTAGTAACGGCTTTCAAAACTCTTAATGAGGCATTCACTGCTGCTCCCATCCTCAAACAACCTCGAAAAGAAAAGGGAGACCTTTTCTTCTCGAGGTTGACACCTCCTCTGTATGATTAGGGGCTGTCTTGTCCCAAAGATCTTCATCCGGCTCCTTGGAGACATGTGGATTTCTTTCTAAAAAAAATTCTGGTTGTGAATCAAATTATGGGATTGGAGATAAGGAGCTAATAGCTGTTAAAATGGCTCTGGAAGAATGGCGCTACCTCCTCGAGGGGACATTAAACCCTGTGACTGTAATGACCGACCACAAGAACCTCACTTACCTCCAGGAGGCACAATGTCTCAACCCCCACCAGGCTCGCTGGTCTCTTTTTTTTTCTCGGTTCCAACTTATCCTTACTTTTCGTCCTGGTTTTAAGGATTGCAAAGCCGATGCATTATCCAGATCTTTTGATAATACGGATTCCCTGGCTCATATGGACAACAAGACCATTCTTAACCCTATTCAAGTAGTTGCACTTACTAACTCCACCTCGGTTTCTCCTCCTCCTGGACGCTCCTTCGTAGATCCACATCTCCGTCCCAAACTGTTGTGCTGGGCAGAAAAATCTAAATTTGCAGGTCATGCCGGCTACAAGAGGACTAAAGAATTCCTTTCCAGATACTACTGGTGGCCTTCACTTGGTGATGTTCGCAGGTTTGTGTCGGCTTGCTGTATATGTGCTCGCCACAAGACTCCTAGACAAAGTCCTTCTGGTCTTCTACTTCCTCTTCCCATTCCTGACTCCCCGGATCAGCATCATGATCGATTTCATCACTAATCTTCCTCTAAGCCACGACTACAATACCATCTGGGTCGTGGTAGATCGCTTCTCCAAGATGTCCCACTTCATCCCATGTAAAGGCCTTCATTCAGCCCCTGAACTCGCAAATCTGTTTTTAAAGAATGTATTCCGTATCCATGGGTGCCCTCAAGAAATTAGCTCCGATAGTGGAGTAAAATTTGTGGCTAAACTCTGGAGAGCCTTCTGCACCAAGATTGGGGTCAAACTCAAATTCTCTTCCGACTACCACGCCCAGACTAATGGACAGACGGAACGTGTGAATCAAGATCTGGAGTGTTTCCTGCAATGCTTTTCTTCAGAATATCAAGCTTCCTGGAGTGACCTCCTTTACTGGGCCGAATTTGCTCATAATAATCTCTTACACTCTTCCTCAGGTTATTCTCCTTTCTTCATTATCTATGGTAGACATTCCACTCCTCCCCTCTTATCAGAGGCTCCAGTATTTCCTGTGCCCGCAGCCAACTCCCTCATCCACGACTTTTCGCAAATCTGGACCAAAACTCAAGCGACACTTTCTACATCGGTGCAACAACATAATACAGCTGCCGATCGCCATAGAAGAAATCTTCCAGTATTGAAGTTGGGAGACCGCGTGTGGCTGGCGACTCGCAACCTCCGACTCCGAGTTCCGTCTATGAAATTGGCTCCTCGGTTTATCTGTTCTTTTTCTATATCTCCAGTCATTAATCCTATCTCCTACAAGCTCTCATTACCTCCTTCCCTCAGGATCCATGACACCTTCCACATCTCCCTGCTGAAACCGCTAGTCCTCAACAAATTCTTCAAAGAACCTGTCTCTCCTCCACCCATCAAGACCTCTCTGGGGGATGAATTCGAAGTAGAAAGGATTCTGAAGACCCGCTTTGTTCGGGGCAACCCCCAGTATCTTGTACATTGGAGGGGTTATGGCCCTGAGGAGAGATCCCGGAGGCCGATCTTCGTGCTTTTTGTCTTCTTGTTAAATTCCTGGAGAGGACCAATCCTTCTTTGAGAAGGAGGAGAGGAGGGGGTACTGTCAGGCACCATCCCCGCTGATCCCCTGTCAGACGGGGACGAGTATATTGATGATGAAGGTGTTGTGGGTGTAGATTGCAGGTGTCGGGATCTAGCTGAAAGAAGGGACCTAGCTGATGCTGGACTGCTTGTTGTTATTTTTTTAGCATAAGTTTCCGAATTTCCCAACAGCTTGCCATGAACTCGCTTCAAATGGCGTAACATGGACGAGGTTCCTAGATGGGTAAGGTCCCTACCTCTACTGACTGTGGGTTTACATACGCTACAAATGGCTAGACAACTGTTGTCAGGATTTTGGTAGAAATAATTCCACACATAAGAGGTGGATTCCACACATCTGCAGAGATGCTGAAAGGCACCTTCTTTATGGGTACACTATCAGAAAGGTCAGGCTTACACATAGCACTCGTGGATAGACTCTCCTCAGGGATTTGTGTCATTTCTGAATCTGAAAATACATTTTCCTCTAATGCCTTACTGTTTTCTTCCAGCTCGGCTTTTACAAATAAAAGTATTTGGACACCAAGGTCTTGCTTGGTCATGACTGACCTTCCAAGAAGATGCCTCAGTGACAGTTGCAGAACTAGCACATAAAGAGAAAAGCGGAAGCCTCATTCTTTCCTTGCATGTGTAGAATGGCATGTTGGCAATTTTATTTTTTTCTGCAGATAACTTTGCCTGGATTACAGGTTTTTTTTTCTTTACCAAGTTAAAGGTGTTTTTTTACATTTTTGTTTCCCTGACTTAAAAACACTATGCACTTTAACATAGGCTTTAGTAGATGACGTAGAGGGATTACTATCATCATGACTGGTGCCAGCAGCTGCTTGGTGCTTCTTGTCTTCTGTGTACTGCTGTGAATCCATTTTGTTAACACAGTAAAATGTGACTGCAGATTTTAAAGAACACTGCAGTGAATCGCGTCATTTTGGGAAGACAGTTGCGGGATGCGGGAGACTTGCCTGCTCTCCTGGGAGTCCGTGAGACCGACCCGAATTTAGGGAGTCTCCCGGACATTCCTGGAGAGTTGGCGATGATATATATTATATATATATATATATATATATATATATATATATTAGCCCCATAATTATATAAATGTATGAGAATGCAGACCAAGTACTTCTATACAAGTAACCTATACTGTCCATGATAATTGGCAGAAATGGGTTTGCTATTCCCCATAATACATTTTCTGATGCACAATAAAATAATGACATCAGAATTCACTGTTTATACACATATCATTTCACAGAAGTTGATACATATATTAGCATAATTTGTGCATTAGATAATAATTCTAAGAATGAAATCCATTCATAAGAAATTTGAGACAAATAGTGAAATTAATAATTATATGTAAATAGCAATCTGTGTGCAGGGTGTCTTGTTTTCAATGTTGTAGAATTGTGAATTGTATTAAAATGTCTTAAGGTACTAATGTCTTAAATCACAATGCGATTAGCGTTATGGCCAATTCAAAAAATAAGCAGCGAAAATGTCGTAGAGATAATGCCAAGTTAAAGTAGGTGTTATTCATGAACAGGATATAAGTGCTTAGATAATTTAGAAAACTTATGTAACTCGTAACTCTTAAATGTGTTTTCTGAATTATGCTAGCTGCTAAGAGCAAATATGAACATGTTTGTACTTAGCTTTTCTTTTACCTTATTACATTAACCTGTATATATCATTTAGTTCAATGATCAAAGAGTAACACAGTAAATACAAACCAAAATGTGTTAAGTAGCTGCAGCAATTTATTATGATGTGGGTGCTATTGAGAAACTATACATTTATCAGCTATGTGCAAACTAATTAAGAGACCAGTTTTCCTGATAAAGACAAGTTTGGCTACTTCTCTGCTACGTCTCTCCCATTGGGCACAATGGGCAGGTGCCCAGGGGGCCCATCAGAGGCAGCGCAAAAAAAAAATCCTGAATAAATAAAAAAAGAAAATACTTACCTTGCGGTCAGCTGGCGATACGGCTCTCTCCCTGGTCTCCTCCTCCGTGCTGCGCTCCGTAATGGATGTCGGGCGGGTGTGATGACGTCATGCCCTACATGCACTGCGAGCGCCCCCTGGGCTGAAGGGCCCATATATATAATCACTTTTTTTTTTACGTATATATATATATATATCTATATATATATATATAGATATATATATATATATAGGGGCCCCGGTGCACTCCTTTGCCTGGGGGCCCATAATGTTGTTAAGAGGGCCCTGTTTCTCTGCATTATCTATTTACACTCATCAGACACATTGTCTAAGGATATCATTATAGTCTGAACATGGCTTGTATAACCTAATTTTTATTTTGCTTTCAGAGGCTGGGGTGCAGTGTGCCCAGTGGAGAAAAAAGTAGAGGTTGCTCATAGGGTCATTCAGAGCCTCTTGAAAAGAAGAAAAGTTTATTTAATTCACAACCCCTGGAGCCATAATGCCCCTTAGGGGACAAAGGTCTGTAGATCTCTCTTCACTGCAAGGAACACTTTAACTCCCCCTAAAGAGAGAGCTGATGAAATCATTAAGGAGGGGGGAGCCTGAGGCCCCACCTCCTCCCCTGGATTAGATAAAGCAGCTCAGAAGCCCCCCAGTAGTCTAAGCCCCCCCCAAAAAATGATGGAACACAACATAAAAGCAAGTTGAGTGACAAACAGTGTGGTGAATGAATATATAATATATACAAGTGTCATTCAAGGTATTTTGGACAGATGTATAAACACTTCACTACCTAGCAAAATGGGCAGGTAAAATGAAAAGTGAAATGGTGTAAAGCTTAAGGTGCCATTTGTGGACGAGCATCACATGATTAGGCAGCCAGCCTTTTATCATGTGGTGGTGATCCTCGTCCTCAGGTAGGATATTGCACCAGGCACAGGATGCAGTCTAACACCCATGGAGTGGCACTAAACCACATGGGTACAGTCCGATCTACTCTTAATCATAGTCAAAGTTAGGGGTGAGCGGGTTCGGATTTTTGAAATCCGAACACCCCCGAACAGTGCCGATCCGAGCCCGGATCCGAGCACTGTTCGGGGATTCCCGCCCGACGCAAAACTCATCATCCCGCCGTCGGATCTCGCGAGATCCGGATTCATATTATTCCCCGCTTCCCGCCGCCATCTTCACTCGGGCATTGGAGAGGGAAGAGGGAGGGTGTGTGGTGGTGTCCTCTGTCCTGCTCAGTCCAGTGGTGCTGTCCGGTGCTCTGTCCTGTTTGTGCCGCCCACTTGTGTCGCTTAGCTTAGTCATCCAGCTACCTCGGTGCAACCTTTTGGCCTAAAAACAATATTGTGAGGTGTGAGGTGTTCAGAATAGACTGGAAATGAGTGGAAATGAATGGTATTGAGGTTAATAATAGTGTAGGAGTGAAAAAAAAAAAATCTGGATTTTAGCAGTTTTTATGCTTTTTTAAAAAAAAATCAGAACCCAAAACCTTGAGGGGGTGTTTTGGCAAAACCCATTAGAATCCAAAACCTGAAGGTAATCAGAACTACAGATGGGCGGGTCCGGTTCTCTGAGAACCGAACCCACCCGAACTTTGGGTATCCGAGTACCGAGCTGCTCTCCCGCCCGTTCCGAATCCAAATCGAGGCCGAACGTCATCGTGACGTCGTCGGATCTTGGGGCTCGGTTCTCGCGATACTTCAACTTTATAAATACACGCCTCCACAGCAATCCATCGCCATTTGACAGAGGGAGAGAGCAGGGTGTAGTCATAGGCTGATTAGAGCAGGGACAGAGAATACAATATTGTTCTTGCAATTGCTCTAACCAAAATCGCTAGTGCAGAGAGGAGGATAGAGGTTTATTATTTTTTCTTAATATTTGGTACTCCCCAGCGCTTTTGGGGTGTCCCCCATAATTGTGCATAAATATTTCTGGCTGTCAAAAGTCATATCTGTCAGCAGTATCTACCAAATAATTTTTAGCACTCCTCAGTGCTTTTGGGGTGTCCTCCCTAATTGTGCATTAATATTTCTGGCTGTCAAAAGTCATAACTGTCAGCAGTATCTACTAAATTATTTTTAGCACTCCTCAGTGCTTTTGGGGTGTCCTCCCTAATTGTGCATTAATATTTCTGGCTGTCAAAAGTCATATCTGTCAGCAGTATCTACTAAATAATTTTTAGCACTCCTCAGTGCTTTTGGGGTGTCCTCCCTAATTGTGCATTAATATTTCTGGCTGTCAAAAGTCATAACTGTCAGCAGTATCTACTAAATAATTTTTAGCACTCCTCAGTGCTTTTGGGGTGTCCTCCCTAATTGTGCATTAATATTTCTGGCTGTCAAAAGTCATATCTGTCAGCAGTATCTACTAAATAATTTTTAGCACTCCTCAGTGCTTTTGGGGTGTCCTCCCTAAATGTGCATTAATATTTTTGGCTGTCAAAGTCATATCTGTCAGCAGTATCTACTAAATAATTTTAGCACTCCTCAGTGCTTTTGGGGTGTCCTCCCTAATTGTGCATTAATATTTCTGGCTGTCAAAAGTCATATCTGTCAGCAGTATCTACCAAATAATTTTTAGCACTCCCCAGTGGTTTGCGCTCAGAATGGATTCAAAGCAGTCCACATATGATCTGAATGAGCAACCAGGTTCTGTCACCAGTCCTGATGTTAGTGTTCCCAGTACGTCATCTGGCCAAGGCGATGTCAAACAACAGAGTGTTTTCAAATTAGTGCAAAAAACAAAAAAAATTTTACTGTATTGAAGCGAAAAAGAAGTGTAACTGAGCAAAAGTTAAGTGACGATAAAAAAAAAAATTGCAAGCATGCCATTCTACACACGCAGTGGCAAAGAGAGAATGAGGCCTTCACCTTTGGCTATTAGTGGCAGATCCCAAAAAGTTACCCAGCCTACAATTGGTGCACAACTACTGTTACGCGTCAAAGCCGAGCTGCAAGATAACAGTGAGGCATTACAGGAGAATATTTGCTCTGATTCACAAATGACAACAATCCCTGTGGAGAGTCCATCCAACAGTGGGATGTCTAATCGTGAGCATCCTGCTGATGTGTGCCTTAATAACCCGAGTGTAGCCGGTGATACCCAAATTGAGGATGCCACTTTGGAATTAGAAGAGGATGAGGGGGAGATTTGTGTAGGCGACGAGGGCGCTAATGAGGATGTTGATGAGGATGAGGTTGATTGTGTAAGTCCTGCACCAGTGGCAGCAGTTCTGGCATGTGACAAGAAAAAGGCCATTGTCATGCCTGGGCATAAAACAAAAAAATCCACTTCTTATGTGTGGAATTATTTCTACTCAAATCCAGACAACAATTGTATAGCCATTTGTAGTGTATGTCAAGCCACAGTCAGTCGAGGGAGGGACCTTAACCATCTTGGAACCTCGTCTATGTTACGCCATTTAACGAGAGTTCATGGCAAAGTGTTGGGAAAAGCTGAAAGTTCTTCCCAAAAGAATACAAGCACTCCCTCATAAGCTAAGACCCTCCGCTCACCGACATACCGACGGCTACAAAATACACCCACCACACCATCCTCATCAATATCCTCAGTAGCGCTCGGAGTTAGCCCGGCATCCCACTTAAGGCTGGATGACTCCGGCACTATTATTGATTCCTCTGAAGAAAGCGTTAGTCCTGCTGCTGCGGTTGCTGCTGCTGGGGGTGAATCGTCATCCCAGAGGCAGGTTAATAAAATGAGCAGTCCTACATTTCAGCAATTAACTGTGAAACAATCATTTGCGAGGGGAAGCAAATATGACAGCAGTCGCCAAGCGAATCACAGACGCCATGGCTGCAATGTTAGTGTTAGATCTGCGTCCAATCTCCACAATAAACGCAGCTGGTTTTTCACAGTTAATTGAGGTTTTGTGTCCGCGTTACAGAATTCCATCGCGACACCATTTCTCCTGTAAAGCTATTCCACAACTATACCAAAAAGTGTGTAAAAATGTAGAGATTGCGCTGAAAAATGCCATTCTGCCCACTGTTCACTTAACCACAGATATATGGACAAGTGGAAGTGGCCAAACCAAAGACTATATGACTGTGACAGCCCACTGGGTTGGTCATTCACCTTCACCAGCAGGAACAGCAGCAGCATGTACACCACTACGTAACATTTGTCACAGGCAGGCCACTCTTTGTATCACCGGCTTCACTAACAGGCATACGGCTGACAATTTGTTACGCAAACTGAGAGATGTGATTGATGCATGGCTTATACCACTCGGACTCTCCCCAGGGTATGTCATTTCAGATAACACCAACAATATAGTGCGAGCATTACAGCTGGGTGATTTCCAACATATTCCCTGTTTTGCTCACACCATCAACTTGGTGGTGCAGAGCTTCCTACGAAATAACCGTGAGGTGCAGGAGATGCTTTCGGTGGCCCGTAAAATTTCAGGCCATTTCAGGCATTCAGCCACAGCATGTAGGAGATTACAGCAGCTCCAAGAGCAGTTTAACTTGCCCTGCCACCAACTTAAGCAAGAGGTGGTAACTCGGTGGAATTCCACCCTGTACATGCTTCAGAGGATGGAGGAACAGCGCAAAGCCATCCAAGCATATTGCACAAGCCATGACATTGGGAAAGGAGGGGGGATGTATTTCACTCTTGCACAGTGGGGAATCCTTTCAGTGCTGTGCAAGGTGCTGAAACCATTTGAAGTTGTGACGTGTGAGGTGAGTGCAGACTCTGCTAGTTTGAGCCAAGTCATTCCTTTAATTAGACTATTGGAAAAGCAGCTTGAGAAAATGAAGGAGGAGAAGCAAGCAATTCAGCAAAGTATGTTGGCCTTGTCGATCAAGTAATTAATTCGCTTCACAATGATCCTCGAGTTATTAAGATCTTGAACTCGGATCAGTACGTTTTGGCCACTGTGCTTGATCCAAGGTTTAAAACCTACATTGAGTCTTTACTTGTAAATGAGCGAGATGTGAACTTTTGCAAGGAGCTATTGCTCAGCAAGTTGGCCGCTGAACTGGGCCTCGGCTTGACGACGTGTCCTCCTTCACTTTCTCAAGCTGCTGCTGCTCGTAAAAAATTAAATTTCCCAAAAAGAAGCAGGGAAGACGCAGGGTGCAGACCAGAACAATTTAACATCTGGGCTGGTTTGAAGGATTTTTCAAAAAAATGTGTCACTTTGTCCATAACTCCATCCAATACGAGTATAAACATGCAAAGGATGGTGGAGGATTACTTTCAAGAGGTAGTTGATATGGAAATGTCGGACAGTCCCTTTCCTTACTGGGAAGAAAAGCAGGCCATTTGAAAACCCATGTACAAACTTGCTTTGCAATACCTAAGCTGCCCACCCTCCAGTGTGTACTCTGAACGAGTGTTCAGCACAGCAGGGAACTTAGTCAGTGATCGCCGTAGAAGGTTACTTCCCAAAAATGTGGAGAAAATGATGTTTATAAAAATGAACTACATCTTCCACGAGGAAGGCCTTCACCATCCAAGACATCCAAGCACTGACTGTTCTCTAATGGCGGATTCAAGCGGCGATGAATTGATAGTCTGTGATGATGACGTACACACTGATGAGGGTGAGGATGAAGCTGAAGATGATGACGATAACATCTTTTTAAAACTTTCTATGTAAGTGTAGGGTGCAATCTACCCCCAAAGAGGAAAGGGACTTGTGGCATTTCCATATCACGTACCATCTTGAAAGGCTGCTGTTAGGGCAATTTATCCTTAAGGGTAGGGTGTCATAGACAGTGTGACCCCAAACTGGCTTTGTCCATTTCTCATAATATTGTACAGTCTATAACGGCTGAATTTTTTTGTATTTTATACAAGTGGAGGGGGGCCTAGAGAGACAGAAACCAAACTGGCTTTCTCCATGTCAATTAATATTGTACAGTCTATAATGGCTGAATTTTTTGGTATTTTATACAAGTGGAGGGGGGCCTTGAGAGACAGAAACCAAACTGGCTTTTTCCATTTCTTTACATATTTAACTATAAGTGTAGGGTGTAATATACATTCAAAGACGATGGCTGCATTGCCAATATGCATAGATGGAGAGGAAGACAATCTGTTTTGTGTGTAGAATAGGCCTACCAACGAAGAATTAAACTGTTTTTTTGGATGATTTATTACCTCAACAATTAGATTACTTGTCTCTAAAACAGTTGGAGCACTAAATTGGGTTAATTTAGGCCCAAAAACATGGATTTTCCAAAAAAATAGCAAAACAAAACCAAACAAAACCAAAACCAAAACCAAAACACGCAATGGCGGTTTTGCAAAACCAAAACCAAAACCAAAACACGACGGTAATCCAGATCCAAAACCGAATCCAAAACCAAAACACGGGGGTCAGTGACCATCTCTAATCAGAACCCAGAACCCAAAACTCAAAACCCAAAAAGCGAAAAGTGGCCGGTGCACATCCCTAGTCAAAGTCAGAGAAGCCTCAGTGACTGAATTACGTTGTTGCCAAGTATATCCTATTGCATTGAGTGTGTTCAATTAGCTCTGCAGGCAAGACAGATATAGTAGTGAGACTTTAGATTTCAGACTAAGCTTCGAAGTTGTAGGTATATGTTGATATCCAAATATTGATGTGGACTTTTTTTGATGCCCAAGGTATATGCTCCAATTACCCAGGGCAGTGCAGTGTCTGTGCTAGGGCTTGGGTCTTTGGATCCTTGCCAAAAGGAACCCCCCCCCCCCAATTATTTTCATCCCCCAGAACCATAAGGCCCCTTTGCCAAAGCCAGAGTGGTTCCTTGACATCTCCAAACCCCTGAAGACCCGTATGGCTCCTTGCTGTGCAAGGGTCTCCAGGCCCATCTCTGCTGTAAGGCGGGTGAACCTAGGCTCAATAGAGTTAATCTCATTCATCACACCTTTTACACCACTAGACTAACTACACTTAAATAAAGAGGTATATGTAAGCTAGAATATAATGTTGTGATGTAATTTTCTGTTTAATATACAGAAGATGAAAGATCAAAATTCACCCATAACTTAAAATTTAGTAAAGAGGAAGGATACCCCAAGTTGGATCTCATTATTTGGCATGATTGGCAGTAGCAGGACATATATGGTCAAAAAGGGATAATTGCCCTATCCTCACATCCACTTGTGGGATGCCCTCTTTGGTTAAATTTGCCTTTTAGCCAAGGGCATTAAACAATATGATTTGGTGAGAGAGAGATTGTTATGATTCCTAGTGAATTCAGGACACGGCAATAGCAGTGGCATTGGCAGCACGGTGGCTAAGTGGTTAGCACTTCTGCCTTACAGCACTGGGGTCATGAGTTCAATTCTCGACCATGACCTTAACTGTGTGTTTGTATGTTCTCCCTGTGTTTGCATGGGTTTCCTCCGGGTGCTCCGATTTCCTCCCACACTCTAAAAAAAAAAACCATACTAGTAGGTTAATTGGCTGCTAACAAATTGACCCTAGTCTGTCTGTCTGTCTGTCTGTGTGTGTGTTAGGGAATTTAGACTGTAAGCCCCAATGGGGCAGGGACTGATGTGAGTGAGTTCTCTGTACAGCGCTGCGGAATTAGTGGCGCTATATAAATAAATGATAATAATAATAGCAGTAGAAAATCCAAGTGTGTTTATTTAGGTAAAATATGTGAAGAAGAATTGAGTTTGTGGAATATGCAGATTTCAGGTAGCAGAATAAACAGATATACTCCAATACACAATTATGAACAGGTGTGATGAATGGCAGGAATAGTCCACAGAAGCAATGACAAATACAGTTTAAATGCAGGGACAAGTATAAAGAGTTACCCAATTGCCAGGAGGCACGAGGCTCCAGACTAAGGAGGCAGGGGTCAGGATTCCAGATAGCCAGAGGCACGAGGCAGTCCAGGGAAGCAGACAGACTAGCTGAGTTCAGTGACCAGGCAGAGGTCAGGGCAACAAGAGTTCAAGCAGTATCCAGTAGCCAGGCAGAGGTCAGGGTCACAAGCAAACAAGCATAATCCAGTAATCAGGCAGGGGTCAGGGTAACAGGCAAGCAAGCAGGGTCCGGGAATCAGGCAGAGGGTCACAACAGGAGATCAGACAGCAGCAAAGCAAAATTGGAACAGAGATAAACAAGAGACAAGCAGCAGCCAGATATAAATGATGAACTGCCCAGAGCACATATTGAGGCAGTTATTTGAAGCTGTGAGACAGGTGCAGTTATAATCAAGTAAGGAGAATAACTCCTACAGGCATGGTGTAAAGTTCAGGGGTAGAACAGCAGCAGCTCTGGTGGATTTGAGGTACTACTGCCACATACAAAGTAGAGTCGTAACAGAGATAAAATCAAACATGCAAGCAGAGCAAGTGGCAACCATGAGAGGATAGCATAAATTGATTACATATTCAATAGTTGCAATTGAGCATGAGTAAGTAAGAATCTGAGGACACAAGACTGCGTGAACATAAACAGTGGGTATCAGTTAGTAAGGAATTTAAGATCAGTTGCATTAAAGCCACAGAGCAAGAAAAGAGTTGGTTAGGTTAATTGGCTGCTATTAATTTGACCTTAGTCTCTCTCGGTGTGTCTGTGTATGTTAGGGAATTTAGACTGCAAGCTCCAATGTGGCAGGGAATGATGTGAGTTCTCTGTACAGCGCTGCGAAATTAGTGGCGCTATATAAATAGCTAAAGATGATGAGGTCCTGCAATGTTGTAATAATCCCCTGATCTTGCAGCGTAATATGAATTTCTTGCTAGTGAATTTTGCACAATTGGGTGGAGATGGCAAAAGGCTGTGTAATATCAAAGGGTTATTTTTTGCTTTTGTCATAATTTAATTGTAATACTTTTATCATTTCATTTGATTTTGTCATACACAATCTTAAAGCTACATATACTTTGTTGAAATATCTGAAATGGGAGGGTAAAAAAATCAATAAATTAAAATAATAATTGGTGGCTTTGAAAACATTTTAACAGCAATTGTAATATCACTTGGTGAATTAATAAAAACAGTAACGTTTAGAGCTGGGATGGGTAAGAAGAAAACTATATGTTAAGAAAACATACATTTTTTCGTGTCTTTATAAAATTGTGGGCAATTAGTGCATATAGAAAATTCAAATAACATATAGCAAAGAGAAAGGAAAAACAAAGAACAACCCTGCTATTATACTGTTTTCTTAATTCTCAAATTGCCATCTTTAAGAAGGATATTGCTCAATAATACACCTCTTACATCATTTAGTCTTTGTTATAAGTAACCATAATGACCCAGAACATCAAAGAAGAAAAAAGTTAAAGAAGTGAAAGCAAAGTAGAGTGGCTCTAAATCTCCTGCATTCAAGAATGAAAGCATAAGTCTCCTGATATGGGAGATGACAGGTACTATCCAGCAATCACAATTATTTTATTCCCATCCCTCAAAGTGTGACCTCTCCCATAGTATTAGAGAGGTATGGCCATGTTCCGAGTCAGGGAGGTTTCTTACAAGTATCTCCCACACCTTTACTTGAATCACTGCTGTTGAGACTGTCAGATGTGCATTTCTTTTTATTTTATAATGCCAAGAGTTCCATTATATAGTTGCCATTTTCTTACATATACATAGGTAGTGTTTGTTGTTCTATTGAATCAGAAAATGTGTTAAAGGTGTTTTCCAACCTTCATTCAGCTTTACACATCACACCCTTCTTGGCACCCACACATCTCAACACCATGATTTATTATTTCTACTTAGCTCTGGTGGTGATTTCAGCAGTGACTGTGCTGTACACACCGTCAGAGGTAGGCATGCCACGAGCATGGCAATCATTTTAGACAATACAATTATGTGCCCATAGCTTCCTCTTCACGAGCAGAGCAGTATGAAGCGTGAAATACCTCCAAACTGTACCTGCAACTGGGGAAAAGTCCTGAATGAGTGGGGCAGTATTCCAAAATTGGAACTGTCCCACAGAATCAGGACAGTTGATAGACTGTCCCACTTTACCTACCTGTTCTTGAAGCTTATGCTCAGTTGCTGCTTGTCTGGATCCTGGAATGTTTGAGTACTGCTTGTAAAAAGGACAGGTACATGAATATGGACAGCCTAGCAGTGAGTGAAAACTTCAGCCCCTGCTCCAACCCATTACAATGTTAAATCAATAACACCCTTGTTTAATAATAAGGACTCCCTGTAACCAGCACCAACATTAAATTAATAGTACTATCACCATCCTTAAACCACTGTGACACCTTTATTATATTAAAAAAAAACACATCAAACATATAGCCCCACCCATCACCCCACCAATCCATTAAATTATTTGCCCAAATCCCTCTCTCCCACCCACATCACATTAATAGCCCCCCCACACTTCCATTCTTATATCCACCACTTTATGTTGCAGAGGCAGTCTCTTCTTTTTGCTGACATATGTGTGGTGTACATACAACATATGACATAACGTCAACAGGGGAGAGAGGAGGAATGTAGGAAGACCATCTGCAGCTGCATACAGTAACATGGTGGATCCTAAGTGTGGGGCCAGCAGGGGAAGGATACAGTGCCCTAGCCCAGGAATGGGGTGATGGGGGGCGCTCAAGTGGGCAACTGAAAACACTGCCCACTTGAGCGCCTGACTCTGATTATGAACAGACTGCCTTTGTTCTCAAAAAAATCCTTTAATTACTTTGTATATACTAATATGTGGAATGATCTAAGTTGCTCTCTGAGAGAATTGCCAAATAACACCTTAAAATAAAAATACAAAATACATATAGAGACAGTGATACAAGGTCACTATTCAATATCAGACTCTTTATATCATAATTAATAATTAGTATAATGGCAAGTGGCAGAAATTTCCCAGAACAATCGGCTTGAAGAAATTTAGTAAAAATAAGTTTTATTGTACAACATAAATAAAATGGTTAAAACACAATTCTAAAAAAAACATTGCATAGTAATTGCGACAGTAAAAATACACTCTGTGTTTCAAAGTAAAAACACTACATACACTGGTCTCAATACTCCTAGGAGGGCGTGGTGACATTGTTGACGCACATATCTGCTACATAGGAGATTGAGTCAGTTCTACCTATAATAATATTGCTGGTAAAGATCTGACTAGCGTCACACGTCACACGTGACCCGACGTACGTTTCGCCGTAATCGGCTTAGTCACACACCCGGAAGTGTGAAGCCGGTCAGCGGAGTACGCCGCGATCGTGTCACACTCTAATTAATGTTACAATTTTGAATCTAGTAGTGCGCTTTGTTTAGGGCTTTAACACCAGGGCAATTTTGTCTGACAAACAAGAGGAGATTTGAGGTTCCTTCATATCGCTAGTCAGATCTTTACCAGCAATATTATTATAGGTAGAACTGACTCAATCTCCTATGTAGCAGATATGTGTTAGAAAGGAATCCTCTGTGGTCATGTCCTAGTTAATCCCTCTCTCTTACACACTGTATGAGAGGGTACTAGATTAGAGTACCAATCCTGAGTCCTTGGAACTATATACAACATTTACTTAAGTTCCTTTGTATGTCTATGTCAGACTACTATACCTGAGTGTTTTTGATAAATTATAAACCCTACAAGTGCATTCTTACACTACAATTACTTAATTTAGAGTGGACACACCTGCTGGCTATATGCGACATATTATGTATCGATGAACATAGGGAATATAATTGAATCCCAATAAATTGGTTTATTTTGAATCTCACTGATACAATGTCCATAATTATGGGTATCTTTCCCAATAAATCATAAGTGTCACAATTTTGTGACCACTGGCTTCCCGGAAGGGTATTTTTAATTATTTCTATCACTTATCTTTATTTTTCATCACCTCTCTATTTTATTATTCGCCGACTATGATGTTATCTGGCACATCAATTTTTAATAAATTTTCAATAAAGTTTGTTCTTAAATAAATATTTTCCAAGGGACTGGAGTGCCTCAATCAACAATCTCTTAAGGTGATTCCTTTCACCATTTCTCTCCTGATAGCTACTCTGGTTGTGAGAGCACCCCCTCATTTTGAAATTTTATAAATAACTCTTAGATATAAATGATGAGGAAGTCCTAACCTTAGAGCGAGATGGATTTGCTTTTCTCTATAGAGTAGGTAAGTATGTTATAGTGTGGTTGGTTATCCACAGTTTATATCTTTTCTCGCTTTTGCATATAGACCTCTGTGTGTCTTGCATTGTATCTGTGAGCAAAGTGGGACATGTACAGGGGGCACTTCCTGCTTCATTTCTTGGCCAAAATAAGCTCAATCGAAGTGTGTGGCGGTCTTTGAATGACCATATTTCATACTTGCCTACTCTTGAAGGCAGCTGTCCGGGAGGGGGTCGTTCGAGGGGGCGTGGCCATGCATGTTGCGCCGTTAGACCCACCCCGTCAATCTTAGACAATTTCTGCCAATCGCAGCAGAGGGCGGGGCCAAGATGACATGTTTAGCCCCGCCCCCACCCTCTGCAACAACAGAGATGGCTGCATCCAGGATGTTTGCCTGCTTTCTCCCCAAAAAACTTCAGGAGTCTCCCGGACATTCCGGGAGAGTAGGCAATTATGCCATATTTTACATTGTGATTATTTTTGAAGCCAGTGCAAAATCAGTCCAATCTGATTGAAACTTGTTAGATGTTGTGATCTGGCTCTGTCAGATCCACATTGCTGTTCATGCCTGCAACACCATGTTTCACCACTGTATTGTTTTACTGTGCTGTTTTGCAGCCTGCTGTAAAACGTGTTGCTTTATGTTTGTTCTTCAGTTTAGTAAAAAGTGTTTTATAGCATGCATAGCGCAGCTCCTGGTCTCCATGTTCTGCTTGTATGAATGAGCCCATACACAGACATTACAATTGGCGACGAGTGGCTTAGGAACCCAGACCACATCTCCCAGACCAGAAGGGAAGTGGAGTGGCAGCATACACTCTGTGCAGCTGAAAGCACTGGTAAGGAACCGCTACCATGGCTATGCACATAGGAACATTAAGTAACTTTAACATAGAAAAGGATGGCTGGCTGCTGTATACAGAAAGACTGGAACGGTATTTTGTGGCAAATAATATTGCTGCAGAGAAACAAGTGCCAGTCTTATTAAGTGCTATGGGGGGGAAAGCCTACGGTTTGCTATTTATTTACCAACCCCTGAGAAATCTGCTGCAAAGTTTTTTACAGAGATGCAAGAGCAACTGTCCCCTTATCCTCTTCTGATAGCAGAATGGTTCAGATAACATAAACGAAACGAGGAGGAAGGGCAGTCAGGTGCCAAATATGTGGCAGAACTAAAAAGACTGTCGGAGCCCTGTCAGTTTGGGGATGGCCTGAGCTATGCTCTGAGAGATCGTTCAAGTGAGTGTGTGCAAAAATGTTTATTAATAGAGACAGATTTCACATTTAAACATGCAGTACAAGTGGCACTAGCAATACAAACTGCAGTTCACAGTTTTTATTTAACACCACTAATTCTGCAGCACTGTACAGAGGATATTTGTCATTCACATCAGTCCCTCCCCCATTGGAGCTTACAGTCTAAATTCTTTACTACACATGCACACAGAGACAGACAGACTAGGGTCAATACCAATTAACCTACCAGAATGTTTTTGGAGTGTGGGAGTAAACCGGAGCACCCGGAGAAAACCCACACAAACACGGAAAACATACAAACTCCACACAGGCCCATAAGACAGTCCTTGACCTAGCTGCAGTTGTTTTTCAAACAGGCATTGGGACTTTGCAACACATAAAAGGAAAACTAGCGCTAATGGATGGAGCTGTTCCCAAGTTCCATAAAGCTCGCCCAGTACCTTACGCTATCTGGCGGAAGGTGGGGCTGGAGTTGGACAGGCTGGATGGGGAGAAAATCTTATCCTAGGTGGCTTGGAGTCCTTGGCATCCCAATAGTAAACATAAATGCCACAATATGGCTGTGAGGACTTTGCGGTCACCATAAATCCAGTACAGACAGATCACTATCCATAACCAAAAATGAAAAATATTCGCGAATCTGGCAGGAGGACAAACTTTAGTAAGATTGACCTAGCTGATGCGTACCTGCAGATGGAGATAGAAGATGATTCAAAGACATTCCTTACCCCGAGAACCGAACCCACCCGAACTTAGGCTATCCGAGTACCGAGCCGAGCTCTCCCGCCCGCTCGGAATCCAAATCGAGGCCGAACGTCATTGTGACGTCATCGGATCTCGGGGCTCGGTTCTCGCGATACTTGAAAATGATAAATACACGCCTCCACAGCAATCCATCTCCATTTGACAGAGGGAGAGAGCAGGGTGTAGTCACAGGCTGATTAGAGCAGGGACAGACAATACAATTCTGATTCCATTTCTGCTAACAATCGATAGAGAAGAGAGGAGGATAGAGCATACTTGCCAACTCTCCCGAAATGTCCGGAAGACTCCCGAAATTCGGTTCAGTCTCCCGGGCTCCCGAGCTCGTCGGCATTTCTCCCGCATCCTGGATTTCACCGAGAATCGCGTCAAATGACGCGATTCTCGGTGATTGACGCCATTTTGGAAGGCGGGAGGGGACGGGACGAGGCCAATTGCGTCATTTTGGCCCCGCCCCCCGCGACGTAAATTACTTTTTGCGGGGAGCGGGACCAAAATGACACGTTTGGCCTCGTCCCCTCCCGCCCTCCAGTCACACCCCCTCTCCCGGAAACTTGTTTCCGAGAGTTGGCAAGTATGGGATAGAGGAGTCTTTTTTTTTTCAATATTTGGCATCTTCTGCATTAATATTTCTGGCTGTCAAAAGTACTATCTGTCAGCAGATTTAAAAAATTATTGTAGCACTGCAAAGTGCTTTTTGGGTGTCCCCCATTCTTTTGCATTAATATTTCTGGCTGTCAAAAGTACTATCTGTCAGCAGATTTAAAAAATAATTTTTAGCACTCCCAAGTGCTTTTGGGGTGTCCCCCATTCTTTTGCATTAATATTTCTGTCTGTCAAAAGTATTATTTTTCAGCAGACTAAAAATATAATATTTAGCATTCCAAGTGCTTTTGGGGTCCCCCATTCTTTTGCATGAATATTTCTGGCTGTCAAAAGTAGTATTTTTCAGCAGTCTAAAAAAAATAGCCACCAGCTACGAATAAGGCCCATAGCAAACCTATGACTTAATCACCCAATTGTGCACCCTCTGTCCACTGGTAGCTAAATAGTTAACTCTTCTCACTTTGGTATCTAAAGAATTAATCCAGCCAAGCAATCTGTCTCTTCTAAACAAGCAATGGATTCGTTTACAGCAATAAGGACAGAACTATTACATTTTAGATTTAATATACAAAAAGTACAATGCTTACAGATAATAAAAACAATTAGATAAAGATTTGACATACAAATAAAAAATGACAAACAGTTATAAAAACAAAAGGGATAACTGTACAGAGCATAACTCATTTATAATCTGTATGCCTGGGGCAGGCAGAAAAGATGGACAGTCCTTCAATTAGATTGATTCCCCAGGAAGCTGACAGTTTGTTCCTTCAGAACACAGGTTTTTAAGCAACATGAAATGGGATGGTCTTCACGGGGCAGGGTTTAATGCTAATAGGGGGTTGTCGCCTATAACACTTTTTCAATCTCCATTTGCAGGTTGCCTGATTTACTAACCAAATCTACTATGTGATATAACTTTTTTGTAGAGCGTGACATCGATCCCATTTTATCATTAATAAATCCCTTATGACTGTCCATCTTTGGATACCAAACATGATAACCTTTGACAATGTGACATACCTTTTTCCAAAGATATGTGATTTCAGCTGTTCACGGATACCACCCGTACCTGTCATTCACAACCCTGTTGTGATTTCTGCTCCTCAGTATGTAGTGCCACTCAGATTTCCCAAAATATAAAAAATGAATTAATTCCTTTCAAGTTCATATTTCTATATACCTGCATAAAGACCATACCGGTTTTATACAGGAGTCTCCAAGATTCTCACCTAGGCATATGGCTCTCCAATTTACACCTAGTGGTTAGTTTGTGTTTACAACCCTATTGAAAGGAAGTCAAATAGCTAGGGAAATACATGATCAAATAAAATGGATGTCTGTGATCTGCATATCTTAAGCTGGTCTCTTTACAATGGGTTTGCTTAACTTAATTACCTCCTACTGGGCTCATTGTTTCATTTTAAAAAAAAACGAACATTTGGTCACACATTTATCTGAGTTGAAGATCAGGTTCATTTGTATGTAGCCATGCAAAGTTGTATTTGGGCCCTGACATTCAATATTCTATTTCATCATATCAGATTTATGTTCTCATCCTGACACCCCACACCTCCAATTCGCGGGTACGCCACTTGCTGGTACCATTTTTTTATTATCTTTTTTTTAAAATAAAAAATACCAGACTCTGGGCCCTGGCCCCCCAGGCAGGCTGGGCCCAGGTAATTTGTACCCACTCCCTCCCATTGGTCCATGGTACACAATGCTATCTGGGTGACATTATTGTGACAGGCTCGTCTGACACAGAACACCTTCAAAAGCTGAAGCTGGTGTAGTAGCGGCTTGAACAATATGGGTTTCTCTGGTAAGTCAAGCACCAAAAGACCGGACTTGTACTAAGAAGAAGGGGGGGCTGGAGTATTTATCTACATGGGGATGGAATTGCTAGATTTTGTGATCATCCACATTGCTGTTCATGCCTGCAATACCATGTTGTACCACTGTGTTGTTTTACTGTGCTGTTTTGCAGCCTGCTGTAAAACATGTTGCTTTATATTTGTGCTTCAGTTTATTAAAAATTGTTTTGCGTAAGCATAGCACAGCTCCTGGTTTCCATGTTTTGCTTGTGTGAATGAACACATACACAGGCACTACAAAAATGTAAAAATTAACTGGTAAATTACTGTGCTTGTGTTTGGCCTATATATATCTTAATTCCTTCTCATTGCACCTTAATAAACCAGCAGGCCTATCTGGCTTACTTGCCAACAATTAGGATCTTCCAACCAGGTTCCTGGTGCCCAGTGTGGGGAATATGGCAGCACAAATCACGTCATCTAGGCCCCACCACCTCCGCTCAATGCAGCGATTTGCAGAATAATACACCAGGGCCATTGAGCCATCTCCCAGGAGTCTGAGAGAACTCTCAGAATTACGGAAGTCTCCTGGAGAGTAGGGCCGGTGCAAGGTTGCTCGGCACCCTAGGCAAGGGTTCAGCCTACCACCCCTCCTCTCCCTAATACTCACTTCCCAGCATCTCACACACTTGACATTTGTCAAATAAAAATAAGAACTCTTACCTCTTCCTGGCTGGCTGGCTAGGCTGCAGCCCTGATGCACTGATGTCTAGATGTACTGATTTCTGATGCAGAATGCTGTCCTGGCTTCACTGATTTCCAGAAGCAAACGCAGAATATCTAGAGGGGAGGCTTCATCACACATGTTACACATGACTGACATGTCCCCCGCTGCCACCAACTTTTCTCAAACATGCCCATCTGCTCACAGCTATTCTCACATATGCCACCACTTGCCCATCAGCTGTTGTCACACATGCTACCCACATAATACCACTTTACTCACATGCCCCCTGCCCACCAGCTTATCTCTCACATACAGCCTTGCCTTAGGTGTCCTAGCCAGCTTTTTTCACACATGCCCTTTATGTGCCCTGGGCAGCTTTATTCACACTTCCCGCCCCCGCCCACCTGCTTTTCTAAAACATGCTCACCTGCCAAACAGCTTACCTCTCATATGTCCCCTTGCCAACCAGATTTTTTCTCACATATCCTCTTGCACACAAGATTTTAACAAATAACCTGCTTAATGGTTGAGCAACCTTTTTTAGTATTTGCCCACTACTTAGCTCTCCTCTGCTGCTTTTAGTATAATTAATTTTACATCTGTGGCATTTTCTCCTCCCCCATTCTGTAACATCCTCTACCCCACCCCACTCCAACCCCGTTTGCTGTAGCAACCTCTTCACCCCGTTTTTCTATAAAGGTGAACATTGTATGGAATACAGTTGAGACTGTACTGGGAAAAAGAGGTGACTGTTCTAGGACACAAGTAACCTCTAGTCATGTCTGCCACCCATAGGGAGCAAGATATATTACCCGTGATCATAACTGTATCTCAACAATATTTAGTTCTGACAAGTTCCCAAAATGTTTGCAGACATATTTGTGTAAACTATTTGTATTTTAGGTTTCCTGGGCATAAATATGGATAACTATAATTATACTTGTTTTTTTCTTAATAAGGCGCTGATTAGAATTTAAACCATAATGGCATTGCAAGAGGCAGGATGGTATTAAAATCTGTTATTATATTAAATCTATGAATTCCCCATGGACTGATAATTTTTTTTTACTCTGTCCTTCTCTGAATTAATACTTCCCTGAGCTGGGAGTTCTTCTAAGCCATGTGGTTATAGAATTCCTGGTTATTTGGTTATGCTGGAGTTTGTGATACTGCGCACTTAAATAGTACAAACTGTTGCAACCCTTCAGTTGAACTTTGTAAACGTTATTGAGGAGTATTTGTGAATTGTTTTCTGTGGCACCACCCCCCCCCCGTGTTCTATATAGCATTCTCTCCTTTAACCCCCCCATACATACACCACACACACACAACCGTTTTCTGTAGCATCTGTGGCATCCCTCCCCCCCTTGTTCTGTACTGCTGCATCTGTGGCAGTCTCCCCCCCTCTGTTTCCTGTGACACAATCTCCCCCCCCTCCGTTTTCTCTGGCTTTCTCTACCCCCCCCCCCCCCACCCCCGGTGTGGCTGTCTCCAGTGTCGGACTGGGGCATGAAGGGCCCACGGAGGACTGCAACGCTAGGGGCCCACCAGAGGGGTTGTGGTCAGCCATCATAGAGGCGAGACCAGACACTAGAGTGGGAGTGGTCAGCCCACAAAGGACAGCATATAGAATGCAGTGTGTATATTTAAAGAGTACACAGTGTTGACCTGCCCCTTAGAACAGTCATCAAAAATCGGGATTGTCCAACTAGGCCAGGCTTGGCTAATCTGTGGCACTCCAGGTGTTTTGAAGCTACAAGCCCCAGCATGCTTTGCCAATATATAGCAGCTTATTGCTGGAAGGGTATGCTGGGACTTATAGTTTCACAACACCTGCAGTGCCACAGGTTAGCCAAGCCTGCACTAGACTCAGTACATTTGACGGACTGTCCTATCTGTTCTTGTCACTTCCACCACCTGTGGCTGCTGGTTTCTTTAGTTGCGGCTTATCTGGATCCTGGAATGTTGGAGGCCCTCTTTGGAAAAAAAATGGGTAGATTTAGAAAATTACAACTAGCCCCAGCATTAAATCAATAGGACCCACGATTAATACTTAGCCATTCCTTCAGCCCCAACATTAAAGTAATAGTACTTCCATTTAATAAATAGACCTATTTCCTTCCCTCCAGACAGCCCCAGCAATAAATTTATTTACGTATAATAAATATACCTATTTCCCACACCCATCACCGCCATTAAATAATTCATATTCACATTTAATAAATAGACCTCATGCTCCTCAAACTCAGCTCTGCATTCAATTAATAGCGCCCAAACCACCCCATCTTAAATTAGTAGTCCCCACTATAAAATTAAATTGCCCCAACATCACCTGACAACCAAAATAGCACCCATTAGTTAGGTACCACCTACCACACACACATTACTGTGCCCCTTCATGCCCCTCCATGCTGATTTTGCTGCCCCCCCCCTTCTCTGGGCACCCCTTTATCACCCTGTGCATTGTTGCTTTGGCCCCCCTTCAGGCTCTGCCATGCTGCTTTGGCCCCCCTTCACACTCTGCAATGCTGCTTTGGTCCCCTTCACACTCTGCCATGCTGCTTTGGCCTTCCTTCACACTCTGCCATGCTGCTTTGTCCCCCTTTACACTCTGCCATGCTGCTTTGGCCCCCTTCACACTCTCTGCCATGCTGCATTGGTCCCCTTTCCACTCTGCCATGCTGCTTTGTCCCCCTTTACACTCTGCCATGCTGCTTTGGCCCCCTTCACACTCTGCCATGCTGCTTTGGTCCCCTTTCACACTCTGCCATGCTGCTTTGGCCCCACTTCACACTCTGCCATGCTGCCTATGCGCCTTCTCACTCTCTGCCATGCTGCCTTTGCCCCTTCTCACTCTCTGCCATGCTGCATTTGCCCCTTCACTTGCTGCCATGCTGTCTGTGCTCCCCCTTCACTCTCTGCCATACTGCCTTTACACCCCCTTGCTTCCTTTCTTGCACTTGCCTTTTCTATCAGCTTCTTTCTTCTCGTCTTCTGTCCTCTGTCTTCTCTCTTCTTGCCGACTCCTCTTTGCGCTGCTCCTCACTGAACATCGGGCGTGATGACGTCACGCCCGACATTCAGTGCGAACGGAGCAGAGAGGAGTCGGGGAGCACTGCGGTCAATTGAGTAATTTATTTGCTGTTATTTTTTCTTTTTAAAGTTACCTGCTCCCCCCACCAATGAAGAGGGGAGCGAACGGGGTCGGGGACTACCAGGGGATATGCCGGACCCCGGTGGCCCAGTCCGACCCTGTTTATCATCCTTTGTTACTATATTTAAAAAAAAATAAAAACAATTTATTTTAAAAATGTTTAGCTATACTCACCAACATGTTGCTGCAATTCCCTCTATGATCTTCAATGGCTGGATTTGTCTCATTTCGTCATCATAGTTGGTATATTGGATTAACACTAGTGGGTGACCACCTGTGCCTCTACCAGTCCTTCTTTGCTTGCCCATTTTCTCTTTAAGACAATGCTTGATGTCAGAGAACCTTTTCCTGAAGTGGGACACAGTCCTCTTTAACTCCCCAACTGCATTCATAGCACTACAAACTCCTGACTATAGCTGCTTCTTTCTGCTAACCAGGTTCTGTCTGCCTGGCTCCCCAGTATCTGCTCATAAAAGAATACAGTTTTCAATTTGTGAAAATATAATACTTCTGCCAGACTTGGATTAGCAACCTGGCTCTCCTCATCTGCCCTTTCTAATCTAAATTTTCTTGACTCTCTTTTGCCTCTCCTGCCATAACTAACCAGCCACTAAACCAAAAAAGACAGGAATCTATAAGGCAAACAGACAAATAAGCAACAAGACTACAATATCTAGCAACAAGACAACGCTCAACAATCTCAAAAACAGTAGTTCTCACTACTAACCAACTCTTAAACATCAAACACTCATCTCATGTCAACTAGCTCCTCAGGACCCATTCAAAGGTAATGTGGAAGTAGACGGGCTTTTATAGGACATCAGAGGTCAAAATACAGCGGGTTTTTAAGGCCAATGTAAAACTGCCAATGAGAAATAGGAATATATTTAAAATAACAGAGCTTTTGTACAAAACTGCTAATAATTTTGTGTAAAACGCGCTTTTAGTTACTGGAAACTTTGCCGGCGACTTCCATTTGTGGCTTCCAAACCGTTGGATAATCTCTACCTAGTAAATCTACACCTAGGTTTCATTGCCTGAGAGTCTGTAAGGACAGGCAGGGCCACCATCAGGGGGGTACGAGCGGTACAGCTGTGAGGGGCCCAGACAGATTAGAGGGCCTGGACACACCCCTCCATCTGTAGGAGCCACTAGGTTTGTCCATGGCCCTTAGTCTGACACCTGTCCCTATCCACAATGCTGCAGTTCCCGGTCACTGATAAGCTGGGAGAGTGCGGCATGGTGATGTCATCACTGCACGCCATGCTCCCTGTCTATCAGTGACCTGGAGCCATCACATTGTGTGAACAACAGGTAAGAGAGTTGAGCATTTGTTTGTAGCATATTACAAACAAATATACAGGTTACTTTTACATTCCCAGAAAATCAAATATACCAAAGCCTAATGTGTTTGCTTTTTTTTTTTTTTAGCCTTTATTTTTCCTTTTTAGTTACTGATTTATCTTTTTTTTTAACAGTGGTTTAGGAATCACCAGAGATGTGAATAGGGTTTCCTTATCTTCATTAGTAATAGTTATAATTAAAACTACATCTTCTATTGCCTTTTACTGTAGTAACTATTAGATCCATGTTAGCATGGTTCTATTAGTAATACCTTGCATGAGACAGCTAATTCCGCAGGGACATTGGCTGGCTGGCAAATTTTAGCCTCGGGGGTGAGACTCGGCTTAGCAGCGTTTTAGGAACAATTTAAAGGGAAAAAAATGCAGGAAGCCCAGTGATTCAGCTCAAGGCAACCCACTATGGGACCGATCTCCCTGTCCAGCCAGCCCCTGGGCAGGGGTAAGGAGGAGGGAGACTTAGAGATCCTTTTACAAAACCCAGCAAGATGTTTTTCACTGCTTATCTCAGTAATAGAACATCCTCTCTCACCGCTATTTCCCACTTGAATTTCACCAGACAGTTTGCCGGCTCACGCATACGCCCTTGAACTGGAAACCCGGACTTCGGCTTCCAGTTCCAGATTCATCAAACAAATTGAAAAAAAAATAGAATAAAATGTTTAAAAAATATTTTTAAAAAAGTTATTGAATCTGAATGTATGTCCCTGCTATCGCCATCCAGAAATAGTATTCACCGGCACAGGGGCTTTTTTTTAAAAAGAAAGGCTTTTCTACCATTTTTAAACAGACCCTTAAGTGATTACTAAACCAGAAAATACCCAGGCGCCAATCTAATCAATGCCAAATAGGAATGGAAACTATGGATACTTAAGTGATGTCACATGGTGCATTATTGGGACTCCTAATTACAATCCAGTACACCGGAGATAGTGGACAATGTAGAAGCATGATCCTTGTATCTGTATTATATAAAATCAGTCATCTGCATTGTCGCACTGCAACATATGACATTAAAAATTGTCATAATGCTTTAAGTGGTTAAAAATGCACAGATGTTTCCTTTCCTTGCACAAGACAGCTTAAACAAAATGATGTGTATTAATTATACAATGGCCACTAATACACCAATCCAGTGTGTATTATAAACAAGTTATTGTCACATTTAGAACTATATATATATGTATATATATATATATATATATATATATATATATATATATATATATATATATTTGTATTACTGGTTATTTTATCCAAGTCTTCTTTATAGACTTCCCACTCAGAAAGAACTTGGCAAACTTTTGTTGTACTAATAAATAAAACAAAGGCTAGCTAGGAAACATTGGCACTGTATTGTATGTCAGCTATAGCCCCTTAGGTGGAATTTGAGAAAAACCACAGGGATACATTCAGCTTTAGTTTATTTTGTGCTTTAGCCTCAAAATTTCTTTCCTGTCTCTTTCCTGTCACTGGTTTATTAGGACGTGATTCAACTTCCCACATAGCAGCCCCCCTTATTGATTCGGTTCCACAAGCTTTTACCAGTTGTTATTTGCAGACAGTAGCTTTGCCGTGTAGATCCATGGACAAGTCATGACACCTTCTTCGCCTCATCAAGTAACATAGAGGTGTCACAATTACGCCCAAGCAATGGTGAACAAGTACAATATTACAGCATATGTGCTATATGTATATATATATATATATATATATATATATAGATAGATAGATAGATAGATAGATAGATAGATAGATATAATGTACACATATGCAAAACAGTAGACAGGCCATACAATCCAAATTCATTAATGAGAATATGCCCGGCGGTTGTTTTTGGTGCTAACACTAGGGGTGTGCACCGGCCACTTTTCGTGTTTTGGGTTTTGGGTTCTGATTGGTTTTGCCAAAACACCCCACTCAAGGTTTTGGTTCTGATTTAGGGTTTTGGGTTCTGATTTTTTTTTTTTTAAAAGCATAAAAAGTGCTAAAATCCATATTTTTTATTTTTTTTACTACACTATTATTAACCTCAATAACATTAATTTCCACTCATTTCCAGTCTATTCTGAACACCTCACAATATTGTTTTTAGGCCAAAAGGTTTTGTTTTTTTGCTAATTTTAGTGAACTTTGGCTTTTTGGATTTTACATGCCCTCTACTAGGAGATTGGGCATCGGCCTTGGCAGACGACGTTGATGGCATTTCATCGTCTATGTCATGACTAGTGGCAGCAGCTTCAGCATTAGGAGGAAGTGGTTCTTGATCTTTCCCTACTTTATCCTCCAAATTTTTGTAGTCCATTATATCCGGCACAAGAGAGCGTACCCCTAAACCACACACACCCGGCAAAGGCTTTAAAAATGATATGCGGCACAGGACAGTACCACTGGACTGGAGTTATACAGCAGTACAAATTCCTTTATACTGCAGGAACAGTGAACGTAGTTAAATATTGCAGTACTAATTTTTCTGGACTGCAGGAACAGTGAACGTAGTTAAATATTGCAGTACTAATTTTTCTGGACTGCAGGAACAGTGAACGTAGTTAAATATTGCAGTACTAATTTTTTTTGACTGCAGGAACAGTGATCGTAGTTAAATATTGCAGTACTAATTTTTTTTGACTGCAGGAACAGTGAACGTTGATATATAGCAGTACCAATGGACTTAGCAGGACAGAGCACAGGACAAAGCACCACTGGACTCAGCAGGACAGAGCACAGGACAAAGCACCACTGGACTCAGCAAGACAGAGAACAGGACAAAGCACCACTGGACTCAGCAGGACAGAGCACAGGACAAAGCACCACTGGACTCAGCAGGACAGAGCACAGGACAAAGCACCACTGCACTAACCAGGACAGAGAATACACAACCTCCCACTTCCATGTACAATGCCCGAGTGAAGATGGCGGCGGCAAGCGGGGAATTTAAAGGATCCGAGTATCGCGAGATCCGACGGCGGGATAATAATAGCCTCGTTTTCAGGTTTGCTAAGCGCCGGAAATACCCGAACAGTGCTGGGATCGGGCTCGGATCCGCACTGTTCGGGGCTGCTCGGATAGCGGAGATCCGAGCCCGCTCATCCCTGGCTACCACTAGCATTTTTTTCAAGGCTTTCTTATCAAACATACTACACATACAATATGGTACAAATGCATACTGTGACGCCAAAAAGCATGGCATACGCTAAATCAGGACTGCAGGTAGAGCATTGACAAAGAGCGCTAGGTTCAGACAGCCAGGGACAAATTAGAGTTGGAGCTTGTAGGTGTAGGTCACAAGATTTCAGCATATATAGGCATTTTGCAAAAGTAGAACAGGAACTTTAAGAGTAGTGTTTATTGCTCAATAGTAGCTCTTAAAAGAGCTGTTAGACATCACAGAGAGGTAGTGATGATACACACATAGATGGAATACACACAGAATATATATTAACATGTGTTCATTATAAAGAGTCAAAGCAGTTTCAACCCCTGCTTTAAATTCACATAAATATTCGCCCAATACTAGTGGGTGATATGAGCAGAGTGGCCAATCTGGGAGAGGGGGTAGACTGCACTGAGCCCAACAATCAGGATAAGATTTGAATTATTTATATAACATCAGAATTCCCCACAATGGAGAACACACACAATAATAAAATAAGAGTTTAAATTAGCAAACAGAAAAAGGCATAAGATATGAGATATTTGGCTGGGTACACATTACAGAATTTTCCGACCAATGTGTTATCTACAACAATTGTACCAACAACTGGAAAAAAAAAGGCATGATCAGCATCCCGATTCATGAGCACACACTCTACATGTTTTAAAAAAGTTACCCTCAGATCTGTGCTCTGCAACTGTCATAAACGTTGGTGGAAAAGATCATGACTCTATGGAGATCCTGATCATGAGTGCATATATACACTGTAGGATTGGAAGGATGTCGTTCCATAGCTGAACGAGATTTATAGTTCTGCTGAACAATCAAATCAAACAATGATCTGTGCTTTGGAACGATCCTCGTTCATCTCTGGAGCGCACACACTAATGCAATATTGGGCCGAACTGTGATTTATTGTTTGATTGACCCAATACTGGGCTAAAAACACTGTAGTGTGTACCAAGGTTAAGATGCATGTAACGTGATTTGGAGACAGATCAGATATGGGGTGGAAAGAACAATTCTCTAGAATGACACCTAAGCAGGAACCTTGAGGGGTCATTTTGCCAACAGAAATATAAATATCAGGTATGTAATTTCTGTTGACTGACGGAAAGATTATTCCAGTGAGGGGCAAAATAAGAGTCTTGAAAGGGGCCGCACAGAGGAATGAGGGAAAGCTCAGGGCATTCCTTCCTCCTCTTGGTATACTGCATGCACTGCGTAGAGGAGGCCACATGATGTGGATGTTGGCTGCCCCTGTTCTGATGCGAACAGGAGAAACAGGCAGGAAGGCCCACAGGTGAAGACTTGGGCCCCCTAGCCCAAGCTGGATTATTACCTGTATTTTTAGATGAGTAAGTTTAAGGTGGTGAAAGCACATCCAAGATGAAATGTCAGGGAGATATTCTATAATGAGTGCATAGATGGTGAAAGATCCATAGAAAAGAATAGATACATTAGGGTGACATCGGCACATAGGTGATTCTGAAACCCAAAGTGCCATGTCCGTGGGAATCTGATAGAGGAAGAGGAGAGGTTGATTCAGAGGAACAAATACTGAAGTACTAGCTTCATAGGTTGCATGATAGCCTACCAGTGTGTTTTTTGGAGTGTGGGAGGAAACCCAGATTAAACCCATGCAAATTCTCTGTACAGTGCTGTATAATATGACTGCCACTATATAAATAAATGATAAATTAATAAAATAAATAAATAACTGAATAATCTGCTGAACAGTGGTGAACATAGGAGTTATTTATGAAGAAAGCCCGATGTGCACCGCAAAGTGGTGTTGCACTGCAGTGGCGCATGCAGGGGGGGTTTCTGAGGCCCTAGAAACCCCCCTCCCCCTGTGCTAACTAAGTGGCCACTGTCCTATACAGCAGCCGCGGCGCTGTCAAAGAAGCGTCCGCGGCAGAACCCCCCCCCCCTCGACAATCCTCCGTGCGCCCCTGCACTGGTATGCCTTATTTATGTCTTATGTCAATTATAACTACAGATGGGTGGGCTCAGTTTCCCGAGATCGGAACCCACCCAAACTTCGCCTATCCGAGTACCGAATCCGCCCGTTCGGTATCGAAATTGAGGCAAAACGTCATTGTGACGTATTCGTATTTCTGAGCTCGATTCTCGCGAGATTTGAAAAGCATAAATACCAGCCTTCACAGCAATCCATCCCCATTTGACAGAGGGAGAGAGCAGGGTTAGGTCACAGGCTGTATTAGAGCAGGGACAGAGCAATAATTGTACACCTTATTCTTTATATTATTCTTTCATTTCTAATCTATTCAATTCTATTATTAATTCAAATTCTATTAGCAATTGTTAGAGGAGGATAGAGGAGGCTTATTTTTCAATATTTTGAAATATTTTGCACTACAAGTGCTTTGGGGTGTGCCATATTCCCCAGTGTCTTACACTAATTTTTCTGGCTGTCAAAAAAAAGTCATATTTGTCAGCAGTATCTATCTAATACAATATTTTGCACTACAAGTGCTTTGGGGTGTCCCATATTCCCCAGTGTGAAACACTAATTTTTCTGGCTGTCACAAAAAGTGATATTTATCAGCAATATCTATACAATTTTTTGCACTACAAGTGGTTTGGGCTCCTTAAAATGGATTCAAAGCAGTCCACATATGAGCAGAATCAGCAAGCAGGTTCTGGCACCAGTCCTGATGGTAGTGTTCCCAGTACGTCATCTGGTAAAGCTGATGTAAAAGTACATAGTCTTTTTAAATCAAGGAAAAAAACACACAACCCAAAAAAAATTACTGTGTTGAAGCGAAAAAGAAGTGTAACTGAGGAAAAGTTAACTGCCGATAAAAAAAAAATTGCCAACATGCCATTCTACACACGCAGTGGCAAAGAAAGAATGAGGCCTTCGCCTTTCTCTATTAGTGGCAGATCAAAAAATGTTACCAAGCATTCTTCTTGTACGGTCACTCGTGACCAAGCAAGACCAAGTAATTTGGAGTCTAAAAGTGGTGCACAACTACTGTTACGCATCAAAGCCGAGCTGCAAGAAACCAATAAGGCATTAGAGGATAATGTATGCTCTGAATCAGAAATGACAACAATCCCTGTGGATAGTCCATCCACCAGTGGTATGTCTAATCGTGAGCATTCTGTTAGTGTACCCATAAAGAAGGGCCCTTTCAGCAGTTCTGCTGATGTGTGCCTGAACAGCCCGAGTGTAGCCGGTGATACACAAATTGAGGATGCCACTTTGGAATTAGAAGAGGATGAGGGGGAGATTTGTGTAGGCGACAAGGGCGCTAATGAGGATGTTGATGAGGATGAGGTTGTTTGTGTAAGTCCTGCACCAGTGGCAGCAGTTCTGGCATGTGACAAGAAAAAGGCCATTGTCATGATGGGGCATAAAACAAAAAAATCCACTTCTTATGTGTGGAATTATTTCTACCCAACTCCAGACAACAATTGTATAGCCATTTGTAGTGTATGTCAAGCCACAGTCAGTCGAGGGAGGGACCTTAACCATCTTGGAACCACGTCTATGTTACGACATTTGACGAGACTTCATGGCAAAGTGTTGGGAAAAGCTGAAAGTTCTTCCAAAAAAATTACAAGCACTTCATCATCAGCTAGGACCCTTCGGTCCTAGCTGATGATGTATATATATATATACCTGTGCTAGGGGTAGTTTGACCATAATGGAATGTTGTGCTTGAACTAAAAGACCTAATCATTCAGGGTTTATTACCATTTTGCATTATAATACAGTTCTTGCATATTTTCCAAACAGGAGCCAAACATTCCAGACACCTGCTTGATGACAACAAAGTTGCATGAGCAAGCAAAAGAGAACATCAGATAGTCAAAAGTGCAAAAATAGGTAAGAACGAATGGGCAATCAAAATGTAAACCTGTTTGACATTAGTGGGAGGCCACCCAAAAAAATAAATAAATGACATGATCTTCTTTATTTTGAATTCCAATGCTGGAGAATACTCCTGAATATTCATATTCAGTAGATTTTCCTATACTCCTATCATCATCATCAACATTTATTTATATAGCGCCAGCAAACTCCGTAGCGCTTTACAATTGGGAACATACATTAATAAGACAATACTGGGTAATACATACAGACAGAGAGGTAAGAGAACCCTGCTCGAAAGCTTACAATCTATAGGACAATGGGAGTTAGAAACACAAGGGCATGTGCTACATCATATTGCACAATGGACCAGCCAGACTGCAAAGGTAAAAGTATTGAGTGTGCTGTGTGTGTTGCAATGTTGGTCAGAAGGTTGTTGTCTTGCGTTAGCAGTGTAGAGAATGGTAATAGGGTAATCTAGGGAAATTAAGATGATGGTTGAGGAATATCATAACCTTGTCTGAAGAGGTGGGTTTTCAGTGAAGGTTTGAAGACTAGAGGAAAGTCTTACTGTGCGTGGGAGGGAATTCCACAAAGTAGATGCAGCCCGGAAAAAATCCTGTAACCGAGAATGGGAGGATGTGATGAGAGCGGAGGAGAGACGTAGATCTTGTGCAGAACGGAGGTGTCGAGTAGGGAGATATTTCGAGACAAGTGAGGAAATGTATGTCGGTGCAATTTTGTTGATGGCCTTGTATGTTAGTAGAAGAATTTTATATTGGATTTGTTGAAATACAGGCAGCCAATGTAGAGACTGACAGAGTGGCTCAGAAGAGGAATAACGGTTTGTAAGGAAAATCAGTCTAGCCGCTGCGTGCAAAATAGATTGTAGGGGTTCAAGTCTGACTTTGGGAAGACCAGTAAGGAGGGAATTGCAATAGTCAATGCGGGAGATGATGAGTGCATGAATTAATGTTTTTGCGGTGTCTTGTGTCAGATATGTGCGTATTCTGGAAATGTTCTTTAGGTGTATGTAACATGATTTAGATATAGAGTTGATGTGGGGAATAAACGACAGTTGTGAATCAAGGATTACACCTAGGCAACGAGCTTGCGGGGTGGGATTTATGGTCATGTTATCAACAGAAATAGAAATGTCAGGCAGGAAGCTTCTGTTTTTGGGTGGGAATATTATTAATTCAGTTTTTGAAAGATTGAGTTTGAGTTGGCGAGAAGACATCCAAGATGAAATGGCAGAAAGACAGTCAGTAACGCGAGACAACAGAGATGGTGAAAGATCAAGAGAGGATAGATAAATTTGTGTATCATCCGCATAGAGATGATACTGAAATCAAAAGGAGCTTATTAGTTTTCCAAGAGAAGTGGTGTAGATAGAGAATAGCAGAGGACCTAGGACTGAGCCTTGTGGAACTCCAACTGATAAAGGAAGCGGAGCAGAGGTGGATGCAGAGAAATTAACACTGGAAGAGCGATTAGATAGGTAGGATGAGAACCAGGATAGGACAGTGCCTTCAAGACCTAGGGATTGTAGCGTTTGTATGAGGAGAGAGTGGTCAACAGTGTCAAATGCAGCAGAGAGATCCGGGTGAATTAGAAGAGAGTATTGGTTTTTATTTTTCGCTGTGATCAAATCATTGACAACTTTGGTCAGCGCAGTCTCTGTGGAGTGTGGAGAGCGAAAGCCTGACTGAAGAGGATCCAATAGGTTGTTTGCTGTAAGAAAGTGTGTGAGGCGTGTGTAGGCAATTCTCTCGAGAAGCTTGGAGGGGCATGGGAGCTGGGAGATGGGGCGGTAATTTATGAGAGAGTTAGGGTCAGAATTCTGTTTTTTTAAAATGGGAGTAATCACTGCATGCTTGAATATAGATGGAAAAATACCAGTAGAAAGAGAAAGATTACAGATTTTAGTTAGAGGGGGAATGAGCACAGGAGACAGGGACATACCCATTTGTGAGGGAATGGGATCAATTATACTCCTATAATTTCAGTCAGAACTCTGGAGAAAGATCTGTTCCAGACATAACTTTTATTAGGTCCACAGTGCAGAACAATGGCAGAGCTCAGCAGAAGTCTGAATTGTCAGATTTGGTTAATACCATTTTCATACTGCCGCCCCGGCAATATCCTGGGTAGTTAACCCGGGATATTGCCGGGGCACAGGGCAGTAAAGATAACAAGATTCCCGGGTCGGGCGGGTTCATACTGCACCTGCCCGACCTGGGTTTTAGAAAAATAAAAGTGTTAAAAAAGATTTTAATAAAAAAAAATACATAAGAAATGTTTACTTAACTTATTTTCAGCCAGCGGTGTCTCCGGTGCGTTGCAGGCTGTCAGGGGGACCTCTGGGTACTAAAATGACGTCAGTTCTAGTCCATTAGAAATGACGTCATTTTAGTACCCAGAGGTCCCCCTGACAGCCTGCAACGCACCGGAGACACCGCTGGCTGAAAATAAGTTAAGTAAACATTTCTTATGTATTTTTTATTAATTAAAATCTTTTTTTTTTACTTAACAATTTTTTTTTTTTACAGTATGAATGGTGAGACCCGGGAATTACACGGATTGCACCATTCATACTGCAGGCTAGCGGGGTCCAACACGGGAATTACCCCTCGCAAAATCCCGAGTCTAAGTCCCGGGATTTTAGACCCGGGATTTTGTGGTTGGACTATTCATACTGCACCAAGACCCGGGTTTTTCAGCGTGCCTCTGCAAAAACCCGGGTTTTTGGTGCAGTATGAATGGGGTATAAAAGTGCTGCCTGACAGAGAATTAACAGAGAATGGGTGTGCAGAGCACACCTCTCCCACCAGGAGTGATCAATTTACACTGAACCAGCTAGGCCTTATAAAGGGCATAAGCCTGCACAGTGTGAGGAATGGGTGAAGCTATTACACACTTCTTTAGGAACTTAACCCATTCCACACACGACAGATTGTCACACTGCAACCGCATCTTGCTTATGTAGTTTACATTTTGATGTTGTTTAAAAAATATTTATTTGTGTAAAAAAGATACACACATTTTTGTCAAATAAGTAACGCAGAGTATCTAGCAATTATATGCTTGCTTTCCATAATTTACGTAGTGTGCCAATCAAAGTTACTTGCTAATTGGTTGCTCTTGGTTACTGTGCAAGTATGGCTTTGGTTATTTTGCAATTAGTGTACCTTCAACAATATACCTGAATATTTGTTCAGCTATTACATATTTACACAGTTAGTGAGGTTGGAGAAAAACCATCAGTTTTAACCTTCAACAAGATCAACCTAGTTTAAATTATAGCTGTGTTGAAACAACAAAGTTGAATTTTAAAAAGGCAGCTGTCAAGTTGACCTCACATGGAGAAATATTTGTTTCCTAAACCCATAATGGCAACCACATTCATTTCCTTGATCAATGACATACCCCCCCCCCCCCCTCCCCCCATCCCCACACATACTCATACGCATACACAGGGGGGATATGATGAAACAAAAGATAGAATTTTATTTTCCATGGTGAAAAGGATGGAGCACATGGAGGGCTACTAGAGGGGTAATGAGGAGGGACGCACTAGAGGAGCCTGACAGGAGGAGGTTCCCAATCAGATGGTGTTGATTTTGGAATCAAAGAAGGTGATAAAATCTAAGGCAGTAAGGGAGAGGGAGAAAAGAGGCTGGGGATAGCAGAGGAGGTAGTTAAAGGTGGCAAAGAGGCGCTGTGGAATGGATGACTGGGAGGAAATGAGAAACTTCAAGAAGAATTGTTTAGCAGGACCAATCACAGAGCTGTAGAATAAGAGGATGAATTTAAAGTACAAGAAATCAGAGAGAGAGAGAGATTTCTAAGAACTGGATCCATTTAAGGTGCCAAGGTTGGGGCTTGGAATGCCGGAGGCTAACCAAAGTATCAGGATAGTAAAGTCGAGGTCAGAGGTGAAAGGTCGGTTGTAAAGGGAGATAGCCTGATTGAGTCTTCACAGTTATCAAGGAAGTGGGAAGCGGGCCCAGGGGCAACACAAAGGTGGATGGGGTAGAAAAGACGAATGGAGTGGACCTCAAAGGAGGAAATACTGTAAATTACTGCCAACATAATGTAACAATGCAAGTCAAATAAAATACCATTAACATAAGTGCATTAAAAGAATTTACTCTTCTCCCACCCTTAAGCTAAAACTCCAGGTGGTAAATGTATCAAGCCGTGATTTTGAATCTCCAGCGATTTTCTCAGACGAGTTTAAAATCGCAGATTTATTAAGAGGCGTTTTGATGTAAAATCATCGGAGATGTGTTTCTTTCAAAATCGCCATTTTCAAAAACGCTACAAATCGCAATCCGAATTTTTTGCCACTCTAGCTATACAAATCGCCAAATGTATAAAGCTGTGATTTTGCAAACTCGTCTTAGTTTGAATTCAAAATCGCCAGATACAACACGCTGCTTTCTATAGGCGAGATTGGCAAACACATCACTGTTACACTGCAGGGCAATGTTAATATAACAGTAGGCACAATGGAAGTTTCGATAAACCATCTTTTTGTTGTAGGGGGGGCAAAAATGATTATAATTTTATTACGAGGGACTTATTTTAAGAATAAATTAGTGGCCCAAATCTAATCAGAAATTAAATATAAGTAGGGTTTTTTTGTTGTTTTTTTCATTACAGTGGCTTACTATTTCATCACCAGTGGCGCAATATTTATATTTTTATGATATGGCAACAGGCATGCACCTAGGGGGGAATTTGGTTGCCCTGAAACCCCCCCATCTGGGCCGGGATTGTAAGGACCAGGAGCAGTCTGCATGCAGCGTGTGGTCACGGATCATACAGATCCGTTTTGCGCTCACTCCTCTCATGCTGTCAAGGTTGCTTCAGAGCTGTGGCCGGCTGCAGCACCACCTTCTATGGGTTCTGTTCAGTGCGCTCAGACACAACTTTTTTGATACCCAAGCTGATGGACAAAGGGAAGAAATTATAATTGCGTCCACCCATCAAGTGGAATGGAACACTGTATGCGACAGCTGTGACTGCAGTGGTGAGTCAGTCAGTGTGTCTGAGTGACATAATAGGAACTGGGGGCACTACTGTGGCATAATATAAAGCTGGGGTACAACTGTGGAGCATAAAATGAACTTGGGGTACTACTGTGGGGCATAATATAAACTTGGGACACTACTGTGGGGCATAATATGAACTTGGGGCGTTACTGTGGGAATGATATGAACTTCGGGGCACTACTGTGAAGCATAATATGAACTTGGGGTACTACTGTGGGGCACGATATGAACTTGGGGCGCTACTTTGGGGTATAGTATGAACTTGGGACACTACTGTGTGGCATAGTATGATACCTTGGTGATGCTAGACATGTTGGTTATACCTTCTGATGTTACTAAAGGTGTTCAGCGGTGTTAATGAGGATGTTAAGCCCCAACGCTTTTGTAACTTAAACAGGTTGCTGTTTATTTAAAGATGATAACAACAGATGAATGCAGTTACTCACAGTTGCTTGTAGTACAGCAGTATGCAGCAGTAACAACAGTTGCAGCAATCAGACAATACATATATACAGTAGACACTTGTATATATGCTGGTATGCAGATGCACTCTTATATAGATATTATGCAGGCAGGTTTGCTAATATATATACTGCACAGCCGTGCAGTTTTATTGTGTGGCAGACTGTTTATATTATTGTGGCCACGCAGCGCTCTAAGCTGCGACTGTCCCCTTCGCTTGTTTCAATGGAAGTAATTGCGCAAAGCTAAACTTTCTGTCTCAGGACATTCTCAGGCTGCCCCACTTCCTCCTAGACCAATGGGAACTACTGTGGTTGCCATAGCAACTCGAAATTGGAGACGGAGCGAAAGCGCTCCTAATACCAACACTCCTGGTCGCTTAGCAACGTCTCATGTCACAAAGAAAAACAATTTGACTTTATCAAACATTACATTTTTCAATAAAGTCTCTTTTTCCTGTAACAAGAAATCAAGGGTTAGTAAACAATGTCAGTCATCAATTCTTGGAATTCTTTTGATTTTAGTCCAATGTCTTTTCTCAAGTTTGATTGTAGATTGACTCACACAATTCACATCATATGTGACATCTGGTTGAGTCTTAATACTTGCAAACATTAAGCTTCCAACGGCATTTCTGTAAGGGATTTTGCTCATTTCCTCTATCTCTTCACTGCTTGGTGACATTTCCTTTGTCATTTTCAAGCTTTTATCCACAGGTGTATTAGCTGGTTTTGAGTCAAACATCCCATAAATTGTATGTATATTTTCAATGTATGTCTGTTGATCAATTGTAACAGTTCCATCATTCAAATTTTGCACGATCCTCATGCCTAACAGCTTGTTTGCTGAACCTAGATCCTTTAATTTGAATTTCTGTTTCAACAGGTGTTTGGTACTGGTGATGTGTCTCTCTTGGCCTGCTAGCAACAGATCATCAACATACACAACTACGAAGAACATCTTTTCTCTATGGTTTTGTGATGCAGACAATGATCAGTCTCTGACCTATGAAAGTGCATGTCTAGCAGTACAACATCAGGTTTTATGTACAAACAACGACCACTTTGTTTAAGTCCATAAAGTGACTTCTTTAGGATGCAGACTTTACCTTCTTGGTAGACACCCTCGTTGTAGTGTTCAGGTGGCTCCAAGTAAATCTCCTCTAACAATTCTCCATTCAAGAATGCAGAGTGAAAGTGAAGCTGATACAACAACAAATCATGGATAGTGGAGATGGCAATCACTAAGCTCAGAGAATATCTCTCCGTAATCGATCTTGAACTTTTGTGTGTAGTCCTTGGCAACAAGACAGGCTTATAGCGTGCGATGGTACCGTCCGCATTCACTTTCTTACAAAAGACCCACTTGTTCCTGATCGTTTTGCAGTTACTCAGCCTGTCAAGTACAGTCCTTGTATGATTGTCATCCAGAGCTGTTATCTCTGTATCAATGGCTGCTTTCCACTGTTCCCAGTCGTTGCTTGATTTTGCCTCTTCAATGTTTTGCAGTTCACAAAAGGCTAGATTAGCGTACTCCTCGCTATATCTCCTAAGGGGAATACTTTTGTTACTCCTCATAGAACGTCTGCTTTCCAGTTGGGTATCCGCAATTACATTTACTGACTCAGACACGCTTTTTGCTGCCTGAACATCCAGTGACACTAACTTCTCTTGTGGTTGCTGTTCCACTACTTCACTAGGTGGCGTGTTTTTGTGAAACACCACACTCTGGATTTGATAAGATGTTTGTTGTTAATGTCCCAAAGTCTGTATCCTTTACTCCGCTGGCAGTACCCGAGCATGATACACTCCACTGACTTGGTATCTAACTTATGTCGCTTTTCATTAGGAATATGTGCATACGCCTTACTGCCAAATACACAGAGATGGTTGACACTTGGCTTTTTACCGGACCACGCCTCCAGTGGCATTTTACCTTTAACAGCTACTGTGGGCGCTGGCTTTTTAAGGTAGACTGCAGTGGACATTGCTTCCGCCTATAAACTTTTCTCCAGACCTGCGTCATTCACCATAGTCCGTGCTAGTTCAACAATTGTTCTGTTAGCTCGTTCACTAACACCGTTCTGTTCTGGTGTGTAGACAATTGTTAATTGTTGCTGTATGCTATATTTTCTTAAGAATTCTGCTAAAGTTCCTTGTCGTATTTTCCACCATTGTCGGATCTCAAGACTTTTAGTTTCCCGTTTAGTTAGCCTTGTAGAGACCCATTTGTGTCTCTACAAGGCTCTTGTATTCTGCAATTTTCTCTACAACTTCACTCTTAGCTCTTATGAAGTAGACATGCGTCATCCTAGTTGTGTCCTCAATGAGTGTGAGAAAATATCTGTAGCCACTGACTGATTTCACCTCCATTGCACCACACACATCAGTGTGCACTAGACATAGGGGTACTTCAGCCCTAGTTGCTGACTTGGGTAAGGGGCAACGAGTTTGCTTACCCTTTATGCAGCTCTCGCATGTCGGACTTTCCGAACTGCTCACAGTGATGCCTGTCACCATCCCATCAGCGAGCTTCTGGACGTTGTCATATCCTAAATGACCCAATTTCATATGCCACAGCTCCGTTGTCTAGGACATAAAGCTGGTTACACCTAGTTGATGTTGCATTTACAGTACCTTTCTGGTTTTTAACCACACATTTGCCCTCTGCGAATTTGACCTTTTCTTTCAAGGATGCTTATAGCGATAAGGTTGGTTCCCAACTCTGGTACATACAAGACGTCTTGGATATTTGTGATGATGGTTTCACCTTTTCTATTCAGGTGGACCGTGATAGTCCCAACTTTTGTTGCAGTAAGAACTTTTCGACTGATTCCTTTTACTGCAACTGGATCACATGGTTTCAACGAACTGAACCAATCCTGATTGCAGCTGAATTGTCTTGTGGCCCCGAGTCCATATACCAGCAGTCTTTCTTATGACTATCTGCTACATTCATTTCTGACTCATTAGGTTTTTCATGCTTCTTCTGTTGTGCACCATTTGAAACTTTCAGTCTACATTCAGATGCCTTGTGCCCTATTTTATGAAATATGAAGCATTGGTACTTGGGCTTCTTGGACTTTGCACCTTTTGTGAGTTTAGCTGTACTCTCAGCATTTGCCTCGACAGGAATTCTCTGTTTTAACTGCAGCAGCTTAGTTCTCACAATTTATGTCGTTAACTTGGTATCGTTGGACACCAAAGTTATTACTAGGAAATCATACTCTGGTGTGAGATTCTGCAGCATCACCATTGTGACTTCCTCGTCGTCCATCCGTGCTCCTACAGATGCCAACTGCTGGGATATCGACAGCCTTTTGTCTATGTATTCATCCATGCTTGCACAGGTACTCAATTTAGTCCCGTACAGTGTACGCCTCAAGTTTATCCTTCTCATCGGACCTCTGTCCTCATACACATTTTCCAGAGCAGTCCACATCTCATTTGCTGAATCTTTATCATTAATGATAGAATACACATGCTGTTCTACAGCTAAGCCAATGGTGCCCATGGCTCTATTCACCTCATCAGCATTTGAACTGCCGCCTGGATCTACTGCGACTTTCCACAACTTTTCCCACATTAATTGCATTTGCAAAGCAAATTTCCATGTTGCATAATTTTCAGAACCTTTTAATTTAGCAAGACTCATACTGGTGCCTGTGCTGTGTATTTTTCTTTGTGTAGTGAATAAAGGACTATTCTTCAAAAAATAAAAGCTTTCTTTTATTCTCTTGCACTTCTGTAATCATTCTTTATGTTTTAAGCATTTACTTTAACACACAGTGCTGGGCCCATAACCTGTTGTTTATACTTTCTGATGTTACTGAAGGTGTTCAGCGCTAGGTTTCCCAAGGTGCATACCCTAATGAAATCGGTGGTAATTGGTTTTCCGTTTACCACAATTACGACATCGGGAATGACTACAAGAAATAAAAACCTTAATCATCAAAACACAAATTGAAAATAATCAGACTTGGATTGAATACAACGCTAAAGATGACCAAAGAAAGCAGCATAATGACAGCAAGGCATTCCGATTCAAGAACTCACCGGCAGTGCAGCCTGACATCATTGCGACGTGTGTGAATAAAAATTTAAAGCGGCAATGTGAGGTTAAGTGTTTAAACACTTAACCTTAGGGGTCCCAACATTGCCACTTTCAATTTTTATTCACACACGTCGCGATGATGTCAGGCTGCACTGCCGGTGAGTTCTTGAATCAGAATGCCTTGCTGTCATTATGCTGCTTTCTTCGGTCATCTTCACTGGCGTGTTCAAGCTAAGTCTGATTATTTTCAATTCGCTTTTGAATGATTTTGGGGGTTTTTTTGTAGGCATTCCCGAGGTCGCACTTATCACTGTAGTTAAAATGTACCCAACCCAATAAAATGTACTGCACACACCTATGGGTAACATGTGGGGTACGCACCACCTAAAATGATAGCAACGTCAATTGCAGGATCATCATGCCCACTCTGATAGCGTAGCTTGGAAACCCCCCTCTAGAAATCCTGCATTTGCCACTGGGCAACACTTTAAATTTCCAGATGGGGACACCATTAAAACTACATACTTGTGGCACTATAAGTGTCAGCATGCACATGAGCACTTGTATTGTCACAAGTCTGTACTTTAAATGGTGACCCCACCTGGGGGGCAAAGAGAAATCTGCGATGTAATCGCCACAGAGTTGTTTTTTTTGCTACAAATCTACATTAGAAAAGCAGGATAAATTTACTATAGATGAAAAGAAAACATAACAGTTTAGCAAATAATAGTGTAAAAATATGTAAAATAGTTTAAAAATATATTCATTAAGAATTAGGGATTCTTCATAACACTACACCATCTTGCTGTATAAATGTTAAATTAATAACAACAAAAATCACAGAAATTAAAATGGTTTTCAAATTATTTTTATCAGTATTTAACTAAACAATAACATAAATCTGTACATAAATGTTAATATTAACAATGTAGTATTTTTAAAATGTTCATAATATAAACAAGTTAAATATAAATATTTTTATAATACAAGTCAATTAAATCTAAATATCTATTTTTATATTTATCACAGTCAATAACTCTTTATCTAGTGCCATAGAAATAGTCAGCAAAAGCAACAACCAAACCCTGTACTAAAGTACGAGTTTGTTAATACGATGCTTTTTCAGCGACTTTCTGAGGTATTTAAAAAAACATTACATTTATTACAGGCCAAACCGCTCAGAAACTTCTGCTTTTCAAAACGACACATTACAAAGCACCAACCCAATTTTTTTTTACGTTAAGAATACAAATCCTTAAATGTATCAACCTGCAGTTTACCCAGAAATTCAATTGGAAATCCCCCAGAATAAAGAAGTGGTTGTGAACTCTGCTGTTTGAGCAATCCTGCCTGTTAGCATGTTAGAAATACATTTATAAATAAAAGTAAATAATAAATAAGTCTGCTAAGTAGGAAGGCTTACTATAGTTTAAGTCATTTGTTACTGGGAGCTCTTTGTGAGAGGTGATTCGTGTCTCTGTGTTTGATTTTTATTCCCATATGGATTACATAGGATCAAGAAAAGAAGCAGATTCCAGGTAAATATTTATTAGGGACCCTACACAACAAAAACAATTATGGGGGCCAATAATATTAAAAATGATAATGGGGACAAAGTAATTTTTATTTGTAATAGTAAGGAGACACAATTAGTTAATATACTATGGAGGCCCCATCCATTGCTCTCCAACCATAATTCTATGTGCTCCTTCCACCCAATTTTGGGCAAGGAACGCCGTTCTCTACTTATGTCCTCTCCCCTCTCCTCCTGCCCCATTGATCCCATTCCCTCCCTCTTCCTTAGATTTCTCTCACCTACTGCCTTAGCCCACCTCTTCAGCTTGTCCTTCTCCTCTGGAATTTTCCCCTCTTCCTTTAAAAATTGCCTGGTCTCACAGGGGCGGATCTAGAAAACGACTGTACCCGGGGCGATTTAGGCCCCGCCCCTTTCTAACAGTTTAGGCTGCCGACGGCTGCACAGTATGTGCAGGTCCGTCCAGCCGTGACAGTGTGCTGCCCGGCTGCTCTGATTGTGTTTTGAACACAATCAGAGCAGCCGGGCAGAACACTGTCCCTGCCTGTCACGGCTGGACGGACCTGCACATACTGTGCAGCCGTTGGCAGCAAGTGTCTGCTAGGGGGGCGATCGCCCCCCCCCCCCCCCTGGATCTGCCACTGGGTCTCACTCATTCTTAAAAAAACGATTCTTGATCCCATAGCCCTGGCCAATTATCGCCCTATTTCTCTCCTTCCTTTCACTACTAAATTGCTCAAACGGCTAGTCTACAGCTGTCTCGCTATCTTGCTAAACTTCAAACAAACCCTTAAAACCCATCTGTTCTGAAAAGCCAACCCTTCCTCCTCTACCCATCTTCATGATCTCTCTTCACTAATCATAATAAACCTCACCTCATTCTTCCTGCGTTACTCTTAATACCAACTCTTGTTCATCTCTCCTCTCAGAGTTCCAGTCCCTTCACCCTGTCCCTCCACTTTGTGTTTCCTGTCAGTCTCCCTCTCCTCTTTAGATTGTAAGTTTCCTTGAGTAGGGCCCTCTAACCCTCATGTCCTGCTCGTCCTGTTTACCTCTGCCTTTGGCTCCCCAGCTTCATGTTTGCACCTCAACACTTGACCCCTGCCCTTGGCTCTTGTCTTCTCCCTTGCCTTTGCATCTACATCACTGCCCTGATCCTGTTAGTCGAACCCACGTTGCTGGGCAGAGTTTCAGCCTGCTTTAGTTCACTTCCCACCACTACTCCATCCCTTTCCTATTTTCTCTGGAATTCACCTATACCTCCATGCCCCGTTCTTACCAGAGTTTGTTTTTAATTACTCTTTGTTTCTGTTTTTGTATTGCCCTGAATGTCGTGTTCTGTTTTGTCCCATGATCTACGTGCAGCGCTGCGGACCTTTTGTGGAGCCTTATAAATAAAAGGTAATAATAATAATAATAATAATAATAATAATAATTGTGAAAGAAACATGGTCCACAACAACAAAAAAGACTAGTAATGTGAATTGCTTGTCAATCTGAAGATGGAAGACTGTGGAGTAAGATTCACCTCTATATGAAACAAAGCTTATTCATCCAACTTGTTCTGCATAATTACATGTAGAGTAAAATGATCATGCTTTAATAAGTATAGACTACTTCAGGGAAATGTAACAAAAAATGTAACATAAATTTGCACGCCAAGGGGGGAGTCGGCGCCCAGGCCTCAAATGGAAGCAAGCTGCCAGGTAATTCATTTTTATTTTATTTTTAATTTTGTATTTTTATTTGAAAACTAAGAGCTTTCCTGCTGACTCTGCAATTTCACTCTGATTGATGTCAGCAGCACAAGCGCAGCATAGGTAAGTTCAGTGAGCTGGGGGTGTCATAATGTGTCTCAGGAGGAAGTGTCATAATGTGTGTGGGGGCTGTCAAAATGTGTCTCGGGAAAGGGTGTCATAATGTGACTGGGTGGATGTTGTAAGGTGTCTGGAAGTGTGATGTGTCTGGGAGGGGTTTGATATGCTCTGTTTATACAGAGTGTATGTACAACCCTATTCACATCGTAATGTAGCTTAAAAAAATTACTGGATCAGAATATGGCCAGGAATAAGCAAAAATTGCATACTTTTTCTAAATGGAAAATTTGCACATTTTGACTTCCAACTTGAATCAGGCTCCATAACTATATATACATACTAAAAATGTTAATATATATTTCAAATAATTCACTGCCCCAACTGTTTACTATCTAATTAAAAGATTACTTTCACCCCAGGATTCACCATATGCCCCCCAGACCTCCTCAGTTGCCCCCAAACCTCCCCACACATGCCCTTCAGAACTTCCACACATGCCCCATAATGCCACTCAGACTTTCTCACATCTCGCCAAATACCCCAGAGACCTCTGTATATACTTCTTAAACCTCGCAACATGCCACTGTTTCACCCCACATGCTCCTCATACTTCTTCACATGTCCCTCAAACCTCCCAACATGCCATTCAGATCTCCTCACATGGTCCTCAAACCTCCCAACATGCCCCACAGACCTCCCTACATGCTCCTCATAACTCACTACATGCCCCTGAAATCTCCCAATATTCCATTCTGACCTCCTCGCATGCCCCCAACATGCTCCCCAACATGCCATTTAGACCTTCCCACATGCCCCTAATACCAATTATTTGTCATAAACTCACATGACCCCCAGACTTCCCACATGCCCCAGACCATCCTACACCTCTGCCCCCAACATGACATTCAGACATCCTCACATGCCACTCAGACCTACCCACATGCTTTTCAACCTCATTACATAACCCAGTTGTTCCTAGATACCCCTGAAACGTAACCACGTGTCTCCCCGAGCTCCCACATGCCCCTAATACCTCACCATATATGCCTCAAATCTCCCAACATGCAATTCAGATCTCCTTACACACTCCTCATGCTTTTCCACATACCTCTCATACCTCGCCACATGCCCCAAACCCCTCAACATGCCATTCAGACCTCCTCTCATGCACCTTAGACATCTCTACCTGCTCCTCAAACCTCATCACAAGTCCCCCAAAACTCCCCCACATGTCCCTAACATACCACACCTTTGTCATATCCTCACATGACCCTCAGCCCTCCTCACATACCCTCAGGTCTCCCCACATGCATCCCAGACCTCCCAACTGTTGAAGTTTAATAATTGGATGAAGGTTGTAATCAATTTCTTCTGAACACTACTATCGATTGCGAAGCAATTTATATGCAATTCAATAATAATCTTAGTAAATAACAGCATGCAAATATTTTTAATCTATTTATTTCAATTAATACAAAATATAATGTGGTGAAAAAAACTATTAATGTTTCCAACATATTAATTACTTTGAGTTTGGTCTCATTCTGTTCGCAATTGCATGAGAATGTTTCCAGTAGTATTTATAAAGCGTTCACACATTGCAAACGCTAGCTATAACTAATATTACCTTTCATACAACAAATAGCAAATCCAGAGAGGTCATAAAAAAACAGTTTATACAGGTCCCAGGGAGGGAGACTGAGTAAAGGACTCCTGGCCACATATATAAGGAACAATGACCAGAGGAATCAGCCAATGGGGTGTCGAGTTCTTGAGAGGTCATGACCCATCAACCTATGAATGTGGACCTTAATACTCTAATTGTGTATCTTTGTGATGTCACTGCTTTTTACAAATGTACATTGTATAGAAATGTTCACCTCTGGAGGGGGGTGGCTTGGACACCATTTCAGACGATTCTTGTATTGCAGAGCTCTGCACTAAAACTGCAAAAAGTTAAGGGACTTAATATAAGTGTCATTTAGCTACAATAGAGGCTAAACCCTCCATGCAACATAGGTTTGACTGTGAGCACCCAACTACCCTGTCTGGTTGCTGGCCTGAGCCGTCACTCCACATGGCCCCATCGTGCAGCTAGTACCTCGCGCTGCCAGGAGAACTGCAATTGAAGAGACCGCGACACCTTACCCTGATCTGGAGTCTCCGGACACTCCAACTGTGCCCTCGCGATACGTGGCCTACTGTCGTCCTCCTCAATTGGAGTGGGGATGTTGCCAGACAGAGAGGAGGAAGCTGAGGCTACTTTACATTACCTAGGCAAGCACTGAGGCCAGGTGAGCATAGGCTAGCTGCTGATATTATCTCACCCCTTGTAAGAGACTGTGCAAGCTTCATAGCTGGTAGCTACCCTAGATGCTCCCCATCATTTGAAATATCACTAATATATAGGGGATGCATCCTAACTTTCCCTGGCATACCAACCACTCATCTGTTTTAGTTTCACAAAAAGACTAATAACATCCTAAGAGGCAACTTATATCACATTTCAGTTGTTAAATATAAGCAAGATATTCTGCAATACAATAGGATTGACTTTGTCATGGTTGCTTCACACCATTGGATATATGACATTGTTTCCTGACAACATATACCAGGAATAACATTAACTGTATACATTAGCTGTATTTATGAGGCAAGAAACCAATGTGCAATCTAACAACCTGATGAGTTACTAACTTAATCGGACATGTCTTTCTAACCCTATAACATCCTCCTTCAACCGGGGGAGAGAGAGGACTTTTTAATCATAATTAGGTCCTGTTATACTTTTTACAATTACAAAGTCTTGGGTAATCCAGTCACTTTCAGACCAAGGCGGCATTTAATCCACTATTCAGTCAGAGGTCCGCATTGTTATTCAGGAGGAAATTAAAAAAGTGGTGACTGAGCTCTGCCAAGAAATAATAGCTACTGGCTCAAGAACAGCAGATCTAGGGCAAAAAATAGATTCCACTTCCAAAAATTTGTGTCCACAGAATTATCTGAACTCCGTACATATATGGAGCCATTTAAAGACCACCTAGATGATATATGTATACGCAATAGATGTCCAAACAGACCAAGCTCACAGAGCTCTACGACCTAAACGTCCCCCAAATCAACCACCTGGAGACGTCATTGTTCGTTTTCACTACTATAAATATAAAGAACAATTTGTCTTGGCCACTGGAGCTGCCACATCACTTATTTTTGATGGGACTGACCTCCAAGTTTGCCAAAACCTGCCCCCTCTACACTACAGAAGCGGTGAGATCTTGCCCCAATCACCAAACTTCTGCGAGATCACAAAATTCGCTACTGATGGGGATTTCCGTTCCATCTACTGGTGGGCCACGAATGTCAGTCCCATAAGATCAAATCTCAGATACCAGATCAAGGAATCACTCTGCTACAAACTTTAGGAATACCAATACCCTCAACATTGTCAACAAATACTACAGAGAACGCAAGACCAATAGTCCCATGGCTTCTTGGACACAAATATGAGAGACTCAGATAAAAGTCCTCAAATTCGCTATTTCAGGACCCCACTGGAGCACATAGCTGATTTACTTGTGACACGTGGAAAAGACTATTTGTGATTCTGAGTTCTCTGTATCTGATGAAGCCTTCGCATGGTCTCGAGTGAAGGTCCTTATGCCCCGTCTGGACCTCAAGGCCACTCCAGAAAACAAGTATACTTAGATTGCATACACGATACAGTACTGTTGTTACCTTTTGATTAATTTATCTTGTTTTTGTTATAATTATATTTTAGATCCCAATTTGCTCATTAAAATTACTTGGACCTACCTATTCCTTAATTTCCTGGACTTTAGATGGATCCACAGAGAATCGCTGTGAAGAAATAATGTAGCCTAAGAAAGAACGCATTTTAAACTTGGAAAATGTGTGCCTAATGTTACCTCAAGGATTTAGAATAATTAGGATATCATACAAGTAAACAAAAACGAATCTACCTAGATAATCTCGGAGTACGTTAATAAGGTCCTGAAATACTGCTCATGCACTACTCAACCTGAAAGGCCATAGTGGCCACTGCAGTTTTCCTCTCGTTTGCTTTGCAAATAGGCACTCAGGTATAGACACCTCTAAGATCTTTTTTAGTGAATATAATTTCTCTTTAAAGTTGGTCAAACAGTTCCAGGTTTAATGGGAAAGGGTACCTGTTTTTAACCATGACACAATTTAAGCTCCTATAGTCAATTTAATGTCGAAGCCCTCCACTCTTTCTACATGTAAAGAAGAAGCTTGCTCCTAATGTTGGTTTAGAAGACCTGGGGGTAAATGTATCAAGCTGAGAGTTTTCTGGCGAGTTTGAAAAGTGGAGATGTTGCCTATAGCAACCAATCAGATTCTAGCTTTCATTTTGTAGAATGTACTAAATAAATGATAGCTAGAATCTGATTGGTTTTTCAAACCCGCCAGAAAACTCTCAGCTTGATACATTTACCCCCTGATGAACACTTTTGCCAGATTCTCTGTAATGTAGTCTTCTGTACCTTTGAGATGTGACGGTGACAAAGTGAATAACTGGCCTTTTGGAAATCTAGACCTCGGTATTAGGTCATATGATCTATGGGGCAATAAAGTGTATGCTGCCATTTTACATATATATCAGCAAAACTTTGGTATGCTGCAGAAAATTCTTTGAAAGTGGTGGCAAAGCCTCATATTATAAGGGAAAGGCAGGAGTTTAGGCAGTCCTCAACTTAATGGATTATTGTTTCAGTTGACCAGTCCATATGGGGGTTATGTTGAAACAGCCAGGTAACCAACAAAAAAGTAACCAGTGTAATTTAACTTGTTTAAAAACTTTTTGTATAGCATGTGTCAACATGTACTCTCATACCATGTTATAGAATATTCCCCATGTATAAGACGCACCTTACTTTTGGCCCCGAAATTTGGAAAAAAAATATTACGGTAGCTGTCAAAAAAGGCAGGGAGAGTGTAATGGCCGGCTGCTCTGATAGTGATCAGAGCAGCTGGGCAGCACACTCTCCCTGCAATCGCTGCCACTGTGCCTCTGTCCCCCTCCTCCTGGATCCCCGCTGACACTCTCAACCTGTCCCCGCCTGCTGGATCGCGCTGACACTCTGCCTTCTGCATCCCGCTGCCTGTCCCCGCCTGCTGGATCGCGCTGACACTCTGCCTTCTGCATCCCCGCTGCCTGTCCCCGCCTGCTGGATCGCGCTGACACTCTGCCTTCTGCATCCCCGCTGCCTGTCCCCGCCTGCTGGATCGCACTGACACTCTGCCTTCTGCATCCCCGCTGCCTGTACCCGCCTGCTGGATCGCGCTGACACTCTGCCTTCTGCATCCCCGCTGCCTGTCCCCGCCTGCTGGATCGCACTGACACTCTGCCTTCTGCATCCCCGCTGCCTGTCCCCGCCTGCTGGATCGCGCTGACACTCTGCCTTCTGCATCCCCGCTGCCTGTCCCCGCCTGCTGGATCGCGCTGACACTCTGCCTTCTGCATCCCCGCAGCCTGTCCCCGCCTGCTGGATCCCCGCTGACACTCTGCCTTCTGCATCCCCGCTGACACGCTGCCTGTCCCCGCCTGCTGGATCACGATGACACTCTGCCTTCTGCATCCCCGCTGCCTGTCCCCGCCTGCTGGATCGCGCTGACACGCTGCCTGTCCCCCTCCTACTGGATCACCCCCCCCCCTCCGCTGCCCCTGTAACGCTACCCCTGTATCTCTACCCCTGTATAAGACGCACCCAGGTTATGGACCCAAAATTTTGGGGAAAAAGGTGCGTCTTATACATGGGGAAATACGGTAAATGTTCTAAAGATAGGGGCAGATCATCTTTCAAACAGGAAACGCCAGTAAACATGCTCTTTTCCTGCATGACCATGTGACCGATGCTTCTTGCATGTAACTAGTGTGCCCTTATGACGAATGGGGAACTAATCTATTTTCCATTGCATTCCCCATATCCTGAAGTGGTGATCTGGTGCTCAGGAGAATGTGAGCATGAAGCCAACCTGTATGACAACGGAAGCAATTCAATGGTGGATCTACATTGGTGGCCTACTAACTGTGGGACATGCCCCACGTAGATCCTAAATCATTGACTTAACTGTAAAAGAAATAAAAACAAAACCAGACGCTGCAATCCAGCATGTTTGTATTCTGAAAAAGGGCATTATTACATGTACTTACAGGATCACAAAGCCACTAAGGCTGGGTACACACTACAGAAAATTTCTAACGATGCAATGTCGTTTGCAATTTTATCAACGACTGAAGTTCCGATCAGCACGCCAATCCATGCGTACATACTATAGACGTTGTAAACGATTTTTACACATTTAGCGTGTGAGCTGTGATTTTTGTCATAACCATTGTCTCAAACAATTGTGACTCTGTACACACTGTGCAGATATATGGCCTCCCAGCAGCAATATGTTAAATACATTTAAATAAAAGGCTGAACCTCAGCGAACACAACACCCTACAAACAAAGATTCAGGAAACGGAAATACATCATCATCATTCATTCTATTGCACAGCTTTGTGTACACTGTATGTTCAACAACTCCGTTCGCAACTGCACAATTACTACAATTTATTTTTATATAATGGTCACAATAAATCAACAAAGAGCTTGTGGTTTGTTGCTTCTCGCGATGGCAATAACACTGCAAGCACAAACCCAGAGGGAAAGAAGAAGAATGAATCGGACCTGTTGGACCAAGGAGTGGTTCCAAATCAGAGACTCCTTTTCACATATGAAGCTGCTACAGTAGATATGAGACAACAACCCAGATGACTTCAGGAATTTCCTGTGGATAAAGGACGCAACATTCCAGAAGCTGCTCCAGCTTGTCACCCCACTTATCCAGAAAGAGGACACCCATTTAGGGTGACCCATATCTGCAGAGCAGAGACTGGTTGCTACCCTATAATTTTTGGTCACAGGAATGACACTCTCTGATCTCAAGTACAGCACAACTATTTCACATCAAGATCTGGGTTTGATCATACCTGAGATCTGTGATACTATCGTATAAGTTCTGCATGGACAACTATAGACAATAAAATAGAAAATAAACATATCAACATATTAAAAACCACACAAACAAAATATGTATATACATTGCCAGCATGCAGTAGAAGTGCTAATTTGGGCCTACAGGCAGGAGGGGTATGGAAGATGGGATAGCGAAACGAATATTTATGAGAATTGAGGGCAAACATGCGCTTCCACTTTATAGCAGCATGCAGTAGAAGCACTGATTTTGGCCTATAGGTGGGAGGGATATATTCACTATTTTCCAAGGATGATGGACTTCCTGTATACTGTAGCATACTTGTGCTTTCCATAGGTGTTGAAGTCCTGTAGGCAGGAGGGGTAATTGTTTGGTTTATCATGACAGGACATTGCCTATGGGGTGGTAGTGGCTGGAATGTTTGAGATTGGAGCAGCTGGAAAAGTCCATGCTCGTGAGTGTGGGGGGATTGTCTCAATACAGTGTCTTGTAGAGATCCCCCCTCTGTGCCCTATAAATCATATTGTCAACCAAACCATTATGTTAAGAACATTAAATACACATAGAGGTACTAGTGGGAATAATAGGTAAATAGGTATAATTCTAAAAGTGGGGAAAAGTAGGGAAAGACATGTACTAATGTTGATATAAAAATTCAGAATTGAAAAGATGGACTAATGTCACATCACTAAATAAATGAGACTTTCATGAGAATATGTATTTTCACATGTGATAACAATGCATGTTATATACACTTGCATATAGGAACACATAAGTGACATACGGAGCATGTAAAATAGGTTTATTATTGCTTCGTCATTAAAAGAACACTATTCCCATTTGCTTGACGTTTTGACAGTGTACCACATGACAGACGTAGAAACAACATCATACATTTAAATATAAACACCCAGAAAGGTGTCGCTGTTGGAGAAACTATCGGCAGATTTTCAGCTAAATGGCTCGTGAGTACGTACACTCTGTAGGATTAGAACGTCATCATTCCGCCATTGAACGACATTTTTAGTCCGGTTTAAAAATGAAATGAAAAGATACGATGAGCTTTGGAACGATAATCGTTCATCGTTGCAGCCTACACACTAATGTGATATTGGGATGTTTATCTTGTGATTGGCCTGATATTTGGCAGAAAATACTGTAGTGTGTACCCAGCCTAATTGTTTTTGGTTTTGCACAAAGTGCATATAATGCTTCTTCCTCTGGCCTGTCAAATCAATCATGTCCTCCATGTTTGGAAAATAAGAAAAAATACCACCTTGGGGTCCCAGTGTTACCTGTGATAGAGTCGGCTTGCACTGAATTGTGCTCATCTTCAGGAGGGAAATCTGTAGAGAAACCAAACACACTACAAGCTATCCACAGCTTCTATAAACCTCTAAAGAAGTGCTATGGATTACTAAGTCTAACAGCACAGAGACCCCCCTCCCCCGCTTAATTTGATATACATCCAGGACATGTTTTGACAAAGGAGGGTTTTCTCAATGTGGACGACTCCTTTAGGTTTAACTGGATAAATTACTTTTACTCTTATATTACTTTTTATTTAAATCAAAAATATTTTTGGGAGTTCTCAGTATTTTTTCTGAAAACCAAAAAACACTAAAACTAAACCCATGCAGGGGCAAGAAGTGTCATGTAAACAAACACTGTGCAAACAAATAGCAATGCTGAAAGACCAGATATCTTGTACTAAAAAAAAATAAGAAAAGGAACAGAGTATCTGCATATCTTAAGGTTGGCAGAGATAACATACAATACATGACAAATTGTGTAGACAAGAGTATACATTATAATAAGAAATGCAAACATGTGATAACCACAAGAAAAACACATGGAGAGTGTCTGGGCGTCTGCCCGGTACAAATCATGAGGAGCAATCAACTTCCTTGCAGGTCCTCTAAGACAAAGGGAGATATTCGTCACCTGTACCAGATTTTTTCAAATTTATCCAATAAGTTACAGCTCATGTACATGAATCTTTCATGACCCAGAGTATCAGTAACCAGACCAACCCAATCACTTACAGTCGGCCATCCGGGCGCCATCCACTTCCTAGCAATAAGGACTTTGGCCAACCTGCACAAGGTAGATAGTAATTGACTAATAAGGTTATGCATTTTGCCCGCTAGATCAAGACCAAAGAAGCAAATTCTAGGACTAATGCGGGGCACACCCACTCTTAATTGTAAAATGCAGTCCATGACTTCATCCCAGAAACAAGACACCATGGGTGGGCAGCACGGGGTCATGAGTTCAATTCCCAACCATTGCCTTATCTGTGTGGAGTTTGTATGTTCTCCCTGTGTTTGCGTGGGTTTCCTCCGGGTGCTCCGGTTTCCTCCCATACTCCAAAAAACATACTAGGTTAATTGGCTGCTATCAAAATTGACCCTAGTCTCTCTCTCTCTCTGTGTATGTTAGGGAATTTAGACTGTAAGCTCCAATGGGGCAGGGATTGATGTGAATAAGTTCTCTGTACAGCACTGTAGAATCAGTGGCGCTATATAAATAGATGGTGATGATGATGATGATAGGACTGTCCCACAGAAGATGCCAGAAGGTACTCTGTTGACTCCCACACTTTGGACAGGCCATTGCGTGCCTCCCACAAATTTAGAGAGCCGTAGAGGAGTCAGATAGGCCCTATGAAGAATGAAAACTTGGGTTTGTCTAAATTTCACAGAAGCAGTGATATTATATATACTCTTTTAAGTATTTTACCCGAGTCTTTATCACTAAGCAGATCCAGATCAGTTTTCTAAGCGATTTGCAGCGATTAACACCCAGCCCCTCCAAAAGAATTGAATAAATGGATGAGATATTGTATCTAGGGCCAAGTTTCATCAACATTAATCTCAAATATATTGGGAACAGTTCCATGAAACTGAGAATCAAGAGCATGCCTTACTTGTAAATATCTATGAAAATAGACTCTGGGAACACCATAAATCACTCTAATTTGATCAAAGGACCACAAAACTCCTCCCTCATGCAAATGTTCAAGATGTTGGACCCCAAATTTACACCAAGCAGCTGCCCAATCCATCTGCACCAACTCACCCAAGTCAGTATTGAACAAAAGGGGGGTTTTCGGTTCATACCTAGAATCAGCCATGAGTTTGACAGCAAGAGTCCACACTTTAACTGCCTGGGACATCAAACTGGGATCCTGCACAGAATATCTACTGGCCTGCAGAAATTGTATCCATGAGTGCAGGAATCCTGTCTCATGAATCTGTCTAATGCACTGTGAAGTATAATAATACAACCAGAGGTTCGGGAGAGCAAGTCCTCCTGTTCTCCTAGATCTAATTAAAATGGTAAACTTAATGCAATCCCACTGGTCTACCCATACAAGTGATGAAATATAACGGTCTATTGTACGAAAGATAGATTGTGGTACATAAACCGACGTCTGCTATAGGACATATAAGAACTTTGGCTGCAAGAGCAATTTGATGAGAATGACTCAACCCATAACCGTAATCAGCAATTGTTTCCAAGCCTGCATCCTACTTTTCAAATAGTCAATTGGAGACTGAACGTTATATTCAATATAGAGACTCGAATCATTAGAAACCCAAATACCTAGGTATCTGAATGTGGAGGTCCATTGCAAGGGATGGTGGACAACAGGATCAATCGAGCTAGACCCTTTAAGTGGAGAGATATTAGATTTATCCTAGTTGACCTGGAGCCCAGAATATACCCCAAATTAAGTCACTACATGTAAAAGAGCGGGCAGAGATTATTGAGTGTCCGACAAGAACAACATGTTGTCCACGTAAATTGCAATGGTATCAGTCCTATCCCCCACAGCAAGCTCGTGTTTGTCCAGATGAGCTCTTGTTACACACACTTAAGGCTCAATGGCCAATGAAAATAGCGCAAACAACAGAGGGCATCCCTGCTTTGTGCCCCTATCATGATTAGTACCCCAGGAAACATATCCATTCACACATGCACAAGCAATGGGTATAGAATAAAGCAGTTGTACCCAGTTGACAAAGAAAGACCCGAAACCAAATTTGGACAAAACCACCCATAAGTACCTCCACTCCATGGATTTGAAGGCCTTAGCAGCGTCTAATGACACTACTACTGCCTTGTCATTTTCCTCGTGCTGCAGTTGTAAGTGAAAAGCAGTTGTAAATTAATGACTGTCGACTAACCTTACATGAAACCAGTTTGGACAGGACAAGCACACTAATAACCTGATTAAAACATATAGCCAACATTTTGACAAACGTAGTCAGTAGACCTCCTATTAGGAAAGGAGGAAATAGCATGATCAATCTCCTCTAATTTAATAGAAGAACACAGAAAATCCCTGCTAGCCAAGCTCAGCCTGGGTAGAGGAACATCCCCAACATAGGTCATGAGGTCAGAGTCAAGATAAGTTGCCTTAGAGGCGTATGAATCATTAAAGTGGTCATAAAAACCATCAGCAATCTCTGGAGCCAAAATCCTAATGCAGCCCTGAGCATCCTTTATTCCTGCAACCACAGTAGTTGCCTGCTCAGACCTAGCCAAGTACGTCAGAAACCTACCATATTTCTCAGATTCAAAATATTGTGCATGTTTACCAAACAAGTCTGCGCCTTGACGTATTCAAAAGATAATCTGACCACTCCCTCTAGGCAGTCAAACATTTAAGGCTGGATACACACTACAGTGTTTTCAGCCAATTATCGGGTCAATCACCCAATAAATGACAGTTCAGCTCGATATCTCGCATTAGTGTGTACACTTGGACGATGAACAATAGTCGCTCCAAAGCACCGACCATCACTTGCTTTGTTTGTTCAGCAGAACTACCTGCCTCGTTCAGCTATGGAACGACATACTTCCAATTCTGCAATGGTCAGAAATCCCCAGCAGAAAATAAACTACATCTACTATGGCTGGTACCAGCCTACTTGTCATCCGTCGGGGTATCGGACAGGCCCGCGCAGACCCGCAACTTAGAAAACCTATGTTTGCTTCCCCATTGGCCAGGCAATCCTGGCGCTAAATACAAAAGACACTTCCTCCATTCATTCAGTGCCTGTTCTTCAGTTGCCCCTGAGTACCTGTTGTGACTGCTCTCCCTGCTATTACCTTGTCTGGTGAGCTGACGCTTCAATCAAGGACCGGCTATTATCTTGTCTGGTGAGCTGATGCTTCATTCAAGGACCGGCTATTATCTTGTCTGGTGAGCTGACGCTTCAATCAAGGACCGGCTATTATCTTGTTTGGTGAGCAGACGCTTCATTCAAGGACCGGCTATTATCTTGTCTGGTGAGCTGAAGCTTCAATCAAAGGCCAGCTGTTATCTTGTCTGGTGAGCTTCATTCAAGGGCCAGGCTATTATGGTGAGCTGACGCTTCTATCAAAGTATCTACTATTCTATCTGTCTAGTGAGCTGACGCTCCAATCAAGAACCCGCTATTACCTTGTCCAGTGAGCCGACGCTCCAATCAGGAACCTGCTACTATCTTGTTTAGTGAGCTGACGCTCCAATCAGGAACCTGCTATTATCTTATCTATGGAGCTGACGCTTCAATCAAGTACCTACTATTCTGTTTTTCTTGTGAGCTGACGCTCCTATCAAGAACCTGCTATTATCTCGTCCAGTGAGCTGACGCTCCAACCAAGTATCCACTTCTCTTCTGGTCTGCTGAGCTTCCATCCCCACTATCCTCCTGCGTTCCCAAAGGGCCTCACTCAGCACTCTAGCAGGGGCCGCGACCTGCGAGCAGACGCAGCTAAGAACATACTGCTTCGCGACGGTTCCTGGTGAACACCGTCTGTTCGTTAGGCTCCGCGCCCTGCTGGAGTAGTGCCAAACTGTACGAGCCCTAGGATTCGCATTGTAAAGACCTGCGACCATCGGAGACCGTGACACTACTGGACAAGAGGCCCAGATCAAGCCTGCAAAAGACATGGTAGGAAGCTGAGAAACAGGAGAACTGCTCATCCACTGGATGTCTCAGGTACCTGTTAGGCTGCTGGCCCTGATCACCAACACACAGAACTAGATGACGGAGGTTTTCACCTTTAGCAGCCACCTTTCCCTTAGAGCTTGATGCGCTCACCGGTACTCAGATGCCCCCAGGACTTAGCTCCAGATGTAGTGTGGGTTGGTAATGCAGGACCACAGCAGCAGGCCAGGAGACTAGTAGAAAGCACTGGGTAGTCAAACGATAGCCAAGGTCAAGGGTCACAGGCAAGCAGGGTAGTCAGTTAACACGCCAGGGTTCGGGGTCACGGGCAAGATAGCAGGGTCCAAAGTACAGGCCAGAAGGGTCAGGGTCACAAGAAAACAGGCAGTGTCAAAATCAAAGCAGGGGGTCATACACGGGAGATCCAAACAAAGTATCCACAGGACAGCAACAAGGAAGCAGGAGCAAGTCAGCAAACTGGAACAGCAAGCTATAACCGGCAGTGAGGCCTTAAATACTTAAATACTACAGCCAGCCAGAGCCTAGCTCTGAAATCACTGCTAAATAATTAATTAAACCTAATAGCCTGCAGGCTATTACTGATCCTTGCGCACGTGCCCGACTGCCCTCTGCTGCCGGGACGTGGTGCCACTGCAGCCAGCGTCCGACCGTTGCCTCGGCAACGGCCGGGCTGTATCCGGAAATGACGTCCCAATCGACAAGGTGACAGCCGGGACGCCAGAGGGCACTAGAAGCGGGCCGCGGCCGCTGTGAGTACCGCCATGACTCGTGACAGTACCCCCCCTTCAGTAGGGGTCAAGGAACCCCGACACCCAGGCTTCCTAGAGAATCTCTTGAAAAACTCTTTTAGATGTTTTGTAGCATGAAGTTGTCTTCGCGCAACCCAAGACCACTCTTCCAAACCGCGATTCCTCCATTGTACCAGGAAGTGCACCTGACCCTGCACTCTCTTAGAATCGAGAATCTTCTGAATGATATATTTCTGTGGTTTGTTCCTATTCTGCACATGCAAACTTGAAGGCTGGGATTGGTCAGAGTATAGCACAGGCTTAAGTAGAGAGCAATGGAATATGTTGGGGATCCTCAACGAGCCAGGAATTTTCAATCTGAAAGCAACAGAATTGATCTGCTTGACAATGAGGAAAGGACCGATGAATTTAGGCCCCAATTTCCTGCAAGGCTGTCTGAGACTAATATTGCGTGTAGAAAGTCACACTTTTTGGCCCACTTTGCAGGAGCAGGTGGTACGGTGGCGATCCGAATTTTTTTTTGCTCTAAGATCAATAGCTGTGGAACGAATCTCCGGAATACAATTTGATTTGAGGGAATACTAGGAATTGGACCTGGGATGAAAACCAAAATTACAGTAGAATGGAGAAGTTTGAGTAGATGAATGACATAGTCACGGGCACTAGGAGTTCTGCCCAGGATTCACCAGTTGACTATGCTTACCAGAGGGGCGGAGTTTGCACAGCGGTCCTCTGGCAGCAGGGTGAATAGTGGAACGTATATAACAGCAGATGGAGAGCGGATGCCAATGGAATTGATGATAGTCAGTGACTTGCAGCTATACTGGTAGATGAGTCAGCGATTTGCAGCTATAGTAGAAGGCAGGTTTCAACCACGGAGAGCAGGGTGGACGTGAGTGGGTAAAGGAGGGTAATGGGAGAGTCAGTGATCTGCGTTCAGCAAGTTGTACCACTGCTGTGAAGGGAAGACTTGTCCAGGTGCAGGTAGGTAGCGGGAAGTCAGTGGTCTGCATTCAGCAAGTTGTACCACTGCGAGGACGTGAGGACTTGTCCAGGTGAGGATAAGTGGAGGAATGAATAGAGTCAATAATTGTTTGAATACAATGAAAGCACAAAGGAACTGTTCCAAACAGATATGCAGCGTTATAGCTAATAGTCTATGGCTGTATGTATACAGCTGCTGAGTAGAGAGGCTTGTGCCAAGCGGATATGCAGCGTATCAGCTAATAGTCTATATCGGGTATGGATACCGCTGCTGAGTAGAGAAGCTTGTCCTAAGCGGATATGCAAGGTAACAGTTGATAGTCAATAACAAGTAAGCATACCGCTGGTGAGTAGAGAAGCTTGTCCATGAGGATATGCAGGCACAGCAGGAGCGCTGAATGGCTGAAGCAGGTATGGGAACCGCAGGAGGGCAGAGCAGGTAATCCAACAGACAGCTGAGGACACGAGCAGGATACAAGAGTCAGTAGTGGGTATGAGAACCGCTGATGAGCGGAGCAGGTAATCCAGCAGACTGTTGAGGACACGAGCAGGATACAGAAGTCAGTAGCGGGTATGGGAACCACCGATGAGTAGAGCAGATAATCAGCAGGAAGCTGAAGACACGAGCAGGACACAGGAGTCAGTAGCGGGTATGGGAACCCCCGATGAGTAGAGCAGGTAATCAGCAGGAAACTGAAGACACGAGCAGGACACAGGAGACACCTTCAGAGACTCACAGGGAATGAGACTCAAGATCAGGCAACGATGTAATGAGCACAGGTGCCTTAAATAGGGAGAGGTGCCTGATCCTCCAATTAGATTAAAAGCAAAGGTCATGAGAGTTCTTGAGTGCTGCGCATGCGCAGTCCATCAAGATGGCGGACGGCCGCAGCTCAGGACAGACGCCGGCAGGAAGGCTAGAGAACCACGCACCAGCGCAGAGGAACTCACGGTCCGGTGAGTGACAGACATGAATTATTATAGGAAAATTCTGCCCAGGGTAACAAGGAGGACCAGTTGTCGTGAAATTCGGAAGTGTAACATCGTAAGAACTGCTCTAAGGACTGGTTAACCCTTTCAGTTTGCCCATTAGACTGAGGGTGGTATGCAGACAAAAGGCTAATCTTGATTCCAAGAAGGGTACAAAAGGATTTCCAAAATTGTGCTATGAATTGGGAACCACGATCAGAAACAATATCAGTAGGAAGTCCATGGAGACGGAATATATGCTGGATGAACAGGACAGCCAAGTCTCGAGCACTAAGGAGCCTGGGCAGTGGTATGAAGTGTGACATTTTGCTGAAGCGTTCTACTACCACCCATATGGTGTTGTGTCCCACAGAGAATGGCAGATCGACTATGAAGTCCATTGACAAGTGTGTCCAGGGTTTTGCAGGAATGGGCAATGGAACTGGCCTACAGGACGATTCCTGGGGACTTTATTCCTGGCACAACCTTCACAAGAAAGAACATAGCTTTTGAAGTCAGCAGACAATAATGGCCACCATACAGTACGGGAGAGGATTTCCGATGTTTTATGAATTCCAGGAAGTCCAGCAGTCTTATTATCATGTGTTTCTGCAAGGACTGCCTTCCTTAAATGAACTGGGACAAATAAACATCCTTCCGGAGTATTATCAGGAGCTAATCTTTGAAACCTTTGGAGCGTGATGCTCAGGTCTTGGGTTAGCCCAGCATGGATTCAGGAGGAGAAAATGATAGGCTCAGGATCTGTAACTGGAACATGATGTGCCAAGAAGCTTCTAGACAGAGCATCTGCTCGGACATTTTTAGAACCTGGTCGGTAGGTGATCACAAAATTGAAACGGGTGAAGAATAGCGACCAACAGGTCTGTCTGGGGTTCAGGCGTTTGGCCGACTGTATGTATTGCAAATTCTTGTGATCCGTCATAACAGCAATTAGATGTGTAGCGCCTTCCAGCCAATGTCGCCACTCCTCAAAGGCCCATTTAATCGCCAATAGTTCTCGGTTGCCCACATCATAGTTGGTTTCTGCTGAAGAGAACTTACGGGAAAAGTAGGCACATGGATGCAAGCGGTGAGTATGAGGGTCCTTTTGAGATAAGATGGCCCCAGCACCGACGTCGGAGGCACCGACTTCAAGAACAAACGGTACCTCAGGATCTGGGTGTCTAAGGACCTGAGTAGATACAAAAGCTTTCTTCAAATTTTCAAATGCGTTTACTGCTTGGGGCGACCAGTTAGTTGGATCCATTCCTTTGCGGGTCAGGGCGACAATAGGAGCCACAATATCAGCAAAGCCACGAATGAACCTTCTATAATAATTGGCAAAGCCCAGGAACCTCTGCACCGCCTTGAGATTATTAGGTTGCACCCAATCCAGGATAGCTTGGACCTTGGTTGGATCCACGGAGAATCCCTCAGAAGAGATTATGTAACCCAGGAATGAAACCTTCTGCACCTCAAACTCACACTTTTCTAGTTTGGCGTAAAGGTGGTGTTCCCGTAATTTCTGTAGAACCTGTTTGACGTGACCCTGATGTATAGATAACGATTTAGAATATATGGGGATATCCTCTAAATAGACAACCACAAAACAGTCAAGGAACTCCCGAAGAACTTCGTTAATCAGATCTTGGAACACTGCTGGTGCGTTACTAAGGCCAAACGGCATAACCAGATATTCATAGTGGCCAGAATGTGTATTGAACGCCGTCTTCCATTCATCTCCCTCTTTGATACGAATGAGGTTATATGCTCCATGAAGATCGATTTTAGTGAAGACTGTAGCGCCTCTTAAATGATCGAATAATACTGAGATGAGAGGAAGGGGATAGGTGTTTGACTAATGAGATTCAGTCCTCGATAATCGATACAGGGTCTTAGTCCTCCATCTTTTTTGGATACGAAGAAGCATCCAGCTCCTACTTGAGATTTAGATGGCCCGATGAAACCCTTCTCTAAGTTCTTGTCAATATATTCCTGCATATTCTCTGCAAATTGTTAGTAATTAAATTGAATCTATCTTCCTTATACCATCCACAATCCAACGGGCAGACCAAACGGGTGAACCAGGATTTAGAGACTTACCTCAGGATATTCTCTTCTGCCAATCAAGACAACTGGGTTGATTTCCTACCCTGGGCCGAATTCGCTCACAATAACGCTTTTCATGAATCTACCACTACTTCTCCTTTTTTTGTGGTCTATGGACATTATCTTCCTCTTCCAAAATTTTCGTGCCTTCCACCCACCCAGGTTCCTGCTGCTGATACATTACACCAGAATTTTCTCTGGACTCAAGTGAATTCCTCCAGTCACTACAAACTATCTGCAGATAGGAAACGAGTGCTTCCTATCTTTAGAATCGGAGACATGTGTTGCTATCCACCAAAAATATACATCTCAAGGTTCCTTGTATGAAATTGGCTCTGTGGTTCATTGGTCCTTACAGTATTTCTTGGGTCATCAATCCTGTTTGTTTCCGCCTCCCTTCATATCTCTAATTCCTTCCATGTCTCCCTGTTGAAATCTCTGAGCATTAATTGTTTCTCATCTGTATCGTCCTCCACCGTTCAAAACGTTCATCAGGAGGAGGAGTTCGAACTCAAGCAAATCCTGGACTCCAGGTATTAGAAAGGTGGCCTTAAGTATCTGGTGGATTGGAAGGGCTTCAGTCAGGTTGGTGTATACAGAGGTAGCTGGCTCTCCCTAGACATTCAACACATGCGGTTTTACATCTATATCGGGGTAAGGGGCCATCCAAACACAGGATGTGCAGATGATGTTTTATTTACTTTTTTTTATATTGTTATTTTACCAATGTGGTTTTAATCTGTTTTAAACCTTTAAAAGGGTGATGCACTATTAGCGCTTTTTGTTCACATATGTTTGTACAGAGGTTAATTAATCAGTGAAGTGAAGGAAGATGTCAAACGCCGGGCGATCGGGCTGCACACTTGATCCCCGGCCATCTTATCTGGTCCTGCTGACCGCTCCCTCCTTCCTGGCTGCCGCCATCTTCATTACGCACATGTGCAGACCCGAACTATTCATTCCCTCTGCTCCATTCCCATTGCTGATTACAGAACTGACACGCCACAGTGTACTTGCTGCCATCCCAGTGGTAACCTGTTGTCCGCAGAGCTGACACTCTACTGCGTATTTCACCACCTTTCCAGTGGTAACCTGCTGATTACAGAACTGACACTTCACAGTGTACTTGCCGCCATCCCAGTGGTAACCTGTTGTCCGCAGAGCTGACACTCTACTGTGTACTTCACCACCTTTCCAGTGGTAACCTGTCTACTGCAGAACTAATACTTCATAGTGTACATACTACCATCTCTCCAGTGGTACCTGCCGATCCCCACTACTCTTCTCCTTCTCTTTGCATGTTCTCCTAAGGGGTTTTGCCTGGTATTCCTAGTTCCTAGTAGGGGCTGCGACCTGCGGGATAGACACAACAAAGGTCAAACCGCCTTGTGGCGGTTTCTGGTGAATACCCTCTCCCCATTAGACTCCGCGCCTTACTTGTAAGTAATGCAAATCTGGGCAATTCGAAGTATCCATTTCCTGAACCCAGACAGAAAAAATCTTTGCTAGAAAAATGAGTGATCACCAAAGAAACATATTATAAGATGTGCATTCAACTTTTTTGATGTGTATTCAACTTGTTTCTTCCAAAATGTCCCCCTTAGGGTCTGTGCTATGATCTGTTTTATTTATTCCTTTTTAAGATTCCACGGGGCATTATCTTGACAATACATGACAAAGAAGAAAGTATATCTTAGGAATTGACATTTTGGATGTACTTATGGTCCCAAGAATAAAATCACAATAACTGGGACACCACACCATAATGATTATATCTCATACACAGATACTTATGATATATAGCTAATTGTAAATAAGGAACTATATGGATTGTATTGATTTTTGAGATGTGAAATGATATGTACTGGTTTTGCATATGAGTATTTAAACATATCAGTTGCGATTGCATTTCCTATATTCCATTTGATTTTCTTTTGGTATCAGTAACAAAATGCCTCTCCCAAATAAAACATGTTCGTTCTCTAGCAATAATATGAGGAAGCAAAACCTTAAACCTTTCTGCCATAAGCATTTGGTAAAAAGTTTAGAATCAACAGCTAATAGGGATTTTGGACTATACAAACCCAGAAATTTCGGATCTCCACCAGGTTTGGGGAGGACCTTTATGACGGCAGTATTAAAGTGGTGGTGGGGGGGGGGGGGCTATTTTATTGTTAGAATCGAATTATAAAATGCTACCAAAGCTTCAGAGACTTGTTTCTGTAGGATTTTATAAAACTCCTCACTGAATCCATCTGGTCCCGTATTTTACATTTTTAATCCATTTAAGTACTTCTGCCTCAGTAATCAGTACTTCTGCCTCATGAGAATGTCAATGTGCGATTGTGGGAGGGTGAGCAAAGAGGTTGAGTTCCAAAGTTTTAAAGTCACAATTGATTCAATCTTGATTAAATAAACCTTTGTAGTATTGGTATAATATCCCCTTTCTGACAGAGCTATATTTATATATATATATATATATATATATATATATATATATATATATATATATATATATAAGATGAGAGCTTTATTTTCATTACAATTTAAGGAAAGCAGCAACTTTCATGCTGGGGTACAAATTAGGCCATTTGTCCATCTATGGACTGCAAGTACACCTCCAAAAAAACTGCTGAGCCGCACACTATAATGTCACATCGGGCTGTGAAAGGGTGATCCCATAAAGTGTCTTCTATAAAATTCCTTATATCCCAAGCTTTTTGCTTTTAATGCACATAATACAAATTGAATTATCCTGCATACACTACTGACTTGCTGGGATAGCCAAACTCTGTAGGTAGAACATTAATTTTAGCACAACTGGGGTTTGCAGCAGACTGCTCTATAAAGTGTTGGAAATCCCTGTAGTGGTAAAGAAGAAAAGAAGGTGGACTAAATAATTTGAAGACATTTTGGGCCAGATTCATCAAGACACATATTCTGAGTGCAACCCGCATTCAGTATTATGCGCACGTATTTATGCTTTGTGTACTCTCAAATTCATTAAGGCACGGATTTCAAGATATGTGTGGTTTTGAAATCAGGAACAGATCTGCTGTGCTCTACTACACAAGATGGTGCAGGATACACCCAATACCTATGTGGATCATAAATTCGCATAAGAACGCACAGGAAAAAAATAAATATTGAATTAATGTCACCTGGTAATAATATAGGCTTTAATAATACACATTTAAATAAAACAAACTAAAAAACGACGTCTCCTTCCAAGCCACTCTTCTCCCAAACATTCTTTGCTTCTGGCACTTCTAAACATAGAAGGGTAGCCATTCTTGTCCACCAATCTGTCCCACTTGTTTTGCGGCACTCGGTTGCAGACCCAGATGGCAGATACCTAATTTTAGTAGGCACTTTGGGCCAGCTTCTTATTACCATAGTCTGCTGCTATGCTCCCAACTCTAGTCAGATCTGTTTTCTCCAAGAAATCCTTAGCCTTGTTGAATGACATGCTAAGGGCCACCTGCTCATGGGGGAGTGACTTTCACATCATCATGGGTCCCACCCTCAATAAATCCCCCGCCACTACTGTCTCCCCCTCACCCTGTACTCTATTTGGAAAGCCATTCGATTCTCGGCTCTATTCAAGGACTCCTGGCAAGTGGTCAACGGCACTGATAAAGTTTACACTTTCTATTTTCATCCCCGTGGGGTTTACACACACATAGATTACTTCCTTGTAGACTCCCAATTGGCCTCTAAACTCTCCAGGGCAGAATTCTGCCCGTTCGCGTGGACAGACTACATGGGGGTACTCCTCCGGTTGGACATTGCTAACCTCCCTATGCAGTGCCCCACATGGAGGCTAGATGACTCTCTCTTGCTCCGCCTTGCCACCTGTCTGTAAATATTGGACGCCCTCACTGACTTCTTTACCCTTAATGAGTCTCACAACCTCACCTTATCGATAATGTGGGAGGCTCATAAAGCCACATCCTTGGGAAAATCATTGGTGTGGCTGCTGCCCGTTATAGAGATGAGAGAGAAATTATTGCTACCCTGGAAGCTCAACTTCTATTGCTTCTCTCCCAACATCAAGGTTCTCTTAGCCCGGATCATTTCCAGGAGTTGACATCCATGAGGGGCCAACTCAGCGCAGTCTTTACCAAGAAAACCGTGAGAACCCTCAAATGGGCTCAGCTGCTGTTCTATGAGAAGTGTGACAAGGCTGACTCTCTCCTGGCTCAGAGGCTACAGCAGATGCACATTTGAAACGACATCTCTTCCATAAAGATCTCATGTCAAGTCCGTACCATTTACCACCCTGACAAGATATTCCGAGAATTCCACAACTTTAACTCTACCCTTTTGGTTTGGATGCTTCCTGCTCGCCGTCTCCTAACCTTGATGAACAAAGTGATGTCTACCTGCACTCTTGTCACCTACCTAAGCTCCTACCCAATAGCTCTCAAACCTCTCAATTTTGATATCACCGAGAAAGAGACCATCACCGCCTTGCGCTCAACGAAGGTCGCCTCTGCCCCAGATCCAGATGGCTTCCTAACGCTGTATTATAATAAATTTGTTGGAGTTCTAGGCCCTAATCTTACCTTATGGTTTAACTTCATCTTGGATGGAGACTCCTTTGACCCTACCACTAATGCTCAGATTATTGTCATCCCTAAGGTGGGTAAGGATCTCTCCCTCTGCAGTAGCTATTGTCCCATCTCTTTATTAGATTTTGATCTCAAGATTTGCCCGAAAATTCTGGCGGACTGTGTCAATGCAGTACTCCCAACTGTTCCATCCCGACCAAGTCGGTTTGTCCCAGGCCGACAAGTCGCAGACAACACCAGATGTGCCATTGATTTGATCCACCATATTAATGAGCGCAGGTTGTCGTCACTTTTCTATCTCTTGATACTGAGAAGGCCTTTAACTGCGTTGAGTGGCCCTGCATGAGAACTTTGCCTCCTATGGTTTCCAGTACCGCTTTCTCTCTGGGGTCTCTGCTCTGTACAGTAGCCCTACCGCCTCTGTCTGGGTGAACTGAATTCTTCCCTCCACTTTCACATACAATAAAGGGACTCAACAGGGGTGTCTGCTACCCCCCTCCTCTTCGGCCTCATCATAGAACCACTAGGCCAGTGGTTCCCAAACTTTTGCAGTTCGCGGCACCCTTAGAGTCTCCAAATTTTTTCAAGGAACCCCTCCAATATAATTATTGAGCAGTCCTGTTTTAGAAGTAGTTGGGTCAAAAAATTGTAATAAGTATTTAGGTCAGGACAGAAATACTTATTTAGTTGTATGCAAAAATGCCCCCTCTGCATCCAGACACTCTGCCCCCTCTGCATCCAGACACACTGCCCCCTGTGCATCCAGACACACTGCCCCCTGTGCATCCAGACACACTGCCCCCTCTGCCCTGTCACGCTGTCCCCCCTCCTCTGCCCTCTGTCCCCCTTCTCTGCACTCTGTCCCCCTCCACTGCACTCTGTCCCCCTCCTCTGCCCTCTCTCACGCTGTCCCTTCCTCTGCCCTCTGTCACGCTGTCCCCTCCTCTGCCCTCTCTCACGCTGTCCCTTCCTCTGCCCTCTGTCACGCTGTCCCCTCCTCTGCCCTCTGTCATGCTGTCCACCTCCTCTACCACGCTGTCTCCCTCCTCTGCCCTCTCACACGCTGTCCCCTCCTCTGCCCTCTCACACGCTGTCCCCTTCTCTGCCCTCTCACACGCTGTCCCCTCCTCTGCCCTCTCACATGCTGTCCTCCTCCTCTGCCCTCTCTCACGCTGTGTCCCCCTCTACTGCCCCTCTCACACTGTGTCCCCCTCCACTGCCCCTCTCACACTGTGTCCCCCTCCACTGTCCCTCTCACGCTGTATCCCCCTCCACTGCCCTTGTCCTCTGCCTCGCTGTACCCCTCCTCTGACCCTGCTGTCACCCTCCTCTGGCCCTGTCACCCTCCTCTGCCCCGCTGTCACTCTCTGCCCACTTTCACGATCCCTCTCACTCCTCTGCCCCGCTGTCACTCTCCTCTGCCCCGCTGTCACCCTCCTCTGCCCCTGCTGTCACCCTCCTCTGTCCTGCTGTTACCCTCCTCTGTCCTGCTGTCACCCTCCTCTGCCCCGCTGTCACCCTCCTCTGGCCCTGCTGTCACCCTCCTCTGCCCCGCTGTCACTCTCTGCCCACTTTCACGATCCCTCTCACTCCTCTGCCCCGCTGTCACTCTCCTCTGCCCCGCTGTCACCCTCCTCTGCCTCGCTGTCACCCTCCTCTGCCTCGCTGTCACTCTCCTCTGCCCCTGCTGTCACCCTCCTCTGCCCGCTGTCACGATCCCTCTCACTCCTCTGCCCCGCTGTCACCCTCCTCTGCCCCGCTGTCACCCTCCTCTGCCTCGCTGTCACTCTCCTCTGCCCCGTTGTCAGACTCCTCTGCCCCTGCTGTCACCCTCCTCTGCCCCTGCTGTCACCCTCCTCTGCCCCTGCTGTCACCCTCCTCTGTCCTGCTGTTACCCTCCTCTGCCCCGCTGTTACGATCCCTCTAACTCCTCTGCCGCGGGCCAGCCATATAAAAAAAACAAAAACACAGTAACTTACCAATCCGCCGAGCGCCGGGACCCAGCAGCCTCCTCTCTCCCGCAGCAGCTGTCACTGAATATCGACATCAGTGACAGCTGCTGCGGGAGAGAGGAGGCTGCTGGGTCCCGGCGCCCGGCGGATTGGTAAGTTACTGTGTTCTTTCTTTTTTTTATATATGTCTGGCCCGCGGCACCCCAGTGACAGCGCTGCGGCACCCCAGTGACAGCGCCGTGGCACCCCTGGGAGCCGCTGCGCACAGTTTGGGAACCGTCGCACTAGGCACTAAGATTTGCCTAAACCCAGATATCACTGGCATAGCTCTGCCTTCGGCTGATGATATTCTCCTCACTTTCACTCATCCCTTGATTTCCCTCCCGAACCTGTTTCAGGAGATTCACAGCTGCTGGAACTTAACTTCCCCTTTGTCATGATTGTATACTGGATGGAGCTACTAACTGGTATTACCGCAACTGAACAAAGTGGCTCTGTGTCTAACACACCCCTGGTATTCACCAGGGACCCCCGCAAGAAAGCATGAACTTGGCTGCAAAGTGTGAGCAGGTTGTGGTTCTCCAGGACAAATACCAGTGTAGTACCGGTGAAGAATAGTCAAATGGCCCGGATCAAGCAAATCAGGGAGAACAGTACCAAGGGTGATCCAAAGAGAGGTCAGGCTAGCCGATGTCAAATCAGGGAAGCAGTATGCCAAATCACAATCCAGAGGAGTGGTCAAGGGGCAAGCCGGGTTAATACCAAAGGAGGAGCAAAATGTCACAGGGTATATGATACAAAGAGCACTGGAGACAGGAGGACCTGATACTTTAACACCCACTACATATGGTCCCACTGCAATAGAATGGCCTCCCTCTCCCCGTCTCCTCCAGTCATGACCCCTCTGTGGTCCAACTCTACTTTTGAGCTGGGCCTCTATTGTCAGATGTACTCTATCTGGACCAGGGCAGGAGTCTTGCTCCTCAATAATATCTCCAGACTGACCTCCTTCCCCAGTTCTCTGACTTGGGTAAACTTTTTGATTATTCAATGAGACAGTACACCAACATCTCCAGTTCAGGCACTTTTTTTCATTCTGTCAAACCCCAAATCCTAGCTAACCTAATACATTGTTTGAGAATCTTTGCCTCTCTGGTCCGTCCTTGAAAGGTCTCATTTTCACGATCTATAACACTGCTCCAGCAAACAGCCGATATTAAAGATCGCTTTCAACTAACCTCAGAGGCGGACCTGGGAGACGCCTTAGATCAGGAAGATTGGTCATACATCTTTAAATGGACAGAATAATGCTCTATCAATGTCCAGATTAAAGAAAATATGTGTAAACTGCTCCATAGGTGGTACTGTGTCCTCGCTAGGCTACATAGCCACAGGTGATTGATAGCTGCTGGAAGAACTGCAGCCACGCAGGCACTTTCTTGCATATATAGTGAGGCTGTCCCAAACTACGCCCCTTCTGGTCCACTGTTATCTCATTCACCTCCCCCATTCTTTGTGCTCCTGTTCCCTCAGACCCCAAGCATATACTCCTCCCTCTACCTATCCCGGACCTCCCCTCTCACACCTATAGATTACTTTGACACATTATGCGTGCGGCGACCTGCCAGATTTCCACTTATTGGAAGAACCCCACTCCGCCGATGCTAAATTCAGTCTGTACTCGGGTGTGGCACATCTACCAGATGGAACATATCACAAACATCCTGGGGGGCTCCCCCATCACCTTCCATAATATTTGGGACCCGTGGGCCTCTCATCGCAATCAACCACTGCTCCATTTCTAGACGGGCTTCTGTCCTATGCAAACACAGCCCATGGCTACACTACAAACTCACTGTTCTTTACCTCTCACTTGATCTTTTTTTCCTTCTCTTTTCTTTTCCCCACTTCTCTTCCCCTCCTTGCATTCATATTTCTTATTCTCCTTTTCTACCTTCCTTTTCCAAATACCCAATACAATTTGTCTGATTGTATATTACCACTTCTGGACTCTCTTTGTATACTCACTATGTTGTCTTTCCGTTGCTACCAATAAACAGTATTTAAAAAAAGTTTTTTCTTTCAAATTTCCATTAAATAAAGATAATCTTAATGTCTACTAAGCATAAAATACATTTCTACAGTTGCATGTTATTGCAAACACATGTTATAGCATGCATTTCAGACAGTCAACACTACTGATCAGGACTTAGACTAGCCCTATAACTGATCCAAGAGACACGGAAGAAAAACAAACAACCTTCAGTCAGAGCTTGATTCAGACGTGGCTTTGTGCGCTTGAGTTTGGCCCACCTCTACAGTAAATTCACTATGGCAAAATGCCCCTTCCCCACTCATTTCACTCCACAAAATCATAGGCTGTAGTGCCCTTTGCATACGAAGATGCAGCAGACAGGGCGGCGTTCACGAATGTAGCCCCTGGTTCTGAGCCTGTACAGAGTGATTTTGCGGATAATACGTACAAAATCGGCAGATCGGGTCCTTTATGTCTAGTAATATTAATCTTGATATAGATAAAACATAATAGCTTGGGTACACACCTATGCAATCATACTTCAGAGGCAATTTCTCTAACAATTTCACCAATGATTGAAAATCCCAATGAGCATTTCACTTGTAGGAAGTTTATAAAACCAAAATCAACAGATACAATGTGTATTAGAACAATAGAACATGATTGTGGGAGAGTACACACTCTTGCAATATCAGACCAAACGGTTGTGAATCGTGTGATCTCATAATTGCATAGGTGTGTACCAAGCGTAATTGTAAAATAATGACTGGGAGGAGGGGTTAGAACACACCAGAGATCCTGTATACTTTATTTTCAAAATATATTTATGAAAATAGGTAGCCCGATTCATCAAGGCAGGTATCTACCGATTTTAAACGTATCTTATGCATATATATATATATATATATATATATATATATATATATATATATATATATATATTTTTTTTTACTGTTTTATCATTAATACCTTTATTATTAACAGGTGACATTATTTTTTTTTTATGTGCACTCTTTTGCAAATTTATAATCCACACAGGTATTGGATGTATCCTGCAGCGTCTTGTGTGATAGAGCACAGCAGACCTACATCTGAATTCATCAGCGGACGTGTCTTCAGACCAGTTCCTTGCTGAATTCGGGAGTCCGCAGAACCGATTTACGTGCGTTTTAAAACAAACGCAAGTTGTGCACAGTATGCGTGCCTTGATGAATCAGGCGTGATGTGTATTACTAGAACTATATGACAAGAGAGTTACAGGAAAGACAATATAACAACTATATTTGCGTGTTAAAAAAGAAAAGAAAAATGGTGGATTTTTGGTTCTATTTGCATATAAAATTGTTCTCTATTTGACACTGAAGAGGATATTAAAGCTAATCCTTGAGTGTTGATCAAATGATATATTTTGGAAGTACACATCATCATCATTTATTTATATAGCGCCACTAATTCCACAGCGCTGTACAGAGAACTCACTCATATCAGTCCCTGCCCCATTGGGGCTTACAGTCTAAATTCCCTAACATATGCACACACAAAGACTAGGGTCAATTTGTTAGCAGCCATAGCTTACAACTAGTTCTCATGTGATTCTGATTATTTAAAACATCACTCAATATTCACAATGAACACAGACATTTTCATAGTGCCTGTGGTATGACTTGGGAAGTGAAGCTGTCAAGTCATCTGCTTCACAAGTACCCACCCGCTGGGAAAATCCTGATTATCAGTTTTCCTTAAAGAAAATGTGGTTGGCTACCTGATGATGCCTCCCTGATGTTGTTAGGGCACAACTTACAAAATGCACACGTATTTTATATACTTCTGTCACCTATGATGAGTAGTATACAATTACCAGCACAATGCAAAGTTTGCAGGCGCTACCCACTATGATATCACACAGCACATATCACCTTGTTGTGACATCAGTTACATTATTTGGTTTTGCAGCACGACCACATGTAGACACGACAGACATGACGACCACATGTAGACACGACAGACATGCCACCCACGGCACTACTCCTCAGACACCATGGAGCAAACAGAAACAACATACACATACAGTAGTATCTAAGCGTGACAGGCAGGTTCAGCCACTGAAGCAAATAAAAAAGACTATAGCTCTTCCTGCTGCTCCCTCCCTTGTGCACACAGAACCAAAGGAAGGTCAAAAGTTGACTCTATGCCCTGTCCTCTGCCTCTCTCCCTCCCTTGCAAGCTCCACTCCTTTGCCGGAGCTTAAACTCTAGTCCTGGTTTTGCACCTGGTCCCTGGGGCCGCCTCACGGCCTCTTGCTGCTGTTTACTGATCTCTTGTCCTGATATCACTCCGCTGGCATGAAGGAGGAGGAAGCAGTGAGAGGAGGAGTGCACTTGATCATTGTGATGGTGGCAGGAGGAGCAAACACAGCAGAAGCAGCAGCATTAGCCAGCCCTGCTCTATCAGCTCCCTTCACCAGCCTCCACTGCTCTACTCTTTGCAACTGCTCTGGCTTATTGAGCTGTGTGTTCTCTCCCCCTATCAACCTCTCCCTCCTCCTCCTTTCTCCCTAAGGATTTATTACTTATGTAGAAAGATACATTCATTGTATTGGTTCTTCTGTACAATCTCTTTATTTATTTTTTGCCCTTTTTTTTTTTTTTTTTCAAATGTGCAAGAGATCCACAAAAAAAAGTACTTTGGACGCTTTGCTGCACACACAAGTAAACTTTTTTCAGCTGCTTTCTGGAAGGGGGAATCCAATAGGAAAGCAGACTGTTGTGTTAATGCTGTGACTGAGAGGAGGAGTGTGTGCATGTGTGTGTGTGTGTGTGTGTGTTGTGTATACCTAGGCATGTCTTCTAGTTCACGACTGTGGTCAGAAAGAAGTGTGTAAGTGACAGTAATGTGCAGGCACCCATTGCTTGGACCTTCTGCTCCTTTCTGGGAATTGATCAGAAACATTGGATTATAGACAGAAGAAGATAGCTGACCTGCTGATTTCCTCCCGAACTCCTGCTCTTCTTTCTTATCATATATATATATTTTTTTTTTAATCATTTTTGTATGTCTGATTTTAAGAGAGATTCCCTCGCCTCTGGTCTCTGGGGGCTGTGCTGTGCAAAGAGGTGATGCATTGACCTGGTGTACAACTCTGTGCAAGAAACACTGGGTGCTATCCATGCTGGGTCTGCACCCCAACCTTGCTCCTGATCCTGTATAAAAAAGGCTTTAACACACTGGGACAGTTTGGGGGCACTACAAACTTCTTTCCCAAAATAGTGTGCACAGGGACTGACATGGGGGATTTCGCAGCCCCCGCTGCCTCCACCAACGGCAGTAGTCTGTGCATCAGCAATGCCCTGGGCAGCAGCATCGGTGGGGCTGGCACCAGCCTTGGGGTTGGTAGTCACAGTGGTAATAATACCCCTCCCAGCGCTGCTGCCCCCAATGCTCCGAACAATAGCAGCAGCGTGAGCATTCCAAAGCACAGCACCGTGGTGGAAAGGCTCCGGCAAAGGATAGAGGGCTGCAGGAGGCACCATGTCAACTGTGAGAGCAGGTACCAGCAAGCGCAGGCAGAGCAACTGGAAATGGAGAGGAGAGACACGGTGAATCTGTATCAGAGGACACTGGAGCAAAGGGCCAAGAAGTCAGGCACCAGCCAAGGGGGAGCTTCTGCAGGATCTGCTGCTGGTGGAGCTGGAGTCAGCAAGCAGCAACATCACCACCACCATCATCATCACCACCACCAGCAGCAGCAGCACAAGCAGCATGAAGCAGAGACACCGGCCAGCGGCACAGCTGAGCAGAGGAACCACACTCTAATCATGGTAAGAGGGGGAGCTAGTGGGCACTATTGCTGCTGCTGGAGTTTCATTGCTTGGCATGAGGGGGGAAGTAGGTGGAGGGAGGGGGTTATCCCGTGTGTTTTCTGTTTTCAGAGCGGGGTTAGGGGTGGAGCTACGAGAAATGGGCAATGCCTCTAAAGTTTTGAACACTTTTAATTCAGTAGCAAGTTCAGTGAACGCTGCGAAACCTTATGGCAGCATTTGAATCTTGTTTTATTCTATTATCATTGCTTTCATGTGTTGGCTGCTGGGCAGATCTGTTCTGGTGAAATTACAAGTGAGAAGAAGGGTGATGAGTTGATGTCACATTTAGTGCAAATACACGAATATTAGTCTTATTTTAGCAAACTATGAATGTGGTATTCAGCAGTTGAAGAAAGTCTACATATAGGTGTTTTATAAGAATCTCTTTGTCTTGTTGAGGTTACATGATTGTATATATTGGGGTCCTTGACACTTTACTGATATGTACTTAGTGGCAGGAGGCAGCTTGAGTCGTGATCCCTCCGTTTTATCTCGTAAGTGGCTTAACCCCCTGAGTGCATCAGTGAGTTGCAGACTGATCATGTAACAAAGGACAGCAACATTCCAAGTCATTGTGTGGCTATGTGCTGGCTCCCATTAACCCCTACAGGGATAGTGTATTAGGGAATAGATTATCAGTCACAGACCTGCACTGGGAGATTTGCACACATTAACCCACTCTGTGCTTTATATTTTTGCATTTTCACTTTCATAAACCCAACCATAGAATCCAGATAAGATATCTGACAAGAGTCATTTATCTCTATTCATGCTTATCACTTATGATATGTCTCAGTGTTACTAGTGGTCAATACTGGACGTGTATTGCTGTTACAGCCATGCATGTTATCATTATGCCAGTAATGCTGGACGCTGGTATTTTAAGAACTAAGGAAAGTTGTTATACAGTTATAAGTCACCATATTGTGAATTAACTTTGTTTCCAGACGAGGTTGATAAATCATAGGGGGTTTTTTTTGTTTAATTAAAAAAAATCCAGCAAAATAAAGTCTTACATGTTTAGTGGTGTCAGTGTAACTCCACCTAAAGAGTTGCATTCATAAGACTTGTTGACCTTGTTAAACACACAAAGGTAAATTGTTACATAAAGTAGGTCAGCTGCACTTGTGAGAAGTTAGAAAGGTAACTCTTGGTCATTCCATATAGGAATTATTTTTATTTTCTTCAACAGATCATTAATATACTTCTTATTTTTACTTGTGGGATATGTAACATTTTTTATTTATTTTCACAAATAAGATCAGCTTGCAGCCTAGTCCATGTAAAAGGGCGTATCATTAACTGCATTGTCTGAGGAGAGGAAAGCAGCGTGATAAATGGAGACAACTGGATTTTTGTGGTTAAATACAGTCATAAGCCAGGGAGGAGCCAGGCTGGGGGTGGGGTACAAGTGTAAAGTGTACATCTCTTGCTTCAGTAATCAGGACACTGTCAGAGCGGAGGCTGCTCACTTCTGAGTGGCAAAGTGTGTGTGTCTGTGTGTGTTGTGTGGGGGAGGGTTGTTTGCACAGTAGTGGCTATTTTCCCTCACTCCCTCCACATTGACTGATGCTGTTAGACTGGTTAGATATCTTACAGGAAGCAACCCCCCCTCCCTTTATTTGGTTTATCCTGCATTAAGGCAGAATCAACCCTGCTCTTCCCTCACATAATGCTGTAAAGAGAGGAGATCATGTCTCTTCCATACCCCCAGAGAGAGGAGGGCAGAGTTTAATTCCCTTAAACACATATGCTTTATTTAGTGTTATGAAGAGAGCAGGACGCATATTACAATACAGTAGACTAGAAACTATATATTTAATTGTTTTGTAGAAGTGAACATCACATCGCTGCATTAATTGTGATTGTCTAATAAAACCTGACATAAATATTTTGTGGAATGACTATTGTGGTTATAAGTAAACTATGTGCTAATATATTATAGCATGGACTGTTTCCAGATTCTTTTTCTCACAACTAATAGGGGTCACTGTTCTTTGATTTTTTAATTAGAACATGGTTTGATTGTATAGCTGACAAAACATTTGAAATTGGGGGCTATCCATCCTGACAATATCAGGTTCTGAAAATATGTGGCTTATACCCAACTGCCACATAATAGTGTGTGTGGCGTTTGTAACCCAAGAGCTGTGTCAGTTCACACTGGTAGCTTGTTTAGCCTGGGTGTATGACAGATTTTTGTGTTGTCATTTATGGATTAACAAGCTCCAGCACATTTAACAACATTAAAAAAAAAACAGTAACAGAGAATCAACTCTTTCACTGGTGAAAAGCCAGTAAAAACTAAATATTTTCAACAGACTTAATTATTTTAATGGTGTCTATGGCCCTATAGCCACATGTGGGTATTTTTTTGTATCAGAATTGTTCATTTTGATGTGGAGAAACTTGTGGTAGCTGTAAAATATATTTGTCTAGTAGCTACATATTTTCTATGTAAATAATATGCAATTTTTTAAGAATATATTACAAAGCCCCTTGATCTTTTTGTGTTGCCTCTTGCAGTTTTCTGAAGGCTTTATAGAACAAGAATAGAGAACTGTTGATCAAAGCGTTGTCATGTAACTTAACTGGCTGTGAACGGTTAATATTTTTTTGTGTGTATGGAGCAAACCGCAGCCACACAACAACAATGGTAATATGTGCACTCTGTGTTAGCTACTGGAATTATGCCATCACTGCTGTTGCTTCCAAGCCTTTGTGTCCAGTTATCCTCTTGTCTGTTTTTCAGTTGTTGGATCATGAACACAAAGGGAGGAGTCTTGTGTGTTATCAGACACATGGTTTTTTTTCTTCTTCTTCTTTTAAACAGGAAGTTGACAAGCTCGCCGAAATTGAAAAGATCACAAGCTGTAGCCATAGTGTGTAATAGTAACAGTGCTTTGTGCAGTTCAGGGTTTTTATTCATATTAAATAAGTATTACTGTTGTATGTTACAGACATATCTACTATTCAACATATACCAGATACACAATAAGTGCTAAACTTGGATTCTCAGGGAAGCTTACAATCAATTGCAATAACTTCAATATAACCTATGTAGCTGGCAGCTTAGAATCCCTACGAATGGGCATATATTTGTAATGCTGCATACTTTTACAATGATAACTTGCATGTGTGAAAAGACAGTAAAGGTTAGAAGTGCTCTCTCCTAAGAAACTTAAATGTTGTATAAGCATTCATGGCAAATATCCCTGTGCAATACTGAAACCATCTTCCCACATTTTGTTTTTTCTGCCGATCAACCTCTGAAACACTCATCATACTTGCTGCAGGTCACCTATTAATGCATAAAGCAACCACCAAGTCATTCCAATAAACAGAATTAATATAAAGGCCATACTTGCACCACTGAGCTTGAATGGGGAAGGTCTTGGCCCCCCTTAATGCCCTTAGTCTACCACCCAAAATTCCTCCACTACAGTCCACTGCTGGATGGACATGATCAAACTGGAATGAGTTCCCTAAATTGTGTGACATTGCAGATCTCTCTTACTGCACAAAAGCCTTTTATGTTAACATACCTTGAAGCCAGTGATATCCACTACTTTCAGTGGGGTGCCACTTTCTAATTCTACTTATACCGCTTTCATACTGCCTGCCTGGCAATATCCCGGGTATATGAACCCGAGATATTGCCGGGGGACAGAGGCTCCCACAGAGAGAAATTCCCGGGTAGACCCTGTTCATACTGAGCACGGGTCTGCCCGGGTCTTCATGGCAACATCACAAGAGGAGCTCTGATTGGCTCCTCTTGTGATGTGTTTTTTTTGTTTTTTCAACTTTATAATTGTGTTTGATGAGACCTAGGCTGAAAAACCCGGTTCTCACCATTCATAGTGCAGGCGACCCGGGTCAGACCTGGAATTACCCCACCAAAAGTCCCGGGTCTAAATCCTGGGTTTTCAGACCCGGGATTTTTCACAAACACCATTCATACTGCGCCTAAACCCGGGTCGTCTGGGCTTGCCCTGGCAAAAACCCGGATTTTTCATGCAGTATGAGGTATGCACAACTAAACCAATGTATTTGAAAATATAACTACTGTAATAAATGCAGTCCCCATACATGTTTCCTTTTCTGAGTTAGGTGATAGTAAAAAAACAGTAGATTTAAAGAGAAAAGGCAAGTCAAACTTAATGAGAAAAGCAAATAGTATGTGCAGCATCTGAACATTTGTACCTGTGCATCCCATGCATTTTGCAAGATCAGCAAACAAGGTGCAGTGATCGTGCAGACACAATCCAGGAAAGTGATACTCACTAATACACATTGTGCCATACAATCATAAATAAACCAATCAGGCAATGAATCCCTGGAAATTTGTTTCTGTGAGTCACCAACTGAAGTAGGGAATATATTACTCCTTTGGGGTAAAAAGAAAACTTGTGGTCACAATAACTTTGAAATTTGCCTCTGGTGGCAACGTTCAGCAAGGTGATTAATTACTGTAATTATTTTATTTTTAAATTCCCCAAAGATGGTTGATGAATTGTTCGGTTTTTCAACAGAAGCATTTCTTCAATAATATATAAGTGACGCTATTGTACGTATACACTTCTGTAAATATTATGTTAATTGGGGAGTTCTGACTAGTGTATTTTAAAGACTAATGAACCCTACTGTAAATTGTCAAAGATATATAAGAAGCCACCTTGGATTTCAGTGACCTGTTTTAAAAGCACTTGGGCTGTGGTCTTGTGCCAGTGATGGGCAACCTGATATACGTCAAGGGCATCCGTCAAATGGGCTGCTCATTGCCAGTAATTTCAAGAATAAAGAAACCACCCAAAAACAACCTCAGCATGCCCGCATCACTCATCCCAAAATGCCCCCAAATGCCCCTTCCTTACTTGTTCCAAAGTTCCAAAACATGCCCTCAGACCCACACTAGCCACAAAATGCACCCACATGCTCTCAGACCCCCACAAGCCATCAGGTCAGTCTTAAAACACCCCCACATGCCACTCGGACCTACTCACATGGTTCTGAAGCCACATGCCCCCAATACCATTTAAGATCTCTCCACGCTCCCATCAGATCTCCTGATATGCCCATCAAACCTCCCCACATGACTCTTACATGCCCATCAGACCTCCCTGACATGCTTATACTTCCTCCGTAGTTTTCACACATTCCAAATTCACTTGTAAATTGGAACCCGCAGAGAAAGGAGGGAGAGCAGTCTGCACTCCCTCCTCTGCATGACCTCCCTGCGTTCTGCAGAGGAGGTCACATGACACAGAAGTCATCTTCTCCCAGTCATTCTCATTGTCTGCAACAAAGCCAAGAATGAGTGAGTTTGGAAGCTGCGGACCGCAGGTGATGGCTCGGCGGGCCCCAGTTGCCTACCACTGCTTTACATGATCACATTGCTCCTTATTGACTTGTACTATCCTTATAATTTATTGTCTGTGGTAACATATGCAATGTACAGTTAATTTTTAGATGTCTTGACCCATGACGTTTTGAGAATCACTGCTAATTAAACTGTATACATATATAACTTTGAGCATAGGGACTTAATTTTCACCAATGGAGTAGGTGGGTTTTTGTGCTACATTTTCAAACTTATTTGTAGTAGATGGTTTAAAACACTGCCAGGTCGCCATTTGCCCTATCAGATCAGAGACCACGATCTTGCACAGCCAAGTAATGTAGGTATGGATCTCTCCATTTCGCTGTCACTGAAGTCAATCTGTAACGGTTCCTGTGTAATATTGCCTTGGACAGATAGACTTTTCCAGCTGGTTTTTTTTTTTTTTTACGTTGTGTCAGCTGCTGGTTCATGCCAGAACAGTTGCTTAGTTTGAGAATTCTTGGAAGGAAGTACTTGTGGAAAATGTATCATTATTTGCAGATTATAGGAGAATAGATGCACATAGTATTTGATATGTCTGTCTGCTCTTATATTGCCAGAGAGCATGTTCACTTTATTTGCAGTGACACGGGTTGTGCTTTAAATCACAGAGCATGCTTTCCATTCATTGTAGTGACATGAGCATGTTTGTTGTACACAGGAAATCTTCCAGCTTCAGGCTGACTTCTCTCATATAGGAGACCTGCTGAGTGCTGGCTAACTGCATGGAGATGGGTCCAGTGTGGCACTACTTGAAAGAGGAAACCACTTTGTGTCACTTTTGCCTCTTGATATAGCAGGCTGGATAAGGTCATGTAGGTTTCACAATCAGTGAGCGGAATCTAGGTGCTGCCCCATCTAAGGGACTATGGAAGGGGTGCACCCTTTCAGGTCAGTTGACATTTCCCCCAAAAGTTAGACACCAGCATTCATATTTTTGTGAGCAATTTACTAACCAGGCATCTGTAGTATTTGTATCCATTAATATATAGTATATCATTTAATAATATTGGATATTCTTAAATAATGTTAATTGTTTTATGAGGCATTTAGTTAGGGGGGAATTCACTTCCCCCCTGAAGTACCGCCGTGTTATGGATACTACCGTTATTACGGTAATATTAACCCAGCTTTCTGCTTGCAGCTCAGGGAGCTGCGAACAAGAAGCAGACGTTAAAACTACCGTAATAATGGTAATTACACTCACTATTACCGTAATAACGATAATAGTTTTAGCGCAGTGGTATTTCGGGGGGAATTGAATTCCCCCCCATAGACTTCATAAATAGCAGATCGGCTTTCTGGCCAAAGAGGATTCTTTTTTTAAATGATATTTGTCCATGGCTTATGTCTGTATGACTTTAGTTGGTATTTTTAGCACATGAGCATCATACAGGCTGTTGTATCACATTTTACCAAACAAAGTAAGTTGTAGGCTGATGGGAGTTGGAGTAAAGGAACAGCTGGAAGTCAGGTGCTGAACATCATTGTGATAACTTTATTGTTACTGTATTATAAAACCTGATGTTGCTGAATCCCACAGCTAGTCTGTACTGAAAGGAAGTTGCAGGATATAGGATTGGATATGTCATTGTGTTGCTGTGTATGCTCTGACTACTGTCACTATGGAGGGAAATTAATTGACCGCAGGTTTTTATTTTTTACACCTAGTTAAGTCATTTTAATTTTAAAATTTACTAATATGTATGTACTAATGTGTTTTGTCATGGTATAGATGGTTGTATAGTAACATAAAAAATATAGTAAAAAAAACAACTACTGTATGTAGATATTATAAAATAGAAATCTTGTGTAATGCAATACAAATGTATGGCAATGCATTTTTTTTTTATTATCGATGACTGCGTTAAACCCTCCCCTTCACTCCCCCAAAAATTTGGAAGCACCAATGATTAACGCACAGTGGCTGGCTTACCTGTTTTAGAACTGATTTGCACAATTTTTTTTGCAGCAGTAGCTAAAAACGGTCGCGTCAGCGTGTGAAAACCTGCGCGGGTATTTTTTTTTTTTAACCTGGCGGAATAAAAAAAAAGAAAAAAAACGCGGTCAGTTGAATTCCCCCTTATATCTGGCTCTTGGACTGACTCTCATCTGACATAACCATAAAATGAATCTATGTAGTGTTGAGATAATAATGACAATGAGATTAGAACTTGCCGTTAAAGTGTATAATCAGATGGGGGACATAGAAATTATACCATGCCTGGGACCTAATAGAGTTTATAGCACAATGGGTGAACCCCTGCTGGTGTGGAGAATTTGGTGTACTTGTATGCAGGTCTGGCGGTGTCGTATCACTCCTTGGAAATGGCGCCCCCCCCCTGGCTACTGATTCTGAAGTCACTGCTAGACAAATCTGAATTTAAAGCGGCAATGTCTGGACCCCCCCAAGTGCACACTTGACATTAAAGTGCTTATTTGCTGGCTCCAGACATTCCCGCTTTAAATTTAGGTTTGTCTCTCTTAATTGACATGTAACTCAAGTGTTTGGAAACGTCAGGTGTCGCTTTTTAGGTAAGTATTACATCCCTGTCGTTGTCATACTCCTCGTCTTTTTTTTGTAGGTATGTTCATTGTCTGTGTTTTCAGAATCGTGAAAACGGCTATAACCAATGAAGTCTTGGTAGTCAAACAGTTCATAATTAGGTGAGTATTGTCAGGCCAGTATGTACAATCTCATTTGTTAACTTAATTTCTTCATATTTGTGTAGTTCAATACAGACCCACTTATCTATATGTTGCAATGAAAATAAATAGAGTTTAATATTTTGTCATAGAATAAGTATAAGGGGTTGGAAGCATATAAAATATTTAGCTGTATGTCAAGTACCCATGGGTATCTTACACTGGCCTTCATATAAAGCACACACTCGTATAATATAGTCAGTAAATGAAGTGGTTGAGTGCATGAGCTAACATGTCTGAGGCCTCAATCACTGATCTAATATCTAGCATTAAAAGAATTGACTATTCTAGATATTATCAAGTTTGTTCATACCTAGAAATCTTTAAAACATGCCTTGGAGAAAGAGCTGAGAAACTCAATTTTTTTCTGACGTGTGGAAGTAGGTTTGTAGTGCATACATGAAATGATTGTGACAGCAATTGTACCACACCGAGCAGTTTAATTTAGGCAGTGACTTATTTGCACTGTGTTATTGTGTCAGAGGTCTGCAGTGCTCAAGGGCAGCCAGCATGCCTAGAGTTCAAACTGAATTGAAATAATTTCCTGTGATTATCACATCTTGGAAAGTAAATATGAAATATTTAGCTTGTGCAGATAGCACCTGATAAATGTACCTTTATTAAAGCCTCCCTAGTTCAGAGAACACAAATTACAGTTGCGTGAGATTTATCAGTACACGGTAGAATAATTAGCTTAAGGCAGCATTAATCATATATTGTTTTTTGGTGTCAAAACTTTAGTTAAATATTTGCATCTGTAACATCCTACCCAAACTTTTGCATTCATCTGGTATTGTAGATTACTATCAGAATCATATGTCTCTGACAGGTTTCTAAAGATTTACTGTGAGCACTAACAGTCAAGTTGCTCAGGAACGTTTCATGGGTCAAAGAAGCTTTTGGTATATCTCGAAAGACCTGTCAATCCAACCTTGTTCTCTTACACATATATAGGACAAGATGAGTATAGAGGATGCGATTGGAGGATGGTGCAGTAATGAGAAGAAACTTGTTTTATTACATGGCTTAATTTTCTCCACACCATATCTAGGTTAAAGTTTTATGAGCTACCGTATTAAGATTAAGTTGTAAATTCGAACTCATCTGGAGAAGCTATTCATGCTATGGAAATCAAATCCACTGACATCAGACAGATGGTGCTTTGGTGGGAGCAAGCATCTACTCACAAGAGAGATCATATCCTTACAGTGTATCTAAGAAACTTATATAGGCAGGGATTGTGATTGGAATGTCCACAAACATGGACTAATCAATCAAATAATTTGAGGACAAGATAATGTTTTTCTATAATAGTAGTTATACCAGTTTGAAAGGTTAGTGATAGTAACTATTTACATTCCAATTAAATGGATCTAAAACTATGCTATAACACTTCCTTTTGTGGAGTTTATTTGTTTATTTTTATGCAAAGAGATTGATAAAAAATCATGAAATGTTGGAAAGTGGAGGAGCCTCACCTTCCACAACTAAAATTTGTTGTATTTCCAATGTCCGCACATGTAGCTTACGTTGAACATTTTGTTTTTTTGTTTATTTTCTAACAACAAGATGACAGTGTAACAGAGATAATATATTCAAAACAACGAATAACACACGTATCATATTAGATATTACATATAGGTTTATACCTATAGATTGTAAGCTTGCGAGCAAGGTTCTCTTATCTGTCTGTCTGTATGTATTACCCAGTATTGTCTTATTAATGTTTGTTCCCAATTGTAAAGCGCTACGGAATTTGCTGGCGCTATATAAATAAATGTTGATGATGAACAGTGCAGTTGAGAGAATGCTGGAAAGGCCGAGACTAATTGCTTTCAAAGAGCAAATGCTCCCGGTTGTTACCTAATGCTCATTTGTGAGATCCAAGCGTATTTCCTGGGTCAAAACCATGGGGGATACCACGTTTTTGAATTTTCTGTTTGGAGGTTGGAAAGGAAAGCAGGGTAGGGAGGGGGGAGGGGGGTGCAGAATACAGGTGTGATTGGGGGGAAGGGAGGGAGGAGCAGAGCTCCAAGAAAAAAAGAGGGAGGGAGTGATGACAGTAGAAACGGAAAAACATCCAGGGCGGTGTTACTTGCACAACTTCCGCCCCGGACCCAGGAGGGGGAGGAACATTTTGGCTTTAAGTTGGTAATTGGTAATCCCTATGCAATACACATTATTTTTCACGTGTGTTAGGAAATGGACTGTAGACCTAAACAGAGCAAAATGATACAACTTCTCAATATACTGATCCAGACAAATGGCTGATTAAACTCCACCAAAGTTTACACACCAGAAAGTGTTCCTATTTCTTCAACCTTGTACGTAATTATTTTTAGAAAGGGACTGCATTCTGGTGTTTAATTAGATGGCATATTACATAGTAATGTATTATTTGTTAATTTTAAATGTTCAGAGTTCTAACATCTTGACATGTAAACGCACACTGCACATTGTGCATAAATTGCCAGGGACACCCAAGATTTATGAAGCGGTACCTGCTGAGATACATTGTGGTTTCTAGATAACACTGTGAATAATTTATGAAAGCAGCTGTAGCTTGCTGCATAGTGTCTGCCCTTCTTTTGGTCACCTTTGCTAAGTGCAGTAAAAAAAAGGTGTATTTCCTACACAGTGTTTTTATAACAAGATTCATTTCAAAGGTCCATCCATATGGACATCTAAGTTCTCCTTTTAAGCCATTTTATCCCTCAGACCACATTGTGAAGCATGTAAGATGACTCGTCCCTCATTTTAATTGCCTGTACATGGCATGTTCTATAAAAAAATAAATACAACTCTTAAGAACGTCAATGGTCTTTGTGCCTGCAGTATATTACCTGCGCTTTCCTTCCGTCTGCGCTTGACGTAAGGACATTTGAACAAAGTCTTGTTCGGATGTAGCCTTTGGCTGTAATCACATGGGCGCTTTTAAACAGTGTGTTTTACCAGGTAATGAAACGGAGCAATGAGAAGATCATGTCCATTACTTGATATTCAATCAGAAACACAGATTTCTGGTTACACAATAGCATTTTTGCTGCAATGATATATGTGGAGTAATGAAACAATACCCCATGTTAGAATCTTTAGGCCTGTGTCTCTTTATAACATTTATTACTAACAATCACTTGTTCATTTTAATTTCATCTCCTAACACTACTGGATGTATAGATAAGCCTGTGTGCAGAACACTCAATGGATATAATATCTATGCAAATATAATAGTGTGAGTATGTCTTGAATGAAACAATGCCACTTTAATAGCAATAAACCCCCGATCTAATGTTTCCTCATTTTAGAAGGCTTACATCTGCTTTCCATTTCATTTTTACAGCTTTCCATATTAACCCTGGTGCCCCCTATCTGCTAGAAGTTAGAAAGTGAAATGAATGTGGTTTGTTGTTGCCTTCATGGTAAACCAGTCAATAGCATCTTAATGTCCAAAGCTTTAAATATTGAAGAGAAAAAAAAGGATAAAAGCTGTGCTTCTTGGATATGTTTATTATGACATATAAATCCTTTATAGGTAGTTCATTATTAGTGCAGCTTTGTATATTTTTCTAAACATATTCATAAAACCACTGTTATCTGCTAAAATATTTTTAAAAACTTTTTTTTTTATAAAATATGAAGACGTGTAATAGTCATGTGTTAGATTGTAACAATTGATGGAAGGATTTAACAAGTGTGATAATGTATTTTATACATCATATAACCTATTACAGTCTGAATATTTGTGGGGAAGTTTGATATCCGTTGACTAAAGAAGTGTTGGAGAAGAGACATGGTCTTATGATAGGTGTGGGCAGTTGGGGGACGTGGTTGTGGAGGAATAATACTTGTATGATTCAGTGAATGTTGGGTGGTACAATGTATTATAGAGGTGAAGCAAATGGAAAGGTTGTTTTGGCATCTTCAATAAACCCCAGTATGTCAGTGAGAGGAGCAGAAATGGAGACCCAGCAGAGATAACAGAGGCATATCACTGAAGAGCTGGGTGCATTGTTCCGCAGTCCAGCGAATATACTGTACCTGCTATGATTGACAGGGCCGGATTAACCATAGGGCTAACTGGGCTACAGCCCAGGGTTCTATGGCATCCAGGGGGCCCTTGAAAGTGCTCAGCAGCAGTATTGATCAGTCGGGGGCTGAGCACTTTCACTGCGGTCCTTCTCCGGTGCGCTGTAGTCTCCTTACTAAGGAGATCTCACGAGATCTCCTCAGTAAAGAGCGTACAGCGTGCTGGAGAAGGAGGTAAGTGCCGGGTGGGGGGTGCAGGCAGCTTGGATCATGGGGGGGGGGGCCCTCACGGGGGAATGGAGGCCCTCTTAGCCCAGGGGCCTCCATTCCCTTAATCCGGTCCTGATGATTGATCATATAAGTACAAGGGTTTGCTTGATTCGTTACTGTGTGTAAAAATATTTTCTCAAGCATGCCGCAGTAACTGGCTGGTTCTCCAACATCATCTGCTGACGCTCCTGCGGGCACCCTGTTGTCAGTGGACCACAAGCTTGCCAGTGTGAAAGAGATTGGATCTGTAGGAGTGAGTGAGAAACAGTGAAGCAGACATAGCTAGACTATGATGGCTCCTGCCGACCCGGGTGCTCATAGGGCAGCTGCGCTGGGATCTAAGAAGGTAGAGTCCCGGGATTGAGTACTGAGTAATATGTGTTCCAACTCTCAAGCAGTGTTTCTATAATAGTGTGCACTGATTCTCTATGTTCTTATGCGAGCAGAGGCAGCATCAGTAAACTAAATTTTGTTTTCACGGACTTACTGTCTGTCCAAGGCAACAAATAATCTAAAAACTGTCATGTTCTTAACATATTAAACCATATGTATTACAGTGCTAACTAATATACTTGAAATGACATGTTTATATGTACATACATTTATATAGCATCAATTTTGCAGGTCTCCTATGTAGCTAAAATGCTTTGTGCAGATTGGTGGATTTACACCCAGGGCAGGGCCACTGATCTGATGTCATAGTATGGATAACAACATGCTTTGCTTCATCATTTCAGCTTTATATCAGGCTGAACCAACACCGTCTTACACTGTAGGGCTTGAATTAATTTATTTATAGCGCCACCAATTACGCAAATATTTTTCCATTCAAATCCTGTCCCAATGGAGCTTACAGTCTAAATTCCCTAACACAAACATACACATACGTGTTAAATTTGTCAAAAAAAAAAAACATACTGACTGGTCAATTGGCTACTGAGTATTGGAGGAAACCCCTGCAAACACAGGGAGAACATGCAACCTCCACACAGATAAGTCCAGGAATCAAACCTATGACCCCAGTGCTGCGAGTGTTAACCACTGTGCCATTGTTCTACTTATTTACTAACATTGCATTTAGGTGCTTAATTTGCATTGAAGCACATTGATTAAATAGTGATTAACTTTATTTCTGTGTGGTGCAAATTAGATAATGAAAGTAAGTGTCTACAAATTGTGCACTGCTGTTAATAAATGTGTCCTAGGAGTATATGTATCAAGCGGCGAGTTTTCAGCTGTTTGAAAAGTGGAGATGTTGCCTATAGCAACCGCTCAGATTCTAGCTGTCATTTTGTTGAATGTACTAAATAAATGATAGCTAGAATCTGATTTGGTTGCTGTAGGCAACATCAATACTTTGTAAACCTGCCAGAAACTCGCAGCTTGATACATTTATCCCCTAGTGTCTTCCAGCCATAGGAGGCAGCTCTATGGGTGCTTGAGTATCCCTAATGTTTGTGCTGTTGCAGCCACTTTCAATGTCAGTACGTGACATTTTGCACTTATATGGAGAAGGAGAGGGTTTAGAGCCTCACAGATTTTAAAAAGTTGGCTTTTAAAAAGTGTGCTTGTAGCCACACCTGTTGGGTAGAAGAGTTCTGGGGGTGACTATGTTTATGCTGAAAGGAGAAGAAATATTTAATTAAACATTACATTTTTAAAAAGCAGCAATAGAAAGTCAAGTTAAAGCTTAACAATGTTTTTATGTTCATTGTTCCTCCATGAAAATGTCCGTTTTGTTGTATATTTGTCCCGTAACATAAGCACAGTCAAAAAGGCTCTTACGTTTTCAGTCCACAGCATAGACTGGCCATGCTGAGGATGCACACAAAAATGTATGTACATAATCATTAAGGGATATACATATACTGTAGCAGAGTCATCATGACAGGCCCATCATAATACTTAGCTCTAGAACCCTGTGGCCTATAATCCAGTGTCGCAGTTATTGTGTTTATGCTTCACATTTTTTGTGCGTTCAAAGCCTCTTGTCGTGTGAAGTTGACTTAGGCTAAGTAGGAAGAGCATTTCACATGTTATGCACAAAGGGCTGCTTGCATGTGTATGCCGAGAGGAAATGAACTGTGAATGTTTTGAAATTAATATAATATCACCATTTTACTACAGGAAACTACACAGATTGGCCTGTTATTCTTATTAGGGAAAAGTAGCAAAATAACAAAAGCAGAAGTCTTCTGAGCTATCTGAAGGACAAAACAGGAAGAGCACCGTTGTAAATGCCTGCATGGTTTGATTGGATATATCCTAGTGTAAGTGTTCACAGAACTTGTTGCTGTGTTTGTAGTTGTATTTTACATAATGTTGCAATACAATTTATTTAGTGAGCTGTATATAGAGTGTACTGTCCTTAATAATAGTGAATTAGTATTAGTGTACCAAACATGCTCCTGTGTACCTACCCAACATCTGAACCTCTATGGGCTAGATTTACTAAGCTGCGGGTTTGAAAAAGGTGGGGATGTTGCCTATAGCAACCAATCAGATTCTAGCTGTCATTTTGTAGAATGTACAAAATAAATGAAAGCTAGAATCTGATTGGTTGCTATAGGCAACATCCCCACTTTTTCAAACCCGCAGCTTAGTAAATCTAGCCCTAAGACATTAACTGGACAAATGGGCAGCTAGCAAGAGGGGAAAAAAAAAAAAAAGGAAATAGTAAAGAAAATCCAGCTACTTATTAGTTTCTATGCTGAGCAGTGCACCTCCTATTGCACAGCCTATTAAATCCAACAGGGGTAGGAATTTCCTGGAGAGATATATGTTCAGCATATAATGGGGTACTGTAAGTACATTTCTTGTAACTGCTTAAACAGTGTATTGTGTGCTGATAAGAAATTAAATTGTGACCCTACTCGTAGGCATTATGTGAAGATGACATTTGTTGCTTGTAGAGTACAAATCCTTCAGGTCCATGTCATGCATACTATGTCACAATCCATGTCAATCATAAGGTTTCTTGATGTTGTATAGCTGCTGTCAAAAGCAGAAGTAGGCTGGTAGGGCATGCGGAAATTTGTAGTTCCACAACAGCTGACAAGCCATATGTTGTCGGAGCCTGTCCTACCAGATTACAGGTACGAGTCATTATTGTCTAGTTATGTTTTCAAAATATTACAATACTTTGACTTTTGTGAAACTGGCAGTGTAAAATAGGTGAGCTTGCCTGTAGCTCAACAGATGTAATTGGTAGCTTATCCTTCTATTCTTTGTTATGTTAACTAAAGCATTTAAATCAATGGGAATTATTTCTAAGTAAAGCATTAACAACTCATAGCTTGCTGGCTTGTTTTCAGTAATAATCAAGTTGGTTCTAACATTGGCCATGATCCTACAACCGCATGATCTATGCTCAGTTCCAGAAAGCTATATCAAGTCTGCTTGTGTATGCTAAATACATATAGGAGTCTATATGGTAGTTATTAATAAACATGCAGCAGGAGTTATATAGGAATTGTAGGAAACTATGCACTTGTTCTGGGAAATTACGACCATATAACCATGTGCTGGTTGTGCACTAATTCTATTTGAGTTTTGGGTTTAATTACACAGTATTCAGAAGTTCCTTTTTATTATACATTAATAAACACAAAAATCCAAACTTTGGGCCTAATTTATGAAGAACACTTGACACGCCCTGTACACATCCAGTTACATGCCTATATTCTAAGCTTGAACAATGCCGCTGCAAAAGTGCGACTCAATGTGCGGAAAGTTGGAAAAAACTTGGAAGATCGCCAGGTCTGAACTAGTGCAAAATGTATAGTCCTGTTGTGGAATGAAAATGGCAGGTGTCCCGTTGCATAGCGATAAATGCCTTATCCACCAGTATGTGATAAATAAGTGGGTGCCAAAATGAAAAAATTAAAATAACAATTGAAATTAAACTTAATAAAAAAAAAAGCCATTGTTCAGACTGATTTTACTTATATTGATTCATTAAACTGTACTTTGTAATATTTCTGGTTTGACCGTTGTGTGTTTTCTGCCTTGGCTTTTTTTTATTAAGTTTTTATTTTTAATTTTGGCACCCCCTTTTTTTCATCCCATTCCAGCGCTGCTGTATTTGTTGTAGTTTTTACAAGTAAGCATAAGGCCTTTTGCCAATGTGCCATGTTCAACACTTGTTTAACAGCCTTTACCAAAGGATCCTTTTACAGAATTGCCATTCTGGATGGGACTTGAATGATGTATGTTACTTCTTTTGAATTATATTGTCTGAACATGATAGCACTTGTTGTTTTTAGTGTCACTACTTTTGAAAACTTCTATCCATGTTTTCTCCAATATGCGTTTGGATTTACACACACTTTTAATAGTGGGTCTATGATGCTCATCAAAATCTACATTTGTGTCTTTAAAATATCCTATACAGATTGACTAAAGAATAGTGTGGAATTACCTCCCAACAAGCTCTAGAAGTAATTGTCTATTGAAATCACTGTAATGACATTTTCCTTTACACAGAATGTTATGTTTGATGGCGAGAAGGGCAGAATGTCAGCAAATATGGGAGATGTTAAAGCTAAAATAAAAAGGCAAATAAATAATAACTTGTGCACTTTTCTGTATTTTGAGAGAACTAGTTTAAATGGGTTTTCATCATAAAAATCAATTGGACAAAACCCAACAATAGAACTTTGGCTTAGAGCCCATGTGTCTGACACAGGTCCTGGCTATATATATAAGTGTGCTGCTGTTTACTATAATGTTGTAATAATTGTTTTGTGTGATGTAGGGGAAAAAATAGACTCATTGTAGTAAAATGCTAGAAAATGCTGGCAGTAAGAGACATATTGCGGTTGTCTTAGACTGTGACACAGCTCTGCTGTTCTCCATGCATTGAATACAGGTGTATCCACAGAACAGCTTAGTGTCCTATCTCAGGGCCCTGATTAAACATGGCTGAAAATAAAAAAAAAAGCAAGTGAATTTTAGTAAAGGTTGCAGGAGAGCATGTACAAAACAATACATTTAAGTTTTATGGAGGCGGACAACCCCTCTAATGCTTCAGGGGTTTGTTTGAAATTTCACTAAGAGTGCAGAATCGTATCAAGCAATAAAACAATGTAATCTAACCACCATAATAAATTTCACAATAATAGTTTAAAATACTAATATGTATAGTAAAATGAATGTATGTAAACGTGGGCTCTCTGGGTATGCCACAAATTAAGCAGTAGAAGTTTAGTACCATGGCAACCTGGCTGGTGCTCAGCCATGACGTGTGCAATAGGTAATGAGGTTACTATACCATAGAAATGTTTCCTAGCAAAAGTGACTGCTCAGTCAGGTGGAAAATAGGAAGAGGGATAGTGTGATGGATAACTAGGAAACGACAATTCCAATAATTAGATGAGTTAGATGAGTTATTTTGTGCTTGGGAAGACTTAAGTACAGGAAAGGTAAAGAGTATGTACACTACACAGAAGAAAATAAGAGCAGGGGCAGAGTGAGAGGCAGAGCTAGGAAGTGCCTTGAATGGGAGGAGGAGAGTTTTGTAGGTTAGAAATGAAATTTAATGGGAAGGCAGCCAAGAGAGTTGAGGAGAGAGGCGGAGATGGATCTCGAAAAGAGATTTACAATTTCATAGTCAGAAGCCTGTATTATACAAACTGCTTAAAAGACAGCTGTAGTTCAAATTATTGTCCATATGCATTGTGACAGGAGCATATAAACTACTAGACTAATGGCAGTGATTGCACCTACATGTATTATCACTACACTACACTAGCCCAGACACAAACAAAGATGTAGATATTGGTGAGCCAATTACAATACTTGCACTTTTCTTTATTTAAATAGTACCCTAGTGTTTAAATTGGAACGCAGTTGGCTGACATTTGAGATAATTTACGAAGCCCCAAACATCATCTGTGGAAAGTCAACTTTGGAGCACCTCCGTTTGCTCAAATCCCCCTGAATTTCCCCCTAGGTGATTACATTTGTGGACATGGTGGCAGCGTGTGTAGGGGAGCAGAAGCTCGCTCGGGCAGAGGGGAGGGTGTCCCTGCCAAAGAACAGAGCAGGGCACCTGGTGCACCAAGTTTTGTGGAGCAGATTATTGTTAAGAGATAACGGTATAGAGAGGGTGCATTTCCAGGGACTTTCCCTGTGGTAGACTGCACAGCCAATTGCACTCCTCGGAGCTGGCGGTCTTTAGGTCTAGTCCTTAACTTTTAATGGGACCTGTTTTGCACCAACATGTTCCACTGTGGCAGAGAAGTGCTTCTCCCATATCCCCTCACTCATGATAATTTAAGACATAATTAAGGCTAAACCAAACCATGTTTATGTAGAAAGTGGAAAGATTTATTTTAATGAAAGACGAGGTATGAAAGTGGAAGGAGGTTGTGCTTTTATGTGGCAAGTTACTCTCTTGCACTTTGTGCTTGTTTAGATTCTTCCATCTCTCCACACACCTAACTTGCAGAGGAGACTCCCAAAATTGGAGAGCAGGGGTCTCATTCATTAGGGCACACATACTGGGTGCAACGTGTGTTTGTTTTAAAACACGTGAAATTGTGCTCTGCGCACTCCAGAATTCATCAGGGGACGAATCTCAAGATACTTGCACTGATGGACTCTGGTGCAGGTCTGCTGTGCTCTACTACACAAGACACTGCAGGATATGGCCACAGCCTATGTGGAATATACATTAGCAAAAGAATGCACAGCAACAAAAAAATGATATAGAATGCCTACCAGTTAATAATAAAGGGATTAATGGTCAAACAGCAAAAAAAAAAGATTTTTTTTTTTTTAATGTCTTTTTTTACCATGAACTACATTTATTAAGATGTTTTTACAGTTGCCCTTGCTTGCAAACACATGTTATAGCATGCATATGAGACTGTCATCACTAGCTCTCAGGACTTAGACTAGTCCTTAAGCAGAAGCAAGAGTTATGGCAGAAAAACAAGTAACTTTGCGATGCCCAGAGCTTGATTCGGACGTGGCTGTGTTCCGCTTGAGATTAGCGCGCCATTACTATATATTGACTACAGCAAAATGCCCCTTCCCCGCCCTGTCCACTCCCCAAAATTGTAGACTGTAGTGTTCTTTGTTCTCTAACACAGAGGGCTGCATTTATTGGTGTATGGTCCAGTTCTAGGCACGTGCAGAGTGATTTTGCATATGATATGCTCAGAATTGTCATATACGTGCCTTGATGTATCAGGCCCTAGGTGTGCACCTAGAAGTGTGCTGGGTGAATCGTCCAGATGCACAGGTGCACTACTTAGGTGTTTTGTGGTGAGCATGGTGTAAGTGTGTAAACAAGGTCTGCTAGATGTAAGTAAAACGAAAGTTGCAGTAATATGGATGAGGAGGGCTCTTGTGGAACTGGTTGTTTTAAAACCGTACATTTAATGTGGTGCCCAGTTAATGTGGAAAGACAGGAGTTCTATAAATCCTGCAATTATTTTTTTGTTTAGAGAACATGTCTGTTTGTCATGAGTAATGCAGATCTGTCATTAGTAAAAGCATGATTAGCGTGTTAGATGGTTATCGTAGATCACAGCATTTTCATGCCTTTTGCCACAGACTCTTAAATAATCCATGGGGCATATTCAAGAAGCCGCGATGTTCCTTCGAACATTGTGGGTACACACATTTATGGTACTACAGTACCTCAACGTCTCGAAGAGAATTCTGCGATGTTGCATTGCTGCTGAGTGCCTTCACAACAGTTCCGGGGGTACTCTGCAGCTAAATGAATATGCCCTATATGTCTACTTATTGCATACATACATGTGACTATTACAGCTCTGCTTCCAGATGCAGAATGTGCTTTATACTTCATGTGGTACAGTTGATCACGTACATAGGTACACAGTTGACAACATTTTAAAATGGTTCTCAGGGGCACTTTGCTGCTGCGCTGGTACATGCACAAAAGTATCCTGGACCAGGAAGCACTACAACCCCCACCATGTCAGCTTTACTCAACTTGATTATAACATTGTTTTTCTATACTCGTATTTAATAAATAATAAAAACTTCGGTGAGCGAAGAGGCACCTCGTTTACATGTAACTAACTAGCTATCAGGTGCTAATTGCACCATACTTGCCAACTTTTATTACTAAAGTCCGGGAGATCCCGGTCAGCCACAGCATACTCTTCCAGCAATAAACTGCTATATATTGGCAGAGCTGGGACTTGTAGTTTCACAACACCTGGAGTGTCACAGGTTAGCCAACACTGGACTAAGCCTATCTAATCCCTCCTCATGCAATTTATGACTTGACATGAGAAAGTGAGTGATGTTCACCCAGTCCAGACAGCCCTGTGACATAAATGCCCCTGAACATAGCATAATAAGCAAAACGGACTTTAACAATTTGATTAAGGGTGCTTTTTACCCCTTAATGTCCAGACTAAATTTATCATTTTGGTGTAACTTTTTTTTTATTGCTTACACTACTCAACTGAGTTTCATCTCGTGTTTCTATGGCACAGAGTGGATGTAGTAGTAAACTGGAACACATATCTTTATTTTATTTTATTACCTAAGAAAAAGAAGGCAAAAGAGAAGACAAATATAATTTTCCATGGTTGTTCCCCCAGTTACTCTAACGTAATTATTGCAGGCCCTGAAATATAACACTCAAATGTAATCAGTTCTCCTGAGTTCAGTGATACCATATATGTTTACTTTATTCAGTATCTGACATGGTTGTAGGGGCCATGAAGAAAAGCACACATTTACACTCCCCCACCTCTGACAGTGCTGTATGTCATATCACAATGTTACGGTGGGAGTAAGAGTAGATAGGGCCTAGGTGGACAGACAAACTTAGTGTGTGATATACATGATGTACATTTAGCATCATATTTATTCATTAGTGCATAACACTCGTGTAAAATTAACAGTTTTGTTTTTGATTAAGTTATTGGAAATAAAGTTCTGGAATAACTATAACTTTGAATCTATTTCTTTTTTTAATCCTGTTTTCCCCACATTTTTATTATTGGTTATATTTGAACTTTTTTTTCAAGCAATGTTCAGTCACTTCTAACAGTGGTCTAATCATACTTGCCTACGTTTGGTGCTATACTTCTGGGAGAAGATATAAAAAGTGTACATGGATGGGTCTTGATGATGCAGTTGCCATCGTCAAGTGGGCGGGACAAAGTTAAAGATGCCACATCACTCCTGATCCATCGGTTGGTTGGGCTTGATTACGTAACTTATGGAATTTTAAAACACCCCATTTGACTTTGCAGGCTGGTTAGTGACCTTCAGTGAGAAGTGCCTACTCCCCAGGGGGCCCGGGAGTTCTGTCAATAATCCGGTATTCTTCTGAGCATTCCAGGAGAGTAGGCAACTATGGATCTAATGCTTGCTGTCTAGCATCCGGTCACTATTAGAGATGAGCGGGCTCGGATTCCGCTAATCCGAGAAAGTGATCCGAGCACTGTTCGGATATTTCCGGCGGGCAAAAAAATGAAAACGAGGCTCTGTCGTCCAAGTCTCGCGTCGAATCTCGCGAGGGGTGGGAGGGAGGGCCCAGAACAATTCCATCTTGTACCTCTTTTTTTTGGCATTATGTGCTCAAGCTACCTCGGTGCAACCTTTTGGCCTAAAAACAATATTGTGAGGTGTTCAGAATAGACTGGAAATTAGTGGAAATGATTGTTATTGAATGTTATTGAGGTTAATAATAGCGTAGGAGTGAAAAAAAAAACCACAAAACTGTTTTTTAGCACTTTTTATGTTTTTTCAAAATAAATTCGAACCAAAACCTTTCGTCAGGTGTTTTGCGAAACAAATCGGAACCCAAAACCTCAAGCAAATCCGAATACAAAACACGAGACACCGAAAGTGGCCGGTGCACATCCCTAGTCACTATAAACAGCGATGTATTGTTGCTGTGAGGCAGGAGAGACCCAGATCCTTACCTAACATGGCATCCCCACTTGGGGTCAGTCATTGCAACATTCCATAGCAGTGCCAATAAATAAGCAGTGCTTCAGATCTGCACTCAGATTGGAATGATCACGTGACTTGGAGCCAGAGGCTGTCTGTGATATCCTGGTTCCAGCGGCATTGTGTTTAAGGACACTGTGTGGCTGCCATTTTGGCATAATGTCTATGTTCTGTCAGGCGATCATGCCTCCTGGTAAGATGTAGAGTTAAGAAGCATTCCCAAAAAATGATAAAAATGCAGTTTTCTGTTAAGTTGAATCAATTACAATGCTACTAAGCCTGAGGTCAGCATTACCTACCGATATGCAGGTTCCCTTAAGTCTGTAATGGCCCAGCAATGCACTGCTTGCCCTGACTACTGTTGGTCCCTTTCAAACAGACAGCAGTGTTGTCATTGCCCTATTAATGTTAGAGAAAGGCCAACCTTATTGCAGTAAGGACAGTATCACTGTTACAGGCCTCAGTGGACAGTGAATTGGCAGGTGTTACAGGAGCCCAGGTAAGTAGTGTTTAGTATTGTATTATACCTTTTTTGAACCACACCCAAATCTGAATTTGTTGTTTTTTGGTGAATTTTTTTTTATTTTTTTTATATAGCCATTATGTGATCAATATGTGTGTAGATGCTACGCATAAAGTCATGCAGATATTCTTGTATAATGTAGTTTAAAGTGTGCACATATTTTCAGGATTTTCTGCTGTAGGTATAAGTTAGAGTCTGGGTTGTCTGGGGACTATATTATTTATCTGATTGTAAGTGGTTAAACTACAAACTCCAGACTACACCCAGTTCCAACCAACCACACACATTTCTGTATCAGCAGTGATATCTGGCATTCAGCTCAACATTGAGGAAGTTTAGCCCCATATTGCCCAATAATAACACAGTTGTACTGAATATGCCCATTGTGGCCAGAAATGATCTAGCCATATTGAAAATTGATCTGTCGCTTGGCGCTCGGGCCATGTGGGGATATCTTAACCCATAGTTACTATAGATCTGTATGTAAATGATCCTGTACACAACCTCACTGTTAATTATGATTTGATATTCTCCATTGACTCCTGGATAATGTCAATGTTATCTAATTTCTGTCATTATATATGCCATAGTTACAATTCAGTCTAATTTGAGGTTTGGCATCAGTCCTGTGTAATAGACTTGATTATTTTTCCCTATAATGTGGATGGCAGCCACTATACACTCTTACATACGGTCTCTATTAGTATGAACTATATGCTATATATTAGTTGGGTTCAATAATAGCTCAAAAAAACTTTCATGTATACTATGTATTTGTTCCGCTTTAATGTTAGTGATAAAACGTTTGTGTGCTATTTTGCAGCATTTTGGCACCATGATGACAATGTTGTTTTATATCGCCCTGTTTATAATGCAATCCTTCACTAGGTTTGTTCTATGAACCAAACGTCATTAAAGCAGCATTATCAATAACATAAATCATTGGCAGGCTATAAGAAGAATGTTAGTATGTACCATTTTCATAAGTTTGTTTCTTCAGGCTGCTGTTAATAATTCACATGTTGTAGTCAGCAGAGAGGTTTTGGAATGCCCCTGTGAGCTTTGTCTGCTCTGCGTACTGTGCAGTCCACCCCTTCCTCACTTTGCATGACATGCTGTGAGCCTATGTCTGTGTAACTGGTAGCTATATTGTACAAACTCCAAAGAGATTTTGAAAAGGAGATAATGATTTGTAGAAATACAGCTAAGAAAAATGCTACAGCTAAGATGTATGCTTCAAATGTACTTAACTTGCTATTCAAATAAAAAAAAAAAAACCTAAGTAGAATGTATGCCTGGAACTCCTTTATATGTCATCTTCTTTATAATGCATTCTTGACGGTGCATTGTATTTGTGAACAACTTGTTTATGAAGCCCTTTGCTTTTATTATATGGCCTTTATTACATGCATGAATGGCAACCACACTTGATTAAATAGACTCTTGCATTGACTTCTTTAACTCACGGTACTGAGGGTACAATGATTCCCGCCAGGCTGCATTTAACTCCCTCTCTTGTGTCACTTGCACATTTTGGATTAGTACTTGAGTTGCTAACATTGATTAATCCAGGCTGTACACAAGCTGCAGTGACATTGTTATCAGGCAGGGTTGATGGCTGCACAGCCTGTATAGAGAGAGAGTGATCTGTTGCATTGGATTTGACTGTGATGAATTGAAGCAGAAAAAGTTTGGTATTTACTTCCCCTGACTGAACTGCTGACTAGTAAAAGGTTCATGTTCTGTGCATCATTCTGCTGGCTGGGACGTGGGATAAGTGGAAATAATGTAATTGCTGACATCACTTATAATGGCTCCCAGCATTTCCATGCATCACTGAACACAGTGTGAGGTGAGCGTGGGAAGCACAGACGCAGCCTCCCTGGGCACAGCCTGCATTCAGGTCCCCAATTTACATCACACCCTTTATGTGTTAGATGTTAGGAGAAATGTACAACTAAAGTTATTAGTCATTTGTGTGCACGGAGTTGACATGGATCAGAATGATGGGTGCAAGGAAGACTTTTGTGATGCACATTATATGTGTGTGTCAGATGTCAGGTCTGCTAGAGTCTCACCACTGGTTTTGCAAAACTGTGGTGTGGGCTTTGGCCATTACAGCGAATGTTGATCGTGCAATTACACATTTGTTATAATACTTGCCAATTGCAGAAAAAGTAAATTAGATATTTTAAAAAGGAAGGATCTCTTCAGAAATGTAATAATTTTCACTGTCTAAATGAGCACTATCCCCAGTACATCATTCTTTGCATATGCTCCCATTAGATTGTAAACTCTAAGGAGTATAGCTCTCTCCTCCTGTTGTCTTGTTAACTGCCTTGTGTATCTCTATTATGCCTCTTGCCTGTTCTGTATTAGGTTAGTATTAGGCTTATTTATTATATTTTGTGTTTCCCTTTTTTGGTAATAATGCATTTATGCTTCTTGAATGTTCTGCATTTTGCCTCTTGTATTTTGTACTGTTTGATCTCTGTTTTATGTACTATGCTTTATTTCTCATTGTACTGCCCTGCAGAATTTTGAGGCACCTTGTTGTTTATTAACAAGATTTTATATAGCGCCACCATATTATGCAGCGCTGTACAGAGAATACTTAATCTTTCTCATCAGTCCCTGTTCATTGTATCATTGTAGTTTACAGTCTACATTTTCTACACACACATACTAGGGTCTATTTTTGTTTTCCCAGCAGACAATAACCTACCACTGTGACTGTGGGAGGAATCCAGAGCACACCGTGACTTTATAAAAACATAATAATTATAGTTTTTGCAATTCTTTATAGGAGATACCAATTTTATAGGGATGCTTTCTGCTGGCAAATATGTCATCTGTGACTTACCCTGAAAACTTTTACCAAAAACTAGTACCAAAAGGGCTGTAACTACAGATATGTAGGTTCTCCCAGCGATCATGGCACAATCAGTGTCCTCACCAGTACATGTGAAATTGTTACTTCCTATTTTAGGCCACTATAATGTAACAAAGTAAAGCATGAACTAATTCATAAGTAGTTTCCCTGTTTTAGATAAATTCAGGGGGAGGGGGGATTACAGGTGCCCAGAATACAAAAAACATCTGCATAAGCTCTGTGCCGGGCAGGCCTGTATGTATGTATGTATGTATGTATGTATGTATGCATGTATGCATGTATGTATGTGCCTCCTTGAGGTGTATACAGAGTTGACTGTAACTAGTTTCTTATTACAAATGATCTCTAAGTGGTCGCTATCTATCTGTGTGGTTTCTCCTCCCACATGGTTTGCCATGCCCAGCAAAAACAATGTGCTGGTGTAAGCAAATTTGTAGTGTGAGTTTTTCAGTCATGAGCTACTTATCCCTGACACTTTTCAAGTAATATTTTACCTGACCCACTTTGTTTGCTCACCATAACAACATTGCAATACAAACTTGCCCTCTTGTAACCCCACCCATGAAATTCATTGCATGTTTGCCACTCCTGCCCCTTTGACGTGTGCTGCTCCATACACTTACTCTGGGCGGCTGCCAGAAAACACACATGTCGGGGTAGGGAAAGCGTTAAAACATTTTCACTTCCTGACTGTGGCTCCACCTGGCATCAGGCCAGAGATCCTGGGTAACCCTGTCACTTCTCTCAGAGAACACACCACCTAGGTCTATCTTAGCAATAGTAAATGGTATATTAATAATATGGTTTTCTGCAATACATTTTGGTAAGTAGTCCTGCTTGGGTCTAGGGGATGGGTTTTATACATGACCCTCTGCTAATACTTCTTATTGGTGTACTAGTTTATGCTGCCGTATGTTACAATCAATTAACTTGCAATTAGAGATTAGATATGTAAGCCATTACACTAATATAAGGGGAGAGTTACATAACCTTTTCCCCTAATAGAAAACTAATGATTAAGAAAAATAACGTTAGACACCTCCTGCCCGTAGTAAGAAATGTTTTGTATCACGTTAGTCTGTAAATCGGAAGCAAAGGCAGTCACTTTATACATAACATTTAAAGTGGTATAAATGTAATGCATTTCTAATTAATAGAAAAATATACACTAAGTTTTTTCTGGGCTCAAAAAGTAATTTGAGTTAGCACAATCATTTAGTATTTAGTAGAGAATAAGGGCAATTTATTAGCAGTCAATTAACTGGAGCACCCGGAGGAAACCCACGCAAACACGGGGAGAACATACAAACTCCTCACAGATAAGGCCATGGTCAGGAATCAAACTCATGACCCAGTGATGTGAGGCAGAAGTGCTAACCACTGAGCCACCGTGTTTCCCACAGATGTGTATAACTGACTGATGTGTATAACTGACTATGTCTCACAAGTCTATACCCACATTCTAGTGTTGGAAACTGTGGGTCTGGCTAACAATGCCCATGGTGGAAACTGTAAAAATGTGATTGAATTCATTTACATTTTTTCCCTAAAATACTGCTCGGTTTAACCTTATTTATTAATGAAGAGAGTAAAGGAACAATGGGACAGTCTTTATGTGTGTTTGAATGTTTTCACTTTCCCATAAAAGTGCACATTGGAAGACCAAATAGTGTCCTCTGGAAGATGCAGGACAATGGCTGATTACGGGGACCTTCTGAATACTCAGTGATTTTGTGGGGGGCGCTCATGCTCTACTCGTATAGGCCTCTACCCTGCTCTTTTGCCCCCCCTCACTTCAGAGCCCCATAGCTACTGCACCTACTATATTGTTATGCCCCTGCTTGTAATGCAAAATTACATCTTATTTTGTTTTATGAGAGTGTGCACATTTCACATTCTCTGCTAGCTAATCTATGGGTGCATTTGGACAAAAATTGGAGTGTGATATCATGGTTATAAATTACTTTTATTACGGTTCCTTATAGACGCACTTATCAGGTTACAATATAGTACCAAAATGTTGTTCTGTAATAAACTTTCATAATGCTTTTTTGATCCTATGAGTGCCATGATCTTTGGATTATATTTTTTATTAATCCTATGCTATTTAACACCCATGCTGTTGTCTTCAATAATAGTTAGTGCCCCCCCCCCCCTCTTATTGTATTATAGATACATAGGAAATGGAAATCAGGTTTGACAAATTCAATGTCATTATTTTATCGTAGTATTGATTTAGATTAGCGCTACATGCCATATATAGAAGTGCAGTTGAATGTATGTTTATAGTGCATTGATGTCTTAACGAGTGACTAAATATTACATTTTCACTATGTACTGAACCAGTTACTAATTACTATTACTAACATTGCTCTTACTAACATTCACAAATATGTTTAATTTTTAGGAGTTTAACTTGAACGATAACCCCACCCAAGACTACAACAAGCCCTACCCACACTAGGCCCCACACCCTTCCAAGCAGTTGTATTGTGAGAGGATTATCACATATATGAATGAGATTGAAAGGAGGGTTGTGGGAAAAGACGAGGGATTATGGGACAGAGACAAACAATTGGCTCTGTATGCAAGGTAAAATAGCAGCCATAGTAACACCTTTATAGAAGCTAATAAAATTCCTACAACATTATTATACATTCATCTGTTAATATTTACCTTAGACAAATACAAAGGGCACATACAAAATAAGGTTAATGTGCCTTAAATATGAACAGCAAGAATCGCGCTAATCAGTGGCATCGCTGCATATTGCTGTCTGGAGACATCATTGCTGAAAATAAAATGGAACAGTGTGTTTCTGTTGAAACTTGTTGAAGTGGTTGCTCAGTACATCATTTAACCCCTCTTCCACCTAAACATGTGTCTGCTCTATATTTCATTGTAAAACATTAGTGAGTGCACACTGTACGCTGTTCCCAGTAATTATACAAATAACAAGTTAGGCACATTTTCCTTCATTATGTTTTCAAACAGGTTTACTCTTAATGTAACTTCTGTCTGTAATCTGTAAATTGTCTCTTTTGAATTCATTGTGTTACATTGAGTTTTCATTTATTTTTCAAATTCGATCATTACATTTTCCTAAGTTCTTAGTTCTAGGAGTCTGTACTTGACATCTTTCATTACCCTCAGTCTCAATCAACATGTGTCATTTTATACTTTATGGAACATGAATGTACATTACAGAGACATTGTACTGCTTTTAACCTTTGTTTATTTCAAAAGTCATATTCATCTATTGTAAAAAGTCTTAAAATTAAAAAAACTCCCGCAAATCTATTAGCCATGAGGAGTGAATGCAAATACTTTAAATGACAAAGTAACCTGATTTCCTAGTAGCCCAAATAATAACCCTCACATGCATTACTAACAGGTCTCATCTTTGACAAAAAACTCAAAAGAAGGTGCAGATTCTGGACTATTGTCACATCTTCCCTTTCTCTTTCTCTTCCTAACCTGCGTTTCCTTCCAGTAAATAGTCACAATGAACTTCTGAGCACAGATTCCCCAGTACTCCTTCAGTGGACCAGTTACAGGGGCAATGAAAAAGTTGATGTGATGAGATGGCAAAGACGAGCAGGAGCAATACATTGTATCCATATAAAGGTCTGATGCACTGTAAAGGGTTAAGGATCATTCCTAACTATAGTTGAGCAAAACTTTCCAAACTGTTACATAATATTTTTGCCTCATTCATTTGGCCATGAAGTTTCACAAATTTTGTTGGCAGAAATGGACTTCCAGTCTGCACCCAATAGCAGAATGAATTAGCTGTCACCATCCAAGCTCATCATAGACCGTAAATTCTGTGTAATGTGAGTTTACAAACACAGGATAGAATGGCGTTCTGCAGATCGGTAAAGCAGAACTGGCAGGTTGCATGGCCAAAACTTGGCACCTCTGAGAAAAGGCCTTTTCTGCTGTGGAACTCGGTCCACGCAAAATTTTTCTGCAACTTCACTTATGTCTTATTAGTGAACCTTTTACTTCAGCACAAATGAGTTATTCATTTTGACTCCGCCTTAATTGTGTAAACAGTCCCAGTAACCTTCTCACACCTGTGTTGCAATGTAATAGTCAACACATAGAAATAGAGATTGGCAACGTTTTGCCTCTAAGGGGCATATTCAATTGGCCGCGTTACTGTTAAAAGTAATGCGGCCTGCACGTTATTACGGTAGTTCTAACGCCGGCCTTTTCCTCGCAGCTCCCTGAGGTCTACAACTACCATAATAACGGTAATAGTTTTAGCGCTGCGCTACTTGGGGGGGAATTGAATTCCCCCCTCTGTGTTTTCTGTATAAGCATTCATTTGAGCAGTGATGAAAGAGCTTGAAGCATAGTTACCTCTGAAAAGTGTCTTAAATCCTGTACAGGGTAAGTTTAGTTGTTGGGCCTATTCTCACCAGGGGCCTAGCATAGTACTCCAAGGTTTGCTTAGCCCACAAATACCATAGTTGATGATAAATGAAGAGAACAGTTAGTAGCCTATTACAACTAAATTAGATAATATAGGCTGTTAGGCTGGGTACAAACTACTGTGTTTTCAGATGGTAAATGACTGATTGGCCCGATATCACAGTAGTGTGTACACTGGAATGATGAACGATAATCGTTCCAAAGCACAGATTTGATATGATTGGTCGTACTGTTTAAAAATGTCGTTCAGCTATGGAACAATGTCGGTCCAATTCTGCAGTGTGTATGCACTCTTAGGCAACGATGGCAGGGGAGATAAGTGGTGGCCCCTGACAGGGATTACATGCAGTCCGTCCTGACCAGTCATTTCCACTGTTTGGCCCTCTATCTAATCATTGTCATATTGCGAATACAATGCATTAACACAGTCTATGTGGCAGGTTAATCTGAAAATGGATAATGATATGTTCATATAATCTTGATTAACCAGACATAGGTTAGCCTGTTTTCTGGGCTGTGTGAACACTTAGCCCATATAGGAACCTTGGGCTTTAGTGGCTTCTTCTATTTCTTATAGAACATGCTCTCCCCAAATGGTGCAGTTTTAGTTGGCCAGTTTAGTCAAATCCATGTGCAGGATTTAAAACAATCATAGCCAATGAAATTATGATTTTATTGGATCAAATCCGATTTGCGTATGGCAGAAAATCGAATAAAACTAATAATTTCAGGCATATGGGCAAAGGATTATTATTTGACAGGCAACACTGGAAACATTGTGATATAGCATCTGAGAAAATGTATCAATTCAATGTGACTATCCATAAGTGTGACCAACTTGCTTACTGATTTGGTTGTTTGGTGATTATATCTAATGGCCAGATAGCAATATACAATGCGGCCTTATCTGCTTGAAGGGAATTGGAATATATATTTTGTTGTTGCTGCCTTTATTTTAAAGGGATAATATAACACGCAACTATAAATGATAAGGCTACTGACCCAATGCTTTTATACAGGTAATAGATCTCCAAGGTGACTTATCAGAATTTACACTAAGGTGTGCACTATTCCATATTCCGTAACACAAGTGACTCACTGTGTACACAGTTATTATTTACAGGACTTTATACATATACTAGCATTACTTTTGTGTACATAAAATACCTGCATTATAAGAAAATGACATGTTCCTCTTGGGGCAGATAGCATATATATTAGAATTCAGTTTGGGGTCTTGTGCATTATATAAAAGTATATGGTTTTGGCACTTCCACAATGTGTACAACATTTAGCTAGGCCAGACAATGCAGTGCTAGGGGGCAAAGCACAGCTCACTGATGCTCTATCAGAAAGGGTAAACAAGCATTTTTTCTTAGAATATTTACATGTACATACATGTGTATTTTACTGTTCCAATGTTTGCAAAAGCCTCCATGTGATGGGAATTAAATAATTCTGGAGGCCTATTATCCGATGCAGAAATTTTGACAGCAAGTGGAAGATTGTAATTACTATCTTCCATTAGACTCTGTGGCTTTGGCCAGATAAGCTGTGACCAGGGCAGGAGATCTTGGATTGTCTTTCACTGTTGTCATGGCGACTGTGATGCAGGTGGCCTATTACTGCCTGGCTTGTCAGATCTTATACATCAAACTGGTGCTAAGTGAAAATATGTTACAGGGCCCAGAGAGAGGCAAAAAAATTACCAGCAGCTTATATGAGATCAGGTAGTGCCTTGGCTAAACACCAGCTTTGTATTATTATTATTATTATTATTATTATTATTATTATTATTATTATTATTATTATTGTATCGATAAAACAATCTTGCACACAAAGGTACTGTCTCTTATAAAATAGTTATTAGAACATCATACTGTGTGTATGTATGTATGTATATATGTGTATGTGTATGCATATATGTGTATATATGTGTGTATATGTATGCATTCTAGTCAAATCAAGCTACTTAAGGTGTTAAAAAGGTTCTTGTCATGCATTTGGGGCTAGGCCAGGCCTCCTCAGGGGAAGAGCGTTACTTCCCGACATAAGCGCCCTTTTTTAATGTGGTTTTGTCCACATGTCACCACCTCATCATTTTTCTCCATCACCTCATCCTTCATCTTCATCGCCACATCTATCCAGATGTCTATCCAGACACAGGGATCTCTCTCAGCAGTCCTGAGTATCACACTCCTCTCACTCTGTCACCCCCGGCAACCACCAACCACTCCCAACTGTCACCCCCGGCAACCACCAACCACTTCCAACTGTCACTTCTCCTTCAAGAAATATATATATATTTTTTTAAAAACTTTATAAACACTTTTAACAATTAACAAATTAAATTAACAAATTAAAAACATTTAGTATACTAAATTTCAGCCCTTTCTGAGGTTTTTTTTCACACACACTAAGAATTTAGTAGGGCAGTGTATAACTCCGCCCAGTAGGTGGCGCTGCAGCTTGTTTGTTTTTTTCCCCCCCCACACACAGACCAACACACGCCACTAGGCTTTTATATTATAGATGTGTGTGTGTATGTGTATATATATATATATCGTATATGTATATAATACACCGATCAGCCACAACATTAAAGCCCCTGACAAGTGAAGTGAATAATAATGATTATCTCGTTACAATGACACCTGTCAAGGCAGCAAGTGAACAGTCAGTTCTTGAAGTTCAAGTGTTGGAAGCAAGAGAAATGGGCAAGTGTAAGAGTCCAAGCGACTTTGACAAGGGTCAAATTGTGACGGCTAGACGACCGGGTCAGAGCATCTCCAAAGCGACAGGTCTTGTGGGGTGATCCTGGTATGCAGTGGTTAGAATCCACCTTAAGTGCCCCAAGGAAGGACAACTGATTAGCTCGTCTGGTCCAATACCACAAAAGGGCTACTTTAGCACAAACTGCTGAAAAAGTTAATGCCTGCTATAATAGATAGGTGTCAGAACACACAATGCATCGCAGATTTCTGCGCACAGAGCTGCATAGCCGTAGACTGGTCAGAGTGCCCATGCTGACCCTTGTCCATCACAGAAAGTGCCTACAACAAGTTCCTTAACGCTGCAGCTAGGCTTATTTTCCTCTCTCGCCGCTCCTCTTTTGTCTCCCCCCTCTACCTAGCCCTTCACTGGCTCCCATTCCCCTTCAGAATCCTCTTTAAGCTCCTCACACTCACCTACAAGGCCCTCGCCAACTCCACTGCACCCTACATCTCCACCCTCCTCTCTATTCATGCTCCATCCCGCCCTCTCCGTTCTGCCTCTGACCGTCGCCTCTCTTCCCCCCTTATAACCTCCTCCCACGCGCGTATCCAAGACTTCGCCCGCGCTGCCCCCCTCCACTGGAACAAGCTCCCTCCCTCCATCAGAACTTCCCCTAATCTATCCAGCTTCAAACGGGCCCTAAAAACCCACCTTTTTCTTAAAGCCTTTCTGTCTCCCACTTAACTTCCTACCTTATCTTCTGCCTCTGTCCCCCTACTCTCCCTCTCTCCCCTGCGTCTCTCTGTCTGTCCACCCCTCCCCTTAGATTGTACGCTCCTCTGAGCAGGGCCATCTCTCCTCCTGTTTCCACCACTTCTAACTCTGCTCTCCAGCTACTTAGCCCTCCTCCTCAAAGGTCCTCCACCCCACATCCACTTTCGCTCCCTCCTCCCCCCTGGGGGTCTCCCTGTCTTCCACGCCCCCCTTCTTGGGCCCCGTCACTTTCTGATCCTCCCTCCCCCTTCCCCGCCCTCTCTAGCTGTGCATTGAGCGTACTGAGTTGCTGTGTTTACTGTACTGTGCTGTCTCCCATTGTATTGTGATTTTGTTTGTCTCTGTACGGCGCTGCGGATGCCTTGTAGCGCCTTATAAATAAATATTAATAATAATAATAATACAAAGGGCACGTGGACACTAGAACGGAACCGTGGAGCAATGGAAGCAGGTGGCCTGGGCAATATACTGCTGGGAAACCTTAGGTCCTGGCATTCATGTGGTAATATCCACTTTGACAAGCACCACCTACCTAAACATTGTTGCACCACTTCATGACAATGGTATTCCCTGATGGCAGAGGCCTTTTTCAACTGGATGATGCATTCTGCCACACTGCAAAAATTCTTCAGTAATGGTTTGAGGAACATGACAAAGCGTTCAAGGTGTTGACTTGGACCCCATATTCCCCAGATCTCAATTCAATCGAGCATCTGTGGGATGTGCTTGAAAAACAAGTCCGAGCCATGGAGAACCCACCTCTCAACTTACAGAATTTAAAGGATCTGCTGCTAACTTCTTGACCTTCAGAGGTCTTCTGAAGTCCATGCCCAGATGGGTCAGAGCTGTTCTGGTGGCACGAGAGAGACCTACACAATTTTATCCAGGTGGTTTTAATGTTGTGGCTGATCAGTATATATAAACAATAACACCCCTCTTTTTAAAGGACTTATCAACCTTTTGTCTTTCTTATATATGGTCCTGTAGGGCTAACTCCCCTTCCTATAATGGCTACATCATGGAATCAAAATGGATTGCTTCACAAATTTTACACTGACAAATACAAACTACTCCTTAATGTAAAAAAATACAACAAATAAAACACCTTTTAAAATGTTTTCTTAATTACAAATAAAAAGCAAGAACTAGTTGATTACATATGTATTTACCTCTTTGTCTTAGATACACCTAAATCAATCCTGGTACAATCAGCTGTCTTTAGAGATCACATAATTAATGGCCGGAGTTCATCTGTGTAAAATTATATTGTTTCAATGGGTTTCAACATAAATACACCTGCCTGTGAGAGGACCCACACTTGGTAGGTGTAATGCCAACAAGAGCTTCATCAGGAAGATTAAAAAACATTTAAAACAAATCTGAAAAAAACGCTTTTCAAAAAAACACCATTTATCCTTCAAAGCATCATACAGAAATGAAGAGAATGTCATATGGAATATGGCATAATTATAAATTTGTTTAGATGTAATCCAAAAGCATCTTTATGAAAAATGAACACAAGGGAAGCTACCAAGAAGCCTATGGTAACTCTGCTAGAGTTGCAGTCTTCAATGGCAAAGATGGGAGAAAGCTTCCATAGAACAAGAATAGCTCTGGGCTTTATGCGTAGTTGCCAGCTTTGTAGGGCCCTCTCTAGGGCCAGTGCTCAGCGGGGAGGGGTTATGGTTAAGTGAATTGTGTCATAGTGCCTCTCCCCCCTCACTTCACCGGGGATGTGGGCGGCATCCCAGTGGTGCCTTGTTCTCCCTAGAGTCCGGGAGAAATCCCTGCAATTTGGGAATCTGGGAGAGTAAGCAAGTATGGCTTTATGGGGTGGTGGCAAAATGAAAACCATTTTTGAAGTAAACTCACATGAGATCTACATGCCTAGTGGAGGAAGATTCTATGGTCTAATGGCCAAGATTGAACTCTATGGCCTCAATGCCAGGCTATGTTTGGTGCAAGCCTAACACTGCTCATCATCCATTGAAGACTATTACTTCCATGACTCATGGTGGTGCAAGCATAATGCTACGGGGAGGCTTCTCTGTTTCAGGAACTGGAAAAGTTGTCAAAAGACAGGGCAAAATAGATGGAGCACGATAGAAACAACTATTTGAGGAAAACTTGCAGCAGTCAGTTAGAGACCTGTGTTTTGGGAGAAGATTTATTTTGCATTAGCACAGTGACCCCCAAGTATATAATAAAAGCCACACTGGAGTGGTTAAATATAAAAAAAACAATGTCATGGAGTGGCCCAGTCAAAGCTCGAGATCTTTAGCCCCTAGAGAATCTGTGGAATTATGTTAAAGTTGTTGTTCTCTGCCGGTCTCCATTCAACCTGATGGAACAGCGAGCAATATTACACAGAAGAATGGATGGAAATTGCAGTGTCCAGATGTGCAAAACGGTAGAGACTTACACAAATAGACTCAGTGGTAGCTGCAGCTAATGGTGTTTCTACCAAGTATTAAAAAAAGGGGGACTTATGTCAACAATTATTGTCTGTTTTTAATTTGTAATTAATTAAAAAGCTTTAGAGTTTCTGTTTTTTTTTAAATTGCCATTACAGTATTTTTTTGCTGATCACTGCTAAGAATTCATTATATCCATTTTGATTCTATGATATAAGAAAATAAAATGCGGACAATGGGTGAATATATTTTATTGTTACTATAGTAAGAAAAACCAACTGATTAGATACTGTCTGAAAGGACAAAAGTAATTTTGGCTGCCTTGAGGGAGGGAACTGTGTGGGTAGAAAAGATACTATGCTCAATTCCACAGCTGTGTCTTCAGGCCAAGGTTAACAGATGTCATTTTCTACAGCGCAACTCTGTTAGGTACATCATGTATATTAATAAGCAACATTTATAAAGCACCTACATTTTACTTGTACACTATACAATTAGTAAAAGGTGTGCAGACATTATCTTTTATATTTGATATTACTATTATTGTAATAGTGCTATCATTTGTTTGATTCTTTTGGTTGATTGCATTAATAAAATTGCTCCGACGTCATGTGATGTAATTTATTTAAGTTTTAAAGTAAGCATATTTGTTTGAAACTCCTTTTCATATTGATAGTAAAATTATCAACATTAACAAATAATTAAGAAATTAATGTGTAGATGCAGACGGTGAGTTAGACAAATAATTTCTATAATTCTTTGTTTTTTACATTGAATCTGGATTTCCCATTGTCTCATGATTATATTACATTGTAACTCCAATTGTAAAGCACTATGAAATATGCTGACACCATATAAATAAATGTTGATAATAAACGTGCATTGTGTCCTGGAAAGATATCTTTGATATCCTGTTTTTTTCTAAGTTACTGTGCTGTATATTGTTATATACCTTTTGCAGAGAGATACTGCATTTTGTTATAGGCTTTCTAAAGCTGGTAGATAATGATAATTAGTGATGTGGTAAGTCACAGGTTTTATGGGTGAGATAACAGTAAGTGAGCTGAAAGCATCTTTGAGCCTAACTCAAGATATGAAGCATTGAAGTGGAACTCCGCAAGTAATATAGTACTTGTGAAGCATTGAGAGGGATTTCATCAGGTCACAGAGATTAAGGAGAAAGTTGTGTTTCTAGTATTGCTTGAATGAGGTACCGCTCAATGAAGGCCTAGCAGTGCTTGGCTTGGATGATGTTGCACAAATAAGGGGCCTTGTATTAAAACATCAATCAATGTATATTTTATATTTTAAGTTTAATCACATTATTCTTGTTGTTGTAGTTGTTCCCTATATTGTAACCAATATTTTCCCCAGAATGACACAGTAGTCCTCTCCCGGTGCTCTGAAATGTCAACAATAGTGTAAGGGAAGATATACTATTTAGTTAAAAGGGTTTGGACCACCCCTTTTTTTAAAAACTCAAACAATATATTTAACACACATCAACGTCACTAAGTAGAATGTATACAGTGAGGTGTTCCAGTTTGAAGAAGATGGTTCATCAATGTCTTATGTGATCAGCTCACAGCCACACAAGCCGCCAGCTTCGTCCTATTTTCAATCTACCCTCCAAACACTCTTCTGCTGTATAATGTTAATCCGCTGACAAAGACACAATGACGCAGCAATAAGGACAGGAGCCATATAGTGTCTGACCCACTGTAAGCAGAGAAACATAGTTGTTAGTTTCTACTACAGAGTGTATATTGTATTGCAGATAAGTAAGGACCAATCAGAATCATTTAAATATAGATGGCAAAGAGTGGCCGTGCTACTGTCACTGCATGGAGTCTGGCTGCTATGGACTGGAGGGTAGGGGGTTTCTCTGTCTTGTGGGCATGTGCCAGTCTGGCTCATGGGCAGTGTGAACCAGTGCATGCTTATAAGAGGCCTCCATTATGCTCTTCTGAGAGAAGAGCAGAGACCTGAGAGGCTGGAGCACCATTGCTGGGATCTCCTCCCAAATCTGCTAAGCAGCCCAAGGATGCCATGTTCTCACTTCCTCATGTTTCAGCTTTATATTTTAGCACGCATTGTTAAAGGAGCAATCTCCTGCAAAATGGAGGTGTGTTTATTTAATATCAATTGTATTGTACACATGGAGTTATTTTTCCTTAGGGTTCTGATTCCAGCTATTAATAACTTACTGTTTAAGTGTCATGAGGTTGCCATGGTAACTGTAGTCACATGACTTATGATTTAATGAGCACAGAGGCTTTGGAATGTTTACAGCATAAAATCCTATTCCCACTGAAGAACTTGGTGACTGACTGGCTCAGATTAAGAGATCAGGTTAAACTCTTCTGGAAACAAGTAAAAAACAAATGTTTCCAGGAGACTGGTGACTTTTTTTTTTGCAGTGGCAGCCATATAAATCACTCATACAGGCGATTTTGCAAAGGAAACACTTGAGTTATAGACTAAAATCTTGTTTAAAAAAGTCTGATTGTTTTGTTTTACTTTGGTTCTATAAGGACATATTAGCTTTTGTCATGGTCTTCAAAGGAAAACTATAGCAAAAGTTAATGTGTCCTAAAAATACAATATTGTAATAAAGTTGAAGATACTTGAATGCCCCTGTAATATGTTAAGCCTTTTTTTCATCATCATCATCATCATCATCATCATCACCATTTATTTATATAGCGCCACTGATTCCACAGCGCTGTACAGAGAACTCACTCACATCATTGTGCTTACAGTCTAAATTCCCTATCTGACAGACAGACAGACCGAGAGAGACTAAGGGCACTTTAATAGCAGCCAATTAACCTACTAGTATGTTTTTGGAGTGTGGAAGGAAACCGGAGCACCCGGGGGAAACCCACGCAAACACGGGGAGAACATACAAACTCCACACAGATAAGGCCATAGTTGGGATTTGAAATCATGACCCCAGTGCTGTGAGGCAGGAGTGCTAACCACTGAGCCACCGTAAGCCTTTTTTTTTTAAACTTGTTTTGAACTCCAAGAAGTGTACTGTATTTATAGTATGTATGTAATTATGTTTATTTTTTCTTTATCGAGAAATTTTCAGTAAAATGAATGAGATGAGGTTTTTCTAATCCTCCTCTTTTGCATAATTGCATATTATAACATGCGGTACATCTCGTGCTTATCCAAGGTCTATTAAATGCAAGTCCGAGAAACCAATATAACAGTGCTTCTAGTGGTCAAATTGTACTAAACAATGGTAGAATACTTGCTTCACTGTATAAGCAAAACAAATAACAATTCATCTCCCAGGCATGGGATTACAATTTTTGCCGACAGTCTTGATTTTATGTTGGCTTCACATTGGCTGCTGGATATGGTGTGTGAAAATTACAGAAAGGGGTGTGTTTGGGGCGGATCTGCACATGATTTGTATACGTCATGGTTGTGCCCTGTGTGCCCCAAATGTTTAATCAGGAGTGTTAGTAGGTTATTAATATGCGCTGAATAGGGTCGAATTAAGGCAAATGTGAAGGTGTTTGCTATGTTGCAATGTGTCACAGAGCATTTTCATGTCGAAAAACACTTTGGTGTTAACGCCCCTGTCTTGCTACAATAATTTCGATGAAGGTGTGTGTACTCAAACTTGGTGTACAAGATTAGCCTAATAGTAAGTAAGGTGATAAAATGCCAGTGTATTTGAAATGCCAATTGCACAATTATGACAACTGAAATAAAGCATACACTAATTTGAACAGGATAGTATATAAAATGTTACCTGGAAGAAATGATATGTGGCCAAATCTGTTCTCTCAGCGTTAGGGCCAAGAGGCCGGAGCGTCCGCTGTGTACACACAGCTTAATTTTATGAGGTGTTCTACACATTAAAGTGTGTGTTGCCGTAACTCATTTTACTGAATATAAGTAACACATTTTCTTTAAACGAGAGATTGCATAAAGGATTCACTAAACAGACAACACAGACTTCCGTAACAAATATGTGTGTGTGTGTGTGTGTTTGTTTTTTCTTTATATATTGCTCCTTACGGGATAGAAGAATAGAATGAAATGTGTTTAGCACTAAGCGAATATGAACAGATATAGTGATGATTGTGATTTGTAGCTGGCACATGGCTGCTGTATGTTGGTCATGTTCCCTTTATGCTGTATTATACCAGCGCCTCCCATTTTATTTCACTTCAATTTAGGTGAGCGGAAAAATAAGGGAAAGTAAACACTTCCACAGCTGAAGGCTGGAGAATAGCCAGATCCGAGAGGCCCAGATTTCAGATTCTTGTCTGAAAAATATATCTAATAACTGGGTCACATATTTTCCCATAGGAAAATCAGATCTGCCTGTTATCTGTCATTATAATGGTAAATGTATACTGCCTGCCCTATGAGAAAAGCCTGATAGACTCTGGAACTTAAGCTGTTTTTTTCACAACGGCAAATTCTACTATTAAAGTAGATGTGCCACAATGTGGGGTATGAAAGCCCCTAAATAGGAAATTGAGGTGTAGATCTGCAGGTTGCCTGATCATAATGGGAGTTTTAGTGTAAGAAAGTGTGCAGAACTGTGGGTTTCTTCCCTAAATCACTGCTTACCAAGCCTATGTAGCATCCATTCATTTACACTGTATACTGAGATGGAACGGCGCATAGCCGGGCCCCATAGCACAATTTGGGTGTGGTAATGGCCACTCTAGTCTCTCAGGGCCCCACTCTGTTGAGAACAGAACGGGGCCTCCTATACTGGCCTGGCACATTCTCAGTAAGGACACAAATGGCGTTTCACTGCACATACGCAGGAACCAGAGCAGGGCTGAGGGAAAAGTAGATTCATGAAAGGACAAATTGTTGTCTTTCATTGCACAGCACTGCTTATTATGTTGGTGCTTTAGAAAAAAGATGTGGTGGGCAGTAGGTAGCCCCAGCATGGCAGGTGTCTGGGAATAGAGAACCATGACTCTGGCTGTACACATCAAAATGGGATCAAAGCTTTTGTTTGCTAATCATTCGATCTTATAAATGCACAGGTCCCTATACTAAAAGTGTGGTATATGTGTGTATCATACTTTTCTCCTAAGAAGAGCTGGGCCTCCCCCGTCCCCTTAAAAACACCCATTTATTGCCTCATGCGACCTCCACAGGTATGGTGTGAAAGGGCACATGTAACCTCCACTGGTATGGTGTGTAAGGGCACATGTAACCTCCACTGGTATGGTGTTAAAGGGCACATGTAACCTCCACTGGTATGGTGTGAAAGGGCACATGTAACCTCCACTGGTATGGTGTGAAAGGGCACATGTAACCTCCACTGGTATGGTGTGAAAGGGCACATGTAACCTCCACTGGTATGGTGTGAAAGGGCACATGTAACCTCCACTGGTATGGTGTAAAAGGGCACATGTAACCTCCACTGGTATGGTGTGAAAGGGCACATGTAACCTCCACTGGTATGGTGTGAAAGGGCACATGTAACCTCCACTGGTATGGTGTGAAAGGGCACATGTAACCTCCACTGGTATGGTGTTAAAGGGCACATGTAACCTCCACTGGTATGGTGTGAAAGGGCACATGTAACCTCCACTAGTATGATGTGAAAGGGCACATGTAACCTCCACTGGTATGGTGTTAAAGGGCACATGTAACCTCCACTGGTATGGTGTTAAAGGGCACATGTAACCTCCACTGGTATGGTGTGAAAGGGCACATGTAACCTCCACTGGTATGGTGTGAAAGGGCACATGTAACCTCCACTGGTGTGGTGTGAAAGGGCACATGTAACCTCCACTGGTATGGTGTGAAAGGGCACATGTAACCTCCACTGGTGTGGTGTGAAAGGGCACATGTTTGCAGCATACATCTCCCTACTGTTCTGGAATCTGGATAATAGTGTTGATCCATGGGACAGTTCTCTTAAATCAGGACTGTCCATCCTACATTGGTACAATTTGTAGATAGACATCACTACAAATCACACTGCCCAGCAAGGAGGAGCCAGTGCAATTGCTTCTACACTGCTTGACATGGGAGCTTTGCAGTTTTGTTTTGTGTTCTAAACAGAGGATGGACATTCTGGGCACCTGTAATTCCCCCATGTGTTTGCCTTTACCACCGTGAGAGAGGATTTCTATCTCTTCTCGGGTGTTACTTCTGCACATGCACTCTCACTAACAGACTGGTCATCCAACAGCCAGTTCTCCCATTTACCTGACTTCAAGACCACAAACATTTAGCAGATTAGTTTGTGTAACTCATGTGAACTTCATGACATGTCAATGTTGAACATGTCTGCAAAGTTGTGGTAAAGTTTGGAAAAACATTGTATAGTTTTGTGACATTTCACTGGACTATTTCCGTAATGCTGCACACAGCGTGGACACTGTTTTCTGGAAATATTACACAGTGAATATCATGTAATCTAATGTAATAATTTACTCATTAAAAAGCTACTGAACAATGTATCTACCTCCATCGTTCATATCTGAGAATTTAATTTTGGGGATTAGTGGTCCTTTACCTAGCATTCAGAATCAAGGGTGTTTTGTAAGGAATATGAGGGAAAACACACACACTAAATACAGCCACTTGAGCAAAGCCTAATGCTGGATATACCTGGCATGCAGTGTTCTGGTAATCTGACAGAGACACGACCAGTAATACCATTGCGAGTTTATATTTGACATATTCATATTTACAGTATGAGATTTTTGGCCCAATTCGGAAATATTTCAGTCATTGGCCGCATCCTGTCTTTCTTTTTGTTTTGGGTGGAGAGAATATTGTATTTTCTGTCGTTTTTTGACAGCTGAAGTGGGAAATTGTAGTAATTAATATAGTTAAGAATATATGTTTAACATGCATACCTACAGTAACAAATACATTATAATCTTACCTAACATAGTATAATATTACTCAGGAGTTCTTCAACTGGGCTGTCAGTCAGTGAGGTCACCAGCAGGATTATCGTCTAGTCCTGGATTTTTCAAGCTATATTGTGTTTTTATATTTTCGAGATGTTTTCTGACAGCTCTGCAAGCACGTCGCTAACTAGAAAAAAAAAAATCCAAATCCTAAGAGCTTTAGAGTTTGTGTCAATGGCTTAACTGTAGTAAATAAAATAAATGTTGAACTCCCTTATCTTATGGTTAGTCACTTTTTATCAGTAGCCCACTTAAGAGAAATACTGGAAGGAAAAATAGCAAAGAAAAAAGTTACCAGTAATCTTCACAAATACATATGTAAATATTTCAGGACTTGAGATAGGCAGTGCTTTACATGGGAATCACTTATTGTACTGTATTTGTGGAGCCCTGTGGGGATATTGTTGAGTGTCACGACCCTGACACAGAGAAAGACGAGACCCCAACGGAAAGGAGACTTCATTTTGCAAGTGTGTCCCCTCCTTCCTTGCTTTTATTAAGGCATATTTGGGAAAGGATTCGGGAAGGTGGAACACAAGGATATCACTGATATCATATTAATAATAATCTATAAAGCTCAGTATTATACAGTGTACATAGGTATTACAATAGTTAAGTTTAACTCTACCTGCTGAACCTCTGTGTAACTATTTGTAAATTACATTACAACTATTAATTATTTTTATAAATTAGTCTCCAAGTATAATAAACCAATTGAATCTTAATACAGTAACTAAGAATACCCTTCCATTTACATTACATATGTAACGTTTCATTGACGAGCAAATAGTCCATTGTGGATTGATAACTTGAGACTCTAAATGTTCTGTTTTAATGTGATTAATATGTTGCCCTAGTATGAGGTTTGGTTTCCAAATGTATTTTTGTACCAATTTTCCTAGTATTTCCTACCAGTGTTTATGTGAATGTCTGTATATAGAAATATTCTAATGAAATTCACCTGGCCAGGATTTACATAGCTTTATCACAGTTAGCTAATTACTGTCCTCCTGGTTTGGGTAGGCTTGTTTCTGAAGGGTCCTAATTGGGAAACCTTGGCCTCCATTGTAACAGGTTGTCCGTGGCCATTGAAGTCTCTCCTGTTGTAACTTTGCTGTCTCTGGTTTCACTTCTTGATGGATGTAATAATCTCTCATCTAAATTTCACTCTACTTATTTTCCTTCTTAAATTACTGAATTTCTCTTCCTGGTGCTTTCCCTCTCTCTTTACGCTGATCTCATGGTGTAACTACCATAGGTGCAGCCCAAAGCTAAGGGGAGGTATCTTCCCTGTGTATATGTAAGTTTGTCACTATTGGACTGTTCATGGGGTCCATAAATATATAGTTGTGCCTGTGGCTGAATCCCTTAAATTCCTCCCTTGCATTCAGAGCCAGATTAATAATGGGCCTGATGGGACTGCAGCCCCAGGCCTTTCCACAGAAATAGGCCCAGGCCAGGCAGAAGGAATCACATTTTTTTTATTAATAATAATAATAATAATAATAATAATAATAACAATAATGATATTGTTATTATTATGCAAGGGCATCATGTGTCTGGGGGGGAGGTGGGGGGCTGGGTGATGCGTGGTGGTGATGTCAACCACCCGCTGTATGCTTCACCTTTGGTCTCGGGGAGCAACAGGCAGCCAATCGAAACACTACCTGTTGCTGAGTGGGGTGGGCGCTGCGTCCATAGAGGCTGTGTGTGACTCATGCTGTACCAACCTCTACCCAGTCCCAGACTGAGGTCACTGGTGCTAAGCACAACAGGTAGGAGCAATTTATTTTTAACAGGGGATATGTGATAATTTTGTTGTATTTTTGTGTTCAATGATCAATAAAATAACATACCTTTTACATCTCAACTGTCCCAATTCCATCAGGGTAGTCCTGATATTAGGGGACTATCCTGTTACCGGCATGAGGGACAGCTGGGATGTATTTCCACTCTACATACATACTGTGTGAACCAGTTAGTGGTGCACCCTTTATATAAGGGAAAATGGGAGGGAGCTGTAGGTGGTTGGAGGGAAGTGCAAGCTATGCCCTGCATGGTGCTGGCCACGCCCACAAACAGCTGGCCACACCTCCGGTGGGACGGCACTTCTTACAATAGGCCCTTTATCATTTTCAGCTCTAGGCCCATGTGGCCCTTAACCTGGCCCTACTTGATTTACTTGTCTATCATCTGTCTCTGACTCTTACTAGCCACTGTAATTTAGGGCACTTTTCTACCCATCAATCCATTTTTTTCGACTGTCTCTCTTTATTTGTTAGAATATTCTCCTCTCTGTGCTACTGACCTAATTTACTGAAATTATTCTGTTGCTAAATTGTACAATAATACATTCATAGTGTGAGTACGTGTCGCTTTTCTATTTCCCTCATTCTCCTCTATAGCCACAGTCTCAAGCGCAGTGTCCCAAATCCACTCCTCAAGTACCCCTAACATTGCAGGTTTTCCAGGTCACAAGTGAAATAATTAGCACCACTTGTGGATCTTTCAAAATTTGTCAGCCAGTAGTGAATACACCTGTTCTCCAGCAGAGAGATATGGAAAACCTGCACTGTTAAGGGTACCTGAGGACTGGATTTGGGAAACACTGCTCTAAGGGGTCAGTTTATGAAGCTGCAAGTTTCCGGTGGGTTTGAAAAGTGGAGATGTTGCCTATAGCAACCCATCAGATTCTAGTTATTTATTTAGTACATTCTACAAAATGTTAGCTAGAATCTGATGGGTTGCTATAGGCAACATCTCCACTTTTCAAACCCGCCGGAAACTTGCAGCTGTTCTCACTTTGACTACTCTCCTCCCTATATACTCTGTGTCTTCCCCTTTTGTCATTCTCTCTTTAAATTATTCTTTCTACCTCTACTACAGGTCTTTTTATCAGTATGCAGCAATAACAATTACTTTCTATCGCTGCATATAGAAAATAATTTATTGCATAATTTACTATAAAAATATTGCTGTGCAGCTGCATGATATACAGTATTATTTCTGTCTCCCAGAGGCTGCAGCAGCCCAGGGAGGTGGGGGCTGGAGGATTCTCAGGAAGATATCCCCAGGAATCCTCTGCTATCTCCACCCTGAGATATGAGTGATAAGAGGACTGCAAGTACCGCCGTGGTCCTTCTTAAATATGTTTCCCCATACTTTACACCCCGGCAAAAATCTTTGCCAGCAGTAACCCCTCAATAGATTAGGAGAAGCCGTAACTGGTGAAAATGAGTGAATAAATACACTCCTCAGTCTTTACTCTGCCTGTAAGTCAGTCTCTGTCTCTCTCTCTGTCTCTGTCTCTGTCTCTCTCTCTCTCTCTGTCTCTCTCTCTGTGTCTACAGCCTATCAGTGTTTCTCTGACTGCTCCTCTCTCAAAACAATTCCTTCTCCTCTAACCGCGCCCCCCGTCTCGCTCTTCTCACTCCTCCACGAGCTGTGAGCAGCAGGTCCCTCCCCCCTCACATACACCTCTTTTGTGAATGGCTGGCTGTAGGAGGTGTCGCTGGAGGCTCGCTGTAGTCGTATAGGACACCTGGGTTTTCCTTATTACTATTATTTAGCCGTCAACATTGCGTCGCTGTTTCTAAAGAGACACTGACCTTCTTTACCTAAGCATATGTGGCTTCACAGACCCACTGTTTAACACCTGCTATGTAACGTAATGTGACACTACTACTACCATTTACGTTTTTATGATTAAACACGCACTACATGTACAGAAGAGGTGTTATTTGGCTCAGAAAGCTAAGTTGTAAGTTTGCTGACGAGGTCAGATAAGAGATTTTAGCATCCTAATGGTAAATTGCTTGTGCCAAACAAGTTAAAAATAAGTATAAACAAGCAAGCGCAACTATTCAAATTTATGCTGTGAGCTGAAATATTTCAATATATGTAAATGTGACAAGGTGTCTTTTTATGTTTTATCTGCTTTTGTTTTTAGCTATATCTTGTTTTAAAAAAATAGTGTTCTATATAGGTGAGGCCATATGCTTTGTTTGTTTGTCTCTTAATATGATTATATTTACATGAGAATGCATGCAAACATTTTCATTTTGTTCTCAGTTGTATTCTTAGTGATCTTGCCATGGTCACAGAAAACCACATCAGTGTCCCCTAAACATTATATAATGTAAATTGTTTAAAAACACATCAATTTAAAAAAGTAAGTTTTATTTATAAAGTGCCAACACATTATGAGGTGCTGTAGAGTGAAGACATAATGCAATGATTGATTAAAATACAAGGTTACATTCATGGGATATAGCTCTATAGAATAGAACCCCATCAGAAATAAAACAGAAATAGAGGTTACATTCCATGCTCTGATTTGCTGTTATCACCAATGGGTGTAACGGTCATTTATGGAGGCAGGGAAGGTGAGTAAAATTACTTTTGGCCAATCTGTCTGATCACGAACAGATAAGATTATAGTGATTTAGAAATTTTCAAATCTGTTCCGCAATCTATTTGCCTCGTTCCACATTTGGTGGAATTTGGACTTGAGTATTGCCAGTCCTACCCCAAACCCCACTACACAACAATAAGACATTAACGTCATCTCTGTTCATAGACTAAAAATCCCATGAAATGTAAATTTACAAATATGGGGCAAGATGGCATTCCACAAAATGGCAAAATAAAATTGGAAATTGAAGATGGTATTGCCGGAACTGTGTACTGCTGCAAAGTGGCCTGTTCCATGGCTACACTTGATTAGTGCCAAGTTTTGCTCATCTCCAGTAGTGATTCTTTTACTTTAGTACAAATAAGTTAGTCGTTATTAATTGCCCATCTTTGTGTTATGGTAACCATCTGCCTTGTGTGTGGGCACTGAGCACATAGACAACACATAGAGGATTTGATGGTAACATTACATGATGAACAGGCATTTACATCTTTTTCAGCTATATATTGTGACTCCTCCAGGATTAATTTACATCTGTGATCAATGGTGTTTAAAATTACTTACAGATTTGGTTGTAGTGTAGTAAGTGTTTGATTAAGATTAAATGTATTTAATGTGCAGAAAGCAAACAGTAGGGAGCAGATAAGGGAGAGAAATGAAGACGATTGTGTTGTATGATCAGTAACCATTATTAATCATGTCATTAATCTGTAAAACTGGGTACACACTACACTGTTTCCGTCCAATAATCGGCTCAATCAGCCGACATACGACCGCTCGTTCAAAAGTCGGGTCAGTGTGTGCAGTGACACGATGGTCGAAAGTCTGCCCAAATGGACGATTGTCGCCTCATTTGGTTGGTCGTACCGTTTAATATTTTCGTTCCAATCTTGTTTCCATTGTGCAGTGTGTATAAACATCAGACCGATCCACGACAATCCTCCGATACTTCCTCGACCTGGGGGGCGTGTGTATGTAAATTTTTTGATGTCTGTCCCAGTCCCACGTGGTGCGGAATCCGCACATCACTGACTTGTTTTTGTATCGATGTATATTGCACCTGTCTGGCTGCAGACCATTACACTTGTATAAAGCACATGTGTTATTACCCTTTGCGTCTATGTTGGCAATGTATTCATATTTACTCTTTATAAACTAACCTTTATAACCTATTAAAGTTATATTAACCTTTATTAACTTATAATTGTGAAGTACCCAGAATAAACCACAGTGTTCATGCAACATTTTTATTGCAGGAAAAAGGTACAAAAATATTTACACACACACAGCTGTCTGAAAGATCCACATGAGAAGTGAGTGCACCCATACCAATCAGAGCGCAGAGTACTTCAGAGTACTTTTGTAGTATTAAGTATTTTTAAAGGTGCTATTGGTTTGTGGCAGAACAGGTCTTGATGTCGCTTGGGTTTCTATTCCCTTTGATTTCTTTATCTGTCTCCGTCTCCATAGCTGCAACCCCCACTGACACCTTCTCCTCACCCGCAACCCCCACTGACACCTTCTCCTCAACCTTAACACCCACTGACACTTGCTCACTCGCCATCTTCTGACGCTCCTCGGCGCCAAACAGGTTCCTCTGTCATTTTATACACTCAGACATGGGCGTTCGTTTCTGCTGTGGACCAATCAGCGATGATGCACGCCGAGAATGGAGCATTCCATTACATACGAAGGGATTTTATTATTAGGGAATATTCATTGCATTGCACTTTAGCAGTTTAATGTTTTTCTAAATTTTATGTATGTTACTAAACTTCTATTTTATAGGAATAAATGAAGACAGTGTTGCCTTCTCTTTTTATGCAGCTTTGGGTGTTAACTATAGCGAAAGCTCTGCCCCTTTATGCTAATGTATTTGCTATCTCGTTACATTTCCTGCAAATGTAGCTGCAGTGTGTACGAAATTAAAATCATTGCTCACGACAACATGGCTGTAAAAAGTCGCTAAAGGGGCGTCCGCTCTTCCCTTTATTGTCCTAAACAATGCTAGTGTGTATGCAGTCCATGGACCGAGCGATCGGACCATCGATCGCATGTAAAATCGCTCGGCATAAAAAGTTGGTTAAAATTTCTGTAGTGTGTACCCAGCTTAACACAACAGTCTAAGATATGCATCAGACATGTAAACATGCTTAATTTTAATACACATTGGGGAGATTCAATTACCAGCAATGAAGCATGCGGACATCACCGCAATGCGTATAGTCGGGAATTACGGTTTGGGTCTCCGCCCATTTTTCCCTTGAGCAGAGATTCCAGCCAATTGTCTCTCTGTTGCAACTAAATATAATTGTTTTTTGTTTTATTGCGAAGGACACGATCATCGTTTTATAGATATACTGTATGTTTTTAGATAAGTTGCACAAAAGTGTACATGTTAATGTTATATTGTTGGTTTAAATTAGAGATGGGCGGGTCCGGTTCTCCGAGAACCGAACCCACCCGAACTTTGGGTATCCGAGTACCGAGCTGAGCAGCTCGGTACTCTCCCGCCAATTCCGAATCCAAATCGAGGCCGAACGTCATTGTGACGTCGTCGGATCTCGGGACTCGGTTCTCGCGATACTTCAACTTTATAAATACACGCCTCGACAGCAATCCATCGCCATTTGACAGAGGGAGAGAGCAGGGTGTAGTCATAGGCTAATTAGAGCAGGGACAGAGAAAGAATACAATATTGTTCTTGCAATTGCTCTAACCAAAATCGCTAGTGCAGAGAGGAGGATAGAGGTTTATTATTTTTTCTTCATATTTGGCACTCCCCAGCGCTTTTGGGTTGTCCCCCATAATTGTGCATTAATATTTCTGGCTGTCAAAAGTCATATCTGTCAGCAGTATCTACTCAATAAATGTTAGCACTCCTCAGTGTTTTTGGGGTGTCCTCTCTAATTGTGCATTAATATTTCTGGCTGTCAAAAGTCATATCTGTCAGCAGTATCTACTCAATAATTTTAAGCACTCCTCAGTGTTTTTGGGGTGTCCTCTCTAATTGTGCATTAATATTTCTGGCTGTCAAAAGTCATATCTGTCAGCAGTATCTACTCAATAATTTTAAGCACTCCTCAGTGTTTTTGGGGTGTCCTCTCTAATTGTGCATTAATATTTCTGGCTGTCAAAAGTCATATCTGTCAGCAGTATCTACTCAATAAATTTTAGCACTCCTCAGTGTTTTTGGGGTGTCCTCCCTAATTGTGCATTAATATTTCTGGCTGTCAAAAGTCATATCTGTCAGCAGTATCTACTCAATAAATTTTAGCACTCCTCAGTGTTTTTGGGGTGTCCTCCCTAATTGTGCATTAATATTTCTGGCTGTCAAAAGTCATATCTGTCAGCAGTATCTACTCAATAAATGTTAGCACTCCTCAGTGTTTTTGGGGTGTCCTCTCTAATTGTGCATTAATATTTCTGGCTGTCAAAAGTCATATCTGTCAGCAGTATCTACTCAATAATTTTAAGCACTCCTCAGTGTTTTTGGGGTGTCCTCTCTAATTGTGCATTAATATTTCTGGCTGTCAAAAGTCATATCTGTCAGCAGTATCTACTCAATAATTTTAAGCACTCCTCAGTGTTTTTGGGGTGTCCTCTCTAATTGTGCATTAATATTTCTGGCTGTCAAAAGTCATATCTGTCAGCAGTATCTACTCAATAAATTTTAGCACTCCTCAGTGTTTTTGGGGTGTCCTCCCTAATTGTGCATTAATATTTCTGGCTGTCAAAAGTCATATCTGTCAGCAGAATCTACTAAATAATTTTTAGCACTCCCCAGTGGTTTGCGCTCAGAATGGATTCAAAGCAGTCCACATATGATCTGAATGAGCAACCAGGTTCTGTCACCAGTCCTGATGTTAGTGTTCCCAGTACGTCATCTGGCCAAGGCGATGTCAAACAACAGAGTGTTTTCAAATTAGTGCAAAAAACAAAAACCAAAAAAATTTTTACTGTATTGAAGCGAAAAAGAAGTGTAACTGAGCAAAAGTTAAGTGACGATAAAAAAAAAATTGCAAGCATGCCATTCTACACACGCAGTGGCAAAGAGAGAATGAGGCCTTCACCTTTGGCTATTAGTGGCAGATCCCAAAAAGTTACCCAGCCTACAATTGGTGCACAACTACTGTTACGCGTCAAAGCCGAGCTGCAAGATAACAGTGAGGCATTACAGGAGAATATTTGCTCTGATTCACAAATGACAACAATCCCTGTGGAGAGTCCATCCAACAGTGGGATGTCTAATCGTGAGCATTCTGCTGATGTGTGCCTTAATAGCCCGAGTGTAGCCAGTGATACCCAAATTGAGGATGCCACTTTGGAATTAGAAGAGGATGAGGGGGAGATTTGTGTAGGCGACGAGGGCGCTAATGATGATGTTGATGATTATGATGCAGACAGATACCAAATTGCCTTTCTCAATTTCTATTTATATTCTAGATTATATAACGGCTGAATAGTTTTCTATTTTACTCCTAGTGGAGAGAGGATCTGATGCAGACAGATACCAAACTGCCTTTGTCCATTTCAATTTATATTGTACAGTATATAACGGCTGAATTTATTAGTATTTTATACAAGTGGAGGGGGGCCTAGAGAGACAGAAACCAAACTGGCTTTCTCCATGTCAATTAATATTGTACAGTCTATAACGGCTGGATTTTTTGGTATTTTATACAAGTGGAGGGGGGCCTAGAGAGACAGAAACCAAACTGGCTTTCCCCATGTCAATTAATATTGTACAGTCTATAACGGCTGAATTTTTTGTTTTTTTAAAAAAGTGGAGGGGGGCCTATAGAGACAGAAAGCAAACTGTCTTTTTCCATTTCTTTACATATTTAACTATAAGTGTAGGGTGTAATATAGATTCAAAGACGATGGCTGCATTGCCAATATGCATAGATGGAGAGGAAGACAATCTGTTTTGTGTGTAGAATAAACGAAGGCCTACCAACGAAGAATTAAACAGTTTTTTTGGATGATTTATTACCTCAACAATTAGATTACTTATCTCTAAAACAGTTGGAGCACTAAATTGGGTTATTTTAGGCACAAAAACATGTATTTTCCAACAAAATAGCAAAACAAAACCAAACAAAACCAAAACCAAAACCAAAACACGCAATGGCGGATTTGCAAAACCAAAACCAAAACCAAAACACAACGGTAATCCAGATCCAAAACCGAATCCAAAACCAAAACACGGGGGTCAGTGACCATCTCTAGTTTAAATGTACCTAGATGTTAGAGCTGCAGCTGTTATGACTGTAGCTTTTCTCTTAATCTTAATGATTTCCACTTATTAATAATTTCAAAACAAATGATAGCTGTATTATTACTAATTATCTGATGTGTACTGTTACAAATAGACCCACCTCAGGTAATAGAGCATGAAATATCACCAAGTGAGACATGACTGTTGCGTTTAACTCCTGTAGACATTCACAATGTTTCCAAACTCCGTGAAGCAGACTGAAAAACATTAACATAACGTTGGAGCTGCGTGATGTAGTTTCCAACAGGAAGCCGTGCTCAGGGAGATGGATTAGGCTGGGTGGACATGGACACAGACAAGAGTCAAAGGAACAAGAAATGTGAATGGCACCTTACAGCCGAGACAAAGGCTATCACTTTGCACAAAGCTTGCTACCTAAACATAGAACAAAAACATGCAGCATTTCCATATTTATACAGAATTGTTAGATTAGAATGTCTTTAAATACCTATTGTTATTTTGTTCAGGGTGGAGGTGGGCGGGAACTTTTCTCTCTATCATATTTCTCTTGGCTAAAAGACAAAAGAAAAAGAGCAGCTTGCCACTGACATCGGCAGCCTGAGCGATCAGCTTGTTAATAGAGAGGGAGTTTCAGATCAATTGTCGGCCAAGAAAAACATTTTTAAATTATTTTGAAGACAGACAAAGGGAAGGGAAGCCATGCTTGTGCTAGATTTTATTTAATAAGAGACCAACTTAAATTCTGACCATCCTGGTCCTATTTGGTTTTAATTTTTAATGTTTTCAAAGTGTTTAATTAGAAAATGTGCCAAATAAGTATACAATATTATAGGAGATAAGTTTGATGTCTACACATAAAGGAAATATTCATGGAAACTATTTGCAATTAAAATTCTCAGTGTAATATTGAATGTATGTAAAATGAATCTTTGGGTCTTAAAACCCAGTCATAGGCACTCTGCGGGGGTGCTCGTTTATGATCTCCAGGCAATTCATGCTTAATTCCAGAAATATTATTTGAAGCTATACAACCTGCCTCAGCCCTCAGATGACTCTGCTCGTCAGGAAAGGGCTGGCTCTATAGCAGAGTTTTTGACTACTGCACACCTTCCTAAGCTCTACCCCCTGATGGCAGCCGAGCTCCGTTTAGCCATCACCACAGATGAGGTTGAACAGGTCATAAAGAAAGGGCCCTGTTGGCTTCTTAGCGGCCTATTACAAGACGTTTGCAGCTTTGCTGGCCCCTCGTCTCTGCACCCTTTTTAATTGCATTCTTAAAGGTTCCCTTTGGCCCAAGGAGTCATTGGAGGCCAGAGAAATGCTTATTCACAAAGAGGGAACAGACACCAATTGTTGCTCTAGTTAATGCCCAATTTCCTTGCTAAATAATGATGTGAAGCTTTATGCCAAGATTCTCGCCACCAGGCTGAACTCAACTGCCCGGTTCACTATGACCAAGTAGGTTTTATCCCCGGTAGACAAGCCCGAGATAACACAAGGAGAACCATTGACCTTATTCACATACTGAGCAGTAGGACTCTCTCAATAATTTTTATCCCTGGACGCCTAAAAGGCCTTTAATAGGATTTCCTGGCAGTTCATATCTCAAATATTACAGCGCTTTGGCCTGTCTGTGAATTTCCTGTCGGATATTCGGGCATTGTATTCTCACTCATCACAAGAATTGTGGTTGATGGCTCCCTGTCGGATCTCCTCTCTATTGGCAATGCCACCCGTCAGGGTTGCCCCCTCTCCCCATTAATTTTGCCCTTTATTATAGAACCTCTAGTGTCCCCTATTAGGACCTCCCTGGATGTTCGAGGTGTGGATACGGTGGGACTGGAAAGTAAGCTTCCTCTCTTTGCCGATGACGTCCTTCTGACCCTCCCAACAACCAAGGATCTCCAACTTGTTCGCCATTGTGGCACATTACAGTAGCCTCTTGGGCTATAAAATTATTATTACAAAATCCAAAGCCCTACTACTTAATCTTCCTGACCACGACTGTCTCAATTCCATTTTTCTAGGCAGAAGAAAAGACTTAAATACCTGGGGGTCTACATCACCCCCTCCTATGAGTCCCTGTATCAGGAAAACTACCCGGTCCTCTTCAAGATCAAATCGGACATTTTTTCTTAGCAGCCCCGTCATCTCGTGGCTGGGCAGGATCATTGCAGTAAAAATGACTATCCTCCCCCAGTTCTTCTACCTCTTCCAGACTATCCCTATTAGGGTGTCTCTTTCTGAACTATCCACTATTCAAAGGCACCTGGCTTAGTTTGTCTGGCGTAACAGGTCTCCCAGAGTCAGACTGGCGTTACTCAAGAAACCTACCATATGCAGGGGGTTCCCTAACCTCAAAGCTTACTATTGGGTGGCCCACCTTAGTTGTGTGTGGCTTCATTTGCTCCTCCACCTCCCATTCTTGGGAAGACATTGAGGCTGATTATCTCAAATTTCCTTCATTATCCTACATCTGTGGCCTACCGCAGATTTCCAGAAGTGCCCTCATTAGGAGATTTCCCACCTAGTCTTTCGCCACTAGGACCTATCTCCCCTCTCTATCTTGCCCCTATGGTAAAATCCTGCTTTCTCCCCCCCCCCCCCCCCGCTGTTATGTTTAGATCTGTTTAACAACTATGGGTGACATTAGCCGGAGACCTGGTGATCCAGGGGAAACATGTGGCCTATGATGCCCTCTCCTCCAACTCTCAGGACTTCCACTCGCCTTTTTTCCAATACCCGCAAATTGGACATTTTCTATGCTCTCTCCTGCCACGCAACCGTCTCACCTGACCTCTCCCTTTGAATCTCTATGTTTATCCTCATCCCTGAGGAGGGGTTCATCTCCTCTATCTATAATCTACTCTTTGATGATTTGCTGGTCTCTGGGAATAGGCATGAGTAGGAATGGGAAAAAGACCTGGGCCCATCCCCGTAGAAGGACTACATGGTCTCCTATAGATGGTACCTCATGCCTGACAGGCTTGCTAAAACATACCCAACTACCTCCCCTGCTTGCTGATGAGGCTGTGGTCATAAAGGCACTTACACATCTGGTGGTCTTGCTCGGTCATCTCCTCCTTCTGGGCGGCAATCTGTTGTCCTCCCTCCTCCAATGCCCTATCAAAAAGGACCCTTGGTCCTTCCTTCTCTGCAATACTATCCAAGATACCGATGCCGGTTCGGGTAAACTGGCCTCCTATATCCTGGCCACCACTCGCTGTTTGATAGCCAAATCGTGTTAACAGGCTGACCCTCCCTGCGCCTCTTATTTGAAATCCTCTGTATGGTTTGCAGCTTGTATGGAGAAAATTACTTTCCACTCGCATGATAAGGATGACTTGTACCATCAAATTTGGGCCCCCTGGCTCTACATCTAATGCTCCCTAAACACCACCCTCCCCGGGACTGCCTCCCGATCTTCCTGCCACCCCCCTCTTTTCCTTTTTTGGTGTTATTTCAGAGACTAGGTTTCCAATCCTTCCCACAATTATCAATCCTCCCCTTCTCCCCATCCTGTATTCTTCTAATACATCTCATTAGATTTATTTCGTTTTACTTCCTCTGTATGAGATTCATGGTTTTTTTGCCTTTTTATACATCCTGTCTGTTTAGTTTTTCTTATCTTGATGTTACTTAAATCCAATTTCACTCATGTCTGTATAATAAAATTTTGAGTTATAAAAAAATACCCAGGCAGTTGCTGAGGGTACCAATGGTTAGGGGACACCTAAAACACTGAATAAGTGGCATAATGTCATTCATCCAATGTTTTTAATGCCCCCTCGGTGCCACAAACAGAGTGCCAGACACTGACTTGGAGGAGCACTGTTTGCTTGGGTGTGGTATGAATTAACAGCACTGACAATGCCGACAGAGTTTCTAACTACAAAATAACATCGAAAAATAGAATAGTGACAAGATGACAACATCAACTTACCATATAGCAGGCAGTCATTATGTCCGGAACCTTTAATTATCTGCACACGGAAAATGCGACTTTCATTAATATGTACATGAAGAAATTGCATCATTTCCAATAGACACTGTGAAAACAGCACCTTTTTAAAGCGGCAGTGGGCGGACCCACTGCCTGTATAATGTAATCCAGGCAGGGGGTATGGATAAACGTGCCGTTTTCACAGTGTCTATTAGAAATTACGTCATTTCTTCATGTACATATTTAATGAATGTCGCATTTTGCATGTATAGATAATGAAACGCACGGGACATAATGACTGACTACTATATGTAAGTTGATATTGTCCTCTTGTCGCTAGTATATTTTTCTGTGTTATTTTGTAATTTTAAACTCTATCGGCATTTTCAGTGCCGATGAAACCACTACCACCGATATGCTTGGCCAATGTAAAGTTAAATATTGGCCAATGGAATGTTTCACTCCAATGGAATAATAACCATCCTGAGAATGTCAGAATATTTGGTTAGCTTTAAGAAACATCTACTGAGCAAAGCTTGTCTAAGATATGGGAGTACCCATGTTTAAATCGTCTTGCTATAGAGAGGATGGTTCATTGGAATATATTTTTTTACTGGTGTTTAACCAGTGCTAGGTATAATTTCTGCAAGACACTCAAGCTACTGTTACCATCACTAAATGGTAATTTATCCCAGAGGTGTTCAATTTGCCACTCCCACAATAAATAGTTTGGATAATTATATTATCTGGTTACTCAAATTTAAAATCATGGATAATTAAACACCTAAAACAAGGTCCGCACTACTAGAGCTGCTTAAATGGCTTATTTAACCCTTTGCTTCCAAAGAGGGCTGCAAAAGCACTTGTTGTTATCCTGAAATCCTTTTTAGGAAATCACAATGTCAGTGCATTACCTTTATCCAGCTCCACTGTGAGGTTGCCAGAAAGGTCTATTTGAGCTGTAAGCAGCACATTATCCCTGCCTGTAGCTATCAGGTAAAAGGACAAAACTCCATTAACACAGTGGGACATATTTACAAAAGTAGTGTGTGTTAAAGTGAAGCACAAATCTGGGGATTGTTTTAGTTTGTAAACTGCACAGAAATGTGTTACTGAAGAAATAATATATTGCTTATAAAGTCCACTTATTAAGCAAATCACTCAGTCTAACACATTACAGATCATGTATTTTGTAATTCTGTATCTTACTTTCGTTTTCTAATTGTGACTAGGTTGTCTCAGAAATGTCACCTTTGTGCTCAATGAATGTTGCTGTTACATATATGTCGACATCTCTTGTATTTATAAAAACAATAATCGTTATGGTGGACTTGACATAATGAATGAACATATTTTTATTTAGATCTTTATTTTTGGATTTCAAAATAGAATGTTTGCACAGCAATGGGCATATAGCATTGCAGACTATACTTGCCTACCTTTGAAAAATCATTCAGAGGGGGATTGTGCAAGCAACATTTAGGCGTCATGCTACAAGCCACCAAAAGGTTCTCCACAGGGCATGACTAGCTCCACCCATTGGCATATTTAGGGAAGTCCGGGGATGTGTACAGCACCACCAGGTGGAACACACTCTCTCGCCCTCTACCCTCTTTTTTTTGTTGTCTGTTTTCTTTCTTCCCACCTTGCTTCACCCTACATTTCTTCTCCCCACACTTTTGCTCTCTCACCTCCTTTCTCTCCCCCAACTGCTCCCTCTATCTTTTGGTACTTCTCCCCCATTTGTATCTCTCCATCACACTGGGGAGAAGAATACACATGACACATTTCTTGTCTCGTCTTTGGTAACCATCTCTCACGCACTGCTCCCCACTTATGAAATTCCTTACCACGCCCCATCGGGCTTACGCACAGCCTTCAAATCTTTAGACGCTCTCTGAAAACCTCTGGATTTTAGAGCACAAGTTATCCCTGATGAAACTACTCACACTAATGCACCCTCACAACTTTCCCAACCTCCACTCTGAACCACATTTGCTCCTCTTGTTTCAGCTGTACCCTGTTCCACTTAGAATGTAAGCTATCTAATGAGCAGGGTCCTCCATACCCTTTGTTTTCATGTCTTCATTTATGTTGTGTACCTTGTTTTATGTATGTCCTTTTTTCCCTACTGTAGCGTGCAATGGAACACTGTGGCGCCTTACAAATCTACGATAATAATGACTCCATCTGTGTGCTGGAGAGCGGTGGCCATTTTGTTGTAGAACACCTCCTGGTTTGTGTGCTACAAGATAATGGCCACCGCTCTCTAGCACACAAATGTAGTCTTTACTAAGGCTGGGTACACACTAAATAATTATCTGACCAATGTGTTATCTACAACGATTGTACCAATGACTGTAAAAAAAAAATCCCGATCAGCATGTCGATTCACGTGTACACACTTTACATGTTTCACAAGATTTACCCTCAGATCTGTGCTCTTCAACTGTCATAACCGTCGGCTGAAAAGATCATGACTCTGTAAACTCTATGGAGATCCTGATCGTGAGTGAATAATTGGAATGAGATTTATAGTTCTGCTGAACAATCAAAGGAAACGACGATCGGTACTTTGGAACGATTATCGTTCACCGTTTAAGTATACACACTAATGCGATATTGGCCCAAACAATTGGATCATTTATCATTCGATTGACCCAATAGTTGGCTGAAAAATCTGTAGTGTTATACCCAGCCTAAGCCTTCTCCCTCAGTGTTTCCTCAGTTGTGGTGCTGCCCATCGTTTCTCGGTCCTGGCTTCAGGGAGATTGCCAGACTCTCTCGGGAGTCTGGAAGATCACCCATTCCAGGTGAGCCAGCAAGTATGGTGCAAAAATACAGAAAGGACCACAACCTGCCGGGCCAATGGCACACCACAATTAGATGAACATTAAAAAAAGGAAGAGGAGTGAAGACAACAGTGAAAGTGTTACTGGATGGCATGCAGGGGTCCCTTTTTGAAAAGCTCATTTAGGTTAAGTAACTTTGAAAAGCATATGGACTAACCCAAGCGCAAACACATTTTTATAGATTTGCCACCTAAAAATTACTTATTAGTGTTCTGTTCGACCTACATGATAATGGACTGACTATTAAATACAAACAAACATAAAATAACCACTTTACCCTATTTGGATTAATGAGGTAAAATAAGTAAGATATGTGTATGCTCAGCATAGCGCAAATTTGTGTGGCTGTCACTTAAACTTACCTGTCATGCTTTTTTGGAAAACAAATCAGCTATAAAATTATTATCCTCCTCCTTAGGCACTATTTAATGGAGCTGTTTTGTGGGCAGAAGAACCTGTGCCACTGGCATCATGTGATCATTCCGGACCAATGTACAGAAAGCTGGCTGCTGATGTTACTCAGGAGTACAGGGAGCATGCTCCTGCCAGTACATGGACCTCTTCACTCTCTCGTTAATATTCCTGAAGATTAAATACTGTCATGTAGAAAGGTGAATAGGAACTATAGCGTGTTGATTTATGTTTAATGTGCACTTGTGTATAGGTGACCAGTATGCTTCAATTCTGTCTGAAGTGTACAGTGATAGGGAAACCTCAAATATGTTTCATTTATAAAGTAAGTTTCTAGTGTCCGATTATCTATAAGATATCTAGATCAGGGAAAATAAAACATGTGCATTCTTTTTAGAGAATACATATTTTGGGCCATATTACCTCATTCTCTTGTAGCGTGTATATTTTGACACACAGGGTTAACCATTTGTTATATACGTCCCAGTGAAGTGTATTTAAACATTTATTATATACTCTCTAGTGGACTGTAATTAACCATTTGTTATATACTCTTTAGTGGAGTGTATTTAACCATTGCTGATAATTGAACAGAACAAGAGCAGAAAACACTTTGCACTGTTCTGTCCTTGATGTCAGATTTGTGACCTGTTACACTCCGTACAGCCGACCCACTGAAAATGGCAGAAGCCGCAGCATAGGTCAGTGCTATATACACTCTACTGGGAAGCGCATGTAGCAAATGGTTACAGATAGGAGAGGGGTAATATTTGCAAAATATACCCTTTTGCCTAACAGACATAAAGTATAAAGGTGTATGAAAAACTTACATTTAAATATATGTATCAAAATCCTATATATTCAGAATCCTTTTAAAATGCTTCATATAGAAGCAACTTTCCTCACCATTTAGCATCACCATTTATTTATATAGCGCCACCAATTCTGCAGCGCTGTACAGAGAATTTTTATCATTCACATCATTCCCTGGCCCATTGAAGCTTACAGTCTAAATGCCTTAACACACTAGTGTTAATTTTGTCAGCAGCCAATTTACCTACCAGTATGTTTTTGGAGTGTGGGAGGAAACTGGAGCACCTGGAGGAAACCCACACAAACACGGGGAGAGCATGCAAACTCCACACGCATAAGTCCATGGTTGGGAATAAAGCCCATAACCCTAGCGTTGTGAGGCAGTAATATCCACTGAGCCACCGTGCTTCCCATTGCTGACTTTTAGTCTAGCTCTATGCAGTCAAAGTATTTACATGAAGAAGGCTGTTACTCATAGGCTGAGTACTATACAAAATAATATGTCATGGCTGGTGGGGGCCCACTGTTCTAGCTGTTGTGTATACTGATATTATACCAGTACTGGAGGATTCTCTGCCATCTCCTTAGGTCTTACATTTGTGCATACACTGCTCACTGATCTGGCTCTTGTGGTAATGCAGAACAACCAAATCGCAGCATGTTGTAATTAGTGGCCAATCAATGATGGTTTGCTGCTTGGGATCACCTTGGGCCCATATTGAAAGGATAAAGTTGCAGAGGACACTTTGGCACCCTTGAGATCATATATGAGGCCCTTGCAGAATTAGACAACAAATAAAGAATATCAGATGTCTCTATTTCAGTGAACATATATCTTAGATACCACATGATTCTTCTTAGATTTGCATTTTTTATGTTTACTTCTGTCTCCAGGCAAAACAGAACAATGTCAGATCCTAACAGACACAGAATCTGCTATGTCTGGCAGTTGGAGTACAGGGGACAAGTGTCATGCAGTTATTGCAGACAGCACACCCGCCCGCTGTAATGATGCATGATTGTACCCAAGCCAGCTCTAGTTATTACGGGTCTTCAGCTAGATAGCTAAGGAGGAACCCATCCACTAATATGCTAAAAAGAACATAAATCTTGTAAATAATTCATGTGGAGACACTTCTTGGAAAATGTTGGGCGTATTTTCATCAACTCAGGCTGCAGATCTCTCTGGGGTTAACGGAACTGGAGTGTAAACACTCGCTGATTGAGAAGCAAAATTAGAAACAGGAAGGAAGTGTAGCTTGAAAGGAAGCATCTTTCCATCTTTGTTCTTGTGCATTGTTGTTTCATGAACTATAGAAAACACATTTATTTGTCTTTTTTATTTTTTTAGTGGACTTAAATTTTTGGTATGTATTAAGTTTAAATGTATTATTTAATATTTTTCAATGGGGATATTTAGTTCTCAGTCAATTAGATGCATTCACCTATAAATTAAATAAAGCTGTTAGGTAAATACATAAAACATGGCATGGTGGGTGAAGTAACCCCTCACCCTCTGGTTATGTTGCTTTGCTCTCCAGTAAAATCCCTTGCCAAACACAGCGACAGAATGCCAAAGACTGGAGGTCCTCCCGCCCTCCTAGCTTTGAAACTATTGAATCACAGATATGGTGTATAGTATCGATGGAATATTATATCACAGGCCTCCTTTGAGACAAAATTACTAACGTCCACAGGGTGTGGGACCCCTGGTACACTTTCCACCAATTCCTGGTAATCACTAATACTCAGTTTATGACCCGCTCATTCTAATCCCATTTCTTTTTCTCTCCCAAGAGCTCTTCCATCCTCCTGTTTTCTCCTTCGACGCCGGACGGGGGTCGTGCAGGCCACACCACTATCCAGACGCTTATTTACTTCTTCTTTCCTCTCATTCCCTCCCTCCTCTCTGTGGGGATTCTGCTTCCCCCTCTCACCAGCACCCTGTACCCCCCACCCCTCACCTTCCCTACCATTCTTTTGTCACCCACTTAAGCAGGGAGACCTAACAACGTGCAGCTTTCTCAGGACTCAACCATGGAATCTTTATAGCAACTGAGATCACAAACACAAGCTAATAGTCGGGGTGCACATATTGGAGACCACCCAGATGACCTTGAGGTTTCTAACCTTGTTTTTGTTCCCTTTGTTCTTCTGCCTTTATGCATCTTGAAGTTTTGTATGCTCCTTATTGTAATGGTCAATTGCTTCCTTTTTCCTTTCTTTATCTTCATCTTTCATAAAATGCATAATATGATCTACAATGTTATACAGGTATATATACCCTTTGGTGTGATGTTCAGTCTGGGCCTGAATTGAATAATGGTTACAGTACAAAGGTCATCTATTGGATGCTGGTGTGGAGTACGACAGCTGTAGTACCAACTAGCAGTGATTGTTGGTGGTCACCTGTAGACCTAAAATGCAGCTGCTTCCTCTCAAACACACAGGGCCTGAGTCATTAAGGAGAGCAAGGAAAAAAAGGATTACATTTGATCCTGGACAAACCATGTTACAATGCAAGGGGTGCAAATGAGTTCATTATTTTGCATGTAAGGAAAATAGTGGCTGATTTTTCATGAAGAACACATACGTGCTAGCATTATTTTTATGCTGAAATTTAAAGGTGATCTAGGATATGCCCTATCCCAACTATCAATCTGTCACCCCTCCCCCTCCAATGCAACATGGTTTTGCCCAGGTGCAAAGTTGCTCCATTTTTTGCTTTGCTCACCTTAATGTCTCAGGCCCACAGTGTTTACGAAATGTGGCATCTGATATCTGCACTGCACACCAAAATTTTCCTAAAGTCAGTCATCATGTAACACTTGGCATTGCTCAGGTGGGACTCAGTATATCTGCACCTGCAACCAGACCTGCTGCTGGTTTATCCACCCACCTATACCCACAACCCACCCTGCAACCTGTCTGACTTGCTGATTACATGCAGTGCACTCACCCTCTTACAGTAGTGGACCTGCCGCTGAAGCCAGGTTATAGTGGACTGAACACTGACATATATAGAAGAAGTTCATTTATCGCTGCTGCTCGGGAGAGCATACTGCAGGTCTGAGGCTAAAACAATCCTGCTTTCTCATTATTTAGAGAGAAGTTTTATCATGTTTTTCCTATGGACTGGATTGAAATTTTACTACAGAAGGAAGCCAAAGTGAAATTGTCTTTTGAAACCCGGAAGAGTTTTGTTGCTATACTGTCTGACACTCTTAAAGCACAAGTTTGGAGGAGCTTCATCATACATCCTGGATGTGTGGTGATGATCCCCCAGTTGTGCTATTATCGGCTGAGTGAGTGTTGTCCCTCCTTACATTGGGACCCCACATGTCTCCTGGTATAACTGACGTTTATTTGTTTCCTTTCTTTTTGTTGCATTTGATTGCGAGCCGTCTTACAGCTTTGTATTTATCATCTTTACGGCACTGACAGACGTGTTTCTAAGCTGTAATCTTGAATGTCAACACTTAGCATCTTTTTATTTTGTTTTGCATGTTCTGCCTCAATAAAAAGATTTTTATATATATATATATATATATATATATATATATAAAAAAAAAGTTAATTTATCAACCACAAAAGCATTTTGTTTATTGTAAATGCATTTGCATGTCACATTGTGCATTTCACATATAAATTCACATAGTGGTAAGAGTTCAAATGTCATTTCAAGCTCCAGACGATTACCACTTTAGGACCACCCCTTAATTCATTAATTTATGTCAACTGTTCCATTTTCCTCTAAAATATTGCTATTTTAAGCCTCATCTATGTCTTTTAAATCATGAAAGTAAGAGGATATCAAGACTGTCTTTATTACGTGTCACTATCGTATATTTATATCATTCAATAACATTGGCAAAAAAAATGCACATAGAAATCCATTTTCCCATATAAAATGCAGGTAAGGTACAGAAGGCGTTTCACTCAAATTATAGGCCCGAGGCTTGGCACTTCTAAGGACATGACAAGAACGTGTCCTTTTGTAGGGGAAAACCGAGAACACCCACTTTAATGTGCCCTCGCCCCTTAAATCTTCTTTGAATATCTTGTTCTGCAAAATGAAATATTGCTTATACATGTGGAGTACAATGAGCCTGACCTGCCTAGTTATGCAGTCTCGTTTTTTTCTGGACATGATGCACATTTAGGGCACATTCCCTGTTACTAGGGGCCTGCAGAGCATTTTTATCCCTGACAAGGATCTGATTTACACACCTTGAGATGGTGGAAACCAGACCTTGACTTATACTTTTAATTGGACGCCTTTTGCACCCTTCAGGTGCACTCAATGTGGGAATAGTGCATTTTTTAGCGCACTTTGATCAGTCTAGTCACATTCAAACACAGAGTGACACGTAATAAAAACAGTCCCCTCTGTCTCATGATTAAATATTACATGTATGATGCTAAACATAACAGCATTTTAGGAGAAAAGATGAAAATTATGACGGGGTGGTCCTAACTTGGTATTAGGATGGACTTTGATGTAATATTTTTCCCAGAGCTGTTCCTGAATGAAGGCACGCTGCGCGTAAACTCCATGTCGTATGCGAGGAGCATTTAGAAACGTATTGTGCACCCACGTTATTTGCGGTTCATAAACATCCTTTGCTGAATTGCGCAAAACCAGTGCACAGTTAAGGTAGATTGGAGCATCGATAATCAAAGTTTGCTGTTGGGAAAAATAGTTCACCCTTTATACTTCAGTAATTGTATAATTTTGTGCTCAAAATCTCTTTATCTGTTTCTAATTAACCTCACTCTCCTTAAATACATAAATAAATGTGTAATATGTTCTTAATATAATGCCTGACAATGAATGCCTAGTGTAATGCTCTATACAATACCACCTTTACATATTGTAGTGCAGCTGTATGTGAATGAGGTCAATTCTGGCAGCCCCTTACAATGCAGGTACTTCACTAAAGCCTGATGCTCCTGAAAGTCAGAGTGCTGATGAGATATTCTGTCAGTTAGTCCTGTGCTCTTCTGAGTGTATATGTGTCTACTGTACTGTTGTGGAATTGTAAACTATCAATCTATACACAAGCGTCTTCAAAGTGTGTACATTCATCTGTACGGGTTTTTAACTTTTCAATCCGCCATACTTGAATTTCCTGATCTAGTTCCCTGACACTGCACTGCCTCCTGACTGCAGGCATTGAAATGCAAATGACAGTGATAATTGGCTAAGAGATAAATCCACAATGAGCAGTGAGCAATGCAGCAGGGAGTTAAGTGGCTAAGTGACAATTACTGCTCTACATCCTACAGTATCATGAGTGGTACTATAGTCTGTCCTCTGCTTAAAGGTGTTGGAGCATATTAATTGGAGAGTCTGGCTGTTAACAAGTCTCACTCAGTTGCTCATCACATTCCTCCTCGAGCAGTGCGCAGCTAATCCTTCTTGTTTTCATGTAACTGATTTGTTACTACAAGGGGTTAACAGCGTGTAAGCACTGCATCTCGGCTCCATGTTAATCCCAGGGCCTATTCAGAAGCATCCCATGCTTTCCCAAAGTGTCACCGCTGTAACATCATGTGTGAACAGGTTGCTCTCTTCAATTATAAGGCTTTGAAGTTCTCTCTGCATTTTCCACAGAGGTTTCCTAAGCTACAACAATTTTATATAATTGTGAGAGACTTAATGAGGTAGAAAAAGACCTCTTATAAGAAACAACCTACTGAAAATGAAGTCATAAAAAATATGAATGATGGAAAAAATTAGGAGCCATCACTGTGTACTTTATGATAATGCATTAAAAAATGATATCTTGTGCGCAGCTACAGCTTTTATAGGTTTATGTGACCACTATGTTCAATCCATCTCCTCTGCTCAGGTCCTTTTCAAGGTATAGGTCAGTCCTATTATATTTCACTAACCATCAATCAGTCCTGGGAGTAAATTTATCAAGCTGCAGGTTTGAAAAAGTAGAGATGTTGCCTATAGCAACCAATCAGATTCTAGTTATCATCTATTTAGTACATTCTCCAAAATGACAGCTAGAATCTGATTGGTTCCTGTAGGCAACATCTCCACTTTTCATACTCGCAGCTTGATAAATTTACTTCATGATCTTCATTTTTGTTACTGAAAGATAACCATGCACGAGGAAGACCAATGATACCCCAGGTCTACCCATAATCCAGTGAAAATTATACTTGTTCTGCTTTTCACCTTGAACGTCTATAGGTGGTTCCATTGGAATGGGAATCACAAAAGCATTTGTGGAAAACTTGTGCAACATCCAATTTGGAAATGACCCATTGTGAGAGTGTTGCTGTGCCTGCGCAGTTAGGTCTGTCTTACATCTATAGATCATACTTACCAACTTTTTACTCTTTCCCTCTGAGAGATCCCAGACGGAATCATGAAAAAGCGTCATTTTGAAGCGGGGTTGGAGCTAAAATGATGAGATTCACCTTGAAAAATACAACTGCAAACATTAGTCTGTGCTTTTGTTGCTATCATTTTTTAGGTAATTGGTGGTCACTTAGACTTCCTCAGTGTGTTTACTTGCAGTATAAGCAAATGAATGGAACAAGATGCGTTTGGAAAATTGCAATGCACTCAACAACTAGTAAATATATATACCATTGTAATATGCCACTGTATGGGTTCATTAAAACACAATATATTTAGAGCATTTGCATGTAGTTAACACTAGTGGGTATGAGGCCTTAGTGTGTGTTTAAATTGAATGTAGGGTCACTAGGACCTGTTTCTGCATCAGTATCTGCCAAGGAATATATCCTCCTTCCCAGCTGGATATAATACACAGAGCAGTGAGAGAGGCAGAAAATATATGTACATAGATTATATGGCAAATGGCTGTACCTGGGTAGCAGTATTATTTATAGCACAGAGCTCACTGACTTATGATACTAAATTGCAGTAGCACTCCTCATCCGAACACCTTATACTTGACATATCAACTGCCAATAAGAAAATGCATAATAAAACCTTTATTAGGAATGATGGCTGTTCACTGATTGTCTATGACACAGCAAGAAACTCGGAGGCTTCATACGTATGTATGCGTGTTGCTTGGTGTTTCCACCTGAGCATAGTTCTGAATAGAGTTCAAACATATATTTAAACCAGGTTAATAAGACAGAGGGAACAGAGGGCAATAGAACAGTAAAAGTCAAAGTGGCATAGGCCGTACAATGATTAAATGCCAAAAAGAAACGCAAATCCCTATGTAGTATAGTCGAAAAACCTTCTCCACAAAGATAACCTGTATGTGTGAGGATGATATGTAAGGCACTAAGTATGCCGTGAGTAGGTATGGATAGGGCCAGTCTACTCCAAGGAGCCAAATATGCTATTTATACTTGTAACACACATTGTATGCCAATAAAACAAACATTTCTATATCTGATTATTTAATTGTGTAATTAGTGCAAACTATTTTCATATGATATCATCATAATGTAGGTTGCAAAAAATAAAACAAATACACCTGTAAGACTGGCAAACAAGAGCTGGAGTATTGTAAACTTTTAGAAATAAGAGAAAATGTTCATGTACAAACTACAAAATATGCAGGTGGCACTTGGATTCGTGCGAATGTGCCTACGTTACTGCCTACTGCTTCTAAAGGTAGCGACTACTTTATATTTTTTTGTGTGTAAAATTAAAGTTGTGGGAAAAGGTGCTGGGGGAACCCCCACAATGTTCCTAGCAGCTTGTTTTAAATATATAGGTATTTAGGTCCAAAAGAGGGACTGTTGCTTTAAAGGAGTTGTGAGTTGTATTCAATATGTGTGTGTTAACAGCAATCTCCAGCCGATTTGAGCTTTTGAGCATGAGAATTGCAAATAATAGGCAAAATAACAGAGGTCCAGTCTTCAGAAAACCAGACAAATCTTTAATATGTGCTAAAATAAACACTGGACAATATAAACATGTTACATAGCACCTGTTACAATTACAATCGCATATCTCTGAAGTATGTATATATATATATATATATATATATATATATATATATATATATATATATATATATATATATGCCTTAATGAGAAAATAATATATAGATTTATAAAATATAATGCAGTTTTTAATTATATTCCTAAAATCAAATCCCAGTGTCTGTAAAGATTTCTCCCCAACATGCCTGGTATTAGAGTTGGTTTATAGACTTTGTTTGGGATGTCTGTACAACCAGGTTCTGGGTAATCATTTATGTTGAAGAGACTATTCTTATTGTTCAATTCCTTATCTGAGAGAGTGGCCAGCGCTTCATATTACTTCCTTGACAGCGCATTGTAGTTTTGTCAAGAGAAATAGAAAACAAGAACTGAAGTCTTCAGGCTGTAGCATGGAATTGGAATTCTGATGTAATATTGCATTGCAAGTTCCGTATTCTCTCCTGCATGAGCATAAATGTGTTTTTTGGACATTTTTTTTTTGAACACAGGATGAAAAGACATTTATGTACAGAAATAGGACATTCTTTGGAGGATAGTGTTTCAGCGGTTATATCCATCGGCTTCTGCACGGTTATGGTTTTAGGATCGATCTTTTTAATTTAAAAAACTTAGTTTATATGCACCTTTCTACACCTCTGGTCAGTAGGAACAGACTAATACCCCTGTCTCACCCAAATCCCGGGTCAGACACAAGATAATGAACACGGTTTCAACCCGTGTTGCAACCCTTCACACTACAGTTTGGTCCCGGGTATATAACTGGTCGCCCCCTTTTACACTGGAACCGTGTCTGCCCTGCAGTTTGAAATTGAGCTCATCCAATGAGCTGCTTTTAACTGAACCTGGGTCGTATTACCCGGGAACACCTTTCAGACCGTAGCGTATCCAGCTCCAACCCGGGAATAACCATGGTCGCGACCAGGGTCGTGGTCCCGGGTTGCCCCATGCACACAGACACACGACCTGGGTTATTCCAGGGTCCATGCCTCTGTGTGAAAAGGGAATTATATAGCTGTTTTTCCACATTTGAGATAATGGATAATCTTGTTTGATTTATTTAAACTTTGTTTTGTCAGTTGACAACTTGATAGCTGTTGTACAATAAGAATTGCACAGTCCATGGAGTAGTAAGGTAACACAGGCAGCAGTCAGGTAGTACAGGCAATAATCAGGTTGTATGAGCAGTAGTTGGGTAATACAGGCAGTAGTCAGGTAGGACAAACAATAATCAGGCAGTATAGACAGCAGTCAGGACGGGCAATAATCAGGTAGTAGTTATGTAGTAAAAGGCAATAATCATGTAGTCCAGGCAGTAGTCATGTAGTCCAGGCAGTAGTCATGTAGTCCAGGCAGTAGTCGGGTATTACCAGCAGGTATTAAAAGGCAGTTGTCAGGTTGTACAGTCAGCTTGATGTTACAAGGCCGATACTTTTTTAGTTAAAAGATGACCCTTGGGAACAGATTGTGTCATGACAGCATCAACAGGAGGTGTTGAACTAATGTTCATTTCTAATTGATTACTAATGAAAAATGGTATACTTAGTGCTTTGGGTTCACCTTATCCCTGAAGTGTATCCTCTGAATCTTATAGAGAATCAGAAAACCATCTCCACTGTTTATCACCTAAATGTTTGGGTCAAACACAATGGCTCCAATTGTTTAATAAGAATTACTTATGTCACTCTTTCCTTTATCCCATCACACATGCACTGGTTACATCTTACACAAGATCTAACAAATGTATGTTCTGGGCAGACAAGCTGCTGAATGACTAATCCACAGCAATTCACCTTAATCTAGTCCTGTCTGAGATACCTTATTTTGCCACATAGGCTACAAGTTACCTGCTATTTTATCTTCTGACGTTGCATTCCCATGTTCTAGTAACATATTTATGCTTCACAATATTCTATCCATTTTACAGATTACTGCTTTGTATCCTGCATGTGACTATATGTTGCCTAGCAAAATAAAGTTAAAGTCTAATTAAATACTAATTAAACAGAGATGTACAAATCCCAGAAGCCAGGTAGCCAATATGCCTAAACCGGTACCACTATCCCTTGACATTGGTTATCATTTGTATTGATGTCAATGGATACCCATATGCTCTGGCTCCTTAACACTGATATTTGACTGATTGGTGCCTTTAATTCTACTGTATTTTAACCCTGCAAATACAAGTCAAGTCCATAAATAATGGGACATCGACACAATTCTCATATTTTGGGCTCTATACACCACCACAATGGATTTGAAATGAAACAAACAATATGTGCTTTAACTGCAGACTTTCAGCTTTAATTTGAGGGAATTTACATCCAAATCAGGTGACCAGTATAGGAATTACAATGGTTTCTATATGTGCCTCCAACTTTTTAAGGGACCAAAAGTAATGGGACAAACTAAACAATCCTACATCAAACTTTCACTTTTTAATACTTTGTTGCAAATCCTTTGCAGTCAATTACAGCCTGAAGTCTGGAACGCATAAACATCACCAGACGCTGGGTTTTATCCCTGGTGATGCTCTGCCAGGCCTCTACTGCAAATGGCTTCAGTTCCTGCTTGTTCTTGGGGCATGTTCCCTTCAGTTTTGTCTTCATCAAGTGTGAAATGTATGCTCAATCGGATTCAGGTCAGGTGATTGACTTGGCCATTGCATAACATTACACTTGTTAGCCTTAAAAACTCTTTGGTTGCTTTTGCAGTATGCTTCGGGTCATTGTCCATCTGCACTGTGAAGCGCCGTCCAATGAGTTCTGAAGCATTTGACTGAATATGAACAGATAATATTGCCCGAAACACTTCAGAATTCATCCTGCTGCTTTTGTCAGCAGTCACATGATCAATAAATACAAGGGAACCAGTTTTATTGGCAGCCATACATGCCCACGCCATGACACTATCACCACCATGTTTCACTGATGAGGTAGAATGTTGTTCCAGAACTGTAATGGCTTTTTTTAGATGTTTGCCAAACTCTAATCTGGTCTTCCTGTTTTTTGGGCTCACAAATGGTTTACATCTTGTGGTGAACCCTCTATATTCACCCTTGTGAAGTCTTCTCTTGATTGTTGACTTTGACACATGTACACCTACCTTCTAGAAAGTGTTCATGATTTGGCCAACTGTTGTGAAGGGGTTTTTCTTCACCAGGGGAAAAATTCTTCTGTCATCCACCACAGTTTTTTTCCGTGGTCTTCAAGGTCTTTTGGTGTTGCTGAGCTCTCCGGTGCATTTTTTCTTTTTAAGAATGTTCTAAACAGTTGATTTGGCCACACCTAATGTTTTTGCTATCTCTCTGATGGGTTTGTTTTGATTTTTCAGCCTAATGATGGCTTGCTTCACTGATAGTGACAGCTCTTTGGATCTCATATTGAGAGTCGACAGCAACAGATTCCAAATGCAAATGTCACACTTAGAATCAACTCCAGACCTTTTACCTGCTTAATTGATGATGAAATAATGAGGGAATAGCCCACACATGTCCATGAAATAGCTTTTGAGTCGATTGTCCCATTACTTTTGGTCCCTTAAAAAGTGGGAGGCACATATACAAACCGTTGTAATTCCTACACCGTTCACCTGATTTGGATATAAATACCCTCAAATTGAAGCTAAAAGTCGGCAGTTACAACACATCTTGTTTGTTTCATTTCAAATCCATTGTGGTGGTGTATAGAGCCCAAAATTTGAGAATTGTGTCGATGTCCCAATATTTATGGACTTGACTGTATAATATAGAAATACACCCCAAATTGTAGCTAGCCAGAACTTCTGAGTATAGAGATACCAAATATGTATGTGACACTCATGCAAAATGATTTGACTTACCTGCTCTGACATGGCCACCCCCAGCCTATAGGATGTACAGTGTCTCCACCTGTTCCCATGGCATACCCTATGCTAAAGTCCTGTTTCTATACTGCTTTACGTAGCATCCATACTAAGCATTGTATAACTGCGACCCCTTGTCTGGGAACCAATTAAAATATTTTTTGAGCACAGTACCGGAGCTGGATTATAGCTCAATATGGAGAGACGAACCTGATTCAATACCATTCGTATGGAAACAGTTTTAAGTTGTTCAGTGACTGGGAACTAGTTAAACAGAATAAATAGGTGAACAAAGATTCAAATAAGTAAAGTCTAGTTAATTAAACCTTTTCACGCTTATGTATTTTTGCAGGCACAATAGAGCACTTCTTCCATCATGATCTGAAATTGTATCTATAAAAAGAAGGCTATTAGCTGTATTTCTGGTCACACATATTGCCAGGATAGTCTGCATATAAAGTAAACATACTAATTAAAGGCACTGACACTTATTCTTCTTATTACAATGAAACAAAATGCTCTAATGAACTTTATTATTGTTTTAAGTCTCTAAAATTATTTCCTATTACTTGTAGTATCCCATTGAGACAGTCCAAATATCTTTATTTTTCTGTGTTTAAATAGTCTCTATCCAGTTTTGTCACCAAAGTCCAGCTGTCTTCATAGCAGCCTGAGTAATAATGAAAACAATTTTCTACTGTATTCTGAGACATTCTCTGCCTTTTAGATAAATCTCTAGTTTTGAATAGAGTAGTCTTCAATTCTTCATGAGAGAGACATCCGATTAACAAGCTAGCACAATGCAAGTACAAGTGTTCTCTTCTTAGCTTGGAAAGCCAGCATGTTGGGTTTGTATTGTATAACTGTAAATCAATGTATTGTAAATAAGAAAATACCTAAGAGTAGCATATACATAAACAGAACACTTGAAATAAGAAAGCTTCAATGTCCTCATAAGCTCATGAGTTATTTAACACCATAATAAGGATTGAACAAGTAGCATATTAGGGGAACGGCTTGAGTTTAGAGTAGATACATAAAATGATATGTCGTAGTTTAGAGTGAACTGATCTGCCTAAAGTTAGCCCAACACACACATGAGGCTGGCTAGTAAAATATATTTCAGATTAATAAGCCCAGCATTGTAGCATGTGGTTGGATGGGACATGTGCTCATGAAATACATGGTGTCAATGGTTCTGAGGTGAAATCAGATACAGTCAGTTGGCCAGATATGTGGTAACTTTGATTCCAAAGATATTTAACTGATGTAATTAGACAATTATCAAATGTATAACTATATATAATTCACCACAATCAAGGTCTATGAAATATGTAGCTCTATATTAAATTATTTCTCCAAGTCAGAACCCTAAACTACTTGGCCCAGGAATGGCAGTCCCAGATGTAGTCATTGCTCACCTAGATGTACTTTTTTCTCAAAGCAATTGAACACAGCAGTGGACATGGTAAAAAAACAAGCCCTGTTTCAGATGTTTTACATCATAGATCAGTGGATCCCAAACTTTTTCAGTTCAAGGCACCCTTAGGGTCGCCATCATTTTTTCAAGGCACCCCTAAGCCAAAATTATTACCAAGTAGTCCCCCGCCTTGCTTACCACTGGCCCTGGCCGAGGCACCCCTGTAAGATCGCTGAGGCACCCCAGGGAGCCTAGGCGCACAGTTTGGGAACCACTGTCATATATCATGGTCTAAGACATAACTCCATGTTGTTTAGCCCTAACAAAACAGGATGGTGATACAGTTTCATGGCACACATATGACCAAAAAAAACCCTAAATTCGCATAGAAGTATTAAACATTACAATTTGGGCCATTTTAAGTCTGTATTCAGCCCAACTTTTTGAAATAGAAATTTGGCTCTTTGTAGAGAAAAATAACTGATCTTGGCTGGTGTATTCAGCAGAGAATGGTGTAGTTAAGTCCAATACAATCAACTGCCTTCCACATCCCATTGTTAATTAAGGAGCTATTTCTTATAGGAAAGTTTCTTTAGAAAAAGACTGGCGGATCTGAGTGTGTTTATGTGTGTGTACACTTACTAAAGAGTCAGACAGATGCCACAGAGCTGCTGGCTCCCTTTATCCTCAGCGACAAAGCACAGTGTGTGAGTGCCTCAGCCAATGGTATGGAAAGATTCGGAGAGCTAAAGCAGTCAGGATTAAAAAAAGAAAGAGGGAGCTTTTGTTTCCTCGGCAGATGCGTTTAAAGATGCTGAATTGCTGCTTTGATAAAGCATCGTTGTGCATTGCCAAAAGTTTGGCAGCGGTCATGTAAAAAGCTTGGGAAGAAAGCTGGGTTGCAGCCAAAGCATGCCGCTAATGCCTGGTGTCAAGGAGACAAGAAGTCCCTTTCCACGTGTACATTATTCTAGTGTGACTGCGATGAAGCATTAGCAATAGGAGCTTTTGTCTGAAGGCCTTGTTTAAAAGTTAATAAGATGTAAAAGTCGCTTGGCGTTGTGGCTATCCCTTTGACATGAACTCACTTTGCTCAGAGGCGAAGCCGAGTTTTACTGATCTGACGAGAGTTGAGGCCTAGGAAATTGAGCTGTGTTTTCTATTACCAGTTAGATGCTTTCAGCTACAATATTTTTAAGTATCTGGGCATTTATCAGTGCTAGACAGCTTACAGACTAATCATATATATGTTTAGGAAGGTCAACAGTTGTGTATACTTGTTTACTATAATTTCCACACAGGGCTCTCCAGACCGCCTATTGACCTTACTGAAATGTATGGTGATTTCTGACTGTTGTGGGAGAGTGCTTCTGTAATCACTGAATAACTTTACATCTTACATATTTTATCATAAATCAGGCAAAAATGTTGACCCAGTAATGTTTGTAGTGCAGTGCAAGAAAAGAATACAGTGTGGATTCTCTATTATTAAATTATTCATACGTTTGGCAGTACTGTATCTGAGTAGATATTTTGTTCTGCACACAACCTGCTATCACTTGCTCACAAAGTCATAGAACAGTGATCATTGTCATGGCATATGGCTAACATTCCCATGTTTGTGTTTCCGTTTCTGGAGCTTTGTAGGTTGTTGCTCTTATATTATGTGCACAGAAAACTGTTGCTGCAGTGTTAATATTCAAACCCAGAGATGCTGGCATAGGTGCTAACATTACACTTACCTATAATGGACTTCTGGACCTCTCCAATGTGGTCATCAGACTAAATTCTCCCCTTGTTTGCTTTTGTGTTATCCTAGTTCTCTGCATTCCTCCCACATACTGGTAGGTTCCGATTAAATTAACCCTTGTGTGTACCTGTGTGGTAGGTTATAAGGACTGTAGTTCCACTGAGGCAGGGACTGATGTGGCTGATTAAATATTCTCTGTATAGTAATATGTAGGCACTATATAAATAATTGTTAATAATAAATTCTGGTCTTGTGTGCTTGGTGCTGTTCCTGAGTCTTATGATGTAATTCCTACCTCACAACCTGGTAAGAGCACCCTCTACCTGCTGGTTAGATTATCTTGGTGCCACCTGCAGTGACGGGAGCAAGCGGCGTAGTGGTGCAAGTCACGTCATTTGCATGATTTTCAGCTACTCGTTTAAATGAGGGCCCGTTCCCGACCACTGCACTAGGATGTGGGGGGATATGGGAGAAGGGAGGACAGCTAGTGACATTTGGGGTTCCCATACATTCTCTGGGAGAGTATGTAAGTATGTGTTAGTTCTTTTAAAAAATCTACATTATAGGTACACTAAAACAACTAAAATAAGTACAGAAATAAAAGTAATGCAAACTTCCATACCGTGTAATATATGCTAGTTAAATAGTTCTTCTATATTTTCACTTCAAAATACTTCTTCCTCACGTCTGTGTTTGTTGTCAGAAAAATAAACTAGACACTTCCTAGTATGTGACTATATAGTCATTATTTGTTTAACATGACTATAACTGCCACATTCAGACAAGTGTTGAGGTAAAACTTTTGCATGCCCTTGTATTCTATTGCCCTATTTGCCACATATTAACGCAGCTAAAGGTGATGATAAATCTCAAAATGGAGCCCTAGACTGGCCAGATGTATACAAAATGTCTGTGTGCTGATGGTAACGCTATCCCAAAGCAGTTTCAAATGTGAAGTGTTTTTCAATTACAGTTTGCCAGCTGTGCGTGTCATGTTTTATCAAATTGATTCTCATGGCTTGGCATCCTGTTTACGAGTTAGGGGCATGAAGTACTCAAACCTCTTGGGGAGAGCAAAATGTGCTGTATGCAGCAGCCAGGTTATGTGTTCTGCACATCATTTTATTCAGATTAAAGTGGTATTTTATTTTTACACAGTACATATTAGCACATTAGTATGGAGTACATACCTTTTAAAAAGAGCCCATCACCCCCATTATATCAAATAAGGATGTGTTTAGAAGCATGTGCCTTCTTATTAAGCTGCCACAAATTTGTGTATCTAACCTTTTTGTGTATCTGTCCTTCCATTGAAGTCATTCTGCAGTACAATGGATGTGAATGCTGCCCTGTATACAAGAGTCATACATATGATACAAAGCAGCCCACATTCACAGAGATTAACTGCAATGTGACCCCTTCTCCCTGGAACATAATTACCTGCTCTAAAACTTCCCACTTATTTTATCCTTGCAGGTACCATGTAGTTAAATTAAGTAATTAATATTCATAAGAATTATTAAGTCAGCCTAAGTAACTTCAATAGGAATATTAAATGGACATTCGGGTCCAGTATATGTTGTGCAAGGGGTTGTGTTGGTGGGTCTGTTGCCATCTTTTATATCTTTATAATATACAAGTGATGTTAGTATTATGTAAATAAGCTCCTGTGATTAATATCTGTGAAAACAGTGAGCTCTGATGTCATTGCTTATAATCTGTGAGTTGGGATGTTATCACTGCAGTGTATATTAAGAAAATGGATATATTGTAAATAAATCCCCCTTTTATAGATTATAGGCAATATTAGAAATCACCTTATATTGTGTGTGAAGTATAAAGCCACCCAGCCAACAGCCCCCTGCTTTTTATAAGGTCACATAACTCCTCCTGACACCACCAGCAGACTTTAGTGAGCTGAAGGCCCATCTCTACCTGTCTGAATGGCTTCCAGCTGCTTGTAGTCACTTAACACTCCCACTGCCACATTTATCTATATTTTTTGCATATGTTCCTGCATATTTAGTCTTACTGTTAAAGAAATGTATCATGGAACTATATGTAAAATTAAATATAATTAAATATTATATTCTATAGCGTCCCCCGTCCCCCCCCCCCACAGATTATAATGAAAGTGGTTGTTCCCATTCACACAACAGCAGCCCCCCATGTATCTATAGCACACCCTACATAGCATATTACCTGAAGCTGGCTAGTGGATCATACACCTTTTACACTAAGTTCATATAGGGGAATTCAATTGGCCGCGTTACTCTCGAAGGGAACGCGGCCTGTGCACTATTACCGTTACTACTATTACCTGAGCCACAAGCAAAAATCAGCATTAATAATTACTATACTAAAGGTAATAATGCGCACTATTACCATAAGAACGGTAATAGTACTTTCGAGAGTAATGTGGCCAATTGAATTCCCCCCATAGAATTCTTCAGTTTATTGCTCTAGCGACAATAGCCACAGCTCAAACCTGCTCTTACCTAAGGTAATGGGAGGGACCCTTTATATACTATATGTGTGGTTTTGATTACGATTGGGTGGTCCTTTGATGGTTTGTTATGATTCTACCCCCTACCCTACCCCCCTTAAGGCTAGATGGATTTTTTTTCCATTTTAAGTAAAAAACAAAAACACAACTATCTGGATATAGCACTAGTATGTTATTATCTGTAGATCATGTCTGTTCTCAGACTAAACCTCTTCCTGGACAGCAGTGAATGCCTGCTGTAACCTGACTCCTTATAACAAATAGAATGTATGAACTTTGATTCGTATACAGGCACATTCAAAGAGATATGTTGTTCATTTTATTGTGACCTGATGCTATTTGTGCCATCAAGTAGATATAAAGGTGCTAATTGCACTTAGTGGTCGCAGAGGTGGGCGTGGCTAATGATGAGATTTGCAGCATGACCTGGCAGGCAGGTAAGGGCACTTACTGTAGAACTGTCTGCTCAGCTGGGTGGTCTCCCTCTGATTTGGGAGTGTCCGGTCGAAAGAGTATGATGTAAAATAGTATATGCAACGCGATACTCAGAATAAAATTCCATCATCGATATAGTAAGTAATAAAGCAACTTTGCATTCGGTGTTAGTGTTGTGTTCAGTATATATTACAAGAGGGGAGAAGGATGTCTAATATTTAGGGTCCTATCGGTTATGTCAAAGTTCATATCTGTCCAGGCTTTCTCAGAACTTAATGTACAATCTTTCTCTGACCTGCTTTCACAGTCCTGGTGAATCTGGATATATATTCATATTCCTGTTTTACTGACTTGCAAAGCAAATCTAGGGATTGGTATTTTGGGCTCAACAACTTAACCCCTTAACCAACCAGCCACCCACTGCCGTCTTACCGCAGGCAGAGCTGGGCTTTGAGCCTATGAGCCAGGTTGTTGACAGTTAATGACAGCCCAGGACTGTGAGGAACATTTACAGACCACATGATTCAACAGAACTCTGTGCAGTTTATACAGAATGCTGTTCTTCTTCCCCTAACCCCGCTGTAAGAGATACATACTAGGTCTAAGAAGAATAAGAAAACACTCATTTCTAGCCCCTATATCTCTCCCTACACTAGAGCATATAACACATATCAACATAAACAGGAGAACTAGAGACACAGTAATCGCTTGAAAACAATCATTAGTATAAGTGTTTTTTTCCCACTATTTTCATGTAATTTAGATTTTATTCCCTAAACAGTAAAATACTTTTATTTCAAATACTATGAAAAGTAAGTCCCGAAAGTCACAAAAATATGTAATATTCATTTTGAAACCCTAACAAATAAAAAGTCATTAAGGGCTACAGAACTCAAGAAGAAAAACACTTTTTTGTGAGGTAATCTGGAAACTGCTCTGTGTGTTCATTCACAGTTTTTCCTGGTGTCCATCATTGGAGAACTGACTGTTATTGACAGATGCAGAGGTGATGTACAAGGTCCCGGACATGTGAATCCCGTAGTTACTCCACTTGGAGGAATGGTTCATGTTGTATGAAACAAAACCAAAAAATATAGAGAGTTCTTCTTAAATGACATATGGATTTCAAGGTTATACATTTCAAAAACATGGAAGTCCAAGTTGTAGCCTGTGCCTTTGTTATAGAGATTGCTTTTAGCAGTGCTTGAAGCCACATGTCCGACAGCTTTTCTTTGCAATCCTTCTGTTGTCTAAGCAATGAGCAAGGTTAAGACTTTACATTTGAGATCTGCATCCTAAATGACAGTGTTTATAAGGACACTCTAAATGTATGGTTTGATGACAGAACAGATCATAAATTGTCAGTTAAGGCCTTGTCACGTACACACTTAAACACCAAATGGTGGTCAAGTCGCGGCATGTGATTTGTAAATCATCATCTATCTACTATATAAATGCCTAGTGGCGTGTGTGAAAAAAAAAACCAAGCTGCAGCGCCACCTGCTGGGCAGAGTTATACACTGACCCCTATATTTTTTTTTGAAGGAGAAGTGACAGTTGGGAGTGGTTGGTGGTTGCCGGGGGTGACAGTGGGGAGTTTTTAACACCTTAAGTAGCTTGATGAAGGATATGAAGATGAAGGATGAGGTGATGGAGAAAAATGATGAGTTGGTGACGTGGACAAAACCACGTTAAAAAAGGGCGCTTGCGTCGGGAAGTAACGCTCTTCCCCTGAGGAGGCCTGGGCTAGGTCCGAATGCATGACAAGAACCTTTTTACCACCTTAAGTAGCTTGATTTGACTAGAATGCATGAGTATCATGCACGAGTTAACTTGTTTATATATAAAAGCATAATGTGGAACTAACCCTGCTCTGATCTAAAGATCACACCCCCATTACACATCTTATTAATGCTCTCTGCAATCCGAGTACACACACCATTATTCACACAAGGACTGCAAAATTAAGCAGATTAGATTCAGTGTGCAGGACAAATGACTACATTGTAAGTGGCACAGTTCATCAGAAACAAAATTTCATTGTTTTAGGTCCACACGTCACTATTGCCCCACATTTCACACACCCGCCACACTTTCTGTGTGCAGCATTTGTCTGGCAGGTCAGTGGTGGAAATATTCATCCACTACAAAACAACACTATGCAGCACGGTGGCTAAGTGGTTAGCACTTCTGCCTCACAGCACTGGGGTCATGAGTTCAATTCCCGACCATGTTCTTATCTGTGTGCAGTGTAATGTGTATGTTCTCCCCATGTTTGCGTGGGTTTCCTCTGGGTGCTCCGGTTTCCTCCCATACTCCAAAAACATACTGGTAGGTTAATTGGCTGCTATCAAATTAACCATAGTGTCTCTATCTCTCTCTGTCTCTGTGTATATTAGGGAATTTAGACTGTAAGCCCCATTGGAGCAGGGACTGATGTGAATGAGTTCTCTGTACAGCACTGCGGAATTAGTGGCGCTATATAAATAAATGGCGATGATGATGCATTGCACAAAGCAACTGTAAGTGTCCTTGATCCTTTGCTCTCACTTATACAGTTTTTCCTCCTATTTGATACTTGTTAATTACACAGGCCCCACGTGATGGACTCTGCCCACCGGGCATTCATGTTAGCTTGAGTATGGTGCTGCTGCACTTGTAACAGGGGCCACTTAAAGGAACAGCTCCTCACTCAAGCTTTCCGATATTCCACCCAGTATTTCTCCACCCACACGCTGCACACCTCTTTCACAAAGTCCTTTAAACAGCTGTGGTGCAGTGACGCCGCAGGCCTCTCTGGGTACTGGTGGGGGCAGGGGGTGTTGACTTAGTCTGCAGTGCCAGCTCGCCGCTCGCTCAAGTTAACCAAATCCTTAGAATAAAAGGTAGGCAAGTGACGGTCATATAATTAACAAGTACCTATTTTAAATGTAGACAAAGGTGGATTGTTCTATACCTTTTTTTAAGAAACTCCTTTCCATCAGTCAGAATTCTGTAAAGGTTATGTAATAATCACTTAAAGATTATACACAGAGTAAACCTTTGATAAAATTGAGGACAAGCTTGTATCTGCAATAATGCTGTGTCTGTATTCTGAGAAGCTTACTCCGTACAAAATAATTATACCTATACTATGCTGCTGTAGACACACCAAAGCCACCTGTGTGACCTATCCCTTAGTAATGAAAGTAAATTAGAGACCAGAGTTATGAAGAGCAGAATCATTTCCGCCTGTGTGGCCTGCGATGAGGATTAACAGATAGAAAGAGTGTGTGTGACGCCTGATGTTCCTAGCCTGTGTGTGGAGGGAGTATCGCGTTACGGGTGTTACATGACCGTGCACCAGGCTGATCTTATTTTAGAAATAGTGTGTGAAGGGGACGGGAACAAAAGCACTTTTAAATCACCATGGGGCTGAAAATGTTGCTTCGGAAAAGAAAGCTGCTCTTAGCTGTGTGGTAGACATTTATTTGAGGCTCAGATGCTAATGTAATTGTACCTTTGTGTCTGTCTTTTCCAGTGTGTGCTTCTTGGAACAGATACCTCTCTCTTAATTTATAGTATAAATCATATTCACTTGGTGGCAAGTCAGGATTCTGAGGTCAGTGCTGACCACAAAGTGTTATTCTTTATGAATGTGACAGTGTTGCACGATAGATTGTTAAAATAAGGGCCTATTTATCAATCAGATTTTACATCAAAATGCGGTTTTCAGGGGATCACCGCAAATCTATCCTCTGTTTATAACAAGGGGATCGGAGTAGATATCAGAGATATCTGCTGCAGTCCCACTGTTATCATAAGCAATAGCAGTCCCCATAGCTTTCTACAATCAAAGCTTTTCGTAACTTGTGCTGAAGCTGGCGGTAGCCATTGAAGCCTATGGGGAGAGCATTGCCGCAACTTACCCGCTTTCTCCTCCAATCGCTATCACAAAGGCGGCACTTTGCGATAGCGACCATAGAGGACATAGGAGACAGTTCTTCGGGGGAACAGCAGGTTTTCGTGACTGCTAGTGAAAATTTTTAATAAATAGTCACAATATTTCAATCCTTATCTTTGTGCTAAGGATTGAAATTAATCGTGTTTTAAATGTGGTGGATAATAAAGGCCCCTGGATTTCTTGAGCCCACAGAGAATTACAAGGATCAGTAAAATATAAGGAGGGCAGTTAGGGACCATTGTATTATGTCAGATATCACAACCTCCAGGACGTTGTCCGATCCAGGTAAATATATCATCATAATGTTTTTTTTAGGCGTATTCGACTAGGGTCATTCTGTACAATTAGTCACATGTGGAGATGAGGTCTGTAAAGGTGAAATAAACTATATCCTGTAGAGTATTATAATGTTAGCAGCACAGAGTATTTCAGCCCAGTTAGTGCCTGCGTGCCCATATGTAGACAAGTTTGAAGTGGGAAGGGCTAAGCCAGCATGTAGCTCTTAACATTTTGCCAACAGCTCATAGTACTGATGTGAGGTACTTGAAAAACTTGTGCTGATAGGTAAGTTGTCAAACATACCTCTGTGTGAAGCACAGTTCATACATCCACCTGGTTTTTAGGGTTCGCTCACACATATGTACTGGGAAAATCCCATCAAAACTTACACATAATGATACATTCTTAGCATCTGTTCAATGAACGTTACAGGCACTGCAATTTTTACAGACACAATCTATTATAACGTTAGCGCATGTTAGCACACAAGGAATAGGATGTGCCGCATCCTAAACATTTTAAATGCAGCGGTAACAGTGGTGGGAACAGGCCGATAACAAAAACATTACTTCTATTATCAATGTGGTTTTCAGACATTGGGTAAACAGCAGATAGATATAAATAAGACCTTAATCTGTTCTGTAGTAAGGAATACTGGATTAGCAATAGCAAAATGCCCAATAGTACTAAATGCAGGCACTGCAGTGCAGTCAACTTAAATATCACACTTTGTGCACTACTAGGATTCACCATTGTTTAGTATTGTTTAATAATTGTTCATTTTTGTTTTCCAATGTAAAAATAACATCAGGGTAACTGTGGAGCAAATGGAATAGTTTATTAGTTAATTAATGTGTTGTGCCATTGTGAGAGCCATAATGTTTTGTTATAATGTTAGTACTGCACCTGTCTCTGAAAGACCGCATATATCATCATCATTTATTTATATAGCGCCACTAATCCGCAGCGCTGTACATATATATAATTGTGCTTTATGTTAATAAGAATTTGGAACAATGAACTATGGACGGAGATATGAGAAGTGTCCTATTGTGACATATTGTGACATATCTGTTAGTAGGACTGATTTTCTGTACATTGCGTTCATGTGCATTAATATGCACTGTACTCAGGCAAGCAATCAGTTTTTATCTCTTTTGTGCGAGTTGGACAATGAATGAAAGCGCTTGTTGATTGACTGGTTTTGGTAAATGCACTATTTTTGTGGTAGGAATAAATGAGAAAGATGTATAATTTGTATATTTACTGAGCCAATATTGTGGACTTTTTGTAGATGAGAAACAATGTAAATTGTTTGAATTGTGCACAGAAATTTTTATCATTAAGTGCTTATAACTGCAGAATAAGTGCTGTAAATTCTTGCTTATCTGGCTTGTTCACACCTTTCCTCTGCTAATGAGCTTTTCAGACGCTAATTAACGCCTAAAAGTGTGTATTATGAATAGCATGAATGGTTGCTTATGGGCTCGCTCCATTGCTTTTAAAGTTTTAATGCTACACTTTAAATTGTAAAACACGGCACAACTACATTGGCACACAATACCAATACACTCCATTGCTTGAAAAGCATGAAAAGTGCACTAAACACACGTCTGAAGGCAGCGTAAGATGGGATGGGTTTTACCCATCTATACAGCACACGTGTGGCGAGCTCTTTCAGTGCAGTATATGTTGTGTTACAGCAGAGTAACATAGTGTATATACGTGCATTGCTTATGGACTGCTGCAGTCTTTTGGACTATTGTGTTAGATTATGGAACAGACATGACAACAGGAGCAACATTGTTCTACAGGATGTTTTTATTTTATTTCAAAATATACGAATTGTCCTCCTGAGATGTGACGGTATTGACCTGACTTCTAGGTTAGGCTTCTATTGCACCAAAAGAGAACAATTAGGGATCAGCTTCAGTCCTTTGCCCTGGAACCCTATCATTTGTAAAACTGGCATACAGTCAGCTTCTTGGATCAATTCAAAGATCTTCAGTGTGTTGCGCAGTAGGTAAGTTATGATGTAGCAGAAGCAGATGTGAGGTCTGTAAATTGGGTGGGTCTGGACATTGGGGCCCTTTTGTTCTACCATGGAGGGGTTGATTTCTAAGAAAAAATGTTGAAGGATTTCTTTAAAGAAAGTTAAAACGTAAGGTTTTTGCGTTTGTGACATAGTGGTCTTAACTAGGATTTGGCATGGGAAGCCATTTGTACGTTAGTGTGCTCTAACAATGTAATGAAGAAGAACCAATTCACAAAAAGAGAAAGTAATAAGATGCGGCCCATTTGTTTCCTTAATTCTATAAGTTTAATTGCCAACAAAATGAGCAGGAATCACATCACCATCTAATGCTGGCCAAAGATAGCAGATTGTAGGGCATACTTGTCTACCTTCTATACCTAGCTACCGGTAGCTATGAAAACAATATGTAGGCGTGACTTCATGATGCAGTTCATATCATCAAGAAGGCGGGGCAAGACGTATGATGATGATGTTAATTTACTCATCACACCCTTGTCCACTCCATGTTCATTAAGGTAGATGGGGCTTGATGACACCATTTGTGCTATCAAGTAAGCGAGCACGGTTTATGAAATTACAGGATGTTCCCACCCACATTACAGGCCACAATTGTCTGCTTTCCAAGGAGTCTAGAAGTTCCCACACTAATCTGGAAATCTAGCAGACATTCCTGTAGAGCAGACGACTATAGGGGGGATTTAAATTACCCCCGAAGTAGCGCCGCATTAAAGCTATTACCGTTATTATGGTAAGTTTAACCCGACTTTCTGCTCGCAGCTCAGGGAGCCGCGAGCAAAAAGCCAGCGTTAAAACTACCATAATAACGGTATTTATGTGCACTTTTACCGTAATAGCGGTAATATTGCACAGGCCACGTTACTTTTTCAAGTAATGCGGCCAATTAACTTCCCCCCTAAGTATGCACAGTTTTTGCATTGCACCTGACCATCATTGTGGCACTATAATTTATCAAGCTCTCTAAAAAGGTGTGTGAAAGCAGGAGCCATAGAGTCCTTGACTTGTGTTATTGTAACCAACTGGAATTGAGAAAAAAAATAAACTCTTCAAAAACAGATGAAAAATTTGTATTTAAAGCAGCAACCCCACAAAATGTTTTTCTTAAACATAAATCACTGTGGCAGGCCATAAGAAGAACTCTCATGTTTACCATTTTCCTGGGTTTGTTTCTTCAGGCTGCTATTGATTTATAATCCTACTCAGTGTCGTAAACCACCATGGCAACCACAGTCAGATGGCACATGAAGTAGTAAGCAGAGGAATCGTTTGATTCCCCCCCCCCCCTATTCTGAAATAGAGATGATAATAAGAACACTAAGAAAAATATGTATGCTCGAAAAATACTTAACTTGCTATTTAAAGAAAAAAAAAATATATGTTATTGCTGCTTTAAAATGTCCATGTGTTTTCTCTATAAGAGGCTGGAAATAACATTGCAGGTTTAAGAAAATGTCAGCAGGATGTAGTAACAAGTTAATCCCTTAATGACTGGTGTAGCCTTGCAAGATAACCCTTGTAGTGCTGTATTTATGGCACCTGGACATTTTAGAGGCCTCGGATCCGAAAATCCTGGTGTTGTTATTCGTAATCCTCATACAATTCTATTTTGGTTCTGCATTTACATCTTCCTGTTTAACCTTACATTAACATTGTATTTTCTTGCATAAAATAAACATGCAGAAGGATCTATATTTCAAAGCAACAAAGAGACTGATATGCTCATGTTGATAGGCCAAGATTACAGTGTCACAAATGTGCTATGTTTTAGCTAAATGCATCCTCCTCTCCTGCAGAAGTCTGTCATGTTAGAGGGATTAGTCCGGTTAATTCAGACAGCCTTAAGTGTTATCTGTTGGCTCAGCCCCTTGGTATCAAACATACGGAATCTATATTTCAGTGATCAGGGTTGAGCCAATAATAAACACTCTCCGGTCACTGTGATTTGCTGTAAATCCACGCTGTGTTCCTCCAGAAAGGGTCTCGTCTTGTTCTGCAGATAGCATTGATGATGTCATTATTTAGACTATTAAAAACTCAGGGGAGCCACACAAATGCAAAGATGAAAAGAGCAGACAAATTGGTACACTGATTAAGTAGGCTGTCCCCTAAAGATCTTACAAGCTAATCATTATTTGCTATAGTAATGCAAGACAATTATTAATATTGACATTATATATGGGGATTTATAACATTAATATAAAAATGATCAATTACCGTGAGGCTGGCAGGAGCATTAGCAAACAGTGTCAAATGAAGAAGCACAGCTCTCAGGAGTGCTTGTTCTGTTTGACATTCTGATGAAGACAAGATATGTGAAATACACCTACAAATCTTTATCTCTAGCTGTCATTTTCCTGACCTTACGGAGCTCTCTGTTGATTTGCACATGATTAGTATGCAACAAAAGACACAACCATCATAACATTAATTGTACAAACTTCATTAAACAAGTTATAGCTGATGTCTGTATTTAATATCACATTAAAATGAACATTTAACATTAACAAAATGTTAATAAAGTAAACCTTTAAAATGATTTTTTTTATAGATATACAAGGTTAAAACCACTACTTGCAGATTTGAGAAGGGAAAAGAGTGGTATCCTCAGCCAGAGTGAATTGCAGTAATTGTATTTTACCCTTTGACATTAAGGGGTATATTTACTAAACTGTGGGTTTGAAAAAGTGGAGATGTTGCCTATAGCAATCAATGAGATTCTAGCTTTCATTTATTTAGTCCATTCTACAAAATGACAGCTAGAATCTGATTGGTTGCTATAGGCAACATCTCCACTTTTTCAAACCCACAGTTTAGTAAATCTACCACCAAGAGTAATAAATTACAAAAATTAAGCTAAAGTAGAACTAAAGCCCAAATAAAATGAAAGACTTAAAAAGCCTTCTTTTGTGGCATCCATCTATTCATACATATCAGTGATATTTGAATATTCTGTACTGACTTCATCAGTTCTACGTTTTTGTTTTTTTTGGTGACTGATAGCTGCCATGTTGAAGTGTTAAAATTGGGGTTACTGTGCTGTATACTATAACAGTAAAAACATACTATTACCTTTCTTTCCAAAATGTGCGTACCTTACTCTCTTGCCATGCTAACTTTTTGTGCATTTTCAGATATTTTTACGTATTATATCTTCAACCTTGTGTTTCAACAGCCTCGGTCCTGAGCTAACTAACATAGTTTATGGAGAGCCCACTGAAATTATTTGAAATAACCTACCGACCAACTCATATATTTACCTGTTCCACTTGCACCTGTTTATTTTACTAGAATCATCTTATGTCATAAAATTATAAGGTCTATTTATTAGGCCCCTTCTATAACAAGGTACATTGTTATCGGGCAATGTATTAAGATGTCACCAGGGCAGCTGAAGGAGGCTCAACTCCCATTGATACTGGCTGGCAGCAGTAAGAGGAGTCTTACTGCTTGCCAAGCCAGTCCTGGGACCCTCTGCGCATGCTTGAGCCAGCATGCCAGCTTGAGCATACCCACTAGAACTGGAAGGCTGATCATGGGCTTACAGTTCCATATTTTACTCAAAACAAAACTAATACAGTTATAAAAGGAAAAAAATAATTAATAAAAAAAGAATAGAAAATATTGCTTTATTTTAATAATAGAGCATTTTTTCAGTGGGCACAGACTAACTCCAATCTGAAATGTTAACTATCAGAGGACTGTGGCGGTACTTGTGCCACAGCTGTCCATGATAAATAGGCTTTCCCGTGCATTGGCCTGGCAATGGCTACCTACCTGCATTAGCTGGCGATAGCTTTTACTCGCCGAGGGCTTTGAATAGAGAAGAAGCACTAAATCCGGTGAAAATTCCAATATTTGCAGGTTTTATGGCTTATCTCCTTTTAATAAATATACCCCTCTAAATTCAGGCTGGAAGCTTCTCTCTGCTAACCCAGCACAGTGCAGTTTATATTAATCATTTTCCAGGCTGTTATGCCTGGAGAATCACCCTTACAGGCTACAGTGCGGATGAGTGTCCTCTGAACTGGGGATGTCCCAAGCATAGGCTCTGCTACTTATAGGAGTATAGGAAGGGCTATAAATCTGCCTGTAGTTTTTACATTCATTTGAGAACATGTGAAATTATGTAACAGAGCTGCCATTGGCAGATTGACAGAATTACCAGGCACATATGAAGAAATGCTTTTAGAAAATGCTTTATAGATTGGAGATAGAATCCCTTTTCCTGCACTAGACTATCCTGCTCCTCTCATGCCCATTTTGCTGCAAGACATGTTGGCACAGTGGAAGGAACTCATAATTCTCTAATTAGCACATTCACCTCACTTAGAGATTATTATAATGATTCCAGTTCCTCAAGCTTAACAAATACGTATGCTTGTCAGTAGGGTTGTGTGAATCAAGGTGGCTTAGTATCTCATCTAGTCGCATCCTAATCCTGTGGATGTTTGAGGTTTCGTTACTACTCTCCTGTGGATTCAGCAAGGGTATTAGATGTGCTTTAAGTAAACCCCACTTTTATGCAGTGATATTCTAGTATATCTTTTCTCCACACGTGCAAAGCTAAGTAGCTGCATGCAGCGTGTAATACATATAGTTATGGTAGGTTCACAGTTTACAATCCCTGCTGTTTGAGTAGGTCAGGGTGCTTTAGGAGGACAGATTGTTTTACCTGATCTACAGAAAAGGTCATTTAAACAATATGTCAGAGTCATTTCCTCTTGCATAGACATACACTCTCTGCCTACAGACAACGGGTACTATTTCCCAGATTACAGAATATAGATAGCACTGCGCCCTTAAACGCCACAACGTATATCTTCACAGCTTGGAAATGAATTCTGGGGTGGTCCTGCGATCTCTCCCTGGAGCGCTGTTTTAATACTCCTACACCTTCATTTTTCACTCTGTCTCGCAGGCATCGCGCTGTTTTCTCCAGCCATTGTCAGTCTGTGCAGGTTGTACAGCGATTGGCTCAGCTGTGTCTGCGATACAGCACTGCTCACTTAGCAACAGGGAGATAGAGAGGCAGAGCAATGCCACCTGCCTCAGCTGACACCCGAGAACAGCTTTGCAGCACCGTGGACAACCAAAGGCGTCACATTCTGTTTAACTCTATCTTGACTGGTTCTTCCAGAAGCTGAATCTATGCTTATCACAGAGCTAGCCGGTTATGTGGTGCATATCAAGGACATGATTTATCCCCTAGAATGTGTGTATTTCCTGTGAAATTAACCTAAGATTATGTGTTGCTTGACATGATTCTTATTCCACAAGGTGGTTATAATTAGGTCTTTGACTAGTGTAAAAATACTTCTTGTGGAATGTTAGCCTGAGAGAGGGTTAATTAGGAGTATTCTCAAATCGTGGTAGAGGAATTAGAGGATGATTGTTGCCGATTGTCATCTAGTTCTAATCAGCAGCTGTCTACTGGGGCTAGCCTAGGGGCCATGACCTGTGAGCATCTTACAGTACTTCCTTGCGGGTTCCCTGGCAAAGACTGGGGTGCCCTTAGACGTTATGTCCCAGGTGACCCAGCGTAAACTGCTTGGGGCAAATAGTGTCCAAATCTGGCAGATTGTTATAATATGTTTTGCCAGAGATATATTTATTACATACATTTATGGCTAGTATATTCCAAATATGTTTTAACACCAAATGAAACTTGTGCTCCCTTAATCCACAAACCAAAATGATATTTAAGGTTTACTGGCCGTTTAAAGCAAATCACATCAACATATGAGGATCACACAACAACTATAGACTTGGACCTGCTAAAGGATTGTGCTTCTCTTGCTAAAAATATAGACAATATTGCAGTAAACAATTTTGCGTTATACTCTTGTCGTGTGACCTTGACCTGAAATGCCCTAAACATAGGAAATATTATTCCCAAAGTTCCAATAACATTTAGATTTGGTTGCTCATAGGAAATCCATGTACCATACTTCCAAACATTTAGGTTACAGCAGCTGCCTTTGCACATGGAGTAGATAACTCCTAGGTATGTTTCCAGCAGCGAGCATGATAATAAAGTAAGACACCAGGAAGATACCCCAAGATGGCCCATGCAGCAATAACGTAAGACCACAACTAGAAGACAATGAAGGTTCAGTTGTTCTTGACAGCAGCTGACTATTTTAAGGTTTCTACAGTGACTGGTTCTTGTTTTGCTCTTCACCTTCCACTGTCTCTCGCTATTTCGCCCATGATGCAACATTGGTAGCTCTACAGGAATGCCATCCACCAAGGACTGCTTTTTATTGTCGGCTGATAAAGCTGCTGCTTTGTAATAACAGCACACTTTCCTGACCAGCTGCTTCAATTGTTATTCCTCGTCCTTATGTATCAGATGTTCCGCAAACTTCGATTGTTCGTTCATTTGGGCAGGTCCATCTTTACTTTTTGTTTCATGTCATCATATGTAATTTGTTTATGTCATGACCTCAGTGTAGTAAGTTGGTCCTTTATAAATAAAAGATGACAATAATGCCACACTGGGGGTGTGGCACTTTCCCAGGTATGTTCCTAATGCTTCTTAAGTGACTGACCACCCTTAAAACTCTCCTCCATTGCCACATGCACCAGTGGCAGGTGGGAGCGGAACCTGCTAGCAGGTCACATCTCCCAACTGTCCTGGAGTTGGAACAAAAGTCCTAAATGGTAGTATGTTTGAACAGTCCCTTCAAGTCAGGACCTTCCCATCTAAATCGGAACTGAAATATGCTTTATTGAAGGCAATGGTATCTGTGTATATTGTATATCACTTTCTTCTCCCCTTTTTAGGAATCTCAGCTGACTTCATGGTGTTTCAGCAACCTCATTCACATATTAGTGCAAAGAACCACCTAGTGAGACAGGTCTGTTAGAGTCATGCTTCAAAAGCTGCACCATTCACATAGAAAATAGCATGTTCTGCTAAGAGCACCTCCCCATCATTAATGGGAGTCCCTCCACCAATGGCAAGCATGCTCTCTCGTCCCCTAACCTGCTACACACCAATATTAGAGTTTGTAAGGAGAGAGGTAGGGAGGCAGTGTGTGAGTAGAGCATGCTATTTGCTCTATGAACCAGCAGAGGGGAATGGTGCTGAATCAGAGCATGACTGACAGTTGTGATATAGGCCCGCCTCAGGAGGCAGTTGTGTGGAGGATCAGCATTCTAATGAGGTCACAGACAGTCAAGGAATGAAAGAGGCATCCTAAATATATCCACTCTCTTTCAGTATGACATTCTGTAACACTATTCTTTCCCAGTGTGTTGTTTCTTCCTCTTTAAAACACATGGCAGATATGAGATTTGTGAGCAGAATCCTTACAAGAAGCTTCTTAGATCGTACTTCATTATTGATCCTGAGTTAATGGAATGAGGATAAAATGGGAATAGTGAAGCATGAAATGTGTTAATACTCAGTAATAGGTGGGAAAGAACTACAAATAGACAGTTAACCTTGTTCAAAGTTGTGCCATGCACCAGTATGAATGTATAATTGGCTGGGTGTTAAGGAACGTTGGTGGCATTTAACACATCATGTAAAAAAAAGTATTAACTCTGCTGATGAATTACATATCTATTAATGTTCTGCCTACACTCTTGAGTCATACAGTTAACTGCTCATTTCATATTGAAAAGTACATGAAACTCCTGCTCCACTCACCCTTCTCTCTCTCACAGTAATAATGAGTATAAAAATGCTTCACCGTGGGGGTAGGTGAAAGAAACAATGTGGGATATGTTTCCTAAAACGCAAAATTAACCTCGCATACAGTATACATGATCTTATGATAACCAAGAGAAGTGTGGTAAATAGCTCATGTTTGATATACTGGGGTAATGTCCAGTTACATATATATGTTTATGACAATAAAATAATATAGATAGAATTACGTAGTGTGGTCAGACCCTGGAACTTCTTGCTGATGGATAGCAGAGCACCTTCTACTAGATGTAAAGCAGACAGGTAATTATTTGCTATTGTAAAAATCATTGATTTCTTTGTTGGATATGTATGTAATCATAGCAGTAATACGCAGTTATTTTAAAAATGCAGTACCAATAAACATACGTTTGTTTTTATAAAGGGACATGCGCTCATTTCATTTTTGCCCCACGCAACAAGATGGACAGTGCACACCTAGACAAAATGATAGACATGGGATTATTTTAATGCATACTATTTAAAGAAGGGTCATTAACTACTGAAGTATAAAGTGTTTTGTTAGTTTTAAGTCACTTTTCTATTCGCTTCTCCTATTTTAACAGACATTTAAGTGTCAACGAGACAAATTTTCATTCAATAGACACCAATGTGGTTTAAAGTTGTAGTTTTATGTGCTGATGAGATATGATTAAATTGAACCCGTTTAAATGATACCACACAAAGCCCAGTGTACACTTGACTATATCAATTATAAATAAGCGTTTTATAGCATGGAATGAGTTAAGGTCTACAATGTTTTATAAAAAAGAATATTCAGCAATCTATTTTTTTTTATAACAAGTTCTTGCATGTTCAAAAGCTCCATTTTGGCCCTTCTTTTATTTTAATACTTTAATTGCCCTTGAGCTTCATGATAAATAGCTTTCAAAACATTTTAATTGATGCTATCCAGTTAATCATAGGCCCAAGTTTGAAAAACAGTGTTTATGAGCAGCCATGCTGCCGAGGTTGGTTTGTTATAACAATGCCTGGTCAAGGACTGGTGGCTAGAACATTGCTAAATCACCAGCTCGTTTTCATAGCTTTATTTGGGAGAATTAGTGGGAGCTTGGATGCTTCCGATAGTCTCAATCTCACTCAAGTAGCAGTGAGTAGGGGGAGCTCTCTCTCTAATGTGTATTTTTGCCAGAGATGCATTATATAAAACAAAAATCATGTTTGTTTCTACTCAAATGTGTCGATCCAAAGTGTTGTATATTATAGTATATATTCAAAGGGTCACTCACACCTACACTCACTATGTGTTAATAAAACATGCTTTGTAGATACATATACAGTTTGTTTTTTATTGCAACTGTAACAGGCTATGTTGTCAGCGATTAATATAACATGACACTAATGTGTATCTCAACAATTAAAGTGAATTTGGCCATTTAAAACCCATTACACATTAAACAGACATCAGAGCACCAGGGCCATCTTTTCCATTGGGCACGATGGGCAGGTGCCCGGGGGCCCCACGGGCAAGGGGGCACCATAGACAAGGCTCTTAATAAAAATAAATAATCCTGCAAAAAAAAAAAAAAAATCCTGCAAAAGAAAAACTTCAAGGGTCACTGAGCGAGTACATTTAAAAAAATCAGTGCATCGGGGCCCCTATATATATATATTATATATTCTATAATATATATATAGGGGCCCCGAAGCACTGCTTTGCCCGGGGGCCCGTAATGTTGTTAAGATGGCCCTGCAGAGCACACATCATAATAACAATAATTGTAACTGGCTGTTATACCTATATATGTAAATTCACCTTCGTACATGTCTGAATAAAACTAGATATCTTTTAGGCAGTTATAAATAGTTTGGGTTTTGATGAGAGTGTGAACAGTCCAATGACCTGCTGAGTCCTGAGAAATCTTCTATGACATCATCAAACTGTAGGAAATATGCCTGCACTCAGCTCATTGGCTCTAAATGATCACAATGGATTTAGGATATTCAGCCCATTTCAAATAATGCTGTAGATATTATAGCAGACTTAATTTGCAATTAGATTGTTCCTCAGAATCTACTATTAATGTTAGATTTCAAAAATCCTGCATGACTGGGTACAGTTAAAGTCCAATTCTAGACACACATATGACGTGAAGGACACACATACAGAGTAGACTGATACTCTGAAGTCAAGTTCTACTGTACTTGATTTAAAGGAAATGAATCGCCAAACAACCATGACCATTTGTGTTTAAATAATTTTAAGAAACAAGCAACTTCATCCTTTGGGATATGACATTATATTTTCAATATTTCACTGGATAAAACACTGAATTTGTGGATTATTTTCATGATATTCTGAATCAATCTCATTTACAATGGGCTTCCACTGTAGTAGGAAATTTAGGGCCCAAGTCATTAAGGAAAGTAAGGCAGAAGAAAGGAGTAAACATGGGACAAACCATGTTACAATGCAAGGGGTGCAAATTAGTTTATTATTTTGCACACAAGTTAAATACTAGCTGCTTTTTTATCTAGCATACAAATACTTGATAGCTTTATTTTTACACTGAAATTTAAAATTGATCTAGGACATGTCCTACCCCAACTATAAATCTGTCCCTACATTTTAAATGTACCTTCCCTTCCAATGCAACATGGTTTTTCCCAGGTGCACAGTTACTCCTTTTTGTATACTTTGCTCTCCTTAATGACTCAGGCCTTCTGCTCCACAGGAGGTTTCTGTCCTCCCTGAGCTTGCCTTCGGAAACCTGCGTTACTGTTTGATAGGTGTATCGCCCCAGTCAAACTCCCCACGCCACTATCCTTGGAGCGATGTATAGAGTATATATTGGTTCAAGCACCATGCAACTATTTACGGTTTCATTCGGAACTGAAGCTCTGCCACACTGGTCTAATTGCATGGGTGTATTTTATTACGTATTGCATCTTGCATATTCTCTTTGGAAATTGATTCTGAACCCTAACTTTAAAAATAATACAATGTGTATATTTGGGAAACCTCTTTGCCAAATAATTCGTTTAAAAGTCTTTGTTCAGTAAAGCCAAGGAAGAATTATATGACAATGCTTAATAAACTGCCCACTGGGGGCACTGTTTCATTGGAGTCTATGGATGATATTTTGTGTTACTGAGGAAGGGGCAACTGTTACTAATTATAAATGCAAATACACAGGTTCTTCCCAAATAACACATGTCCATATGTTTTGTAGAACATTAAAAAAATCTGGAAAATAACCCCTATTGAGAAACAGATTATAGTTTTTCTTAAAGTTCTGATTTTGCTGTAGTGTTGCAGTATAGAATTTATGTTTTTAAGACACACTGCAGTTATTATCCTTTACAGCTGCAAGAAACAGCGGACTGGTTAAAGTAAATATGAATTTTGGCAGACACAGTCTGCTGTTTAGGCCAAGTAGTCCAGACCTGCTGTCGGTTTCCCTGCCACCCTGATTCAGTGTTTTTAGGTCACTGGCTTTTTCCACAGCACACTTATAGGGTAAGTCTGTGATTACATCACACGTCTGGACACCATGTTCCTGTAGCCGAGATTCATCTCTGTAATCCCAAATTCCAAGACCCAGTTACTATGTGCTTAGCTAGATACACAGAACTCAGAAAGGATTCGTAGCTGTAGTGTGCTTAAACAGGTTGTCACAAATGCCACAAGAAGGTCATGTTTTCACAAGCTTATAAAACAAGTTTTCACTCTGTGCCACGCTGTAGTTACGCTACATGTACGGCTTGTACTGTATTATTGTATTCTTACTTTACAGCTACAGTATCTGCAAAAATGTCGTAAGTGATTAAGACCATAACCTGTGCACACAAGTATTATCGGCTGTGTCTGCATACATAGTACTGCCCTTCAGTGATGCAGACATTAATACTGCGTGGGAGACCTTCTACATAATAATATCAAATATATACAGTAACAAAGTCTTAATTTCTATCAATTCTATGTATATATGTTTGCCCTTAATTGTCAAAACAGCTGTGATAACTGAAGAAATCATTTATTGCTCTATCACAATTCGATAATCTTATTTATGAAAGTTCAAAAGGGCAGTGCAATAGTGCTCCTTCTGATGGGAGAAGCTGAGCCGATCAGGGCGTTTCATGCTGACTGCAGACTAAGGGCATGAAAGCATCTACTTATACACCCACATGCAAAAAGATGATTTTGTTGCAGTATGAGATTATTTAAATGAGACAAAGAGAATGGAGACGGTGCATTTAGAAGAACTGTTTTCTTGGAGGGCACAAGGTATTTTTGTACCCACAAATGGACTTAAGTTTTTCAGGTTCGCTGAGGAGGCAGGGATTGGATAAATGGTACAAATGATTCATCTTCAACCAATCTGAGTCCGATGTCCTCCCTCTTTCATGATTTAATAAATACATACATAACTTAACCAAATAAAAAAAAAAAAATTAAATTAAGGAAGGTGTTCTAAAGTGATTGCAGGTTCGATGGGCAGGGATGTCATTTCTCCCATCTTGCAATGCACTTGGTGGACAAATAGGCAAAACTGCACAAATAAAAAGGCAGCCCGGGTAAGTATTTTGTGCAGTTCATAAATGAATGACTAAAAAAAGCCAATAAACCACCAACTGTAACGTATGCAGCAGCAATTATTTATGTACACAATTTCATAACTTAATTTAATAGACAATATTCCTGAGAAAGGCATAGATTGTAAAACTGATGCACCGATTTATAAGCTGTCAAGGCATCAACAGATAGTTTTCAGGTCTGTGTTTCTTTCCATTTTAAATTGCAATTTAAAGTAATTCTAGACCTGAAACTCAAGTAAAAACTGAGTGAATGAATCGCCTAAAAATAATTTTTGGTGGTTTCAACATGTGTTATGTATGTGCTGCATGCATGACATTTCATTTGCATAAAAAAAGGAACGTTTTTGTTAGATTCAGAGCCTTTCAAATTTTACATTCCAAATAAAGAGAGACCATGCAGGTCGTGGGCATACGCCTGGCCTCATCTGCCTGATGTCTGTGGGTTTAAAACCATTAGAACAAAACAACATTGGCTTTAGTGATGGTAAATTTGCTGATGTTGTACAGATGAAGATGTGGGGTGGGGGCATGTGTATACAGAGGACTGCAAGCAATCCCTTCCTGTGAAGGGGAGAATCCAAACACTAGATATACACTTGGATAAATAACATACCTAACCACTTAAGAAAATTAGGCAGTGACTTAAAAGATGCCATGCGGTCTACTAATTATTATTTACATTAAAAAAAAGTCCATAAAGGTAGCTTGAATGCTAAACCGGTGTAAGACAACATCACCATTTGGACCTGCTGCTTTACCTAGCACTTTGATATCAGAACCATTAGGTAGATGGTTTTCTGGCTGAACCGTGTCACATGATTGTGTTATGGAACACTCATCTAGAGAAGTACAGTTTTTGCGGTGGAATGGGCAATTTTGCAGAGATGTCAAGTTTTTGGCAATATAATCATCATAGTTTCACTATTGCTTTGCCATTTCACAGAAAGGCCATTCTGCATTGTATTTGTACATTTGCAGGGCATATCAGGCAAATCATAGCCAAAGGGTTCCCCAAATACATATCACACGACTTTAGTTCCCAGTGGTCACCAAAATTGTTAATGCCCCAAAGGAAGGAGAATTGTTCAGGACCACGATAAATCCAGGCCCCGGAGACCTCCCCTAATATTCACGACACAGTTATCATTGTGAGTTCATGTAGAACACAACTTCAAAACCTTCCCCTAAACTGTCAACACAGGCTGTGACAAAAAAAGAAATTTAGTATGCCAACAAAAGCATAAATAATGACTATATATATATATATATATATATATATATATATATATATATATATATATATATATATATATATATAATGTTTACACCACATAAACTATAAACTAAACAAGGAGTCCAGTAAAGCTACATGTGCCAGCTAAATCTAAAAGTCTGGTACACATACAAAAAAATATAGAACACCAGTTTAAGAGTGTTATGGTTTACAGTGAATAGGATTTCCATGGTAAATTACCAAATTAACATAGGATTTCATGGTAATTTACCTTGGTAATGCTGTGCCTTTTGTCTACATACTGGACCTTACAATATTGGTTTCTATTTTTTATTTTAAATACATTTTCATTAAAGTTGTAGGTTATACTCTATCAGTAACATGCTATTCCAGTGTTTCCCAAACCCAGTCTTTAGGGACCCCTAACAGTGCAAGTTTTCCAGGTCACAAGTGATATAATTGTACCACCTGTGGATCTTTCAAAGTGTGTCAGTCAGTGATGAATACACCTGTGCTCCAGCAAAGAGATATGGAACACGTGGCCTGTTAGGGGTCCCTGAGGACTGGGTTTAGGAAACACTATGCTATTCTATAATAGGCAAACTGAGGGGGGGGGGGTTCCTAATGCCTGGAAAACCCCCTCAAAACCTGGGGCACTGTATAGTTGATGTGGCTGGACCCTGCCCCCGGGACCAGCCACTTTGCAGCTTGTGTGCAGGTTGTTTCTTTCTATACTATTCACAGCCATCGTCATCATCATTTATTTATATAGTGCCACTAATTCCGCAGCACTGTACATAGAACTCACTCACATTAGTCCCTGCCCCATTGGAGCTTACAGTCTAAATTCCCTATTATACACACACAAACTAAGGTCAATTTGATAGCAGCCAATTTAACCTACCAGTATTTTTTTAGATTGTGGGAGGAAACCGGAGCACCCGGAGGAAATTCAAGCAAACTCGGGGAGAATATACAAACTTCACACAGATAAGGACATGGTTAGGAATCAAACTCATGATCCCAGTGCTGTGAGCTATCACCCCCCTGCTGTGTGTCCCCACCCCTCTCTCCTACTGCCTGCATGTCTCCTGTGTGCAGCAGGAGGACACAATACACAGCACAAGATGGAGAGGGTAAGTGTGTGAATGTGAGTGTTTGTGTGATATTTAATTTAATAGTGGGGTTATGTCGGACCTATTAAGGGTGGGATGATGGGACTATTCATTTAATGCTGGGGTGGTTTGGGTGCTGTTGATTGAATGTATGTCTGTGTTTGCAGAGAAGAATTGTTATTTCTTAAAAGTAAAGGCTAATTATTGTTTGGGAGGAAATAGGTTTATTAAATGTAAATACTATTAATTTAACTTTGGTGTTTTTTGGGGGGAAATGGATCTTTTTATTAAAGATGAATGCCATTAATTTACTGTCCGGGTTGGTTGCTGGGAGGCCTAATTATTAAACGTGGGTGCTTTTGATTTAATATTGGGCTGCTTTGGGGGAGGGAGACCTATTATGTTCACTCATTGCTGGGATTTCTATATTAGGTACTTGTTCTTTTTTCCAAACGGGGACCCAACATTCCAGGATCCAGACAAGCAGCAACTGAGCTTAGGACATGAGTAGCAGCAACTAGTGAAAGCAGCAAGAACGGGTAGGAGAGAGCAGGACCGTCGGCTAACTGTTCTTACACACTCAGTCAGGACTTTGTCCTGACTGTAGGGACAGTTGGGAGATATGTCTCACTTCACACGGCTCTGCTCGAAAAGGGAGAGCTGTATGCCCCTAACAGTAGTGTGCAAAGCATTGCCTGTGTATATGATGGGGATAGGAAAAGTTGAAGAGCAGCCAAGTACTGTCTAAAATTATAACCACACCCCCATGCATGCTGGCCACGCCCACTGGCGGTGTGGCGTGGAAACCCCTCTCTACAAATCCTACGTTTGCCCCTGTCTATAGCACATATTTATTATAATATATAATGAGACTTATTTTTTGTAAATCAGTGTTTACATTTAATAACGGAACAAAAAATGACAGAGTTTTCCTTATGTTCATTAGTCATATTAGACAACAAATAAATGTGTAAACATCCTATATACTTTATGCCTCTCCAATTCCTCACAGAAAACATTTGTATGAGTTATCGCAAATTAGCCAAACATGCTCTTTCCTTGCCAGAAGAATCCATTTTGCAATGGCTTTGATGGTGGTTGTCATGGAAACATTTATACTCAGAACGTTTTGAGAGGAGTATGACAGAACTGACATGATGGATTACCTTTCTCCATATGACACTAATGAGTACATGGAGCATTACTCCACCAAGACCTGTAATCTATATTTAGAATATGCAACACTGTACTGTGATAAAGCCTTGCTCTCCTAAATAAATACAAATGCTGCACTGGATCTGGCACATCCTTACATGTAAAGAACATCAATCATTAAATATATCTGCAACATATTATTTTGATATTTGGTGAAAGCACCTTCTTATCTTAAATTATGAAATTCTTTTTTCTTAAACAATACTGGAAATAACAAAAAATGGCAACAAAATATATGTAAATGAATAAAGCATTTCCAATTATGTTCCAAATTGCGGTGGGGTTAACCTTAGTTTCCATACATAAAGTATTGTTTTCATTCATGTCTAAATCTGCTTTTAATAAATAAAATATGATTCTGTCATGCCAGTGACTATATTTTAAAAAAATATGTAATTTATAAACACTATTCTGTTCCATGAGCATTTATTTATACATGTTGTACTTCTGCTCCTACCTCTTTTCCCCCTACTTTGAAAGCTGACGACGATATGTGCTCCAGTCACACAGCTAACAAAGCATCTATTTGTACAAACCTTAATCTAGTACTATTGACTTGCGCAAAAAGGGCCACATTGAGAGTTGTGCTGCTGTCAGTTTTGTTGACATAATTTCTGTACTGCGCACAAGCACCAAAATGCATCTGTATCTAGACATTTGTGTATCTTAAATTTGCAGTCCCTTATTCCTGGAAAGACTGCACAGGGTACAGTAATATCGTGCTCACGATAGTGTAGTACTCCCCTTGAGATGCAATCTAATGAGACTTGGGCACATCCCCAGATCCCAGATATGCTGCTTATCTTTTGCAGGTACTGGAGACTTTATAAAGATACCTGATGGTGATAACACCTGCAGAACTAATTTCTGATTGGCTGCTTGAGTGTTGACCCGTCCAGCTGATAGTACGTCATTCATTAGTGTTACTGATATATAAAGTTGCGCCATCTATCACTTATTTGTCATTTCCACTTTGACTACTACAGGAACTAAGATTCCTATGGATTTGCAAAGCATTAAATAACAGTTGTGTTGGGTGTTTGTATTTCATTACATTTTATATGGATAATGCTACTCACATTTATTAAGAACACTATCATGACAATATTCTCTCTTGCCTACATAGGACACTTCCTTACATTATATTGTGTACGAATTGGGTAATGCAACTTTCACATTTATAACTATCAAGCCACATCTCTACGCTGTCATGGGGCCTTAGTATATGATACAAAATCTGTATACCTGATGTACTGCTGTATTTGATTTGGCCCTGTCTTGAAATTGAATATACAGGTGTGTGTATGCTTTTTTGTGTCAGGATCTTTACACCCAAGTTTAGAACGCAAAATGCGTCAAACTCTAAATGAGGGTCCAAAATGTATTTACATAAAGTTCCAACAGTTAATGGGACAGTGTCATTCATTATTCCTTCTATGTAAAGGACTTATGGAAGTTGTCTTCCCAAACTGCAGAACCTTTCCCAGATGCAGATAGTCACTTTTCAGACAGGTGTGAAGCAGTCAACATAACGATACCAGATTGACCGTTTAACACCGACCACATATCAAAGATGTATTACAGGTAGTTCAGATGCTTGTAGGTTTCGCCTACAGACATGCAGCATGCATCTGAATCTAATGCAGCTGCATATAGCATGCACAATTGAAATGCAGTCTGTTAAAACTCCATACTAAAATACTTCTCAGCATGAGGGCCAAGCACACACTGGTCCATCCTTAAAAGGTGGTTTTAGGTATAGAACACAGACTGACTTATCAAAGGGTGGAAAGCTCTTTTGCTGGTGAAAACAGGGCTTGTTTTCACTTTGCTGTATATAATATATATTATATATAATAGTGATAACCCCTGTTGGTAGTGGCTATTTATCAAGCATCAAGGTGATACTCCCATTTATAGACATTATGTTATTATCAGTTATTCTTACCAGTACAGAAGTTTAAATAATAAGTTTACATTTATAAAGGAGATAGTCCTAAAGCGTGACATGTAGGCGTCCTTGTAATATATCAGTCACTGTTTGTAGGCATTTTAAATAGCAATAGTGATGTTATAATTATGGAAAATGTAAATATGTCATGCATGCCGACTTTTACATAGTGAAGTGAGATCCCAGACAGGGGGCGGGGCGCGGTGTATCGCAACATTTTGTCCCCGTCTCCTGGACGGGACCATCATTTTGTTGCGGGGGCTGGGCCAAAATGATGCTTCATTTTTGGCTATTAAATTTCAGCATGCGTAATACTTGCCTGCTCTCCCGGGAGTCCGGGAGACCTACCCGGATTTCAGGAGTCTCCCGGATATCCCAGGAGAGTTGGCAAGTATGAAATATGTTAAATATTAACAGTAACTATTCCTCACAGCAGCTGTGAGGTATTAAATACATTGGAGGGTTATATTGCTTAAACTATTATGTAATACAAATAGACTGCTGCTGTATATTTGTATTGCGAACACGTGGGTACTAGTTTGGATCAGGTTTTACAGATACACATTGAGATTGTACAACGTAAACCAAAGGCTTTGGCTTTTAGGATGACTAACTATCCATAGATTGGTATATAGTAAAATAATGAATTAGAAGAGTTAGTACAGTAAGGAACATAAGGGGGAATAGTAATCCAATGGTTTAGTTCTAAACTACATGTTTGAAAAATTAGCAGAAATAAAAAGGAAAAAAACATTATAGAGAAACAAAATCTGCTGATAGAAGAAATACAGAAACTCAAATAGGCAAAGTCTTATAGTAGAGAAAGCAGAAAGTGGAGGTAAATTTGCACAGATCTTCCCTTTATTGCCAGTCACTTTGTAAAGAACCCCAAGTGCACATAACTGCACATTTACCAAATGCATAGACTCCCTTTATTGCTCAGTCCTCCATATTTAACAGCCAATTTGCACAGCCCGCCCCCTGCAACCGAACTCAGACCCAAAAAGCATAGACCATCCTCCATTACCCAGAAGCCTCTGTTGCACAGGCCCATATTGCCAGCCAATTTGCACATAAGTCCAAGTGTCAAAACTTCGCACTACACAGATCCCAATGGTACTTTTCATTGCCCTACGGAAGCTCCATGTGTTTGCTGCCTAAATATTCACAGGCAGAGTCTCTAATAGAGAGACTTCCACAGTGCTTCTGCCTGGAACCTATGGCCGCACCATTCACTGTCATAATATCGGTCCTACCAGTGCTGTCAGTGAATGATGTGGCCACATACTACATCGAGTAGTACCCAGCTGGCTGGATGCTAGTCCAAAGCATTCATCAAGGATCTGCCCCAGCTTGCCCCTGCCTTCTATTAAATATATGAAGAGGAGGCAGATAAAAAATAGTTAATTGTGGATCTATTTCTGATCAATCAACAGAAAAATTGTGTTCCCTTTATTTGGTGTGATATAAAATATATTCACGTTCCTTTAAATGGAATATATGACCTATTCCTAAGTTATTCTTGTATAGTATGTGCTAAGTGAGATATAATTTTACATATACTATCCAGGACAAATGAACTAATTTCTCTGCATAGTATATATTTATTACACCTCTTCATATCCAGAGGTGGTTTGTACCTAAATGACCAGACATGTTAATGATTATGTTTATTCTGTTGCTGTAAATTAATTTCGCCACACACAACTTTTTTAATTTCTTAATCTGCCCATGGAAATGGTTGGTGTCTTTTTCAGTAGAGGATGGGATCTATTTTGGTAGCATACTGAAATAGATATTTTTATCTCCATTAAGTAGGGAGAAACAGGCACGCATTTAATTTAAAAACTCAGACTACTTTGTTTCTTGTCAGAGTTAATGTATTTGTTTTTCTAAATTTCACTTCTTATTTTTAATATTATATGTTGTTGATTTGAAAGGAGCCACAGTGCCAGATAGAGAGAAAAACAAAGCATTCATAAAACAGATATACAGGGTGGCAGGAGTGCCCAGTTTATGAGAGCGCTTCAAATTTAGTGAAAGGGCAGTGCAGAGTTATGAGGGTGCCCTAGTCTGAGCTATAGGTGGGAGTAGTTGTAAAGAAGTACATTTTGACAGAGCGTTAATAGATTTGAAAGCTGAGGACAATCTGATTGGGCAATGCAGCGATTGCCATAAGTGGGTAGGTGCATGGGAGAAGTCTTGTAGGCGGGGCTAAGAAGTGGTTATGAAGATGCAGTGAGGCACAAGGCAGATATAGATCTAAGAGGGCAGGAGGGAGCTGCCTTGAGATGATGTTTGAGATGTATGAAAGGGTTCTTGTTGAGAGCTCTGCATGTGAGGGTGAGTAATTGAAATTGGATTTAGGAGGATGTGGGGAATGTCAGTGTAGGAATTTGTAGAATGGGGGCAGATGTTGAGTGGTGAGAGATGATCAGTCTTGTTGCAGCATTTAGGATAGATTAGAGCGGGGATAGATGGGTGTGGAGTAATGTCAGATAGTCTAGATGGCAGATGGGAAATTGAATAAAAGTTTTGGTTGCATCTTGGGTAAAAATTCTGAAGTGGAGGCAACAGGACTGGGAGCAAAGCTGCATGTGAGGCGTAAAACAGAGGGTGGATTCAAGGGTGATATCATGCCAGTGGGCTTGGTAGACTGAGAAAATTGTCAGGTCATTGATGATTTTTTAGGGAACATAAGTTCCGCTTTTTGAATTTTTAAGTTTAGTTAGTGTTAGGATCTATGTGTAAATAGTTGGGAGACAGTCACACAAGACAGTAGAGAAGAGTAGAGGACAGGAGGAGGAGAGTTAGATTTAGGTGTCTTCAGTGCAGAGGTGGTATTGGAGGCTGAGTGAGTGGATTAGTTCAGCAAGAGAAGAGGTGTAGAGTGAGAAAAAATGAGGACTGTGAACAGATCCTTGTGGAAAAACCAACAGATAGAGAGGATGGAAAGGAGGATGTTACAGAGGTTGAGATGCTGAAAGGAGCACTTGGGTATCTAGGAATTTAACCAGGAGGAACTGTATTTCACAGAGGCCAATGGAGTGAAGGGTGTGCATGAGGTGAATAATGGTGTCAAAAGCAACAGAGTGATCTATTAGGTTGAGTGTGAGAACTGACCCTCTACTTGAAAGTCAGTGGAAACTCCAATAGATCTTCCCTACTTCCAGCCGAGGATCAGTTTGAAAAAGGTAGAAAAGTTAGGGAGAACGAGGCAGGCACAGGGTATGAATAACTAGAGATTGCAAATGTTTCTTCACTATAATTATGGGATTTAATCCACATAGGGAATAGTAATCCAAACAGTGTAAACTTGTATTGATCGTGTGATTCATATGGTTACCCCGGATTTCTAATAGAGCTCCATAAACACTTTTTCAGGTAACTGGTGATATTTAACATTATGGCTTTCATAATAATACTGTAAACATTGAGATTCATCAGTAACCTAAACATGATGTGTATATCCTGCTCTAGACAGTTTGAGTCTAGTATTAACTCTTATGAGAGCGTAGACAATGTGTGATGTATGTTTCATAGTATCCATTGCTGAGATTTCTACTGTTCTCAAATGTCAATAGCAATTTTAAGTGTAAATCATAAAAACATTCTGCCATTATTGTACATTTCTAGACCTTTGGTGCACTATGAGAATACTATAGAGATTCTGTCATTTTACTTCCCCTAAATAGTATTGTCCTGATAATTAATGACTCACTCACCTTCCAGCATTGTCCCACAAAGAAATATGATTGTCCCCTTCCCTTTATGTGTTTTTACCTATCGTGCAGTTTGTATTAATAACACAGGTACCACTCTCATCTTTAGAGGAGCAACAAAAATGGCTAAGGTGCCCTCTGTGAAAGACACTGCAGTTAATGCTCTCATTATAGACTAATTGGCTGGAGAGACTTCTCTCACATTGCATTTAGACTGATAGTTTTCTATCACTCGATGAACGGAATGGACAGCCAAGCCAATTATCACTGCAAAGGGAAGCATATCAGCAGAACAGGCTGAATCAAAGAGACCTATAGATAATGTTTAGCACCAGCTGGAATTCTCTTTGAACTAAATGGTTTTTCTAGAATATGTCACTTTCTTACAGCAGCTGAACATAATCTTCTACAAAATCTCACTATATCTCTGCTCTTGATTTCTATTGTTAATTCCGATTAAAGGGAAATGTACCTCAAAATGATGAGTTTATATAAGAATATGTATAAAATACGTATTAAGCTATATTTGTTGGTGTTTATATCCCTTTAAATGCCATTAATTATATTATTTATGCTGACAAAGATCTGCTCTATCCTCTATTGTAAAGAAGGGTTTACAGGACAACAGAAAGCAAAATATGTACGTTTGTTCTCAATAATACAAAAAAAACAACTATATTTGCCAAACTTGGTCTCATTTTAGCCTATGGATTCACATTGATTTATGATACTTAGGAAATCTGATTGTAAAAACCTCTGTGGACCAAATGCTAAATAAAAGGCCACAGACTTCCTCACTGTAAAATGGCTGAGGGAGGTGGTGAGTGGGTGGACCAATTAGAAGGTGAAATCTCTGTGACTTCTGATTGGTCCTCCTACTCATAGTTCTTTCTGCAACATTACAGGTTCCTGTTTTTTTGGCTGGGGGTGTTAGACAAACCACAGAGCCTCGGGAAAACCGTTGCCTAGAGTTTTTTTGAGAGAGCCTTTTAAGAAACATATCTGGTGATCATGATCATTGTATATTTGTATACAATGTATTACAAATGCAAATACATTATGTATTACAAATTATACGCATATACAAATCGGACATAAAACAAAACAAGTACAAAGGAGGTTGACGGAAGTGTGCACACCCTTCCTGCACTCACCTAACATTCGCCTGTTAGTTCTATGTTGCTCTGAATAATTCTGCCCTAGGCAGGTGTCTTGTATGCCTATATGGTAAATACATCCCTAAATATATAAATAAAACCTATCTAAGAACAAGCTATAGAAAACAAATTAAGTAGGTATTTAATATGGCACCTTGTAAGCTCATGTGCTTACAATGTTTGGAGTTGTAGAGTCAGGCGAACAGAGTCTGTATGAAACCATTGTGCAAAGTGATGTTCTTCACCAAATCAATGCAGCAGGAATAGAGGCAGCTCAGACTCCCCAGACCTAAACAAATGTTATATATTTACTACATCAGTGTGCTGAATCCATAGCATTCCGTTTAGTACAGAGCTTGAGTCACATCAGATTCTAGAACAGAGATGAAATTTACATAGCTGCTACACAGAGAAACAGACTTTAGCTGTCCATCAACAAATATTTCACCTCCCTGACTTGTCAAGTAATATTTGATGCTTGAAGGCTGCTGTAAAATGCACATCAGTAATCATCGCTGTGGAAAAAATACAATTCTATAATGATGTCCTACCTATTAGGAAGTCATATTTGAGGTCAATGCAGACATACAGCTGTGGCTCTTTGTCCTTTTGGGTATAGTGCTGTATGAAAACCCTCCTCTGCAGGCTCTCACCAGTTCCACTTTCATCCTCCATTTATAACCGTGTACATACATGCAGACAGTCACAATTTTTGGCATCATAAATGGGTATGTTTTGGGGAATTTGGACAAATTATTCCATAGCCCATATCCTCCAAACCCATGCCTAATCTGGAGTGTTGGTTACTATGCAATATACCCTTTATATTATTTTGTTTCTCTTACTGCTGTGTGGTGTTTTTAATCTCTGCACTGTAATTGGGGACTAATGTGTATTTGTTTAGGAATGTATCCTAAGGTACATTCAAAGGTCTATAAAAATATGCTTTTTAAAAAAACCTACAGTGTCCCTTATTTGCCATTTTAAATGTTGGGGCGATGTAAATATGTTAATAAAAAGTATTGAATCCTCATTTCTTTTTTTACTAGTCCTGTGAGTCCCATTTTCCGCTTCACTGAGTACCCCCTCCCCAAAAGATAGATAATAGTAAAACATAAAGTGAATACAATTTAAAAACTGAAATATAATGTATTAAGTATTCATCCCTCTTGGCCAATACTCAGAGTAACCACCTATTACAGCCATCAGTCTGTAATGTGCACCAATCATCTTCCATCAATCCTGACAAGATTGCCAGTTGATGACCTGGAAAACATCCTTACACTATGATGTCACCATACTTCATTGGTGTTACCTGCCTTGTGTGTAGTGTTTGATTTGGGCCATGTATACTATTTAGGCCAAAAAGTTCCTTTTTAGTCCATCGGACCACAAGACTTTCTGCATCTCTAAATCTCTGTAATATCTTCTAGATGATGTTTTGTAAACTCTGTTCTGGGAAAGGATATGTTTTTTTTCCAACCAAGGCAGCACAGTGGCCTAGTGGTTAGCACTTCTGCCTCACAGCACTGGGGTCATGAGTTCAATTCCCGACCATGGCCTTATCTGTGTGGAGTTTGTATGTTCTCCCTGTGTTTGCGTGGGTTTCCTCCGGGTGCTTCGGTTTCCTCCCACACTCCAAAAACATACTGCTAGGTTAATTGGCTGCTAGGTTAATTGGCTGCTATTAAAAATTGACCCTAGTCTCTGTCTGTCTCCCTGTCTATCTCCCTCTTTGTCTGTGAGTGTGTGTCTATATTAGGGGATTTAGACTGTAAGCTCCAATGAGGCAGGGACTGATATGAATGAGTTCTCTGTACAGCGCTGCGGAATTAGAGGCGCTATATAAATAAATGATGATGATGATGATGATGATATAAAGGCCCTTTTTGAAGAATGTCTTGGAGACTGTTGACCCATGTACATTATCTTCCATCACAGCCACTGACTTCTGTAACTTCTTCATGGTCTCCGTTGACTTCTCAGTAGCTCCTCTGATAACTACCATTTTTGACTGCCAATCTAAGTTCAAGGCTGGTATAGGTGTTTTATACTTCTGTACAATGGACTGCACTGATCTCCAAGGGTCATTCAATGGGTCTTGTACCCTTACACAGATTTTTGCGTTTCTTGAATCAAGTCACCAGATTGGTCCAATGGAGGATATCAGGGGGGTCCGAACCCATCCAACGCTATACTTTTTAATATTTAACAATTTATGTTTATAATATGCATTTTCTAATTGTTTTCTATTGTTTAAGGTGCAGGATTATGAATCCTAATCTCAGTATAATTTTATCTGTGCTTTACATATATTGTATTATTGAAGATTTTCATAAGCATCCCTCTCAAATGTGTTGTTACCTATCATAGATTCCAATCAAGTCCATGCGATATGGAATTGGCTTCACCAATTTTATGGATCATCAGTCTCTCAAATCTCATAGGAGATCTGAATGATTTAATCTCACTTACCAAATCTCACTTACTTCTTGTCAAATCTGAGCCACTCTTGTAGGCTTTTTGAGACTTTTGGATTGTATTAACATAGGCAGGTCCATCGTTGTGGATGCAGAGAATTTCAACAATATTTCTTACACCTCTCATGGAGTCTTAATGCATTTTCTCTACGTAAGGTTAGCATAGTCGTAAAACACTTTAGCTGCCAACCAACGTGAACAACTTTATGTGGCGCATTTTGGCTAAAGCTACACTGGTGTCTTTTGCTCTGATTATACATCAGTGGCTACAACACAGAGTTATTACCTCATCTGTGCCTGAGCAGTACTTTTTAACACCATATTACCTATTTGGGGCAGTAACAGAAAATAGCTCCTATTGTGAATGGCCTGAAGTGTGTTTTATTGTTGATTGCAGGTTTTGAAGGTGTGATCTGGCATATTGTCTGCTCCATCTGTACCATGTCTTCTAATAAATATCAGGCAAACTAGTCAGACAATTTTTGATTATCCCAGCTTGAGTCATAAATCCTTTGATTTATATAAGAATTGTTGCTTACACACACCCAGGAAATAGAACCCAATGTTTGATAAGAGTGTCCAGCAGGGCCATAACTAGGGCTGTGTGATAGGGGCGACCGCCCAGGGTACAATGCTGAAGGGGGGCGCAGTTTATTAATATTTACTGTTAGGCAGAAACAGACATGACTTTGCAGGAGATTCAAAGCAACAAAAATCACTCATATAAGTCAAACACTGTCTCTACTGTAGTCTACATGTTTTGCTAATTTTAAACAGGAATCCTACATAGATTGTGTTTGTTTTTTTGAATAGCAAGTTTCTTTTAAGCATGCATCTGATTTTTATCTGTCATTTTTCTTAGTTGTTCTTCTACAAATCATTATCTCATTTTCAAAATCTCTCAGGAGTGCAGACACAGGCTCACAGTTCTCAGCATATCATGGCAGAGAAGGAGGGAGATGATTTTATAGTGCAAACAGAGATCAGAGGGCTATTCCAAAGTCTTTCTGGTCAATACATCATGTGACTGTGGTTGCCATGATAGTTCAATGTAAAAACTCTTCAGAATTATAAAAATCATTAACAGCAGCCTGAAGAAACAAACCAAGGAAACATGACAATTTGCAAAGCTTTTTCTTATAGCTTACCAAGGTGATTTATGTTAAAAAACATACCTCAATTTTTGCTAATTTAAGATTAGTGATGATCAGTATATTGCATGGACACAAGTGCCCACATTCCCAATTGTAAAATCTGAAAAGCAAAATAGGATGCACTTCAGACCTGCGATTACCACGTTAAGCAAAGACCCATTTTGATGCCCAAAATCTGAACCTTTGTCAGGTATGCATGGAAGACGCACACAGTCTAATATAAATGGAAGAGAACATTTTGTTTGTGAGAGCCTACAATCTAGATTTAAAGATGGAGCATGATTTGTTGTCACAGAGGTGAAATATAGCACCTGTCACATTGTGTGTTGTTTGCGCCATTTGCATCTAATATCATCCCGCTATCACTAATATACACGAGAGGGCAATTTTTGGAGGTGTGGTCTGGTATTGGGTATTGTGTGCTCCATTTGTACCATGTTTTCTAATAAATATCAGCCAAATTGGTCAGACAATTTTTGATTTCCCAGTTTGAGTCATAAAGCCTGTGATTTATATAAAAATTACTGTTTACACACACCCAGAAAATAAAAAACCCAATATTTGATAATCATGTCCATCATGGCCGCAACTAGGGCTGTGCGATAGGGGCGCAACACTGAAGGGAGGCTCAGTTTATTAATATTTAGGATTCAATTGGTTAATATTGAGGGCTGGGGGGGTGGGGAGGCATTTTTCTTTCTGGCCCCAGGCACTAAAATGTTAAGTTACATCTCTGGTGTACAGTTTACACATTTAGGCATTTACCAGTATTGTTTCCTTGTCCTGCTAGGCAGGCAAATTTCTATGAAATCCACAAGTTATAAAGCAAGTATATTCTAACATCTGTGACCTGTATGCTTTTTGGATTTTTTACAATTCATTTGTTTGTGAATATATATGCTAAATGATTTTAGGCTTCAATATAAACACTATATATTTTTTTTAATTGTATACAAGAATAGATAAAGGAGGAGTGCTAATAATATACACCATACCAGTATCTACATCGATGTTCAAAAACAGCCTGCAAAAATAGACTTGTTGATAATAAGTTTTAAGGCTTAAAAGCAGATTTATATTGAACAATAGTTTGTATTTTAGATAATGCTTTGAAGATGTATTCTTCAGCTGTTGGATGTCTGGCTGCTTATTTTCTGTGTATAATACCTGGTACTGCTTGTAGAACTGTAGGAAATGACATTTCAGAAATGATTATGGGTATCTATTTTCAGCGTGGGTACGAGACGTGTAATTGAAGTGATAGATAAATGCAGTGTTTCTAAATACTATTAAGCATAGTAATGTAATAATGACCACTTCTGGCTTTCCTCACATGTTACAGTTATGATATTTTCTTCCTCTAGCAACCTTGTCTATTTTATTAATACTTTAAAAATGGAATGCACCTCTGAATGCTGAGACATACTGGGGTACTCCGTACCACCTCTATATATGCCATAACCAAAGGGAATAACACATAGGTAGCAGGGTTTAGAATACATATGTGGATCTGTTCGTCTCCGCTATGTTGTCTGTGTTTTTTTTCTTACTATATTATTATCATCATTATTCATTTATATAGCGTCAACAAATTCCGTAGCGCTTTACATTTGGGAACAAACACAGTGATAAACAATACTGGGTAAAACAGATAGGGGCCTATTTATCAATCTTTTTTTTCTGAATAGCCGGAAATCTAACTACCCTGCAAGTTTTTTTATTGGTGCATCGCTTTGCATTTTTCTTTCGAAATACATTAGCAGTCCACATAGATGTCTATGGGGACTGCTATGTACCACAATTTAGCAAATTTCGAAAAAACTTTTACACGTGGTAATGTACGCAGCCCTGTCACATGACCCAGGTCCTTCGGGTTAGTGCTGTTTGGATGCCTGTGCGCATGCCAGAGTTATCAATCGGCGCATGCGCACAGGATTTGACAGGAGGGATGAAGAAGCCACCCAGAATCGCATTACGAAGATAGAGTGGTAAGTACGTTGTTTTTTTTTCTTACAGGAACAGCAGTTTATCGGAACTGCTGCTCCTGTGTAGGTTTTTTCATAAATATGAGAAATGGTTCAATCCTTATCAATGCAATAAGGATTGAAAACTATTTTTCATATTTTCCATGTTAAATATGCCCCATAAAGAGATGAGAAGTCCCTGCTCACAAGCTTACAATCTTTCTATATCTATGTTCAAATTAGATCGGGCAGCCAATGAAAATGGCTTCACTTAGCGCCAAAACAAATATCATGGTGCATATGGCGATGACATTGGCATTGCGCACAGCAGTTCTTTGACACATGAGACTAGATACTGGCTGGTTAGCGCACTTTAACAACAGGATGGCTGCTTTAATCTAGTTCAGATGAAGTAGTATAACAACAGACAGAATAATACTATATCCAAAATAATGCAAAAATAGAAAGATAATCAGTCAGTGCAAGCTACAGTCAACTACAGTATATGGGAACTTAATGCCATCTGCCCTTTCAGGAACATAGGTTAGCTAATACTCCAGTACATATAGTAAACTGAGGTTCAACTATAAGTACTCGTTCTCATATGTAATGGGTAAAATGCCTGACAACTAACACAAGTGTTTTAGTAATACATGCTTAACTCATTTTCCATGTGGTTTACAGACATACAAACTATTGTAATGGTAACATGCATAAACACATGCGAAATGTTATATGCTGCATTAAGAGTTTTAGAACTCGTGGTGGAATGTCTATAAGAAAGCATTTGTCCTGTTTGGATGCAGGTTTTTTTAGTCTAATGTACAAAAAGCGCATTAGCAGCAGATAGGTGTGAACAAGCCCTAACTGGGACATTTTGGCATACTGCATTTTTGGTGTAGCATTTGTTCAAGCAGATCGCCATAAAATCAAAATATTGAGCATTTTTAATTGTCTTGCTTACATAAAGTATTATTCTATTTAATGATGAAAGGGACAGGGTTGTAGTTAAGCTAAACATTGCAGTGGAATCTGACCAGTTAGTTTGACAGATATACACATATTTTTGTAGTAAACTGGGTTCAGTTCTATTTAAAGAGGATTTATTAATACTAACAATGAAAAAGCTATTCTTGTTTTATATTTGCAGCATTTAAATGTTGCTGAACTCTAAGCATAACTCTGTGTCAGTGTTTGAAATAAAATTAAATATGTTTTCCAATGAAATGCGAAGGACATATTTGTGTGCTTAGTCTGTTCGTATATGGAACTTACACGGACATTGTGTCAATTACAATACTTGTGTACTTGTTGAACAACAGTCGCGTCAGTGCACAACGCTTTATAAACAGAGTAGTCTCTGGGTTAGGGGTTTATAAGAGCATTACAGAATTTTGTTTTAATTTAATAATTGCACAAATTTAAACTTTATTCACTCGTTTGTTCATTTGTTTGTCAATTCTGAAATGTAAACAATTAAAATTAATTTCATAAACAGTTAAATTATTTTATTTAATTCATTCTTGAAAATGTTACTTTGGTTATTGACATTTGGGCTTATAGTTGTGTCATTGGCCAGAAATTATTATCAAGTGACTTTTTATTCATGGATCAGAGTCAAAAAACTACTTTTTTATTCCTTTTTTAACCTGTTTGAAATTATTTGCCGAATTTTTTTCTCTGTAATGAAGATTAAATGTTATTTAATAAATCCTGTTTTTGGAATATTGTCAGAAGGTCTTCAAATAACAAAAGTGTGTGTATGTCAATAAGAGGTGTATTTGTGAAAAGGAACCAGGTCTTTTCATAAGTAATTGCCTATAAAACCTGCCTTTCAACCAGAGCATTTATATATAAGCAGCACAGGGTTTGTCAGTTCTTCATGACATTATGGTCATCATCAAGACAACTCTGCAATGTTGTCTAAATACGTCTAAAGTAGATAGAAAATGAATGACATGCACCTTTTTATTCGGGTCGGTCTCACGGACTCCCGGGAGAGCTGGCAAGTCTCCCGCATCCCGCAATTGCGGGGCTGAAATGACACGATTTGCGGTGAATCATGTCATTCATCATCATCATCATCACCATTTATTTATATAGCGCCACCAATTCCGCAGCGCTATACAGAGAACTCACTCACATCAGTCCCTGCCCCATTGGGGCTTACAGTCTAAATTCCCTAACACACACACACAGACAGACAGACACAGACTAGGGTCAATTTTATTAGCAGCCAATTAACCTACCAGTATGTTTTTGGAGTGTGGGAGGAAACCGGAGCACCCGGAGGAAACCCACGCAAACACGGGGAGAACATACAAACTCCTCACAGATAAGGCCATGATCGGGAATTGAACTCATGACCCCAGTGCTGTAAGGCAGAAGTGCTCACCACTACGCCACCGTGCTGCCCACATTTTGGCCCCGCGACAAAACTGCATATTTGCCGCGGGGCCAAAATGCCGCGGTTGCCCGCACCCCGCCCTCTAGACACGCCCCTCTCCCGGATACAACTTGCCAAAAGTAGGCAAGTATGAGTAAAAGGCAAAGGGGATGATCTACGAAAGACAAATATTAATGTTCTATATAGTAAAAGTTGTACAGCTAGTGCCTGTGAGGATGGAAAAACCTACTTGCACCCAAACTGTAAACAATTAATTACCTTTTACAAGACAGCAAAAATGTTTCTCTCTTTTTTTGCCATCTCATAAATGTAGTAAAAAGTAGCACTGAGTTTCAGATAAAGGAAACACCTGATTGAATAAAGCAGCTTAATCTGGGAGTCTAAGAGAACTCTTAATCATGTAAAGGTTCTGTATCTGTTTATCTGCAGCCTATGTAGTGCATGCAGTCACCCTGTCGTGCTATATATACTGTATGCCTTACAGTACAATGCATTTATTTTTTAGGTATTTGTACTAAATCCAATTTACACATATATTAGCACTTGCGGAACTGTTATGAAGATATTTCTAATTGAACAAACAGTTGCTTGGAGCTTAGTGAGTTACATGGTATTTACAAGACAGTGTGTTTTCTCCTCAAGAAAACATAACATCAAAATACAAGTTACTATAAATGGAAGACCCATTAGTAACACTGAACCATAAATGTAAGATGCTTGGTTTTATTATTATTATCTTTGACTTATAAGGCGCCACAAAGGGTCCGCAGCGCCGCACATTACATATACAGAGAACCAAGACACAACATGATACAAAAATATATACAAACACAGGTAACAGGGTAAAGCAAATCAGATTATTTCTGGGACAGATAGTGAAAGGGATGGTAGAAATCAGTGAGAAGAAGGCCGAAGCTTAAGAAAACAGGGCTAGGTACTTGACAGAACTAAAGATATGTGAGATAAAGCAGAGGTGAAGCAGGGTGAATGTCTAGCTCTATTAAATAAGACTACTTCCTCTTCTTGTGGCTTTGTATATACATCTGGCTTTTAGCGGTAAGTAACTGGGTGGAGTCTCTGGGCCTGATTCATTAAGGAAAGTAAGGCAAAAAAAATGAGTAAGTTTTGTCCTGAACAAAACCATGTTACAATGCAAGAGGTGCAAATTAGTTTTTTATTTTGCACATTAGTTAACTACTGTCTTTTTTTTTCATATAGCACACAAATTCTTGATAGGTTGTTTGTACGCTAAAATTTAATGTTGATCTAGGACATGCCCTACCCTAACTATAAATCTGCCATCACATTTTAAATTTACACCCCCCCTCAAATGCAATGCCAAAGTGCAAAGTTACTCTTTTTTTTTTTTGCTTTACTCTCCTTAATGAATCAGGCCCTCTATGTGCAACAATAGTTAGGGTAGAACAAGGAGTGGTCCAAGGGACTCTAATTGATTTTTGGGGGCTGTTTTTACATTTAATTATGTACATGATATTTATTAGTAAGTCTGACAGCAATAGGAGTTTTCTTCTCCAGAAATGGTGGCTGTTTTGAAAAAGATTGGTCAGAAGACCGGGGAGTCTCCACACCTAATCAGCCTAAATGGCATCATTTGTAGAGATGTAGGCTTACAAAGCAGGCATGCCATTGTGATAATCTGATATTCCAGGTTGTTAGGAGAACCCCGAGAGCATACAGCCTTGTTGCTAGGTGACGGTATCACATGTAATATATTAAAATCATAAAGTGTGCCTTTTGAAATGTGACACACACCACAGTGCCTTTCCGCTAACATGATTTAACAGTTTCATTGAAAAAGGAGCTAGGACAATTGTGCATAGCATGAGCACCAGCTAGTTATAAGATGGTGTGTGCAAATTACCAGCAGCCCTTTTACAACTGAAAGCCCTTTGTTAAACAGCCCTTTTCCTGTTGTTGCCTGAGGAAATGTGTTACACTGTGAATCACATTCGATCTGCACAAAGTCCCACTCCTTGGTTTGTGCATAGGTTTGGGGTAAGAATGGCTGACAAGATGTGGAAATAGAAATGAGTGTAGCCTTCAAATAAGATTTATATTCAATATTGTGTAACAACGAGAGTTTAAGAGCTGAAAATGGCAGAGACTTTTCTATTCATTCAAACTAGCATTAAATTTCTGCGTTAAATATGCGTTTCTAAGTAAGTTAAGCCCATATAAACGTATGTAAAAATAATTGTAGCAAATGATCTATATTTGTGTTTTTATATGTTCATTGCACTTTTTTTTAATGCTGTTAGTTTCATTTCGGTGCATCTGACGCACGTCGGAGCAGTTGAAAACTTTTCTCAATGGGAGTGAATTGTAAATAATGCAGTTAGTTACGTATTTCTACATGCCTTTGGCTTGAACAAGATGACAACTTACTGTTTTGTTACATTTCCTTTAAAGAAGTTTCCCATCCCGTTTCCTGAATAATTGTCTGTTGGGATCTTGGACCCTCAATCATATGAGCAGTGCTGGAACGACTCCATTTTATTATTCCTATAAAATACTGAAGGTTACCAATTCGAGTTGTGGATTTAAAGCCGAACCTAAATAAAAAAGCCATGTGGCGTACCAATTAGGTAACTTAGATAATGCTGGGTTTCAGCCCAGATTAAGAGGTAAGGTTGGGGTCTCTAACACCTTGTGGGAAAGGGAGACATGGCCTTTCTTAGGGGAAGAATATTTGTTGACGTTGAACGCCTTTCAGAATATTATCATTGTTAAAGAAAAGAACAACTGAGGGTTAATGTAAGCGTCCTTCTTGTACATGTATGCTAAGCAGTTTGTAACATAACATTTGTTTACTTATGTGGGGTTTTCAGCTTTAGATATATGGAAACTTGTCATATGATCATCAACCTTCAAAGGATAACAAGTCTTCCTTATTTGTTATCATGCATTTGTCCTGTAAAGTGGAATTGGACATTGATCTGATACATATGTGACTGATAAATAAGGTGGCATTGAGTGAATAAAGATAGTAGCATATATAAACTTAAAAAGAAATAGGTTACTAGAGTTGTATTTGTTCTATGACTAGTGCTGAGCAAAATGGTATAACCAAAATGGTACCCAGCTGTTGTAAATGATTAAAAAGCCGATCGATTGTCGAAACTTGGGGCTGTTCCCTACCTGTGTGAGGGAACTGAAGAACTTTTTACTGGAGTGAATGGGGTATTTTTGCTGAGCACTGTGAAGATGATATGTTTAAATGGGAAAGTTGTTTGTGTAGCATGTCCATGCAATGTGAATCATTTATTCATTACAGTGAATTAGTTGTATACGGCATATCTGCATGTTTGTAAATATAAATATATATATATATATATATATATATATTATTAGTATATGTGTATGCCCAGCGTGAGCCCACAGCATATGTGTGCCCTATGTTTTTGGTTTTAAATGATTTACCTCCACACTGGCAACTCTCTGGCCTTAGTACATTTTTAACACCATTGCTCCCAGGCTCCTGGGGTTTGTGGACTTGCCCTATAATGTGCTTGTTTGTTTATTTAACATATAGCAGACAGACATGTTTTTTTATATTTGACACTTTTAGGTAAATATTTTAACTGGATACATTAAGGTGCCAGTCATTATGACTGCAACTTAACTCTGTGTCCTCCATGTTGGACAACCCTTGTCTAAGTAGCAGGCTAATGAGGATGGTGTACACATACGTCTGACACAATGGAACAGTGTTTTCAGTTTTTTCTGTCAAATGTTATGAAATGATTCACTGTTTTACAGGCAGCGATTTTTAACGACTGATTTTCCTGTGTAGATGTGCTGGCGTCTAAGCCTTCCATTGTGCACATTGATGCTGTGTGCATCTCCCCAAGTCTAGGGATGGAAATGTAGATGAACAAAGTTCTGGTTAGAGGCACAGGGCTGCCACTGACTTTTTTTTTCTTGCATGGAGCTGTCACTCTCGGAAGCCGTAATGAAATAAAGTGAAACATTTCATAGAGGAAGAAGCTGTTAGATGTGATATTTTTCCTATTTATGATTATTACTATAGCTTACACATCCCACACTTGAAACAAATGCATTTCCCAGAGGGCATCAGCTAATACTTTATCATGTCCCAGGCTTCTTCGGTTTGTCTTGTTTCACAGTGAGCTCTTGGGTACGCTGTGTGCTGGAACTCTGTTTTATAACAAGTACAGCATCTTCCCTTTCCTTTGTTATTTCGTATAAAATCTTTATTTATAGTAAATGTCCCAAACAGATGAATACAAACATAAATTTATTTTATTTAGCTAATATCAGAGCTGTCATTTTCAGGTTACGCCTACAGTAATGTCTGTCTAGTGGTTAGCTACCTATGTTAGTGACCTATGGTCCAAATTCTGACCTTCAAACCTCTGTGGGCCTGTACACTATATTGGATGGTGGCCCATAAATAAATATTTAGGCTATTTATGTGGTTTTCCCCCCATAAATACTTGGGGCTAGATTTACTAAGAATCGAGTTTGGTGGTGGCTGGAAACCGCCACCAATCTCTGGCAGTTTAGTGGTCCAAACCACCGCATTTACTATAGGGCGACTTGAGGCTTCAATTTAAAATGACTGGCGATGTGTGGCGGATTGAAAAAGCAAAACCGGACAGGGCAGTTTTAATACCTCCTTCAGAATGGCTAGATAGCTTAAACATGCTGTTTGAACTATTTTGACATTCAGAACATAAGAGAAGCACCATTTACATTTAATTATTTTGACAATCATTTATTGATTAAGGGGCAAAATGAATTAAATAACTTATGAGGGGATTTTTTTTTTTGCTATATTAAGGGGATTAAATTATTTAATTATTATATTATTCGGACAGTATGTAATGATAAATTGTGCAATAAATTGTGCAATATAAATAATTATATCCACCATTAACAATCAGTTAATAATATTATATATTCACATTTCCCACATAATATAATGCTATAATAGTGTCCCTTTAAAAAAATATATTAAAAAAAATTCCCCCAAAAGTTAATATTAAATTTATTTTGTCCATAAATAATAATTTTCCAAATATTTTAAATATCAATGGTGCTTTGTCTTATGTTCTGAATGGCAAAATAGATCAAACAGCAGCAGTGTGAGCAATTTCGCCTTCCACAACCAGCTCTTTTATTTTGGCCATTTGGATGGCTGTTTTACGGCGGTTTTGAAAACCCCAGCTTAGTAAATCCGGCTGTTTGTATGTTCATCATTGTTAAAATCGGGATGGCGGTTTGTAAAGTGGTGGTTTTGAAAAATATAATTTCTTTCTATTTTGACGGCTGTTTGGGCTTTAGTAAATCCGGCGGTTTCAAAACAGCTGGAAAAATAGCCGAAAAGCCTTTAGTAAATCTAGCCCTCGGACAGAACTGCTCAAGTTTGCATAGTAGGAGGCGGGAGAGGGGTATAAAAAATGCTTTAATTTTTATATAACTGTCTTATTAACATTCTATAAATGCGGAGATAAAGGACACGGACAAAATGTTTTTGCTCTATTTACCAATGTGACACATGGGTAGCACTGTCCGATGGCTAATGATTTTCAGTCAAAGTTTCAAACTAAAACAAATTGTTCATGGAAGTAATTTCTGTGTGTCTGGGTGTATCCAGATTAAACAACTGAAAGCTCATTTGCTTAGAAATTATGAAAAATTTAAACCATTTCATTTGTAAACAAGAGTGGAACTTCCCTATGTATTGGTCACTGCTTCAGAGAGACATCAAGGCATTGTTATGGATTGTGGCATAGTGAACAAATAACTTTATTTAAAAGAAGATCCTCTTGCTATTGACCTCCATTGTTACTTGGGTCTCAGTCCTATGATTCTAAACTACATACTCGTCCATTCTGCTGGGTCACTAGTGAGAAATCTTTGTCCTCTATTTGAAGAACACATACTGAAGGACATATTGGTGCTTTGCTTTACATGTGTACAAAACTTGTTGTGGACCCCACTTGTCTTAGTTTTCATATTAAAGGTAATGTTACAAACAATATATTTAAGGACTTAGCCCCATGTCATTATAGAAAATTCAACTGCTAGTCCTCACTTGTCTGAATAGTGATAATTTGTGCCTGGGGATAATGAATGGTCTTTTCATGCAGATTATGTGAAGATGAAGGCGTGGATGTTGGGGGCGTGGCCACACCATGTTGGGGGCGTGGCCACACCATGTTGGGGCGTGGCCACACCATGTTGGGGCATATTTAGAAAATGTATAGGTACATAACGTATGGAAAGCCTAGCAATAAGTAAACACAGTACATAACACAAATCACACCATATAAAATGCATGCTTTATAATATAATCTATTTAAGCTCACAAGAAACATCTATGATTGCTGGATGACTGGCAGGGGAGGGCTGACAACTCTTGGTGTGCGGGGCAAACACAACAATGAGACCCAGGATCTTTTAGGGATGCATCTGCGACAGAAAAAAATGGGTCTTGACAAAAACTGTGCAGATGTGGTTTGTCTGATGTGGGTGTGGTTATATATAGCCAATAAAACATATGAAATGTCTTATATCATATTATTATTATTATCATTTATTTGTTGGGTTCCACAAGGTTTCCGCAGCGCCGTACATAGTACAAACAGTAGACCGTATAATGTTAAACAGTACAGAACGATAAACACAAAGTACCAATGCTTCAGTAACTCCGGGACAGCCATAAGGAGTAAGGACAGAGCAGAAGAACAGGTATGGAGACACGGGGGAAAAGGGGCCCTGCTCATAAGAGCTTACATCCTAAGGGAGGGTGGACAAATCAGACACGAGACATCATAGAGCTATAATCAAATACAACATCTACCAGCCCCACATTAGTAGTATATAGCATCCTTGTGATCCTAGCATCCCTCCATGTTGATGCTCACTGCAGGCTGTGCAGGCACCCTCCCAGTCTCACAAGATAAGGATTATCTCATCTCGCGAGACACCGATTAAGAAGAATATGTAAAATATTTCAGCCCGTTCACCTCCATCCTGGTCCACCATGTATGCCCAGGCCCCACCCAGTAAGCAGTACCCCCCTTCCCTCTCAGTGCCACAGGCTCTAACACTTGTGTATGAGATCTTTTTTAATACCAGCCTAGTGATGAAATATTTTCTCAGTTACGTGAGTCTTGATTGGCTACATGGAATATTAAATCACAAAAAAAACAGTTTTCTGGAGGATCTGTTTGTGTCACTTCAAAACAAAACGTGCTGCAGTTAGATATTAACTACCAGTTTATAACAAAGTAACTAACTGAATACTTTACAATAGCACATTTGTGAATTATTTGTCCTCAGGTATACAATAATTCTTGGCAGTTGTGTGTACAATTGTGAGACCTGCTTTGGACCTATAAAATTAAAATCTCTTGTTCCTAGTAACTGTGTCTAGACATGTTATCCTAGCGCTATGGAGAGCATGTGGTGTACTCCTTTTCCTCGTAGCAAGCTCTCTCTCAGATACGGGTAACGGGGGATTCCCCACGGGGGGTTTTGCTATATGTGGGAGGCTGCATTGATGATAAAGGGGTTCTTAAAAGGGGACAGTGATTTTAATGTTTCGTTAAATTAATTTTAGTTCTCTTAGGTGACCTCTTATTTGTAGTTTACAACATTTATTTTTAAATATTTTTGGCACTTCAAATATTTTTAATGTATTTTGGATTGGAGAATGGGACCAATGTATTCTGGGCTCTGAGATCATGTTAGATGTATTTTCACTCATACTGTACAATTTACCGCACATAATATTATTGATTGGCTTTAATAAACCACTTGTTGTTTTTATAACTGACCTTTATCTACAAATAAGTTGACAGTTTACACAATGTAGAGTGGTATATGATCCAACAATACTACCACTGTGATTTATTTTCCTCTTTAACGATTAACCAAGGACATAGTTAAACAGTCTGTGAGTTTCACAGTTATGTCCTCTGTTCCTTTTTCCTTGAAATGTACTTAACCTGGTCTTTACTAGGCACCCATTATATATAGCTACAAAATCCACAAACTAAACACTGACAGTACTTCAGACCAGTACAGCTAGGGTTGATGGAAGGGGAGTAACGCTGGTCATACATTCTGGAATATCACAGACAGCTCTCTCAATGTTGCAACACGTATGGCTCAAAATTACCATGTATCCCAATAGTTCTTATATGGTATGTGTTGCCAGATTGGACATTAATCCTGGTACATATGCTTAGTGGCATATTCGGTCAGTTTAAGCTGAATGTTTCATTGATTTGTTTCACAGTATTGATAAAAGCCAAAATTGTTGAGTCCTTTCTCTGATTTGGGAGAAGTGCCTCCTTCATATACTATTCACACTGAATGCCAGGTGAGCAATTCGATTCCAGGACCCGCAATGTTCATCACTCCTGAAATAGGGCTCGATTGTGCTTAATTTTGCTTGCACCTCCAGGAGAAGCAAGCAAGAGTGCGCCAATGAAAGAAAGACATCTGTACAGTGCAGGAAGACCATAGTGAGCACAAGGAGTGGCATTATTATTATTATTATTATTATTATTATTATTAATTATGCTTTTATTTCTCCTCTTTCATAGTACATAGGAAGAATAAATAAGGTTCTTACTCGAGCATAATGATATAAATGATGTTCTCTTATTAGATGGCTTCTGCGTTTAATGTAGAGATAAAATCCTGGTTTTAGTGTAGTTGTTGGGTACCAGTTGTCCAATTTATACCATGATAAAAACAGGAAGCCTATCTATACATGCTATCCACTGCACACAAATCACATGGGGCAGCACAGTGGCCTAGTGGTTAGAACTTCTGCCTCACAGCACTGGGATCATGAGTTCGATTCCTGACCATGTTCTTATCTGTGTGGAGCTTGTATGTTCTCCCCGTGTTTGCGTGGGTTTCCTCCGGGTGCTCCGGTTTTCTCCCACACTCCAAATACATAGTAGTAGGTTAATTGGCTGCTATCAAAATTGACCCTAGTCTCTCTGTATCTGTGTGTGTGTCTTAGGGAATTTAGACTGTAAGCTCCAATGGGGGCAGGGACTGATGTGAGTTCTCTGTACAGCTCTACAGAATTAGTGGTGCCATACAAGTAGATGATTGCTTCCGTTTCTATGACCATTACACTCTTGCTGCACCGTTCTGCATGTTTCCAATGGTGGTGTCATCAGAATGCATTTGTTTGTTAATGTGAGATGATAGATTTAGTAAATGATGCTCTCTTGAAATCTTTAAAATTATTGCATATGCTATGTAATCCTATATATTATTCAATAATATGTGTAATACTGTTTATTGTTTAATACATTTTAAAATATAAGATTTCTTTCAAATAGATTTAGTTTTGTTTTGTTTTTGACTATAACCGTTTAAAACATTGCACTATCTAAGCTATTGTTGCTGGATGTTTAATTAAAATAGCTTTTTATTGCTGCAAGCCCGTGGATCATGCACAATCATTGTTCCTATGGCTGGATGCCATGTTCCCATAACATAGAACATTTTGCAGGTGTGATACTGAGGTACCAGTACGACATTCACACAGTTTGTAGCTTTCGATGCTTTGCTAGTGCAGGGATGTTGGAAGCAGCAGTGCTTCCTTATTCAGTATGCAGCAAGGCTCTTCTCTATGGGCTGGGGAAGACTTTGGTTATTGAGTACCAGTAAGATGTCTTCACAGCATGTAATAACGGCTTAAGAGAAAATTACTGAAAAATTGCACAGTGATGGATGTGGTAAAGAAGATGGGAGTATAAAGTCAATTTGTAAAAATAAAAAATATATATGTTTCTTCAATGGCATAAGTGGGGACTGCTGTTAATATCATACTTTAATAATCCGGATCTTTATCTCTTGACAGGTGAAAAGAGCTTTATCTCTGAATGAGGGAACACTAGCAGCCTCTGAAGCAATGCCTTTCTCTGGGTGCTAGAGATAACAGAGACATGAAATAGAGGCTGGGTATTAAGGGATAGCACCAGCAGCATTGTCCTGTGATAGGGAGGAAGCGGGAGGGGGACATATCACTGAGAGTGGGCGAGGGGGTTGCTTGCTAATCATTAGTCATTTATTTGCACAGCAAGCATTTCCCTCAGCCCATTCAGCCATCTATTACTTGCTAGTGAAAAGTCACAAAGCCCTGTCATTAGTAGAATCAATCACCACAGGGCCTACTGAGAGCCCTCCCATGGCCTCTCATTTACTCAGCTAAAGAGCTATGAATGTCTGCATGTGGCTGACTCAGCCGCTGCTTCTGCCTCTACTCCTGCCACTCTCCTCATCATCTTCCTCATTCATCCCCACTGAACTTACTATATAATAATATATACCTGTCATTGCTTAAGAAATATCAATTTTGCCTGGTTTATAGTGCCTGGTTTATAGTGCTGTCTTTATCTTTCCATGGGTTACCTTTTTATCACTTCTTAGCTCTATGATGCTGACAAGAAGGCACGTGCTGCATATATACAGCTTCCAAATGACTTTCCACAGACAATCCCAGGATTTAACTATTTGTCCCTGGAAAAGTCCCTACATTTTCCTACCAATTAACTACATAATACGTCCCTCCTTCTTCTGCATATTGAATGCAATTACCCCATCTACACTCATTCTTGGAATTTATACGTTAATAATTCTGGAAGTATTTAAATGCATTATAAGCATAAAGAGAATATCAGTTTACCAGTGTCCTCTAGGACTGGGCTTAGGTCGTGTGTGACTCTCCAGCTGGTGTGGACATCTTACATCCATCAGCTTGGTTTTGTTAACCATTAAAGATTTCAATGTTATAGCAGTTTATTCGTGAAAAGCATCTTCCAATCTCTGGACAGTTCTGGTCCTGGATATGTCTATCCCCAGTAGTGTTCTTTTCTGGAGTAAACAAGTCCTAATTTGAACAACATTTGATTGCATAATATCTATTTCATATTTCATACTGGCCTACTTTCTGGCCATCCCCTCCAGGAGATGATAAAGGGGTCCAAAGGATAAAAGTGGGGGTGGGGTAAGGGTGACAATGTGATTTGCATAATCTCAACCCATCCAACCCATTGCTTGGTATTGGACACTTTGGTGAATTACAACACCTACATTCATTCCCATTAAGAATTCATGCCACATAGCAGAGTATAACGTTATTCCACAAATCATTAATCCCCATGTTATTTTGTAGTGACCGGTACACACACACACACACACACACACACACACACACACACACACACACACACACACACACACATTATAAATTTCAAAATGTTGAAAATGCTAACCAGACTTTTCTGTGTATACAACACGATATTGCTGATAAGTTCAATTGCAAAATATAACATACAGACAGTGCACATTTTCTCTGTTGACTTAGAGGAAGCATCTCTGTGCATTGCAGCACTGTATAAGCAGACCTTTCCCTAACCTAATCCACATAAGTTCTTATTAGACATGATCCATAACCACTTAATTGGCCTCTTAAGCACCAGACAAGGTTGCCATCTGTCCTAGATTAGGGGGAACATCTGCAAACAGCACTGTTTTTATACGTAGGAATATATTATTTAATACCAAAGTCCCAATGAGAGGATTTAAAATATTTTGTACCAAAGGTGTCATGTACAGTCCAAATTCTGATGCTGCCAGTAATGTCCTTTTAACTTTTATCAAATATTGGTTTGATACAAAGTGTATAGTAAAATACTGAAATTTTTATGACATCTTTTTGTCTTTTTCAAATCACATGTACATGAAATAGATGGATATAAAAGGTCTACACACCCTTATAGATATTTCAAGTGTTTGTGATGTAAAGCCTGATATCAAGATAAGTCATGTCAGACTATTTTCCACGTTTATTGTGACCTTGCAATCAACAAAATTAAATTGAAAAACAAATCAACCATTTTTAGGAAAAAGAAATTAAAAAAAAATCTACAATACTCTGATTTTATAAGTGTGCAGGAGCCTAAACTGATACTTTGTGGAAGCACCTTTTGCTTTTATTATAGCATTAAGTCTTTTTTTAATAAGTCTGTATCATCTCTGCTCATCTGGATTTTGTAATTCTATCCCACTTTTCCCTGCAGAAAAGTTCAAGTTTCATCGAATTGTGAGGGGATCTTTTATGTACAGCACACTTTAGATCATTCCACAGTCTGTCAATGGGATTGAGGTCTGATTGGACCATTCTAAGACTTTGATCTTCCTTTTGTGGAGCCATTCTTTTTTTGGCCTGGTTGTGTGCTTTGGATTGTTATCATGTTGTTAAGCGAAATTCCTCCAAATATTCAGTTTTCTGATGGAGACCAAAAGGTTTTTGTATCAAAATATCTCTCGACATTTTGAGCTATTCATTTTGCCCTTTATTCTGACTAGCTCCCCTGTCCCAGCTGAAGCAAAGCAGCACCAAAGTATGATGCTGCCACCACCATGCTTCACAGTAAGTATGGTGATCTTTGGGTGACGAGCTGTGTTGTCTTTACGCCAAACCTATCTTTTAGCGTTAAGGCCAAAAATATAAACATTGGTCTCCTCAGACTTGGGTTGGCTGAATGTTTGTTGTGTGAAGGCTTCTTTGTTATGTCATGTCTTGGTAAAATGGATAAATTCAAAATGTATCAGGGCGTGGCTGGGCAGGTTCTACATGGCCAAAATTTCCCCAACCTTCTAACCTGGAATGTTGCCAGGTTTTCTGAATTGGGCTGAACAAACAATTTGCTAAATAATCAGTAACTTTTTTAGGTTGGTTGATGTTTTCATGATTTTTTTTTATTAAATTTTTTGTTTCCTGTTATTGTCTTAAGTACTCACCTTTGCATTTTGTAAATCACTGCACACAGGCTAATATTCTTTTTACATTGTAAACCAACTCCCAATCCAAAGTGATGTCACCATTAGTAGATAATTTTCACTGTAAAAAGTAAACCTGTCCAAACCTGTCCATCTACTGACAATTCAGAGATCCATGACTTATTTACTTTGGTATGCATTTTTTTTTACTGTTTTTAGGTTTAACTTTTGAATATTTAGTTCACACTATAAAATATCTTTTACACATATTATGTTCCATTTATAAATGTATTTCTTCGTTAACTCCTGTTTGTTGTACCATGGTACTTAAATATAATTAATGCTTGAATGTGTTGTAATTTAGGATTTTTAATCCTGTAATTATTAATTTATGAATTTAGTGATATCCATTCAAAAAAGTTAATGCAGAGGTATGGAAAGCAATCTTTGTACTCCATATTCTGTAACATTATACTGACATTTCTTCTCCAACTGCTGCCTCTTCTTATGTTAATAAATAAAGGTTGGACATTGTTTGGTTAGCACCACAATAAAACACTTAAAAAATACACTTTATGTAGTCATGTTTTATTTATTTTTTTATTATATCAGCACTTCATATTAAAATTAAAAAAATAGTAGGAAAAAGCATAGAATACAGACCCACTAACAATATATATCATATATACTTTCTTAAGTAAGCACAGCATGAAACTACCTTATAAAGACTATAACAACTTTGTAATGGAACAGAATATGTATAACTATAGTCATTACATCAAAGACATTTTACATTGTAGATTCCTCCACTTTTACAGACCCCGCTTTGAATACCTCATTGAGTTGGTCACTGGCTCACTTGGTTTTTATCCTTTTACCAAGTCCTCTGTCAGAAATTGGAGTTAAATTTGTGCAAGTCAAGAATGTCATTTTTTTAGGTAGAGTTAAGACAGAGACGAGTGTTTTATGTGTCCACAACCTGCAGGTTACTCAGTTATCTGTCTCTTAGTTTCCTTGAAGTATAAAGCACTCCATGAGCGCCAGTCCACTTCCTTATGCCCAGTTGTCAAGCAGTGAAGTTTGTGCTTTGTTAAATGTCACAATCAACGGAGTTATAAGGATTGAAGAGTTGCTGAGAAGTAGAGCAGAGCTGCAGGGGCTGATATATTAGGTGACACGCAGCCATTCACAATCAGTACACGCACTGTAACTGAATCTTCTTGGCCTTTTATACTGAGAAAACTTTTGAAGATGACAAAATGGCAGATATGTATTAGACACACGTAGCAGATAGATAATATCTATAAATATGAACCAAGATTTAATTTTTGCACAAAAGGAGAGGGCATTTGTGCAACCATAATGCATGCATAATCTATCTCGCTTCTTCCTATAACGTCGCTCACACAAGAGAGAAGCTGCACTGTTTTGGCACTAATATATTTGTAATAATCCAGTGCCTTCCAGCCGTTTCTGATCAATGTGATTAGGGATCACAATATTGTCCAGGGTAGGTAGCACATCTACCTAACATCTTGGTTAACATGATTGGATGGATCATTACTTTGGGTTTCCACAAATCAATGCCCTGGTTGCTTACCATACTTGGCCAGGAAGCTCCACATGTGTGTTTCCCCAAAATAGCATTAGTTAGTGCAGGCTGGATAGCGCATGAGGATATAAAATGTATATAAAATGTCTAGAGGGTGGGCACGTAATCTCTGGGAGCAATCTTTTGTTAGAAAGATGGGGATACAAAAGGGATTGTGATCACAGCCATATGGCATGGATATATGGAAGCTTGGATAACATGAACTTGTTTCCCAAAATAATTCATCTCTGAGACACGTGTGTTTCAGGTCCATGGGTTATGACTAATGTTACGAAGGTTTGAGCAACGTGGCACATCCTCTCGCCCAATATTTTTCCTCCATAAATATACATATACTGTGGTCCATGTGGAGATATATATATATATATATATATATATATATATATATATATATATATATATATATATATATATATATATATATATATATATATATATTATACATTTTCACAATAACTATTAATTTATGTCAGGAGTCCAAACACATTTGCTGTTAAAAAGTCCTCCTAAAATGCTGGCACTCTCGTTAACTGGCTGCCATAAACACTCTCCTCTGCATGTAACCTATTTTACATGTATTTTGCATTTTCTATGGCAGCGTAAATGTTGGTAGCAAGCAGAGATTGTTCTCCAGTGAAGCATAGAGGAAAAAACATGCAACACCTAACATAAATTGTATTTGATTATGTTTAATTACGGTGCTGTCATATAGATGTAAAAGAAGGTTTGGTTTGTCAAATAGCAAAAGAATAACCTGCTGTCTGTCTGCTGACTTAATGGCTTTAATTGCCAGCACAAAATCAGGATCTGGTGAAGTTGTTTGAACATATCAGCATGAACCAAATATTTTCAATTAAGATCAAGTTGTGTGATTGAAACAATTCTAATTGTCGTCAGTACCTCTGGTTTATGACAGGGCAGATGTTTATAAATTCTTTATTACAGGCGAAAGTGCTTGCCAGAATAAGCATCCAGAGAGCTGGCTGGTATGCAGGGCCTGATTAACCCGAGGTATAACTGGGCTAAAGCCCAGGGACCTCGGGCATCCAGGGGGCCCTTGACAGTGCTCGGCGGCATTATTGATCAGGACGGGGGCGCCCCCGGCCCGATCAATGCTGCTGTGCACTGTCACTGTAGTCTTTCCACGGGGCTCAGTAGTCTCCTTACTGAGTAGATCTCGTGAGTCTCTTTCTCACTAGATCTCCTCAGTAAGGAGCTTACAGCGTGCCACGGGAAGACTAGAGTGACAGGAGACAGAAAGAGGTAAGCGCGGGGGGCGGCAGGCCGATCATGGGGGAATGGAAGCCCCCCTAGCCTAAAGGCCTCCATTCCTTTAATCCGGCCCTGCTGGTATGTAGCGCTACTAGGGGCCTTTCCTTGTGCACTATGTACACTTTCTGAAATCCAAGGGCCAGGAACCCCTCACAGGGCTTAACAGCAGGCATTGCAGGTCTCCAAAGGAAATCTTGGAGGATGGCTTTACTGTGCATTTGCCGTCCCCACGCATCCTCAGTACTGCAGAGCAAGGGCCTCTGGAGGGTGGACCTGAATTGCCAGACCCCCTCACTTCCAGGTCCTGCTGTGGTTGCACCCCATACAGTTCCGGTAGTTCACGGAGCACAGCTTTGTAGTAATTTAATAGGGCTGCAGTAAATTCAAAGTATTGTTAGTGTCCATTAATGCGGTTTAGCCAGTTTTGTGCATGAATGGCGTAACTGCACTAACCTGCTTATAAACTGTCTCTGTTTCCTAGCAGGTAATAAGGCAGCTGCCAAGATATGGCTTACCGATGTACGTTCAAGAACATTGTTACACAGAACAATGATAATACAAGTGCTGTGCCCTCTTACCAAACAAATGGGCTGTTAAATTCGGCATCATTCATTCAAAAGTGCAAGAATGGACATTGCAGAAACTGTCGGTGATGGAATCATTGTTACTATTGTTTATAAATTGTAGAATGCTCTTGACAGACTGCAAAAGATACAGTTACTCCTTCAAACATCATAATAAATGTGGACACTCACTGGTTTTCCAGTGTAGCTTACTGGATTTTCTTGTTTGCAGTGTATTACTCACATGTACGTAAACAATGTATCTCCAGAGAGGAGGGCTTTAAAAGTGTTTTGTGGTAAAAATATAATGAACTTTTACAGCAGTGTGGAGCGTTACTTGTGAATTTAAATCTGCACCAACAGCACGTACTGGAGAACTAAGCAGGACAATGCTGAACTTCTCAAACGTGCTTGTAAATCTGGTGATGAAGAGGTGGCGGCAGAACCACTGGCAACAAAGTCATTGTGAGATGTCCATAGGCTGTTATAGTGAGGTCCATTCATGTACAAAGCTGGTGCATGCTCTGCAGATGCTCCATTGTCGCTGTAGTAAAATCTACAGACATGTATAATCAGCCATATCAGTTATACTTGCCCACTTATAAAACCTCCCCTGGAAGATTCCGGTGCAGGAGGGTTTATGGTGACAACGTTGCCCTGCTATGAAATGGCGAAATGAATGACATTTCATAGTGGGGGTAGTGCTTAATGTGACAAATTGTGCCATTAAGCGCCACCTCCACCAAGACCAGGGAAGAGTCCAGGAGGGATCCCTGAAATTCGGGAACCTCTTGGTACTTCCCAGAGAGTAGGCAAGTATGATATCAGTTTACCTAAAGATTAATTTGTTAGCGCTGCTGTATTGCTTGACAATTGTTTGGTCAGTAAATTTTACTCAAATCCAGACTTTGCGCACTTCCTTTTCTCACTCTGTGTTAATTAGCCAGTCCTTTGATGCTTTACCTCTTGCTATGTAATCCAAAGTGATGCAAGATGGAGAGGTTCTGTCTGTATTGCCAGCCAGCAACTAATAAATGCGACACCGATCATCTTGTAATTAGGAATCAAGGAATTTCCTGCATTTATCTAACTGTAATCACACAACATACAGTCAGCAGGGATCACATACTGCATTTAAATACAGACATTACAATGATCCACAGAAACCAGTCACCAGTTAGCTTTTATCTGTCCCGTGCCAGTTAGACAATGAAAGGAAGTATCTGATTTGTTGGATCAGTGCACATTTAACACCTAAGTAATATGTTAGTAAATGAGCCTTAATAGGAGCACTGAGAACCTAATTTATACATGGAAATTGGAGTCAGAAATAGCAACTAGGGCTTATCAGTTTTCAGCAAATTAATAGGACATACAGTATGTTGGACAAATGTAATAACTGTAAATATTTCACTATATTTAGTTATATAATTTAGCTAGATTTGTAAAGGTTTTTTCCCATTTTAATATCAAGTAATGGGCTTAAGTGTCATTTAAGTTTCATTAATTTATTTATCTTAATTTAACTTGAATTACAGTGAAATCTCCATTTTAAGTTCATCAATGGATCAGCCAAAAGTGTATAATGAAAGAGAAACCTAAAAACACATTTTAGCTGAGATAAGGAAAAGAAAAACCAAACATACATAGTGATTTGCATACAGTGTGCTGTTCAGTATATTAAGATGTTATTCTATGTTGCATCATCTGACAAAACCTTTCAGTCCTCTATGCTGTATCTGCAGTACTTTGTACCATTCTGCATTACTAAAATAGTAACTGCTGGACCGCACAGCTAGTGATATCCAGCAACAACTATAGATAGTACACATTATTATATGCTTTTGTGCTCTAAAATCTGGGAAAGAGTAGCATAAAATGAAGGAAATGTCTATATTGAATTGCATTAGAGAATAAGAGAAATATGAGAAAAAGTGGAAATTCTGACATTTTACTTTTTCTCAGGGGTTTTACCTGTTTATGTTGTCAGCCAAACCCTTATCCTCTAATGCCAATATAGGTTGTATTATTTATTGTATCTGTTTTTTACCTTTGTATTGAATATAGATACAATTTAAAGCACAGCTGAAGATTAGAAATGAAAATACTTATGAGGGGGGGGGGGGTGGGGGCAAGTCTGAGAGGCGCTCTGCTCCACTTGCCTTACCCACTTGTCCACCAGCCAGTAAATACACACTTGGTTCTGAAGGGGGCACAGTGAAGAAAGGACAAAAGTGTAATGAAGGAGGGCAAAAGTGTAATGGAGGACAAAGTGTGATGGAGGAGGGGGGCACAGTGTGATGGAGGAGGGGGGCACAGTGTGATGGAGGAGTGGGCACAATCTGATGAAGGAGGGGGCACAGTGTGATGAAGGAGGGGGCACAGTGTGATTATGGAGGGGCAAAAGTGTGAATTCACTAGTGAGAGGGAATAATAGGTGCAGGAACAGGGATAGCTAGAGAGGATCAAGGAGTAAGGGAGAAAAGCAGGATGAGAGGCACAGGGGAGAGCAGGAAGGGAGGGAGAGAGAGGAATACCTGTAATGAAGATAGGGGCACATAGGAACAGAGGAAGGAAACGGATCAGGGAAAGATAAAGGGTAACATGGAAGATATAAGGCAGACAGGAGGGAGATGTGGGGGGACACAAGCTGGATAGCCTTACACATTTAATATGTTTTATATTATACTATATAAAATACATCTAAAATCAATTTCACTTTATCAAAACACCTAAACCTTTGGGGAGCTAGGTGGCCCACAGACCCTCAGCAGTTCATTTCAAAGTGAAAATTCCATAGCAGCACTTCTAAATGTCCACTTCCACCACTGCTTATTGTACATGACCAGTTGTTCTTCCCTATTTCCACAATCTTACCTTGGCACACACAGGCCATCCCTGATACTCACCAAGAACACTGAGCCACTTTATCTGAGGTCGTACAGTATCTCTACATTCTTCTCTTCTATGTGCAAGCTCACAAGCATGCCAGGCCACAATTGTTATTCTAGTGAGGACGGAAGCTAAGCGGCCAAATCCTTGAGTATTTATTCTCATGGCTTTGACAGCATATTGTAGGTGCTGGCTGGCAGTGCATGCTGGGACTTGTAGATACATAACAGTTGGAGAGCCACATGATGCATACCCTATGCATAGGTGAATTAATATTTAGTTTGTTCAGGTGTAGATCCAGTAGAGTTTAAAATGTAATTTCTGCACTAGGCCTATAAATACAGTTTCTACCAATGACATCTTTCAAAATGTGATAATAATAATAATATTATTATTATTTTGTCTGTTGCATATTTTTTCTCGGTCCAGGACATCTTTGTACCCATCATGCCTCTAATAATATATTTGTATTTCAGCTATGAGATTCCCTAAGTGGGATATCCACTGATGTGACTAGTCCCAAGTGTTGCAGAGAATGTAGACTCACTTACATGCTAGTTTGACACTTGAGGCAAAAATTGTAAAGAAGTTGGTGTTAGTGAGCACACACCTGTTTTTTTGGTAGTCACTCACTACAGTACCAGAACTGTGCATGGTGATTTCTGCTCCTAGAATCCCTACTGTCAGAACGACAATGAAAGGATCATTATTATTATTAATTATTATTCCTCATAATTAAATTTTTACTAATTTAGACTTCAAAGCGTCAATGTGAACAGTAAAATAATGCAAAAGACAGCTTTAGTGTATTCCTATGCAAACCAGTCTGGTGATTATAGACTATTCATTTAAAAGTGCATTTACTATAAATGGCAGAAATTAACTACACTGTCTCTTAGTGTTATTTTAAACACCAGTGGCACAGGCAGTTAAATGCAATCATGTTTTGACATGGGGTGACAACTTAGACTTGCAGGAGGGGCAGCGAACATAAGTAAATGGACCATTCAGCGCTCAAAAACATTGCAATAACACATATGCTCACAACCACAAGTGCAAATGCTAGTGGGTATGGGGTCATTAAACCAATAGTTTCCACTTGCATTATTGTTTACATACTTTTAGAGGGTAAAGACCCAAATGTATGATGGGGATTGTCCCTGGTCATTTTTTTTTGTCCCTGGAGATTTTTCAGAATTGACTAATAATTGAGCAGTACAGTTCCTGTTTTTTTCATATTGAATGCAATTAATATTTATTTCATAGAAGTATACAAAGAAAAAATGAAATTGTATGTAATGTCAATAAAATATTAAAACATAAAAAATTGTAGTATACAAATACCTACCTACACTGCACCATATCTAAAGTGCTTAGATACATCTGCAGCAAATATAATGGCAAATATGGGATTATAGCACTGTATCCTAAGCTACAGCAGTGTTTAGTGATTTAATCCACAAGCTAAAAAGCAAAGAAACTAGATTTTATGTTGGCAACCATGCAATGGAAACAAGCATTCATTTATATTACCCACCCACTCCTCACATACATTGCATAGCTTTATTGTACAACATATGTGATATTTGGAATTGAAATGCAATATTTAAGAGCGAGAACAGGAAATGCCTGTATTCAGTTTTGATTATAATCCAGGTGTCCTTTTTATATTATCTGTCTCCTTGACAGAGATTCACAAAGCATTGAAGGATTGTAGAAGTATTTCTCTAGAGTCCATTTATTGAAGTGTGTAAAAGTTCTCTCATTGTAGGCTTTGATGAATATCATAGACAGTAGAGAGGTTTCTCTATCTCTATCAAATAAAAAAAACACTTCAACTTTAATAATGTCAGTTTACACACATTCATTCACAAGTTCTAGTAGACCTCATTATTTTTCTGATTAAAAAAAACCAAAACTGGACTATTCACAGTATAGTATGTATTTACTATTAAACTACAATTCTGTACTTCCTGGCTATGGATAGAAATCAGTCATGATAAAAGAAGGGACCAATATCATGTTCTTGCTTTCATGATGCTGGAAAACTAGGCTATAAAAAGACATTATATTGGTTTATTTATTCATATAAAAACAGGGGTGCACCCAATCCACAATTTTAAACCTCTCCCAAAAGATTCAACCACATACTAGGAATAGTCCAAAATCAATTTGCATCTACAAGACTGGACAGGAACAGCCACAACATTTGAAGTTAATGTCTTTGTGTTACTAATTGACTAGGTTTACTTTTAACCCTTGTATCTGAAATATAGACAGCAGACAGCGTGACATGAATTGTAAAGGGTTATAGCAATTTATTAAGCAGTGCAAAATGTAACATAAAGAACATGAACATATCCAGACAAGCAGGGCAATTCCTGAGGCTGACCACAATGAAGTGCTAAATGACTTCCCTGTGTATAACCACACTCAACATTTTCCATATTACACCAGCACAAAAGGGGTGGACCTTATTACACCATCCATTGGGACCGTGTCCAAGGAAAACAAATCCATTACCACAATAAAATTGACTTACACACTTGCGATCAACCCCAAGAACCCTGCTATTCTGCCGTGACAATGCTTGCCAAGATAATGAGGCAGGCGGGTGGGAGATGCTGTCACTGATTTCCAGCCGTGACTAATAACCATCAATCCCCAGCTATCCTTATGCCCCTAATCAAAGTCAAATAATTCTAATGCTAAACAATCTCTGCCTTTCTCACCTAGTCATGTGCTCTCTCCACATCCCTGCTCCAGAGGCTCCTTTTTATCAACAGTAATTATAGTGTGGTCTTCCGTGACATAAAATTAAAGTAAAGTCAGAATATGGTTTGCAAATACTACAGATTCAAAAATATCTTAATATTTGTTCTTTATAATGACATCTCCTTGCAGAATAGAGAGTATAATATGGTAACCAATTTTCACATATGCATACCTCCCAACATTCAAGTCCCCGGCAGTGGGACAGGGATCATGGTCAAGTAATTATGTGGGCGCAGTCTCAGCACATTGGGGACATGGCCACACCCCCATAGAGCTGCCCATTAGGTATCGCCTGTTCCCCCAACGTTCCCACCCGCTTGACAAATATAGCGGGATAGAGACCTAAATTCGGGACTGTCCCACTGAAAATGAGACAGTTAGGAGGTGAGCATATGTTTCTGTTTTTATTTATAGTTATGCTTTGTACTGTATAACACCTCTTATATTTCCTTTGTGTGAAGATCATAGTATGCTTCTATTCATATCAGTACTCTTTCATAGTCTTTCCTACTTAATAATAAAGTAGAACTTACCAATCAGGTGAAGATATGTGTCTAAGAGGTCTATTTAGTAGAGGGCTTGTTTTTGCTTTGCCCCATTTTCACCGATGACAACCCCACCAGCGCCAAGTATCGCCGGCTCTCATTGGATGAGAGCTTCACCCACTTTTGCTGTTGGGAGGGGAAGGCTATATATAATAAAGTTATGTGTTATATCTGAGGCTATATTTTATAAAGTATAAAACATCTTTCATTGAATTTATTTCAAATAGCATGTGCCTGGGCTACTGAGGATGCTCAGAGCAGGGGTGTATGTAGTCTTAAGTCTCTAATAAGTCTCTAATAACTGAGGATTGCTGTCGCTGAGACCGCTGCACTGAGATAAGATATTGTTAAATAGTATTTGTTTTTATCTACACTATTAGCATTGTTGACAAAGAGCGTTTCTGCCTCAGAAAAGCAATAATGATAAAGAGGTCCCTATAAATGTATATATGTATATCTTTTGTTTCAGTCAAAAAGTCTGGAGTTGTTAAGTTATAATATCTGGGTTATTTTGGGGCTTTTTAGATACACCAGTTCATAGAGATATACGAGGTATGTTATTAAATAACGAGACTGTGATTCCACCTGGTAAACAAAGCAGTCAGAACCGGCAATAACTGCATACGTAGTAACCTTGAACCAGTCTGAACCTGCATGACAAGCTGCAATACTCTATGACGTTCAGTTGATTGCTAGTCCCCATTTAGTTTGGTTGTGTTTTCTGTAGAGTGCCGAAAAAATGTTAAGTTTAAAAGTTGAACAACGTTTCAATTTAAATTTTTTAGCAAAATTGCACAAAACACCAACAGAATGTTTTCAAATGCTTACTATGGACTTAGCGAGGGAAAAGATGGTCCCAAGGGTTCTCACACCAGAGCAAAAAGAACGTCGCAAGGAATGTTGTGTTGACATTCTGCAGCAACTTGACACAGATCCAAACCTGTTTCATAAAGTAATCACTTGTGATGAGACCTGGATCTTCCAGTACGATCCTGAAACCAAAAGACAGTCAATGTACTGGAAAACACCGTCATCACCAAGAATGAAAACAGCTCGTCAAAGCAAGTCAAAATTCAAAGCAATGCTCATTGTTTTTTTCGATATCAAGGGTGTAATTTTTGAAGAATGGGTTCCAGAAGGCACAACAGTTAATCAGCATTATTATAAGGAAGTTTTGCAAAAGCTGCGAGAGAGAGTCAGAAAGAAACGTCCGCAAATGTGGAAAAATGGTTTCTTTCTTCACCAGGACAATGCGCCTGCTCACACAGCACTATCTGTGAAGCAGTTTTTGACCGACAAACACATTACTACACTTGAACATCCTCCATATTCGCCCGATTTAGCACCATGCAATTTTTATCTTTTCCCAAAAGTTAAATCAGTGCATAAAGGGACACATTTTGAGTCAGTTGATGCTGTAAAGAAGAAAACGGCAGATATGTTGAAACAAGTGACAGAAATTGATTTGCTCCATGCCTTCGACCAGTGGAAAACAAGACTACAGCGATGTATTAGTGCAAATGGGGAGTATATTGAAGGGGACAAACATTACATTTGTAATACCAATAAATAAAGGTGTTATTTAATCAGTCTCGTTATTTAATAGACATACCTCGTACTGTATGTACTGGTAGCTGAAAACCGACATTTGCTTGTACCATGTTGTTCCACTGTAGACGTTCCATGCCATTTTGTTTCCTGGGTGGATTTACAGTGAACTGCATGGGAAACACTTCAGTTACAGTTACCCAGGGAAGGGATATATTTATCATGATGGAATTCAACTACAGTAGTACTGGTTGACTTCTTCATAAAGAGGTTTATAGTTGTACATATGAATAGCTGCCATGATGTGTCTGACATGAACCAGCAGCTTTCACCAAGTTTATTTTTTGTTTTTGTTTTTTTTAAATATTGTAAAGAAAAAAATGTTAATACATAAAATAATAAACCTGTTTAATTTCCACATGTTGCCAACCATGTTACATTGCAAGAGGTGCAAATGCAAACATTTTTCTGCACACACTGGCATTTGAATTTAGCATGTTGCTGGATTTGCTACAAACTCTATATGACCTGCATGATATCTATTTCCCAACTGCGCATAGATGAGTTGTATGTCTGACCACATCTAAGAACAACACTTCTACCACGAGCCACTACTTGTACATAAACTACGCGGTCCAGCAGCCAACTTTCTCCAGCCCATGTTTTGTAATGCAAGTTATAAAAACAAAGATTCATCAGTCTGTTTAAAGATCATCAGCTTGCAAATTAAAGTATATGTTATAGGCTTGAAACAATTAGGAATATAATATATGACACATTGTAATGGTGCTTGACTTATGAAGCCTGCATTGCATGCCTCCCAACGTCCAGGCAAAATAAGTCCACATCCAATCCATTCAAATGATGCCCCCAATTCACACAGATCCAACCAATCATGCCCACTTTTCATCCAAGCACACCATCTGTTGGGTGAAAGCATAACCACTTTCCCATTAGCCACAGCCCTTTCAAGGTCCATGGATCTATACTTTGCCATTGAAATCAGGATAGTTAGGATCTATACTTTGTGATGTGATGGTAGCCGGTAGCAGTAGTCCAAAATCATGAGATGCATGGTGGTGGAAGATGGCATCATAAGCCTATCCCATCATAGTTGATAAATGCAAATCAAATCACATCATGGAGGTGCCCCGCCATAGGGATGGGACCAAAATTATGTGATTCCCAGGGAAACGTGTAATAGAGGCTTCCTTCCAGCACATTTCACTAGGAAGTTGGTAGGATGCTGGAGAATCGCCTGTTCTTGGGGAGTCCGGGAGGCCTACCCGGAATTCGGGTTCCCAGACATTCCAGGAGAGTGGGCAAATATGCATTATATGTAGACGTTTGGATTGGTATTCAATTGCGACTTAACATGCTCACTTACTCTAAGTTTTGTTTGTGACTATAAATAGGGACAAAAGGACAGAAATGACCTGCCATGCCCCCAATTTGTCTGCATTATGGAAATCTGATATCTAATTGAAGTGAGATATCCGTGTTACAGTTGTGTATGTATATTACAAATAAAAACAGCATGTAGCATACTTGCAAAACTGACTGCTAATTCACATTGGGATTATAGCCCGCTTCTGTTTTTCTCACTTTAGAGTTGCAGTAACTTCTGCTGAATTAACTGGAAAACAAATTGGAAAAGCAGAAAATGCTATTTTCACACTTTTGGTAAATGTTTTAGGGCTTGTTTTTACTTTCTGACAGTGATCTTGTCACTTTGTGCTGACGATTTTTTGTAAAGACAATTGTGATTAGTAAATTATTTTAATAAAACTCTTCTTTGTCACAGTAGTAAGTAAGGGTCTAAGCACCTCAAACCTCGATTCTCATTCCAAGCATTAGACACAATTTTCTCTTTGTTAAACATGATTATTCTGGAAGATTTCAGTTGAGTGCAATGTAAAAATGTTAAGATACTGAAAGCCAATGAAATATCACTGAAACCCCATTGGAGTTAATTATTTTTCATGCTCCAAGTGAAGATTGTTAAGATTATTGACACATTTTTATTTCAATGTTGAAGCACTCAGTGGAATTAACCATACATATAGGCAAAGATAGAGAACAGTGAAATATTGTTCTTTAACATACTGTTAGTGTGGGGTACATTTATAAAAGGGTGAAAAGCCCTATCGCAATGAGAATGGGTGTTTTTGCCAGTGTTAGGGCTTTGCCCTATACATTAAGGGGTTACAGGCCTGTATTTCTGACGCAGTATCGCTCAGGTGTCTTGGCGAGATTTTATTGTTGATTTGTAGAGATAGATTATTTATTACTGTGATAAGCAGCAATGAAAAAAAAGTTATCACTGCTTGATAATAAATAGATGTTAAGAAACATGGTGATCGCTATAGCACGACGGATAAGTCAGCAGCAGGTTGCACATGGATGTATCATGTGTATCGTGTTTACAGCTGCCTACATGATTGTACTCATGTCTTTTCCGTGTCTACATGGTTGCGCTCTTGTGTCCAGGAACCTTCTGATCACCGCTGCCTATCTGATCATATTACCATCATTGCCTCCTGACAGATGTTTACAGTATGTTTAGTTTGCGATGGTCTCCGCCGCATGTACAATCTATTACCAGCATTCTCCTTGCTAAGCGGCAGTGGTTACTAAGTTTTGCATGTCTGCAGGATGCCCACTGCTGCACTCAGGATGGTTACCTAGCTATCAAATTAGCGCCCTCTCCTCTTATGCAGTTGGCGATTTACTATTCATCTGGTTGCTAGGTAAATAGTTACCAGCTTCCCTTCAGCTCTCAGTCTGGCAGTTTCAGCTGTGCAATCACTCGCCACAATCATGCAGCTAATCATCCTGTATTTTCTGATTGGTGCTGCCGCTTTTATAAACCTCTTTCTGGCTTCATAAAAATGCTGGTAATAGTTCCTGCTTGACCTAATGTGCATTATATTTTGACCTGGTCTAGGCTCCGTGTTTGACCTGGATTGTTTAAATGATTTTGCTGTATTCTCCACTACTGACCCTTGCCTTGTTAAATGGATCTACTTATATATCTCTATTTGCCTTGACCCTTGGCTTGTTTAAAGGAACTGCTTTCTTCTCATACTCCTGACCTTGGCCTGTCTGTTATTTGCATTAACTATCTCATTCTCAGTTTGCATCACTATACCATCTGGTTGCTCACTACCTCCTACAGTGTTCTGTCTACTCCACCAGGCAATTGTATATCAACAACTACTGCTACCCAAGTATAAGTCCTGGGGGCAAATGAGTACTGTGGAACATATCAAGTTGCTTGGAAAGGGGGCAGCTATAGTGAACATCTCCAGAAGCTGTTCTAGTAGTTGAGGATCACATATACATTGCCCATAACAATAAACCCCTGTATCCTAATTGAACAACATACAGAACTGTTCTCGTGATTGCTGGCCATATAAGAAAATACATGTAATCATGTGAATTAAAAAAGTGTGTTAATCTGTCATAAGGACCATTGATTCCAGTGACATCTAAATGCTGTTACAACTGATATGCGTTAATGTTATTCAGAGTGTCTAAATCAGGGGTCGGCAACCCCTGGCACGCATGCCAGATAGGGCATCCAGTGCAGTGTCATCTGGCACGCTGCCCGGAGCTGTTGTAATACTGAAGACAGACGACATGGTGCAGCACATCCTCTTAGGTTCCGTTGCAGAATTGAAGGGACGTGTGTTGATGAGGTGAGTCGCACACCTCCTTCCTACTTGTATTTGAAAGTGAACTACAAGGCGCTTGTGTGTGATATAATATGAACTGGGGGCAATACTATGTGGCATAATATGAACTGGGGGCAATACTTTGTGGCATAATGTGAACTGGGGGCAATACTATGTGGCATAATGTGATCTGAGGGCACTTATGTGTGGCAAAATGTGAATTGGGGCCACAACTTTGTGGCATAATGTCAGTTAGGACACTACTGTGTGGTACAATGTATACATTTTTCCTATCGCCACAGACTACTTTAATTTTTGCAGATGATTTCAAGAGACTGATGATATCTGGTGATGACTGAATGACTTCTAAAATACTTTGATGAACTTCTGAAAGTTCCAGGACAGTCCTTACACATGTTCTCATCTGATCTGGTGATCATAGTTGTGAGCATTTTCATAATTGTACACCTTTATTCACAGTAGTATACACCTTAGAGCAAGGAGGCAGTTATGTGACACATTTTCCCACACATCTGATTGATGGTGTCTGGTATACATTCATACAGCAAGCCAAGTAATCTGTATACCTGTGATAGAGTTCATGTGATGATCTCCATTGACCAGGAGATTGGGTCAGACAATTCCATTTTGTGACAGAGGAATGATTATTTTTCCAAAATTGAGACCCCATGAATTACATTAACAAATAGTAGGCATTGTATGCTATACCCAAATAAAAGCACATGGTTCTAGTACTTACTGAAACAGGATACATTTACTTTCTTTAGTAAGATCCCTACATAAACAGGGATCTTAATGACCATGGGTACAGTGTCAGGTCAAAGTGGTTGTCCAGCTGCATTTTCTGCAGTTTCTGAAGTAGCTCGATCATATGTTGATCAAAGTAAGTTGTAGTTTTGAGGAGTAACAGGAAGATGTCTATAACATTATCATTTTACAAAAGCCATCGGTGCATTAAATTCGTTTGTGGACTAATGGCATTCAGTTGATCAATTAAAATAATATACTTATGTGTTAACTTATACGAGTAGATTTCACTTTTTCCATTGTATGTTTAATGTTAATAGAATGTATTATTTTAACTGTTACACATGCTTTGGTTCACAACTGCTTAGGTTTTTATATATTCCACCACTGATGACATTTGTGGCCTCTTTAATTTAGGTTTTACAGCTTTAATTCCCCCTTTCGTAGTGTTTGCCTTTCATTTTTGTTCACAGTTGTAGGTTTAAGGAGTGTGATTGGTGGAATCAGATGGTATGATTATTTAAATTAAGTTTTAGGAAGCTTTTTGACATGATTATAGCTAAGCATCTAATTTGAAATGTACATTTTTGGCTTACCTGATCAAATTGCTCCTGTTTTATATGGATTTAAAATAAAACTGATTTTATCGTTATCACATTTGACACCAGAAACTGCACACTATCAATAAAATGAAGAAAGCCAATACAAAGTTTCTCTAATGAACTATTCATACCAAAGACCATACAGATGAGAATGGAATATCAGTTTTGAATGGAAGGAAGTTGGTTTCACCATGGGCATACGAATAGGTTCTTTACTCTGATTGGTCTGTCTGTATGTGGCGATAAGGCCGATTTTCTATTGCTGCGATACATCACCTATCGCCATAATTTATCAATACAATCTTAGTGAGACAGCTGAGTGAAACTGACTTGGAGCGGTAAGGACTAACTTGACGCTTCACAATTGAAAAAAAATGTTTTATTTAAATAATGAAGCATTTTTCCTTGACTTTCATCTATATGTAGCAGAAAAAGGATAGCGGCAGTACTTGTACCACTTGTCCTTGTTAAATAGTCTTCCTCATAGTTAGCATGGCGAAGCTTTCCATGGCATTGCCTTTGTTGTATTGAGATAAAACTATTTGCCTTATAATAAACAGACCCGTAAGAGTGCTTACACATAGAATTCCTAACCACATAGCAGAAAAACGGATTGGATGGCTTTCTTACAAGAAGTGGCAACTGTAGCTATAATTAATCATACTTGCCTACTTTTTTTCGGGGAAAGAGGTCCAAAGATCATGTTTGGGAGGTGTAAGGACGTGATTTGCATAATCGCAGTATCACCCCTCACTGCACATTGACACTATTGTGCAATCACAAAGCGGGAGGGTGAAGTCATGATGACGCAAATAGCATCAGCAAGGAGAGGCAGGTGGAATTTCAGAGTCTCCCAGATGTTTTTGGAGAATAGACAATTAACAGAGGACATTGTGGGGTGCTTGATCTAGGGAAATTGTCCAATTGTGGGGTCCAGAAATAATTTTTGTGCCCCTGTGAGGTTCAAATGGCAACTGTCACATTTGAGGTTTGTTTTGCCATGCCTTTGATAGACTAATGTCCTTTTATTAACCTTACTATATGAAATAACAACAATTAAACCTTACATAGATATTGAAAAGACATCACAAAACAACTGTACTCCTTGTCTCATTGGAATATTCTTGACTCCCATCAGTTGAGGAATAATATTGAGCATTTTTCACAGATCATAATTCACTCATAGCATAAAATGTATTGTACAGAACACACGTGTGCAGCCTTTTATTTTTCAAAGGGGTTAAAAAGCTAAAAGAGCACATTATAGCCTGGCACAACCTCGTTTCCTGGTCCTAATGGATGCTTGTTTAAACACTGGAGGTGTTTAACGTGCAGTGAGCCACAGCAATGCAAACACAGGCCTCTGTAACAGTACGCCAATCCAATAAAGGTATCAGCAGTTCAGCGTTGGGAGGCAATTACTACAAGGTCCCAAGTGTGCCTTCTAAGCTCTAGGAAGGAAAATTTGATCGAACTGACTAAAAGGAAAATCTGATTCTGCTCAGCGTCACGTGGAGGACACAAGGCTTAAACTGCAGCCGGTTCTGAAGCAGGTAGCAGAAAATCAATACTCCAGCAAGTGAGAGCAAGTGCACATTGTTAAGGGGGGGGGGGGAGACTTCCAGACAGCCTATTAGTAGCTGCAGAAATCGGATCACATACCCCCCCTTTTCTGCTTCTCGTGTATTCCTCCTAATGCTGTACGTGTGCATCAGAAACACAGGCAGAAATGATTATGTTATGGACCCACACCCATTAACTCTTTGTCACCCAATCAAGAGAAATGACCAAATTACACTGCATTTTCAAATAAAAATAAGGAAATAAGTGTCTGCGTTAGGAAAAGTCATTGCCCATTGCAATGTATTTTTCATTCCAGATTCCACAATTACAGTTATTAATGAGCTATGTACCATGTGGTTATTTCCCCAAAATTCAGAGTATTGGTAAAGCTGAAATAATAGAATGAATGAATATAGTATCCTATAACTGTTTTACTGCATTTGACAAAGGATGCAATGAGAAATAGTTGGAGGAAACTTATGATGTATCTGTCATGTAGTATTGGAAAATCTTCCCTTAATAGTACACAGTCTGTGTAAAAGCCTAATTTTAAATGTTACACTTCTTTACACACATACTATTCTGGAGAAAATCTGCAATAAAACCGTTCTCCCTTTTTATTACTTCCTGCTAAATACATTAGGCATTATTTAAATTAGATGTTGGTTTGTTCTGCCCTCTGGGAATCAGGGTCTCTAATCTTATTTCAGATTACTAACCTGTGTTGAAAGAAGTCAGTCTTCTTCTACAGTTTGATGATAATGTTTCTCAGGAGTATAATCCTACAAGTACATGGGATTTTCACTCTCTCTCTCTCTCTCTCTCTGTCTATTTGAAGAATATTTTCTACCTGCCCATAAACTATGGAAACAGGTAAAAAGGTGAACTTATAACAAAATAAACAGCTTCAACACACAATAAATACAAAAAGGGAATTGCTGACAACTTTTGTTCTGGGGGCAATAACATGCAAAGTGGTCCAGGCTTCTTTTTTTTTTTTTTTTTTTTTAACTAAAATGGCCATGACAAAAAATGTTGCTTTTTTCTTGTAGGTGTGGATTTATATACCCAAAGAAATATATTAAAAATGATGTTGTAATTCTATAATCAAATAAAACATCTACGAGCTGCACCTCACTACTATTCAGTACTAATCTTGCAATCTTCTTCCCTTAGATTGTACGCTCCCTCGAGCGGGGCCATCTCTCCTCCTGTTTCCTGCACCTTTAACTCTGCTCTCCAGCTATCTTTCCCCCCACCCCTCTGGGGGTCTCCCCGTCATCCGCGCCCTTCCTCTTGGGCTCCGGCGCCTGCTGGTCTTCCCTCCCCCCTCTCTCTAGCTGTGCTTTGAGCTTGCTGAGTTACTGTGCTTATTGTTTACTGTACCGTGCTGTCCCACCATGTATTGTACTTGTTTGTCCCTGTACGGCGCTACGGACACTGAGTGGCGCCTTATAAATAAAAAATAATAATAATAACCTCTATACAATACACAGAGCATTCTAGTATTGACTATTATTCACTGTCAACTCTGTTCTGGACACCACTATAAAATGCAAACCCCAAAATCTCTCGTGGTTTTGCAGTGCAGGACCCCTAAACCTCTGGTGGCTTTACTATACAGAACCCAGACCTTTGGTGACGTTATTTTACAGATCCTAGGTCACTGATGACTTTATAATGTGACAACTTCACCACCACCACCTCTGTTGGTGACAAAATGCAGACTCAGATTTCTGCTCTGCCCAGAAGACCCCAGGCCCAACATGCCCCTGAATGCAACACATTTGTTTACAAATTGCATATGAGAAGGATCCTTATGTAAATGGCCTAAGCCCCTCCAAAGCCATCTTACAAGCATTGAACAGTTAAATGGTCACCTGAAGTAGTGCTACAAAAGGGTCCCTCAGGACACTAACCATATAGACTTTCTCACTAAGCCAGAGGACCTAAGCCCACAATCCCAGTTGAACAGGACAATGCCGTTAGGTATGGGATCGTTTATCACAATGTTGTTTCCTCAGATAATTAGGTGATCTGTTACACAGTATGGAGCCATATTTTAACAAAGAGTATTCTCCTTCTATGTTTTATGCCTTTTCCTTTTTATGCTTTTTATACATATGTCTGAATTAATTTAAATGCAACAGTCTGTTATATCTGCAAACAATCCAGGTTTTCATAAGACAGTTCCAGTTGTTTTCACCCTAATGCTTGGTACACACTACAGGGTTTTTCAGCCAATTATTGAGCCCATCACCTGATAAGCGACTGTTCTGCCTGATATTGCATTTGTGTTTACACTGCAACGATGAGCGGTTTTCGTTCTAAAGCACGTTGTATCGTTTCATTTGATTTTTAAACCAAACTAAAAATAGCGTTCAAAGGTGGAACAATATCGTTCCAATTCTGCAGTGTGTCTGCACTCACGATCAGGATCTTCCTAGAGTTTACAGAGTTGTTATCTTGTTAGCCGATGGTCATGTATAGTATGTACACATGAATCGGCATGCTGACCGGGACTTTTTTTTTTTCTTTCTATCAATCGTTGGTAAAATCATTATAGATAACACATCGGGAGAAAATTTCTGTAATGTGTACCCAGCCTAAGGCCTACACAGAAGGAAGTGTGACATCACCTGAAGTGGGTGTGGTTTGAACATGGTTTGTGGAGATCAGGTGTGTGGCCTAATTGGTCCAAATTTTCTATTCGGATAGTATAGTATGTGTTTTATATGTGACAGATGTTATGATCTGCTATGTTAGGGGTTGCTACATATGGTTTGGTATTTGAAATGCTATGATAAGTATTATATATTTTGGAGACTATGTACTAAAAAAAATTAGGAAAGTGTGGTACATTTCATCCTTTGTCATCTCATGTTCGCTGCGCACTGCTGTCCTCCATGGGGAGTGCCAGGGGCGCGGGGCAGAGATACAGCATGCACACACCATTCCTCAATGCCCCAAAAGCAGCGCTGCTCGGATTTTGCAACAGAATTACATTGCTTGTGGGAAACAATTCCTACTTATAGGACTACTCTGATCCAGAAATGGAGCAGTGCAGCAGCTCTACGCTAGTACATAGGGCCCTTTTCGTTTTTTACCATATATGTTGCTATAGCTCTTCATATATTTTAATTCATCTCTTGCAGAATTTGGCAGTGAACTATAAGAGCTGTGATTACTGCAGTTATGACGTAACCTTGTGGCACATGTTATCTATGTTGTATTTTTTCTTTATAAAAGACATTTAAGGGAGGCTGACGTTGTTTATACACCACAGTGAGCCATGAGTGGTCCTCAGTGGTCCCTTCTGCTCCCTATCCTTATTCTCTCCCATCAGCAAATCATTATTAACAGACTTTGGGGTAAATTTATCAAATTCCAGTTGTGTCAAATTGCTGATTGTCTGTGATTTTTCTGCCCATATTTAAAAAGACAATTTAATTAAAGGCAAAACCTACCAGGTTTTTTCTTTAATAAACCTGCCATTGTAAAACTGGCTGCCAAAATCTCCGGAAATCATTGATTTGACAAAACCAGAGTTTGATAAATTTACCCTTACATGTTCTACTAAATAGACTGTTGTATAATAATAAATGTACTGCAATGGCTGTCGCTTTACTTTGCAACAGTTTCAAGCTCAGATGGAACATTGACACCCATAATCATGGCCCATGCTTGATATACCTAACCCCAGAACATTCAGGACACTTATAGACAACTCTTCTTTGTGCAAAATAAGAATGATAAAGTGGACATAAATGGCATTTCTCATTAAATTCCATGTTATTTGACAAAGAATGCTGAGAGCCACAGCTTTCAAGCTGGCTTTTCCTGTACGGATCCTTCTGTACGCTGATTTATTAGCATATCAAATGTGACTAAAGGCCTAAAAGAATAGCAGCAGTCTAGCAGACATGTAGGAACTGTGAATAAAAGAAGCCCCCCAACTTTAGAAGGAACAAAGCCTGAAGCCCGAGCTAATGATTAGAGAGGCTCCTATTTCACTGGAGCTGTCTTTGTGTGTGTACATAGGCAGGAAGTCACAGTGCTGCTTGTTTTACATAAAGAATGAGAGGCAAGCGCATCCGGATGTGTCAGACACTGGGGACGTCTCGCGAAAGCAGAGGCTACAGCTTACAGATCACCTGCCCCAGTTTTCCATTATTTCTTGCAGTCATATTAAGGGCACTGTCAGAGAGTTCAGTCTGTCTACAGCCCTCACTAGTGACAAAGTGGAGAAAACCGATTTATATGCAGCTGGATTTAATAGTTTGGATGAAATGTATCGTGGCTGCATCTGAGGGTATGAATCTCTGGAAGAACTGGGAAGAAATTTTCACACCCAAGAGCTGAAGATATATTAATACTGGACACTTAGGGTAATGGGCTCCTGCACAGATTTTATATATTCGCCAACTAGCATTATTAGTGTGCTTTAATACTTATGAATTAAACACGCCTGAATGCATTTGTTTTGCAACTTCCAAGTGTCTAAAATCTGTGCTGAAAAATCACTTATCTTTCTCATTCCACAAGTCCAACAAGAAAAAGCATTGGTTAACTTTTTTATTAATATTATTATTCTTTGGGGTTTTGTTTACGCTAAATAAAAATCTTCAAAGTGGTAAACAAGCTTATAGAGTGCAGGAAGAAAAGTACAGAGCAGGTTGGGTGGTGAAAAGTTGTCACAAAACTTACCTGCTCCACACTCCTGTGCTGCTGATTCCTCTGTCTCTGTGTACAGGTCAGCACTTCCTGGTTCAGGCGGTCACATGATCGTGGATGGGAGGCGGCATATACAGAGTATATAAAGCTCACCTTGACACTGCAGCTGTGTCAGAGCAACAAGATACCACTAGGCGTCTGGCTCTCCCTATGTACCCTTGTGCCCGCATTCTGGTGTTTCCCTGTGTATAACCTTTTGGCTTGTTAGAACTCTGCTTCTGGACATCTACTCTGCTGCCTGTGCTCCTGTGTATCCGACCCGGCTATCCATACTGACTACTCTGCTGTCTGTGCTCCAGTGTATCCAACCCGGTGACTTCCCTGTGTTGTGATGTTGCTTCAGCATATTTGACCCGGTGTTCCACTAATTACGCCTTAGGATTTTTCTGTGTGCTGTACCACTTCAGCTAACTAACTCCTGCTTTGCCTTGCTGTACTACACTACCGCTACAGAGTCTGCTCTACCTGGTCCGCCTTGTCTGCTTATCAACCATGTATCATGTCAGTGGGCTAACCTAAGGGCTTTGACCTGCGGAACTCCGACAGCTAAATCCATCCCACCTTGCGCCAGTTCTTGGTGAGAACCAGGGGGTTCGTTGAACGCCACGTCTTGGGAAGGCCAGCTCTTCATAAAGCTCTTTTGTTTTACAAAAACAACTTTATTATATTTTAACAATTTCAAATACTGCATGTATATGTGTAATATATAATAAGAAGTTAGAACAGCTTTGTTTATATAGAAACCATTCAAAAGTAGTTCAGAAGACGCTGCCATATACTTTTGGTTAAAGTCTGCACTACATCCCCCCAAGTCAGTGATCAATAAATAAATTACCATTAGCAGCAATCCATACTTTTTATCTATTTTATCCACTGACCTCATAAAAGGCACTATTAGAGCAAAGCATTTCCATTATCAGGATTTTCTCTGCTCTGCCAGATGCTGTCCAAATTTTTCATGGTGACAGTTGCCTATACAGTATGTTGTAAATTTTACTTTACTGCTGGAAACTGACACTAGAACCTAGTGAATTAATAGACTGCATTTTCATGAGTATTTTTTATAATTCCGCAAAAAGAGGCTCCTGCACCATAACCACTCCTGACCGCAAGTGCAAGCGGGTTACATTCCCATACCCGGTTACATGCTTTTACTAGGGTTATAAATAGCTAGTAAAGACATGATTTCCAATGCCATTGAGAGAGGGAGGTCTTGTGTTCAGATCTTATCACTTAAAATTGATAAAATCTGATGTTATCAGCCACTTGAATATTCAAAGCGTACTATTCTTTATTATGAAATAAAAGGATATTATTTAGAAGTCACTTCGTTATTCTGTGTTCCTGGGTAAGTATATTGTTATTATAGCTTACTCAAAATCATATACTTACCATACTTGCTTACTCTCCCAGAATGTCCAGGAGACTCTTGAGTCTTGGGTAGTTTTCCTGGACCCCGGGAGAGCAGGGCCTTTCTCCTGGATCCTGCCCACTTCATCTCATCATGTTTCATCAAGTTACCTCCAAATCCATGATGATGCAGTCTTGACATAGCGACGGGGAGGGGCCAAAATGATGTGATTTGCGCACCACACACCCCTGTACTTGCCACTTCACCTGCCCCTGCAGGGGAGATTTTAACAGTTGGCAAGTATGGTATTACCAATTAATATTTACAGTTGGAAGTTTGTTATCAAATATATTATTTATTTATACAGCACCAACTTCTCCAAACACCCTGTACAGAGTAGATTCAAAAGCTAATGGTTCAATTATAGCTAAGAAAAAGTCACAAGGTAACTTTCTAAATTCTGCACATTTGGAATACTCCAGGAAGCTGAGATAGGGGTATATGGTGAAAACCCTGGACCTGTTTCAGGAAATAGATTTCTGGTACCTCTGCACAATACTAATCCAAGGATCTACTTTGTGATGAGGAAACCTCCAGTTAATTTACATAACTAATTGCTAGTATTATAGTAGTGGTGATGATATTATAATTGATTTACTCACCTGTTGAGAATATTTAAATACGTAATGTCATGACTTAGTATAGCGTACCTGCTATCGTTGGCACTACTCGAAGGAAGGTGCGGAATCTAACGTGCCCCTGGTGTTTACCAGGGACACCCGCAAGGAGGTTTGGACTCAGCTGCAGGAAACACGCAGGTCGTGGTCCTTCCACGAGTCAGATAGCGAAGCACGAGAAGAACTGTCAGACAGGCCGGTTCGGCAACGGTGCGGGCAAGGCAGGTACACAAGGAGAATCCGAAGGGATGGTGAGTAAAGCCGGGTCGTTAGCGTTCTGGCAGCGCGGTACAAAGGGAGATCCACAGGGGTAGTCAAAGGACATCCGGGTCACAAGGGTCACAGGCAGATAGGCAATAATCAGGAGACAGGCAATAAATCAGGAGACAGGCAGTAACAGGGACACTGAGGGAAAACGCTGGAGACAGGAATGGACCTGAAACTCTGGCACTGGTGATGGGACCAGGAGAGGTTTAAATATTACTGATAGCCAATAAGGATTCAGCGCTGCCACGCTGTCATATTTTAGCACCATAGCGCTTTCCAAGAGTAGCGTCCCGTTGCCTAGCAACGGGAACTCTTTTGAGACTTGTAGCTAGCTGCCGAGCAGGGGCGCGTCTGATTGCTATTGTGGAAGTACAGGCGGTCGCCCTAGGAGTTACGGGTGGCGCCTGACACGTAAAGTAAATAAAATATTCTTAATTTCTTTAATTCAAGTAGGCATTGCCTTGCTGTGATGTGCATCACTAGCTAATAATTTATCATTTCTCAGTGACCTGCAGAGCAGCTGCAGAAGGGATGAAGAAACATCAGTGTTCTCAAACAATACTGTATACCACATTTGCCATTTTTTAATGCTGTATCATTAATCTTGTCAGGTACAAAAACATATTTTGACTCTCTGAGCTATAATGAATAATAAGTTTGAAATACACCAAAACAAAATGCACAATATACCATTTCTAAAAGAGAACTTCCATGTGTTTAGGTTCCCCCGTGATTGTTATTGCTATTATTATTATTTATTTTTATAGCTACAATAATGTTACACAGCACTGTACAGAGAATATGTAAGTACTCACATCTGTCCCTGCCCCATTGAAGCTTACATTCTAAATTCCTTAACACACACACACACACACACACACACACACACACGTGTCAATTAACTACCACTATTTTTTTGCACTGTGGAAGGAAACCAGAGCAACCAAGGGGAGAACATGCAAACTGCACAGATAGGTTCTTTTTTATTTATTTATTTATTTATTTATTTTTAATAATGGTTCTTATTAAAGCTTTTAATTACAGGGTATGCACACAAAAAAAAGAAAAAATACACACTTTAAATACAAAGGGGATGCAGGGGGGTGGAAGGGAAAAGGGGGGCCAGTACATCTCAATACGTAACAGACAGGTTCTTGGTTTACATTCAACTTATGACCCCAGCACTGTGATGCACCAATGCTAACTACTGTGCCTTTGTGATGTCCTCTTTTTATTTTAAATTCTGATACATCTGGATCACCAGGATGAATCAAACTAGAGTTGCATAATTATTTGACTGCTCAGCCATTATTCCCATTGGGTGTCAGAGTTTATATTTAAAAGACATCCCAGTTTCCTGTTGTGCTTAGACCAGTATTGTGTCCTTGTGCATTCATTGCTACTATCTGTATTTTTGTATCTAGTTACATTTATACTTGGCACAGTACATTTGGATGGAGAGTATGATAATGGATGCATCCAGGAAAAAAACCAAAACAATCATTAAATTAAACCTATTAATTGATTTAGTGTGAAACACTTCATATCAATAGTTTTATTGTAGAATGTATGTAACATGCAGAATTACAACACTATTTTTCATCTGTAGGCTTTATTTTAATTCCTTAATTTAATCAATGGATAATACTCTCTCTCGTATTAATCTTTGTAACAATCGCAATTATTTTGAAGCCCACAATTACGCAATCCTTGGAAAATGTAGCATGGCAGTCTTTTACAGTTATAGATTCATAAAATTATTTTGATTGGAGACGGTTGTTATCCTTAGATGTCTTTGACTGAGGTCAGAGCACCTATGATATTCTTTCTTCAGAACGGTTTCCATATGGACATGCTGGCCAATCAGTGTATTAGAAATGAATAGCAGCACAATCAGCTCATGTGTGCCCCTGTGAAGACAAGTTAAAGGGGGAGTGGCAGGACTACTATCAAGATAATCTAAACATTTAAATGTAAACAACATTAAGAAATATGAGGCTCTTGTGGTATCAAGCACACTTATTTATGAAACAAACTTCATATATCATGCTTGCCGACTCTAAGAAGACTGCGTCCAGGAGCTGCCAAGGGGCGGTGGGCGTTTTGGGGGGCTGGGCTATGCAAATCGCCAATTTTGGGCCCACCCCAGCAACGTAATGACGCAAATGTGTCGTTTTACAGCTGGAGCGGGGCCAAATGCAGAAGTGGGCAGATGCAGGAGGCTGTCATACTCTCCTGGGAGACCTACTCGGAATCCGTTGGCATGTATGTCTATATGTATGTATATAGCCAGTTTGCTTTTGCATTATTTTTTGCTCTACCATATCGGCAAGTAGCATTTATAATGTGTAATAACTTTATAATTACATTATACAATTGCCAACAATGTGCAATATGTATGCAGAAGGATATGTTCAGTTTCACTTACAGAAACAATGACACCTGAAATGAAAAGAGTTAATGTATGGGTATGGAATTGCTTACTAATAAATGCAAATGATTGATGCTGTTCAAAGACTTTGATATATGTACACACACACACACACACACACACGTACGTTCTCAGACACTTCTACTTTCTAATAATATAATTTACAGTTTGTCGTGGAATATCTAGGTAGGGATGAAATTTTGCGAACCGTCTTACTGCAAAGGTAGCATCCTATCACAGTACCACGCCTGAAGTCACTGAGCTCTTCAGAACAAGTCATTTTGTATCACAAATGTTTGCAAATGAAGACTACATGGCCAGGTGCTTGATTTTATACACCTCTGGCAACGGGTCTGATTGAAAAACCTCAATTAGCATGTGGTCAAATACTTTTGTCTATATAATGTGTGAATGTATGTGATCACGTGTGTTTTCCTACCATCTCTGTGAGCAGCACAGCTAAACAGTTTAAAAAGAAAGTGAAACATAGTTCTTAAGATTACAGAAAAAAAACAAGCCACAAGCATTCTGGATAATAGATACCATAACTGTAAATGTCATGAATTTAAAAGTATGACTACACTGCAAATTCCTTTGCAACTTTTAAACAATTGTTAATTGAAAGTGTGTATAAAGACAAGGAGGCATAAACAGTTTTTGGAAATTGGGTATTGCAGCTTAGTTTTGTGAAATAGCAATAGGAATTTTGAGAATCTGCGCCCCCTGTAGGTGAATATGTGGTGATGCTGCCGTGAGGGGCAAAGAGGTAAACGGAACAGTAGTATTGTGAAATGTATAATGTTGTATCTGATATCTTCCTATTTCAATAAATGTTTGGGAATACATAGTAAAGTTGTATGGTAACTCCTACTACTAGAACTACGGAACTTGACATGGTTTTAATAGTTGTATAGAAAATGGTTGGTAAAAATAAAGAGGTATAACTACATTTCCCTTCAGCATGACTCTCTTGCTTTGCTATATCTAAAATGGATATTATGAGGATTGTGTTGATATTCTTATTTTACGGGTAACCGGATTTGCAGCCAGGGATACATTCAGAGCTCATTAATATCTCATTATGTTCATAGCAATATCACAGCTGATGTACGTTAACACATTCCGTGCCACCGGGAAGGTGAAACAAACTGGGGCCATTTTATGTTTTGCTTCCTTGCGTTTTATTTTGGAGAAATAGATTTTCAGCTTCGGTTCTGCTTGTTTAAGCCTCTAAGTAAAGGATTGTCGGGAGCTGAGCCTCATTAACACAGACAGAAAATCATTGGCAACAAGAATGTAGCCGCATATTATCCACAACATATTCCAGACCGCCTTTTTTTTTTTTTTAGATCCTTTTGCCAGCGGCAAGAAGTATCTTATGTGCTTGCCTAATCTATCTGTCTTCTGTATGTACCCAGTAAACGGGTCATGTGACACTTGTGTCACATGACCCGCATTTAAAAATGTTTTATGACTGAATGTTTAACATGAAACTAAACTAAGAACACACCTAGATATGAGACTCTCATAGAAGCAAATCTCTCTCTCTCTCTCTAACACTCTGTGGGATGAAATGATTATTTAAGCGCCCCTAAGCAATTTTATTAATTATCACTACAAAATCACTATTTCCCCAACTCCCCTAAAGGTGCCAGGGCTGCAAGATGAGTACTGATGTTTCCTTGCCCGCTCATCCAAAAATACCACCTCCTCCCCCTGGTATAGAAAGTGATTATAAAGTACAGAGCATGGTGACACTGATTAAGATAATGGAAGTAGGACTAACACCACTGTTTAGGTTGAAGGATGGGAATAACAGTGTACTTGATTTGCTCCTTTAATGGTTTATAGCCTTTTCCCATCAACTTAAACCAAGTGCTGAATGGTGGGATTTTCACTATCACATACTAAAATGAGTATCACAGTTATAGTGCTCAGTAAGAGTGAAGGAGAGGGAAGTGCCACGTTGGCGTTGTGGTTAGCATTGCTGCTTCATAGCACTGAGGTCTTGAGTTCCAGTCATAAAGTATGTTCTGTGTTTACAAGGATTTCCTCTGGGTGCCTGGGTTCCCTCCCACACTCCAATGATATACTAGTTCATCATAGCCCCCACCCACTTCACTAGGGAAGAAGGTGGGATGTGGGAGGGTGCCCTTCTATCTCAGGAGAGTAAGCAAGTCTGTTGTACACTCCACTGAGGAAATGACTGATGCTCCTCATTAAAGTTCTCAGATTGTGCAACGCTTTGAAATATGTTGGCACTATGTAAATAAAGCATTATAATATTAAGAATTTCTATTATCCAGATGTTTTCAGGTGCTCCGACTTTAACGCTGTTGTTTATGCTTATGATTATAATGGCTACTATTACAATGTCTATGGTTAACATACTATCTATAATATAAATGTCTAGTGGCGTGTGTTAGTCTGTCTGTGTGTGGAAAAAATAAAACCAAGCTGCAGCGCCAGCTGCTGGGCAGAGTTATACACTGACCTACTAAATTCTTAGTGTGTGTGAAAAAAAAAATTCAGAAAGGGCTTAAAATTTGGTATACTAAGATGTTTTTAATTTGTTAATTTAATTTGTTAGAAGTGTTTATAAAGATTTTAAAAATATATATATATATTTCTTAAAGGAGAAGTGACAGTGGGGAGTGGTTGGTGGTTGCCGGGGGTGACAGTTGGGAGTGGTTGGTGGTTGAGGCCTGGGCTATGGCCCAAATGCATGACAAGAACCTTTTTAACACCTTAAGTAGCTTGATTTGACTAGAATGCATGAGTATCATGCACGGGTTAACTTGTATATTCACAATAGTGTTTTTTTCCTCCCTACACTGACAGAAGTTGTCTGAGTTCTTATCATTACTTGAGCTTGATTCATGTCCCTGTAGTGCCTTTATGTGAAGTAATATAAAAAAAATATATCTTATTTTCTCCAGGCGGTTTACAAATGAAAAAAAACAAAACAAAAAACAGGAAATATACCTACCCAAAGGGGCAATATATTTATTGTATCAAGTGTCCTTTATTTAAAAATATAGAAATAGCAGTTGCTAATAAAGGTCCCAACAACTTTAGATTCCCACATTTACTGCTTTTCTTTTGGAGAGTTGTCATTAATAGTTAATGAGCTAAAAGTTCATGTTCCATTCATGTGTGAAAAATAAAAAAATGCATTGCTTTATGAAGAAGCATTTCAAGATTACATGAACAGACTATGCAAGTGAGGGTCTTCATTTCCATGCACTTTTGTGTGACAGAGGCAAAACTGAGGGGATGTTCACTATCCCTATTCAATTTAGTCCTGCAACAAGTCCCTCCACCCTCTACCCAACTTTATATTATATAAACTTTATATTTTTGTATTATATACTTTACTTTATATTTTTTCAAACATTTACAACAGGCCTGGCCAACCTGTGGCTCTCCAGATTTTGAAACTACTAGTGTGCTTTGGAAGTAGATAGCCAGACAATATCTGGCAGGGCATGCTGGGGCTTGTAGTTTCACAACACCTGGAGAACCAGATGTTGGCCAGGCCTGAATTACAAGATACAGACACTGGGCTTCTCTCCTGCCCTGCCCATCTGATGGAATAATTTGTTTACTCCGTATATGGGAGTCCTGACGGTGAATTTGTTGTCCCGGCATGGCAGAGCCTGGAGTGGGTGCAGAGGTCACCTCACAAATCTAGTAAACAAAAAGTGAGTATGTAAGAAATTGCACTACATTTTAAAAATGTGGGGATTTGGAGGGTTGGTGAGATGAGGGATAATACACAATTAAGAGCACTCAAAAAATGAAGAAAATGTCATATTTTGATTTGAGCATATCCATGGTTTAGGAAACCTGTAAACAAAGATTATTTTTTTTATCCAGGTCCGTTAGTTAAATTACTTTCAAGTGGAGGAAAAAGAGAAAGATCACACCCTCCAGAGACCTCATTGACATATACCAATTCTCATATCTTATTTTATCAAAGGCTTTTTGTGGAAAAGTGGCATTTTAGGATGTGTATGTTGTAAATAAGATTGTTACTGTGATTAGCATAGAGAAATATGCCTTTTTAAAATTATTTTGCAAATGTAATAAATGCATTTGTTTAAAACGCACTTGAACATTATTTTGGCATAAAATATATCACAAATCAGCTGTTTCACTTTGCCTACACAAAACCCACACATAGTCACAGAATGATATGCACTTCCTGCGCTTACAGTGCGGTGCTATAGTCTAGTCCACTATAACCACATGCTACCCAGTCTATCCACATCAAGAGCGTTTGCTCTCTCAGTCTAAGTGTCACATGTTGATGATATCATCAAGATGTGCCAGGAGTCTGCAAGTATGTTTGGACAATGATGTTGTAATGCCTGGGATTGTTTTGAAGGTTAGATTGTTTGAAATATCAGTGCACAGATTCAAAAGTTGAAATGTCTATAAAGAAGTTATTAAACTTGAAGTGGCAGCAATGGTGTTTTTGATATTATGTTTATTGTTGTAGATTTTATTTTCCTATAGTAACAATTTTATATTTTATATAGACTCCTAATCACAGTACCCTACTCAATCATGGGGTTCATGTAAAAAATAAACATGTAAATAGCAACTATGTGCAGAGAATTAGAGACAAGGTAAGAGACAAGGTAGATCATTTAAAGTGTACATTAATGTAGGGCAGCACAGTGGCCTAGTGGTTAGCACTTCTGCCTCACAGCATTGGGGTAATGAGTTTGATTCCCGACCATGGCCTTATCTGTGTGGAGTTTGTATGTTCTCCCTGTGTTTTCGTGGGTTTCCTCCGGGTGCTCCGGTTTCCTCCCACACTCCAAAAACATACTAGTAGGTGAATTGGCTGATATCAAATTTGACCCTAGTCTCTCTCTCTGTCTGTGTGTGTCTGTGTGTGTCTGTGTATGTATGTATGTTAGGGTATTAAGACTGTAAGCTCCAATGGGGCAGGGACTGATGTGAATGAGTTCTCTGTACAGTGCTGCAGAATTAGTTGCGCTATATAAATAACTGATGATGATGATGATATATACCTTTTGGCACTCAAGCTGTGTCAGAACTACATAAAGCAAACCTAGCGGTCTATAGATCTTAGAAAAATACTTTTTCTATTGTTCTCCATTGTGAATTCTTATTATGTATATTTGTCTTCCCTCTATATTTAGAAGAGTAGGAATAAAATTGTATATCTTGTCTTTATTATTGAGGATATGCACAGCATTGCTATATTAAATATTACTGCCACGGTTATCATAGTGAATCCTGAGGTATAGTTTATGGGTCTGGATGGCAGTGGTTGAATATCAGTGCGTCAGGAGACAGGAGTTGGATGTAGGTAGAGCCCAAGATGTGTTACAAATATGTTATTCCAGGCAACAGTGCTGAAGAACAGGGGGATCCCATACACAGGGCTAAAATCACAGGTCGCAGCGCTGTTTAATCAGGAGCTGACTGTTATTTAAAGCAGGCCACACATAAGACAATGCTGCTGCTTGGGAGAGAGGGTCACTGCCCAGGGCCAGATTTCAGTGCACACCTGCATCTATTCATCTTGTTAGAGTGATAAAATTCACTTTAATTGGCGTGCTTGGTGATGTAATAGTTATATTAAACCCTTTCCATCTATACATATTACCATGCTGCATTACCCAACTTTAATTACATTTTTGTACTTCTGTTTTGATATGTAAAACAATTATGCAAGGGTTTGTAAAAACTGGTCATTATTTGTTTGCTTTTTAATTTTCATTGTTCATGTTCATGGACTACTGTAACCTCCTCCTTACTGGCCTCCCCCGCTCTCATCTCGCTCCCCTTCCCTCCGTACTCAATGCTGCCACTCGGCTCATTTTCCTTTCTCGCCGCTCCTCTTCTGTCTCCCCCCTCTACCAATCCCTCCACTGGCTCCCCATCCCCTACAGAATCGTATACAAGCTCCTCACTCTTACTTTCAAGGCCCTCTCCAACTCCACTGCTCCCTACATCTCCAACCTAATCTCCATTCACGCTCCATCCCTCCCTTTGCGCTCGGCTAACGACCGCCGCCTCTCTTCCCCCCTGGTTACATCCTCCCATGCTCGCATCCAAGACTTCTCCCGCGCTGCCCCCCTCCACTGGAACCAGCTCCCCCGCTCCATCAGAACTTCCCCCAACCTGTCCAGCTTCAAACGGGCCTTAAAAACCCACCTCTTCCTTAAAGCCCTCCAGTCCCCCACCTAATTGACCTCCTCCCAGTCTCCCCCTACCCGCCTCCCACTCCTGCCCTCCCTCCTGTCCCCCTCTTACCTCCCTCCTTTTCATTCTCCTCTTCCCCCCTCTCCGTCTCTGCCTCTGTTCTTCCCATTCCCTCCTCCTACCATTGCGTCTCTGTCCGTCCTACCCTCCCCTTAGATTGTACGCTCCTTCGAGCAGGGCCGCCTCTCCTTCTGTTCTCCACCACCTTAACTCTGCTCTTCAGCTCCTTGTCTCTTCCACGAGGTCCTCCTGCCCTTCTACCCCTCTCTCTACCCCGCTTGGGGCTCTCACCTCTTATCTAGCTGTACGTTGAGCTTCGGAGTTACTGTGCTTTTTGTTAACTGTACCGTGCTGTCTCACCCTGTATCGTGTTTCTGTCTGTCCCTGTACGGCGCTACGAACAGCTAGTGGCGCCCTATAAATAAAAAAAAAATAAAAAAAATGATACACAATTCTCTACATTATTCTTCTGAAATATATAGAGAAAAATGTATGTATTGTAAAATGCATATCGAACACTTTGTAGTATTTTTCTTTTTATGGACATTTAAAGAGTTCAGGAACACTGTGGGTGCATTGTAAGAGTTAATAGAAGAGTGTACCCAGCACATGAGAGCTAGCAGTGCAGCCAGCAGACAATCATCTGACAACTGAACGTGAAATCTGTGATAAGTACTGAGAGGCGTGTTCATCTTATTTTCAGCACAGTGGATAGGAGTGTGAGAAGAGGTAATGTAAAGCTAAAACAGGCTTTCTAGGGGGCATTCACATGTCTCAAACATGTCTGTAAAGCTCAGCGTAGTCATACACTACCCATAATCCAATTAGATGCAAAGCGTGGAGCACGAAAGTAGCAAAGGTCCCTATGGAAAAACAAGCATCTTTTCTGTACATTCAAGCAAGAATTGATTCCACAGACAAACCTCAAAAGCCCAAAGCCCTATCAGTGAGAGGAGTCAGCAGACATTGCTCACTATGAAACAAGCCTTTAGTCACAACTGCAATGAATATGCTGCATTTAGAGTTACAGACAGACCACAAAGTACTGATTTGTTTTGCATAAAGATGATGATTATAGCAGTTCAACCATATTAAACTGCTGTAACACTGTACATAGCGAGGTCAATTCAAGGTCGATAACTGAGTTTGCTGTTTAACTGTACACCTGAAATGGGGACCAAAAGGCCAATCAACTACAGAGGTTACAATTGCTGAATGTTTCTGATTAGTTATTCTAATGAATTATTCTGCCAACGGCAGGTCGTATTCTCTTGATATGTGTCTCTGTGCACAGAACTACTCTCTTTAATGCTGGTGTCACTTCAGGTAACTGACATGCTTTATTTTAAGCTTCAATCATCTTCATCATACTTTGTTACATAAATGTAAAATATATTCACTAATGCAAGATCAATTTGGGAATGATTACTTAAATCAATTAATTTATTCATGGAAGACCATGAACCATGGTCAAAGTGGGCAAGTGTATGGTGGTATGCCATATCAAATGCCATTCACTTACATTTTCCATAAGGGCACTTCTAAATTTCCATACCGACTACTATTGAAGACTGAGTAATTCACTCATTCTGCCTCCAGTACCACCTCTAAACTGACAACACCCCAGCTAACTTTCCTCCTTGATCCTTTCACTCCTACTTCCATCCAACCCGTTTCTCTCCGACCCTTTGCCTACAAACTACTTGACCGACTTTGGGAAAGCTCCAATCTAACTTTCTCTCCTGTCACTCCTTTCTTGACTCTCTGTAATTAGGTTTCTGTCCTCAACATTCCAATACAATTATCTAGTTAGAGCAAAGTCTAATGGTCACTTTTCCATACTCATCCTCCTGGACCTCTCTTCTGCTTTCGACACTGTTGATCACACTCCTATCCTACAAACACTTCTCTCCATTGGCCTTCGTGACACAGTGAACAAACTAGAAAACTTGAAAGAACTTTCTGTCTATTGCCCATCCCACTCCCTTTTGAGATCCCACAAGGCTTTATTTTTGGCTGTATGCTTTTCTCACTACACACCTCTTCTCTTGAGGAACTAATTTGCTCATTCAGCCTCCAGAACCAACTCTATGCTGAAAACAACCAAATCTATCTCCTTCTCGAACATTTACCCCTTTGTGGTATCTCATGTGATTAGCTGCCTGTCTGCTATCTCCATGTGGATGTACCAATGCTACCTAAAATTCAACTTGTCCAAAACAGAACTTATCAACTTCCCTCCTGCCAGGGTCACCTCTTCCCTTCAAGTCACTATCAATAACACCACAATTTTCTCAGTCTCCCAAACCCACTGACTTGGTGTAATATGTGTCCCAGCCCTTTGCTTTCCTCATATCTGGGATCTCTCTCAGTCCTGTAGCCTAGAAATATTGCCAGAATACGCACTTTTCTTACCAAAACTACTATCCACTCTCATCATGAGCTGCCTTGAGTACTGCAACCTCCTCCCACCTGGCATTCCTCTAGTCCATCTATTTCAGCAATCTATCTTACATGCTGTTACATGCCACAGCAAGGCAGATCTTCCTCTATCAGCGCACCTCATCTGCAGGACTACTTTGCAAATCCCTACACTGATTTCCTGCGTCCTTCTGAATCCAACTCAAATTACTCACCCTTGCCTACAAAGCCGTGAACAACACCACCCCTCATACATACATCTTAAATCTCATCTCAAAATACTCTCCCTCACAGAATCTGAGGTCCACCTCTAACCTCTGACCTGCACCTTGCCTCGTCTCTAATAACCACCTCTCGCTTCTCCCATGCCCCCACTTATGGAATTTCCTACCAATCAGACTCTTCTACAGCCTTCAAATCATTAAACACTGCCTTAAAACCCATCTCTTTATTAGAGCTTACCCTACTCCCACCTATTCTACCCACACTAATGCACTCTTGCAGCTGTCCCAATCTCCACTCTTAGCCACAATGACGCCTCTTGTTTCAGCTGTGTCCTCTTCCGATTAGAATCTAAGCTTTCTCATGAGCAGCGCCTTCCTTTTTTATTTTGATGTCTGCATATATTTTGAATACCGTGTCTGTCCCTGTACTATGTATGTCATGTCTTTCCCCCTATCTGGCACTGTGGCGCATTACAAATAATCGTTAATATTAAGTATTACTTTCTCCTATTGAACAGTTTATTCTGTCACTTTTTCTATCTGTTCAACATCTTCCTTGTTATGGCCAAGTGCACTCGGTTTCAGTTATAGAAAATAAGGCAGGTCTCAAATATTTAATACAACAGATATAATAATCCTGTTATAATAAATTATACTGTTTACTTTATTCCTCAGTTGAATAAACGTCTCCTGCTTCTCTTTGACTTAATGCACTTTTTAAAATTGAATGTATAATAGAGATAGTTTATGCCACTTTCAATGATTAGCATGAATTTTGGTGGAATCTCTGCGAGTTTGATTTGTACAATGAAATAAAATTAGAATGAAAGAATCACAAACATTCTGCTGTTTATGGGGACAGTTTGCAGCTTTTAAATGAAATTGAAAGTACAAGGAAGATGCACTGATATTACATATGAGCAATCTTGGCATGTAATTCTCTGCATCTACTTGTGCCCCTAAATAAAATTTTCAGGGACGCTTTGGTGCGGAGAAGGTACATCATACATTCTGCACTTTAAGCAGACATGTGGACAGTACATCTTACTCCTGTAAAATAACGTTTCCACCACAGCGGCTCCTAATATAATACTGATATATTAAGTATTAGCTTATGCAACACAACAAATAGGAACACATTCAAACACACAAAATAAATGGAACTGTGCATTAAAAAATAAGGACATTGTCAAGGTCAACATATCTAAGGACAGATCTATAAAAACATGGCTTATCCCTGGAAATTAAGGATAGTTGGTGCAAGTGAATTGAGAATTTTAATGTATGTAACAAATAGCATGAAAAAGGTGACTGAACACTCAGAAAAATGTAACTTCAATGTCTGTAATGCTGCATTAATAACCATCTGTGGGATGTAGACTATAAACCTGTTCCTGAATATAAGTTGAAGATATTTGCTTTCAGTGACTATTCCATGCTAGCTGGGGAACGCATGCACAATCTGTTGTTATGAAAATATATTGTAACTATTTGTCACTGATATTTGTTGTGATACATTTATAAGACATGTTTATCTATCCTTATTGCTAAAAGTGTAAATTAATATTTATTTTCTTGAACTGACTTACAGCAATGAAGAGTTAAAGTTACTCACACACGCAAAGGATACATGCATGAGCATTCATAAATCATTGTAATCATAATCTCAGATACAAATGCAAGATTATTCAAAGCATATGTTGCAAACAGTAACCTCCACATTAGTTTCAAATTTAAGAATAACATTTTGTTATTATTTATTTTGTCATTAGTTAATCACAACTTAATACGGACACTATCAGATCAGATATGTTTAAAGAGGTTGGGTCTGCCTTTGGCAGAAAGCCAATGTTAAAGGGGATCATTTAATTTCACAGTGTTTAGCCAGGAGACCAGTGGTGGAACCTCTGCCACTGCAGGAGTTACGGCCACTACGGACCCCGAGAGATGAGTGGGGCCCAGCAATGCCAGTCCAGACCCCACAGGCGGCCCCAGCTCTGCTCTTCTGAGCATACACAGGGGTTGGCACATGTGAACTGAAGCCCCAAATTGGGCTACATTGTGCTGGTCTCTTGCATGCTCATAAGAGCAGAGTAGAGCCTTGGGAGGGGAAAATGGCATCAAACTGTCCCAAATTTTGTTAAGGGGGCCGCTAATTCTGTGTTCCACCTTTGCAGAAGATGTATGAAAGAAGTGGGACATTCTTTGACTCACTGGCAATCACCTGTCACACACTTTGGTCTGGATTGCCCCATTCATTTCAAGTGTCTCTTGGTCAATCATTGAAATATAGCAACCAGCGTTAACAATGCCCACAACCCAAGGGGTGGTGGGGTGGTCCAGCCCTTTCAATGTACATAAACATAGCTGGAATTAAAAAAACATGATATAGAACAGTGGGGGGGTTCGTGAACAATATTAGATCTGAGATATGAAGCAGGAGACGAGAACATTTTGTTGCTGCAAAAAAATAAAAAATTCTGTTTCAGAACAATAAATTTGCATAAATAATTTATCAGCTGTGTACATGCTCCTATTATTTAACTTATATGGGGTGGATAACAAAAAAAAATGCTTGATAAATCTGCCTACATGTATGGACCTCCATCCCACCTAGTTGTCTTGACTTTGATCCAATTGGTGAATAGAACGTTTTCCACATAAACCACCCATTTATTCACAGCCCACAAATGTTAATTGATTGCATTAACATAAAGTCACAGGTTTTGATGAAGCACAGAAAACAACTATTAAAAAAAGATAAGGAATGTTTGAAAATGTTGCTTGTAATAAAAGCCCCAGCACTTCTTACATAGCACATCCTCTACCTGCCTTATATCGTTCATGCATTGTAGGTGGTACTGGCAGTGAATAGGTTATTGGAGCCCGGTGAAGACAGATCATGATATGCAAAGACTGTTACCATAACAACAGCACCTTGACTTAATCTCTTTGGAGAAATGAATTGCTGCTGGTGGTTTAGAGCAGAGCTATTCCTCCAGGCACATAAAACCTCGAGTACCCCTTCTTGTGTTTATGCAGAGGATGCTGCATTTATAAATGGAACACTACATTTCACCAGTTTATCAGACACGTTATTTCTCAAAGGTTCTATTTTATTTTTATTGTGTGTTCAAAATATCAAAACTTAACCAAGGACAAATTTGAAAATGATACTTTTTGCCATAATGTTATCTTTTTCAGGGTGAATTATTGAAATAAATTGCATTTTAATTTGTGCACAGGGGCAGTTTTGCAGGCATTCCTTGAGGTAGGAATGAAAATGAAATTTTCCACCTTATTACTTTCAGGCTGCGCATATGAGGTATTATTTGGGCAGAAAGTAAAATATTCCTGTTAATAACAATACTAGTAACTTATTATTATTATTATTATTATTATTATTGCTAACTACTGTCATGGCGATGTCCATAAATATGCATAAACTATATACAATTTCTGTATATACAGTGAGTTCTGAAGTCATAATTTCAATGTTTATTAGGAAAACGTTTGTATTATAAGGAATAACGCACCTTCTACTGTAAATTGCTATATATATATATATATATATATATATATATATATATATATATATATATATATATATATATATTTTTTATAAAAATATGTTATGTCACCTCTGACTTCCTTGACCTGTAATAGTCTGTGGCATCAAGCATGTATGTGATCAAAGTACTCATTGGTGACTTCTATTATGCATATAATTCTTAGAATTTACAGTAGGATATACATTATCAAATATAAAAATATAAAGCAAATACTCAGAGGAACAGAGACGATGGAGCCCCCAATTCAACAGCTTCTTATCTCTTTCATAACGTGATGTCATTTTCCATGAATACTATAAACATGAGTGTCTGGGACTAGGGTACAATGTTCTAAAAAGTGTTGCAAAAAAATTTTCTTTTTCTTTTTGAGTAATCCAAGAGCTCAGTTGTAATTGAGAGTTAATGGTGGCAGGTTTCTGTTTGTTTTTGCACTCCAGCGGTTGTTGAAGGTGTGGGTTAAGCTTCCTTTTCCTATATGCAACTGAACTACAGATGCCAAGAAGGATTTTGCTGGGCGTTTTGGTTCAATATTATATGAAGAGCAATATGATACTTAAATATCCTGTAAACTTTCAATAAGGGCTAATTGTGGGGCTGAGCAGTGTGTATGCAGCATTACATTATGATGTGTCTCCAGGGTTAAACTGGGGCAAATCAGGGATAGGTTATGTTAATATTGATCAATTAATTTGCCCAAGAAATGTACTGTTTTTGGAATAATAATTATTAATAATAATAAAGGCAGTATATATGAGTATCTAATGGTTTTTTTTCTCAGCATATATTCAAAAGAGATATGCAAGTATGGACAGCAAAAATGCAGTGCTAATATTAGAAATTGGATACAAAATCAAGTAATTTTATCTTAACAGTACAAATGAAATTATGGATAACTATATGTATATTTTTTATCCAAAATGTGCTCTCTTTCATTACTTGCAACATAGCAAGGACTACAGTATCCTGAAAGTTTGAAGTGCCTTTCTTTGTTATAGTGCATTATTTAAGCTGCACTACCATCTGTGTAAATGATTTTTTACCAAGGCCCCCACCCCCACCCTCAACAAGGCCCCAGGAAATACAGGCATATAGAAGCCCCTTCAGATCTGGCTAGTGAATGGAATACCTTAGTAGAAATCTTTTATGTCAGTGGTAGTACAGCTTTAATAATGAACTGAAAAGTGTAGTCTGCCAGTTCTACAATAGAAAACCTGCAAATCAATTTCGTTCACCTACTTTAAATGAGGGCCGATTTTCGGCCAGGATTGTAGGAGGAATGGAGCAGCCCACTGAGCCTCCGGCTAGATGGAAGTGCGACTTTGTAAAATCTTTCTCTAAGTGGCAGTGCAGCTTTACATTACATTTCTCTATATCGCTGTGTTATCTCAACAATGTCTGGTTTTTGCTTATGTTACATTGTCTAAGAAGATATTGCATAGGTTTTAAATGTTTTAAAAAGTATTATTGAATACAAAGGTGGTTCTCCTTATTTATATAGCACCAACATATTATGCAGCACTGTAGAATCCTATAATGTTTATCCGTTTATATCAGTCCCCCTGGAGATTACAATGTAATTTCGCAACCACAGGCACACATTAGGGGCAAATAACCTACAAGTATGTTTTTGAAACATGGGATGAAACTGAACCACCCAGCAGCAATGCACACAAACATGGGAAGAACATACAAACTCCATGCAGATAACCCCCTATGCCAGTGATGGCTAACCTGTGCCACGCCAGGTGTTGCATAACTACAAGTCCCAGCATCCTTTGCCAGCTATCAGCTAGTTATCTACTGGCAAAGCATGCTGGGGCTTGTAGTTCCACAACACCTGGAGTGTCACAGGTTAGCCATCACTGCCCTATGCTGATTCAAGCTCAAGACCACTGTAAAGCAGCAATACTAACCGCTAAGATGGTCCAATATTTAAGCCTTTTAACCCCCAAAAGAAACCGCCACATAGAGATAACAAGTCTTCAATATTATTCTATCTTCATGTGCTGTCCGTAGCTACTGTGGGACATAGGGGTTGTGATCTCAGCAGTGTGGATCTATGCTTCCTTTGATCTTCAGCCGGCTAGAAGCCTCACCTTGCTCAGGTCCCTTAACACTTGGGGTGTAACAGGCCCTGACAAGAGAAAGTGTCAGACGTGCCTCCATGTAGCAGCTGGATTCCCTGTGATGGCACTAAGGTCTAAGCTAGGATAAGTCTTTGATTTGAGGAAGCTAAAGGAGTGTCTTGAAAACACTTCAAACACTAAGCAAGTATGACTACGGTAAATGTCATAGATGTGCTTTATTTCTGCTATTGTTTGTATGTTTAGCAGATTCGCACACTCTTTCATGTTCCACTTGAAAACGGCCGGCTTCATTATCTTGTTGCACGTCTATGGTAGGGGAGACATGCTGCAGCTACCTGGCTGGTGTTTTACTTTTTATCCAGTTGTAGATCTTTTATTTGTAACAATCAACATTAGGTGCATTTGTTACATATATTTATTGGTATATTATATATACTGTATATTTCTCAGGCTTAATACACTCAGATACTATTTAGACATGGTACGTAAATACAAAGAAGTACCAGTCTATCTTCCTCTTGTTTTACGATGTATTTTATTAAGCTACAAACTTGCATAGGCAAAAACCTTGTACAGATTTGTTTTCTTTAATTTTATTTGTTGCAATGCACTGTTTATACTGGAGGGGGGGGGGGGCATGGGAGGGTAAATATGTGTAATTAGTGACTGACATTTATCTGCTGGTAAAAGTTTGGGCCTTACAAACAAGTGTGGATATTATATACTTACAAACATTACGGACATTTGTGAAAATTGTTGCTCATGTACCTGTAAATTACTCTGGAAACTTATAGCAACAAATTAGATTTATTTTTCTTGTACAGTTTATAAGATACAAGTATCATAGAAAAATATCTGATTGATTGGTACAGGTTACAGCAAAATTATCTATGCACCGGTATTGATAAATGCCCCCAATCCTTCTATTCTGTATTGAATCACATTCTGTTTTTTCCTCCATAGCTCCAAGAAGCCGTGCAGAAGAAGTTAGAAGGTGCGCGGTCACCACTTAACGGAGAACAGCAAAATGGCATCTGTGATGAAAGGTTTTCTCCCTCTGCTAAACGGCGGAGGAAGGAATTGCCAGGTATGGACACACTTAATAATTTGTCAAACATGCCACTGCCTTCAGTGTCACCTCTTCACCAGCTTGATATCAAGCCACACCTTCCAGTTCCGAGTAATGTAACTCACTCCGGTGGACTAGAAGACATAAATAAGAATGGTGGGCAGCAGGATGTCAAGCTAGCGGTAAATGGTTCTAGTGAACTGGAGGAGAGCTTCAATATCCTAAACAAGGAAATGAAACAAGAACCACTGGATGATCCTTCAGTAATAGACACTTCCGATACTTCCCTTTCCAACCAAAACAAACTTTTCTCGGACATAAATTTGAATGATCAGGAGTGGCAGGAATTGATAGATGAATTTGCCAACACTGTTCCGGAAGATGACATTGAGGACTTATTTAATGAGAACTTTGAAGACAAAAAGGAGTTAGATTTCTCAAGGCCTACAACCCAAACACCCCTTCCTCAAGAAAGTGCCAGTGTAAAGAGTGACCCATCTCACTCTCCTTTCCCACATGTCTCTATGGGCTCTCCTCAAGTTCGTCCCTCTTCATCTGGTCCTTCTTTTTCTAATGTATCTTCTGTATCCAGCATACACTCAGTTTCCAGTGCTCCATCTACTTTAATGCTTGCTGGTTCTCCAGCAAGCTGTGTTGTCCAATCACCACAAACACCTAATCCACCTCATACTCCTGGTCAGACGTCTACAAGACCTGGAAATGGCTATGTCATGACCCCACCTTCTAGCTCAGGGAGTGGGTCTGTGAACCTCCCAAGTGCTGATTTGTCCCCAGCTGAGCAGCTTAAACAAATGGCAGCGCAACAACAACAGCGAGCAAAACTCATACAGCAGAAACAGCAACATCAGCAGCAGCAACATACAAACCAGCCATCCAACTGGTCACCTGTGGGGCCTCCATCTAGTCCATATGGAGGAGCTTTTGTTACGGAGAAGCCAAATAGCCCAATGATGTATCCCCAAGCTTTCAATAACCAAAACCCTATTGTACCTCCAATGGCAAATAATCCACCGAAAACCACAATGAATAACTACCTCCCACAAAGCCACTTGAACATGATTAGCCAGCAGACAAACAATTTGAATTCAAACTCTATCAGTAAAACCCCCAATATGCTCAACTATGGTAATACTAAACCACTGACACACTTTAATGTCGATATGAGTCAAAGATTGACTCCCCCAATTGCTAATCAAAACAAGAATGCCATGATGCCGTACATGCAACAGCAGCAGCAACCTCCAATGCCGCCCCAGATGAATCATTTGACTGAGGATCAGAAGCGTCTGCTTATCATGAAGCAGAAGGGACTCCTGAATCAACAAATGGCTTATGGATCTCTTCCAGGCCATGGCCAGGTAGGTGCACAAAGACTGTTAACCTAAGCTATAGGACTTTGTTGTTTAAATGCATTTCTTATATGTATGTAGATTGTTTAGATGATATGTGCAAACATTCTACAGGTCAGAATATGTAGATCACATGTGTTGTCTTACACCAATATAAGGCCATATTTAGACAACAGGTCACATGTGCATATAAAAATATGGCAGCAAAATTGCAGTTGTATGTATGTTTTTGATTTTTGCATGTATCTTAATATACCTGGATCTTGTAATCTAGTGTATAGATATGTCCATTCCAAAGATGTATTGTCATCAACATGGAAAATTACACCATGGCTGTGGGACTGGCATATGCAAAAATATGTATCCTAAAAGACGTAATTTAAGAATACTTGGAAGTCAAAATTGGACTCATCGCTAAGGGGAGTGGTTGAGTTGTGTCTCCAGACAAGTGCAACTCTAAGATACACTCAACACTAATTACATGTATGTGCAGTAGGGAGACGTGTATACATCCAACTCTAAATCAAGGCCATATTCTAGTAACAAGAGAGGATGTTTTTAATGTTATGTTTACTTTTTTTGCTGGCTTGATATGTTAAGTTGGCTGTCTGGACATATGTGCAGTATTTTATTGAATGAATAGTAATCCTTGTCTTTTTGGGCTTTTTTTTGTTATATTTATTTTTTAGGTGCAAGGAGCTATATGTGTATGTAGGACAGCTTGCTATATTTTTGACAAATTATCCCAATTTCTTTTTAAACAGCTGCAATCAGACAGGTGAACAGCATCCTCATTTTTTTTTAAACTTCCTATAATATTGTATTAAATTTAACTATAAAAAAGAGCAGATTATATAGAATGTATTGACCAGCCGGAAAAATCTACCTTATTTTGAGGAAACAAAATGGTTTGCATCTATTTAAATACAAAAATTACATAAAAAATCAGGGCAGGGAAAACATTTTTTATTTTTTTTGCGCAGGCAAAGTGCGACTTTTAAAATGCAATCAGAACAAGTGCAGGAATATGGTCGGGGGTGGGGGCAGCACATGGACAGTGAAGCCACATCCATGCAGGTGACATTGGGTATCAATGGTGCGTCACAGCACATGGCGCTAACACCAGGCAGGCAGGACCTGGAGCTCCCAGCATCAACCCTGATCCAAAAAGAATAACCAGCTGTAAGTTTTAGATGCCTTGGTCACCTGGCTCGTGATTGGCCAGCCATGTAATAAACCATAAGTCTGAAAAGAGAACATTGAGGAACAGGAAGTGTCATAAGGTCCACAATATATTGCACCCTAAATGAACTACAGTAGACGTTTGTATGCAAGTAGTGTGCACTCAATGCACAAATATAGTGAATAGACGTTTGTATGCAAGTAGTGTGCACTCAAAACACAAATATAGTGACTTTAATCAGTATTAAATCTATCAACAAAGTAGATTTATTTAAGCAATATAACTTGAATGTTTTAAATTAATTTTCTATATTTTGCTTCCCTTCAAAACCTGCACCTGAGACAACTGCCTACGGTTGTCTCATGATAGGCGCACCAATGCATGTTCCCACAGTAAGGGTCATTTTCAAACCGCAGAAGTATAAAACTACTTTATCACTGACTTTATTTTGTGAAATATGATTATTTCAATGAGATACAGTGTAAAAGATACATTTATATTGGTGTTCCCTACTTTGTAGGAGGGGCCACAGCCCTTTCCTCACCACAGAAGCACCTGAATCCTCCGGCACCACTGTGCTCCAGGAGATACGTATAACGGGATGCACTTAGCACCTTCCAATTGTACAGCTGTAGGGAAGCGCATTTCAAGATGCCCTGTAACCCATGTAATAAAAAAGCTGCAAACACAAAAAAAAGATGCATGTAATATAGATAATTCTGATGTAACTTCACTATCCTGATTCATTTAAGTCATAAAAGAACTTAAACTGAGCGTTATGTTAGAAGAAAAGCTGGAATTAATAAAGGGGGTTGGGGGGATGGTTCTAACCCAGTGCCAGCAGGTCGGACTTTGATGTGAGGTTTTCACTGTTTCTAGTCAGCACATTTTTAGGGGCATCTGTCACCCCACAAAGATAGATGCAGAATAATTTTATGGGGTATTTCCAAAGACTGTGAAGTGGGTGTGCACCTTGAGTTGTGCTCGGCCAACAAGTAATTGCAGTGATGCACATAACATGTGGGTCTGCAGATTTGCAGCACATAAATGACTCTGATTGTGTATTACCTCCCAACTGTTCCCAAAATTGTGAGGCGTGAAGGGGTGGTTTTTATGGAAGGGGAAGAAGTCTGGGAGCGGCCTAGTGCGTCAGAAGCACTCAATGCGGCCCAGGAATGTAACCATGCCTTGTTACATCTGACAACACCCCCTTCCTGTGCCTGATTCCCCAACTTATAAAGTTTGTAGTTTTGTATTGGTGACCACAGAGAGAACCACCTTGAGCAGTCTACCAGTCGGCTGAAGCACTGAATTACACTTGTTGCTGTTTTCCTACAAGCACAGTCCCACAACTACTCTCTGTGAATGTCTGGGAGCCTCTCTCGGACCTAGTAAAGTGGGTGAGACAGGGCCTCAATGAGCGCCTCATTCTGGCCATGTAGTGTGCTGACACGACTGCAGCATTTCACCATGGTGGATGGGGAGAAATTGACGAGATTTGTGCACAAAACTCCCCACCCCTGCACTTGCCATTTGACCTCTCTTTTGCAATCATTTAAAGTTGGCAGGTATGGTAAAAGGTACAAATGTATTAAAGACAATGTTTTACTACTCTTAACAATAACTCAATATTTTCTTTTGCCTCTGTGATTGTTGCTATAGATGGATAACCTGTGTGTACACATGCATTTGTGGATGAACAAAGGATGCTGGGATTGTAGCTCATGAAAATATATACACTGTACACACACATACTTTCATTGCCAACTTCATATTTCTCATTGCCCAGCTCACATCTCTGTCATTGCACCCTCATATCTATTTCATTGCCACTTCATATCTCTCTAATTGCTCACCCCTATATCTTTTATTGCCATCACCATATCTCTCTCCTTGCTCTCCTCATATCTTTCATGGGTATACTCACTGCACCCTCTCATAGCTATCCTCAATGCGCCCTCCTCCCCACTTACCTCTTGCCAGACCATTCTTCATCACTTCTTCTCCCAGCGTATTACATTTATGCACTAGAATGCCAACCCGTGCACACAGCATTCTGGGGCATCAATGTAATAGCAGTGCCGTGATTCTAAGACGGTGTCTACTGCTGATCATACTGACTGGTCTGCATGATGCCTCCTCTGAGCGCTTACCTGGCTCTCCAAGGAGACTATGCAGCAGTCAGATTAGCCTCATACATATCTGGAGGGAAAGGAGTTCTGGGCAACAGGACCCCCCCCCCCCCCATCCCCCCTAAGTAAATTTAGTTCAAATGCAAAAAAGTACCTGGTAATACATGATGTACAGGCAGTACGACATGATGTGAATTCCAGGATTTCAAGGTCTACAGAGACAATATTGTGGCACTGTGCTTATATGCACCATCTCAGCAGCAAAGTGTCCTTGGAAATTATTTTAAAATGCTGGCAATTATTATGAGAAAGCCACCTGTATGCATAGTTCCTCGGTAGGAAATTCCATTTCTTCTCCCTGCTGTTAGCTGACAGTCTGAACATAATGGGAGAGGATAGAGATAGGGAACATGATATTGCTCTTTATCAGATGGACAGAGATTGCAAGTAACCCGAGGTCACAAGTGAGATTCTCAACCATTTATCTTCTCTAACTCTAGCTCTGTACACTGATGCTTGAACCTGTCTACACACACTGACACAACAACAGAATGACATACCATGTGCATAAACACATTAATGAACATATATACTAAGGATGCCTCAAGGGTGTTTTATGAATGCTGTGGGTCTGTGTGCAGGAATAATGCTTCAGACCAAACCTCCTAAAAATGTAGTAAGAAAGTAAAGAAAGTAATTTTAGATTTTTTTATGTTAATTTTGTGAATGTACTGAATTTTTTGGGGGGGCGTCTTAACTGTTGGGGCTTTGCTTCGATGTGTAGTTCCACAAGAGCTGGGGCAGGATGTCTGACATGGATGAGTAATCCCATAAATCTCTGGTTTTGGGATATACACAGATCTATCAATGTCAATGAGAGTACTCTTGCCCAGCCCTACCTTATTATAGCATACACTTGTGCTGAATGAAACTCAGAATCATCCAGGGCTGTCAATCAAAACTGTACCTGATCCTGCCGAAATAGTTGTAACAGCCTGTTGCAGGACATGACTAAACTCACCCAATAAAAGTGCAGAATGAATCACCCTTTAGCAAAGTAAGGAGGCAAACACTTCACCAGATTGGCTGGTAACGTTTGATGACATTCTGTGCTTCAATAAGACATAATTTGTCAATCTTTCAATGTAATGTGTTAATTTACTATGTCTGTGCTTGGATACAAACCATGTCCCAATCTGCCCCACTCTGAATTCAACCCTTAGCATGCCCCAGTCTCACACACCCAAAGCCAACACTGCTAGCTGTGTCATTTTGAATACAGGAAGCTCACAAGTCAAGGCAATGGTACTGGGCCCCCTTGACTGATGGGCAGAGCCATCTTGAACCAATAATAATATGATTAAAATTCATAAGGACATAATTGGGCATATTGGAAAAGATGATCCTCACAGCTGTCGCATCACCAATATGGCTACTGACATGTGCAGGTTGATATCCCATCTGGAACCAGCTTTACTCTTTATAAGTGAAATTATAATGGAAAGTCACATTATTGGAGTTTTGAAATCAGATTAGCATATCATGAACAAATCAAGTAGGGGGTAAAAGCACAATGGGTAAAGTTAAATAATTAATTAATCATTGCTTGTTTTTTTAGTAAAGATTTACAACTGATATGTTGCCAGTTCATTGTAACTTCAGGTTTGTAAAGCATTGTTAGTGGAAGCTTTTCTCTAAATTATTGACATTCTCTCCTGAACATCATAGCTGGCAGAAAAATAGCTTGTTCCACTAAAGTGCAGTCCACAGCCAGCTCTATCCATAACAAAGTTCAAGGTCTGACCAACTGTAATAAACTCACAGCTCATAGTCAGACACAAGGGACATCAAAAGCACAACATAGAAGAATACATTTGCAGACCCCTAAATGAGCATTATGCGACCTGCAAATCTTATGCTTTGGAGTTAGGTTGATGTTTCCGTTTGTCATGTATGTGAGGACCTCATTCTACCTATCTGTCTGCAGCCGTGGAGCGCTGCTTGTAGTGGCTTGAACTGGTGATATACTGGATCTGTGATCCGTACAGTAAGGGAGTTGTGATGCGAGCATGGTCCGTGGGGCTGGATAAGTCTGTGGTTGCTCGTTTCTCTCAGTAATGATGGAGCTGATTTGTTAGGGATGTAGGCAAGTCCCTTACGCGTTTCATCACAGCCAGCATAGCCGAGCGGTAGATTAGTCCCCAGTGCTGCAAATTTTTCTGCATCTGTCCTGTTACCCAACAGGACAGATATGGACAGTCCAGCAGCTAAGACTCAGCTTCCCCCTCAAGGTAGGTTCAAGCCCCTAATCACAGAGCATGGGACATCATCAAACAGCAGTGCTACAGAATACACAACTACGAGGAGGTATAACACCATTAGCTTTGCCCAGTAAAGGCATACAGTGAACAAGCTGCGCTGGAAGCTTTTTTTTGGTTGCCAACATAGTGGAATGTTGCATTTGAAAGCTATACATCTGTGGTAAGTCAGGAATTAGATATGGCATTGAATTAATAGGCAGAACACTGAGCTGAAATAAAACGGTGTGTTTTTAGTGCTGTATCTGTGTCTTATACCCTGCTCCTTTGCACTGGGAATCACAGTGGACAGGCAATGGGTTTTGTTCCAAACTACTTACCCTACTCATCTTCACAACAAAAACACTGTGGATGTGATCATGTCATGTTAGGGCGCACCGCAAGCATCCCTGGGGCATGCCATCTTTTCGGAAGTGCAGTCAGGGCAAAATTCCTGAATCCCTAGAGTCAAGAATGTCCTACCTAAATCAGGAACAGTTGGGGGGGGGGGGGAGAGGCTGTATGTATGCAGATTGTATGTTTAGTAAGGCTTCCTCTCGGTACTCCAGTTTCTTTCTACAATCTAAAAAAACATGCTGACAGGTTAATTGGCTTCTTGCAAAAGTGACCCTAGTGTGTGTTTGTGTGGTAGTGAATGTAAGGGAGTGATGTGAATTCTCTGTATAGGACATACTTACCTACTTTCTTCAGCTCCCTTCCGGGAGCCAGCCAGTGGAGGGGGGCGTGAAGGGGCGGGGTGGCCGAAATCGCGTCATTTCGGCCCCGCCCCCTGTGACGTCATGACGCAAATTGCGTCATTTGACAGCGGGGGCGGGGCCAAACGCCGCGATTCACCGGGAATCGCGGCGTTTGGGATCTAATTCTGCCCACTTCACTAGGAAGTGGGGCACTTCCTAGTGAAGTGGGCAGAATTCGGGAGATTGCCACACTCGCCCGGGAGTCCGGGAGACTCTCACAAAATGCGGGAGTCTCCCGGACATTCCGGGAGAGTTGGCAAGTATGGTATAGGATACCTCCAAACATTTGGTTCTTACTATTTGGGCTAATTTAACAAAACTTCTGACTGTGGGACAGTCCTCTAGATTCAGGACTGTCCCAACTAAATCAGGACAGTTGGCAGCATCATAGGCCCCTGGGCAAAGCAGTGCACTGGGGCCCAACAAACACAACCTCACACCCACTTATGTACAACTAGTACATGTATGTGTTTTCATCAAGGTCTAGATATGTATTCGCAACAGCACGATCACATGTACAGATAACAGCTGATACTGAGGTAATTAGCTAAACGTTTTACTAAAGAGGGTTTGAAGGTTCTGAATAAATCTTCTGGAATAATATACTGAAAAGTTGTCAAGCCTGTGGGGCCCCTATGCTTGTGGGGCCCCTGGGCAACTGCTCAGCGTGCCCATGCTTTAAGACAGCCCTGACAATTCGGAGGTGTGATAAAGCACTCTGACATTGCGTTGCATAATATGTTGATGTTACATAAAGGATGATAAAACTAATAGCAATATGACATTATAATGTGAGTGTGCTTGTTTTCATGCGGTGTGGCTTGTTCTGAGACAGGGTGTCTGGGGCTTTAATTCTCTCTGGGAGCTGTAACTCGACTCCTAGGCAATAATACACTGTTGAAGGACAGTTTGTGACTGTCTGGATAAACTGTGAGCCGATTCGCCCACTGTCATGCATGTGATAAAGTGTTCCTTTCCTGGCCTTGAATTGTCTGCTGATTGGCTGTAACACCCTAGGCTGACTGTCAGCAAATATATGCATATCGCCACTTGTTACATTTGCCAAATAGCCTGTCTGTAAAATTCACTCTAATGATATATTAAAGCCTGTTAACTAGAATTCCCATAAAGATTTATGTAAAAGAATCAAGAGGGAGGGTGTGTTACTTTATAAATGAGACCAGCTATTTTTGGGGTAACCATAGTAATAGTCTCAGCAGTCAGAAAAATGAATTGCCAGATTCACCAGTGTTGAAATGTGGCTGAGCTGTGAGTGGAAAATGTATGTGTAGCAGGTGAGCAGGGCCTCATAGTCACTCAGACTCTGTACTCTGGCATACAACTGGTTACATTAGTTGGTTTCTGTTTTGTAAGCTAAAAACAAATTTGTGTTTGTTTTCAAGGCAGCAGTGTAGTTTTGTGTGGTTAAATAAAATATGTGCTCCTAAATGACATTCCAAATAAAATAGTGACACTATGGGGTCTATTTATTAAGAGGCGAACCACCCTATACGTCAAAGGGATACCGTCGGCGATAAGATTCGCAAAGTGTGGGGTAACTTAACAAGGATAGTGATGATACATGAATCGCGGTGGTACAGGAGGGTGATAACCATACATGCCAACTTTTCCTCGTTGGCTTCAGGGAGATCCCGGGGGAGTGGGCGTGCGGGGACAGAGCTTGACAAATCATTTTGGTCCCCGCCCCCTAAACGATTGTCACAATTTTGGCCAATTACAGAAAGGACGTGGCTAAGATGACGCAATATTTGCGTCATTAAGCCCCCCACAGCTACTTATCTATTGCGGGGACGAGAACCGGGAGGTTGCCCTGCTCTCCTGGGAGCCTGGAAGGTCTCCCAGCAGAAATGTGGGAGTCTCCCGGACATTACGGGAGAGTAGGCAACTATGCGTTGCAGAAAAGCAGCTAATGAATCTCTAGAGACTGAAGTGTCTTTTACATTTCTGTCTCCATTACTGAAGTCATGTTGTCTTACCTGTCAGTCTTTGGTTAAATCTTGGTCTTCATGAAAATGGCCACCTCCATAGGCATCAATACATGGACATAGGACACAATTTCTGAACTGTGTCATCATGCCACAGATGGCGAAGCCAACCACGTCTTGTACTGGCTCAGCATCAGGGAGATCACCTCTATTACAGGGAGTCTCCCTGACATTCAGGGAGAGTTGGCAAGTATGGTGATAACAGAAGAAAATCAAATAAAATATGCTTTATTATATTATTTAAAAAAAAAAGCATTTTTTCATTTGCCAATTATTTTTAAATATATTTTTATTAAATAGTTTTATTCTAATTTTTTTTACCATTTTTGTTGTGTGCATGTGCATATTCCCTGAGCCCGGCCTGTCGAAATGGTAAGTTAACTCTTACCGCCCTGTGTTATTATCACCAAGGCAACTGAGTATCCTTTGGCTGCCCCGGCGATATTTTATTGATAGATTTGGCCATAGGTGATTTTCTATCACTGCAATAATTATCTATAAAAAATAAGAATTATCGCCGCATTTTAATAAACACACTATTATATATGTTTACGCTTTCTGGATGTGGTTGAAAACATTGTTTTGTGCACATGGTCTTATGGTTGGATCTAGAACTGTTTCTGTACTGTACATTCTTACATTACAATTGTAAATTATACACCTGCTGCCAAAGCCATGCTCTGAATACTAATCAATCTGTGTCTGCTGCTAGCATGTCAGTGATATCTGACTGTCACTAGAAGACGGAGAACTGCCTGTAGTTTTTGTATTAACAAATCATTTCCTGGTGGGCAGTATAGAAGGGAAAATATATTCTTTCTTCTACTCATTACACACAAGTATCTCAGTTGTCACTCTGAACAAAATGTTTTTTTTCTCTTCCCAACATTTCTGTAAACAGTTATTTAGGCGGCAATTCTGCATGCGTGGAGGCGGATGTGAATTGTATAACATTAGATGGTGTGAACTGTAAATCTTCAAACCTTCCGTTTAGGGTCTTGACAGCGCAGGACCCGCGTACTGACCTAACCCCCTATGGTGGCTTTAGTAAAGAGCTTGTCTGATTCCAAGACTCGCTACTTGACCTGAATTCCACAGTGAATGGATTTGCTCCAAGTCATCAGAAAATGCTAATTGTATGTGTGTTTAACATCTACTCTTAGGGGGGTATTCAATTGTTCGGCTTGACGGCCAAAAACTCGCGCTCTAAAACTATTACCGTTAATACGATAATTACTCGCTGCGCTGCGAGCTGAAATTCAGCGAGTAAATTACTGTATGAATGGGTTTTAAGCGCAATTTTACCGTATTAACGGTAATAGTTTTAGAGCGCGAGTTTTTCGGCCGTCAAGCCGAACAATTGAATACCCCCCTTACTATTTATTTAGAACCCCACCCCCCTCCATAGGAAAATAAAAAAGCTCCCCAGTGCAGTAAGAGGAGTCTTAGAAAAAGGAAAAGGGCTGGGAGGGGGGTGGATCCACATGGGTGACAGCAAGGAGGAAGAGCTCTAGTTTGCAGATGCGAGGACCAAGACCTCAACAAAGACTTGAGTCAGGGTTTAGTAGTTTAGCAGGGATTGGTTGTGAAAGGAGGTCTATTGGACCCATACTCTGTGGAAGGATACAGAGGGGTGTTTTTGGGATACTTTAATGTGTTCCTTTTAATATGTGTGCCACACACGGTTTTACACCACCATAATGGTTGGAGGATGAGGTTCCTTCCATGAGGCCACTGTTTGACTTGTTGCAACATTTGTGAGTTGCCACATCAGCTTGTAGGTGTACTTGGGAAAATCTGGGATGGGCATGGGTGCGGGATCGGGCAATATTCTAACAACTGTATATCTAAAAACAATGTTTTTGAAATCAGTGCAATTTATTCATTGTACTAAAGCTAGACACACATTTAACAATCCGATCATTCAATACACTAACTTTATTTTACTCAAATTGTTGAGGAATAAATGGGCTTTATTCATTAAGACATGCATACTGACAAAACATTAACAAAAAAAAAAGTGTTTTTATTTATTTTTTGTTCATGAAATACATTTATTACTATGTTATGATTGTCTACACTACATACAATACATTTTAACAGTTGCTCCTGATTGCAAACACATGGAATAGCATGCATACATAGCCAGTAATCGGCACTTAGACTAGACCTGTTGTTGGAGCAAGAGATACAACTGATAAACAAGTACCAGAGAGATGCCCAGAGCTTCAATCGGACGCTGCTGCGTGCGCTCGTGATTGGCACATCCTTACTGTACATTGACTTCGGGCAAATGTCCCTTTCCCTCCCTGTTCCCTCTATGAAGTCATAGGCTGTGGTAAATGTCTTTCCATTCGAAGATGAATTGAACGTGGCTGCGTTCTGTGACGTGTTGAGAGGCTATGAGTAATTTTGCGGATTGTACTAAAAAAAAAACGCTGTTTACGTTGCTTGATGAATTTGGCCTAATATGTTTCTTGTGTGACAGAAGATCCAATGTGATCAAATGTAGATGAGCAATCTGATCTATAACCTGATTGGATTAGGAGGATTGGGTTGAAGTTGAATGAAGTTTAAGCATACGGAATGTCCAGGAGATTCCCGAATTCCAGGTAGCTCTCCCGGGAGAGCATGTAATTCTCCCACACAGGATGGGAGCCTCAATTCCCCACGAATCGCCCCCACAACAATATGTCAGTTTTGACGCGCAGGGGGATGCAAAGTGACGCATTGACCGCAACCAACGCTCTGGGATCTTATAAAAAAAAAAAAGTTGACAAGTATGATTTTAAGTATTGTAATAATGTGATTAAAATGTAATGATCCTACAACTACCCTCTGCTGTGCATACATTTCAAATGTGTTTCTCTGTCAAATCAGGTTTGTAATGTGTGTGAAGTAATTGCTAGTTTTTTGACCATCTCATTGCAAATTATATGACTTAAAATAATCAGATTATAATGATGGCATCAATTGAATATTTATGTAAATGCACAAATTACAATTGCTCAAAAACAAAATGATGTGTGTTGTAAGTTTAATGCTGCTGACACTGAAGACATTTTAGGACTTGTTTATATTAACTTTTGCCAGTGACTCAATGGATTAATAGGCAGTGCTATTTAAAGATGTAGGAATGGGTATGTCAGTTTGACAGGTCTGCAGTGCGCTGGTCCTCTGTTCCAATTGATATAGTCTAAAGAATTGGCTTATTGTCATAGGGAGGACCTAGCCATTTTAATAACCAAAGTTTCAACTGTATAAATGAACTTAAACAGCAAAAAAGTAAAAAAAAAATGTAATTATTGTCTACATATTACTACCCGACAAAATGTACAAATTGTGACAGCTGTCTCCGTTTCCCCCATAATATACACAGCCCCTGCCTAGGTTTGTTTTGATGTTTTGCTTTGTGTAGGGTAATTTGATGGATAGATGACCATTTTTGATTTGTGTGTGTGATCATATTCTGACTGTAATAACAGGAGCCATTTGTGCCAACAGTAATCCAACAAGATTTTGTCCAATATGGCCATCAATGTGCGTAGCCTAATTAGACCCGGTGCTTGTGTAAAACAGCTGCATTGTGTGATCAGTTGGATCTATTTGACAATATCAGGCATGGTTAGAATGCAGCATCGCCACCGATCTGCACTTCTGAGCGTTTATGGGGCCCAGGGCATGAGCAATGGGGCTTAACTGTTCATGATTCAAACCTTGCATGTTCTTAGAAGAGCAGAGTGGAGGCCCCGCAAGAGTGCACTGTTATTGCTACACCAACTGAAGTAGTGGTAGTTGACTGATAGACACTGGTGGTGCCCTGATAATTAGGGATAATACAGATATAGTCTTCAACAGTGAAAAGTGACAAACAAGTCTGATGGAGAAATCAAGAACATTAATTACAACAATATAAGTTTAAGTTTGTGGACAATAACTCCATAGAGTATTATGAATCATACTCAGGGGCTTACAGAGGATTTTTAAGGGGGTATTTCCCCTCCACCCCCCAAAAAAAAAAAGCGAGAGAGCTGCCGAGCATGTGCGGGCTCCGTTTCGGCAGTGCAGCACTGTACTATACAGCAGCCGCGGCGCTGTCAGAGAAGCGTCCGCGGCGGTGCTGTATACAATACAATGCTGGTGATGGTATTCCAGGCTAACTGGGTCATTGGTTTTCTGTTTCCTGTACTAACAGCACACTTTAGTAAATAGTGGCTATTAACTATTAACAATCTTAATCTCCCTGTTCATTTCCAGGTTCCTTGCAATAAGAAGCTATTTTATATCCAGTGGAATATGCTATATCGCCACTTAACCCATGCATTGTGGGTTCATCTAAGGAAAGGGGGTTAATCCAGCTTGAAAAGGCCAATGTTTCCTAAAGGAAATGTTTCATGCATGGCAAAATGCTCCACACTGCCTCACATGTATAACATTTTATTGGCTGATTTGGTTGTATATAAACATCCCGGGGAGTAGGTCAGGTGCAGCTGACCCTCCCATTAACATGTCAATGAGGATAGCTGGTGCTTTGAGGTTACTTCTCCTAGATGTGCAATGAGCCTCATTAATTACATTTAGAAGAAAGCCATAGTGCTCCCAAAGAATAGTGCGTGCGTGAGGGGGGTGGGGGTTAGTCTTGGCTCCGCGTGAATATGAATAATTGGAAGGTTGGCAGCATGTTAAATTGGTGGTCTATCTGAACGGGAAAAAATTGCCTCTTTCTGTAAACATGAAAACCTGAGGTAACAAAGGCAGAGTGGCTCTCTTTCAGGAAGTCTAAATAGATCACAACCACTGCAGAGATTTAACATATCGGCTACTTGCTCTCCATCATATTAAAAGCTTATGTGTCTTTAATTTTTTTGCAAACTAAAGGCAAACATAATATATATGATGAAGAAGTGTTTAAACAGTTCCACATTATTTGCAGTTGTGCTCCAATTAGCATGATCTCATAGTTCTAGGTGAAAGGATATAAACCCAGTCTAAAAATGTGTGTAAATGTATGTGTACATATGCAATACTGTGCAAACCTTTTAGGCAGGTGTGGAAAAAATGCTGAAAAGTAAGTATGCTTTCAAAAATAGAAGTGTTAATAGTTTATTTTTATCAATTAACAAAATGCAAAGTGAATGGACAGAAGAGAAATCTAAATCAAATCAATATTTGTTGTGACCACCCATTGCTTCAAAACAACATCAATTCTTCTAGGTACACTTGCACACAGTTTTTGAAGGAACTCGGTAGGGAGGTTGTTCAAAACATCTTGGAGAACTATCCATCATCATCATTTCATCATCATTTATTTATATAGCGCCAATATATTCCGTAGCGCTTTACAATTGGGGACAAACATAATAAACTAATAAACCAACTGGGTAAAACAGACAGAGGTGAGAAGGCCCTGCTCGCAAGCTTACAATCTATGGGATTGTACATCCACAGATATTCTGTGGATGTAGGCTTGCTGAAATCCTGGGTGGGTACGAGTGTGCGAAGAACGAGTTTCCTACAACAGTTAGACCGACATGTTAATCGCGGCTGCTGTAATTCCCAACATACAGGAAACACAGAATTTTTGAAAAACTGAAATACAAGAATTGAGAGAAAATAACAAACCAGCACAGAGATTGACGTCCCTTTCAAGCGCGACATTTATATTGCTGCTATTAAGGGGGCAATGCTAGGACCCGCAGGCTGAAGAATGTTTTTTAGGAAGGGTTGTACCGGCGGGTCCTTGCATTGCCCCCTTAATAGCAGCATTAATAGCATTTTTTCCCTTAAAGTTTTCATAATAGGCTGCTGAGTCGAGCCTTGCTCCCCAGGCTAAACTTTGACAGCCCTCACCTGGAAACTACAGGGAAACAATGTGTCCTGGTTCTTTGTCCAACACCAAACAGAATACCAAAAAAGCACTGGTCAGATAGCTACTTCGAGGTAGCAGACTGTCAGGGGCATACTGTTGGTAAAGGACAGTCATGGTTACCAGCAGCTGATTAAGGTTTCTACAATGACTAGTTCATATCTCATGTCCCACCTTCCACTGTCTCTCCTCATTCCAACCAGATCACACAACCGGAACCTGTAGGAAAATGTCAGTTGACAATGGCTGCTTTATTATTGGCGGCTGATGATGCTTCTGGCTTATAGCAGCCACACATACTCTCCCCACTAACAGCTACAGTTGTTATTCCGCTACCTTATGTATCAGTTGTTCCCCAAAACTCTTATACTCCTTTCTTACCAAAATCCCGGGTCAGACACAGGATAATGAACACTGTTTCAACACGTGTTGCAACCATTCACTCTGCTTTGGTCCCGGGTCGCCGCTTTTCACACTGGACCCGTCTCTGCCCTGCATTTTCAGGTTGAGCCCCTCCAATGAGCTGCCTTTAACAGAACCCAGGTCTAATAACCCGGGAACACCTTTTAGACAGCAGTCAGACTGCCATTAAGTGTTTGCGCTAAATGTAGAAAAAGCTATAACATTCTTTCACACTCACTGCTGCTGTGAGAAAGCAGGAGATTTACAGAGAAAGAGAGAGTGGTGTTGTGGACATGGAGGCAACACATAAGGTCTAGTGACACATTGGGTGGTAAAGTAGCCATAGGCAATAAATGCTGTTTCTGATCACCATCTCTGGTGTTACAATGGTCGATCACATGCCAGTTTCCCTATTGTTGACACGTTTGTGTGTGTCTAGTTTTCAGGCCGGCCTTGCTAATCCAATCCCTGAGCAGCCCCGGGAACTCCCTCCTTTGTATAGGAGTGCTTCAAAACTACCAGAGAACAGGACCGTATGTGTGTTTGCCACTTGCCTCTTCTGTACAGTGACAGTGCGACGGGGTTGATGATGGAGCCTCCTGGGGATTAGTGGTCTCCAGACACATTTGTGCAGGACACATCCGGAAGTGCTATTGAGTTTTGACAGAGGGTCCAGACCTGATACCTCTGCTTCATGAGAGCAGGCCCGGGCTCCAAGCAGCAGAGTCCATATATGTTATTTTATAATTGTCAAATATTTTGTTTTTTATCTTTTCATACTCTTAAAATATTTCATAGACTTTAAATATTTTCTTACCTAACAATAGGTGACAATAGGTAGTATAGCAGTATATTCTCTCATTATTATTAACCCACATTTTGATAAAGCTGTTGAAATGTTAGAACATTTGTTAATTCTGTAATTCATTGCTTTGACAAAAGCTTTCATGCAAGCAAAGTGTTAATCTAAATTGTCGATGTTATCATTTGCATTCAGTGAGCCGCTCAAGACATGTTATTTTGATTGCTGGCTCAGGCCCATGCTCCTAGAAATGGAGGAGGCTGGGAGGATTTAATGAAACAGGAGCAAACGCTTGATTTCTCTTTGTCTATTAATCTGTCTTGGGCGCAGTTAAATATTTTCTGCCCCCACCATTCTTTCATTCTGTTGCTAGGAAAATGGGAGGTAAAAGTTCATTCAATGCTCTGTATAGCATTGCAGCACCGAGACCTTTTTAATGAAGAGTAATGAAGAGTAATTGCATATCTGTAATAATATCAAACTTCCGAAGTCAAGGGCAATTGGACATATCCCAAGAATGTGTCTAACTTGAAACACACTGCAGTGACCATCATATGAAGATATCTGTCTTGTGAAAAATATGGTCATACTAGAAAGTAAATTAGATTTTTTCTGTGGGGTTCCTAATTACCTTTAAGAGTTAGGTTGTTCAAGGGTAACTACCGATTTTTATTTACGACTAAAATATGTATAGTGACATATTATTTGAAAGAGAATTTGCGTTTGGCAGTGGGGATGTTTATGATCAGAGACAAAATAGTGCATTGCCGGTGCTATAGCAAATTTTTGGTAGGGGCCCAGACATACCACTCTTGCCTCACAAGAGCGGGGGGCCTCTTCTGAGCATGCAGGGTGAAAATGTCACAAAGGGGAAGTGGGGGCCTCAGAAGGGGTTGTGACCCAGAATTTTAGACTTTGTTAGAAAATAGTTGTATATGACTTTATTCAGCTTTAACTAGAGGGAGGGTTTATAAAATTGTACATAATTTCTAAAATTTAAAAAAGCAGAATAAGGACAAAATAAACCCCACCCAGTTCCCACTCCAATCCACCCAGTGCCAACCCCGAACCAACCAATGACTAACCCAATCCACCCAAGTCCCCCATCCAACCCACCAAGCCATGCCCATATACCAGTGGGTCACACCCCTTTCCAGGTCTTCAAATCTGGACTGTCTTGTAAAAATTGGGATTAAATTCCCAAAGCAGTCAGATACAACCTGTCTTACTACTGACATTGTAGCCATGACCAGTAGAGGTCCAAAACACATTGCTGACGTCACAAAGTTACATAATTGGTAGGGTTGAAAACAGAGAGAAGTTTATCAAATTGAACCTTTCATAAAGTCTATTTTTTATGTAGAGGAAGACAAAAGAAAACTCCTAATGCATTAGTTTGTAATTCAGGGACTGATTTGCAATACAGAACATATGTGTATACATTCAGTTACAAAATTGCAAAGTTACATGTGTATTTTGATTTGTACATATTTCCAACTCAAAGACTATTTCTATGTCAGAGATGTATCTTGACAATGTTAGTTGTAAATGCAAAAGCCGTATTACCCTATTTGTACACAATATAATGTAATGAATTATCTCAAACACAAGATAGTGTTTATTAATAACATGAAAGCTGCATTTTCCATGCAAAATGTAATTAAACACAAACATCCTCACAATCTTTCCTGCAGGAGTTCAAATGAAAATGAGAAAGAGGATCCCAAAAAGATGGCTGCAATTTGACATAATATAGCTGCAATAATGTAAAATAATGTATTCAGTACCAACAACTAAACGGGTCAATACGCAAGCAGCCAATCAGAAGCCGCTACATAGTGCTGGTTTCAGACCCGTGACATTAGCAGCAGCACATGTCTTTACACCAGGCATCCGGGACTTGCAAAAAATATTCCTCCAAGGAATTGTACCTGGAAGTGCAGCCAAGAATAATTAGGTTGCACCAAACAAGGGAGTGCTACACTTATGTGTGCCCGTCCTTACTGTACTCATCTTCCATTTGCCCACCATCTGCAGCCATCAGGGCTGTAAGTCTAGGATACGTTCAAATCTAAATACAGACATGTTTTGGCCTTACTTTCACCTCTAAATGAGACCCTTAGCCTCCCTGTGTAAAAGAGTTATTCCTGAACCCCAAAATGTCAATCTGATACATTTTCTGGAACTTTCAACCTTATGCTCTCTACTAATTATAGCTACATTTAGCAAAAGTTGTAGAAAGGTGTGTATAAGAAAATAGAATCACATTTTACGAATATGGAAAACCACTTCCAAATACATTTTTAGCCATGTTTACATGGATAATTTTAACCAAACTACCAAATCTATCTGTTTCATAATCAGTTTCTGAAATACATCTAGTTACTTCACAGAATTTAACAGCAGAAATGAACCTATAGGTCCATCTACTCTGCTTTTGTTTGTGTATGTGGGGCTGTTTTTGTGTTAATATTTTCTAATTCTTATCAATAGCTATAGATTTGTCCCATGCTTTCTTGGAGATTTGTACTGTATGGGTCCCCAGCATAACTGGGAAACTACTCAATGTATTGGTCACTCTTTATGTAAAAAAAAAAAAATGTTGTTACCATATGTTGTTCTGCAAATCCTTTTATTTTATTTTTAAATACTGCCTTCCTGAACTCTTATAATGTCTTGGATATATTTGAATGTTTCTATCATATTAGTTATGTTCCTTCTCTTCTCTGGCTCAATGTGTTGTGCTCTGTATATAATTCATGTAACGTTTTGTAAATACACTGTATCCTCATGCTATCCAAACTATTTACAGTCCAGGCAGTTAAACTACTGAATTTGTTTACAGTCCTTTGAGTTGTACTGTTTAGAAGGTTCATGCATGTACAAGGATATTGTGCTTTACTGCTCATCAGTGAAACAGATCAGACAAATGCCTTTGTTGGCTCTATGTTCCCAGTAGAAGGCTTGTGTAACTGACTTGATTATCGCTCTGTTGGCAGTGGGCTGTGAAAATGACTGATCTCTAGCCCATTTAGACTCGAGTCATGCAACATATTACTTAAAACATGTTCAGCTCTTCTTGCTTCTAATGCACTGCTCTCAACCATTTGAGACACTTTATTGTAAATTGCATGCAGTATGGCCATTAAAAGCTTTAGAAGAAAGTAATTTTTTTTAAGAGTTGCCCTGTATGCCTGGGAGGAGGGCCCCATTTTGTAATTTATGAAGCAAAATATAGTATGCAAGAAAATGGAATTTGTGCAAAAATGACTGTAGAAAGTCTGTATTATGTTAAAGTTAAGCTAAAATGTATACAATTATGGGTAAAGAGGCATTAGAGCAGAAATAAGAAGCCTTGGTGATGTTAGCTGCTGCTGAGTTCAGCTCCCAGAATTCTTAGCTAGTAAGTAGCTGACATGATTCCGGGGGAATAGTTAAGCATTATTTGGAGTTGTTAGTTTAAACTGTGTGTTGAGTTACATATTGTGGATAATCATTAGTTAATAAAATAGCTTGTTCTGAGTTTGTGAGGAAAAGGTAACCCAACCCTCTTTTTTGTTCATTTCTTTTATTTGAGAATAAGAGGATTTTCAAAATGATTGTTATCAATTTGTCTGCAGCCTTATTCTGTAAAAATAGTTTCATTTTATCAGTCTTTGTATGTATTAAAAGTTCGAGGACTTTACCGGCTGCCAGCCAGGGTCTGTTTTAGTCGTTGAGTTAAGGTAGCCAGACACAGGCCTATCCTGATCCAAGAGTCGAGTGTCAGGATCATCAATCAATGTGTCCAAACACATGGATGGCCAAATTGGACGAGATCCAGTTACTTGTCTATCAGTTAAAGTGGCCAGATCACATCAGATCTGGCTTCATTGTGGCCTTTTAGTGTGGTCGGAAACACAGGTTGATTGTGGTCATCTATTGACCTCATTTTCCATCCAGCCTGATAAAGGTCACATCAATTTTTTTTCTTCTTTTTACTTTTTATTTATAAAAATGAAGTTAAAACATTAAAAACAGGTTGTAAAGAAACATAGTAGCAAGGAATAAACATAAAATATAGTAGAATGCGAACAGCCCAAGCCCCTTGGCCGGCCAGTGAGGCCCAAGTAAAACATGTAACAACCCAATATAGCCTTGTGAAAGGTAACAAAACAAAAAGTGCAAGTGACACGTAAGCAAAAGAGTAAAACTAAAAATAAAAGCTTGCTGGATTTTTTTTTTAGTTTACAGTGGGGAAGGATGGAGATGGGAAGTGGGAGTTATGCGGAAAAAAAGTTGTGTGTGTGTGTGGGGAATAGGGGGGAGTCAACAGAACAGAAGCAACAACTCTGCAACAGGAAGGGAGAGAAGTCGCTACAGGACTACACATTTGTTCTTACAGTTATGTAGAATTTAACCCTTTTACAATCACTTGGGCAAACCAGGTGGAGTTACAAAGTACCTGCTGGGTTACAGGTGTTAAAGTGATACCAGGGGTCCCAGACTGAACCCTGGTATCACTGATGTTTTGTGCCAGATTCTATTAAGGACTGTGTTTCTAGGCGGTTGGGAAGCTTTCTTTCAATCACTAGTAATTAGGAGTTTAGCTGCATTGCATATATGGCGTATCAGTTTATCAGATACAATAAGTAATTCTCACATTTGGTTCTCTTGACATCCTGGGAGACGCAAATGAAATTCGTATATTTTTGTAACGACTCCCACTGGTCACAAGATACATTCTTTGAACACGGCATGTTACATTCATTGAACACGGTATGTGAGTGGCCTTCACCTATAGCAAGCCGACTCTCCAAGCTTGAAGGTGGTTGGGTTGAACCAATCCAGAATGGCCTGAAGCTTGCTGGGATCCATTGAGAAACCTTCAGGGGAGATAATATTTCCTAAAAATGAGACCTTGACAACTTCAAATTCGCATTTTTCAAGCTTCACAAATAACTGATCCTCTTAAAGCTTCTGAGGAACTTTTCTAACATTAAAACAATGTCGTTCTAAAGAGGAGGAAAAAACCTGGATATCCTCCAGGTATACAATGGAACATCAATGATCAAACCTTGAAAGACTGCAGAAGCGTTGCCTAGCCCTAGACCAGTGATGGCTAACCTGTGACACTCCAGGTGTTGTGAAACTACAAGCCCCAGCATGCTTTGCCAGTTATCAGCTAGTTATCTACAGGCAAAGCATGCTGGGGCTTGTAGATTCACAACACCTGGAGTGTCACAGGTTAGCCATCACTGACCTAGACCAATGGGCATGACAAGGTATTCATAGTGTGGATTGTGTATTAAATGCGGTTTTCCATTCATTTCCATCTTTTTATGCAAATTTGATTATAAGTGTTAGGGATTCCCAGTGTGAAAATAACAAACAATGATTTATTAATGGATCATACAGGTTTGCAGAGTGAAATAATCAATGGGTCTCTGGGTAAGAGAATGTCTGTGATCTGGGTAATCCGGTCTAGGAAGTCGTCCCAAAAACGAGACTTGAGTGGACAGTCCCATGAGATGTACAAAAAGAATCCTGTTATGCCAACAAAGCCAACAAAGGTGGTATGTTTGAGGATAAAAGGTCTGTAGTTCAGTGGAAATCATATACCCCCAAGTGTATACATTATAGGTATTCTCTTGCATAGCTGTGTTGATAGAAGGCTTTGCAACACGGCAAATGATCAACCATCCCTCCTGTTCAAGTGTCATGTCAAGGTCCTGCCGTCAGGCCAGTTCAAATGGCTTGACTGTATGAGGGGAAGGTGACAAAATAGAGGGATACAGTATGGAGTGATCACATACATTTTGATAGCATCATTATCTGAGATTGCAGTCGTTTTGGGGCCACAGGTTACTAAAAAATTTGTTTGGTATCAGCTGTGAGACTGACGCGTTTCACAGCCAGAGAATGGTGAGAAATATTGCATGTAAAAGCCAGGATTTTTCAAATGCACTTGACTAGCTAGATTTATGTTTAACTATGTCCAAATTGCCAACATTTTAATAAAACGTTTAGGTACATAGGTAAATGTTTTGGTCTGTTGTGCAAACTGTCCATCTGAGTCTGTTAATTGTAGGATGCAAAAATGTCATAAAATGCATGTGCTGCTAAATGGCACATTGCTGATTATCCACATTCACTAAAACTAGAACTGGAATTATTTGATCTTGATTTTTTGTTTTTCCAATGTTTAAATTATGTGCAAATTTTCTGGATTTGTACACGGTGCACGATACAGTTTGATCACCCTTACCATTTATTGGATAATGTAAAAGCAGGCAGAAATGATCCCATACCTGGAGCTGCAGGTCAGTGCATCCTTATCAAGCCTCAAATATCTCTTCATCTAAAACAGCTACTTTTCCAAAATAAGCAAACTTGGGACTTGGTAAATGTCCCTGATTTCCAGAGAAGTCTCCTGTTTTGAAGCTTCAGGTTATTTCTTTTGTTCTGGCCACTAAAAAAGTGACTCCGTGCCAGAAACATAGTGTACATAAAAAGGTGTCAACCCTAAGTTAGTTTTATTGCAAGTTTTATATTTTATTGATTAGCAAAATTTAAAATACAACAGAATGTGTCTCTGGAAATGTATTCCACGTGTTGAAAACAATGTTTTTTATTTGCTTAGGAAGTTTTATGGACTATCAAGTTTGCACCTGGTTAAGTGTGCATGTAAATAATAGCATAATGGAATGATGTGCAGAGAGCATAGAGAGAGACAGTTTTCACCTGTTCCTTTACAATGTGGCAATTCTATTGCTCTCCTGTTGCTAGAAGCCTTGTCAGTGATGTTGCTGGATAATGCTGTCTGCTTTTCCTGGGGTGCAGTTTAATAGGCTCCTAGTGTCACCTCCGGACTTAGCTCCAGAACAGACAAAGCGGTTTAGCCTGGAATACGGAGACATGACCAGTAAGTACATTGTCAGGATATTATTACCATATTAAAGAAATGCTGGGAGACCAGAGAGACAAAACATCATTGTACACCAGCCACATTTTCTTTTTAAGGGCATTTTATTCTCAATATAAACTAATAGCTGTGGCAGAGCTAAAGCTGCAGCAGATGTTCTCCATGGAGCGCTATAAGCAAGTTTTTATTTTGTACATTGATGTGCATTGCGTTGCATCATACAGAGATTTTAGGTAACACAATAATTTAGTCAGTGTCAGGTTAAAAAGATATAATTGTGTGATACGTTCCAACACAATCTGGTTAATCTCACTGCCATAACAATACTACAATACTAATGTGTTTGAGTAGTGTTTTTATCCTGTGTCAAAGGTACCAAGTGGACCAGTCAGCCTACTACACATACAAACACTATAAAGCTATATTTGCCGATCCAATTAACATTATACTTGAGAATGCATACTAGTTTTGGTTCTGTTGTCTGTTACAAGGCAGCGCCGCTTTAAATTTTAGCTGTCATCTCGCTGAACTCCCGCAAGTTGAAGAAACCGGAGTATGATACATTTACCCCCAGGTGTGCACTTGAATTTACCACTGAATAAACTAGAAGTGATATTGTGACATGCGTCCTTCTATTTGCTTTTTATTGGTTGTACTAGGAGAGAGTTGGGTGTTTGTAGTGAAGCTCGATATGAAACACTATTACACTGATGAGAGATGCCCAGATTCTTTTAACCACTTTACCTTAAAACTTATATCTTGACAGATGGTCTCCAGACTCCGAGTCTACACAAGTGTGGCTGAGATCTGTAATTGTTTTGTTTTGGATTTACTGTATTGCCACTGGGATCAGACACAGTTATGTAGCCTATTTCATTTTACAACTTTTTCAACATCATTATACTTAATACCCTTGTACAAATCTTTAATTTATTCCCTAACTTTCCAATTTCTCTACAACTTTAGCTATCCACCTGTCTGTCTCACACTTATTTATCTTCCTTTAGCTTTATGGCTACAAGCGGTTTGTTGGGCTACAACTGGAGAAAACAGCTGGAGAGCAGTAGGTGTTAACATTGACCCTTATGCGGACAGCGGAGACACACGGTTCAGAGGAGACCATGAGAAAATAATGTCACCATTTTCTCACAGTTCGTTAGCCACACCCCGAGCTGCGTATATTATTGCACTCATTGTGGACAGCAGAGGAGGCTTGGTATAAAGATCAATGGATCTCTATGCTGCTCTCGTAGTTTATTTAAGTTGTGTTCCATATCAGATTATAGTTTTGTTTTTTCTTTCTTTGAAAGTTTTCATTATTCACTACTTGACTTCTAGGAAGCCCTGATATAACTCCTCACTCACATTTTGCACATCGTTAGATAATAAGTTAAAATTAAATTTATCATTACAAATAATGTAATGGGTGGGACATTTGAAATGTATTGAGATAATTTAGTCTTAGGGCTAGATTTACTAAGAATCGAGTTTGGTGGCGGTTTGAAACTGCCACACATTGTCAGCGGTTTAGTGGTCCAAACCGCTGCATTTACTATAAGGCGATTTGAGGCTGCGACTTAAAAGGGCTGGCGATGTGTGGTGGTTTGGAAACAGAAAAAAAATGTTGACCGTTTGGTTAAAACCCCCATCCAAAACACAGGTTTTTAAATACCTGCCTCTGATTGGCAAACTGCATGCTGTTTGAGCTATTTTGCCATTCAGAACATAAGAGGAAGCATTAATCATATATAAATTATTGAGGCAATCATTATTTATTGATTAAGATACAAAATTAATTTATAATTTACTTAATACTAAAAACATTTTTTTACATTTTAAGGGGGCAAAATTATTGAATTATATTAATCTGGCACTATGTAATGCCAAATTGTGCAACAAATATAATATTATCATTAATAATAATAAGTGATTGCTAATCATTAGCAGTCATGCAATCATGCGCAATGTTGAGGTACCGTAGAATCTGCAAATGTGCGCAGCACAGTGTTTGAAGAAACATCACAGCTAACTGACTATGCCCCAATGACTGCAATTTTTCACACACATGATTATGCATAATTATTTTCCAATTCCCAAAATTGAACTTTTGAGATATGAACCATGAACGTAAAATGCATTTTTCTGTTTCGACAACATTCCAGTCCTGCTGTGTTGAAAAGTAAAGGATTACCTCCTCCACTCCATTACAAATAGTTGCGCCCCATCCAACATCTTTAGGACAGAGTCCTACTGGGATCTAATGCAGGCTAGAAAGCTGACTCTACAGTCATTTGAGCTGCTGTGACATCACTAATCCTGCCGATGTATGAATTTGATAATTCATACAGTCATTTCTACAAAGCATGTCTGCCAAGATGTCAATCGCTCTGTGTCTGTTATGTTAAAAAAAGCACTTTCCTTATATCATTAAAAAATTTCTAAGAGCATTGTGGATATATTTCATTAAGTGTAAGCATTCCATTTATTTCAGGTATATAATTAATCTCAGTAATACACCTCATTTGTTATATATAAATGTCAAATACTAGCTTAATTTGCTTTTAAACATTTTACAGATATATTTTTATGATCGCTTTCATTTAATTATACTTCCACCAATGAAACATAAGAACATATGCAGACGTGATGGCATCAAAATTAGACATATTTACTGAAAGTATAAGTCCACTCAGTTTAATTTTAATTATATCTTAAAATTTGTACAAGGATCTGCATCCATCTTTATTCATTTCTCTGCTCCTTCTTGTTGAAAGATCAAAATGATCAGCTTTGTTTGGGTTTGCAGAGGTCTACACTGTTGGAACCACTAGAAAAATGAATCGAGCTGCTTTGTTCAAAATGCATTGTAGGGGGTGAAAATTTAGTTAGGGAAAGACCAACGTTTTTGCAGTGTCTTCTGTGAGACACAATAGGTGAGAACCATCTTTAGGTACTTGATAATTATACGAGAGCCACGTTGCTAGCGCTGCCCATCCATTCTACAAGCTCCCAGCAGCTCAGTTCAAATTATAGTTATATTTTCAGGGTGAACCAGGTCAGCTAGGAAAAGAAAGAACATTCTTTTCACAGATAATACACAATGCACAGCATAGTACAGTTTGCTGGAATTGCTAAGTTGACTGCGGTATTCAAATCTCCCACTGCTTTGCTGATGTCATAATTTATTCATTGTACGTGCCTGTGCAATCTTAAATCTGCAGCGGGAGTGGGATCATAGGCAGCACGATCTACTACTCTTGGGGTTTAGTGGATCTGAGCTCAGAGCTGCTGTAGGATCAGGCTTAGCGGGGCCGAAAGTTAGGTTGTAATACAGACATGGCAGCATGTTCAGATGATTGGGGCTGTGCTTAGCGTAGCTTAGAGCTGTACAGAGCTGATATCTATTGTATGTCCATACCAATATATATACATCAGGGGTTATGATTTAAGAAATATATGTGGTGGTACTATTTTAGATTACTCAGAAATACCCTACAGAGAATGGCTTGGTTTCTGAGATGGAGGTTAGGACTGTGTAATACTTGTGCAACCATATTATTCATTCTGGACTGTGGATAAAGTCGGTTCCTAGAGAAAATGCTTTTTTTCAGAGATTTACTATTTCATGTCCATTCTGTGGAATTCTAGCTACTAATACCTAATTAGAAGTGTGAAAGTTAAATTCAAGTAATGCTGTAGTCTGGGATCCTTCGGTCAGATCCTGTTGTAGGACAGAAGCTCTGCACTAACGTTAGTCTTGTCTTTGTGCCAGAATAACATCTTGAGGCAAGGAAATGAGAGCCTGTGCATTGGCTTAGCAGAGATTTGGCAGGCCAAGCACATCAAACTCAGGCAGAAGAGTTTGGTGCATTTCCCAGTCCTGTCAGCCAGAGATCATTGGCATAGCTCTGGCAGGCTACTAGGTCCTGACATCCTAGGAGATGGGATTGATTTGGACAGAGAACTTTGCTCACAGGAGAAAATAAGCTTGAAGAGAGAGAAATGCTCTTCCAGACACAAATCTCACATGAGCTGGCAAACAGCTTTGGCATTGCATCAGTACTCAAGTAGTAGTACTGTATATACCTGCAGCAGATCCTTGAGCAGTTACTATATCGCATTGTGGTAATATGCCTGCATCAATGAGTAAAGTGAAAAACAATAATAAAACATTTATATTGCATTTTAAATTTACATATTGTCTCAGATTGTAATCATGCAATTTAACTTTTATGTGTTAGATAACTACACTAAACATGCAGTACATTTTTAAGAATACAATATATTCAGTAATATACAAAAAATGAAAATTAATACAAGTACATTAAAGGTCCACAAAGCTCCAAATTAGGAATATTAAAATATGAACCATGAAGGGAAAATAGATTGGTCTGCATTACCCTGAAATTCCAGTACAGCACTGTTAGAAAGTTAAGTATTACTTCCACACTACATTACAGAAAGCTAAAGCCTCTCACACCACTTACAGACAGTGTCCTTGTGGAATCTGATACAAATCAAGAGTTGAGAATGCAATTATTTAAACTACTGAGACATCAATGTCCTTGACCCTATTTATAAATGAATCAATCCACACAGTGCAGTTCTGCAAGCCAAGACTTCCAAGTGGTCAGTCCCTTTGGGTTATGCAGAGTGGAGCTTACACCAGTTTGCGGAGTGTAAGTTATGAAAATGTGCCCCGTCCCTGCCCACAGAGAGCGCACGCAAATGTGTGCATGCAGAGTTACACTTATCTGACATGACTGGAGAGATGGAACAAGGATGGGAAGGAACAGTCTGATGTAGGCCGAGTACAGTTAGGACGTGTTCACGCAATATGACAGATCAGAACGGAGATGCATTTACACTTGTCAGAAGCCGTATTTATTGTATCTGCTACAGGACAGGTGCAAATAAATGCGGATGATGCTGCCTGCACTAGCTAGGCACTTCTGTGCTTATGTCCTGGTTGTGTGTATGTGGGTGTGTGTATGTCTGACGTAATCCTGGCGCATACATGTGGTGAGCTGGACACGTCTTGAGATGTTTACGCTCAGAACATTGAGCGTAAATGTGCTAATTTTATGGACAGCTTTTTGGATCATAAATTACTCTCCATTTTGAGGCCAACTTGGCATAAGGCTCATTATATGCAATTCACTGTGGTATTCTGTTTTTAATAATGGGACTTTATTATTCATTAGGCCTTCACTTACCATTCATATATTTTTTGGGTGGTATTGCTTATTGTGCGGAGGGGCACACAGCCATTTCTAGTCCACAAAAGGTCTTGATTGCTGCCAGCTCTGGACTGGGAATGGGACACATTTTGTGCCTTTCAGTTACGTGTTTCTAGGTGCACTTTTCCCAATGTAAATAAAAGCATTAAATACACAAAACTGCCATGTATAGTTCAGGCAGTTAACTTTTTTCTTTATTCATTAAGCCATAAATGAGGTTAACCAAGCAGTATTTCAGGAGAAAAACAGAAACATTTCACAAAAGGGGTGGTTCTAAAGTGGCAAGAGGTTAGCCTCGTGCAGCGTGCACCTCTTCAGATTTCCCCATGTCCGCAAACCTAGGCACAATTCTAGTTTGAGGAAGTGTCTCCAGAGGGGTGGGGGGGGGGGGGAGGGTAGGCGTGCACCTTGATGGACAATCTAGACACACAAGTGGAAAACTGAAGCGTTTTACAGTGAGTATCGAGTGTTTGTTTGTGTATAGTGATGTTTATCTATTAGTGACATAAGATGGTTCTCACAGAGATGTTTATAGTCCAGAGCTACCATGTATCATTCAGATTTACCCTACACTGGACTATGCAATACACAGGCAAGTGTCTACTTCCTTACTTCTGTACGCTCACCTGATGATTGGAGGCATGTTGAGCCCAGAGTTCTGCAAGTACCTCACCTATAGGTCAAGGTATTTTCAGTCCACCAATCAAGTCCTCCAGAAAGACTAATAAGTTGGTCAGTGACTTCTGATTGGCAACAGGGATGTCACATAACAGAATACAGCCAAGGAAAAGTTTCAGAATTGGGATTGCTCTTCTTGAGTTCTTTATGAAGACACCTCCATGCATCTCAGATATATCTGTATGATTTTGAAATGGTTACACACATAGTATATAACATATGACTGTGCTATGGTAAAAACAGAAATAACAGTGCATCTGATCACATTGACCATAAATTTTCCTCCTAGGCCATTTGGGATGTTAGGAAGAGTTCTGTTCCTGGGTGGTAGATGATGCTAATACTTATGTGACAATCTCCCTTCAATAATATTTGTAGCAAAATGAAAGTCGTGCTTAGGAAAAGCTTTTTGGACCTGAATTTGAAATCTTTCACTTTTTGATTATGATGAAAGTGATCCATGGGGGACTTTTTTCATCACTATTGTAAGCTGAGAGCCTCCTCAGGCTGTAAGGGTGCAGACATTTATCCCGCTGCCTCGTTAATAAATGTGTTTTTTGTTGTGTCAGACAACCCGATCTGTTCATATATGTGTGTGTGCCATTGCACAAGGTAATTAGGTCTCCTTGTTCAGAGTCGTATTTAAGAGCCATTCAGTGATGCCAATGCAGAAAAAAAGCCTAGAAAGATTAAAAACATATGCGGCTATTATTAGTATCTTCATCACGCTAATGGACAGCTTGTGAGAGATTTGGCGTGCTATCATTGGCACCAAGCACTAAATATCAAATAGAGCATTGTTCCTCCTTTCTCTTGATAAGTGCAACTTGCAGAGCGCAGATAGAATGCTCCATTTTATCTGCAAAGCCCACACTGCTTGTTAAACAGAGAGGAATCATGAAGGAGAAAAGGAAAAAAATATTATATTGCTCTATTCACCAACTGTTCTGACAGCCTATTCAGTTGTGCCTTGTCTATGTCTTTTCTCTTTATTACACAATTGTATCAGACAGAGCCACTACAAAAATGCATCCATGGCATGAAAAAACAGTCTGTGTTACAATAACTCGCTGCAAAGTATTGATTTTCCTGAGAGACTGTTTTCCACATAGGGGAGAACAGATTTAAAAGATTAAAATGTATATGGCTGCAGAATGAGCATGAATTTACTATATGTTTAAGGCCATCATTGATCCTTTTATGTGTCTCCATTGTAGCAAAGCAGAAACCTAGGTTTCCAGATTTTAAGACTAGAACAGTAAAAAACATATTATTTTTTTCTAGAAACAAAATTGGTGGGTTGCCTTGGTTTTGTGCCACGTTTGGAGCGTAGGGACATGTTTCCAAAATGCAGTGTTAACTTCTGTGTGGTAGGCAGTGTTCCACTTTCAGCTAGCTTTAAAACTCATTATAGGAAAGCTAGTTTGAATGTCATGCCTCCCAATACTTGAAAAGGAAAAATTGGGACAAAACTGATCCTGCCCATTCCACTTAAGCCAAACCCCCTGTCCATGGAATCGTGTCTGTAGTGCACCAAACTATGTTCCTTTTTCTGAGAGCTGAGCCCAGGGGGGGCTCTAGAAAAGTATCCTACCCGGGGCGATTTAGGGGGGGGGGGCAATTTAGGCCCCGCCCCCTCTTTTCCTTCAATGCTGCCGGCGGCTGCACAATCTGTGCAGGTCCGCTCGGCAGTGACAATGTGCTGTCCGGCTGCTCTGATTGTGTTTTAAACACAATCAGAGCAGCCGGGCAGCACACTGTCACTGCTGAGCAGACCTGCACATATTGTGCAGCCGCCGGCAGCAAGCCCTGGACCTTTTTATTTTAGGATTACACCACTTGCTACACCCCTTTTGAGGTCCATGTATTGGGTCTAATTGAATGTATTAAATATATCCATTGCCAACACACATTGAGACAAACTATAATTCACCTCCCAAATAAAGGACTGTGGGAAGTTAAAGTGGATAAAGTATCGAGTGCCTTAATAAAAAAACATGGTCCACAATATAAGATTATTTAAAAATGGAAGATTCTGGGTAAGAAACTCCCTTTGCCACTGTTATGTTAATGGTTATAATTATACACATATTGTACAGTACATTGCCTCCCAAGGTTCCTGATTTGCGGACCATGACAGCTGTGGAGAATGTGTGAGTGGGTGGAGCTTCATTGGAAAGTATGAATGGGTTACAGATTAGTGTTGTGGTTTAAACAGATAAGGGGCTGATTTTGAACCGATTTGTCTTGGTACCTTATGCCTCAGTTACGTTACTATTTCTTAGTGAATTGATAGGTTGAATATTGGGCAAGCCCACAAAATGGTTGCCCTCTGTGTGTGTGTGTGTAGTTGACGGGAACACTTTAAAAATGCAAGTACATTGCAGGATCATTTTGTATAACGCAGCTGCCTGCTCTCTTAGGCACACAAGGATTCTTTCTGTTTCTGCATGCATTGTAGGTATTGCTCCCAGCCTGCCCATAAATATAATTACATTTGAGTGGTGAGCATCTGTCCTCAGAGTCTGTCTGTCAGACACTGTAGAAGATAGAAGGCCACAGGTGACATGTTTCTTGGGAAGTGAGGAAAATTGGCATCTGACTGCAGGACACAGAATTTCATCCTTGTCAAGGCAATTTTACTTGAGCACCACCCAGCTCCTTTCCACATCTAAAGATTCAGCTGCACTAATACAAAATAATGTAATGTCTTTACCTAGTTGTACAAATGGCAAAAGTGGGGACGGAATACAAGAGAATAAAGAGTAGAATAGATTGAATGGTTAGGGCTGGACCAATCCCAACTTCAAGGGCAATTAAACGCAGAATACTTGATTCCAATGTGAAAAGCATCTTGCCACATTTTATATACATGTCATATACATTAAGTATATATAAATGTGTATAAAACAAATTAACAATTTTTTCAGAAAAGGGGTGAAAATAAAAACCTATAATACCTTGGTTAAATAAATACCTTCTCCCTTCTCTGAACACTCCCTTGTATTGCCATGCACGGCACCCTCTCAGCTCAGTTAGTGAGGACATAGCTAGCAGCCCCCCGGGAGCTGGTACAAAGGTGCTGACTGTCGGATTGGAGGGACAGTCTCCTCAAATCATGGCTATGATGCCTAATTCTGGATTGATGGGAGCTGTGCTGCATCCAAGTAAGTACAAAACATTTAGGCAACACATTTCCTATGAAGATATTCATTTGCAAATGTTTGGTAGTAGCAACTTGTATGTTGCTTTTCACACAGGACCGATCAGAACATAATTAATAAACATGAAGTCCTCACAAAGTCCTAAATTGAATACATTTAATCTCTTGAGAAATACCCCATAAGATGTTTTACAAGACCGTTATTTATTAAACAAAAAGATAGGCCAACATGAAGAAGTCATGTGTGAAAAAGTTAGCGCATTACTGCTACCATATCAGGAGGTAATTAGATCTAGGATGTTCTAATCAAGTGCAGGTCATTATTTCATCATCAGGAAGTGCAGTAACCACTACATAAAAGAAGAACCTTTGGCTGCTCGGTCTAGAGCATCCAGGTTTGTGCTAAAACCATGTAAAGGAGAAAAGACATCTGCAGTGATCTTAGAAAAGCAATTGTTGCTGTTCATCACTCTGGAAAGAGATATAAGGCTGTTCCGAAACAATCTGAAATCTATCATCCTACAGTGAGAAAGGTTATTTACAAATGGAAAACATTGAAGACAGTTGCCAATCTTCCAGGAGTGGTTGCCCTAACATATTTACCCAAAGATAAAACCGTGTGATTTTACAAGAAATCGCAAAGAACCAAAAAGCTATAAACAGAGATCTACAAACCTCTGTCACAGTAAATGTTAAAGTTCATGACTCTAACTTCAGAAAAAGACTAAACAAGTCTGTCTTTCATGTAAGGGGTTCAGGAGAAAGCCATTTTGCTACAAAAAAAATAAAAATTGCTGTATGGTTTAGGTTTGGTAGGTAATCCTGAAGTCTTGTGTATCATTCAAATGCAATGTCCTCTGCACAAATGAGCTGAACGTGGAGTTGTTTGGCCTTCATGTGCAACACCATGTTTGGTGAAAAATCAAACAAAGTGTATCATCAGAATAACCTCATACCATTTGTTACACATGGTGTTGGAGGTGGGATGACTTGGGGTTGGTTGGGATTGTCTTGCAGCCATAGAGCCAGGTTGCTTTGCAATCATTTAGTCCACCATGAACATATCTTTATACCAGAATATTCTAGAGGAAAATGTAATGCCTAGCCACAATTGGATCATGCAACAGAGCAATGTTCCTAATCAAACTAGCAAATCTACATCTAGTTTTCTGAAAAGGAAAAGCAAGGTTTTGGAATGGCGATGTCAAAATTCTTACCTCGATGCCAATAAGATGCTGTGGCCAGTTTTTAAGAGAGATGTGCATAAATGGCAGTACGGTGGCTTAGTGGTTAGCACTTCTGCCTCATCGCACTGGGGTCATGAGTTCAATTCCCAACCATGGCCTTATCTGTGTGGAGTTTGTATGTTCTTCCCATGTTTGCGTGGGTTTCCTCCGGGTGCTCCGGTTTCCTCCCACACTCCAAAACCATACTAGTAGGTTAATTGTCTGCTATCAAGTTGACCTCAGTCTCTCTCTCTCTCTCTTTGTATGTTAGGGAATTTAGACTGTAAGCTCTAATGGGGCAGGGACCGATGTGTATGAGTTCCCTGTACAGCTCTGCGTAATTAGTGGTGCTATATAAATAAATTGATGATGATGGATGAATGAATGCCCATAAACATCAGTGAATATGAAAGAAGGAGTGGTCCACAATTCCCCCTAATATGATGTAGAGACTGATAAACTAATGCAGATAATGATTACCTTAAGTTATTGTTTCTAAAGATGGTTCTACAAACTACTGAATCATAAATACCATGGTGACACCATATTAAAGCTCTCAAAAATAAATCAACTGAAACAATGTAAAAATAGAGGAGTAGGACAAAATCCCTCAAATACGATATAAGAAACAGCTAAACTGTTGCAGAAAAAGATTACTAAGTTATTGCAGCAGGAGATGTACACGCTAGTGAATCATTTAGTATACTTTCTGTTTCACACATGGTTTCTCCTTTTTGGCATTAATAAAGTAAAATCTGTGATTTGGTATTTGTAACGTGATTAGTTTTATCACATTTTAGGATTTGGCGAGGAATTGTTAAATATGTTCTGTAAAAACAGAGATGTGAAAGGGGGTGTACTTTCTTTTTCACATGACTATATATTCAAATATAGAGAATAATAGTCATTCTTTAATTCAAGGTATTAGCTAGGAGCGGATTTTAAAAGACTTGTTGACATTTATACTAATATGTTGACCTCTTTGCTTTTGAATGCATTCTGGGAACCATAAATTATTCATGCAGTACCCTGAAATCTTTGGGATAACAAAAGGCATTTAATGTATCATCTCAAGGCTCTTCATGAATTGAAATTAAAAAAAAAAGAATAAAGCAAGGAGCAATGCACTGAGATGGTCATTGTTATCAGTAGTGTTCTAAACTAGCAAATAAGAAAAATGTGAAGTTGTTATATTGCAGGCTGTGTACAGTGGACTGTTTCTTTGGTGTAACATAATTCTCTTATTAACATTAACTGTCAGAGGTTATGATGAATGGACTGTCATCACAACCTCTTGGAAATGAGAAGGGGGGTGAGGGAGTTGGATGCCCTGGAAAAGGTGATTGCAAACCTGTCCCTTTAATGAAAGTCTGTTTGTATTGTCCACATAACAAAATATATACCAACTGCTTACTTGCTTGAGTTATCTCTGTCTGTTGAGTTATACTGCTATTTTGTTCTTCTTCTTATGAGTTTATCTACCCACATAAGGCGCTTATTCTGCAGCTTTGTGTTAAATGCATAGATGGCAGCGTTTAATTTTCCAGAGACACTTTGCTGCGTACAAAGCTGTATCGTTGTAACATAAAGCACTACAATCCCCATCACGGCTTGTTTACTGAATGTGATACAGTTGGCAACTGTGTGTTTTAATGTAGAATGATGCTTTCCATTCAAAATACACTTTGTAAGTGACATAAGTCAAATTTCAGAATTGTTTTATTATTGTGTGCTTCCTGAATAACTAGGCAATGTTAAACTGCACTACAACTTATTCTAAATCAAAGACGACAATAACGTTTATATATTAGTCACAAATAACATGTATGCCGTCAGTTTTGGATTAGAACAAACTGTAGCCAATCAGATTATCAGAATGTTCACAGCACAGGGTGCAACCTGCAGAATTGTACACAAGTTTTTGCTCAACAATTGCAACACTCTTTTAAAAGAACACACAATTAATATTCAAATGTTTATTGTAGCCTGTACAAGCAATGAGTACGGTGCAATATCTGAAACCACCTCATGTCACAGCATATCAAGAGATGAGGGTGCTGATCTTGTGGGAGGCAGTAAATGAGTGTGAACAGGGCTGAGTCATGTAATAATGTGAGGAGTGGAATGGAGGTAATCAGGAGCCCATAACCTGATAGCAAGGTAGTTGAAGGAACTGGAATGACTTTCCTGATTCTAAAAGATTGTGCCATACTTGCAGTAGTGATATTTTTACCAGAACATCTGCAAATGGGGATTGCTTAGTTTGCGGTGAATTTGATCTCTCCAATGTTGGGAGCTGTGGTGTCAAGCACATCTCTATATTAAAAAAAACTTCACATGTCCAACGCCTAGTTTCCTGTGCACAACAGGCTTCCTGTTGTGCACACTCTATTGCTGCATTTTTGCCCCAGAACAGCACAGAACGCCACCTCAGAGGTGAGAGAGGATGTCTTAAACCACGCCCCACCATGACCAGCCGAGCAAAGTCTGTAGGCAAATATGGAGGACAGAGTGGGAATGTGTGCTCTTTCCCCCATGTTTGCCTTCATACATGCACCTCTCTGCGTGTAACAATATTAAACACAGGAGGAAAAGGAGTCCTGCAATGTAGCAGTCTTGAGGTGCAGGGTTTCCCATCTGGTCATCCTGGAGAGCACATTTGGCTCTCTAGCCCAAGATGAGCCCCCTTCTCTGCCCCCCATTGTTGCAAAATGGAAATGGCAATGTGGCAAGTAACGCCCTTAAAATGCACTATCGACATCCTGTTATCTGATTTCAATATAAATTCTCATATTTACACTGCTAAACTAGGTGGGCTGATGCCCTTACTCTGTCTTGTGCAAGAAACGCCCTCACTCCACTCAACTTCTCTCATCGACTGGTGCAGGCTGCTGCTCCTCCGCTAACACATAATTTTGTCCACAAATTTACGCACTTTTGATGCAATCTTGTTGCACTTGCTCAAATGAAAGTGCACAACACCTCTAATGTTTTCTCATTCAGGCTTCGTGAACGTTTTATCTATACACAGTTGGAGCAGCTGTTTTGAGGTCTGCACAAATATCTATTTTGTGCCTTATGCCTTCCTGATCTTAATAATTCCCAGTGAATTGATAAACGTCAGTCTAACAAATATTGCTGCTTCTTTGGTGTGTAATAGACAAGAGGTGCATTTTAAGAAATATACTGTATACTTGTCAATGCATACTTACAAATATTGACATTCATTCTGTTGGTTAAATATACCAGTTGATGCTTCTATTTCACATTACATTTAAACCTTTATGCAGACTGCAGAAAAATATTCTCCTCATTCACATATTCGGATGCTGCAATGTAAATAGAAGTCTGTTAATGCTTGCTTCTGTGGAGTCTATACAATTTATTTACCTGTGTTGAGGAGCTTGTCTCAATTGTGGCATTGTTTTTTCCTAAACATGTTTTTCAATTGCATTCCCTCTCGGATGCGTTTTTTCTTATGAGTTCGCCAGTTGAAAAGGTGATGCATAATTCTGTATACTTTACTGGTAACCTTATACAAGGTATATGTGTTTTATCCTATAGAACCATCTCAGCAAGATGAAACATATAAGTGTGTATTAAACAGAAGTGTGATTCACCCATTTCATTCCAGAATGTCTGACAGCCAAACATTGTCTTGCTGGCCGCTATAACTGCAGGAAGGGTTAACTGCCAAGCTCTCCTTGCCTGCTCAGCAAGATGAAATATGTCATTTCTTTGCACTCCCTCTCCCCTCCTCTCTGCCTTGTTCTGCCTGTGTGTGGCAGGGGAAGATCTGTAAAAGGAGAGCAAATGCTTGATTGATCTCCTGTCTTGCAACCTGCAAGGCTGGAAACATACTCGAGCACCCAGATTTGATTTTTTGCAGGGCTGTTGTGAGAGGGGGAAGGACGAATACCCCGGGGCTTACTGATAGAGAAAGATCCTTTATATTACCTGTACTTCACATCACAGTTAAGAAATAAATAAGCCAATCCTTACAGCATCTTATATATTTATTTGTTTTAAACATCTGATTACAGCTCTGTATAAAAGGAAGACTTTATATATAAAGCTTTCTGTGTGTTTAGGTAGCCTGATTGTTTTACTGATTCATTTTGCCATAATACATGATTTTAATGAGGAACAAAGTATGAACCTTGTGTACTTACCAGCACTGTCTGGTAATGGATGTAAGTGGCTGTGTTCGTGTGAGAAACATATATCTCAAGTAGATAGGGAAGAGCTTACATGCCAAAGTAAAAGGAAAATCAGGATGGTAAAATAACAGTTTTCAGCAGAGGCACATTTCACAAGTGTCGTTAATGTAGCCATACTGTACACACTCAGATATGGCTACTTAACCCGAATAAACAGATCCGGACAAATTGTGGCCAAATGTAGCACCTATGTAGTCATTCGGTCATCGGGCTGAATAACCTGACTTCCTTGTTTCAGTCAGCCAATGAGCCCATTCATGTGCCAGTGAGCATCACCAGCCATCTGCTGTTTACATCCTGTTTGACCTACTCTGATCCAAATACATTTGTTGCTGTAGATGTTATTTTAAAGCCACTTACAGAAGCATTAAAAGTTAGTGTAGCAGTTTAAAATAATGGCCTAAGTGTTTTGTTAATTATGTCTCTTTTAGCATTAAAATACATAGGGGTATATTTACTAAACTGCGTGTTTGAAAAAGTGGAGATGTTGCCTATAGCAACCAAATTCAATCAAATTCTAGTTATCATTTATTTAGTACATTCTACAAAATGACAGCTAGAATCTGATTGGTTGCTATAGGCAACATCTCCACTTTTTCAAACGCGCAGTTTAGTAAAGATACCCCATAGTCTGTCTGTCTTCTTGCAGTTAGCAGTACCTGCTTGCACAATAATACAGATTTGGTACAAAAGCTATGATAAAATGTATGTGCCTCTTGAGACAATAACACAATTCTCCAATGACTGGCACATAGCTCTTTTTTTTTGTTCAGAAAGATACACTGATTTATTTAACCAGCAGCCACTTGGGATCAGCCCACAACATCAGTGCAGCAAATAAGACAAATCAGGAAATTGTGGAATCAATACAGATCAGTACAATTCCAGTATAATGCATTTGGGGTTAAACGAGCATCCTTGAAAACAGCACATTTGCTTTAGGCTACAAATTTCGGCATCAGAGTCATAGTTCTGACTCTCCTCTTGTGACTATTGTTTTAGAGATTTGATAATATATTTTATAAAATGTAGCTATATACACCAACAATAGCTGGTTGCAAAAAAGACCAAGCATGTAATTTAACCTTAGCTCTGCTTTATCTTTTTAGGAGCCTCTTGTAACTTGAATGGGAGATCTAAGCCTGCATTGGATGATTTCTGTTAATTGTAACATAACACTTGTACATATATGTTCAGTCGTGTTGGAACGTGATTGCGGGACGTAATACTGCTACCAGTCACCTGAAATATATATGTATATCATTTTCTCTTGTACAGTTGTCCCTCAAATGACAGCTGTCAGGATGAAAGAGCTGAACTGAGCTGGAATGCCATGGGTAGACATGTAGAAAATTCAGCCTCTTCTCAGATATAACACTCCAATCATCCCACTTGTTCTCATCTCCACAGTGCTGTCTTGATATGAGCGGTACAGAGACTTGTCCCCTGTGTTTGGCCTTTCCTCTCTCCACCAGCCCTCCCCTTGTTGAGCATGCTCTGATGTTCCAGACCACAGGAGAATAAGCGGCTGTCATTTCTGAGAGCGGGTGTAGTGTAATTAGCTGCAGCGCATGGAAGCGGTGGCACAGATGTCTCTTAGTAAAACAAGTTTGCTTTTGCAGTGTGTGTGTGACATGCAGACTGCTTGATCTTGCACAATATATTTTCCTTAGAACATATTTATTTTCCTTATTTTACTCACTTGTGCTTTTTTCTCCTCCCCGTCTCAGCAATTACATCCGGACTCCTTCCTGTCTTCTGTTCATTCTGTTTCTGTGATTTTGTGAGCAGCAGAGTTATAGTTTGTAATATAGCAAGAACTGGGGCACTTGTCATTGTATGGTTACTGCTTCTACGGAAGGATTGAAAGAATGGAAAACCTGCATTTATGTATGGAGAAGGTGATAACCCTCTTATGAGATAATTGGCAGTTTCAATTTGCACTTATTACTCTATTATAATGCAGCAGTAAAATTGTAAATTACTGTATCTGCTTTGGTCATATGTTTCTTTCATCATTCAGGGCGAAAATGAAAAGCAGAGCTCATTAACCCTTACCTGAATGATTACTAAATACTGCTAATATCGAAAAGTCCTTCTATGAAGTGGTAAATTGCTTTAACAGGTTCAGTATCACATTCCAGTATGGAACACATTTGTAAAACGATTGATGTCATGCAAAACATGGCTTGTTTGGGTACAAATGGCCAGACAGATTTGTTGCTGTCAGACAATTTTGCTAGCCATTTTGTGTCCTGAACCAGTATTCCTGAGAATGTTCTTGCGGTACATCACTCCTAGTCAATTAAGAGGCTGATTTCTCCTGCACAATGGGTTGTTTCACAAAATATCTTCTTTCTACTGCAGATCATCTTCATTTGTAATTGTTGATGCAAGTTAAAAAAAAATAAATACAAATATTAAACTAGGCAAACCCCTGCTAATAATATCAATATTGCATCCTCTATGTAATTTTCCCAAGTTTACATAGTGAATCTCACAGCCCCAGCTGAAAACCGGGGTTATGTGGCATTTTGGAGGAGGGTGTGAGTAGGAGGACCAATGAGAATCATGGACATTGCTTCTTCTCATTGGTCCTCCAGCTCACACCCCCATACTGCATCTATTTAAAAATTGGTGAACTCAAATGTTCACCACTTTAGGTGGTAGCGTTTCTTTATTCTCAAAGGTATTATAGGGGAAAGTGACCAAGCAAGACTGGAAAGATTTTGACATATTGGAGGTGTGGTGTCATTTGTCTAGATTTTCCAATCAAGAATGTTGTCAAGTATGATTTGAGATCTACAAATGAAACTGTGAGACGCAATATCACAAACAGCTCTCGTCTGAGCTTGTGTGACTTGTGTTAAAGGGTTAATCAAACATAGATTGTAAGCTTGCGATCAGGGCCTTCTCACCTCTTTGTCTGTTTTACCCAGTCTGTTTGTTAGTTTACTGTGTTTGTCCCCAATTGTAAAGCGCTATGGAATATGTTGGCGCTATATAAATAAATGATGATGGTTAAATCTCCATTTTATAGCACACACTCTTAATTCCAAAATTTCTTCCACCACAAAGTTTGTGTAAAAAGTTAGTTGTGGCACATCTGTCATAAACATCTGCGGTGGATCAAATCTGTCATGAGGCTCAAACCATACTCCCCCACTCAGCAGTTTTGTGCCTGATTACCCACTGAAGCATTCATAGTACTTAGTATTATGAATGGGAAAACACTGGGCCCACTTACAGCCAAGGATCCCGGACTACCATCTCACCTCCCCAGCAGGGGCGGATCTAGAAAAATGCTGTACCCGGGGCGATTTAGGGGGAGGGGGGGGGGGGCGATTTAGGCCCCGCCCCTTTCTAACATCTTAGGCTGCCGACGGCTGCACACTATTTGCAGGTCCGTTCAGCCGTGACAGGCAGGGACAGTGTGCTGCCCGGCTGCTCTGATTGTGTTTTAAACACAGTCAGAGCAGCCGGGCAGCACACTGTCCCTGCCTGTCACGGCTGGACGGACCTGCACATACTGTGCAGCCGTCGGCAGCAAGTGTCTGCTAGGGGGGGCGATCGCCCCCCCCCCCCCCCCCCTGGATCCGCCACTGCTCCCCAGTTATAACTTGCTACTTATGTTAACATGTATATGGGCAAATATGAACTCTTTAAAATTAGTTAAAGCTTTAAATGTATCTATTATAACTGTGCAATTCTAGCAATGGCTCCTTGGATGTACATGTAGGTAGTTTGCATTGGAGCTGTAAGGATAAATACATACTCCCTGCTAGAACTTATTAGAGATATAAGAAGTCATCTTGGAGTTATGGGACCTGAATAACATGGCTTGGTTTGCTGCATCACAGAACTCCTCCTAATACCCTCACGGGTTACAGTAGTTACATATGTATTATGTACAGATGTGGGAAGGGGATACCAGTAAAACAGATTCTGAGAAAGTTTTAAAGCCTGTTATTGAATGGAAGATTTACTGGGTAAGTTTTCATTCTAAAGGTCAAAAGTAATTATCCTGATATCCCTCAGAGTTGTGAACTTATGTAACATACATGAAAAGTGATGTCCTTTGTATGTCGGGCAGATAGCACATGGTAGTTTGGCTTTATTTAAATGGTACAATAAGTTTTATATTGTTTGAATGAGAATTACAAAGGCAGTATAATATATGGATGTGTTGCTAGCAGGCGTGAACTAATTAAAAAGGAAAAATAAAGAAAAAAGTATATATGCCATCTTAACACTGTTGCTTCAATTGGATTGTGATAGCATCCTCTCTATGAGCCCTCTTACTCCGCCTTCAGGTTAGTTCTAGACTGTCTGCTTCCAAGCCTGGTAAACCTCCCAATGAAATAGCAGAACTGTCTTGAGAAAATAAAAGTTCACTGTAGCCCTGACCAAGCATACCAGGGGCCGAACAGGGCAACACTGGGCCTCATAGCAAAATTTATTTAGGATCTCCCATTAGAGCAGAGTGGGGGGGGGGGGCTCTTCTAAACATGCATGGTCCACATACACCACTCAGAAGAAGTCTCTGCTATGCTGTTTTAAGAGCCACGTGGGGCTGCCATGTACTCTGGGGACACGTCTAACATTTGAATTGCTGCAAGTATCATTTGGGGACAGACCTCCCAATGTCCCATGGGTGGGGACAAATGTGCGGACTATTGGGATGGTGGGATAGTCCCCTCAAATTGGGACTGTCCTGCCTAAATCGGGACAGCTCGGAAGTATAGTGCTTGTCAAGAGAACTGCAATCGAAGTCAGCCTAACTCCATGGAGACACACACCATTAACCCATAGACAATAAAGTTCAAAAATTGTTTTGGTCACCAAGATCTAAAATAGATTTGTTCCTTAAGAAGTTAAGATATCATGTTAGAATTTTCACTTATCTTTAACGTATATCAAAAAATATTACACCTTGAAATGTGCCATCTCCACATGATTGAGAAAATCTCATTTTACACCAGCAATGTCTCTCTATAAACTGTGAAGTGACAAAAAAATAATAGCTTGTATTTACTGTTGATCTTAGTGAGTGGCAGAATCCTCAGAAAAAGGCTCCATCATGTGTAGACTCATACTGACAGATGCACTGATATCTTAATTGTCAGGGAGACTGAAATGCTGGCTGATTTAGCTGGCTGGAGAGGAGGTGAGATAAGCCGGCTTTGTGCAGTGATCTTCCTTGGCCAGTCACTTGCAGAGACACCCAGAGGAACAAAATTAGGATTGATGTTGTGCTGAGAGGTGTAATAGCATTGGGACACAGGATTCTAAAATCTGTCTCTTCTTATCTCACTCTCCATCTATTATTCTCCATAACCATTGTCTGTTTGACATGACCGCAGCACCCGCCTTAGCCAAGACTGTCAGGGATCTTACCCGCTTTCAGATCTTTATTTTTAGATCAGTGTAAGATGACCATCTTCTTCTTCTGCAGAACATTGTCCTTTATATACTTACTATCACAAACAATTTACCGTATTTCCCCATGTATAAGACGCACCTTTTTCCCAAAAAATTTGGGTCTAAAAACTGGATGCGTCTTATACAGTGGTAGCGGGGATCCAGGAGGGGGCAGCGGTACAGTGGCAGCGGGGGGAACCAGGGGGAGGGGGCAGCGGGGGGAACCAGGGGGAGGGGGGCAGCGGTACAGTGGCAGCGGGGGGAACCAGGGGGAGGGGGGCAGCGGTACAGTGGCAGCAGGGGGTGGGGGGGGGTCATTGCAGGGGCTTACAAAACTCAATCAGAGCAGCCGGACAGCACACTCTCTCTGTCTGTGTCTGCAGAACGGACCTCTACATAGTGTGCAGCCGCCGGCAGCACACTCTCCCTGCCTGTCTCTGCGGAACAGACCTGCACATAGTGTGCAGCCGCCGGCACCAAGCCCCTGCAATCTCCGCACACTTTTTGACAGCTACCGTAATATATTTTATTTCAAATTTCGGGGGGAAAATTAAGGTGCGTCTTATACATGGAAGCGTCTTATAAATGGGGAAATACGATACATGGTACAAAATAAACACTTTCCTTTCAAAGAAAAGTTAATAAGCAACATAGTCGTGTTGCAGTATTTTTGTAGCACCGAAAAATGCTCTTATTACTGTATTGCTATGAAACAAAAATGGACTATGAAATATGCACTGTCCAGTCCAGTGGCCAGCTAGCACTGGCTGGGCTGCCGAGAGTATTCTTAGGCTCTCGTGCGGCCATTTTGTGGTGGCTCCCCTAGGCTGTACGTGCATCCTTGGAACATATGACTGCTTAGACACCCACCCACCCTGCGCACACCGCTTCAGCAGAAGTTGGTACTGCGCAGCGTAGGAGGGCTGTAACTCTTAGGAAGACATCAGTCTGCGCAGGGGCTTTTTCTAGCCTATAATGTGGCTCCATTCCAGTCCTGCATGGGCAGATGGGGTTGGAGATCCATCTTCCACCGCTGGTCCAATGGGGTCAGTGCTTTGTACTCGGCCCAGTATAGTATAGTTCAGTTCTACAATGCCATATCAGGGAAAGCGTTAAAGGCTTTGGACATATTCCAGCAAATGAAACACACATGCGTGAGTAGAAATTATTGAAATATGACTTTGTTAAGACACTATAGTAGCTTGTCAAGTATTTATTCCATATTGATGGGAAGTCCCATCACTATCAATATGCGTCACTCTCCACTGTTGATTTTCAGGGTGACCATGCAGGACAATAACAATACAAAACTGCCCAAAGCTCCATTTAGAGCCATGTATTATGGGTAATTGTTTATGAATAGACCTGTGTCTCTCAAATCAGAAATGTACTCATGGGTTTGTTTCTCAGAACCTTTTACACAAAATCCTAAGGTTTATGCTAAATAGTGTTCAAGATTATACCATACTTGCCAACTCTCCCGGAAAGTCCGGGAGACTCCCGAAAAGTCCAGGAGACTCCTGAAATTCGGGTCAGGAGCAGATGGCATTTCTCCTGCATCCCGGATTTCACTGAGAATCGCGTCATTTGACGCGATTCTCGGTGAATCATGCCATTTTGGAGGGCGGGATGAAGCCAATTGTGTCATTTTGGCCCCGCCCCCCGCAACGCAAATTACGGTTTCACGGGGGGGGGGGGGGGCAAAATGACACAATTGGCCTCGTCCCGCCCCCTCCTGCCCTCCAGTCTCGCCCCCTCTCCCGGAAACAAGTTTCCAGGAGTTGGCAACTATGGATTATACCCTGTATCAAATGAATTACAATCCCCTCTGCCAGATTAGCAGAAGTGTGGGGTCTCCAGCCAGTGCTCAATTCCTTCTACTTTCCCCTATGCCTAATTAAAGCTACTAAAGTGCAGCGGTGAATAAGTTATCAGACAATAATATACAACTTGTGCTTATATCCTGAATCCACATTACTGTTCCTAACAACCAGACAAAACATTTTTTACGAGATATACCAGAAAAAGTAACTTTGGACCTGATTCATTAAGGATCTTAACTTGAGAAACTTCTTATTTAGGACTCCTGGACAAAACCATGTTACAATGCAAGGGGTGCAAACTAGTTTTCTGTTTTGCACATAAGTTAAATACTGACTGTTTTTTCATGTAGCACACAAATACATGATAGCTTATTTGTACACTGAAATTTAAAGTTGATATTTGTGTGCTACATGAAAAAACAGTCAGTATTTAACTTATGTGCCAAACAGAATACTAATTTGCACCCCTTGCATTGTCACATGGTTTTGTCCAGGAGACTTAAATAAGAAGTTAAGATCCTTAATGAATCGGGCCCTTTATCTTTAAAGTTTCAGTTCAATTTCATTATATTTTTACTATAATGTGTTCTCTCATCTCGGACCTGTTCATTAGAATGAAACCCCAGCAGTTTTCAGACTCTACAAGCAGGTCAGCATACACTACATAATCTGTAAGGGGGTCTCATCATCCTGGTAAACAGGAACAGACATGTCACATTGAATGGCTGCGATAACATGACTACTGACATCTATTCGGGTCCAGCAGAGAGCCAGGCCCTCTCTAAATTATTTAGGCAGAACTTTCAGGCTGTTGCCCAGTGGAATTTAACGGGTGTATAGTCAGACCTTCACACCTCTGTAGTGCTGCCTGTTCTGCTGCGAAACTTGATTCACATGAAATTTCACATTGCTTATCTCTAGCAAGGATTTATTTAACTTTATAAGTGCTTTCAATTAATGAAGCTGTTTTAAGAGCTTATTGTCTCACAGACTTGTGTTCAGATTTGTTTTACAGAAAGCAGGATGATTCTATGTTTTGAGTGGGAGAAGGCTACAAGTTATTTTTTTTTAACTTGCAAGAAGGAAGCTGCATATTTCTGTGGTTCAAAAGCAGAGTGATCGTTAAAGAGATCAGATATGTTTTTGTGTGTGTGCAGGTCCCCCAAACGTTTACCAGGTTCTAGATGCATTTTGCTTAAGGCACATAATGCTCACATTTTCCAAAATGCTGAACAGTAAAAGACAAATTTATTACCAGCACATCCTTTACCTTAATTTTCTAAACACGGTTTAATTTTTGCCACATTTCCTCGCCTTAGCCAGCGTACATCCGTGTGATACAGGACTCCACCATACTTAACATGAATTCCAGATATTCTTGAAATTTCCTATGGTTCACTCTTCTATTATGAATATAACTGATTACAGAGACAACCACTGACATCACATGATCAGACTTTACCACACAGATTCTTCATGTGTGATGCAATGATACTGTTTGATGTTTTGTCCCAAACAAAAATGTCTTTCAACCACTGTATCCAACACCCTTTGTTGTTTCTCTCCATATTAGACACCCCTTCACTACAGATATGAGTTTTTCACCAGACAAATTTAACTTACAATAAAAAAAATATACATAAACCTTACAATATATAAACATGTACTGTTTTATCAAGTCACCTGCCAAGGACCAGCAATAGGTCTTGAAACTGTACGGGTTTCTCTAACGCTATAGTATTTTTTATAGATATTTTGTTGTGAAGACAACTTTCTGTTCCGCTCCCCACATTTATCTTTCTCTCAGTCACATTAAGCTCACTAAAGTATTTTAAAAGCTTAGTCTCATAGTGCCGCCTTATGTTGTATTCTTTAATTACTGCAACAGTCTCCCAGCACACCAGACAAATACGGTTTCGGTCACGCTCTAAAAATAAGTACTGTTCAGTTCATTCTTTCTTAAATTGTCTGTGCTCTGTGTTTACTTTTTTCCATTTTCAAAACAGGAAATATGTAAAATTAGAAGAGTAAAGTAATAATCCCTGACAATGTATTTCAGTCAGTTGTCATTTCACACTTATGGGTAGTTTCATATGCACACTTTCTGTATCGGCATTTGTTAGCCGCTTGGCACTACTCACATATAGGCAGCTTAAGCTTTGAGTTTCAGTCATATGAATGTTGGCATGACTTATTAGTTCTCACAGTTTTTTTCCAATACCCCCAAAACATACCTTCCTATTTTACCTGACTGCCCGGGACAGGGCCATAACTAGGGCTGTGCGAGAGGGGCACCTGCCCAGGGCGCAAAACAGAAGGGGGGTTCAGAATAAAGAATATTTTAGGTTGGTTTCATAATAATTCAGGGCTAGGAGCATTATTTTTCTTTCTTACCCCAGGCGCTAACAATTTCTAAAGGCTCCAGAATTTCAGCCGTGAATCGCAGTATTGTGGGAAACCATTGTGCCCTACCTGCACTTGCCACTTGAACCCGAAAGGGAACAATATAAAGTTGCCATGTGTGCCCTAAATTTATAAGATAAACATTTACCTGGTAAAAGTTGCATAGTTACCTGTTCTGTTTTTCTGCTAGTTTGGTTTCAAGCCAGGGATAATTTAGTCAATCTGTAAGACCAATCTAAAATAAAAAAATATTATATTCCATGTGTCACATGTATTCTGTGGATGGTTTCAGGGACTGGCTTGGCTAGGCTGGGGTTTAAAATGTTCCTAATAGGCTGCTGAGCCTGCATTTGGGAATGTTTTCAGAACTGTGTTAGACTTCTGGGGGTAAATTTATCAAGTTGCGGGCTTGAAAAAAGAGAAGATGTTGCCTATAACAACCAATCAGATTCTAGTTATCATTTATTTAGTACATTCTACAAAATGACAGCTAGAATCTGATTGGTTGCTATAGGCAACATCTCCATTTTTTTTCAAACCTGCAGCTTAATAAATTTACCCCCTGGAGTTGACTTAAGTCATAGAGGTACTTTTTACGTCATCCAATTTAGGGGTTGCACTGGTTGTGTTTGTGGGACCTAAGATTTTACTTGAGGGGTGAGTTGGTAGCTTGGGGGACATATTTAACAACCTTCATTTACACCAACCCATTCCCACAGTAACCAAAGGGATATATTAGGAACATTGATGAGATATTTTAAAGTTACTTTTTGTAGCCTATAATGTGGCTCCATTCCAGTCCTGGATGGGCAGATGGGGCTGGAGATCCATCTTCCACCGCTGGTCCCCTGGGGTCAGTGCTTTGTACTCAGCCCAGTATAGTGTAGTTCAGTTCTACAATGCCATGTCAGGGAAAGCGAAAAAGGCTTTGGACATATTCCGACAAATGAAACACACATGCATGAGCAGAAATTATTAAAAAAAACTTTGTTCAGATACTTCACAAGCAGCCCCACCTCTGCTCTAGACCAAGAAAGCAGCAACAATGCTTTGTATACTTACTCGCCTGGAGTTTTCCCCAGGCCTCCGACTAAAAACATACCGTGGGAGGCAGAGAATAACCCGAAAACAACCCCCAATCATCTATAGATGTACACTTTATGGACAAAAGTATTTGGTCACATCTGTTAATTATTGAATTAAGGTGTTGCAATCCGACCCGTTGCCAGAGGTGTATAAAATCAAGCACCTGCAGTCTCCACTTGTAAACATTTGTGATACAAAACTGGTCATTCTGAAGAGCTCAGTGACATTAAGCGTGGTACTGTGATAGGATGCCACCTTTTGTAATAAGGCGGTTCGTGAAATATCCTCCCTCCTGGATATTCCACGGTCAACTGTAAGTGATATTATTATAAAGTGGAAGTGTTTAGGAACAACAGCAATTCAGTCATGAAGCGGAAGACCACATAAAATCACAGAGCGGGGACAACGACTGCTAAGGCCGCCAAAGCTCTGCTGATTCCATAGCTGAAGAGTTCCAAACTTACACTGGCATTAATGTAAGTACAAAAACTGTGCATTGGGAGCTTAATGGAATGGGTTTCCATGGCCGAGCAGCTGCATCAAAGCCTCACATCATCAATACCAATGGCAATCCTCTAATGGAGTGGTGTAAAGCACACCGACACTGGACTGTGGAGCAGTGGAAACGTGTTCTGTGGAGTGACGAATCACGCTTCCCTGTGCGGCAGTCAGATGGGCGAGTCTGGGTTTGGCAGATGCTGGGAGAACATTACCTGCCTGACTGCATTATGCCAACTGTGAAGTTTGGTGGAGGAGGGATAATGGTATGGGACTGTTTTTCAGGGTTTGGGCTAGGCCTCTTATCTCCAGTGAAGGGAAATCTTAATGTTTCAGCTTAAGCTGGGTACACACTACACTGTTTTCGTCCAATAATCGGCTCAATCAGCCAAAATACGACTGCTCGTTCAAAAGTCGGGTCAGTGTGTGCAGTGACCCGATGGTCGAAAGTCTGCCCAAATGGACAATTATCGCCTCATTTGGTTGGTCGTACCGTTTAATATTTTCGTTCCAATCTCGTTTCCGCTGTGTAGTGTGTATAAATTTCCGACCGATCCACAACAGGGAGTACGAAATTACAGTCATTGCTCATGACAACATGGCTGTAAAAAGTCGCTAAAGGAACGTCCGCTCTTCCCATTCGTCCTAAACAAGGCTAGTGTGTATGCAGTCCATGGACCGAGCGATCGGACCATCGATCGCATGTAAAATCGCTCGGCATAAAAAGTTGGTCTAAATTTCTGTAGTGTGTACCCAGCTTTACAAAGTCATTTTGGACAATGCTATGCTTCCAACTTTGTGGCAACAGTTTGGGAAAGGCCCTTTTCTATTCCAACAAGACTGTGCCCTAGTGCACAAAGCAAGGATTACAAAGACATGGTTTGATGAGTTTAGTGTGTAAGAACTTTACTGCCCCACACAGAGCCCTGATCTCAACCCAATCGAACACCTGACCTCATAAATGCTCTATAGAGTGAATGGGCTCAAATTCCTACAGAAACACTCCAACATCTTGTGGAAAGCCTTCCAAGAAGAGTGGAAGCTGTTCTCGCTGCAAAAGGGGGACCAACGCTATATTAAATTATATGTAGTTACCTGCCTGTACTCACTTTTCCCCTCCCTCCCTCTCTTTCATGCTATGCCTGAGCCCCCAGAGTTATAGTGCTTACTGTTACTTGTACTGTGCTGTTTCACCTTGTACTGTGCCATTGTTTGTCCTTGTACGGCGCTACAGATACTTTGTGGCGCCCTATAAATAAAAATTAATAATAATAATAATAATAATGTATTTGAATACAATGAAATTACAGTCCCTATTGGTGTAATGGTCTAGCATCCAAATACTTTTGTCCACATAGTGTATATGTTGATAAATGCATCACCCTGCTCAACAAATGAAACATATACTTGTAATATTACAACCTAATATACCATTGACAAAGGCTGTGCACAGCCAGTCTGCTGTTCCTGGTTGTCATATCCTATATCTGATATATCCGGTACGTGTATGTAAGAGTGCAGTGTTATATGTTATTAACCAATGTTTGATCATTGGATTACAAAACTGGTTGGATTACTTGAATACAGGGTGGAAGTGTAAGCTATGTAATACTAATTGTTATTTGTGTTTTTGTTTTCCCAATCATCCTTGTCTTGCACACACAGCCTGTAGTCTGCATACATTCCGGTAACTTCATAATACTGACCTGCTGCAATATTTAGTACAATTCAATTTCGTGTTACTATATTTTTCCTTATAGCTATATCCAGTGGTCAAAGTGGAAATTTAGAAGTGTTGGAATGGAATCTTATAGTTTTACAATCCAATAGGAGAAATGGCGATATGGCATACCACCGTATACCAGCCCACTTCGACCACTGGGTATATAAGAAAGAGGTTCAAGAAAGGTAATTACAGCATTTTTGTAAGGAGTCTTCCATTCAACAAATAAAAATATAGTATAACAAAAACACTGTAAAGTGATTTGCCTTAGAGAAAAAAGACTGGTTTGAGCAGTGTTCTTCTCTTGTTATGTCAGAGTGGTGTGGCTCTACATCTTGGTATGATATTGGGAGTTATTTCATGGATTGATGTATTATCATAGGAACCATGTAAGAAATGTAATTGTAGCAAGAGCAATGTGGTCAATTTGTCTTGTCTGTTGCAGTCCTAATCCCGGCAGTCTGCTTGGCTCACCTGTCCTAGAGCCACACAGGCCTGTAGCAGAGCTAAGAAGAATGTAGAACAGCACGCCAGCCAGCAGATGCATGCCGGATTGTAGCCTTTCATGGCCTTTATATTGTCAGATCCCCAGAGTGGGTTTTACCTGTAGGTCACTCATGCTCAGCTGTTGTGCATGAACTCAGGAGCAGTTACAGTAGTCCTGGGACTCTAAGCTTGTTGCCGTTAATTTGCAGCATACATCCTAAGAATGTTCTTATACTTGCATCTATACAGCATTAGTAATTGTGTGCCTAACATAGATTCCATTTAGGTTACTTGTAGGTAATCACTGGGGTGATGGAACCATCATCATGCACTTCATATATATTTAATGAGAAGATGTGCAAAGGCTAAAACTGCATTTTATAAATACATCTGCAACATGTGTTTTAGTACAAATTGCAGATGATTAGTTTCTTGCATGTGCTCTGCAAACAGATTTAGCCCTTCATCTTCATCATCTTCTTCATCATCCTTAAAGGAACATATACCTTCTTAGGGTTGTTCTTTAAGATGCACTGCCATCTACAGAAAAGATTTTACAACCTGCAGGTAGGAGCTTTGGGGGCTTCTACCTGCAGCCATTTTTCCTGGGTCTCCCATGTTCTTCTTACAACCCCAGCCAAAAATCTTTTCTGTTGCCCAGAACTCCCCACCCCTTTCCTCTGAATGCTCAAATTACATCATCTGCAAGTGCATCATAGAATAGTACACTGCATGTGTCTTTGCAATGGTCTCACCTGACTGCCGTCTGCAAAGTATCAGCTGATTATTAGGCAGGCACACAACAAACTACGTCTCCCACAATGCAGAAGGAAGCAATGTGGCTTCTGATTGGAGTAGACTCACATGACAATTTTGACTCTCATTGGCTCTGATGTAGTCAGGTGACAGCTGGAGAGGATTGGCATAGTTGTTACTCAGCTCCTCCACAGTGCAGAACATGGTGGAGAGTAGATGCATTGGGGTATATTTACTAAACTGCAGATTTGCCTATAGCAACCAATCAGATTCTAGCTATCATTTACTTTGTACGTTCTAGAAAATGACAGCTAGAATCTGGTTGCTATAGGTAACATATCCACTTTTACAAACCTGCAATTTAGTAAATGTACCCCTATGGTGTGCAGATATGAATACTCTTCAGGCTGCAATTATCAACCTACACACAGGTGGGAACCCACTTCCCTAAATATTAGCCCTAATCCTATCTGTACCATATCCCCTGGAAATCTATCCAACCAAGCTTTTTATAACATTTTTCCTTATTTTCACAATGTCATCTCTAGTAATTAGTAGGATTCCATCCACTACCACACACCACTCACTATTTTATGTGCCTCCTCTGGTTTGTAGCCATTTGGCGCACAATATTCATGGAAATAATCTGTATTCTATATTTTTTGAGATTTTATATTTTTTTAATAATGTAATACTTTTTACATGTAAGATCCATACCAGGAAATTAGCAGAATTGTTTAATTATGTCTACTCATCCAATAAACAATAAATAATAACACTTATTACAGATTAGTCATGGTGGTATTAACTAATATACACTCCAGTGATCATTCTGACAGCTGAAGTAGTGCTGGATGTGTCTGTCCAGCTGTAATGCTGAAATATTGTATCTTTTTTGTATATGGTCATAGAATATTCTCACTGCATTCAAATCATTCAACACATGCTTCACAATTTAACACATGTTATATCATATTCATCAGCAGATCCTCTGACCAGGGAAGTTCTGTTAACACCTTTCATGATATACTGTCTAAATGTGTCTGCTATTGCAAACAGTTAAACAGTGCAGCAGGTTGTAAATCTCCCTTGGACCAGCAGACCTTTGCATTTTGAAGAAGTTAAAATATCCCTGGTATAATTCATTGTTGTGGCTGCTTGCCATTAATATTCACATGACCTTTGTACCAAATAGCCATTTCCAGATTCCCTCTCTTTTTCTTTTTTTGCATAGTACAATGTGCAGAGGTATGTGTTCATTTCTCTGCCACAGGAGGTCACAGAGCTGTCTCCAAACCAGCACTTTGTATTGAAATATGAATTTATATTTATATGTGCTAGAAATAGACATAAATCACTACAGGAAAATATGCTCCACTGATCATTTCTGTGGATGCTAGGAAACTGTAATGTGTTTTGCAATTTTATGACAGCATCCCATATTGCGTAGTAAAGGAAAATAAATTAAAATGGTTTTCAGTAAAATAATTGCAGATCTTGACCTACTGAAAGATATCTTGTGAACCAGGGAGCCACAGTTGTGGGAGGTGGCGGAGATAGGTCTGTGGACCTGCTGCCCTGCTCAGCCTTCATATTTACAGGTGGGTAAATGAGATAGGTCTATGGACCTGCTGTCCTGTTCTGTCTTCATATTTACAGGTGGGTTATTGAAACCAAAGATGGGTAAACATATACAGACTGTGGGTAATAGTTTGTTACAACATCTGAAATGAAATTTCCTTTCTTAATATTGTGGAAAAAAAAACATATTTTTTTCTCATTTAATTTCAGTTACAAAATTGTCATTATTCAATGCAAAAAATAAAATTTGACAGTGTTCTTTCAGTGACATACAATTAATATTGTACACTCTTCACCATCACAAAATACTTCTCTAGTGACAAAAGGCAAGTTAAATTTGTTTTTATAAAGTGTTAAATACAATGCAAATAATTAAAAAAAAATTGCCTATATCCAAAGTACTAGATGATGTTTTTGGTAATTATTCAGTTATATGTCTACTGATTAGGAGTTACACAACGACCTTTTGTACAATACCAATTACATTATGTTTATACTAAGAGACAACTGACACAAGAACAGACTTGCACCAGTTCATTAGAACCCCCATCTGTTTACTAATAATTCAGCCTCCTCCTCTCTGACTTGTCACATCCGTGTACTGTCATCTATCATCACATCTATGGCTCATCTCTACAGGGGCAAGCCCAGCCTTTCTCTTGAGATCCTCTTATTATCTGTACATAAATGCTCTACACATCTGAAACAATACAGCAACTCCTACTGCCTTGCAAAGACTAAACATTTTAAACGATTGTGTAGTGCTAGAAAAACATGTGCAACAGTTTATTTTCATTATAAATGCCAATTCGATCTTATTGTTGTGGAGGGGGAATTCCAGACACGTGTAATCCCTCCGGCACTTGACGTGCTATGTCTTTTTGTTTCTGTTTACTTTTGCTCCTCTCCTGCTACAAAGAGAGGATATAGCTTGCTGCAAAAAAAAAAAAGGTTAGCATTCCGATTATTAGTAGCAGAAAATAAAGACGTGTCACACACAATCCACTGGACTATATATATATATATATATATATATATATATATATATATATATATATATATATATATATATATATATATATATATATATATATATTGTATTCTGATCTGAAAATTCCTGTACACTGGCTTACTATAGAATGGTAAATACTAACTTGCACATTTCGGTAGTGAATTACACTTGCTGAACCAAGTCAGGAATTAGCACCTGGTGCAATACACTGCTGAAATCTCTGATTTACTGTAATTTCTATTCATGCCACTGATAGATAGACTGGAGTGACAACTCTCAGGAGTGAAACATAACATGACAAGTATAACTAGAATGCAAAATAGAGAAAAGGAACTTCCCAGCATGCTCCACCCACAACCTAACTTCCTGCCAGGCTATGGCAGGCATACCCTTCCCATTAAGATACAGATAATGGGTTAGGCCTAAAGTGGAAGGGGGTTGGGATGTGCCGGCAAGCTAATGGGAGAAAAGGCCATGGAAGAATTACCATTAGGTTACATAGTCCAGGAATTTCAGGTCAGGCTTGGACACCCGACCAGACCTTGTGACGATAGGAAGCCTCTCTGGTTGATGATTTCCCAAAAGCCCACCTGAGCATTCAGGCATGTCAGGTGATAGTGTAGAGTCTGAAGGTATGGTTGTGGGCCCATCAGATCTTGATTTCTGTGAAGTCTGAATGAGTTCTGGGTCAACCATAGTTAAATTGGTTGCTGGATGAACTTCTTTAAGCACACTTAGCAGGTGGCGATGGTATGCTTATAGATGGCATCCTCGGCTTGTACCGCATAACTGTTGAGACAAGCAGATTCTCGGAGGACGGTGGTAGGTCTGTCTTCATCCACAAGGAGTTTGACCTGAAACCAGATGTGGAAGAGGATGTGCTGCTCAATCATAACGTCTTTTGTTGGACAGTCACTTTTGAAGTACCGTTTGTACTCATTGTTGCATTTGTTTCTTTAGAACAGGGATGAGATTCCTGGTGCAGCATGTCAATAACCACTGGGCAGGTTATGGTAAACCCTCCCGTGGTATATTTCTTAGGTTAAGCAATGCTCCAAAGATATCAGTATTATCACATGTGAATTTTTTCAGCAGGTGTTTGGTTGAGCAGACAGCTCTGTCCGCTAGCCTATTGGATTGAGAATAGTGGGGGCTGCAGGTAGAGGGTTGAAGGTCCCATGTATTTGAAAAACTCTTTGAACTCTCTACTAATGAATTGCATGGCATTGTCCGTGATGAGTTACAGTGGGATGCTATGTGTACCAAATTGCCTCTTGAGTTTGGCAATAACAGTAGCGCTGGTGAAATTGGGTAGGTAGTCAATCTCAAACCACCTGTCACGAGCCGCGGCGGTACGCTGCCTCCTGGCGTGAACTAGCAGCCAGCCACGTGCTTTAGTTTCTGTGCTCTGATTTTATCCTTGTGGCATAGATGTAGGAGGGTGTAGGGACATCCTCCAACTCCAGGGGGAGCTCTTATATTATTTAAACTGGTTCATTTATATCTCAGGTGTATCAATCCTAGTGTAACGCTATCGGGCAGTCCGAATAGTGGTCTGACATCATGATCAACTATGTGAAACTACAATGGCACACACGTGAACTCTAGTGTGGCCATGACCATATTTTTAATGATTTCACCTCCATATGCCACCAGGTTTATTGAAATAAATAATAATTATTATTATTATTATAATATGCTCTAATCATTTCAAACGTGAATCTGTAACCAAGTCTGTTTGGGTAAAAGTGCCTGTGGGTTTATTCTGTGCAGGAGAGTCTTTGACATGAGGTTGCACTTGACACCAGTGTCAGTTTTTATTTTCAGTATGTTTCTGTTGTGTTTGACACAGAGACTAGTAAAGATTTCTCCCTTTCCAGTGATCAAATCTACACTCTCACAATATATCGCATTGACAGGTTCTGATACAGACTCGGTCTCCATATTATTGACTTTATGTGACAGCCTTTCCCTCAGTGTTTCACGTGGCGTGCTAGTTGCCATTGTGTATTTTAACCTGCAGCATTTTGCAAAGGGGTTCCATTTATTACAGGAGTTACAGCGTTTATATAAGGCCGGACACTTTTGCCACTCAGGTGGGTTTTTGCATTGCATGTAATGTGGTGTTGTGTGCTGTATGCTACATACTTCTGCCTCCTTCCTTAATTCCCTTGCACGTCCTCAGACTGCTCATTAAGCATGCAGATGTGAATGGCAGTTTCTAAAGTCAAATTATTTTCTCTTAACTGTTTGTGTACAGTATTATTATAAATACCACAAACAGTTCTGTCTATGATTAGTTCGTTGGTGATGGCGCCAAAATCACATTGTTTTTTTGCAAGTAGCTTTAATGTATAGCCGCATTTAGTAAACTATATGCTTGTACCAGTGGCGGAACTACCATTGGTGCACCAGGGCCCATGGAGATAATAGGGCCTGCAGCACTGGGAACTAGCGAGCTGTGGGCCCCAGTTACAGCTTCCCTGCATCGGGGCCCACATCTCGCTAGTTCTGCCTCTGGCCTGTATCTTGTTTGACTTCTCAGATAACCCAGTGATGCAGTATACTTTCAATTCCCTCCTGAACTGGAGCCAGTTGTTAGTGATGCTTTTATCAAATATGAGAAGGTTAATGCGGTGGAGACCTTTAGCCAAGTCTGACACCTTCTGACTCCATGTAGATGTGGGTATAGGAAGACTGTAGTGACAAATTTTAGGAGTGAAACATTATTATCATCATCATCAACATTTATTTATATAGCGCCAGCAAATTCCGTATCAATATCATTTCTGTTGCTCATTTTAACATAATCTGTGAACCAAACTGACACTTCAATCATAATGCCTTTGTTATTCGTGATTTTTATTTGGTTTTATTTAAATGAAAAAGCCAAGCAGGAAGACATTTTAGGCCCTATGTATAAATGGCTATTCGGATCTGTCCAGCCTTATGGGCTCTGGTCTGTGCCTGCTTTATGCAGAAATGTGTATGTAACATACATTTATGTAATGACTGAGATTTTTTTCTAACTCCATAAATCCTTCCTCTTGACAGATCAAATTAACAGAACCATAGTGTACAAAAGGCAGTGACATGTTTATGAGTCAGGCCTTCCTAGTTCCAACTTACACTAATAGCAGTGACATATTTATAGCCAGATCAGTCCTTCTGTAGGACCGAAGTGCACTAATGACAGTGTTTAACGTGTAGCCTTTATCCTGTTTCACAAATGTCACTTCTGATGGACATCTTTACCAACACACAGGTTATGAAAACTAAATTATTCATAGTGTTGGCAAGGACATTTTCTCTCTACTACCGTAGGTGGGCAGTATATCACAGTGGTTGGGAATAAGAATCCAAGTAATTAGTCAGAGAATAGCCCAGAACACCCTCTTTTAAACCTGTGTTTTTACATAATCCGCATATTCATCTGGACATAGTTGACAATCAAAAAGTCCTCTTCACCAAGGCCTAAAATTTGCCCAATCTAATCTCATGTGATGAATAACAAATTTTGCATCGTCATTATTATTTATTCAACAAAAGTTAAGCATGAAGAAGCCATGAGTGAATAATAAGTACACTAGCTTGTACAAGCATCTTCAGCTGCAATCATTTGAAGTGTATTTTCTGCATGAGTTTTAACACTGCATCAGTTTATTGATGTTTCAGTGTTTTTTCATGCACAGCTTATATAAAGTCCCCACCATGGCATGTCAATGGGGTGAGGACTTTGGCGTTTCTAACATTTTCACTCTCTTCTTTTTCAGCCATCCAGTTGTAGATTTGTTGACAGTCTTAGAATCATTGTTCTATTGCATGACCCGAATTGTCCAGGCTTCAGTTGTTGGACACATGGCCTGATATTGACCCTAGATACTCTAGAATAAAGAGGAGTTCATTACTCCTCCACTAATGTGTTTGACAGTTGGTATGAAGTTCTTGTGGTGATATGCAAACAACTTTACTTAGAACCTGTGTGTCTAAAGGACATTGTGCCATAAGTTGTGTTTCAGTCAGATCCATTTTTGCAAACCTAAGCCGTACTGAGCCAGTATGAAGGGTTTTGAAGGGATTTAGTCAGGTAGGAGTCTTTATAATGTTTTCCCACTCTTACTTGCAGTACACTTCTAGCTCATAAATATTCTTAGGGCTCCTTGCATGCAACATTGCAGGGGTGGTTCCATTTCCTCAGGAGTTTAACACCGCAAGAAAGGTGCCTATCCCCAGAAAACTGTGTTCTTTTATTTGCCTCCTTTAATAACTATTAAACTTCCAGGTTAGCTTCCTTAAACATGTTCAATGAAGCACCAAAAGGGCATTCATAGCACATTCAGAAGCCCCAGTGCAGGGCCTCTGGAGGGGTGGACCAGGATGGCCAGGCCATCCCCCCAATTTTGCTATTGGGTCCTGCGATGCAATGCCTCACCCCTTACAGTGACACTAGTGTGCTACAGTCAAACATGCTGTTAGCAGCTGATTTTGATATATTTAAAGGGTCATTTACATTTGAAAGCATTTTATTGCGTCTGTCAATCTAAGTTTTGAGCTGTAGCTAACAAAAGAAAAGGCCATTTTTCATGGCTTAAATAAGGAAAGTATAATTAGTTGAGCAGCATTCATTAGCAGCAGGAATAGGTAAGTGTTAGTGATTTTTTTTTTTCTTTCAAGCCAACTGAATTGTGCGGTGCTACTGGCTCTAAAATAGTGCTGCTCTTACCTGTTTACAGCTGTATGTGTGCTGGGACATTCTGCCTCTGCCCTGTATTAAAATATACTGTATTTTACATACACTAAGCCTGATTGATCAAGGCACGTATCTGCTGATTAGTAGTAGACTTACTACAGCCTATGATTTCGGGGAGGAAATGGTGCGGGGAACCCATGGTCAGTGTTCAGCAAGGGTTTGCCAAACTCGAGCACACTCAGCCACGTCTGATTCCAGCCTTGGGGCATTTAAAGTTACTTGTTGTCCTGCTAATCTGTTGATTCAGCTACAGGGCAAGTCTAAGGCTGGAGTACTAGTGATGACCGTCTAATATACATGCTATAATATATGTGTTTGCAATAAGAAGCAACTGTAAAAATATATTTTATGTTCAGTAGACATTAAGGTCATCCTAACGTATTTCATTGGGGGGGGGGGGGGGATGTAAAAATAAATATTTTGTTTTCCACTGTTTTGTCATTAATGCTTATTATTAACAGGTAACATTCAATTAGTCAATCAATTAATTCAATAGTTATTTTTTTTTCTGTATATTGTTTTGCTAATGTAAATTCCACATTGACTGTATCCTGTAGTATCTTCTGTAGTATAGCAGAGCAGACCTACACCCTAATTAGTCAGGGCACGCATCTTCAGAACCGTGTCTTGTTGAATTCGGGAGTACGCAGAGCCATTTTACATTCGTTTTTAAACAAATGCGCTTTGCGCTCAGCATGCGTGTCTTGAGGAATCAGGCCCACTATATGCAGTTTGTCTCCAAAGAACCCTGCATGTTCCTACTACTGAATTATCCATTACCTACTTTTTAGCATTGAAAGTAATTAATTGTTGTCCAAGGCTCTGATTCATTTTTCCTGATTATAGAGAGAGTTATTGTCTCTCCTGTGTACAAGAACTGAGCTCCGGATCATTGTAGTAGGTGACCCGACAACATGAGCCATATAAGGGTGTGGAACAAATATTTTTTTCCCCCTTATACTAACGGCCTTAATTAATGGCTAACGGCTTACACCTTATCAATATAACATTATTATATGGCTGGTTATAAGCAGACACAGAGCACATGTAGAAATGGATTTACATGTGAAGTAGCCGTTATATATGGCCATCAGCCTCTGCAAAAAAATCTTGTAACGAAAGGATGAATAAGGACTCAGACACACCATTATTATAGCTTCTGGCTGTTATATTTGCTTGTACTCACTGCAGTCGGTATAAGTTAAATGGAGCGGTAACTGAGCTGGGAATGGGGATAGCCCTTATTGAAAACAGATAGCAGCTCTATGCAATGAGCCACCATGAAGACCTTCAGCTGTACACAGGTATTGGCAGTGTATTGTGTTAAAGTATTGGAGTGCCCTTTGCCTTACAGTATCCATAAAACAACACCACCAAATCAACACATAAATGTGAACTCACTATAAATAAAGAGTGGTTGTGGGTGCATTTGGGGAAATAAATATTAATACATTGTTTCTTCAGTAAACAAGGCAGTATCAAACATTAGATACACTGTACACTATTTAGATTGTATTATATTAGAGTAGTGTCAATGCTGGTCATACACATATAGCAGATGGGTATATGTATGGGTTAACATGGAATCGTGGTTCTGGCTGACAACTGGCTCGGTCACTGCAGTTTCCTATGACAGCCTGGCAGTCACACGTTCTAAACTGATGCGCACAGACCTAGCTGTTGCTTTTCAGCACTTGACAGCGATTATGCCCTGACCCCAGGGTTGGTACATCACACTGAATCCCAATAGCTGGAGAAATGAGGTTTGAGTTTCAGAGTCAGCCATCTGTCTGATGGGGGAAATGTACACTGAAAGTAGTGCTTACATGTGAACAACACGGAACATATGTTGAGCTCCCTTGTGCTGCAGCTGTATCCTGTGACAGTGCTCCCACACATAGTCTGCCACCACAAGCTGCTGTTATACAGGTCACTGCTGCGGGCTGACATGAAATGAGTCTAGAGTAAATACATCCAAATATTTGCTACAAACATCATTTTTGGTCTAACCGACCTGCAAATCCAATGTTATGCAGGAGCCTACCTGTCCTAACGTTCCTACTGAAATTGTACTTCTCCTCGTAGAAGAAAATGGTTAGATGTGTTACAGTAAAATGCCCTAAAATCATGGGCACAGACTTAAAGTATGTAAATACACCCACATTCTGTGACTGCAAATTCTTGATCTTCTGTTGACTTCATAAATTCTGCCCCTTCCCACCCCAGGAGAGGGGTCTTAGATTATATTGATTATATAATAAGTGATTTTTTCATTGTCTCACTATAAGCACAGTTCATCAATTTCAATGCAAGGGACAATTGTTCATCTTTACGTATGTGTATATTTATTTAAAAACGTCCCACAAAACATCAACACATATTCCAGATTGAGAAATGCAATATATTCACAGAAAGAGTAAACAGCCTCCGCTGACTCATTGTTCCCGTCCTCTTCACTTGTATCCAGGTGGTTGTGCAGAAAATGACTCATCCGAATTTTCTGCCTCAGAATCAGCCTCGCTATTTGCTGATTATTTTCTGACTCTGTGTTTTATTTTTCATATGCCATTGGTCTGTGGAAAGAGAGGTTTACACATATAAATATGGGTATGGTAAGGCAGATATTAAAGTACTGTACATCAGTTTAATACAGCCTTCTGCTATGTGAAAAGAGCAGATAATTATAATATAAAATATATGTTGTAAAGGTTTTACAGTTGCTGTATATGCTATATTTCTGGTACAATCACATGTTCTAACCAGATAAATAAGAGTAATGCGGGGTTTGTCTTGATTAGACAGACCATGAGGGTATGCTGTAGAACTGGACACGTTCTCACCAGTGGGCATCTATGTAACCTTTCCGTTTCTGTTAATCATAAAATAATGGAACACTATCACCAGTATAAAATAATATTAACCTTTTGCATACAATCTAGATCTAACTATCTTTCTTGATGATGGTTCCTAAACTCTGGTTTTATTGACCTATCCCTTTAGTATTCACTTTGTATCTCGCTGTTTACACTTTCAGTCTCTAGCTTCTTAAAGGAAAATCTCACTTTAGGCCATGCTGTAAACACATGCAATTGGCAGATATCACAGCATGTGTAGTCCTACAACAACCCCTATGTCTGACAATAAATTGATTGGATCATTATCGGCATCTACTGACCACAATTACAGCCCCCTGGGACATCGGAGATAAGGTCTGAGTACCAAATGGCTGCATCTTGTCTAATTTAGTCTATGTGCCCAAATTAGACAGTGTAGTAGGATGGTATTGGCTGTGATCAGCAAAATAGAATAAGTTATTTTTTTCGTACAATCCGTTTTTATTGAAAGTGATACATTAGCGGTAACATTATAAAGATAAGATAATGCTACCAAGCATCTGTTTCAAATCGGCTTATCAGTAGAAAACATTAGCGGAATGGACGTGTATAAAGAGAGACAAACCGTAGGCAATAAAACCCTTTTGCTATATGGTGGGATGGGGAAGGGGGGAGGAGTGGATATGGAAGTGGGAAAGCAGGAGCACAAGGGAACTGGGGACATAGTTTCCACTTTTTCGATAGATAGTGGAACACGTGCCTGTAACAAACTGACAAATAAGCCAAGTGAACAAGGTCTTCAATTCCATCTAGTCGAACCATAGGGCGCAGTTGTTGTGGAACTTGTCCGCAGATGATAGGATCAGGTCAACCATGGACATGTAAAAGTCCAGTCTTGCGAACCATTCTTTATGGACATCTGTGTTGGAGGCCTCCAGTGAACCGGTATCACAGCCTTCGCGACACAATTAAGATATTTCAGAATGGATTTCTTGTACTGAGAAATGGGCATTTCAGTAGCATTAAGCAGCGAAAAACTTGGACAATTTGGAACATCATCCCCGGTGATAGCCTTAGATATGAGTATCACTGCTTCCTAGAAGGGGCAGAGTGCAGTGCATTCCCACCAAATATGTAGCGGGGAGCCAGGAGCCAAATTACACCTCCAACATAGATCGGTGAGGCCCGGGTACATATTAGGCTGAGCCACCAGTACCAGCTGGATAGGACTTTGTACTGGGTTTCTATAACTTGGACTCTGACAGAATAAGTTATTTGTGTCTAGTAGTTCGAGCTGTCAGCTGTGGTTGGACTGACATAGATATCATGGTTGGAGAGGAGGGAATGGGGCGCCTCTGTCAGGCCAGCAATGGGTATGGGTGTGGCTATAAACAGGTAAGCATACCTCCCAACAGTCCTAATTTCAACAAGACAATTTGGCTTTGCTGGCTTTGAAAGGTGTGGGGCTTAAATGAAAAGGGCGGAACATTACCAGGAAGTGTGCATTGGCACATAAATATAGTATTATGTGGAGGTCAGTGGTTTAAAAAGATGAAAATAAATCAGAGTTATAATTATCTTGTATGCTCTGTTTACCGGATATGTTGCATCCCCAATGCCTGTAACTGTCCCATGCCACTTTGTTGTGATTGTAAATGCTCACCTTTGTCAAACATGCCGCAACGCAATGCAACTCTCATAAATGGGAAATTCATGAGGTAATGGTATCGAAACCTCACCATAGGCGTATCTCCCAACATTTGATGTGGCCAAGGTGGGACAGAACATCGCCTTCTCCAAAAAGGGGGCATGAATGTGGCATGTCAGGAGTGTGTTCACATCACAGTGGGTGTTGCTCTCCCCCCTGGTGCCATATTTAGTACTTTTCAAGTACTACTCCCCTCAATCTCCTAAAAACACCCTGGAATTGCCATCCCTGGAGGCAGGAGCAGGCATGTATCTCTCAACTTCCTACAAGTTGGGAGAAACATGACAACCACGGGACAGTTCCCTTGATTCAGGACTGTCCTGGCAAAATGAAGGGGGTTGAGGAAGGACATATAGAGTTTGGCAGGGTATAACACTTGGAGGATATAAAATGGAGGCAGCAATTGAAATCAAATTATTTGACAGAACCCAGTGTGGATCCCTATTAGGACCTCAAAAGCAGCAGTGCTTACTATTGAAGTGGGAGGAGGTTAACCAAATGTGGGTGTGATTGGTTGGAAAGTGGACATGTTTGGCTGGATCAGGTTGGAGGCGGGGCTTATTTTATCTCGATTTTGCCTTTATAAATGTTGTGAGGTATGTTTTAACTCAATGACCTCCACTCTAAACTAAATTATTAGCACATCTATCTTCAAACATACCTAATGTTATTTTATTCTCAGACCTGAGCTTTCGGTATGTGTTCATGTGACATATGGTAAAGTTACATTCAGTTATTATGTGCTTGTCCAACTCAAAATTAATAATGAACTGGATCACATCTTGTTCTGTGCACTGGGTACAATTTCATCCACATAGCAGTTCTGTGTCATGTTCAAGGGAAACACATATAAACAAATTTAGCCTGGTAATGTAAAGACCTTGGTGAAAAACACAAATTTAAGCCAGAAAGGTGACACAGTGCATTTAGTAAAAGATACAGGACGCAATGTACAAGCAAATACATTTAAAATAAAAAATCTCTCAATTTCAGTTTTCTGTTATTTAAAATAGAAAATAAATAACATGAAACAGAATTGCAGTAAAATGTTATATACAGTACTAATTTTGGTTAATGTTAAAATCGTGTAGCTAAGGTATGTTATTTACTAACAAAGTAAAAAACTGCAAAACCCATAGTAACTTGGCAAATTGTTACCAAATTGCTTACAGGCAATCGGGTCAAACAAAGACTGCAAGGGATGTGGGTAGGAGCAGTATTAAGGTATATTGCTATTTAGTATTATTGGTTTTGCGCTTTTTGCAAAAACGTCATATTGTCAAAATGTCATATTGATATAACACACAAAATATCAAAACCCTTACCAACCAGAATAAATCTTTCAGGATCCTAGTGACTCTCAGTCATCCAAACAGGCCTGGATAATGTCTAACTTTAGCTATAAAATCTACTATTTTTTATCATGTTCAAATACATTCTCATTGAATGCTTCAAGAAAAGCAAAGAGTTATTGAATAGCGCTGGTATAGAAAAAATTCAAATGTGTAAGCAACATGCCAGTCTAGGGGACTATCTCCAGCCTGTTCGTAATTTCAAAACAGATATCAACAGGCAGATATTGAATTAGAGAGGATCAACACTGGCCAAAACAAAGCAGTGATTACTGATCCACTATTGGAGCTGATATACTTCTTTGGAGAGTCCCCGAACAAAGATATCTCTACCGTTCAGTAACACAAGACATAGTCTACCAGGAAGAGGAATATAGTGAGAAATGAAGCAGTGTACTGAGAATAAGTAAGGTACAAACCCTTACATCAGAACAGAACATCCTGACCTTTGTGTTTGATCCATTGACCCTTCAGTTTCTGTAATACATATCAAGCCTTGTTTTTATGACTGGGTAAACCATGGCTATAAAACGCCCATTTTCTGGATAAGGCGCTGTAGGTAGCCCAAAATAAATTGCCTTTTCTAGTCTGGACAGCAGTGCGGGAGTTGGAGCAGCTTCCTGAGTTTGTCATGAACAAGCACACAACACAATGGTCTTTTGGAAAAGTCTGGTATAAGTTACTGAGCTGGCATGTCTCAATTCATATGTGAACAATAGACTCTATGCTGCTGCAATTCCATGTCTATATGTTGAATGCTGGCTTTGTTTCCTAGTCTTATATAGGTCAGAAAGAGAAAGTCCATTTCAGTGTCTCTGCCGTGCATACAAATGGCCCCTTCCCTAAAACTCACTCCACTGGAACAGCGCAGCAGCAGTAATAGCAAACCACAGTATTCTTTTATATCCCCTGGAGAACTGATCTCAAAGAAAAAGAATGACGCACATCAAACCTCTCCACATCGAAGCAAAGGGCATTCAGAACCACACATGTAGACTGAGAGACCAATAATTCTGTAATCTACAAGCAAAGAAATATCCTTTCCCAGGACTTAGTACATATCATCATAATGTCTATTATGTTCCCTTTTCTAAATGGTTGGTTGTAACTCAGCCTTGTTCCTCGCCGTCCATAATTGATAGCACGAGCCAAAGTCTGACTAGTTCCCGACGTACAAGATGCAGCCGTGAACCACAGGCACAATGCTATTTCAATATACCAGTTATTTCCTTTCAGAGGATCAGCACACAGAACTGTTAACTTAGCAGCCTGCCTACATATTCAAAAATCACTGACATTCAAGCACTTATTTTATTTGTACAATACAATCAGAGGCATTAATGTTAGTAGTGCATATAATTGTATCAGGTTTTCAACAGAGAAGTCAAATGTGGTTCTGGTTAAAAAAAAATTGGAATAATTATATTGGTAGATATATAATATTTGTTTAAAGGTTTGGAAGTCTGTAAAATATTAGAGGCTTTTTTAATACAGTGTTTAACCTTTTTTTTTTTTTTACCAGGAAGGAGATTAGATACATTTTCTGGGATGTAATGTTGGTAGGTATTAGGTTACATCCCTAAGCTGGTTAAACACTATAGGTTTTTTATCCAATTATCGTGCCAATCACACATTAAACGACTGGTAAAATTTAGCATTAGTGTTTACGTGCCCGCGTTCATGTTTTGTCGAACCAAAGCACATTGTATCGTTTGATTTGGTTTTACAAACTTCCTAAAAATCACGGTCATCGATGGAACAATGTCGAGAAAATATGGAAGTCTGACCATCTTTTCAGCTGATGGTTATGAGCGATAAATCTGAAGGAGGTAGGTGTGTGCACATTAAAAACCATGCTCATCAGGAATTTCAGTCATTAGTATAATCGTTACAGAAATCGCATCTGCAGTAGTTTTCTATAGGGTATACCTAGCTTTAGTCTTTAGGATCACGAGCCCTACAGTGGCCATAAGTACAACTAAAGCAGTTAGTCAGCTCCTTAATAATATGTAATGTCGATTTTCTGGGACAAATTTGATATGTTCATAGACAGTGAACAACAGACATTGTACCACAACGTTTCCAAATATATAATGACCGGTCATTAATCAAATTGGTTTTAACTTTTTACTCCTCGATACGCGTGTTTTGCATCTCATGTTATGTGACATTTTGTAACTGGTAAAAGCACAAGCATGAAAAATGTCTCTATTTAAGGCATATTTTAGGCAAGTCTTATTGTGGATATCTGCGTGAATAAATATCTATAACAACAAACGTGAGTCTTCATGAAAGATGCAGCTTTCAAAAGAGCCTTTCTATTCTCAGATGACTCAAATTTATAGCTGTGTTCATGTCCTCCTTTTGCTAAATACATTGCTTTACCTTTGAAGCATTCTTCTGTGCTTTTCAGCCATTTATCTATAGTATCAGTCAAATATGTTTCTTTTCATTCTCCTGGAATACATTTATTCTGTGTTCTCTAAAGTGGGTGCTGCTAACCAGAGAGCAGATTGTTTATTACCAGGGTAATGACTGTCTGATTATATATACAACTAGTAGCATCATGCTGTTTGTGGTCTCACACATTAGTATATTTGTAGATCACTATTGTGCATGTTTACCTGCAGTTGCACTTTACTGTGGAAAATGTTAGTGCTTTATAAATGAATAACCGTAGTAATGTAAACATTTACAACACACTTGAACAAAATTATAGCTTTCAGCACCTGCCCTCTTGTACAGAAACAATACTGACCGGTGACCTTTGATCTGATAGTTGTATTTTTGTTTTATATTTACACATCCTTGCACAAGTTCCTTTACCATCCGTTTACTTGCAAAACATACTTGCAATTGGCCTTTTCATAAACCGCATATTTTCCATTGTGTGAAGTAACCTTATTGCAAGATTATTATACTCTGTCTATTATTATATTTTGTTTGTTTTGTCAAAATAAGTTACTTTTTTTACCTTTAGAGGCCAAAGTTTTGAACATGAACAGAATGTGGGGACCTGACCAGGACTATTGTATTTCTAAAGTTGCTAAGGGCTCTTATGGGAGACGCACGCTAGTGGTAGAGTTGAAATATTGCCGTGACAAAATAAAAAAATATTATTTGTGCAAACAAGAAGTTTCCAAATATTAATGATTTTGACCCGAGTTTCATAGCACAATGTCCTCTACTTTCATGTTTGTGCTCTACTGTAAAGTGCCTTGTCCACAAAAAATGGTTTCCTGCAGAGCTGTCCCCATATGTGAGAGAGCATCTTATAGAGTGCACTATGATCTCTTGTTGGAAGGTTTTATCCAGCCCACATAGTATTAGACCTGTGACGTGTAGTAGTTACCTGGGAATAACTATGTCTCTAATCATATAAAGGAGAAGAGCAAGGGTTGCACAATAAAGCACCCCAGTCCTTTGCCCAAATTTAATAAATTAAAACTTGTCTTTATTGGTAATCTTAAAAAACATTCATTGATAGATTATTAATAGGCGAATTATAATACAAAAATAGTGAAAAACAGGGAGTTAAAAAATAGACAAGGGGAAGCATAACATACCTATGGGCCACTGGGACTGGGCAATACAGTCTTCTATAGCAATATAAGTAGCCCACCATTATAATAAAAAGATTCCAGTCATAAGGATGACCTCTTGATCATGCTAGCAATAGAGGTTATTATGTATTGGGAACGTATTCCATACCATTGGGTATAAACTACTTACCACAGACTAGACCACTACCTCAAATCACATGAACTCCTGGTTATATAGGACCAGCCCCTCCCCTGTGTCTATTTTTTTACTCCCTGTTTTTCACTTTTTTATTATAACTCGCCTATTACTAATGTATCAATGAGTGCTTTTTAAGATTACCAATAAAGACAAGTTTTAATTTATTAAATTTGGACTGGAGTGTTTTATTGTGCAACCCTTGCTCTTTTCCTTCATATGATTTGTACATAGCACCCCCTCATAACTGGTCACATTAATCTGTACGTGTGACCAATGAGGATGGTCCAAAACCTAGTGCGAAACAAAACTTTTTTGTTCTAAGTAACTATATGTCTGTCAAGTTTTAACCAAAAAGGAGATTTCCACTTTTCTGATACTCCCCATCCCCCATGTTTCAGTTATTGCCATTTGTAACAGAGGGGGATGTCCCACTAACTATATATTGTAAGCCAGTAATTGTACCTCTTGGTAAGTTAGCTCTCAATTTAAAAACACATATGTATGGCCCAAATATATGGGACTCTCACTGTTTAGAGTTAGGACCACCCTATTAGCAAAAGCGCCATGGAGTGGTGAGTGGCTTAACATACATTAGCAAATGTGTGCAACTGAGACTTTTGCATTTTTATGTACAAGTAGAAATGACAGCTCCTTTGCTGGCTATAGCAGTGTGCTGGGGGATTTTTCTCTGTGTTAGTTCCTTTCAGGATGGCCCCACCCTTTCAAGCACCTGCTATGAGCCTATAAATTGATTGAGCAACTTCCACTTCTGTATACATTGTTCACCACACACCAGCTGACCCCACTTTCAAAGTGTCACTGCACCTGGAGATGTCTATGCAGTGGACCTAGCAGAGATGTGGAGGTCTTAGCGAGGTTTCCAGGGAATGGATCCCAACCGAATATCTACATGGGAAGGTAGACTAACTGAAGAGAGAGGGAACATCGCCTTTATATACACATCCACTCTCGCCTTTAATAGAGTGTCACCAGAGTGTCATCTAGTCAATACATGATTGACTGGTGATGCCTGCTCACCTGGTTCATAGTCACACACTAGCGTGCTGTCTAGCTGTTTGAACTATACTGGCAATCTGATGGGACAAGCAAAGCACACACTGTTCGGGCAGGTCACACAATGAGCACAATACAGTGAGAATCAGACCTGTGAGACAGACATCTCCCTGCACATGTTAGCACCACAGGTGCAAATTACCCATGATTTCTCCCTGGGTCGTTTCTACCTCTCCTGTATACACTTCTATTGATGCCCATTCAGGGACCAAGGAAAGACATATTGGAAGGGTGGGCAGCATTAATTTCAATAATCACTTTAACCTATTGTAATATACACATAATACAATATATATATATATATATATATATATATATATATATATATATATATATATATATATATATATATATATATATATATATATATATATATATATATATGTATGTATGTATGTTATACATTGTATATGAAAATGCTCTCACTCTGTACATTTGTATTAAAAAGTACAATGAAGCATGGAACAGGTGCAACAGAAACAATTCATAGACAAAGTCCAATAGACGACTTGATTCCTGTGGACGTCCTCTACGTTTTGGAGGATTCTGTAAGCTGATGTCACCAGTCTAACCAAGTGCATATGGTGACACAATGGTTGTCTTCTTGGATGAAGCAGACACAGAGGCTCCCCATAGTATACCATGTGGTCAGGTAGAGCACACTGAATAGGCCCCAGGAAGGTGTGGAGGATGATGTCGCTTCACACCATGCTCAGAAGCCTACTGTTTTCTGCTGTTGTTTTCTTGTAGATTGGCTGCAGCAAGGGGCCTCCTTTTGGCAGCAGGGTGATGTTTTGTCTATAAATGGAAGCTATTGGCTTTAGTCCCAGTTTGAGTAGCAGCGCAACTAGTGTGCAGTTTCTACGTTAACCCCAGCTCATCCAGGCTGCTCTTGAATAATTCAACACAGCTTCATAGCAGTAAGGTAGATAATTACCTGTGTGAGCACATATGTGGCTCAAGCTAAGTAGTTGTTGCCTGTCGGGATTTGGAAGCTTTCACGGATTCTTTTCTAGTTGGAGATGTTTTGTGTGTTAAGCACTCACACAAAACAAATGTAGGGGATATTTGGAGATTAAATATTTGGTGAGACCATTGGGAACGGATTATTGGTTCTGGATGCTTATGGAGATGCTGTAATTGTTAAGATGGGAGATGGGACTGTTCCTAATTCTAGCAGGAATTATATTTCCTTCAGAATACAGCAAGCAGCCAGGGTTTTGTATGAAGCTAGCTGTACGAGAGCAATAATATGGTCAATTTTCATAAACGGAAATACTGCAAGGAGGGGCAAATATAACAAAATAGACCTTAAGATGCTGATTTACTTACCAGTACAAGTGTACTTTTATGATTTTTACAGAATGACCCTGATTTGAAGCTTTATTTAAAATATAGCACAAGTTATTTCAGCAGTCTTACAATCTCTTGCTTCTGTTTCACCACACGTATTGAACTACTACAAAACGCTGGAATGAATCAAGAATTAAAAACACACCTTTTAAGACAGGTGAATTAATTCAGCTCTAGTCAGATTGTTAAAGAACTGTGGATGGTGCAGGAGCAGAACATTATCACACTGTAGAAATAGGTCATGGTGTCTGGTCTGTATTGACATAGAATCATCTCATGTTAAACTCAATGGGATGAAATGTACAAACATCAAACTCATACAATGGATTAGTAGGGCCATACATGAGATCTCAGAAGCTAGCATTAAACTGAAAAATTCACAAAAAAAACAAACCCCTATTTTTATGGAACCTAATGAGGGTTAAGCCTCATCGCTGATTATTATCCGGCAGCTTTAGCAAAACACTCAAGCCGGGTTCATGCTAATCCACTTAGTAAGGATGTACCTAGCTTGAGCTGCTTCTTCACAGCCTCTTATTTGCCTTGGCTGTGAAACATGTTGTTCTGCCTGTGTCATTGTTAAATCTCTGTGCTGTCGCGGAAGAGCTGCTGACTCCTCCTTGTCCCCCTCTTTCCTCTTCTGATCTGTCTATCCCCCCACCCCCTCCAGCACAATGACATTATCATAGATCCCTCTCTGCTATGAGCACTCTCTTCCTCCCCTCCCCTTCCTTCCTTACCACAAATACTGGGCCGGGTGCTGCGGTGGCTATCTCACTGTGTTAAGCATCATCTTAGTAGGCTGCTGTGCTGGATATAGCACCTAGACGTCATGTAATGATCAGCGGGCCCATATAGAAGGATTTTATACAATATTTAGACTCTGCAGGTTGTATGAGTATATATGTACATGTGTGTATGTGTGTATATCTATCATCATCATCATTTATTTATATAGCACCACTAATTCCGCAGCGCTGTACAGAGAACTCATTCACATCAGTCCCTGCCCCATTGGGGCTTACAGTCTAAATTCCCTAATATAGACACACACTCACACACACAGACACAGACAAACAGGGGGACAGACAGAGACTAGGGTCAATTTTTGATAGCTGCCAATTAATCTACCAGTATGTTTTTGGAGTGTGGGGGGAAACCGGAGCACCCGGAGGAAAGCCACGCAAACACAGGGAGAACATACAAACTCCACACAGACAAGGCCAAGGTCCGGAATCAAACTCATGACCCCAGTGCTGTGAGGTAGAAGTGCTAACCACTAGGCCACTGTGCTGCCCAATCTCTCTCTCTCTCTCTCTCCCTCCCTCTCCCCCTCCCCCTCCCCCTCCCTCTCCCCCTCCCCCTCCCCCTCCCCCTCCCCCTCCCCTCCCTCTCTCTCTCTCTCTCTCTCTCTCTCTCTATATATATATATATATATATATATATATATATATATATATACATATAATCATGTCTGAGTAAATCGGGGATGGTCAGACTTTAGTGACATAAATCTGCTTTTTATTTACTTACTGTACGGTGATTTGTTACACTATTATGGGTATACACGGATGCAATTATTGTGCATAAGACACAATAAACGACCAGATATGGCAACAGCACTCCCACGATCATGTTTTAGCATACCGAAGCATACCGATCGCATTGTTTGATTTGGTTATATAAACTTCCTAAAAATCACAATCAACGATAAAACAATGACAGGGAATATACAAGTGAGTACGCATTCGCGACCAGCATCATAGGCAGATCTCTAGAGAGTTTGCAGAGTCAGAATGTTTTCAGCAGATGATTATGACAGATGAGGAGCAGAGATCTGAAGGTAAATCATGTAGGTGTGTACACATGAATCTGTATGATTATTGGGACTTTCAGTCATTGGTAAAATCGTTACAGAAATTGCATCTGCAGTAATTTTCTGTAGTGTGGCACAGCTCGCTTAGCTCGAGCTGTGCCACTGTTAAACCAGCCACTGCTTTATTAAGAACGTTCCAACATATAAATAAAAATTACTTAAAATAATAACTTTATTAACCATAAATATTATTTTAGATATAATACTCTTAGTGCTATGTTGTAAATGCAGGAGGTGTGGTCCAGAGTGGGAGTTGGGTAAGCCTGGGAGAAGGAGCTTTACAAGGGAGTGAATGAGTTTTGGTGGCTTCCATGGTGAGAGAGGGCTGGATCTTGGATATATACCATAGGTGGATGCGGCAGGATTTGGAGATGTAGTGAATGTGAGGTTTGTAGGAAAGGCAGAAATCGCTCCCTAGGAAGTGGACTTAGGGAACAGCAAAGAGAGTAGTATTATCAACAGAGAGAGAGGAGAATTTTAGGCTGGTAAGTATATGATGTAATCTGAGGACCACCACACCTGTTGTCTTGAACTTACATCATTTTCACTTGATCCAAAATTCTCCAGGGAATTGACATTCCAGATCCAGGGGCTGGGTCCATAACAGTATGAGGGGAGGGCCAACAACTTTTTAAGTAGTCAAAGTCAATTGTAGAAAATCCCCAAAAATTTAAATACAAAGCTGATGCAAAACATGGTGATCTAATTGAGCAATATAATTCTGTAATATGTTGTGCGTTGCTACTCCCATTGATGGGATATATGGTGTGATAGGAGAGGAAGCAAAACTAGAGGCATATGCAGCACAGACATCTATTCCTGTATGCTGTCTATAAAAAGAGAGATATTATCCACTCCAGCCCAGAGCTGTTGCATTCTACCAGACATTCTACCAGACATTGGCTTTTATCTGATTATCCCCCTCACACACACACACAAAATATTGCTGAAAGATCCAATCAATCTCTATAAACGTTCACAGTGTATTTACCGTACTGGAGAATAATGTCATTTGGTCCCTCAGGATGACATTAGTTTGTGGCAATCAGCTCTTGGTTGATTCAATGATTACCATGGCAGTCAGGGCCCTCATACCTCTCTGTCTCTGAGTATGTTAATGTACTGTTACTCATTTTGTCTCTTTATTGTATGGTGCTGTACAATATGTTGGGGTTCTATAAACTAAAAAAATAGTTATTCTATTGAGATTCCTGTTTTGAGGACAGTTGTTGAAGGGGTAAATGCAGGATTTCTAGAAGGGGGTTTGCAGACCACCAGAATGGGCATGACTATAATGCATGAGACGTGGCATACATTTTAGCCAGTGCAGGCTGCTCTCCAACCCTGTCCCATCCACTTCAAATACACGGACAATGCTCCATGCATTACTGTTAGATGCATTCAGCTTCCCATTCACAAGCAGTCAGTATGAAGCAGTTCTAGAATCAGGACCGTTGACAGACTGTCCTGCTTTCTGCTACCTGTTCTTGAGACTGTCACTACCTGCTGCTGCTGGTGTCACGCTCAGTTGCTGCTTGTCTGGATTCTGGAATGTTGGGGCCCTGTTTGGAAAAAGTATAGGTACCCTAATTATGGAAAGCCTAGAAATGAGTGAACACTGCCGGTCTCCATAGTTCCGCCAACCAGCCCTGTCATTAATTAACTAATAGCATCAACTTTTAATAATTAGGTCTCCCCCCCCCCCCCCTGCAACCAGCCCTGACATAAAATTAATAGCACTAACATTTAATAAATAGCCAGATTTCCCCCCAACCTGCCTCGAAATGAAATTCATAGTATTCACATTTAATAGATTTGTTTCTCCCCAGCCATCCCCAACATCAATTTCATAATAGTCACATAGTATTCACATTTAATAACTAGCCCTACTTCTCCCCAAATTCAGCCCCATATTCAATTAATAGCCCCCAAACCATCTTATCATTAAAGTCCCATCACTCACCTAAAATTAATAGGCAGCATCATGAAACCACTATTAAATAGCCCCCACCATCAAAAACAAGCCCCACCAATAAATTATTACCCACCATAAATAATTAACCCTCACCCTCACCCCACCATTTATTTATTAGCCAACACACCCACTTATATTACAGTAAGATCCCCCCCACACACACTTACCTTTCTCTCATCTGCGCTGCAGTTGCAAACTCTTCTGTCTGCCTCTCTTGCTTCCTGCACACGTGGAGCAGCGAACATGTCATGGGGTGCGTGCCCCATGTTTGATATGATGTCAGCAGGGGAAAGAGGTGGAAGGGATGGATGAGTATGATCCGGGGGTGCATATTCCAGTAGTGTCCCTGTTCATTCCAGGAGAGTGGGCAACTATACAATATCTACATATTCAGTACTTTGAAAGAAGTATTATCAAATTAATGTAGAATGTGGGAGCCTCTCACTGAAAAATTATAATCCAGTAGGATCTTTTCAGGCGTCGGGGAGGATGGGCATCAATTGACATAAACAGATATGACTGTTGAAATTTTGGTGGTAGCAGTAATTTTCTAGGCGCATTCTCCACCTGGCTCCTGGCAATTGTAAAGTCTGCGTAAGGTGTCATAAATTATTCCAACTACATGGACATCATTCTGGACTGATTTCTAAAATCAATACAGAAATGGAAGTTGCTCAATCTATTTGTAGGTTTTTCTTCTGTATTTCTGATTTCTAATATCCTCTGAATACATGGTTCTAAACTTGATTATCCATATGGAACATATAGTTACACAATATAAGTACAACAATACAGACATATTACTTACTATAATTAGTATAATATAGACATATGAGCCATACTAGATTCATGCAGCCAATCGGGTGCTGAATTTTTCATCCAACCAATCAGCATTAAGATAGCTTTATTTCTAACCAATCAACAATTAAGATTTTTTTTCTACCTAATCAGAAGCAGCTGCTTGGAGACAGGTCACTAGTGTAATGGAAAAACACAATACTCCTTGGATTACAGCAGTTATGAGGAGGCACAGTAAGGATCCGGGAGGTTAGTTTACTTCCCCGGGAGTCTCCCGGACATTTCGGGAGGGTAGGCAACTATAACTTAGACTTGTGCCGGACGTAGGGTATGAGTGGGGTGACCAATCACAATCCACAATGTCTTGATTGCAATTTATAAATGGAATGAGCAGTAAAACAAAGCAGAATTTTACTTTTTGAGTTAGTCTTATGTCCAACTGTACATGAGGCCCTCTCTGTGCAATGTTTATGTCAATAAACTACACCTTCCATAATCCATTGTAAGTATAATAGTATATATTTCCCCATGACATTTTCTAGTTACCTGCAGCATGGTTCCATCAGCTGGTGTTTGAATCTTGACACCTAACATCTACAGAGAAGGTGATACTAAATGGAGTTTGAAGTGGTAGAGCGCACCATGCCTGTATAGCAGTGCCTATTACACACAGCAACCAAACTAAACAATATTACTCAGCAGTATGCCAGGCATCACTGGATCTTCTAGACTGAAGCTCACATACTATGCTGTATTAGCAAATTAACCTACTATGTATGTTTTTGGAGTGTGGGAGGAAACCGGAGCACCCTGAGGAAACCCAACGGTTTGGGGAGAACATACAAACTCCACACAGATAAGGCCATGGTTGGGAATCTAACTCATGACCCCAGTGCTGAGGCAGAAGTGCTAACCACTAGGCCACCGTGCTGCCCATGAGCCAAATAAAGTTAACACTGCAACTTGATTTAACAGTGAGGTAAATAGCTTTGCCTGGCGCTACATAGCTTTCAGAATAATCTTTTTTTTTTTAAAAAAAACAAAAAAGCAGGTGGATTATGCTCAGTTGATTCTTCAGCTACTAAAGTTACTAGCTCAAATCTATTAGTTTTTAACAAGGGAATGGGACAGAGAGCATGCTGGACAAAGTTTGTTAGGCATAAGAAACTTTTGGTATGTAACTTAGCTGTGTGGTATAAGTATTATAGAATGTAATTTACGACAGTGGGTTTATTTATACTCTATATTTCAATATTTGGCAGTGGTTGTCCAAAGTAGGAATGGACCATTAATTCCGTCAAACGTTTTGATAAAGTAGCAAATTCTTTCAAGCACGTCCTTCATAGTTTTCAAATGTAGAAACACTTATGCCTGGGACCTTATTTGATTGCCTAAAAAATTGGCTCCTCTATATCTGAAATTGATATCTTAGCTGTGCTGGCAATAAAAACATGGTTCTTGCAATTAACGTTGACAGTACTTTACAAGCACAACACTAAAATTGGTTGGTGAAATGATGGTATTATGGTGGCAGTCCTATGTGTGGTAGGCCATATGGCTTTACCCCACATCAAGGTACTATTCAAATAGAGCTGCACATTCTAAGAACCAATAAAAAACATTTATTTTCATTTATAAAACATGTAGGTAAAATACCTTGTTCATTCGCATCTTGACGTTCTACTGCAGAAAGACAACATTTAGTTAAATATCACTTTATGCCCCACCCCCATATCACAGTCTTGGATAGTTTGTGAAGGGGGATATTTTATATAACAAAAAACTGAAATGATAAAGTAAAGGATGTTGGTTATGCCATCTGTGACCTCCCATTGTGCCTATATATGAATCCACAAGTGTCTGCTGTCTGTTCAAAGTATTTCTGCAACCTAGGAAACTGCAAACCAATCACTCAGACTTTACCAATCATTACAGGCTTTAATATGTATTCATGTTAGTAACTGATAATTAAGGATAAAAATGTTCTTAGTAACCTAACAACACACATACAGTACAGTAGTTGTCACAATAAATATATGCAGAAGCTTTATTCTAAGAAGCCCACTCGATGACAACTTGTCATGTTGTAACGCCCCCTGCGGGGAAAGACAGGGACAGACGCAACACAAAAGAACTCACCTTGAAAACGATGGTCACCTCCAGTCCGCTTCCTATTTCCCAGCTGCGATCCAATCCCAGCAGATCCGCAGCCGCAGTCACCTCCAATCACGTCCCTCTAAGATAGAGACAGGGATTACGGCCGTGCCTACCAGGTAAGGGCTGTCCGAGACTACGGCAAAGAACAAGGGCACAGTCAGTCCAAGCTCCTTGCCGCCTCCTCACTTTGTTCTTGCCAAGACGCGGGGGACTACAGGCACTGAAGGCCAAGACTAGCCCGAGGACTAATCCCGCCTCAAGTACCTCACACACCTGCCGGTGAGGGCCTAACCGAAAGGAGGAATCGAGCGTGATACTCACCGGGACACTCCCACTTCCGATCCGGTTCTCCTGCACCTTCCCAACTCCTGCGGATGACAAGAACACACAGCCTCCCTCTACGCTCTCCGTGAGACTAAGATGGCACCCACCAAACTGGACTGACTGCAACAGCGACCCGACCCTAACAACGTTCTAATGGTTGGCAACGCAACTAAGTCAAAACACTAGAACTAACTAGGTGTGGTGCACTAACGGAACTGCTCACTTACACGCTACGGGGAACACCAGCCGGTGTTCACAGCCTAAACCGGAGGGCGGTTCCTAACCCCCTCACCCAGGTCGTACCAAGAAGCTGCCTTCTTGCTATGGGGTCACCCATGGACCCTAAGGACCGGTTCTTTAAGCCCGGCTGAGGCTCCGTAGAACAGTACACTAACCCGCGGGCCGACTGCCGCACGGAACAGCCGATCGAACTGAACCGCCCGACTGCCTGTACTCGGGTATCTCACACGTGTCCCTACGTCCGGAACCACAGGTCCACCTGCACGGAACCGGCCTTGAGGACCCTTGATCAGAACCACGGCCGCCCCTGGAACTGCCTCAAGGTGTGCTGCACTGCCACCGACTCACTCAGCCACCCCCTCTGGGTACCAGTGTGACCCCGGGGACCTAAGGGACAGGGAAACTACGTGTGTTCTCCCCTGACTATGTGTATGCTGGTAACTACGCTTGTCCCCACAACACGGGTTAGCACAGGAAAACCACAGGAACAAGAGCCTACCTTTAATGGGGGCCTGACGTCTTGCCCCTGGACACAGTTATGTAGCACACCCAAAATACCGTAATGTAAACTATACTCGCCGCACAGACAGAATAAATACAGTATACAGTACTTTGCACGCTACTTACCCGAGCACACCGCTGCTAGCCAACCAGCAGGTTGCTACAGCACCACAGGAGCCTACGCTCTACTGTACCTCAGCCCCCTCTCTACCTCAGGGCTCTGAGCCCACTAACTAGGGCCTTGTGCCCTACTACCTAGGGGTCCTAGCCCCTGCCTGAGGCCTGTGGCCTCCCTAACTGACTGAGGGCCTTGTGCCCTTAATAGCCTACGGGCTACCAGCCCCTAACCAGGCCCTCTGGCCTTCCTATGGCCTCTAGGCCACTAACTACCTAAGGGCCTTGTGCCCTTGTACCTGGGCTCTCACGCCCCTGTCTAACTAGTAAGGGCTTGTCCCCTTTATCATGTATACTAATGGCCTACTGGCCCACTAACTTCGTTGGGGCCTAGTGCCCAGGTCCCTGGGCCTTGTGCCCCTACTTTAGCGTGCCCACGGGCCTTGTGCCCGAATTAAAGCTGAGTCACTTACCTGCTCTGCGCAGGAATCTCAGCTTGCCACGCCGTCTTCTGCTTCCTTCTCCGGGTCTTCCAGACCCTCCAGCCGGCGGCGCCTCTTCTCCTCTTCGGCGCTGTTGAGGGCTGTTTGGCGGGGGCGCTCTCAGCCCTTACAAGGGCTCCCCGCCGACGATCTCCGCTTGATTGGAGTCTTCGGGCGGCAGGGTAGCTCACGGCCCTTACAAGGGCCCCCTGCCGCCGCTGCCACTGGTCCTGTTGCCGGACGTCTTGCAGAGACGTCCTCCTTCTTCTCCGCCGACGGACTTCTGGCAAAATGGCGCCACCCGGCGACTTATATAGTCGCCGGCGTGACGTCATTAGCCGGCGCGAGCGCTGATTGGCTCGCGTCGGCGCCAATCTTTTGAATGGCCGGGCACGAGCCGCGATTGGCTCGCGCATCCGGCCGCTGATTGGCCAGCGGGGAAAGATGAGCCCTGATTGGCTCATCCTTCCCCCGCGCACAGGACCTGCAAGAAAGAAGCCACGATACTAACCGCTGGATCGCTGGACGGGTGAGTACTTCTTCTCTTCTTTCTTCCTGCTGGGCACCATCGGGGACCTCTTCAGCCCCTCCAGGGGCACCAGGAACGTCTTCTGTCCCTCCAGGGACACAGTGATGGCGGGTACCTTCGCCCGCTTCTCGGGCACCATCTCCACAATGTCCCATCCTGGTTGAGAGTTCCCAGGTCTGAAGCTGGGTAAGAAATTTAATGTCTTTATCAGCATCTTTAATCCACATCTCCTTCTCATAGATTCTTTCATGATTTGGGCTCAGATAGTGTTGCTGATTGAACCATGTATAGGTGTTTGGCTAGAATACTCTTGTGAAGACAGAAGTGGTATTACTCTCTTTAATTCTTTGTACTACGCTCTCTCTCGTTATTCAATAGCTGGATCACCTAATTCAATTTCAAGGTCACGTTCCTTGTTATCTAGTGTTGCTGTTGCTCAGGCTAAACTACTTTTGACATTTCATGTAATATGAGTGACACAGTGTCTTTGTTAATCACCACACTTGTTAGGTTGTTGGTGTCTTGGTGCAGAGTTCCGTGTCCTTTTTGGCTCTTGCTATAGGCTACCAGGATGCGTTCCTTTGCACAAACTTCCCTGTTGGAAGTCTTTTCATTTAGAACATGTATATCAGCCTGGCTTCCAAATATAATATTATAATATGTTACCGCTCAGGCTTCTTTCTGTTCCAATGTTCATACAAAGTTCCTTATAGCCTTAGTGAATAATGGCTAAGGTAAGAGTTTGTCATAAATACTTCACCCCAATATATTGTTGACATATCTGTCCATCTTCTAGCTTGCGTCTTACCACTTGTGTGTCCTGTATCTGCAAGCAGTATCTTTGGCATGCTGTCAAACATTTTGCTTATTTGTGCAAGATTTTCTTCAACTTTCTCGCTAGTTTGTCCTTGTTGTGAAACTGGCAGACAGTTGTGTATCTTGTCTGATTATCGATGAACGTGGGAAAATAGTTCTTCCTTTCAGCACTCTCAATGCTCATTTGTCCACAAACGTTCATGTGTATCAAGTCCAGAGGCTGTTCAGCTCTGCTACTGCTTGTTTTTACTTTACTTAACCTAACTACAAAAAGCATGATACAGTAGATGTCACAATTAGTATACAGATAAACATTTTCTAACTATGAGCAAAAATGTCTTTACTTGCACTTTAAGCTTAGTTGTCTACTTTTGTATGTCCCTGCCCACTTTACAGAGTGGTGTGCTCATTAGAGCTTAGTCAACTCTCCCAGGAGTCCAGGAGGTCTCCCTACAATCCGCTTGTCTTCTGGACACTCCGGGACAGTGGGCAGCAATTTCTTTAAGACATGATCTGTCTTCTCTAAGTAAAAAATCTGTGACCTGACGTTGACAGGAATTGGGGCAGTTCTCTGTTGCTGAAGCTCCCTGCAGTGTTTATCGCCCACTTAAATAGTTATGAGAAACGGGTAGTTTTGGTGAATTAATCATTTTATTTATTGAAGCGCTATTAATTTCAAATAGTCCATGTTAGGCGTGGGTCTCTACCATTGCAACAATCATTTCAGATCCTTTTAACATTAGGGATGCTCTGTGCATGTGATGGTAGCAGCTGTGCTTGCTGTACCAAAGTGACACTGGTCTAATAACATCAGTGACGTTGTTGACACATTACAATCGCATATGAGACTAATAGACAGGCATCCAGTTCGATATATGCTGTTTACATGCTTGTCACAAGCTGAAGGCTTTGTTTACTGTTCATTAAAATGATTGCAAGTGCAAGACAAAAGTCTAACATGTAATGCATATTAAGTTTTAAACAAGCATTTCTTTTTTTTTTTTACTCGGCAGGGAATTCCAGGCCGTGTGTGTGTGTGTGTGTGTGTGTGTGTGTGTGTGTGTGTGTGTTGTCCATCACACCATCTGTTCAGTATTATGCTCTCAGTTGCCAGGCTACCTGCTCTATGCTGTCACACTTGACTGCTTAGTTGTATGTTAGCAGCATTATCCCAGACGTACTGTGGGGGTTGGAGGGGTGGGGAGAACTGTAGTCACGATTAAGCCATCTGCAAGTATGGGGGAGGGAATGAAAAAGGTGGTGATGTTGAAGGGTGGGGGGACATAGAGAGCAGCAATCACCCAGAGAGGGGAATGACACTCAGCATCAGACTGATAACACCATCTGCTGGTTTAAAGCAAGAAGTCCGCGTAATGTAAAATTGACACTACGCCAGGTTCAACAATATGAAGCAGATATTTTTTTTTTATAACAAATCTTATTAAAATATTTTTAAAACTGTATTGTATAGGATCAGCAAACAACAAAACTGGACCTCAATATTCTTCTTTATTCCATGTGTGCTGTATGTATGAGGATAAACTGGCTTAGACCAACCACCATCTCAATATTATTAATCTGCTTAGTATGTCATCCTCAGTGGTTATCCATTCATACAACTACAGTTACGTGTCTAAATTCTGCAGCTTACAGTTTAAAAACACTAAGTAGTGATATAAAATGACAATGAATCAAAAGCACAGATACAAATTCAGCCCTCCTATATTTGAGGTAGCAGAACTGCTGTATAATTACTTGCCGCCTATACGTATTGACTTGTGCATTGTACTCATTCAGGATGGCACTGGGCATTTACATGACAATGTAGTAAATACGTAAAATGGGCATCTGTATTACTTTCCAATCCTTCTTTGAGTCCATAGTTTGTTTAATGTTATTTTGTGGGTTTTTGAGGTTTTTGTTTAAAATTTAGTTTACTAACATATACTTTTGAGTTTATTGTGAAAAGAGGATTACTGATACCTGTTTTACCTTCTATTGTTAATGTAAGCAGAGAAGAGAACATGCATTGGAGATCATTTCTATTATATTGTCTTTTTATGCCTGGTTTATTAGAAGCAAAAACCATTCAAAGGGGGAGCTTATTAAGATGCAATGATCAATTTTGTGACTGAATGTTATCTTATTAATGTCACACGGCTGCACTGATGTAGGTGTTCTGGATTATTTGCAAAAGCAGCTAAAGTTGTTTGTTTCATATTGATTTAATGCAGCACTGATCCCATCTATATGGCTGTACTGCTGCTCACAGTGAGTCACTAGTAGATAGCAGAGACTGACATATTTCTGTATTCCTAGCAGCACTTCATATATCCATCACCAGAACCATAAGGGTCAATTAGCTCCATCAGTTCCTGTATGACGCATGACGCCCTCTGAGTTGGATGATCTACTAGAAATGCGTTTTTCTATGTGAGGTAGTACTGAGTATTGTCGGGAGGTGCTCTGCATTACCAGTGTTTAGTATGTGGATATGATCATAGAAATGTATAAGAAGGAGGTGTGGCAGGGGCTCGTTATTATACATCCCGTGCAGGCATGATCATATTTTACATGTGTAAACTGTGTGACCAGACAGAGGAGCTAGTTGCTGCTAGATTAAAAATCATAATGTAGTGTAGATGTTCTGCCCTTGGGAAATTAAAGATAAGCAGTCTTCAAATGACAGGCTGTCTCCTTAGCTGATAAAAATGTATTAATACGGCCTAGACAAAGGCCTCTTTAATTCACCATTTCACATTACAGTCCTTTGTTATAATGGAACTAATTTGAAGTTGGTTGTTGAGCAAATTAATCAAGTATTTTTCCCCCTTAATTCTTTATTTATTTCTTCATTCTTTATTTAATGTTATTGTTATAAGATGACAAAACCAAAAAGACAAAAGCAAATGCATTGGCAATGAAACAGATCTTTCGCATACAAGTTAAATGAACAAAATAACCAACTGGTCACAGATCTGATAGAAATACAGACACAATGTCACCTCAGCCATGCTTTCTCTAGTAGTGACTCTTTGAACATTCAGACCCATGGACCTGGGGCAGCGTGGTGGCTTAGTGGTTAGCACTTCTGCCTCACAGTACTGGGGTCATGAGTTCGATGACTTATCTGTGTGGAGTTTTTATGTTCTCCCTGAGTTTGCGTGGGTTTCCTCCGGGTGCTCCGGTTTCCTCCCCTACTATAAAAACATACTAGTAGGTTAATCGGCTGCTATCAAAATTGACCCTAGACTTTGTGTGGGTGTTAGGGAATTTAGAGTGTAAGCTCCAACGGGGCAGGGACTGATGTGAGTGAGTTCTCTGTACAGAGCTGCAGAATTAGTGGCGCTATATAAATAGCTGATGATGATGATGAACCTGATGGGGGACCATCATTTAGAGAGAGAGCTAAAAGGAAACAATCCTATACGATGACCTAATTGGCCAATAGCGAACTCATGTCCAGGTTTATCACAGAGGAATGCTGCAAACTCGTTGCCAGGTGGCAACGTCAGCAATACAATAAAACCAAAATGAAGATGCAAAGCCATATGTTGAATAAGATGCATTTTACGTCTAAAAATGCATCCAAAACTCCCCGCAATTACTGGGTAATACAGAGCAACATGTATCTTAAAACACATGCGTCTGAGAATACTGTGTAAAATACATATGTTGCAGGAAGATGCACTTAATGTGTGTCATACTTTAAGTTTAATGCGCTAGAAAGACACCAGTCATCATCAACTTGATGATAATAACTGGCATGTTAATTTGGTTTATTTAATATATATATATAATTTTTAAAAGTGCATTCCCCCCTCCCTTCCCAAAATTCTACCAACAGTAGTGCACATATACTATATGGCAATTTCGGGGCATCGAATAGCGTGGAGTTCTCCTGAAAATGCCACTACCAGCAGAAGGCTGGGCTCTTATTAATAAAGCAGGGATACCAGCAGTGTGTGAGTCACCTTACCACGATGTCAACCAGCCCCAGTCCATTCAGCAGGGTGCTGAATTCCCTAGGAGACTCCGCGCCAAAGAGAAATGTGCCCCCACCCCTTACCAAGGTTGTTGGGTGACAGAGACCTAGGGGTATATTAACTAAACTGGGTTTGAAAAAGTGTAGATGTTGCCTATAGCAACCAGTCAGATTCTAGCTGTCATTTTGTAGAATGCACTAAATAAATGATAACTAGAATCTGATTGGTTACTATAGGCAACATCTCCACTTTTTCAAACCCGCAGTTTAGTAAATATACCCCTTAGGCTTCAATTTGTAAGGTTAATTCACCAGCATGGTGACAGAGTTCTTTTTTTTTTTTTTTTAAACATATTTTATTGGTATTTTTCACATTTTAAACAGTACATAGCATAAGTCACATTGAGCAAACGACAAATATGAAGTGATTATAAAAAAAAGATCAATATGAGTAGTAACAATGAAAGTAAGGATAGGGAAGAGAAAAGCAGGGAATAGGAATGGAAGGGAATTCTCCTAAGAAGGAGAGAGGAAAGGAAGGAGTCAGGGGAAGGGCGTGTTAGTATGGTAAGAGGGGGGAAGGAAAACAGGTGTCTGGCCTGGCATCTAGGTATATGATAGATACTCCTCATAGAGTGTGCAACTGATATTGAAGACATCAGTTTTCGCTCTAATCAAGTCTTGGTTGGTCCGCTCCAAAAGAGACGAGCCAATCATTCCAGATTGCTCGAAATTTGTTGGGGCGGTCATTAATGATGCTTGTAATATGTTCACAGCGGTAAGTTTGCCATAGTTTGTTAATAACTTCAGGTAACGCGGGGGGTTCTGGTTGTTTCCAGCTTGCTGCTATTGCACATTTGGCAGCGTTGAGTATATGGCTCATCAGTGCCATTGTGTATTTATCCGTATCCGGTATGGGTCTATGTAGTAAGGAGTAGGAGGGGCAGGGAGGAATTTGTATAGAGGTGACTCTATGGATTAAATTATGAATTCTTCCCCAGAATCCCACGACCCTAGGACAGGACCACCAAATGTGTAGAAATGAGCCTTCTTGTCCACACGATCTCCAACACAGGCTAGAGGAATCGGGATATATAGCTTTCAGGCGGGTTGGAACCAAATGCCATCTATACAGGAGCTTGTACAAGTTTTCTTTGGTTCGTACACAAATGGAGCTCTTGGCAACTCGTTCCCTGATCTTAGCCCACTCCTCTACCTCCAGATCCAAGTTAAGGTCCTCTTCCCATTTCAGTTCATAGCGATCTTTCACAGGTTGACGAAATGCCACCAATATGCTGTAGAAGGTTGAGATTAAATTTCTAAGGGCGTCAGTTGGTATATGAGCTTAAGTGCTGGCATGGATTGATATAGATGTCTTAATTGAAGATATTGGTAGAAATGGCCATGGGGGATTTTATATCGTCGTTGTATGTCAGGGAATATCCGCATAGGCGCTATGTCAGTAATGAAACTTAGGCCTTGACGGAACCAGTGCTGGAAAGAGGAGTGTTGTTGTCCGGGCAGAAAAGCTGGATTGTTCCACAATGGGAACATGGCTTCGGGGTTTCTTAGAAGTGCAAATGTACGAGTACTGTAATCCCATATCTGGAGAGAGAAACGGGTGGTAGGCGGGAGTAGTGGAGTGGCGGTCTATGCTTGATTGATATCCACAGTAAGTGTAGAAGGTGGGCCTCAATGTCTACCCAGAGTCTCGTGAAAGGTGGGGAATGAAATAGGACTAACTGGGTCAAATGTGCAGCTATATTATATTTGGAGATATTTGGGGGGCCTAACCCTCCTTCTGAGTTTCGTCGGTAAAGCGTACAAGCTTGCACCCGCGGTCGCCTGCCGGCCCAAATAAATCTGGCAATTTGTTTCTGAAGGGTTTGCAGCGCAAGAGAGGGTACTCGGACAGGCAGGGTCTGAAACAAGTAGAGAATTTGTGGTGGTTTTACCGCCGTTATACGGCCGATCCAGGAAATATATAACCTATCCCATTTCTCAAGGTCACGCTTAAGCGAGTCCAGTATTCGGGAGAAGTTGGCTGCGTACAGTTGGCTATATTGAGCTGTTAGGTAGATCCCCAAATATTTGAGTTTATCTCGTTGCCATCGGAAATTTGTTTGGCTCTTCAGGGTATCTAATAGGTGGGAGGGTAGATTAAGAGGGAGAATTTACGATTTGTCCACATTGATCTTAAAATTAGATACCGCGCCATATTCATTGAGTTCTCTCTGAAGTGATGGGAGGGAGGCTAGGGGATTGGTAATTGTGAGGAGAATATCATCTGCATACATAGATATCTTGTGGTCAGTCATCCCTGCTTGGATTCCAGAAAGCGTTAAGTTGTTACGAACACGCGACGCTAGCGGCTCCATTGTGAGGGCAAACAGCAAGGGGGATAGCGGGCAGCCTTGTCTGGTGCCATTTGTAATAAGAAACGGAGACGACGCGGTACCGTTGGCTAAGACCACAGCTGAAGGATTATAATAAAGGGACGCCAGTCCGCTTAGAAAACGGCCTCTGAATCCCATCGCTGTAAGAGTGGCTCTCATAAATGGCCACGAGACCCTGTCGAACGCCTTTTCTGCATCAAGAGACACCACCAGAGCTGGAACCTGAGCTCGGTTTGCAATCTCTATGAGATCAATGGCTCGCCTAGTGTTGTCAGCTCCCTGCCGAGTGGGGATAAAACCTACTTGGTCTGGGTGGACCAGGGCTGGGATTACTCTGGCAAGTCTGTTTGCAAGCAATTTGGCAAACAGCTTTAAATCCACATTCAATAATGAAATCGGTCGGTAACTCTGACAATGACTAGGGTCCCGTCCCTCTTTAGCAATAACAATGACATCCGCTCTGGTGGTGTCTCTCTCAAACTTTTTACCACTCAGAATTGCCTCAAAAAGTGAAAGAAGCATTGGTGCAAGATCGGAGGCAAATTTTTTGTAGTACAATGCCGTAAGGCCATCTGGGCCTGGTGCTGCTGAATTTCTAAGAGTCTTAATGGTCATCTTGATCTCCTTTATTGTGATGTCGGCATTTAGCATGGTGGCAGAGTTCTATTATTCTGCGTGACGTCATGGGATATATTTACATGGATTCAAATGGGAGTCTAAAGAACATTAAACTTGTAATTCCAGCATTCCCTGGAATATAGTGGAAGGGACCATGAATCTATGGTGGCATGGATGCTGTAGTGAAAGAACCTTGCCGTGCTTTGTGCACCAAACATTCACATGTATTTTTCTGGAAATGGTCTTGATTTCATGTGTATAATCATCATCATCATCATCATCATCATTTATTTATTTAGCGCCACTAATTCCGCAGCGCTGTACAGAGAACTCATTCACATCAGTCCCTGCCCCATTGGGGCTTACAGTCTAAATTCCCTAACAAACACACAGACAGACTAGGGTCAATTTTGATAGCAGCCAATTAACCTACCAGTATGTTTTTGGAGTATAATCTTCTAAATCTGCTCTTGGTCCCAGCCTTTTTTTCTTAAAAGTTGGATGTTAGGAACAGGCTGAATTGTTGTAAACCATTACCTGGTAATTGATTAGCTGATTAATGATTCTACATATCTTGAAGCCCTGGGCTCCCATGGTGTTTTGGAAAGGATATTTTAGGTCTGGGTGTTATCCCATAGTTTGGTACTCTGGCTCAACAAGTGAGTGATAACAATAGTTGCTCCATTGTAAAGGGATGATTATTTATTCCCTCCCTTCTAGTTCTGTTTGTTTTCTGTTTAATAAAGGCCTTAAACAATTTCACTCCAAACATTGTACTGCTGTGTTGAGTATCAATTCAAGGTTTATTCTTTTGCTATATGGCGACTAAGCTGTATTTGATTTATGTTTTATTTTAACAGAAAAACTTCACCAACCACTGCTAAATCTCATGTTAATATGTCTGAAAAATATCTGAAATTAATTGAACAAGCTTTAAGGAAATACAACAATAATTATATTTTATTATTATTATTTTTCTGCTATTTGTTGTTTGCGTAATGTTTTGCTGTCCCAGGAGATTGTAGAAGTAATAGCCTCTTTCTTGTTTTTTGCAGGAGCAGAATACGGTTGGGATGTCAAGACCTGCTGGTCCCATGCAACAGTCTGTGCCAGGAGCTAGTGCAAACTCGGGGGGCCCTGGCTTTATGCCCAGCCAGCCTCAAGCCGCCATCATGAAGCAGATGCTGATCGAGCAGAGGGCCCAGCTACATGCTATGGAGCAGCAGAAGCAGCAGTTTCTCAGGGAGCAGAGACAGCAACAACAGCAGCAGCAGATACTGGCTGAGCAGGTGCAGTGACGATGCTTATTTATCTCAGTGGCTCACATACACATGTCAGTCACAGTTGTGGTTATGATCCCTCATCTGATAAATGGTACCACATATCCCCCTTGTCCTCAGCCTGGAGCTGTATGTCAGCACTATGTAAAGTCAACGTCGCCATCTTATGTCCTACTCTTTATTGTACATAATGGTGAGAGTCGTGCCCTCTGCAGTGTTTAACCAAGTGATCACAATGCGAGTTTCACTCACCAGAGAAAAGATTTACCTCAGAAAATTACCTCAAGCATGATTATAATCGTGTTTTCTTGAGTAGGATTTATCTCTTCAAGGCAAAAAAACAAGATACTAATATCTACCAAGCTCTGAACAATCTTATAATCAAACAACTTTTTCTATCTTGAAGAAAACATTCTGAAAAAAATGAACATCAGCCGTAACTGAAGTCAAATGAAGCAGCAGTGCCCTCTAGTAGCCATACTTATAACAGCACATATCTTCACTGCAAGCAGGGTCATTCGTTTGCATGAAATGGAACCATTTCAGATTGCTTTCCGACTTTAAATGTGGACTGGATGATACTTTATAGCTGTTTTTGCTATGGCATATAAGATTAACTTATGCAAGTGATTTGCCATGATTCAAATTGAGTCTTATAAGGAATTGTATAACTCAGGGTTTCCCAAACCCAGTCCTCAGGGCTCCCCAACAGAGCAGGTTTTCTGGATCACATGTGACATAATTAGGACCACCTGTGGATCTGTTACAATGTGTCAGTCAGTAATGAATACACCTGTGCTCCAGCAAGGAGATATGGAAAACCTGCACTGTTGGGGAGCCCTGAGGACTGGGTTTGGGAAACCCTGGTATAACTCCTTATTTTAAAATAAAAAGCACATTAGAAGTCATTGAAAAATTCCATGACCATATATTTTCCATGTGCAAGAGATTGGATTTGTTCCCTAGGCATTTACCCCTACCCCCTCGGATATGACCCCCCTTCCCCCTTTGAGGTGAGCCCCCCACCTCCTATGGAAGTGGCTTCTGCCTCACCTCAGGCAGCATCTCCTTTTCCTCAGTGTGGGGTGCATGGCTGTGATATCATACCCCACACTTCCAGCCCAAAACTGACAACTGGAATATTGAACAATATTCCTAGTTTCTAACTATGACATACTTGGCTAAATATATTTTCATGCATCTGTCATGAATGGAATGGGAAAATGTTCTGCAGATCTCTAGAAAGGTTAATGAACTGCAACACTTATTAAAAGATAGTAATGATAGTAAATGTGTTATATTACAAAAGATGTATAGGTCTATATGTTACATGTCATTAAAACTAAAATACAAGTCGATTAGAAAAAAGAGCTACTAATAACATTCACAAAGATTTATGTAAATGTTTCAGGAGCTTAGCAGAAAGAAAGCTATTTCAGGTAAAGGTGTGATTGTGGTAGGAGATACTTCCTATGTCATGCTTTGCAGAAGTGCACACAGCCTTTGTCTTCCCACAAAGGGACTTCATTTTTTTAAGCGCCTATGACGGGATTGGGTTTTGTCTCTGTGATTTTAGTGTGACACATTTTTCACCTTACATTTGCACTTCTGCATAAAAGCACTTTTTTATGTGCAATTAGGTAAATTTAATAAAAAGTTCCATCCACACAAAAGTGACACTTGTAATAAAGACAGTTCCGTTGTTCCATCACTGTAATGATTACACCACAAATGAAGCTAAACCGAGCAGTATTTTCAGAGAAAACCATAAAAGATAAAAATAAATGAAGGAGGTTGTCCTAAAGTTGGAGTACATTGGGCTTTGATGTGATGGTTTTAATACCATAGATATTTTTATTTGTATCCACCACATAGTTCAGTGCAGACTTATTTTCTGGAGGGCATTCCAAGGCCCGGGAAGGGATGTGTACACATTAGCCACACTTGTGCACATAAAGGAGAATTGTGGGTCTATCACTTTTTGTGATTTGTAATGTAAGTGCCCTTCCTTTGTACTGGTTCCTGTAGATTGTTGTAGCTCATGCTTCATCCACTCAGTATGGCTCATCTATTGCTGGCTACACCCATGCGGAACTAGTCGCTCAGCTAAATCTACAATCAGATCTGTGGTTAGTTAGTCCACACTTGAGATGGGCAAAGCCATATAGATCCAGTTTGCCTTGCCCCCAGCACTTCTGTAATGGCTAATTCTCTTGCAGCAGGAAATCTTGTATTGCAGCACTTCTGACACATAGTGACACATAGTGTGAGCACTCACAATGTGGCTACAGCAGGCATCCAATGATGCACTTGGCACATGATAAGTCCTAATGTTTTGGAAATGTAATACTACAAAACTAGCTCTTAAAGTGATGACAGATATTGAATATTTTCCAAATGGCAGGGGACTCAGACATCAAAGTGCTTCTATTCAGCTAGTGAGGGGGCTTCACATACATAATATCAGTCATTGCTATATTTCCTGTGATCCTCCTGTTTTCTCCCTCAGATTTGTCTCCTCTCTATTACCATCACTCTCTTATTTCCACAGCAGCTGCAACAGCCGCACATGAACAGACAGCATCTCCCACAGCAGAGGAACCCATACAGTGTCCAGCAAGTCAGTCAGTTTCAAGGTGAGCGATGAGTGCACACTGCACTGTCACCGAGGGCTGATGAAGTGTCCTTGAGGATGTTACTGCTCTTCTTTTAGTTGACCATTAATTATCAAGTCACCATGCAACCTGCGTATTCCATACATGTGTCAGGATTACCATGGCCAATATAGCAGTGCAGCTGCCTAGCATGCATATTTTATATGTCATGTGTGTTAGACCCCATGGCCAGTGGTCCCCCCTTCCTCCTCCATTTCTTACCCTGTATGGAGCAAGCGGGGAAGAGGGAGGAGGATATAATTCTCTGCTCCCCCAGTGTCAGTGACAGTCTCGGAGTGTAGCGCTGTGATGTCTAGGCGAATGCCTTAGTTGGTAGCAATGGCCATGGTCAGACCAATAAAAATTAATATCAGTTATATAATTAATGGACTTCTATTGTGCTTTTGGAACCTGACACACACAATGCATTTTATATATGGCTACACTGCAGTTAGTTTACATGCATGCTGTTTTGGTGTATTGTAAAAGTTGTAGCCATGTAGTACACATTTCAATTAGTTGCACTGCAGTATGTGTATTTTATATGTGTGAGGTTTTAATAGTGCAGTGAATATATCAAATAAAAAATAAAAGTGAACAACACACACAAAGAATTGATATTCCATTTTAACTATTGTAACCTTTAGAATTGGATCTCACTTTTTTATGCTTCCATAGGCCACTATGTCCTTGACATCCACTACATACCATCTCTATAAAAGACGCGTTAGAAACATTGTTCTGCCAGTAATCCAAAATAATTACTAGGGGGTATATTTACTATGCGGCGGTTCCATAGAACCGCAAATTCCCAGCTCTTTCAGTCATTTTCTTCAAAATGGGCTTTGTCTTTAATAAAAGTGTTATTTTAAAAAATGACTTCAAAGCACCGTATCATCATCATCTTCAACATTTATTTATATAGCATAGTAAATATACCCCCAGTTGTTTTTTATGCTGACAGGCATATGTAAGGAAAGAGAACCCTGCAATTCTAAGATGCTGTCTGGGGCCTATATGACATGTCTACACATCCATGCATACTTATAATAACATATTTTAACTGGTATCTTTTATTTATTACATTTAGAGTTGGTATAATAAAATCATATAGTGGTAATGCAGCATTATAGATAGAGCAGAGTTGCCAGTTTATTTTTTTTCCAAATCAGATCGTGTTTCAAATTTGCATTGTTGAAAAATCAATTTTGTAGTGTAAAGGAACTATTTTGTAACACAAAATGTTGTGGCATATAATTGTTTTTACATGACAAGATCACATTTGTAACGCAATTGATTGTGAGTCACAGAAATAATTTTGTTACAAAGTCTACATAAGACTTGTGTAGCACATTGATTGCTTTTGTGATAAAAAAAAAACAAACTATTTTGTAACACACTTAGTATATTTGTTTAAAAAAACACATTTGGTTGCACAAAACCAAAGGTGGATATTGTGTATCTGGAGCAGATATTTATTTAATGGTACAGCAACTAATTACATGCAGGTTTATGCTTAGCTATGTAGACAAAATTACTTGAAAATCAGCACCAACCACACAGTAGTATCAAATGACAAAACTGTAAAGCTTCTTTTTTTTAGTATTTAAGTCATCTCAATGTGGCCTTTCCTGTATACTTTGTGTCACTGACCTGCTGGAATATACATCATTTCCCAAGTCTTAGGGCTCCTGCAGACTTCAGCAGGTTTTCCACCAAGATTTGTACAAGCTTTCCAAGTCCATGAATAAGAGCAGAATCCCCATAGTATTATGCTCCCGCAACCACACGTCACGGTAGAGATAATGTTCTTGGTATAATACACAGTGTTCTCCTCATCTCTAGGAGTTTAGCAGAAGACCAACCAGTTACATCTTAGTCTCATCTGAACATAGAATCTTCCTCTGTTTATTATGTGTCTCCTACATATGTTCTGACAAACTCTAGGCAAGATTACCTACAACCATTAATTAGACATTTGCTTTCATTGTCTAACTTGCATTAGATTGATTTAAGATAATTTGTTGCTTGCTCACCATGGGCACGTGTATTTTTACACTTTGTTAGTGAGTAGCCCCATTTCTTCAGTACCACTTCTCCACCTGTGTGCTAAATGTAGTTATTCATATTCGTTCTTGCTCTGTTTAATCTATAAGGCTTGAGCAAGGCTCGTATGTGGCAGCTTGTAATTTGGTGATGTATGTGACGTCCAAGCTTGTCAGACCTGGTAACTCAGTGAATGGGTCACAGGAACAAAACTAAAGCGGTACAGGTTTTAAGTTGGCCACCTTAAAAGAAAATGCCAACTTGGTCATTGACAGACCCAGTTTCCTCTCTGAACCATCAGTTTTAATAGTCTATGATGCTCTTTTTTTGGACCCCAATTGTCTGCCAATTTGGATGATGACCAAAGTTGCCTACAAAATGTTCATGCCTGTAGTTTAGGTACTGAGTATTTTTAAGACTATGCAATAGATTTTTATTATGATGATGTCCAATGCTCATGGTATTTTGAAACCTATGGTAATTCATATGAACCATGTGGGATTTGCATAGAAGCACCTACCAAGTAGTATTAGGGTGTCTGAGATTTGTATTTACATATAGCCAGTTATTCTATTCCTCGTCTATATAATCTGTGTGCAGTTTACTGAGATATCCAGCACCCTCCTAATAGAGCATATTGGTCTGATGAAGAGGATTGCAGTATATTTCAGGCACTAAATCTACCTTGCAGGGAATTAGACAGTAATACATTCTACTGCATGTTTAAGGGAAAATTTATGTAGGCAACCCATGCACTCTACAGGCCAGTTGTATATTATGCTCAGGCTAAAGTGTATTGTTGTTCCACTGCCCTTAGAAATGCTGGTTAGCAAATAAAGCTAAACTCTGCTGTATTGATAAACCTCGGTTACTCTCATACTGGCTTCAGAGATATTGCATTACAGGAGCAATAACACCTGTGTCTGCTCCCTGTGTAAGTTATCCTGACTTCATGTCACACGGATTCAGCAATCTGGAAATAGTAAACCCAAGATTGATGCTTCTGACCTCTTAGCTGCCGGAGGGATTACTGCATAGATCAGGCCTTTCCAGCCGCTGGATAATAATAATTCATCATGTCATGATAAAGCCTGCTCCTCTGCCTATATCATCATGCCACACAGAGAAACTGGGACAGAACTTTCAATCACCGCAGTTTTGTGTCAGACATATCCTCTTCTGGCTCACGCAAGGCGTGCACTATCAAAATATTAATGGAGCTGAGTGTGAGCACGCTACATTCCCCGAGCATTAAATGCCGCTAACAGTCTATTTCTATGCAGCTAGAGACTGCAAACTACAGCTGTGAGGAATGATGGGTGCAACCTTTAATTACAGACATTGATGGATAAAAGCTTTTTACAAGGGTGCAGTCATTTGAATTTAACTCTTTAATATCCTGTATATATATATTCATTGGTGTCATTTGGTGTCACCAGTTAAAGTAAACTCAATTTAAATCTGTATATTATGAAAGCGAGTTAAATAATTTACCTGAATAATAATAAGTGTTTATGCTAAACAAAATGTGTTTCAGTCACTTAAGATGTAAAATGCACTTGTTGGGTAGAGGGTCTTACTTCTCTCTAGTTTGGCTGTAGCAGGAGAAGCCTGGAACTTCATAGTTGGGAATCATTGGCTTGCAGTCTCTTTGGTAACGGAAATGTTCTACACAGGGATATGACCAGTCACTACATGTTTAAATGAGAATAACTGACAGGATGTTCTTCTATGATTTTTTTCTACCAGCTTATTGGCTAGTTACATTGTTCCTCTATAATGTGTGTAAAGCTAAAGATGGAATTTAATTAAACGAATAGCGCAGCCTAGAGCACAGAGGCTCACGGTATTGGCGTTGTCCACTTACATACAGTGTTTATGTAAGCGTGGTGCACCTGAACTGGCAGGGTCATGTCGCTTGTCTCTTTTTAGCATTAAATTGAATTGCTGAAGAATTTTGACAATGTATTTAAGAATATATAATTCTCATCCCAGAGATTTACAGGAGCGGACGTTATTTAGCTACACTTGTTTTAAAGCAATCAATACTTCCTGTCACAGAGACTCACACATATAGATTTTACCTGTTACTGTATTGAACAAGGTTAAACATGTTTGACTACACATCATAAGCCTAGCGCAGCATGCAATTTTCCAATTATATTGATTTTTACTTTTTACCTTATTCCTGCTCGAGTACAACATCTTGAACTTCCGTTTGCTGCTTGCACTGCTATTGCAAAATGCAGTGTGTTCTTCCAGATAGTATTATTGATAGAAAATGAATTAGTAGCTAGACAATGACATTTCAATAGTCCTGAATTTTCAGAACAATGCACTTATGTGCATGACCTGAAATAAGATGAGGTATTGATCGCTTTAGGCGTAGACTTACTAACAATTAGCAAAGATCAGTAAATAGCGTAAAGTGATATAAAAAAAATGTACTCAATTAAATGCGTAAATGGTACAATACACACAGTGGCCTAGTGGTTAGCACTTCTGCCTCACAGCACTGGGGTCATGAGTTCGATTCCCGACCATGGCTTTACCCTGTGTGGAGTTTGTATGTTCTCCCTGTGTTTGCGTGGGTTTCCTCCGGGTACTCCGGTTTCCTCCCACACTCCAAAAACATACTGGTAGGTTAATTGGCTGCTATCAAAATTGACCCTAGTCTCTCCCTCTCTGTCTGTCTCCATCTCTGTCTGTGAGTGTGTGTCTGTGTCTGTGTGTGAGTGTGTGTCTATATTAGGGAATTTAGACTGTAAGCTCCAATGGGGCAGGGCCTGATGTGAATGAGTTCTCTGTACAGCGCTGCGGAATTAGTGGCGCTATATAAATAGATGATGATGATGATGATGATGATGCGTAAATGGTACAATCACCAGAATTAGAATATTATTAAGTCACTAATCTTAAGCTATGGTCTAATTACTACACTGTCGGTAACTTCAAGTCACTAGAATAAGTATAAATTCAATCACTAGCATGTGGGTATGATTTAATCACTCCAATAAGGGTATGGTGCAGTCACTAGCAGTTACATGTAGAGTTATATGTATACATGTATGTGTGTGTATAGATGTCATTGTTTTGTGTTCATGATCTTGGTTTGTGTCTGCAGGGTCTCCACAGGACATTGCAGTTGCAAGAAACCAAGCAGCCCTTCAGAATATGCGGGCATCCCGGATGATGGCTCAGAATGCTGGCATGCTTTCTATGGGTCCTTCACAAAATCCAGGCACAATGCCTACAGGCCCTCTGCAACCCGAGATGGGCATGGCTCCATATAGTAACACGTCATCAAGTCAAGCAGGAATGTACAGCATGAACACAGGGGTAAACCAAATGATGCAGCACCCAAACCAAAACAGCATAAACATGGCCCACAGTGCTGTGCAGGGTCCGCGGCAGCCCAATTCTGGACAAGCGTTAGGAATGGTTGGAGGATTTGGTCAAAATATGCTTGTAAACTCTGTGATGACCCAGCAACATCAGCAAATGAAAGGACCTGTTGGTCAACCCATGACCAGACCTCAGGCTCCACGACTTCAAACCATGATGACATCTCTACCACAGGGTGCACAAAACTGGCCCCAGCGTGGATTACAAGGGATAAGAACTAGTGGTGAAATGGGGGCTTACAACAATGGAGCAGTTTATACAGTGCAATCTGGGCAGTCAAGAATGAATAAACAGCATTTCCAGCAAGGGCTCAGTCAAAGTGTTGTTGACAGTACAGGAGCAGTCAGAGCCTTAAACCCAGCAATGAGCAGGCAAATGATGCAGTCATTGCCGGGACAACAAGGCACCAATCAGTCCAGACAAATAATGCCTGGTATGAACCCTGGAGTTCCCAATATGCCAAGTTTTAATCAAGCTCCGACACAGCAATTACCTGGTGTAAACTTTCCACAGAGCCACCAGAGTCAGGGTTATGACCGGAATCCCAGTCAGGATATGACCTACAGTTACACTGATGCCAGCACTGGTCCTTTCCCAGGTCTAGCAGATGGTGCAGACCTAGTAGACTCAATTATGAGCAGAGGGCCTGGAGATGAGTGGATGCAGGAACTTGATGAATTATTCGGAAATCCATAACAATCTTAACAAGAACGTTTTTTTAAAAAAATGATACTGTGCTAAATGGAAAAGGACGGTACACCTGTCCGTGTCTGTTCTGTATAGATGAGCTCAACTGCAGGCAGTTACAGAAATGTCAGGTGGTAAAGCATCTCTGTCGTGGTGACAGTAGCACTTCATGCTTTAAGTGGAAGGCTGTGTGGAGAAGGTTGTTCTATAGTCTACAGCCTCAGATTAAAGAGTTAACTGTAGGGGTGGTCTACAGTGACTGTCCATCACCAGTGGCGTGGGCTCATGAGTTAGATGTGGAAAGGCAAGAGTGGCCAAATATTTGCACGACAACCCGAGAGACTGAAATAGGTCTGCATCAAGGGAGCAGCGATACTTCCATATGGAGTAAACTAATTTATTTGCTTTTGCATATTCTTTTGGCTAACAGGCTTAGCCATTAACTATAATGTTTTAAAAAGCAGACAGGGAGGTGACTGTAACAAGTGACGCAGTTTTACATTAGGAAACCAGACAAAACACAGAAAAATATAACACACCCTTCTGAAGTCTGACAGGGCCCTAGAAGTGAAGAGAGCAGTCACTATGTAAATCCCAATTTAATGATGGAAAAATATAAGGCACAGATTGCACTTCATGTCATGTAAGTTGGCACTACCATATCAATTTGATTCTATATATATTTTTAAAAAATGACACTTGCTCAGAGAGTCCATATTTTTGGGTCACCGTGACTTACATCAGAGTATTGATCAAACGCAGAAAAATTCTATCATACAATTAAACAGGGCTCATGAGCAGAGCAATTGATCCTGAATTTCCAGCCACTAAAAATTCTTTCAGCAATCTTATTATCGAAAATTGATTTCATTACTTGCTTTTCTATTCTTTTTGTAGAATTCAAAAACAGAAGCATCTATTAAAAAGACAAAAAAAACCTGAAAAACAAAAAAAAAACGGGTAATCTCAGTAGAATGTAACTGTCCATTCCTGTCCATCACTGTATCCAATCATAGACATGTTTAGGTGTGATAATACAACATATGCTCGTGCTGCTGCTACAAGAGGACAACACAAATTCAGTGCCAAAAGATAGTAATGGTGATCTCCCCACTCACGGCGGTTTAACGTTGGTGCATTCTAACAACAATCTGAATGTGACTGAATTTTTGTCTGTTTCCTTCTCTGCCCATATTTGTATTACCAAATTAGTTAGGGGCCTAAATACAGTTTATTGTATTTATTTTTCTAACTCATTAACTAGCATGTTTGCACTGCTGAGTAATGGCAAATCATGTAGCCTTATTCACATGTATAGCCCCAGCAAAGTTGTTTTTAATAGTAATAATAATCACATTCTATCATGGGGGTGTAGCTAGTCAACATAAACCTCTGAACAAAAGAAGTTTCTGCAGCATGAATTTATTATTTTCTTTTATTGGCTCTGTATTCTGACATCTAACCCCATACTTGTGTTTCAACTAATACACATCAGTAACGCATTCTCCTAAGATGACAGCAATATGCAGGTCCTCCACCTCTAGATGCTGCTGTTTCTATTAGCACACACACATCAATGCTTCTGCTAGACAGTTCACCTTCATATAAGTGGCCGCTAGACATAGGGGTGTAATCTGTGGGTAAACTTATATTGATCTCTGTCATTGTGAAGCTTCCTCCAAATACTCCACGTTGGGACCAAGTAATATATAGAGAGATTGTTTCTTTCTTTTTTTTTAACTATGGTGCTGATGTAAATGTTTGAAAATGGTTATTTGTAAATATCTTTTTACAATAATGCAGATATCACTGGGTCTACTGTCTGTACAAATATATAAATAAAAATAAATATATATATATAATTATATATATATTATATATATATATATACTGTTTGTTTAAAATAGAGTATTTTTATTTCCTTCTCTAACTCATCATCAATGCAGTGGTATTGCACTTCAAACAACATCTAGTTTTAATTTTTATATTATGTATAACTTACAACAACCTTCTCCATTCAAATCAGATTTATTTTTCTTTGAGGTTTTTTTTTGGTTTTTAGAGTTTTTCTGATTTTTTTTATTGGGTTGTTTCTTGCAATTGTAGATTCCTGGGCTGTAGAAAAAAAGGTGATATTGGCATACCACTTTTGATGAAAAATAAAATGTTATCTGAACCGATTGTGTGGTCTCTGAATAAACAGTTGTGTATTACAGTTGTGGCCGTTTCTTCCCATTTAGTGGCAGTCAGGAAGAAAGTTTTGTTCTCCTAGTAAAGTCAAATTAATTTCACTCGGGTTTAAGTTTTGCCTTTCTCTGCAACAGCAAAATTATAATTTATATAAGGTTGACCTTAGAGATTAACAAAATGTTCAAAACTATTAAGTGGAATATTTGCCACATTCTGCATATTGCTGCGGAATTTGGCCATGTTTTGAGCACAATTCCCACCATCATTATTTGTGTAACACAGTATAAAAGCTTCAGTTGCTCTGACTGCTGTTGTGAGAAGGCAGCAGATATAGACAGAGATAAAGGGCTGCTTCAGCGTCGGCTGTAAGTCCATTTGATTGCCATGTCTTGCATGAAAAAGCTCTACGCATGCGCCAGAACGGGACTTATGCCAATGAACGCAATTACATACAATTTATGTCCGAACGCAACTGACACAACTGCCTATGACTTTAAGGGCAGAAAGGGGGGGATGGACGGACATAGGCAGTGTACAGTGAGGGGGTGCCTGTGCAGATTCAAGTTCAGCTTTTTAGCTAAGGGCAGGTGTAAGTGCTGACCCATAGTGATGACTACACGTATGGCTGTCAGAACATGTGTTTGAAAGTAACAAACTATGAAAATGAGTTTTCCATACATTACGCATTAAGGACAAACTGACTTCTGTATTTTATATACATTTTTTTTTATTTTAAACATATATTTTTATTAATGATTATAATATTAGTTGTAAATTTATTTTATAAAATATATTTTTTCTGCATGCGTTCTGATGGGACTTGTACGTATGGGGTGGGGTATGGGTCGCAGATGACGATAACACCGACACAGAGCACACCTACAAGTAAAAACGAGTTAATGAAAAACCGACAGGTATATTAACAGACTTACCTTACAAAACGACTGTGCACATCTCCGATGGCAGCGGAAGGCTGACAGGACCTCCTTCCGACTGGCCAGCTCTCCGACAGTACTGTGTGACGTCAGTGCGCCCTTCATGCCTTTAAATTTAAAGCGCCAATGTCAGGACCCTGCAGGGACACTGTTTAAACAGGGTTATTAGATATGTTTGTATCTTTGGACACTAAAGACAGTGGTAGGGTCAGAGATGAATGAAGTTCTAGTTCCCCTTGTTGTTGACTTCTCAGCACGGGCAGTTGTGTCTAGTTCTAGGCTGACTTTGCTGATCCTGTACCTGAGCCTAAGCGTGCAACTTGATGCAGGCAGTGATCCTCACGCACCAGTTCTTAACTTATTACATAGCTGGAAAGTGCAGGACATATGTTGTCACTTGCCTCATCAACAATGCCACTGTGTAACTGCTTAGATCAGGAAGCCACCGAGGGACCAGAGTCACCCAGGCACATTGGCCCAGGATACTACCAGAACTTCTATTCATTCAGGTCAGACTGTGACACTTCTGCTTTGTTAAAGCATGCTCAGTCTCTGATAGTGTAGTCAGCACTCTCCTGTTGCACATCAGAGGGGGGTGAGCTCCTTACATGCCAAGATTCATACTAGGGGTGAGTGCTCATTTTGTGTGGTGAACCAGGCCCTTTCTCTAGATATCCCATCACCCCCCCAATAGTCACCATCACCACCAGCACATAGAACAATGGACTAGAATGTACTAGGAAGCAACAGTAGGAACGAGAGGGAGGACATTTTGTTTGCCCTGGATGGACCAATGCATGGTGAAGGCTTGTTACAAAGTGTTGTCCAAAGGTGAACAGAATCCAGATGATTGGCACTCAGTCTTCTACCAGCATTTGTGCATGTACCACCCAGCCGCACTCCTTTGGTTTAAGTCGCTGGTAGTATACAAGCATCTGAGTTGCTTTTCTCTGCACCTCCTGTTCCTGAATCTAAGAATTCTTCATGTGATTGAAATTCACACTCCACTGTTTTTGTCCTGATTTTCTTCCTTTCCCTACTGATTCTGTTGTTGTGCACTGTCAGGTGTTCATAACAGGTCTGATGATATATGCCACTGTCATAATGATTGCAATTTATGAAAAACTGCAGTGATTTTTTTTCTTTTTTATAAATGTACAGTTTACTTGCAAACACAAACCAAAAAGGTTTCTGTGAAGGCCATAATTTAGTGACAATTCAGAAAAAAATGAAGGCCTGTGAGTTTATTTCATCTATGCAGATTCTTCAAATTTGTTTATGACCTTGCCTACTACAACACATTCATTTATTGCACATATAACTGTTGTGAGCAGCCAACATAAGTCACCCACCCCGGAGCCTGGAACACATTCTCTATGACATAGTTGTTGATGGCTTCTTGTTGCTCATGAAGCTGCTCTACAAAGCATATTAAAACTGCAATTCCACCTGGTGGGGACTTCCATCTCATCCTCTTATTGTATGTAACATGTCCCACGCCGTTTACGATCGAGTAAAGTTAGAACAGATTTTCAGTGCTAAACAAATTTTATTTCTCTGGTTTATTTGAACTGAGCAGATTTTCGGAGTCTGTTTATTTGGCTATTGCATAGATGTTTACAGACTTCAGCATTCATTCATTGATCGAGCACAAGACTGATGTCGGCATCTCCTCAATGTGTGCGCACATTTGGCATAACTCTCCCATGATTGCCATTGCCTAGTATGTCAGTAGGCCTCATGCCGATGCCAGGAATGTGCCATGATATACCTCGTGATGGCTTTGTGCTGCTTATGAAACCACACAATTATATTAAAAGTTCTATTCCATCTGCTGGTGCCCATCATTTCCAGGTTGTGTAATAGCAATTTCTTCTTAATCTGAATGTAATATGTTACAGGGCTGTGTAGGATTAATTGAAGTGAGAACAGATTTTGCACAACTGAAGCTCTGAGTACTGTGGGAACGGGAGGATGTCTGCCAGCCTTGGGGATAATGACTGGGGAGAACCTTGAAAACTACCTGATCCCTTAACATCACCCACAGTTGCAACATCTATAATTGTATCTTTAGTCATATGTAAGTAAACTCTGACACTTCTTGCCCTCCCCTCCTCCATTCAACGTCATCATGATCTTCAGAATCAGAACCTTGCATCAGATCTTGGGAACTGAGTAATTGTACAGATGCTGCTGTCAATGCGGTTAACTTATTTTTAATCAATGTCTGTGTGCACTAGTGACACCGCACATAAATATATTTCCTGCTTTTTAAATAAATGCTGCTGTACTGTTGTTGGTGCTTCTGAGTTTGTGTCAACAGGGGACACAAATATGAGGGCATTATTTATAACCTTCTGATTTCCAGGTACTGCTGATGCTAAGGGATGTGGGGGGATTGCTCTGCAATCTGTTAGCATCACTGTATAAATCGCCATGTTCCACAGAACTTGCTTGGCTCATTTCAGAATGACTATTTTTTTTCCTCCTTTATCTCAACATTGCTAGATGGATTTATGCTACAAATGTTCAGAGTAACAGTACACTAGCTGCTTTCCTTTGAGTACGATTACATTTTGGTCAATGACTTCTTTTAAAAGCCATGTTTAAGGACTGTGTTTTTAATTTTGAAGTGTCCCTGTACAAGGACAGAACAGTTCTCACTGTGATCACTAGGTGAATAGCCACTTGTAGCCAATAGACAAAAAATAATAATCAGTAATAATATTAATTGTGGTACACAGAATCAAGAACAAATTGTATGAATTTCAGTTGCTGCACTATGGTTGTGTAGCCGCTGGACCTATGCTGTCCTGAACTGGCAGTGGTAAATTGCAGGAATGAGGAACAGGATTTTCATGAGCAGAAAAGGCCGCATAAAGTGCTTGCACGAGGGAACATACCAAAAGCAGAAAGTAGTTGTGCAGCTATCTATAATATAAATGTCTAGTGGCGTGTGTTAGTCTGTCTGTGTGTGGAAAATATAAAACCAAGCTGCAGCGCCACCTGCTGGGCGGAGTTATACACTGACCTACTAAATTCTTAGTGTGTGTGGGGAAAAAAAATTCAGAAAGGGCTGAAATTTGGTATACTAAGATGTTTTTAATTTGTTAATTTCATTTGTTAATTGTTAAAAGTGTTTATAAAGATTTTAAAAAAATATATATATATTTCTTGAAGGAGAAGTGACAGTTGGGAGTGGTTGGTGGTTGCCGGGGGTGACAGTTGGGAGTGGTTGGTGGTTGAGGCCTGGGCTATGGCCCGAATGCATGACAAGAACCTTTTTAACACCTTAAGTAGCTTGATTTGACTAGAATGCATGAGTATCAAGCACGTGTTAACTTGTGTGTGGGTGTATATATATATATATATATATAGCAGACGAATAAGCACACTTGGCCAAAACTAAATCTGTGACACATATTTTGCAGTCCGTTAAATTCTGCTTACTAGTAAGTTTCTATAGGTACTAGCCTTACCTGGGCAACATGCACTTGATTTAATAGAATTTTCAATTCAAACCTCAAAAAACTCCATTTACTTGCACATTTGCTAGATCACTGAGCATGACCTTTTAAATTTCCATCTCAATAAATCACTATATTATAGTTTTTTTTCTATAACCATCTGTCTTGTTGGCCAATTTGTAGCTGGAATTGTTTTGCATTGAAGTTAAAAGTGCATGTTATCAGTGTACAAGTTCTTTCATATATATATATATATATATATATATATATATATATATATATATATATATATATATATTTGATACCACAAGCTTCCATTATGAGAATGACAGGATCCTCACATAACTACTCTGGGTGCAGGAAGGAGCCGGTTTCACTATTAGTACAGTCTGTGGCCATTCATTCCCCTTCCCCTCCTCGCATCACAATACCGCCCTCACATGTAGCCCAGTCCTCGCTAACATAATCGCAAAAGTGGACAGGTCACTGCCTCCCACGCTCCTCTCCTGCTGCTGTGAACAGTCTCATGATCTGATTGGCTCTATGCTGTTCTCTCTCTGGCCAGTTATGCAGGAAGAAAAACGTGTGGTGACACAAATGAAATGAACCTTAAAAATGTTACAGCTAGAACTGCCTACACATATCACCACCTTCTGCTGCTGTTGAAAGTAATCACCTCTATTATCCGACTAGTGCAACTTGTATATATGACCAGAAATACATTCCATTTGAAAAATATTGATTTATTTTGTTTTCCTTTATTTTGATGTCATATTTCCACTACATTTTTAAGAAAAATCACTGCTGCAGTGTGCTAGAAAAGTGTATTTATTTGAAACAATATAAATGTACATTAAAAGTAGTAATGTAAATTGCAAAATACAACTTTACTTTTCAAAGTTAACAAAACTTTTGTAAGAAAGTATGATATAAGAAAGACCATGCACACATTATATATAACTAAAAATAAATTACCCAAGCCACGGGTATTAGGAAGAGCCAAAAACAATATCATAGAACAAACAAGAGTAAGTGCATAGTGAGTCAATACAACCTTAATTAATAACCGAGCACCCCTTTATAGAGATAAGTGCCACAGACATAGTTTTTTGGTTATTATGACAAGAACATCCTGGTGTTTTGTTTTAGCTTTTCAACAGAAAATGTTAATTTCATGAAACGTGATAAAAAACCCTTCATATAATCTTGAGCTGTTTGTTACTCCCGAATTAGCATTTATATAATTTTCATTCATTTAGAGTAAGACCAGCTAGAAGTTGCAGTCTTGTACCTTGGTAAACCCATGTTGCGCTGCCAAGGCTGCAGATTTAGAGTTGGAAAGTGTCGTCCACTAGCTTAACTCTAAATTACAGTGTAAATAGCCCCATCCCAATTTGTACCACCTATTAATGCATTTTGCATGAGTGTCATAGACTTGAATGTCACACAGACTGTATGCTGTTCCAAACCTATAACAAATATCACCAAATCCCCAACCACTCCCAGCCCGGTTCACACTTACTGCCAAGCTAAGGATTTTTGCACACTGATACTGTGTACGGTTGTCATATACCGGGTTGGACAAAAAAATTCACACCCTTGCCGTTTTTTCTAATGAGAAAACTGTTGAAATGAAAAAATATTTTGGATTCCACATATGTATTCCTTTGGTTTTCAGTGGAATAAAACCCAAAAAGCAGAAACATTTACTGGTAAGTTGTACCTTATTCCACACAGAAACCCTTATATAAACTGGACAAAATTACTGGCACCTTTTAGAAGTAGTTAGAAATAATTAGATTTCAAGCAGGTGATTCTCCTTTATTTTGGAACTGAACTCACCTGTGGTCAGTAGCAGGTGCCTGAAATATAGGTATAATTAAACAAGCTTTAATAGACAAAAGAACTCATTCTCCTGTTTTATCAGACAGAAGATTGTCTATGATTTGATACAATCTCAAGGCTACAAATCAATCTCCAGAGACCTTTATGTTCCCGTTTGCACTGTACGTGGGAGATTTAAGGCCTACGGCACTGTAGCCTTCCTCCCTTAAAGAGATAACTTTATTGAAAATTGCAGCACCGAATAGTTCAAATGGTGGTAAAGTACCTTGATCAACTGCCAAGCAGAGTCAAGCTGTCCTACAGATACATTTATACCATCCATTGCCAACTCAATGCAAGGGAAGCATATGGTAGGAGGCCCAGGAGGAAATCGCTACAGAGAGAGCAACGTAAGACACCATGACTGAAGTTTGCAAAAACAAGGCAAACTGCTACTGGGAGAATGTGCTGTGGCCAGGCGAGACCAAATGGTAGTTATTTGGTCAAGCACATCATTCCTATGGTTACAGAGCAAAAGCAAAAAGAAAAGAACACCTTCCTACAATCAAACATGATGGTCCATGATGGTTTGGGGTTGCTGTGCTGCATTTGGCACTGGGTGTCTTGAACTGTGTATGGCATCATGAAACCTGGAGATTACCAGGCCATTTTGGAGCTCAGTTGAACCCAGTGTCAGACAGCTGGGTCCCATTGAAGGTCATGGGTCTTCCAGCAGGTCAGTGACCCCAAACATACTTCAAAAAAACACCCAGGAATGGTTCAAAACAAGACACTGGAATGTTCTGAAGTGGTCAGCAATGTCCAGATGTAAATCCTGTAGAACTGGAGCAGTTAGCACAAGTGGACCAATCTGCCAGCAGAGAGGTGCAGGAAGTTCATCCATGGCTATAGGAAGCAGTTGGTTGCAGTTCTTTTGACCCAAGGCCAAATATTATGTCTAGTAAATATTAAGTCTACCAAATATTAAGTCTGGCGTGTCAATAATTTTGTCAGTGCCATTTATTTTCATTTTCTGATTTAAAAGGATATACAGTGGTTATGTATATTAAAAGATAGAAAATTGTGGAGACCAAATACTGTTGTTAATGTCACCTTACATTTAGAGGCAATTGTGAGTTATTTGGAAAAAAGTGCCAGGCTGTCAATATTTTTGGCCACAACGGTAGCTTCAAGAGAATAAAAGGCTAAAACTAAAAATGTGTATTTTGTTCACCAGGCCCTATAACTGTCAGACCTCACACAAAGTATACAAATTTGGTTGCCTTCCACTCTGGAGGATTAGCTGCTTATATTTTTGAGTAAATTTCCAGGGCTGCAATAATTGTTTAAAAGTAGCTTTGGGAAAAATAACAGAATTTTATTATTATTTTTCCCCATATAAAGCGCATAAAATATACTTATTCCAGTATACTACCAAGAGAAAGCATTACCTGTATAGAACAATCAAAATAAAATTTTCTTGGATAGACTAAGAAATCTAAAAAATATTTCCACTGAAAGACAAATCTCAAAAACATAACAACTGCTCTGGTCATGAAGGAGAGAAAACCCTCCTGTGTGTAAGTGACTAACACAGAATTCTTTCTGTCCTTCCATCAGAACTGTGCTGGCCTTAGCATGTTCTTAGGTAGCCCATGTCATACATTCAGCTCTAGGAGGGTAATGGGGTGACGGGCTGCCTAATAATCGTATTCTCAGAAATAGGTTTGTGGAAGGATACTTTCTTAAGCTGACTACATGATAAGAATCAGATATTTGTCTTGATCACGAATCAACTGGCTTTAAAGACCAGTATGGCCTCATATGTGGACTGGATCAGTTTCTAATTTCACCAAACATAGGACTTGTGAGCAGAAAGATTAAAAAGTAATACAAGTATAGACTGAGCATAATGACCTGGCCATGAGGTAGAATAAAGTGTCACAAGAGACCTATTGGGGGTTGGAATAAATTAACAACAGGCAAATCACAAGAAATTTGGTCCAAACTTTGAAAACATCAAACTGAATCGCTCGTCTATGGTGGAGAGCAGTTGAAGCCCAACGCCATTTTAGATTTCATTTCAAAGTACTGTTACCAATGTTCCTTTCTCTCCTTCTTTCCTTGGCATTAAACCCAATTTGTCATTCTAAATGTTATCTCATGCTGCCTATTCTGAGTTAGGTTCAACCATGGAACCTGAATGGCACAGTGACACCACAGAACAAGATGGCTGAAAATCAGTAATTCCAATTTAGTACAAAGTAATGATAATAAAAAAAACACTTACACAAAATATATATGTTCACAAACAGTTACATGCTTTCTCATCCTAGTACTCTGTGACGTATTTTAGTCAGAAGATTCAAGTGCAGGTATTTGTCTAAGAGGCAGTTAGTGATTCCAGTCACAGATAGGACCAGTAGCAATATCAGCGCCATCTTGGTCACAGCAAATCCTTTCAGCCTAGAGAGAAAGATGAAATAAGTGTTAACTTAGTTTGACAGACATATTTGTATTGAGTACTCATATTATATGAACATATATTGGTAATTTGCCCACGATTTGGTTCCATCTTTACCATATAATCCTAACACACAACATTTAAAACGATCAAATCAGGACACAGACACACCTCAGGGGCAGGGGCATGGTCACATCATGTTAGGGGTTTGTCCACGCCATAATGAAGATAGTCCTTGGACGGCCTTGTGATTTTGAAGTGCTAGGCCCACCCACAAACATTTTCCTCCCAAATAAACATCCTTGAATTGCAAGCGCCAAAAGGCACCTGCATCATGGTGAGGGGGCACATACTTTCCAAATTCCCGTGAGTCTGGACAAACTCAAATCGGAACTGTCCTGTCAAAATCAGGACAGTTGTATGTGAATGTATAATATATTAAAAATACTGACAGCTCAACAAAATTGAAATGTGAAATGAGAATACGGATCTGCTAAAATACTACTACAACTTTTCTTTAAAAAGGAAATAGATGAAGATCCTATATGAAAACCATGTAAGTAGAAGTGAAGATTTAAATATAATATGGTTCAATTTGTATTATAGTTATTGAAAGCGGCATAAGAAATGCAGAAATGTGCACAATGGTTAAATTAATGATGTGTGTGTATTGCAAATGTGGTGCAATACTACAAGGTGTACGTACTTTAAAGAATACAAATGGTGATGAGATAGAGCAATATATATAAAAATGCTTTAATTAGTCCAACTTGCACTAGACTGATCAAAGATAATTGTTAATCTGTTTTCACCATGGTTTTAAATAAGTCTATGTAATAAATGGTAATTGAAAATGTGAATAATTTAAGGAGAGCATCTACAGGAATTAGTGACATGTGGGCTACCCATTAATAAATAACTTTGTACAGTACATCTAATGATAATAAATATATCCCCTATCTGTTCTCATCTAGCATTGCACTGTATCTCCAGGCTTATAGGCTCTCCTAACAACAAGTGCTGTGCATGGTTGCTGGCACATACATAAGAGTGTGTGCACTGACAAACCTGCTCAGCCAGTAAGTCTGTAGCTAAAGTGCAGCACTGGATGAGGCTGGTTTTATAGCAAATGGCCTTTTACTGATTACTTGGGGGAAACCTACATGGAAAAATTTCATATAGCTGGACAAAAAAAATACAAAGATCAGCTTTCAATAATGCAGAACTGTGGCTAGGAACAGTGATCATCATCATCATGTTATTTATATAGCGCCACTAATTCCGCAGCGTTGTACAGAGAACTCGCTCACATCAGTCCCTGCCCCATTGGAGCTTACAGTCTAAATTCCCTAACATACATTGCCCAGCTTATTATACACTGTGACCACTGTGGATATACAATAGGAAGTGGCATGTGACACCAGACAACATTGACCTCTTGCTGCCACACTTGAGCTTCTAATTAGATGTTCCACTTGCAGAGTGTAAGTGTTTTCTCTACATGGAGTCCCACCAGAGCCTTATTTCAGGCTGGAGTTTCAGAAATTGTTATTTTCGGCTCAGGATGTCTATTATAGTGATGCTTTTTGTAGATAATGTCGATTAGGATAAGAACACACTAGAAATTAGGTCTTTAGGTACTATTTTGTGTAGTATTTTTTTCACATCAATTGATTACCTGATACAATAAGTGCAAGTGAAGTTGCCACAAGTAGCTGACACCAACATACCTGCCCTTAGTAGACTGCGTATATCCATTAAAGTACAGGTGACGTCCATAAACGTAAAGCAAGCCGAAGAGTGATGCTAGTTCTGAAATGAAAGCCAAAGAGCAACAATGTTTTATCTGAAGTCGTAAAATATAAATTTATCTTATCAACATAATGTCCGTGATGAGCAATGTGGAATATGCATGCCTTGTAGATATTAATGTTTCAATAAATTACACTTGTTTATAAGTTACTACAGTGTATTTGAGGCTGCAATTTAGTACTCATTGTGCTATTGGGACTACTGCTGCAAAGCAGAATGAGAGGAAGGTTCAGATACAATGACTCAAATGACAGCTGTCTTCTGATCAGTTGGCCACGGCACTTATTTAATCTGAAGAGTATTGTTATTTGAGTCAGATCCCACTTTGCCTTTGGATCCTCAGTCGAGGTCTGTGCAACTCCCCAACCAGGGGCGGAACAGTGCATGACCAGGGACCATATCAATATTTGGGTAGGGGCGTACGCCCCCACATGGTTTCAAAAGAGTAGAGTGGGAGCCTCTTGAGCATGCTCGGTTTGGCACCCACACCGGCTCAGAAGAGGTCTCCACTCAGCCCTTTTGACTGCAAAGAGTGCTCCTCAAGGAGGAAGGAGTGATGTCCAGGAATTGCGGAACCCCATAGTGGTCGCATCCACAGTTGGTCACAGGAAAAGTTAGCACTGAAGGTGAGTACAAGAGAAAAAATAGATGTACTAGTCTTGGGCGAAGAGTTAAGGGGTTTGCGGTATAATTATATAGTGAAATAAAAAAAGATAGATGCTTATATAAAACCTGTTCTTACAAGTTATAAATACATTTATACACAATATCCTTAAAAGCAGGTTACAGGATTATACAGACAAATATATAATACACTGTTGACAACACGCCACATACCTATATAAATGCAAAGATATAAGAGGGTTAAATATTTACATGTACTATGTGAATATGTCAACTGGCTCGCTATTATAACCACACAAACACAGATGGAAAGCAGCAGAGGCAGATACATGCTAGGATCTATCCTATCCTACTCTATGGTATCATATGTGTTACATCAGGGATGAGCAGCGGGAAAAGAAATAACCCCCACCATTTATATTGATTAAATATATTTTATTAAAAATGACCTCAAATTATTGAATACAACGGTAAGCATATGGAACGGACACTGAAATAAAGTAGAATGTTGGACCATGGGCTCATTCTCAGTACAAATGCTTTCAGCGCCTTCTCCTTCTACCTATCCCGCTAATTAACATACAAAGACATGGAAAGTCTGCAGACATACCTGCACAGCGTGCACACCCAGGGCCATATTGAGAGTTTTGTTGCCATAGACCAATGTTGGCTAACCTGTGACACTCCAGGTGTTGTGAAACTACAAGTCTCAGCATACCTTTCCAGCAATAAGCTGCTATATATTGGCAAAGCATGCTGGGACTTGTAGTTTCACAACACATGGAGTGTCGCAGGTTAGCCCACACTGCCATAGACCAATGGAAAACAATACTGTATGCTCAAAATGAATCACACATACAGTATTTATGTCAATCACCCAATACTAACTATATTTGACTGGGTGAAAGCGGAAATAAAAGAGGCAAAATTAAAATTAATATAAAGCTCTTTATCTTCTAACTAATACTTTTAATTTCTATTCTTGCATCCAAGTAAAAAAATACAATATCGTATAAATACTCATATAAATCTAAAGTGTAGGCTAAGACAAAACAAGAGTAACCATCATTGTAGACCAGGGGCAGGCAACCTGCGGCTCTCCAGGTGTTGTGAAACTACAAGTCCCAGCATGCATTGCCAGTAAATAACCAGCAGATAGGTGGCAAGGCATGCTGGGATTGTAGTTTCACAACACCTGGAGAGCCGCAGGTTGCCTACCCTTGGTCTAGACCAGTGATGGGCAAACTTTGTCAGGAGCGGGCCAAATAAAAAAGAAAAACTTTAGGCGGGCGAATATAATTTATTAAAAAACTCAAATATCGAAATATATAATACAAATTTTTTGAATGGGACTGGAGGGTGTTATATAGCAGTGTTACCTGTATAAGTGCAGCGATCGTACAGACACAGCACTTATCTCAGCAGGTTGTTGCAGATCCGTCATTCTGGTGAGCCACTAACTGACAACACAGCAGCCAATCGAAATCCGCCTTAGTATATGGCCCAGCCCATCTCTTCTCACATGACTTTCAGCCATTAGGGGGCGGGCAGGTGTTTGAGTGATTGACATACAAAGTGTCCTTTTAGGAAGGAGGATGATGTGTAATGGAGGAAATAGCCGGGAAGGCATAAAAATTAAGGTTCTGACACATAGGGTCGGCCCTAATAGTTTTATGCATATTTGAATGAAATTTTTTAAAATATTGGCGGGCCGGATAGAACCTCTATGTGGGCCGGATCTGGCCCGCGGGCCGTAGTTTTCCCATCACTGGTCTAGACCAACTGAGAACTGCAGAACTCCAAAGTTCATAAGTACCCTCCTCTCCTCCATCCCAACTACTTGCCTAATTGATTACAAGTTGTTTCAACAAACCACCAATACTATTCCTAATCACCAACATTAAACATACAGCTGACTGTAGACTGGCTAAAAAGCAGATCAGTCACCTAAATCTAAGCAAAGCCCTAGAATATTATAAAAATAAACCAACCAGACAAGACCTAGAGGGTGGGGTGAAGAGAGTAACAGGAGTTTAAGGAGAAACAAATCTGAAACTTCTCCACTTCTCTAACCATGTCTGCCCCTCCATCTTCTCATTCTCACGTTAGAACATTGTCAACCACAACCTGACAGGAGAGGGGTTTCCACCTAACATTCACATGACACCATACCATATAAATGTGATAAATACAATACTTAAATCAGAGAGGCGATATATAACTAAGACAGTATAAACATATTTTATTCCTATATGGTAATTGGATGCAAGTGTATAATTTTCCTTGCTGTGGGAAAAAATCCTTTCTGACCCTTTAAATGCCTAACCGATTAATTCTCTGGATCAACCACCCAGTAATCCAGTCTAATAATCATAGCTGGAGATTTGTTAACATTTCTTGTTAACAAAGACATCCAAATCTGTTTTTAACTTAATGTAATGAATTGGCCATCACCACCTCACTAGGTGAACTGATCCATAGACTAATTACCCCTAAGGTGAAAAACCTCCTCAAATGATACCAACATATCTTGCTTTTCCTAAGGGCTAGATAGACCGTCTTGTTGCTTGTTCCCTGCTAGGCTTTTTTCACTATCTTCCACCATTATGACTTGCTGCTACAGACATCCATTACCTGCTCCTGGAAGACGCCCCCAATTAGATTGTATTACCATCTCCCCTAGTACAATGTTCATATAAGCGTCATCCCTGACCTCTCTGACGGGATTATGTCACATTCACAGAGAATGATAGTATTACATGACTGTCAAACGTGACTGTCATCAACTCTGAACCTTATGTCACCGAGTCCCCCTTAATAAATACATTTTAAAAAAGCTATTCTAGAGCTAGCAGTTGTTTCCCCTATAGGCATCCCAAAACTTTGAGAAACAGACTATCATACTCCAACCGCCCCCTGGCACCTCTCCTGCCATTGGCCCAGCAACAGTGTTAAATTCACCACTGGACATCATCTGGGTTGCTGTAAACTGTGTCAAAGCCCTATAGTTACAGTGCTGCCCCATACCAAGATATAATTACCTATCTGGAAACTGCATTATTACCACTGCCCAAACATTCTAACGCTTATTATTTTAATCGTGATATCTTTCACCACAGTGTTTTACAACATAGAGGCTGGCAAAGATAACATTGATTACACAGTTGTACATACAAGAGGTTATATAAGAGAGGAATGAAACCAGGTCCCCTGTTCATTCCTCTCTTCAACAAGGATGACAGAATATTCTGACAAAACAGCGGTGTGAGATTTTTCCTTCATCTCTTTATAAAGCAAAATAACAAAAAAAAAATAGCATACAAAAACATATTAGAAAGGTAACAACAAACACTGAATTCTTTAATTTCCTTGTTTTGCCTAGAGCCGTTATCTTTTATATGGTTATAGAACACTTTGGTGACTTCAAAAAAGCTTTTATTTCACATTATATAACTTTAATTTTTAATTATAGTATTATATTATGGTTTATTCTGAGACACTATTTATTTTCACAGCTCTATGCAAGTACCTGGTGAAGATTTTACCTTGATTAAAGAAGTAGCCTGCAGCCCAAAGATCAACCAAGAACATTGCATAGAATTCAATACAGTTCTGTCTGCAGAAGAGAAGATTGTTAATAGTCTGTAAAATCTGTTATTCAGCCAGTTCCATAATTAGAATAGAAGATACAGTATATGGCTAACTCTTGTGTTACAATGTACTTGCTTAGTTATTCTTTTACCTTATGTTTACAGAGAAATGGGGTTTGAAGATTATCATTTTGAATATGGTTTACTGGAGAGGTTTGGTTAAATTAAACTGCATAGACAAACTGACTTCATAATTATTATGCTATTACTATGAGATTACACCATGTTCAGTAGCAGATTACAACTCTGTGTTCTGGGACTTTATTGTGCACAGAAACTCTCATAATCCACTTGGAATTAAAATTTCATGAACATATGCAGGAAGTCACTCGTCCTAGTGTTTTAATATAGTATTCCTCATGTTTTATTTGCATTAAATAGCAAACATCTCATATGGACTATAAGGCAAAATCCTAATTGCAAGATTATAATTTTACTACAGAGATTACCTGGGGCCTTGTAGAGAGTTACCACTCCAAATACCCTTATTATAATCTACCACAGGACTTGTTTATGGGTAAAGGCCTGGAGCAGAGGTGCCCAAACTCAGTCCTCAAAAAATGACCAAAAGTTTATGTTTTCAGGATTTCTTTAATCGTGCACAGGTGAGTTAGTTTATTTTTCTGGGTTAGTAATTATCCCACCTGTTTATACAGACAGAAATCCTGAAAACATAACCTGTTGGTACATCTTGATGACTGGTTTTGAGCACCTCTGGCCTAATGGGATGGGCAATGTGTGTATTGCAGGATCTTTGGTGACAGAGACACTTGCTGTGGTAATCACCTTAACCCCGCTAACACTAAAAAAGGGCGTCTCACCTCCTATGTTTATCTTTCTGTTTCAACATGAACAGTCTCTGACTTGCCATTTCAAACTCTCACTTAGTTGGGTGTTCATCCTTATGAAGCCTAATACCGGATCAGATTGCAGACAACACAGCATTGTAGCGGAAATGTGCATTAAGGTTTCCACATTTCAAATGAACACAAATCTGCTCAGCAATCACAAGCTCCCCATCAGGCAGAATGGGGTTGGAGACCTGGGGATATACTTACTAAACTACTGGTTTGAAAAAGTGGAGATGTTGCCTATAGCAACCAATCAGATTCTAGTTACTTATTTAGTACATTCTAAAAAATGACAGCTAGAATCTGATTGGTTGCTATAGGCAACATCTCCACTTTTTCAAACCTGCAGTTTAGTAAATATACTCCATGGAGACTTTTCTTGTGAAATAATCTTGCCTGGGACTGAACTCCCAAAATGGAGATTGCCACTGGGATACAGGAGTTTGGGGGCATTCCCTGCTAAATTCTGTAGTTTTACATTTAAATGGAAAAGTAAAACTTGTAATCGCAGGACAGGATTATTTAAATATACTGGAGAGGATGGAGGAGGCTCACCTAGGGAAGTGTTCCCCATTTTACACATGTTTATATGCACAGTCTATTTCTTCTGCAAAATAACTTGAATTATCTGACTGCCCAGAGGTGCTGGAAATCAATGTTCCCTCTAATTATTTAAACATATAAGTGGAACTTCTTTTCACTGAGTAAAAATTTGCCATTAGGGAAGATGAGTGCAAGTGACATGAAAAAGAGACACGTAACATGCTGGAAACTTGCAGCTTGATAAATTTACCCCTAAGACCCTTTCAGCAGACCCAAAATCACATAACAAATATCAACTACTGAAATGTTTTTATAGAGGGGTGCATAAAGTAATAAGTAATATTAGCAGAGGTATCACAATTATAAAGCATAAGTAAAATGAAGTGAATAAACAATATACATATATAATAACAATTTTATACTCAGTTGCTAAATGTTGGACATCCAAGGAATGCACAGTTAAAATAAAAGTATGGAAATCATACTAATGGTTGTGGTGTGAATTGTAGCAGGGTTGTGATTGGCTCCCTGTCCTTTATAGGGCATGGAGACCTGTGCTCACTGCCAGTGATGTTTTCTTGTTGCTGAACCTGCTATATTGTGTGCAGACTCTGGTCTTGTTAATGGAATACTCTCTTGCCTGCCAGTGTCCAGTAAATAAAAGGTTAAGTGGAAGCAAAGAATCGAAGTACAGGCCATACATCAATAACGTGACCAGAGATAATTGCAGTTATATTGTAATAAAACCAATAACACAATGAAGTGCTGACTGGTTTTTCATAAGAAGATAGATGGGATAAGGAGGAAAATGGAAACTAGGGACAAAAGTGGGGTTAGGATGGAGGGAGGAAGGAAATTATCTAAGTGACATGAGGAAAAGAATCGAATCAGCCAACCTCTAAGGACGATGGCCTGCGATAGCTAAATGTGAAAAGTAAGTGAGCAGTAAAATGGTTTGCCCATCGTTCCCATGTTTTGCAAAAAACTTACACAAGTATTACAAATGATGCTTGTCATGAATTCTATATCATCAACATTTATTTATATAACGCCAGCAGATTCCTAATAGACAGTAATGGATAAGCCTGGTCGGGGCAGATAATAATTGACAGTGTTATATTCAGCATTAATTTGGCATTAAAACACTCTGAATACACAAGAAAAATGGTGGCATTGTCCAAAAATAAAAATGACTCGTCTGAAAGTCTATAAGTAGATGGATAACACACTTTTTCGAAGTGAAAAGTAGGCGGAAACACGACTTTCTAAAAAAGGTTTATATAACTGAGCCTAACACCAGAGCAGTATGTCAGTGGAAAATGTAAATGTAAATGCTTAATCTAATGATAGGGGTGGATGATCTGCAATGAGCCATGTAGAAGAGGCAGTGTGAAATAAACACTAGGAAAATAAAGGAATGCCTCCCTATCCTGCTTTGTTTTACTGGCAGTCTATTCGCAACACACTTGCGATGCAACACAATTACTTTAGGAAAATCATATATAAGCCTGGCGGCGTGTGTTAGTGTGTGTGTGTATGTGTGGAAAAAAATATTTTCTCAGAAAAGGCTCATCCAATTGACTTGAAATTTGGTATACTGACATTATTTGACAAAAAAATTATAATAGTGAAGTCAGTTAACTCCCATCATACCCCCTTCCCCCCGTGGGAGGGGTAGTAAAGGCTAAATTTACCAGTTGAGGGGTCAAACTCTTGACCGTGTGGGTATTTTTTTTACCAGAGCCTGTTTGGTCATGGACAATTGTATGTCGCATTTTCACGAGTACGGAGAAGCAGTGATGTGAAAGTGCAGGTTATGAATACTGCCCTTCAAGAAAGACTGATTGAGCACAGCGATAAGGTGTTTAGCAGAAACGTTGTGTATCGAGAGGTTTTAGAACAGTAAGACGATGGAGATTAAGGATGTGGCGATGAAGATGAAGGATGCGGTGATGGAGAAGAATGATGAGGTGGTGACATGTGGACAAAACCACGTTAAAAAAGGGCGCTTACGTCGGGAAGTAACGCTCTTCCCCTGAGGAGGCCTGGCCTAGCCCCAAATGCATGACAAGAACCTTTTTAACACCTTAAGTAGCTTGATTTGACTAGAATGCATAAGTATCATGCACGGGTTAACTTGTGTGTGTATATATATATATATATATATATATATATATATATATATATATATATATATATATATATAATTTGTTATTCTTCCCATTTACATACTGTGCTCTGAAGGTTCTCTCAAACTCTGGGGATCCAGTGACAGCGGGAGGTATCACCTTGTGTTTTATTCTGGACTTTCCTACCAGGCTGGCAAAATGGGCTGCAATAAAACAGTATTATATAATCTGTTAGACTGTAACGTGGCCTCTAACAAGCAGACAAGTTGAATACAATATTTCATTAGAATAACAAATTAAGAAAATGAATTTGTACAAAATAGAATATACGCATTTATTGTATTCATTTAATAAATTGATATTGTTTTGAGGAAGACAGGTAACATTTATATTTTATTCATTCATGCATCAAGAAAAGTGTTAAACGTCTATTTACACCTAAATCCAATAGTCTATATAGAATGTGAAATGGTCTTATATAATATAATAAATGATTGTATCAGTGCTATGAATGGGCTTCAATTGTACGCACACAGGGCAATTTTGATTGGTTAGCTTGGTTACTTTTGGCCAAATATGATAATTATTATATTTTGTGTGGATTCCAAAAAGTATTATATTACACCATCAAAATCTGGTCAAATTGAACAAGATTTGGGGCTAGATTTACTAAGAAGCGGGTTTGAAAAAGTGGGGATGTTGCCTATAGCAACCAATCAAATTCTAGCTTTCATTTATTTAGTACTTTCTACAAAGTGACAGCTAGAATCGCATTGGTTGCTATAGGCAAAATCCCCACTTTTTCAAACCCGCAGTTTAGTAAATCTAGCCCTTGGTCTGGTAGAATGAAGAAGTGGGTGAAATGATAACTTTGTCTACCACTCATGTGAGGTCAGTTAAGCACACATGCTTTGTTTAGCCAACCAGTTCAGTGCAATTTGTGTATCCACACGCTTGGCCAAATTACTCACTTTTATAGATTGTAAGCCTGTGAGCAGGCCCCTCGTACCACTTTGTCTATTGCCACCCAGGGGTAAATGTATGAACATGCGGGTTCTTCAACACCCGCGTGTTCGGCGATTAAATTTCAAGCGGCGCTGCATTGGAAAAGGAAGTTTCCCATTTCCAATGCAGCGCCGCTTGAAATTTAATCGCCGAACACGCAGGTGTTGAAGAACCCGCATGTTCATACATTTACCCCCTAGTCTTGTTTTATTACTGTGTGTATCCCTAATTGTAAGGTGCTATGGAGTATGCTGACACTATGTAAGTAGCACTCTTGCACTTTTTTAAAAATAAATCACAATTTTCTCTAAGCATAAATTAAAAATACCAACAGTATTTGGTCTTTGCAATTCTTTCTGTTAATATAAAGAACATTTGTTTTTGGTTTTAATACTTTAGATCCTTTTAAATTATAAAATGAAAAAAATATCATTGACACAATTGTTGACACCTTAGACTTAATATTTGTTTGCACAGAATTTGGTCAAAATAACTGCAATCAACCGCTTCCTATAGCAGCACGGTGACTAAGTGGTTAGCACTTCTGCCTCACAGCACTGTGGTCATGAACTCAATTCCCGACCATGGCCTTATCTGTGTGGAGTTTGTATGTTCTTCCGTGTTTGCATGGGTTTCCTCCAGGTGCTCCGGTTTCCTCCCACACTCCAAAAAAAACCATACTAGTAGGTTAATTGGCTGCTATCAAATTGACCCTAATCTCTCTCTAGGTGTCTGTGTGTGTGTGTTAGGAAATTTAGACTGTAAGCTCCAATGGGGCAGAGACTGATGTGAATGAGTTCTCTGTACAGCGCTGTGAAATTAGTTGCTCTATATAAATAAATGATGATGATGATGATATAGCCATGGATGCAGGGCTGTGAACAGTGATCACGGGTCCAGGACTACAGGACTTTCTCTTAATCCTCCCTGTTTATTCAAAGCTACTTACTCAGCAGTGGGATAACATGAAACATCTGCCCCAAAACAGCTACTAAACACCCCGATACCTGACCTGCCCACGGGATTGGTCGCTGCAGCTGGTGACATCACAGAGGTCAGCTTCGTGTTCTCTGCCATCACAGACGTCAGCTTTGTGTTCTCTGCCATCACCGAACTGTTTATCAATGTTTCTTTCTGACTAGCTTGTGCCCACCGGGCCCCAGGACTTCAGCCCTGGCTACTTGTTCTCTAGTCAAGCCTGTGTGGATGAGCTTCCTGCACCTGTCTACTGGCAGTATGGCCCACTCTGTGTTGTATGGGATTTAGATCTGGCCACTTCTTGGGTGCTTTTTGAAGTATGTTTGAAGTCATTGTCCTGCTGACTTTTGAGGGAGACCCAACTTTCTGATACTGGGTTCAATATTGTGTGTAATCTCCAAATTTCACGATGCCATGTACACATTCAAGGCACCCAGTGCCAGATGCTGCACAGCAAGCCCAAAACATGACTGAACTCTCCCCATGTTTGACTGTAGGGAATGTGTTCTTCTCTTTGATAGCTTCATTTTGCTTTCTGTAAACATAGGGATGATATGCTTTACCAAAAGGCTCAATTTCCACAGGACATTCTCCCAGACAGAATATGGCTTGTTCAGATGTGTTTTGTAAACTATAGTCTGGCTCTTTTAGGTCTTTCTCAGCAGAGGGGCCCTCCTGGGCCTTGACCCATGTAAACCCCTTTCATTGAATTGGCAATGGATGCTGTGAGTTGACAGTCTCATACCATGTGTCTGAAGGTCAGCTTGAATATGATTGGCTGTTGATTGAGGTGCTTTCTCCACCATTCAAACATTCCTACATTGCAATCTTTGATCAACTTTTCTCCTACAGGTTATATTTATATTGCAGGAACCTCTGCTAAACGCAGGTGAATTCCATTTCAAAGTGAAGGAGAATCATCTGCTTGAAACTTAATTATTTCTAACTGCTTCTAAACGGTACCAATAATATTGGCCAGTCTATTTAAATATTTCTGTGTGGAATAAGCAGTTTTTTTGTGTTTTATTCCACTGCAAACCAAATAAATCTATATGTGGATATCAAAATATTTTTTGAATTTCAACACTTTTCTGGGAGAAATTAGGAAAAACTTTAAGGGTGCCAATATTTTTGGCCATGGCTGTAATTGTTAATAATGGTGTCTTTGTTTGGCACTCAAGCTGGTTCTTGTCTTTTTCCATTTTTAAAATAACTTTGCAACTTCGGTCAAACAGATCTTACTAGGCGAAGTAAGAGAGAATATGTATTTCATAGAGATATGACCTCTCAGTAAGTGACCATATTTAATCATACTGTCCACATGCTTTTCCACTATCCCCTCTAAATAAAGCACCATAAGAGGCTATGCTAGAACATAAAAGGCTCCATATGAAGTTCACATTGTGCTTGTTTTGAAAGCACTAATCCCTCTTTTTGTGTAAAGTGGACCTATCATGTACACACAGTGGAGGCAGCTATCATATATTATTCATACTCTTTTTGTTTATAATTTTCCACTGTACACAGGTTTGGTTTGTGAGTTGTACTCATAAATATATCAATTTGGTCATCAGTGAAAAATATAATATATATTTATTACTATTCTACGTTATGAGCATTTCATTGCTTGGCGTATTTGTAAAAGAACTACAGTCAAATCTGAAAATAACAGGTACAAAATGACGGCTGTATTAAGATTATAGAAATCAATGTAATAAATATTAAGATTATATAAAAGGCTATAAATACATCCAGGGCCTTATATATAATTAGATGCAATTCGCACTTAACAGTAAATTGTGCCCCGTAGTTCGCTCTGTATTGAGAGCTGCACTTATCTTCCACAAGGTATGTGTCACCCCCATAAAAAGCCAAACCAGCCCTAGTGCTGCCATCCTAGGTTAGTACTGGTGACATTGCATGGAGAAAATGCCAGAAATTATCCAATAGCAGTATTGGGCTATGTCAGCCAAGACCGATGGCACTACAGCAGGTCCACCTGCCATAGTGACAACTAGCCCTGGGCTAGAAGGAGCAGGTGCGCAAAAAGATGTGGGTCCCCTTTCTAGAATTAACCAGCCCTGTGCTGAGTAGCATTAAGAGCTATTCCCACACCCCTGGAGCCGTAGGTGTGGGTTAATAATGACAAAGTGGTTAGGCATGTTGGCATGTGTAGTACATCAAGTGCTAGCATACCCATGGCTGCCAGGGCGTGTTTGCACTTAGTGAACCACAAGTGCCAGCATGTCCTGGTAAATACTCCCCTAAACAACCCTCTTTATTGTCTCATCTAGGTCCGGGCTAGCAGCGCTGGCATCTTGTTGTAATTATTCAGTTGTTTGCAGAAAAAAAAACATTATTGATGACACTAGACTAGCTTCTGTCGCAAATTAGCTCTTAGATGTATGCTGTTACATTAATAACCAGGGGGGGGTGTTCCCATGCTGTGAGGACAGTGCGTGGATTGTGTTACGTCATATTGCTTATGTTCACAACTTATTGCTGATTGATGATTTGTAATTATGTATATATATATATATATATATCTACAACAACAATAACAGTGTGGCACTCAGCCCAGGACAACCTTATCCTAATTATATTACTCCCAGAATGTCCAGCACTTCCTTATTTACAAGGTGGCAGCCACAGCTCCAAGAGCCAGATGGTAGATTCAGTATAAGTAAACCTAGGAAAGAAAAATGGAGAGAAGGGCGCGGGCGCCTGATAGTGCAGTATTACTGCGGGAGAGAGGAGGATGCTGGGTCCCGGCGCCGCGCGGATTGGTAAGTTTATGTGTTGTTTTCCTTTTGCTATGGCTGGCTCGCGGCAGAGGGGGCAGAGTGAGAGGGATCGTGACAGAGGGCAGAGGAGGGGGACAGCGTGACAGAGGGCAGAGGAGGGGCACAGCGTGACAGAGGGCGCAGAGGAGGGGCACAGCGTGAGAGGGCAGAGGAGGGGGACAGCGTGACAGAGGGCAGAGGAGGGGGACAGCGTGAGAGGGGGCAGAGGAGGGGCACAGCGTGAGAGGGGGCAGAGGAGGGGCACAGCGTGAGAGGGGGCAGAGGAGGGGCACAGCGTGAGAGGGGGCAGAGGAGGGGCACAGCGTGAGAGGGGGCAGAGGAGGGGGACAGCGTGAGAGGGGGCAGAGGAGGGGGACAGCGTGAGAGGGGGCAGAGGAGGGGGACAGCGTGAGAGGGGGCAGAGGAGGGGGACAGCGTGAGAGGGGGCAGAGGAGGGGGACAGCGTGAGAGGGGGCAGAGGAGGGGGACAGCGTGAGAGGGGGCAGAGGAGGGGCACAGCGTGAGAGGGGGCAGAGGAGGGGCACAGCGTGAGAGGGGGCAGAGGAGGGGGACAGCGTGAGAGGGGGCAGAGGAGGGGGACAGCGTGAGAGGGGGCAGAGGAGGGGGACAGCGTGAGAGGGGGCAGAGGAGGGGCACAGCGTGAGAGGGGGCAGAGGAGGGGCACAGCGTGAGAGGGGGCAGAGGAGGGGCACAGCGTGTGAGGGGGCAGAGGAGGGGGACAGCGTGTGAGGGGGCAGAGGAGGGGGACAGCGTGAGAGGGGGCAGAGGAGGGGGACAGCGTGAGAGGGGGCAGAGGAGGGGGACAGCGTGAGAGGGGGCAGAGGAGGGGGACAGCGTGAGAGGGGGCAGAGGAGGGGGACAGCGTGAGAGGGGGCAGAGGAGGGGGACAGCGTGAGAGGGGGCAGAGGAGGGGGACAGCGTGAGAGGGGGCAGAGGAGGGGGACAGCATGAGAGGGGGCAGAGGAGGGGGACAGCGTGAGAGGGGGCAGAGGAGGGGGGCAGCGTGAGAGAGGGCAGAGGAGGGGGGCAGCGTGAGAGAGGGCAGAGGGGACAGCGTGAGAGAGGGCAGAGGGGGCAGCGTGAGAGAGGGCAGAGGGGGCAGAGTGTCTGGATGCAGAGGGGGCAGAGTGTCTGGATGCAGAGGGGGCATTTTTGCATACAACTAAATAAGTATTTCTGTCCTGACCTAAATACTTATTAAAAATGAGAGGGATCGTGACAGAGGGCAGAGGAGGGGGACAGCGTGACAGAGGGCAGAGGAGGGGGACAGCGTGACAGAGGGCAGAGGAGGGGCACAGCGTGACAGAGGGCGCAGAGGAGGGGCACAGCGTGAGAGGGCAGAGGAGGGGGACAGCGTGACAGAGGGCAGAGGAGGGGGACAGCGTGAGATGGGGCAGAGGAGGGGCACAGCGTGAGAGGGGGCAGAGGAGGGGCACAGCGTGAGAGGGGGCAGAGGAGGGGGACAGCGTGAGAGGGAGCAGAGGAGGGGGACAGCGTGAGAGGGAGCAGAGGAGGGGGACAGCGTGAGAGGGAGCAGAGGAGGGAGACAGCGTGAGAGGGGGCAGAGGAGGGGGACAGCGTGAGAGGGGGCAGAGGAGGGGCACAGCGTGAGAGGGGGCAGAGGAGGGGCACAGCGTGTGAGGGGGCAGAGGAGGGGCACAGCGTGAGAGGGGGCAGAGGAGGGGCACAGCGTGTGAGGGGGCAGAGGAGGGGCACAGCGTGAGAGGGGGCAGAGGAGGGGGACAGCGTGAGAGGGGGCAGAGGAGAGGGACAGCGTGAGAGGGGGCAGAGGAGGGGGACAGCGTGAGAGGGGGCAGAGGAGGGGGACAGCGTGAGAGGGGGCAGAGGAGGGGGACAGCGTGAGAGGGGGCAGAGGAGGGGGACAGCGTGAGAGGGGGCAGAGGAGGGGGACAGCGTGAGAGGGGGCAGAGGAGGGGGACAGCGTGAGAGGGGGCAGAGGAGGGGGACAGCGTGAGAGGGGGCAGAGGAGGGGGACAGCGTGAGAGGGGGCAGAGGAGGGGGACAGCGTGAGAGAGGGCAGAGGAGGGGGGCAGCGTGAGAGAGGGCAGAGGAGGGGGGCAGCGTGAGAGAGGGCAGAGGGGACAGCGTGAGAGAGGGCAGAGGGGACAGCGTGAGAGAGGGCAGAGGGGACAGCGTGAGAGAGGGCAGAGGGGACAGCGTGAGAGAGGGCAGAGGGGGCAGAGTGTCTGGATGCAGAGGGGGCAGAGTGTCTGGATGCAGAGGGGGCATTTTTGCATACAACTAAATAAGTATTTCTGTCCTGACCTAAATACTTATTAAAAAATTTTGACCCAACTACTTCTAAAATAGGACTGCTCTGTAATTATTTTGGAGGGGTGCATTGAAAAAATTATGGAGACTCTAAGGGTGCCGCGAACTGCAAAAGTTTGGGAACCACTGCACAACACTATATAGTCAGGGACTGATAAACCATTAGGCCGATCGGGCTGCAGCCAGGGGTGCTGGGTCCCAGGAGGGCGCGGCGCTGCCAGTATTTAAATTTTTTCCTTTTTTTTTTTTTAAATGCCGCTCTCCCTGACTGTCCGGCATCGGGGTCACCCCTGGTCCAAAGGGGGCGGCCCTGACTGTCACTATACAGACAGGCAGCCTGACAGCAAATCCCATGCTGTTAGCTGCCTGTCAGTTCAGCCACGGAGCTCCTAGTCATCTCATGAGTCTTGACTAAGCATTCTATTCCCAGCCTTCCTGCAGGCTGCCCAGAGTAAGATTGCTTTGATGAAATGAAGGTAAGTGAATGAGTGAATGGAGTGAATTATGGCTGCAGGGGGAGAGACGGTGAGGAAAATAGTTGCTGGGGGGGGAGAGGTTAAGGCAAATTGCTGCAGAGAGGACAATGGCTGCAGGGGGGTTAAGGAAAATAGCAAAATAGCTGCAGGGGGGAGGTAAGGATAATAGCTACATGGGGGGGGAAATCGTTGCAGATGGGGTGAGGAAAATAGCTGCAGGGGTTGAGGAAAATGGCTGCAGGGGGGTGAGGAAAAAGGCCACAGTGGGACGGGGTGAGGAAAATGACTGTCGAGGAAAATGGCTGCGCGGGGGGGGGGGGGGGGGAGAATATCTCTGCAGGGGGGAGGTGAGGAAAATGGCTGCACTGGGTAGGTGAGGTTAATGGCTGCAGGGGGAGCGAAAATGGCTGCATGGAGTGTTTAAGAAATAGAGCAGCTTTGGGGGGGCATGATCTCTTCATTGTGTGGCGGTTACTTGGATGTTCTCTGTGGTCTCAGTGATCACTAGAATACTAAATACTAGTGAGATGGGGCTGGTAGAGGTCTGTATTTGACTGATCACAAATGATCAGATATTGCTTATATATTTCTGTACAATGAGGTAGTTTTATCTGGACACAATGGAGTGTTTTGATTTAACTAAAGAACCTATTCATTCAGGTTTTGTTAACATTTTGCATTATAATAAATTTTTGCATTTTCAAAACAGGACCCCAACTTTCCAGAAGCCAGCAAGAGACAATAAAGCTGCAAAAAGAAAGAGAGAAGAGCAAGAACAAGTACGTGACACAATCTGTATAAATTTGAATGTTGGAGAATACTCCTGAACATTCATATTCAGAAGTATTCCTATGCGCCTATACATTGGGGGCGGGGTGTGTGCTAGGGGTGTATTAGCCTAGGCCGGCCAGAACCCTTAATCAGCCCTGTATATAGTCCTCATTTTCTATTTGGAGCAATATGGCTGAGGCCATCCAGAATCATTGGGGATACCAGGACCTTGTGGAATTAAACAGATAAGCTTCTATTTATTATCTATCTGGTACGCCAATAATCCTCTGGTGTTACCACTATATTACTTTGACCGCCATTTACTACACTATCTCTGGTTATTTCTGTTTATCTCATATGGTTTCCGGAGCAGCACTTATAACTGGGAGATTCCAAGAGTTGAAACTGCTGATGATGTGGTGACAAGAGGGTCACTAGAGATTTGACCATCTTTCACTGTTTTTGGGTACGCAGAATACTTACCACGTTTTATTATTGGTGTATGACTCCAGTAATACTGCAGGTGCCTTTCTCTCCATTTTTCTTTCCTAATATATATGTGTGTGTGTGTGTGTGTGTGTGTGTGTGGTTTATGGTATAGCTTCTGCATGGACTAAAACTAGTTTTGGGTGCGATTGTTTCCAAATTTCTGCAGCTGTGGGTCATAAATGAGCCTCACCCTCTGGTGTCCAGGATCTGGGTGAGGTAATTTGCTTCCTATCCCAGATTCGCTGTATTCCGGGCAGAGCAGGAAGATACACTGCAGTAACTTGTTTGTTTGAAATGTTACGACAAATTGAGTGCACATTTTTGTAAGCATTCCTGTGTTATGAGGTGGCCACAGAGTCATCTTTACACCACCCTGGGAGTGGGTGGAACAGAATCCCAATGACTACTTTCAGTGGGATTCCTTCTGCACCATCTGTTTGCACGTCACAGAGGAGCTGCATTAATAAATAAATCAATTTTAATAAAGATCGAAATGTAAAGCTGTGACATAAATGCAGCCTAGACTACCACTTGTTGCCATGAGAGCCATGAATACACAAGTGAGCTTCGAACTAGCTGTATTGTAGGTGAAAAAAGGAAAGTTGTTATTAATTTTGGAGTTGGTGTAAATGTTAGTATTTGGTATCTTGAAGGGACAATACTGAATATCAGCAGTAGTGGGGTCTAGTGGACAGGTATGTGCATACGTATATAAAATACATGGCTTCAGCATTTACACCATGTCTCAGAAGAGACAGAGAGACAAAATAGCCTCTAGGATTGGTGAAAGGAGTACTGGTACAGCTAGAACTATGTGTTTCGTGTTTTTATACCCCTGAATAACTTATTTGATATTCAGGAGTGGACAATCCTTTTAACACTCTGAATGAACCAAAAAGTCCAGAAATACCTGAACAAATTAGTTTCTATGGGTTTAAGGGCAGGCAAGGGGTTTTGGCTGGGGGATTCAAAATGTGTCTTTTACCAAAATATTTATAGTCCTTGTGAGTACAAATTCTAGCACCAATACTATGTTACAGTATATTTACGTCCTGATCTGGAAAACACTTTCCTTTATAACAGAGTATAGAAATGTCATGTCATGTTATACTCAATAAGTAAGGTCTAGAGGGGAGATTTCGGAAACCTTTATTACCTTCCACCACCTATGAGGTACATAACATTTGTCCTTTGCACTAATTTATCTATATATCTATTTTACTTCACAAATACAAATCATCTCTGAATTGCTCTAGTCTAGTGTATCCATTTATTCTTATTTTTTACATTAAGTTTTTCATTATCTCATTTTAAAGTTGGAATTCTAGGTTTATATTAGGTACATTTTATTCATGTTCATCTTTAAATAATTGAAAACAAATAATTTATTTGTATTTTTTTACATTGTTTGAACTCAAAATTATGTTTGTTATATGCATGTCATGTATTTTTGTTTATTTGATGATTCAAATAAAAATATTTCTTAAAGCTAAAACTATCAATGTAATCTGTTTACTCATCATCAACCTGTCTGTTTGTCCTTCTTCAGCACATAAGTAGCATCTTTTTTTACTTCAGTAATTTACACCTTTAAATAATTGCAGTAACTAGTATATAGGAGCATGTCAGGGTCCTATGTAAATATAAGGCTATTTTTCAAGCCTTAACTCTTGCAAAAATGGCATTTTTTTCTAATTTTAGTATAAAGGGTATTTATAAAAGCCCAATAGGCTTAGGGAAGTATATTTAATAAGGACAGTGGCAGTACAAATAACGCTACTGCCCTAAGTTTATTTTATTTTTGTGCACGAATCTGTAACTGGAAGCCCAAATTAAGGTTACCATTCCAGAGAGTGCAAGAGAGAGACGAGGGTACCCTGTATTGGCTTGGTAAATGGTATAACTCCTCTTACCACTGCCAGACAGTATCGCCGAGGAGCGGAGCATCACTTCTCTCCCCGACTTTGCTTATTGTCCATGAGTTAAGTTTTGCGCTTATTATGACCAAGACAAGGCAGCAGTACTTTATACATTGGTAACAGCTGCTAACGGTAAGGTAAGCTTTTTTGAGCTTGATAAATTCCCTCAATTCACTGTCCACATAGAGACCTATGGGTACAGCAGTACTGACCGTTACTTTGGTTAACTCAGGATATATGTCCAGCATTAGTCTATTGGTTAATGGCTACGATACTAAAATTTGCCTTAATCATGCAGAAAGAGCTGTTTCCAAATGAGTTAAGGCTTAGAAACCATTGATAAATAGACCCCTTGGTTGTAATATCCCAGTGTTAGGAAATCACAGGTGATGCCCAGCCAGGGAACTGTACTGGAATATTTACTGCAAATAAATAGAGAGTGATAAACACAATCTGTGTGAGCTACTCAAGGATCACAGGAAAATAAGACATGTAGTATTACAAAGTTGATAAATATCAAAAGTGTAACATGACATTAGCATACAGAGAGCTCTGGGTCTGCATATAACAAAGGGAGACACAGATTTTAGGTAAAGTGCAGTGTAGTGTAGTGTGGTGTAGTATAGTTTCCTCAGTTACACTCTCGTCAAGCATAATAACCAAACCTGAGATTTGCATTTACATAGGATGCATGCTAAATATAAGCAATATGAGTAATACTATCATAATTCAAGACACCTTTAGGGCGTATAACTTCAGAGTAACCACTTCTGCTGTTAAGTTCCTTTGCAGGAATTTGTCTATAATGGGCGAGACCTAGATATACCTTTTTGTACAGAATATTTATTAGAATCAGAGGCCAGTATGTCCCTTCACAGAACAGATGGCCAAGGAATACCCATACCATAGAGAATGACCCAGGTTACTTACATCAAAGAGGAAATTCCTACCTGGATCAAAAGGGACTTACTGTACAGTACGTTGATGCTCACAGAGAAGTAGTGATTAAGAACATATACTAGCTTCAAAGTTTTCTCTTTCATCAACACATCTGGTGCAGAGTCTCGCTGACCTGGAGAGCCAAGTTTGCAGCCAGAAGTTTTTAATGAAAACAGGCTAAAAACCAGGTTCAGTAAAGTCTGCAGAAAATGTTTCCCTGACCAGAGAGACACAGCATAAGGGGATCTCACCATTGAGTGACTAGCATGCATTAGGGATGCCCAATTGGCATACAGAGTAAAGCACTTACCTAGCTGGCAGGCAGATAGCAGAGAAACAGCAGCGAGCAGGACTATGTCAGCAGCCATGTTATTAGACAGAGTCAGAGTGAATGGGAGAACAGCTTCTCAGTAAGCCCAGCAGTGTAAGGCACACCCACTACATCCATACTATACATTAACTCCTGCAGTGCTGCCATACACTGTATCTTAGAACATATGCCACAGATCGTTGGGCAAAGGTCCTGCACAGGGAGCTGCTTAATTCCTATGATCTAATTCATAATTATTTCAATAAATAAATAAAATCAGTTCTGAAAGATACAATGATGATGTTGAGAAATTATTACAAATGTATATGTATTTCTAACCTCTATCATTTTTATATAAATGTTGTAAAAGCCTAGAAGCATAATGAGCATTCAGTGGAAATCTACAATCAAATCATCCTGTTCCCTAGGATTTTACTGGGTGGCTGGAAAGTGGCTTATCTAGAAATGATTTTTTAAATGTAACCTTTTATCAATCGTAGACTTTTTATGGTGCTGTGCTAAATATAATTTCTGATAGTTTCATTTGGGTAGGGAGAGACATATTCCTTCTCATTTGCATACATTACTAGTGGAAAAGGATATCAAGGAGCTAGATGAACCGTTAAATAGCTAAAGCAGTATAATGGATATATTGAACAAATGGCTAGAGTGCTATACAGTTGGATATTAACCATGACAGTTCCACTTGAATACAGAGCAAAACAATGACCAGAAAATAACTTTGCCCTTGCTGTCTGCTTTTATTAGACTGCAAAGCTTCATTTAGATTACTAATAACAACAATGAATCTGATGAAAGGACCCAAAATATTCCTCATGCTACTGATCTTACCACAGCAGACCTGTCCCGCAAAGCCTGAACCAAGTAATGCTCCCTTTTATCTTATGTCACACTATATTCAGCCCTGTGATGTACTGTGCCCTTTATAGTGCTCTGTATGTCTGTCTCCCTATGGCCACAAACATTCCAATTACAATGTCACTCCTTAATTGTGAATGCTTTCCAGACACAAGATGCATACATTCATTATTTATGGATGTAAATTAAACACATACATGGTCGGATTTATGTAAAGCCCACAAAGGCCTGGGCGTAGTGTATCTTGAATACTGGTGCCACAGGCTGGTCTTTATTTTTTTGTACATATCTGCACTTTTGCAGTAAGTGTGTGTTTGACCACACCTACCTAAACCAACATGTAAATGTGAGTCTGAACATGTAAGAACATATCTTGCAATATCATGTTTGAGAGCTTGGATCAACTGTTTGTGATAAGATTTATTTGAAGATAAAGGGAACTGGATAGACTAAACAGCTATCTAATGCACTATTTATGTATAGACTACTGTATTACTTGTTGACACCATTGATTTCTCCAACGCGTGCTCTGTAGAGATCCACTCTGAACTCACATAGAAAGAAAATGTTCCCTGTTCTCAAAATAAGTCATTTTTAGTATCAGATCCTGTAGAAATAAAATGTGTTTTGGCTCCATAACGGGATAAGAGGGTGGCTGTTGAGATGGCAGGAAAGAGACCCAGACCTTCCCTAATAAAACTCAGTGATGTAAACAGACCTTGACAAGACAGAGATTGAGCTTGGGGTGTGGGTCTTGCTGTATATTCTAATTAAACTGTGGAGATGTTGTTTTTATTTTTTTTGTACAGTTATTAGGAATATGAGGTTTGCTGTGTGTATTAATAAGTTATCAAACTGGACGATGAGGAATTATGAGAGTTTCAGTAGGTGATCAGGTATTGTCTATGTAAACTATGTAAACTGTAAGGCTGTGTGGAGGTTTTAATGCTATTACTTGTAACACTGACATTTTCATACATATTATTATATACATATTATTATATAGTGCCAACATGTACCTCCCAACAGTCCCCATTGTGGGCGGGACATTTCGATTTGCGGGGCTTAACTAAAAGTGGGCGCAGATTTACATAAATTTCTGCATGTGTGGGTGGAGTTTGGACCGGACAGGGTGGAGCTTATTGTGCCCTAGTTTCGTCATTCTAAATGTTGGGAGGTATGCTAACATATCACACAGCACTCCAGAGTATGTAGTGTAGGATGTCTATAAAGTGTGGGAGGAAACCAGAGCACCCGAGGAAACCTACACAAATATGGGGAGAACATACAAACGACACACAGATAGACCCCTGGATGGAAAGGAACCCATGGCCCCAGTGCAATAAGTCAGCAATGCTAACCACTGTGCCACTGTGCTGCCCCCTATATAAATTGCAATAATATCCTAGCATTGTTTTTAATATGTGTTTATTAATTAAATATACTTTCCTATTGGATTATTATAAACTACATAATCAGCTCACTGGGAATCTTTACAGAAGCAGCACAGGGATTTATTGAATATGTGGTCACCAGTCTCCATGTTATGCATCCAGCAGTGAAATCAGTGGAAACATGTCATATGACGTGCAACCATAACTGAGTACAATGATGCCGAGGCAGATCAATCCAGCCTTGATGATGGATAAGAGTAAAGGGAAGTTAAAAGCGTGTTCTCAAAAACAATTTTGTTGCAGCAGAAATACAGCACAGACTACCGCAGGGAACATACATATCAAGCATCACACACCGTCACACGTATTCAGCATGCTTGTACTAGCCCAGTGATGGCTGCTGGTGGTCCCCAGATGCTTCCTTCTTTATGTCCTGTCAGTCCTTTCTGCTTCATATCTCATCGCACCCAGCTCTTATCCTCTGCATCATGTCCCACCAAGCTTCACATGTGGCCCCTTATTGTATAAGAGCTGGGGCCACGGTGAGGCTTGGTGGTTCATATAGCGTGTGCCCTCTTCTGCATGCTTGTTTGTTATTGCTTGTAACACTGTTTTCCTTACATTAAAATATTTGATGATCTGTTATTACAGATTTCTTTGATTAAATGTAACTTATTATTGAAGGGTAGAGGGCCCTTGAAGCGTACCATGTTGCACATCACTGCTGTAGCAGTGGCAGTAAGCTTTGGTTAATGTGATGACATAGTCTAGGAAGTGCAGAGCCAGCAGTAATACACATCACCTTGACTACCGGAAGAGTGCAGCAGACAAGGTCTGGCTTCCTTTTCCTTTAAAGAAACACACCTAATCTCTGTGTCTACTAACATGCATTTATGTGACAACAGGGGTCGTGAATGCTGGTGCTCACTACTGATATTATTTTAATTAAAAAAAAGCAAAAAACTTTAATTCACATAAGATCTCAAAAAATTATATATATGAAATAAGTCAGCGGAGCTGTAATACACCATCATACATAAATCATGCATGTATTATAAGACAATACATGATGTACAACATAAAATATAACATACTACAGTATACATCATGCTGCATATAACTAACGACGATGAGCATCATGAATAAGGTCCAGGGTGTGTGAAGGAGAAAAAGGGAAGAGGGAAGGGGAGGGAGAATACAGGCCCAAAGATTTACTGACGCCTGATAAACAAAAGTGGGAGAGTGGAAGGATCCCTCTGGGTTGTTTATAATGTAATAATCTCTTAACTTTCTGTGGATCAGCCTGCGACTGGCACCAGCTCCCTTTACAACACAAGACGATTGCTGTCCAATATCCTTAACATAACACATAAGGTGCCAGGCCTCCTGGATAATCCAGTAGGTGTGTATGCCAGGAAATAGGTATCCATGACATGTCGTTATGCCTGTTGTTAAGCCTGCTAGAAGCCACATTCTTAAATACAGTCCTTACTGTGGCATCAGGGAGCATTGGCATAGACGACATTATGCATAGTTGCCTTTTCTCCCGGAATGTCCGGGAGACTCCCGGAATACTGGGAGATCTCCCTGACTCCCGGGAGAGTAGACTGACCTCCCAGACTTGCAGTGATCCGATCTGAAAGAAACTGCGCATGTGCGCCAGGTGACGTCATCGACCTGATCTCACCTCCCAGAAGATGCCAGCCATCGTGGAGCATGGAGCTTCGCCCAGGACTCGCACAGCAATGAGGAGAGGCAGTGAGCTGAGCAGCAGTAATCGGTAAGTCAATGAGAGGAGAGGCAGTGTGCGGGCCGGATCATAATTAAGAGAAAGTTGCAGTATAAGTAAAACAAAAGCACAATAATATAAATAAAGTGTATTTATATTATTGGGCTTTTGTTTTACTTGTAGTATAATGATATCAAAGTGACCAAATGTGCAGGATATGGGGTGAGTGTGTCTTTTATATTATTAGGCTTTTATTTTACTTGCACTATGAAAGTGACCAAGCCTGCACATTTGGTCACTTTGATATCATTATACTATAAGTAATATAAAAGCCAATATTATAAATACACACACTCACCCCATATCCTGCACATTTGATCACTTTTATATTGTTATACTTAATTTTGCAGCAAAATGACCTAAGTAACAGTTATAGTAGCAGGGCACACCCATTAGATGGAGCAGGGCACGCCCATTAGATGGAGCAGGAAACACCCACAATGGTTTTTACATTCTCCCTGAAATTAATTTTCAATAGTTGGCAAGTATGCATTATGTCCTTGGTCCTGATAAGGACATCAGTGGCATAAACCCAGGTACATTCCCCTTGGACATCCAATTGACTAAAAACTGAATCTTCCAAACCCTATTGAGTCTTGATAACAGAGGAAGAATGGTTGATATCCAGTGGTTTGAGCAGGAAAATGTGGAATGAATTTGAAATATGGAGGGAAGATGGCGGTTTTAACCTGAATGCTACTGGATGAATGAATTGTTGGATCTCAGTTATCGTGCACCGTAGTCAGCAGAACCAGAGAAGATGCCGATGGAGCAGGGTTGCCAGGCAACTAGGGATTACACCAGTAAGAGCGTCTGAGGGTCCGGTGCGTGACACCCGCAGAGCCATTGTTGTAGTCAAGGAGATTCCGGCAGAAGCGAGTCCACAGCAAGATGATGATGGAGCTACTTTTCCGAGTGAGCTCATAACTGCCAACTTTATTATGTCCATTTTGGATTCCCTGATGAAGAAAACACTGTCTTTGTGATAGCTCTACAATTTGTAGTGGAGGCCTGGATCATGTACTGTAGAATGGGGAGAATTTTATTGCACAACACCAGTGCTTATTTACCTGAGGAATCAGAAGTGTCCTTGGCTTATTTAGATGAGGAATTAATAGTATGTTATCTGACAGGACCCAGGAAATAGCTGTCTCATTATACTAGTACCTCATAAAAGCCCTCTTTGTCCAAGTATTTATAAAGCCACCAGTAACAAATCAGAACCATCTTAATGACCGATATGCAGTATATAATACAGACAGCATGTTAGTAAATGATATATAATATAGAGAACATTCTAGTGATCTCTATACAATACAGAGACTATTCTCATGACCACCAGTCAAAGCACAATACATAGTCTACACTGCCAATGCCTACACTGTGCTGAAACACTATAAATGTTTGGTGATTTTACAATCTAGACCCATAAAATCTTGTGGTGTTACAGTGTACTGATGACTTTATAATGCAGACCATCTCAAATCTCTGGTATCTTCACTATATAGACTCCACAGCTATGGTCGGGTGGGGTATGGGTTAACGGCTATGAAAAAGCCGACATACTTTTAAACAATGTGACAATAATGATTGGTAAAAGCCCGATAATAATAAAATGACTACTTACCATATAACAGGTAAGAACTTTTTCTGAAGGTTGAAATGACCGCTCACTGTAATATCAAACAGCCACACTACCAAATTATGTCATTTACCATACACAGAGTGAAAATGTCGGTTTTAAAACGGCAATACTCGGACCCCAAATGAATAATAAATGCTGGTTATCCTCTGGCTCTGGAGGAGGACGGACATGCCGCGCGAGCTCTCCACTGGGGTCATATCCCTGGCTCCTTATTCCCGTGGAGCAGCCCAGCGCCTCTCCGTTGTCCTTCCCTCCTCCACCCGCCTCACTTACCTCCACTCATCCCGACTCCTGTTCCAGCCCCCGTCGGCGATCCTCCTAACGGCTCCCGACTCCGGCCCGCTGCCTCCTACCGGGCTCATCTCTCGACCATGGCCCAGCTGCTTCCTCTGCTCCCTCCTGGATCTCCTCATCGCTGCCTCCTCATCTTGCTCTCTTCTCCTTGGCGGTGTCTTCTGGCTAGGGACCCCGGCTCCGGCGCAGCTGCCTCCGCTGCTCCTCTGCTTCTACCTGGTTCTCCTGGATCTCCGGCCCAGCTGCCTCCATAAGATCTCCTGCCTCCACCGGATCTCTGGCCCAGCTGCCTCCACAGCACTGCTTCATCACTCCAGCCTCAGTCTCCCACTTCCTGGCCTGCCTGCACGTCCGCGAGGCCTACTTCCAGTCTGAATCCCCGGTTTGGAGTGCCGGTCTTCTCCACTGCCTTGAGCTGCAGCTGCCACCATCTATGCCCGTATCACCTCCTCCTCCACGCATCGCCCATGGATGTTATCGCTGTGCTCCTGGCCAACAACAATCCTTCTTGCTCTCCTCTCCTGATGTCCATCTCATGCCGTAGCTCTTCTCCTGTCCTCCTCCACGCTCCTGCTCCCCCTCATCTCATCTGATGCTCCTCACTTGAAGCCTCCTAACTCTCCACAACCGTCTTCCTGGAACTGTGACTCTGCCTCACCCCCTCTGCTTGGCTCTTGTCTTCGTCCTGCTCCCAAGCAACTCTAGGTATCTTTTTCATTTTTTTGCTCCACTTAACTGACTTTCTCACCGTGACTCTCCTTCATCACCTTTGCCTGCACCTTAGACTCGATTGGTATCTGTTACTATTTTACCTGATATTATCTTTACCTGTTATTATTTTTACCTGATATTATTTTTACCTGCCATTATTTATTTTTTTTCCTGATTTTACACTTACCTGTTACTATTTTTACCTGTTATTATTCTGACCTGTTTTCATTGTCCTTATTATCTCACTGTTCTGTTGTTCCATGCCTTCCACACCCTAACTTTGTTATTGTCTTCCATATTGTTATTGTCTCAGTTATTATTCTTACCTGTTATTCACTGTCCTCATTATCTCACTGTCCTGTTACTCCTTGCCTTCCTTGCCCTATTTTTTGTTATTGTCTTCCATGCCCTCCATGCCTTATCTTTAGTTCCGTCATACTAGGCCTCTCTAACCGACCTCATCCTTTTCGCTCTTGGTCACCCTTCCTCCTCCCTCCACCCTCTTTTCTGCCCTCCCTCCTCCCTTCTGTCACCCCCCTCTCTCTCCCTACTATGCTTCCCCGCTCTCGTTCCCTACCCATACTCTCCCGCTACTCCCCACCCTCCCCCGCGCACTGCCCATCTTGCTAACCTCATCCCCATCCCCCCCTCTGCCCCTTTCTCATGTGCCCCCTGGAACGCTAGATCCGTCCGCAACAAACTGACTGCTATGCACAACCTCTTTTTATCTAACTTCCTTAACCTTCTTGCCATTGCTGACACGTGGCTCTCCGATTCTGACACCGCCTCCCCCGCTGCCCTCTTCTATGGTGGCCTCTCCTTCACCCACTCCGCCAGACCTGGTGCCCGCCCAGGCGGTGGAGTGGGGTTCCTCCTATCCTCCACCTGTACTTTTTGTGTCATTCCCCCTGAACCCTCCCTCTCCTTCTCCTCATTTGGAGCCACTCCATCCGCCTCTTCTACCCCATCCATCTCCGTGTCACTGTCATCTACCGCCGCCCTGGCCCCACCTCCCTCTTCCTTGACAACTTTGCTGCCTGGCTTCCTTACGACCTCTCCTCCGACCTCCCCTCCATCATCCTCAGCGACTTTAACTTTCCCATTGACAATCCCACCGACCCTGCTTCCAGCAAACTGCTCAGCCTTTCTTCCTCCCTTGGTGTTACCCAATGGACCTCCTCCTCTACCCACTGCCTTGGTCACTCCCTTGATCTTGTCTTCTCCTATCTATGTAGTCTCTCTGACTTCTCCATCTCTCCCTTTCCTCTATCCGACCACCATCTCCTCTCCTTCTCTCTCTCCTCTTCTCCTGCTCCCCTCCCCTCCCCCTACCCAAACCTACTCTGTCCATATGCAACCTCAACGCTCTTGACCTGGCCTCTCTGTCTTCCTCTATCAATACCCTCCTTTCTCCCCTTTCCTCCCAGGCCTGCCCCAACCAGGCGGTCTCCCTCTACAATCTCACTCTCACCTCTGCTCTGGATGCGGTCGCCCCTGCCCACTCCGTCCACCCTCGCTGCTCCAAACCCCAATCCTGGCACTCCAAATTTACCTACTTCCTCCAAAAATGCTCCCGTACCGCTAAACGCCACTGGAGAAAATCCCGCTCCCTGGCTGACTTCCTCCACTTTAAATTCATCCTTTCATCCTACAGCTTTGCCCTCTCACTCGCTAAACAATCTTTCTTTAATTCTCCTGCCACCTCTTTGCCACCTTCAGCATCCCTCCTCCCTGACTGCCTCCGACTTCGCCTCCTTTTTCTCCTCCAAAATTGAGGCCATCCGATTTGAAATCCCCTCCACTCTCTTGTCCACCCCCCCCCCCCACTCTTCCGTCCTCCCCCCCTAGCCAATGTCAGAATCACTAGGTGGAATTGATGATACCTGCCAGCAGTTGGCGCTACTGAGTACTGAGGCGCGGAGTCTTTTTTTTTTAAACACAATCAGAGCAGCGGGACAGCACACTGCCAATGCTGAACGAACCTGCACATACTGTGCAGCCGTCAGCAGCTTTAGAAATTAGAAAGGGGACGGGGCTTAAATCCCGCCCTAAACTTGCCCCGGGTAGAGCAGTTGCCTAGATCCGTCCCTGGCCTTAAGGCCCAATGGTTGTGGCCAATTGAGAATGGCAGCCACTTTCCCAGGATCCATGGAAAGACCAGCACCGGACACAATATATCCCAGGAAGTGGACCTGAGAGGCTTCAAAGACACACTTCTCCAGTTTGCAGTAAAGGTGGTTGGAATGTAGTCGAGAGAGAACCTCCTTGACGTGACCTCTATGGGATTCTAAGTCTCTGGAGAATATAAGTATGTCATCCAGATAGACAACGACTGAGAGATAGAGTAGGTCTCGGAAGATGTCGTTAATGAACTCCTGGAAGACCGCTGGGGCATTGCATAGGCCAAAAGGCATCACCAGGTAATCATAGTGGCCATCCCGAGTGTTAAAAGCGGTCTTCCATTCATCGCCCTCACGAATCCTAATCAAATTATAGGCGCCCCTGAGGTCTAGTTTGGTGAATATTGTGGCACCTTTGATCCAATCGAATAACTCGGAAACCAGGGGTATGGGGTACCTGTTCTTCACGGTAATGGCATTGAGTAGTCTGTAGTTGATGCATGGCCTTAGAGAACCATCCTTCTTCTTTACAAAAAAAAATCCCGCACCGGCAGGTGAGGAAGATTTTCTAATAAATCCTCGTTCGAGGTTTTCAGATACATACTCGGTCATGGCTCGAGTCTCAGGGAGGGACAGAGAGTACGTTCTGCCACGAGGAATCCTTTCTCCAGGAATAAGTTCAATGGAACAATCACAAGGACGGTGGGGTGGAAGACTCTCAGCGGCAGTCTTACTGAAGACATCCACGAAGGCAGCGTATTCAGATGGCAACCCAAGACTGGGTCTGAGAGCGTGACATCTAATAGGTAGGTTATTGAGGCATCGATCAGCGCAGAGCGGACCCCAGGAAGTAACCTGAGCCTGATGCCAATCAAATTGGGGTGAATGGTCCCTTAACCAGTGTAGTCCTAATATTACCGGATTGACAGTCTGTGGAAAGACTAGAAATGAGATCCATTCAAAATGGAGGAGACCAACTTGCAGTGGGATCGGCCGGGTGGCCTGAGAGATAGATCCATTGGCCACTCTGTTACCATCCACCGCTGTCGGATCCAAGGGTTGCAATAATGATTCCAGGGGGAGAGGAAGGTTAGCTGCTAAGGATGCAGAAATAAAGTTTCCAGCTGCCCCTGAATCCACAAAGGCCCGAAGGGAGACCGGACCCTGGGAAGCATGGATGATGATGGGCATCAAAAAGTCTGTCTTGTCTGGGGAATAAGGGGAAGATGTACTCAGTCCTAGACCGGCTTTCCCGGCACCGACTGGGATCTGGCGTCTCCCCGGTCTCTTGGGACACTGAGATAGAATGTGAGAGGGGTCACTGCAGTAGAGGCATAGATGTTTTTTAAACCTTCGTTCCCACTCCTCCACAGTTAGACGCGAACCCCCGATCTGCATGGGCTCCTCAGGTAGAATTGGTGGGTTCTGAAAAGTGGAGACCAAACGTGGACTAGCCCGGCGAGATTGTTCTCGTTCCTGATTACGCTCCAAATACCGGATATCGACCTTGATGCATAAGGAGATCAGATCATCTAGGGTAGCTGGTAAATCCCTGGAGACCAACTCGTCCTTGATCCGATCTGTCAGCCCCTGCCAGAAGGTAGCTATAAGGGCCTCATTATTACAGTTCAGTTCAGAGGCGAGAGTTCTGAACTGAATCGCGTACTGACCCATGGGAAGGCTTCCCTGACGTATCTTCAAAATGCTGGAGGCCGCAGAGGCTCATTGAACACTTTTCTGAAGCTTTGCATGAAGGAGGATGGATTTTGTAACGGGGGTCATCATGCTTCCATGGAGGAGAGGCCAAGGCAAGCGCTTGATCTGTGAGTAACGAAATAATATATGCCACCTTGGCTCGTTCTGAAGAAAAATTTCCTGGTGATAGCTCGAACTGGATAGCACATTGGTTGAGAAACCCTCTGCACTTTCTCGGATCACCACCAAATTTTTCGGGAGGTGGGATGCGAATCCCTTCAGTAGATCTAGGTGCAGCTGCAGCAGGAGAGCCGACAATGGGGGGTGCGGGAGCAACAGATACTCCGGGAGGAGTCAGGGTTCTCTGGAGGGTATCCATGTGCGTAGCCAGTCCCTAAAAGCATTGCAGGAGCTGAGTCTGGTTAACCTCTTGTTGATCAACTCGGCGAGTCAGGTGCTGCAGGAGGTCAATTGCAGAGAGATCACTGGTGCCTTCGGCATTTGACATGGCCAGAGTATACTGTCAGAATCACTAGGTGGAATTGATGATACCTGCCAGCAGTTGGCGCTACTGAGTACTGAGGCGCGGAGTCTAACACGCCCCTGGTTTTCACCAGGAACCCCCGCAAGGAGGTATGGACTTCGCTGCAAGGGACGTGCAGGTCGCGGACCTCAGTATCAGTCACCTGGCGAGGTAACAATTGAGGCAGCAGTGAGAGCCCACCAAAATGCAGCATGGAAGAGTAGTCAGCAAGCCGGGTCAAAACCAGAGGAACGGATATAGCCAAATCAGAAGCAGGAGAATGGTCAGGAAGCCGGGTCAATACCAAATATCAGTCTAAGCCAGAATCAGGAACAAGCCGGGGTCAGAATCCAAATAACAGCAACACAGGAACAAACGCTGGAGCAAGGCTGAAAACCAAATACTCTGGCACTAGACATGTGTCAGAGGCTGCCTTATATACCCTAAGGTGCCTCCTGATAGGGATAGGGAGATTTTGGCGGTAAGACATGCTGGATGCAGACAGGTGAGCAGAGATAGCGTCCCGCTGCTAGGCAACAGGACGTGGTTGCTTGGAAGATGCAGGCATCCGTCTCCTGCACCAAGTGTCAGTGCGGAGACGGCGCCTGACAGCCACTTTCCCTTCCGCTCCTTCCGCCCCACCACGGGCGAGGAAGTCCACTCTCTCATTTCATCCTCCCCCCACTCTACCTGTCCCCTGGATCCCATCCCCTCCCACCTTCTTCGCTCCCTTTCCCCCACCACCTGCTCCCACCGCACTCACCTCTTTAATCTTTCCCTCTCCACCGGCATCTTCCCCTCCTCCTTCAAACATGCTCTCGTATCCCCCATTCTTAAGAAACCTAATCTTGACCCCACTTCTCTCTCGAACTATCGCCCCATATCTCTTTTCCCCTTTGCCTCCAGAATTCTCGAGAGGCTTGTCTGCAGCCATCTCACCTCCTACCTTTCTGAACACTCCCTCCTTGATCCTCTCCAGTCTGGTTTCCACCCCCTTCACTCCACTGAAACTGCCCTGGCTAAAGTCACCAATGACCTCATCTCTGCTAAAGCCAGGGGCCACTTCTCCCTTCTCATCCTCCTTGATCTCTCTGCAGCCTTTGACACCGTTGAATACCCCCTCCACCTCCACACCCTCCAGTCCTTTGGCCTCTTTGGCCCAGTCCTGTCCTGGCTCACCTCTTACCTTGCTGACCGATCCTTCTCCATCACCACCTCTGGGTCTCACTCCCCCCATCCACCCTTCCAGTTGGGGTCCCTCAGGGCTCTGTTCTGGGACCCCTACTCTTCTCTCTATACACCTCTTCCCTGGGTGAACTCATCAGCTCCTACGGCCTCAACTACCACCTCTACGCTGATGACACTCAACTTTAACTCTCCTCTCCTGATCTCTTTCCCTCCCTGCTTTCTAGGGTGTCAACCTGCCTCTCTGCCATCTCCTCCTGGATGTCCTCTCGATTCCTCAAACTTAACCTCACCAAAACTGAACTCATAGTCTTTCCTCCCCCTCATACCTCACCCCCTTCTGACCTCTATCACTGTCGACAACTCCTCTATCTCCCCTGTCCCCAACTTCGCTGCCTTGGTGTCATCCTCGACTCCTCTCTCTCCTTTGGCCCCCATATTATCTCTATTGCTAAATCCTGCCACTTCCAGCTGCGTAACATCGCTCGCATCCGGCCCTTCTTCTCCCAAGATGCCACCAAATGTCTTATTCACTCTCTGATCATCTCCCGCTTGGACCACTGCAACCTCCTCCTTACTGGCCTCCCCACTCTCATCTCGCTCCCCTTCGATCTGTACCTAACGCTGCCGCTAGGCTTATCTTCCTTTCTCACCGCTCCTCTTCTGTCTCCCCCCTCTACCAAACTCTTCACTGGCTCCCCTTCCCCTACAGAATCCTGTTCAAGCTCCTCACTCTTACATACAAGGCCCTCGCCAACTCCACTGCACCCTACATCTACACCCTCCTCTCTATTCATGCTCCATCCCGCCCTCTCCGATCTGCCAATGACCGTCGCCTCTCTTCCCCCCTGATTACCTCCTCCCATGCGCGTATCCAAGACTTCGCCCGCGCTGCCCCCCTCCACTGGAACAAGCTACCTCCATTAGAACTTCCCCTAATCTGTCCAGTTTCAAACGGGCTTTAAAAACCCACCTTTTTCTTAAAGCCTTCCAGGCTCCCACTTAACTTCCTACCTTATCTTCTGCCTCTCCCACTTTATTCCCCTTGCCTTAATCTGCCTCCGTTCCTCCTTCTCTCCCTCTGTCCCCCGTGTCTGTCTGTTTACCCCACCCCTTAGATTGTACGCTCCTTTGAGCAGGGCCATCTCTCCTCCTGTCTCCACCACTTCTAACTCTGCTCTCCAGCTACCTAGCCCTCCTCCTCGAGGACCCTCTACCCCCTGTCCCCTCTTGCTCCCTCCCTACCCCTCTGGGGGTCTCCCTGTCATCCGTGCCCTCCCTCTTGGGCTCCATTGTATGCGGACCTTCCCCTCTCCCCTCCCGCTGTGCTTTGAGCTTACTGAGTTACTGTGCTTATTGTTTACTGTACTGTGCTGTCCCACCTCGTATTGTAATTCGTTTGTCCCTCTATGGCGCTAGTGGTGCCCTATAAATAAAAATTAATAATAATCATAATAAAAATGCAGCTTTAAAACTGGCATTTTCACTCTGTATGGTAAATGGCGTAATTACGTATTACGTATTTGGTAGTGTAGCTGGGCGGTCATTTCAACCTTCAGAAAAAGTTCTTACCTGTTTTATGGTAAGTCATACTTGCCAACTCTCCCTGAATGTCAGGGAGACTCCCTGAAATAGGGGTGATCTCCCTCACTCCCTGAAGAGTCTGGCATTCTCCCTGATGCTGAGCCAGTACAAGATGTGGTTGGCTTTGCCATCTGTGGCATGATGACACAGTTCAGAAATTGTGTCCTGTGTCCATGTATTGATGCCTATGGAGGTGGCCATTTTCATGGAGACCAAGATTTAATCTAAGACTGACAGGTAAGACAACATGACTTCAGTAATGGAGACACTTTAGTCTCTAGAGATTCATTAGTTGCTTTTCTTTAACGCAGAGTTGCCTACTCTCCCGGAATGTCCGGGAGACCTCCCGGGAGAGCAGGGCAACCTCCCGGTGCTCACCCCCGCAATAGATAAGTGGCAGGGGGCACGCCCATCTCCCCCGGGATCTCCCTGAAGCCAATGAGGAAAAGTTGGCAAGTATGTGGTAAGTAGTCATTTTTTTATTATCGGGCTTATACTAATCGTTATTGTCACATTGTTTAAAAGTATGTCGGCTTTACCATAGCCGTAATATTGACTACCACCGGTGCACAGGCAGACTACATCAGTCATCAGACTGAGCACATACTGCATGTCAAGCTCTGTCAAACTGAATGAAAACGGAAGGTTTCATGTGTATTTGCTGTATCATGCTTCCTGTGTAAAGCTGCCCAGAATTCTTTTTATGGAGATATTTAAGGCCTATTTTCCTCTTTTTCTTGTTGCAATTGGCCCAATGCAAGACAACACTGGAACTGTACAAATGCAAAATTTTTGTAAGCTGCACAGGTAATCGTTTCTTTGCAGCACTTAAGAAAGTACCTCTCTGTTCCAATACTGAGTTGTTTCTCAAGTTTTTTCAGTTGCCATGAATGTTGTATCATGGGTTAATGAGTGACTAGCTGCAAGTCAATTAAAATGAAAGGTCACATTGCCCAGAGATTATAAATCATTTTCTATTTACAGTTCTAATAAAGTTTGGCCACAGTAATATTTTGATAAATTTCAGTGCAGAATATGATGTATAGTGATGGTTATGTTATTGAGTTGCAAACCAAAACCTGACTAGCCTTACATTGGAAACCCCCGGGGTATACGAATGGTTAATGCAAAATAATGAATTGTATCTGTTAACCAGTAAATAAAAAGCAAAAGTGTGCACTTTTGTTATCACATTAAAAAAAGAGTGACACATGGATGTGATGTGTTTTTATTGCATAGTAGTACCTGCACCAGACAAATATTTTAATGCAGATGTACTTTATTAGTGTTAGCAAAAATTAAAATCTATTTCTCTTACGTACAAATAAAGGAATTTATCCAGCTCCATATAAGTCAGCCAAGTTACGTAGACTCACAGTATTTGAGAGGCAATGTATATACCAAGTGGGATTCATGGGTTTGATATCTCTCATGTATCACTCTACACTCTATTCTGTTGCCTGAGGACGTACCCTTGGAGTCATTTGAGACCGCGTGGGAATCCAACACCCAGAGGACTTTGAACCAAGTGGGATGGTCACGTCTCAGACTTAGAATCTCCAAGGTATCCCTTAATACCTCATTTAAGGATAATGCTTACTTAGTTTACACTAGATGGTACATGTTGCCCTCAAGTGTACACAGACATTGCCCCGGGACATTGGATCTGTGTCAGAGGGCGTGCAGGGCATTCACATTTGGTGGCAATGCCTCCTTGTTTCCATCACTTAGCTCCAGGTCTCTACAATCCTGACCGATATTCTGGGCAGTGAAGTAACCCCTGACCTACTGGTCATGCTGCTTTGATCTCCAGTGAAATTTCTCACCAAACATAATGATACGCTGGTACAACATGTCTGTGCTGCAGAAAGATTACACATTGCCAAAAATTGGATGCCCTTCCATCCCCTAAGCTTTCAGGTGGTGGTCTCACGGTGTGTATATAGTGTCAATGGAATATAACACAAGTCTACTACAAAGTTTCCAATTTCCATAGGGTGTGGGACCATTGGTACATACACCACCACCCTCCACTGCAAGGTATCCAGTAAGTCTTACTCCACGTTTCTTTACTTCCCCTCCTCTCCAAATTGGGGCTCCACTATGGCAACACCTCTCCTAGACCCCGCCCACCCCCGGGGGCCCTCTCATTTTTTCCTCCTCTCTTTACTACCGGGTTGCGGCTGTGCTGTTCATACTGCATCCCAGCTGCTTTCTCTCTTCCTTTTCAGGGTCTCTTTCTCTTGGGATCTTGTCTTCCCTTCGCTTACTTCTACGCTCGCTCCCTCACCTTACATACTCTCTGCCCCCTTTTATTGTCTAATTTAGACTAGGCCATTAAAAGCGAATTAGTGATTGGTTCTTGTGGTTCAGTGCAAATTTTGCACCTAATTTTGATATAAATGAGCCATAGAGAATTTAACTATGGTACAGACCATTGTTGAATAATGTCGTCGATAAGTAACAAAATAAACTCCACAGAGTATGGCAAAAAGGTGATTAAATCTCACTGTACAGAACACATCTGGTACTCAGATAGAAATAAAACTGTTTTGTTATCTCAACTGACAAAATTAGCAGGAGTGAACTCAATGTGCTACCCAGAGAGCTGACATTATACCCCACTAAATTTGACCTAGATTAGTTCAGCACATTGGGCCTGATTCATTAAGGAAAGTACTCATTTTTTTTACTTAACTTTTCTCCTGGACAAAACTATGTTACAATGCAAGGAGTGCATATTGGTTTATTATTTTACACATACGGAACATTCTGGCTTTTTTTTCCCCCTAGATCAACTTTAAATTTCAGTGTACAAATAAGCTATCAAGTATTTGTGTGCTACATGAAAAAACAGGCAGTATTTTCCTTATGTTCAAAATAATAAAAATGGTTTTGTCCAGAAAACTTATTCAAGTCTTGCTTAACTTTCCTTAATAAATCAGGCCCATTATGGCTAACATAATTTTTCCATGACAAAGAAGGGACTGCACACTGCCAACTACTATTACTTAAAAATATAGATTGAACTGAACTCCTCTACAAAGATGTAATCCTATACTGGGAAGATAGATTGCCAGTATGTTAGACACAGATAAGGAACAGCTTCAAAACTCAGTATGCATAGAGGGACATCTATCTACTTAATTTATGTATATAATCTGTCTATCTATCGTAATATTCATCTTGTCACTACCAACGACCTCCCTCGCTCCATCCGTCTGTCCCCTATTCTGAGCACTTTCAAACGGGATCTCAAAACCCATCTCTTCCTCAAAGCCTACCAGCTATCAACCTAACCTTCTCCAGCCTTGTTCTCCTCACCTCCATCTTCCCTGTCTCCTTTTGCTCCTGATCCCCTCCACTGTCTCGTCTCGTGCCTGCTGTCTTTTTCCTCTCCCTTTAGTATTTAAGCTCCTATGAGCTTACATACTCTTCCCTTTTGTTTCAATTCCATTTGTTCTTCTCCGATGTCACTGTACTTGCTGTGCTTGAAGCTTTTGGAGTCTTGGTTCTACTTGGTTTGCTCTGTCTTACCCTGTACTGTTTTGGTCTACTGTTTCTTTTTATATTTGTACGGTGCTGCGGAAACCTTGTGGCGCCATATAAATAAAGATTATTATTATTATTATTAATAGTAATAATAATGTTAACAATAACATTTATGATATCATTCAGCCTTTTTAGTTAAATATACTCTAATAATATCGATGAGTTTTTCATCATTACTTGTGTGGCGGTCTATTGTCTGTTCATTCTGTTCAGCCTTCCAATGCTCAAGTTTCTTTCTATATGAAACAGTGATCGGTCTACTAAGTATTGGGAAACTTCAAGCTAAGGGACCTAGTTGAATTATACCTTCCCTCTACTGGTCTCCCATCCCATAATTCGAGTACCTCAGAAATATTTAGTGAAAAGTAAACTAGTCCTGCTTAATTTGGTCTCTGAGGCACATGAGAGCACACCCAGCATTCAGTTTGGTGTAAAACCTTACCCACCAAAGAAATAATAATCATTCTCATGGATACCCAATTATGACTGGACTGGCATCGTTGGATATACATTTTTTTCAACTATGGGGTCACAGTACTTACAGACACAATATTCGTCAGACAATAACCCCTCACACTGTCTCCCAGCTCCAAGGTTAGCAGTCCTTTACTTTATCCCAAATTGAATAGTGTAATTGACTAGACCGATTGTGTTAACAATTTCTCCTTCATCCCCACATCCTCAGAATCACTACCGGAACCAGTCTCCATCACCTGATCACCATTGCAGAAACAGAATGTCCTGGAATCAGTAAGGATGAAAAAAACACTGGAAAGGGAAAAAGAGAAAAAACACTGCTCCATGATGGGATAACAGTCTTTGCAAAGTCCTTGGTTCAGGTGTTATTAACTGCGATCTTAGGTCTCCCGAAACAGATTCACGAATGTCATCCTTGGCTATGTTTTGAACCTTCTCTGGGTTGTTGACTCCTCTGTAGTGTGTGGAGTGGGTCCAAGTGTCTCTTCTTTCTGCTACTTCCAGAGATGTGGTGCTGGTCATTGACCCTTGGTATGGGTTTTCTCACCTGTTTGTTAAACAACATGAGTGTAGGTGTGATGATTATGTAGTATATCTAATCACTGATTGTTATTTTCTGTTGAATTCATGTATGACAATGTGAATATTTTATGTAACCATGTAATCTCAATGTATGCTTTGCTATATGAGTTTGAACCTATGCAAGTGTCATTAATCTTTTGAAATTATCCATAAATAGACAAGCATCTCTGAGGAGTTTTTTTTTGGTATGCAGAGGATGTGGACCTGACCAGCCAAGCCGAATGAGCAGAGGTGAGAATTCAGGTCCTGTGAACATTCCAGAGCTCTGGCCATCACTTTGAAAGCCCTGTGACATCTGGGATTTCAATCTGTCCTTATTGACAGCTAAACTCCAAAAGTGGGGAGTGAGAGCTATGTGGAGAAAGGTTTAAAATCTTCTGCCATCCTTAGACAATAACGTGTGCATTTTCATGAGGGGGTCTATCAAGACTGAAATGTTCCATATTTCTCAATTGTGTTCCCTCACACACCAGGGCTTAACTAGTAAGTAGTGTCTCTGATTTTATTTCCTATTTTATTTTCTGAAACATATTTATGCAACATATTGCATGTCTTGTTATTAATTTTTGTAACTAAGTCTTGGAATAATTTTTCAGATTAAATAAATTTAATCTGGTGTCTTCTCCATGATTCTTTGTTAATTTACGAAGCCCAGGGAGGCTCATATTACATGTATATGTGATTTAAGTGTGAAACATTAATAAATGGTTTTGGTGAATGTAAGGACACCATAATATATTCTTCATGGTGGCAGAAAAGGTGTTTTCATTGCTAAGTGACTAAGGTGACGCCAGACACGGCCAGCCGTTCAGATTGCTGTATCTGGGACAGGCTGGGTGTTTGTGAAAGTAGGAAATTACAGTTTCATACATTACACACTCTCCCAGTCAAACATCATGACAGTTAGTGTATATCACATCAATCAGTCAGTGTTTCGAACGTTCATTATTGCTGTCTCACTATTTGTTTCTCTTTATAATATTTTCAACAGTCTCTTCATCATTACATTTTGTCTCATCTTGGGAATCGACCATCAAGTGAGGTTGCTTGTCAAAACTATTTCAAAAGGTGACAGGTTAAGAGGTGGTTTAGGAGTGGTTCTGATAGTGGGAAGAACTAGTGAAAAAAAACTTGCAGCCACTCCAATCTAATTTTACTCTATTCAATTTGTTCTTGATAGTACCATTTACCCTCTCTATTTCCCCACTGACTTGTGTCCTATAGAGAGTATGTACAGGCGCGGGCTGGCGAATGTCAGCCCGGGTGGGGCGCACAGGCGGCCGCATCACATCGCCTGTGCGCTGTCGCGGCCGCATCGCTTGTTTTGTGATGCGGCCGCAGGTAAATATTAACGAAAACGTGCATTCACGGGGGGCGGCCCGAACAGGGGTCAGACGGAGCGGCCCAGGGGACCGATGCCCCCCTGCCCAGCCTGCTCCTGAGTATGTATATAAGTTTTACACATGACCTGAAAGTTATAACCAGTAAAATCAGTGCCCCTATCATTTCTTATAACTCTAGGGATACAATATCAGCATACATTCCTGGGTATGAAACAGTTTTAGTGGCATTTAGAAATGTCTTTACCCAGTTACAAAACACATAAGTACACACCAATACATACTTGAGATCCCTGCAAGGTGGCAATTGGATGAAGTTGATTTGTTTTACCTGGAAAAAGTCCATCTGTAGTAGAGGTATGGGATGGCTCTATTGGTATTGTCTTTCCAACATTTTTCCTCAGTCAAGTAAGATAGGATATTGCCTTTCTACTAGCTTGAGAAGAAAAGTCTGTTGCACACCAGTATGCTCTTACCAGCTTACACATACCCACTATACTTTACCCAGATGAGTCAGATAATGTGCTGCCTCAGCTAGGCTTGGAAGATACGCTCTGGAGCCACAGACCTACCTCATCCATCTCTACAGAGTCCAGAGGACTCCTGACCACATCCCTTTGCCTTCCAGACCACGTTTTCCTGCAGGGAACACAAATCTTGCATTTTACTTAATTCTTGTGTGTTTATCATTTGAAAAAAACATTATTTTGTTGGTTGTCAGGGCCGGACTGGCCATCTGTGTTGTGGGTGTGGTCAACATGGGGCATTGATTCACCTGCCGGTGCAGGATTTTATTTTGTAAAGAAGAAGGATGGTTCTCTAAGACCATGCATCGACTACAGACTACTCAATGCCATTACAGTGAAAAACAGGTACCCCTGGTGTCCGAGATATTCGATCGGATCAAAGGTGCCACAATATTCACCAAACTAGACCTCAGGGGCGCCTACAATTTGATTAGGATTCGTGAGGGCGATGAATGGAAGACCGCTTTTAACACTCGGGATGGCTACTATGAATACGTGGTGATGCCTTTTGGCCTATGCAATGCCCCAGCGGTCTTCCAGGAGTTCATTAACGACATCTTCCGAGACCTACTCTATCTCTCAGTCATTGTCTATCTGGATGACATACTTATATTCTCCAGGGACTTAGAATCCCATAGAGGTCACGTCAAGGAGGTTCTCTCTCGACTACGTTCCAGCCACCTTTACTGCAAGCTGGAGAAGTGTGTCATTGAAGCCTCTCAGGTCCACTTCCTGGGATATATTGTGTCTAGTGCTGGTCTTTCCATGGATCCTGGGAAAGTGGCTGCCATTCTCAATTGGCCACAACCATTGGGTCTTAAGGCGATCCAACGCTTTATTGGCTTCGCCAATTATTATCGGCACTTTATCCAAGACTTTTCGACTCTCATTTCTCCCGTTACTGCTTTCACCCGCAAGGGAGCAGCAAAATCATGGTCTGCCGAAGCCCTCAGTACCTTCCAGTCATTAAAAAGAGCGTACTCCTCCGCCCCTTTTTTGCTACAACCTTACTTGTCTCGGCCTTTCTTTGTTGAAGTTGATGCATCCTCCATTGGCATAGGAGCCATTCTTTCACAGAGAGATTCCGATGGAAAGTTTCATCCCTGTGGTTTCTGTTCCAGAAGATTTTCCTCCAGCGAATTAAACTATGGTATCGAGGATAAAGAATTATTGGCCATCAAAACAGGAGTGGAGACATTTACTAGAGGGGGCTGAGCATCCTGTTACTGTCTACACGGACCATAAGAACTTAATGTACTTGCAAACAGCTCAGTGTCTGAACCCACGTCAGGCCTGCTGGTCCTTGTTTTTTGCCCGTTTTAATCTCATTTTGACCTTTCGACCTGGGGTTAAGAATATCAGGGCGGATGTTCTCTCCAGGTCATTTGATGATAAAGATCTTCAACCCGCCCCCACCCGTAGAACCATCTTGGATCCTACTACCATTGTGGCCCTCACCAGAACTTCAACCAAGGTTCCTCCTCCTGGTCGCTCCTTTCTCACTTCCAGGCTTCAGCCCAAGGCTCTCAAGTGGGCCCATGATTCTCTGTTTGCCGGGCATGAGGGTGTCAAGAAGACCTTCTCGTTGATTTCTAGGCATTATTGGTGGCCCTCTATCCAGGCGGACATTAAGGTCTATGTTGCCGCTTGTGGAATCTGTGCCAGACACAAGACACCTAGGCAGTCTCCTGCAGGACCCTTGGTACCACTTCCTATTCCAGAGAGACCATGGACTAGTATTTCTATGGATTTCGTCACCGATTTACCAGCTAGCCATGGATTCAATACTCTATGGGTGGTAGTGGATAGATTTTCCAAGTTGGCACATTTCATACCTCTCAAGGGACTTCCTTCGGCTTCTATCTTTGCTAAACTCTTCATCAAGGAGATTTTCCGTGTTCACGCTGTCCCCAGGATATTATCTTGGATAGAGGAGTACAGTTCGTGTCCAAGTTCTGGAGAGCATTCTGCAAAGAGTTGGGGGTCAATCCAAAGTTTTCCTCAGGGTATCACCCTCAAACCAACGGCCAAACGGAGAGGGTCAACCAAGACTTGGAACAATTTCTCAGGACCTACTCTTCGGGTAATCAGGCTGAATGGAATTGTTTCTTGTGTTGGGCAGAATTTGCTCATAATAACCAGGTGCATGTATCTACTGGTTCGTCTCCATTTTTTCTTACATATGGGTTTCACCCTCTCCTTCCTGAACTTTCCCAACCTGGTTCAGCGCTTCCGGCCATGCAGAATCTTATTTAGGACTTTTCTCAAATATGGTTTCAGGCGAAGTCCAAATTATTGGAATCCTCCCAACGCTACAAAGCTAGCACAGATCGTCGCCATAGACCAGCCCCCCGACTTCGAGTTGGGGACAAAGTGTGGTTATCCACAAGGAATTTAAGACTTCGAGTTCCCACCATGAAGCTTGACCTTTTCAAATCACTCAAGTTATAAATCCCGTGACATTCAAACTCCTTCTTCCTCCATCACTCAAGATTCACAATGTGTTTCATATTGCTCTACTAAAACCTCTAGTTCTCAACAGATTTGTCAAAAGAACCCCACCCCCGGTCCCAGTAAAGACTGATCATGGGGAGGAATATGAGATCAATCAGATTCTGGATTTTCGGATCTCCAGGGGTAGCCACCAATATCTTGTTGACTGGAGGGGTTATGGCCCAGAGGAGAGATCTTGGATCGATGTACAAGAGATACATGCCCCTCGCTTATTGGCCAAATTCAAGAAGGAGAGAGAGGCGAACTTGCAAGCCCTGAAAAAGAAGAAAGGGGAGAGTACTGTCAGGCGCCGTCTCCGCACTGACACTTGGTGCAGGAGATGGACGCCTAACCTTCTCAGCAACCACGTCCTGTTGCCTAGCAGCGGGATGCTATCTCTGCTCACCTGTCTGCATCCAGCATGTCTTACCGCCAAAATCTCCCTAACGCAATCAGGAGGCACCTTAGGGTATATAAAGCAGCCTCTGACACATGTCTAGTGCCAGAGTATTTGGTCTTCAGCCTTGCTCCAGCATTTGTTCCTGTGTTGCTGTTATTTGGATTCTGACCTCGGCTTGTTCCTGACTTCTCCTTTGGTTCCTGATTCTGACTTAGAGTGATATCTGGTATTGACACGGCTTCTTGACCATTCTCCTACTTCTGATTTGGCTATATCCGTTCCTCTGGTTTTGACTCGGCTTGCTGACTACTCTTCCATCCTGCATCCTGGTGGGCTCTCACCGCTGCAATAGTTACCTCGCCAGCTGACTGATACTGAGGGCCGCGACCTGCACGTCCCTTGCAGCAAAGTCCATACCTCCTTGCAGGGGCGTGTTAGACTCCGCGCCTCAGTACTCAGTAACGCCAACTGCTGGTAGATGTCATCAATTCCACCTAGTGATTCTGACACATTTTTAGCAAGACAATCAGAAAATGTATAATAAGTTTGACATGATTAAAACGACTTTGTTAATGGGATATCATTATTATGAGATTGGATTATGTTCATAATTATGTGATCATTGGATAGAATTAATGTATTTTTAGGGCATGGCATGATTATAACAAAGTAGGATGGCATGTATATGGTTCATATTAAAGGATGGGATGACTATGACAAAGTAGGATGACATGTATATGGTTGATATTATAGGATGGCATAATTATATTGAGATTGTGGTAATCGTGCTATATTACCATGTTGGCATGATAAGGATGAGATATAAGAAAATATTATGCACGACTGAAGGAAACAGAGTTGGAACTATCTGCAGACAGGGCATCAAGCAGTCTTCAGCGGGCATCACTGATGTCAAAAATATTGTTTGTGTTATTGCTAGGCACTATAAAATATCTGCGAAAAGAAGTTCAGTTCCAAAGACAAAAGCCACATGGAAGTGCCTAAAAAGAAGCTATATAGAAGTGTCTCAGTAAAGAGATTGCAGGCGTCACAGAAGAGTGTGAGAGAAGCGGGAAATGCACCAGCCCAATATTAGCTATGGAAGCTATGAAAGTCTTAGGATGTTTCTGTAGGATCTTAAGTCTTCAACATGTTTCTGAAAGCACAGTACAGAAGGATGCTGCAGCATCAGTATCTAGTGCAGACGAAGGGCCATCCGTTGTGTTAGGTGAACAGAAAGGTTCAGGACAAAACATTTGTGGAGTTGGCATCACAGAGACACATGGTCAAGATACGGACAGTTCTGCAGAAAGTGAGATCTTGTTTTCACCTATTCCATCTGTATCTGGAATGTTTTTATTGCACCAGAAGCATTATGCAGTCTTTCTGTTAAATTATATTTTATGACAGCTCACCCTGTGCAGCCGCCTTCAGATGCTACTCATACACTGCCCTTTCAAGCTCATAAAGTCTACTTTCGATCTGTACCCGGTGGAAGTGCCATTCAGAGGAAATAGCTGTCTTACTGTCCCACCAGATTCAGGACAGTTGGCAGACTGTCCTGCTCTCTCCTACCTGTCTTGTCACTGTCACCACTTGTGGTTGCTGGTTACTTTAGCTGATTTGCTGGATGTCTGAATCCTGGAATATTGGAGGCCCGATTTTGAAAAAAATGGGTAGATAAAATTTAGAAAACTCCAACCAGTGCCAGTGTTAAATCAATAGCCCCCACGTTTTATAATTAGGCCTCCCTCCAGCCACAACATTGAAATAATAATATTCACATTTGCTAAATAGATGTCTTTCCCTCCAACCAACCCTGACATTAGATAGCAAACACATTTAGTATATAAACCTATTTCCCTTCCTCCAAACAGCCCCAGCAATAATTTAAATAGCATTTACATTTAACAAATATTACCATTTCCCACAACAATCACAGGCATTAAATAATACATAATCACATTTAATAAACAGACCTCATTTTCAAAAAACAGCCCACAATCAATAAATAGCTCTCAAACCACCCCAGCATTAAAGGTCCAATTACCCCATTATAAATTCATAGATCCCACTATTAAATTAAATTGCCCCACCATCACCCCACAAATAAAATAGCACCCAATAATAAGCCCCCATCTGCACTCCACAATTAAATTAATAGCCCACCTCCCACGTTATGTTAAGACACCTCCTCCCTCCCACACTACATTCATTCACTGCCCCCCCCCCCCCCACACACACACCATTCATTTACTGGCCCACACACACACACACACTACATTCATTAACTGGCCTCCACACATACTACATTAATTTACTGGCCCCCAAACACACACACACTACATTCATTTACTGCCTCCCCCCCCCCCCACACACACAAACTACATTAATTTACTGGCCCCCAAACACACACACGCACAGCTTAATTCCTGTTACCTATAATTAGAGATGCTCAGGCTCGGTTCCCCGAGAACCGAACATACCCAAACTTAGCAGATCTGAGTACTGAGCCTAGCCGGCTCGGTACTTTCGCGGGCGCTCGGAATTGAAAATGAGACAAAACATCATTGTTACGTCATTGGATCTCGAATCTCGCAAGCTTTGGATTCTATAAGTACCGTCCTCCACAATGATCCAGTGCCATTTCACAGTGGGAAACAGAAGGGGTAGCACAGTTCTTGGCAGTCTCTAATGCAGTTTGGCACGTCATAGGTAGAAAAGAAAAGGAGGGGTAGCAGTGTTGTTCAAAGTCTCCAGTGACATTCAGGAGAGCTCCATTGATCCATTGCTAATTGTCATTGCTGAAATAGAAATAATAGGTCTGGCAGGCTTGGTCTTCTAAATCTGCAGTCACATTGTATTGTGTTATATAGGTAACATACAAAGAGGAGAGCTCAATTGCTCCATTGCTAACTGTCATTGCTGAAATACAAATAACAGGTCTTGTAAGCTTGGTCTTATAAATCTGCAGTCACATTGTATTGTGTTATATAGTTAAAACACAAAGAGGAGAGCTCCATTGCTCCATTGATAATTGTGATTGCTGAAATAGAAATAATAGGTCTGGCAGGCTTGGTCTTCTAAATCTGCTAAATATATAGAATATTTCACCATCTCCATGTGAATTCACATAAAGCTTTATCCTGTTATACATAGGGGTCACAGTTCCAGTTCCCTATGTATAACCTGTTCCCTCCAAGTTCCCTCTCTCTCAATGACTGTCCTGGCCTTGCTCACCTCTTTAACCTCTCTCTCTCTACACTAGTATCTTCCTCCTCGGCCTTCAAGTATGCTCTCATCTCCCTTATTCTCAAGAAACCCTCCCTTGAGCCATCCTCTCTCTCTCTAACTATCGCCTGTATCTATGCTTCACTTTTTTTCTAAATTTCTAAAATTCTTCAACGGCTTGTTTACAATTGTCTGACCCACTTTCTGTCTTCCCACTCTCCTCTTGCCCTCTCAAGTCTAGCTTCCATCCCCTTCACTCAACTGAAACAGTAAATTAACAGTAAATTAACAAACAACTTACTCTCATAGGTCACTTCTGCCTTCTCGTACTCCTCGACCTCTCTGCTGCTTTTGACACCTTTGGTCATTCTCTTCTCCTTACCACCCTTCACTCCCTAGGTCTTTGGAAGAAAGCTCTCTCCTGGTTTGCCTCCTTCCTCTCTGGCAGCTCCAATAGTGTCTCTGCTTCAGACTCCCCCCCCTCCTATTGCTATTGGATTCCCCCAAGGCTCTGCCCTTGGCCCTCTGCTCTTCTCTCTCTAAACCACCTCTCAGTGAACTTAGTTAATCATTTGGCCATCAATACCCCCTCTATGCTGATGACACACAAATCTATCTTTCCTCCCCTGACCTCTTTCTCACTCTCCTAATTCAAGTTTCTAGCTATAACTGCTTCCTCAAACTCAACATCTTCAAATCCAAACTCATCACTTTTCCTCCTGCCAATGTTGCAATCCCTCCCAATATCTCCCTTTTGGTTAACTCTCTTTCCTCTTACCCAAGTCTGCTGCCTTGGACTCACTCTTGACTCTGTCTTCAGCTTTACCTTCATATCCAGTCCCTAAACAAATCCTGACACTTTCTCCTCCGTAACAATATGAAAAATCAGTCCCTTCCTTTCTCAGAAACCAAAATCCTGGTTCATTCATTCATTTCTCGTCTCGACTATTGCAACCTCCTTCTAACTGGCCTTCCTGTCTCTCACTTTTCTGATCTTCAATCCATCCAGAATGATGTGGCTAGGCTCATCTTCGCTAGTCCTCTGCATAAATCCCTTCATTGGCTCCAGTTTCAGAATTCAGTTCAAGTTACTCACCATCACATACAAAGCCCTTACCAACACTTTTCCCCCAACACATATCTGACCTTGTCTAGAGGCCACTCCGCTGTGCCTCTGACCTCCGCCTCAATTCACCTCTTATTACCTCCTCCCATGCCCACCTCAAAGACTTGAGCCATGCTGCACCCAATCTTTGGAACTCTCTACCCCGTCTCACTCGACTCCCAACCTTCAAAAGTTCACTCAAAACTCACCTTTTCAAGCTCGTCTATTCTACCACCTCCTTACCATCTTATCCATTACCTCCTCCTCCGTCGCCTGACATCTCCATTTTCTCCCATTGGTCTAACTGTCTCTCACCACCCCTCCCTCTAGAATGTAAGCTCTCATGGACAGGGTCCTCTCTACCTATTGTCCCATGTCTGTCTACTGTGTGACTCCCTCATACGCCCTGTCATGTACTTTGCTGCACTCTGTGCGAGTACCCATAGCATTCCTCACACTCTTCTGTGCTACTTATGTGTATTGCCTCATCTATTTGTTACTTGTTTCTGTATCTGGTGCTACGGAATCTGTGGAGCCTTATAGATAAATAAATAATAATAATAATAAAAATGTGCCCAACTGAAAAGTGTGCAGGGAAATTGTATTTAAATATTTGAAACTATGGTTTTCCGATTCATATTTCCTTTTTCTGGGCAGATTCAATTAGCTGCAATGTTCCTGAGAAAATCGCGGCAGCGCTTTATGTTTATATGGTGAAAAGTAACCCTTACTTTTGCTCGCACCTCTATGGGGCAAAAGTGAGCAGTACTTTCACTAAAATAAAATTGGCGTGTAGTGTCTCGCGGCCGTCCAGGACACTACGAAGCAATTTTATTTTAGAATTTATTCTGCCCCTTTATGTGAAGAATGATTGCGTAGACTGGCCAGTATTACTCCACAAGTGCCTGAAACACCAGTATTCTCTGATAAACACAGATTAAGGGCTAGATTTACTAAACTGCGGGTTTGAAAAAGTGGGGATGTTGCCTATAGCAACCAATCAGATTCTAGCTGTCATTTTGTAGAAAGTACTAAATAAATGAAAGCTAGAATCTGATTGGTTGCTATAGGCAACATCCCCACTTTTTCAAACCCGCAGCTTAGTAAATCTAGCCCTAAATGGTTTTTTTTGTTAATGGTGGTTTTGGAACAGTTAGAGTGCTAAATAGTTTTTTGTTTGTTTGTTTTTTGGGAGAAAATAATTTTATTGGTTTTCACACGTTAACAAATAAATCATGTTCAATATATTTTATTTAATTTGCAATATTGACTAACAATAGAAGATGTAAAGAGCTGAGTTGAGTTGTTAATTAGAAATGAAACCGGAATTATAACTTGTATTTTAAGTAAGATGAACAAGGAGTGACGGGGTAGGAGGAGGTGTGGTAGGGGGGGGGTGAAAGTATTAATATATGGTAATTATATATATGGGAATGAGAGGGAAATTGAATGATATATTAATGATAATAGTTTTTTTGTTTATTATGTATTTAATGCAGGGAAATTCAAAATACAAACAGCATGTGGGTTTTTTCAGATAAAAATAAAGTTTTAAGACAAAGTATAAAGCAAAAAAAAAAGATAAATGTATTCTTGTAAACCACAGTTTGCCCACAATTAAAAAATATGATGTACTTGTTTAAAAATGTTCACATCCAGGTATTTCTTGAGAAGGATGTTTGTAATGCCAAGAGCAGACAATGCAAGCAACAGGAACAGTGAGACCAAACTGAGGTAAAATCCAGGGATCCTGAAGAGAAGACAAACATATATTTATCTTATATAAACATTTATGAAACACTGTCCTATTTTACCAGAACAACTACAGTCTTAACCCTGGAGATTGTGAACCTAGAGGACCTGATTCATCTAAGTCCCGTGGTGTGCCATATCCTGTGTGAAATTGCCATGTGCATGCTCACAAACGGACTTTACCCCAGTGAACACAAGTACATGCAACTCAAGTCCAAACGCAAATGACACTTCTGACTGTCTACGATTTGAAGGGCGGAAGGGGGAGGGAAGGGGCAGACAACATAGACAACATACAGTATGGGTGTGCCCAGGTCGAGTGCAAGCACATTTGTCCGATGCAAGCTCTGTGCATCTCTCAGGTAGGTGTTTTTAGCTGTATCACTTGTACCAGCTACAGAGCAGGTGTAAGAGCCGATTGATAGTGAAGACAGTCGCATATGCATGTCAGCTCATGAGCTTGCAAGTAAGAGAAACTGTAAAAATGTATTTTATGTACAGTAGGCATTAAGAACATCCAGATATATATCTCATGTCAAAATAAACTGATATAAAAAAAAATTTTTTATTAATGTATTGTAATGTAAAATAATTTCCATCCATTCTGATGGGACTTTGTATTGCACACAAGCAGGATCACTCGGCGTTGCTCGGTCCGATTTGTAAGGTGTAACCGTTGTTATAAATTATCAAGTTATTTGGTAAATAGATTAGAAATGCTATTTAAGAAATAAGATTTGCTATGTCGTGATGTCGTGAGGTTTCCATCAAGCAATCAAATAATTGTTTGCAACCAAAATAGAATGTTTTCAATATTTGTGGCTATGTGGTCTAATAGGTTACTTTTTACCTTGGAAGCTGCAGAAGATATTCGCAGACAAACAAACAAACTTCTTCATATATATATATATATATATATATATATATATATATATATTTATATAATATAGATATGCATTGTGCATCTCCTGCAGGGCGTTCTGTCTGCATGTGGCAAGTGTTGTATAGCCAAAGCTTACTTGTACCCTTATTCAAATGGCAACATTTCTTGAGATCCGCTTGTACTTGAATATGGGCCTACATGTGTGCAATTTCCATCAGATTTTTAAATTGCATTCACATTGGGCCTGGTTCATCAGGCACACATACTGAGCGCAACCTGAGTTTTGGCTTAAAATGCATGCACATATTTTAGCTTTGTGCATGCCCGAATTCATCAAGGCACCGATCTCAAGGGACATACACTGTTGAATTCTGGTGTGCACAATACTTCCAAAGCCTGTGTGGATAATGAACATAATGAATTTGCAAAAGAACACATAGAAAAAAAAAAAAAAAAAAAATATATATATATATATATATACATATATACACACACACACACACACACACACACACACACACACACACACACACACACACACACACTGTATATGTAAGTAATGCCACCAGTCAATACTAAAGGCATTAATGATACAAATGTTTTTTTATATATTTTTTTTTACCATGAAATACTTTTATTAGGATGTCTTTAATGCCTACTGAACATAAAATATATTTGTACACTTGCTCCTGTTTGCAAACACATGTTATAGCATGCATGTGAGACTCATCACTAGTATTCAGGACATAGTAGCTAGAGCAAGAGATACGGCAGAAAAACAAGTAACTTTGTGATGCTCTGAGCTTGATTCTGGCGTGGCTGCGTGCACTTGATTTTGGCACGCCCTTACTGTACAATGACAACACCAAAACACTCCTTCATCGCCCCGTTCACTCCCCGAAAGTCATAGACTGAAGTAAGTGTCCTTTGTTTTTGAAGATGGAGAGGACAGGACTGTGTTTACTGGCGTATGTTCTAGTTCTGGACTTGCACAGAGTGATTTTGCGTATTATATGCTAAAAAATCAACAGATACGTGCCTTGATGAGTCAGGCTCATTGTGTTCCATGATGAGCCAGGCCCAGAATAATTATATTAAAGATACTTAAAAAGGAGCCCTGCACGAAACGGAATATTGTGTCTTTCTGTGTTCTTTGTTTCAACTTATTTTTTTCTGTTTCATAAATCACATTTGTGAAAAAATGTACTTCACAATAAATGCAGGCTTATTTCCTACCACACTACGTCACATGTGTGTATAACTTACTATGGCTGTGTGATTATTCGGCTATTAGTACTATAACAGATGTATGTGTCTCTAACGTAAAAAAAAGAAAAAGAAAAAGGTCAAAGAGCCTGTCCAGTGTTGGCATTGCTCCTGCTTTTCCCAGTACAGTCCTGATTTTCCCATTACAAATCTATAACTTTTATATAATTACTTTCCTAGATTTTAGTATCAGGATTACTGGGAACAGATATCTATAACTGTTTTAATACATTGGTCAGCTTCCAGTTACTATCATGAAGCAAGCCAACAAAGACATGGATTAGCCATTAAGGTTACCAGAAGATCCACCAGGAGGCCATAAGCACAAGTGGGCCCCTATAATATTCTTATAACAAGATATTTAATCATTAAGCAAGCGTGTCCATGTTGTAAGTTTGATAGAATAAAATATGCATTCAACGCGCCCTTGTAACTGGAATTTTTGATGGACCAGCATATCCAAGTCTGATGCTAGCTTCATATAGCGTGCTCAGCTGACATGGCACAGAAATGTAGGTATTATGGATATTCTTGCATTTTAAACAAGGTGACAAACTTACCTGCCCTGAGCAGAGTCCACATAGCCTGTAAAATAGGTGTGACGTGCAAATATATAAAGTAACCCAAAAGCGGCAGCCACTTCTGAAAAACAAAACAAAAACAAAGATAAAAGTAGTCCTGGGGGTAAATGTATGAACATGCGGGTTCTTCAACACCCGCGTGTTCAGCGTGTTCGGCGATTAAATTTCAAGCGGCGCTGCATTGTAAAGGGAAACTTCCCTTTACAATGCAGCGCCGCTTGAAATTTAATCGCCGAACACGCGGGTGTTGAAGAACCCGCATGTTCATACATTTACCCCCTGGTTTCCTATGAAACACCTCCCTCTTATGGTTTTGGCAGCTTGACAAGGACCACAGAGGAACAATCTAACCATCCATAATTAAGTCCATGCAGCATTGTGTTTGTAGCGGGATACATTGAGTTTGGGCCACTAGTATAATGATGTGCCTTTGTTGTAATGCCATTAATGACACCTATAACTTGAAGAGGTTACATTTCTTTTAGTGATCTCATAAACAAACTGTTTCCTGTCAAAAGTTAACATGAGTTACTGTTTAATCTAATGAGACTAATGTGTATATTACATTTATCTGAAGGAATGCATGCCCGTGTACAAAGCCATTCTGGGATACTGCCTGCTCTCCCGGAATGTCCAGGAAACTCACAAATGTCGATAGTTCTGACACATCCCAGGTAGAACAAGCCTTTCACCCTCATACCGCTCACTTCCTAGTGAAGTGGGCGGGATTAGAGTCTCAAAGATGCGATTTACTGCAAATTGCTTCAGATTGGCCCGCCCCCATAGCACAATGATTACAGCATTTCTACCGGGCCAAAATGACGCAATTTGTGTTGCCACAATCGCCTGCACTTCCCACTTGACCTCCACTCCAGGAGAACCCAGAGTGAGATTTTTAAAGTTGGCTAGTATGTATTCTGGATGAGGACCAGAACCTGCATTGCTCTTTATTTCTACCATCATTTTGTTTATTTTACAATTATGCCCTGTCAGCAATCTTGCCAATTCCAGATGGATGCAACGATAATATTATTATTTAAATACTTATTCCAAGTTGTGCAAATTAGAAGTTGCAAAACTAGAAAACATTTAGATATATACTGTGCTTGAATATATATATATATATATATATATATATATATATATATATATATATATTTTCCAGAAACAGCACCTTCATTTGTTGAGATACAGATGATGGAAAGATTCATCCCCTTGAAAAAAAATGTTACATTACCTTCATAAAAGAAAAGGCCAGCCATCCACAGTAAAACCAGAAATATTGGATAGAACTCTACACAGTTCTGTCTAGAAGGGAGAATAGTTGAGATCAGTTGCAGCTTAGCTTTTAATTCTGTGTTATTAATATGCAAAGTTACACAAAGATAAAGACGTATTCTGATATCATTATGTGAAATTATACTGTCTTAAGCTGGGTACACACTACAGAAATTTCGACCAACTTTTTATGCCGAGCGATTTTACATGCGATTGATGGTCCGATCGCTCGGTCCATGGACTGCATACACACTAGCCTTGTTTAGGACAATAAAGGGAAGAGCGGACGTTCCTTTAGCGACTTTTTACAGCCATGTTGTCGTGAGCAATGATTTTAATTTCGTACACACTGCAGCGAAATTTGAGGGAAATGTAACGAGATACCAAATACATTAGCATAAAGGGGCAGAGGTTTAACTATAGTTAACACCCAAAGCTGCATAAAAAGAGAAGGCAACATTGTCTCTTCATTCATTTCTATAAAATAGAAGTTTAGTAATATACATTAAATTTAGAAAAACATTTAACTGCTAAAGTGCAATGCAATGAATATTCCCTAATAATAAAATCCCTTCATATGTAATGGAATGCTCCATTCTCGGCAGGCATCATCGTTGATTGGTCCACAGCAGAAATTTTTGTACCTTTTTCCTGCACTAAAAATGTTGCATGAACACTGTGTGGTTTATTCTGGGTACTTCACAATTATAAGTTAATAAAGGTTAATATAACTTTAATAGGTTATCAAGGTATAAGTGTATAAAGAGTAAATATGAATACATTGCCGACATAGACGCTGACAAACCACTAGTCAGTGATGTGCGGATTCTGCACCACGTGGGACTGGGACAGACATCAAAAAATTTACATACACACGACCCCCAGATTGAGGAAGTATCGGAGGATTGTCGTGGATCGGTCGGAAGTTTATACACACTACACAGCGGAAACGAGATTGGAACGACCAACCAAATGAGGCGACAATCGTCCATTTGGGCAGACTTTCGACCATCGTGTCACTGCACACACTGACCCGACTTTTGAACGAGTGGTCGTATGTCGGCTGTTTGAGCCGATTATTGGACGAAAACAGTGTAGTGTGTACCCAGCTTTACACATGCAAAGTATTTCTCTTAAATTTATTGCCACAAATGCAATTCAAATATATTAAAACATAGAAATCATTTGGTCCTACTGGAAATGTCAAACTCATATGTTTTCCCTAAGTAAATTACAAAATATGTTTAACTACTATTTATATTACAATGTTTAAATGGATTGTTTTAGCAGTATTATTTATACTTGATCTATGATATGTCATCTGTCAACATTCACAAAATGAGTTCTACAAAACAGCTTTGTTGAGCTAATGTCATACAAAAAATGATAAAATGTGTGACAAAATCTATTTTGTAGCTACTAAATCAGTTGTGTCAAATACAAAAGAAATTAAGAAGCAATATTATTTCACACAACCTTAATTTTGTTACCTAATCTCTTTGTCTACCACATAAGTTATATCAACAAATTTAAAACAAAAAAAAAGATGTTTACCAGTTGCAGATCAGTGTCATACAAAGATCAATGATACTCATTAGTTTCTGCTATACATCATCACATAAATATTTTGTACATCAAAATATTATGGATACGTACATAATGGATTTATTTTACAGATAATTCCATTTAGTAGATTTTGTGCATGGACATTTTAAGACAATCAAAAGGAAACTTTGTGTATCATTGTCAGCTATTTATATAGCGCTACTAATTCCGTAGTGCTGTACAGAGAACTCATTCACATCAGTCCCTGCCCTATTGGAGCTTACAGTCTAAATTCCCTAACGGAGGAAGGGAGAGAGAGAGAGAGAGAGAGAGAGAGAGACGGGTCAATTTTAATAGCGACCAATTACCTTACTAGTATATTTTTGGAGTGTGGGAGGAGACCGGAGCACCCGGAAGAAATCCACGCAAACACAGGAAGAACATACAAACTCCACACAGATAAGGCCATGGTCGGGAATCAAACTCATGACCCCAGTGCTGTGAGACAGAAGTGCTAACCACTAAGCCACTGTGCTGGCCATAATGGTGTGAGTATGTGAGCTCCACGCCCCTTATGATATGTGAAGTAAGCCTAATACCTAATAATGTGGTCTGGATAGAGTGGTGTGAGGTCCTGAGTGTTTACACATATGTGACTTAGGACAGCTGCTCATGCATATATGGCCGTAACTAGGGCTGTGAGATGGGGCGACCGCCCAGGGCCCAACGCTGAAGGGGACGCAGTTTACCAATATTTTAGGTTCATTTGGTTAAAATTGAGGGCTAGGGGGGCAGCATTTTTGTTTCTCGTCCCAGGCACTAAAATTTTAATTTACGTCTCTGCAATGCATGTTTGAGCGTCAGCCTGCCTAGGTCAGCCGTGTTTAATTGTACCCTGATTCAAAGTGTGCCTGATATTTCCAGAGCATGAGGGTAAACAGTGATGGCAGCCCAGGAGCTGAGACAGAGGTTTCGAAAAGAAAGCTACAATGTGAGGTCATGGCAGAATGCGTTTACCTACAATGTGAGAGTATGGGTGCCCGCTCCGAGAGGCCCCTGGAGGTAGCCTACGTGCTGCATTAACCTGTCCCCTAAATGTAACTGAGGCAAGAAGGGTCATAGAACCAAGAGAGTGAATGTCACAATGCAGAAGGAACAGAGAGTGGGAAAGAAAGAGACAGCACTCCACCCAGAGAGAGTCACCTCCTGTGTCATGAGAGGCACTACAGCCTGTGAAATGAATAGGTGATTACACATCATCATCATCATCACCACCATTTATTTATATAGCGCCACTAATTCCGCAGCGCTGTACAGAGAACTCATTCACATCAGTCCCTGCTCCAATGGGGCTTACAGTCTAAATTCCCCAACACACATACATACAGACAGACAGACTAGGGTCAATTTTGATAGCAGCCAATTAACCTACTACTATGTTTTTGGAGTGTGGGAGGAAACCGGAGCACCCGGAGGCAACCCACGCGCACACACAGGGAGAACATACAAACTCCACACAGATAAGGCCATGGTTGGGAATTGAACTCATGACCCCAGTGCTGTGAGGCAGAAGTGCTAACCACTTAGCCACCGTGCTGCCCACATGTTAAGGTTGTCACATGTTATGTGACAACCTTATTATTATCATTTACTTATGAAGCACAGACATATTACACAGTGATGTACATTGAAGGGACCATGTTACAAACAAATTACATACAATGACAAGAAGCAGAAGGTAAGGATGGCCCTGCTCCAGTACGTTGTGAGGTATATTTGATTCATAAGCTAGCAGAGTCACACTTGCAGCTGTTGGTACATGTTCATGGATGCAGGCACTTTGCTAGTTCCTGGTCCCAAGCAGCTGGTGTGTACAGGCAGAGATGGAACAGTACATTGCCAAGCTCCTCAGCAAAATTAGAATAAGGTTCTGTTGATGCTGCTGAAGCCTTTCAAAAGTTTGTGGCTTCTTCTGACCCACATTTACCCAGCACTATGATTGTGCTGAAGGGGAGAAATGCAAAAGGCTACCTTTGAATACCTAGCCTGGAACCAATGTAATCTCTGGTATCTGTACAACATTACATCGCCACAGCTCCATTTTATCTGCTTCTCTGATGTGAAAATTGCATGTGAAGGGACACACCCTGAAAGAGACTGAGCTACTGTCAGGTGGTTTACCCAAGGGCACTACCAAGTATGTGTGTCAATGAGTTATCACTGTTCCATATATTACTCTCATAAACACACTTTCTGTATTTCAGTTTAAAAAAAAAAATTGTAAAAAAATATACTGAATAAATTTTTAGATGCCAAGTCAGTCATTTAAAACTTAGCATCAAAAATACACATGCTGTAAGGCTACAATCCCTAGGTCTTGAAGGCACTGTCCTATCCTGGTTCTCATCCTACCTATCTAATCGCTCTTTCAGTGTTAATTTCTCTGAATCCACCTCTGCTCCGCTTCCTTTATCAGTTGGAGTACCACAAGGCTCAGTCCTAGGTCCTCTGCTATTCTCTATCTACACCACTTCTCTAGGAAAACTAATAAGCTCCTTTGGATTCAGTATCATCTCTATGCAGATGATACACAAATCTATCTATCCTCTCCTGATCTTTCACCATCTGTGTTGTCTCACGTTACTGACTGTCTTTCTGCCATTTCATCTTGGATGTCTTCTCGCCAAATCAAACTCAATCTTTCAAAAACTGAATTAATAATATTCCCACCCAAAAACAGAAGCTTCTTGCCTGACATTTCTATTTCTGTAGATAGCATGACAATAAATCCCACCCTGCAAGCTCACTGCCTAGGTGTAATCCTTGACTCACAACTATCCTTCCCCACATTGACTCTATATCTAAATAATGTAACATACATCTAAAGAGCATTTACAGAATACGCACATATCTTATAATATTCCTCAACCAGCATCTTAATCTCCCTAGGTTACCCTATTATCACCCTCTACACAGCTAACACAAGACAACAATCCTCTGACCAACATTGCTGTGACTGATCACACAGCCCACTCAGTACTTTTACCTTTGCATTCTAGCTGGTTCAATGTGCAATATGATGTAAAACTTACCCTTGTGCTTCAAATTCCCATTGTCCCAGAGATTGTAAGCTTGTGAGCAGGGCCCTCTTACCTCTCTGTCTGTCTGTATTACCCAGTATTGTTTTATTAATGTTTGTTCCCAATTGTAAAGCACTACTGAATTTGCTGGCGCTATATAAAGGTTGATGATGATGCATTGCAACCAGTTCTTATGCATGCATACCTGTCAGTTTTGGAACATGATGCATGAATGTAATCTAACTGCAACAAAATCACACCATCTGTGTATTTCATATGTACAGACTTTCCAACCTTTGGACCTTTTTACTGCCTATTATTGTTCAGGTAATCTTTGTTATCCAATATATTGTACAATAGTTATTGCATATTTTTCATCTTGTTGTTCCATTAGCTTCCACCTTATCAGCCTTATCAGATTGTACCCACTACTGCTGCTTACCCCCTTGTTGTCACAAATCACTTACAGAGAGTCGAGCTGGGCTTTCCAGAGTCAAATCCTGGTGGACCCTGCCAGGATCTACAGCCCAGAGAGAGAACTTGGGTAAAGGCAATGCATTTGAGATTAACATAACTATGAGCTTTACCACCTACAGGCTATACTTACATTTATTATAATAACGTCTTATTCCCTTAAATATGAATTGTAAAGATTTTGTCCTATAACTATTGATGTACCAAACCTTCAATGACACAGAATGATTGCTCATCCTAATCAAGAGCTCATCCAGTACTGCTGTGGTTGTGATGAGTGGTGTTTCCACTATCAAATTCCAGATTTCCTGGTCTTGACCTATTTTTTCCTGGAAAACCAGGAAAAACAGAGAGATGGGGGGGTGTAAGTGAAATCACAGCCGGATACCAAGAACAACAGGGAAAGGAAATTGTAAGTGGACACTGATACTGATGAGAGAAAAATCAAGATCATGTGCTGCTCCCAACTTCATACTCCAACTTACTGTGCACGGAATGTCCTCTCGAATTCCGGAGGCCCAGTAACTGCCGGAGGCATTACTTTATGTTTCATTCTGGATCTCCCCACAAGTCTGGCATAGTATGCTGTCAGGAAGAATAAAGACACCACATTGAATGCAAACAGATAATGAAAGAATAACATTTCAAAACATTTCTTAGAACATAGCTGCATACATTCCCAGTCTCTCTGTAGGGTGATAATTTTCTGGCTATCAAGCTTTGCGCATTTTGCCAACAGAATTTGACTTTAACTGTTCTGGGCATAATTCCTCCTATTATTTTTGTTCCACCCAGAATTCCAAGTCCTACATTAAGCCAGGATTCCCTAACCAATCACAAGTGTTTCCCCATGATGGCCAGGTGTGAGAATCCCGCTAACTCCCAGCTTCATCTAGTTGCTTGTCTTGTTTGTGGTGTGCATGTGGAATGTTTTTTTAAAGATAATTGTTTGGATTTTTTACATTTTATATTTATTAAAATGATGAGCAAGGGTTTGGGGAGCCACCTATTTGAAAATGTGTGTGTGTGTTTATTTTAGTACTCCCTCTCATATATCGGGCAGGGGTTTTATGATATTGGGTTATCTAAACTGTCACTCCAGGAGTCCCAATCTTATTATTTTTCATAGCCCCCACAGCCCAGTTGGGTTTGAAAAAGCACCAGTGGTTTTCACCACAGGACTGGTAACTCCTGGGAGGGGGTGATATTTTGTTATGCACCCCCATAGAAGCATTAGCCTTGCACTGACCTACCTTGGGTTTATTATCACTATAGCACAGGAGCCCCACTCTGGTAGTCTCCATTTTATAGGATGTCTTGTGTTTAGCTGGTTGATGATTTTGGGAGGGTGAACACATTGACCATTTTTTTAAATATTCATTTAACATGATGTCTCTGTACATTGTGTAATGGCTAAGCAAAGGCAGAACTCAGAAATAATATCCCTGTAACTCTGCACCTCTGGAAAGCAATCTGTTCAGCCACTAAACTTGATTCATCTTAAATTTTGCTTGAAAGAGTAGGGTTATCCTGAAAGGAACAAATCCCCCAGCACACAGCTATAGCCAGCAAAGGAGCTGCTATTTCTATTTGTAGGTAAAAATGCAGAGACCTCAGTTGCACACATTTGCATTTGGGGGATTTTTCTCTGTGTTTGCTCCTTCCAGGATAACCCCGCCCTTTCAAGCACCTGCTATGAGCCTATAAATTGACTGAGCAACTTCCACTTCTATATTGTTTTTTTGAGAGGCATACTATGGTGTCAGTAGCTGATGGGGCGTGCTGGTGTCATATTGCCATTTGGAGGAGTTTGGGGTACCTCTTGGTAAGTTAGCTCTCAATTTAAAAACACATATGTGTTGCCCAAAAATAGGAACTCTCATTGTTTAGAGTTAGGACCACCCTATTAGCAGCATTTTTTTCTCTGTTTTTCTCCTCATCTGACATTTTGCCAGGATTTCAACTCTACATTGCATCAAAATGCCCAGTTCTTCTAATAAAGACATTGGTAGGTTCTCAAAAAGACCCAAGACAAGGCACCATGCCCAAGGTTACAGCATTCATATTTGCTTCTACCATGATCACACACTGTATAAAGTTATATGTGACACTAATAAAGAGGATATGTGTACATTTCTGTTTTTAATAGCTAAATTAATGTTGAAATCTCCCTGTTTATGTATATAAAATAGGTTGCAATATATCAATAAAAGAAAATGAAAATGTTCCAGGGCACTGTATTGAAGGCTCCTGCTGTCAGTAGTACCCCTGTGCTTTACCCCGATTTCAGTTCTCTCCCATTGGTTCTCAAAGTGTCACCTTGATCTAAATGTATAATAGAATCCACACTGTATATTGTGTTTTTCTGACTTGCAGTACTTATAGCTGGGTATACTAGGCTACATTTTATGACAACTCCTTAATCAAAGTTTGTTGAATTGCATGTATGGGTCTAAGAACTGGGGAACAAGTGCATCCTGGGGATAAATTAATCAAGCTGCAGGTTTTAAAAAGTGGAGATGTTGCCTATAGCAACCAAGAAGATTCTTGCTGTCATTCTGTCGAATGTACTAAATAAATGATAACTAGAATCCGATTGGTTGCTTTAGGCAACATCTCCATTTTTTTCAAATTCGCAGCTTGATAAATTTACCCCCTGGAGTTATGTAATTGAGATGATGTTTAATATAGAAGCAGGGTGTAATAAAAAGTATCTGCTTCCCTTGTCAAAGTGACAGCTCCAGCACAGAAGGAGGTTTCTGTTTTGTTCAATTTAAATTATTAGATATATATGGATTGATATCCAACAATTGTATGAAAACATTCTAGTCATATTGTTGAACTGCGGGAACAGTAAAAAGTATTTCACCGTTCTCGTTCTGCAACAAAGAGCCAGTGCAAGGACAGAGCTTTTATTTTTCTCACATATTCAATAGTATTTCTTGTCTATAGGTGGATAATAGATATAGTAATACTCAGTGGTATAAATGAGGGTGTAGATGGTGGTATGCTATACCGCCACTTCTCCTACTACCTTCATTAATACAATCACATTCCATAAACTTCCATTCCCATTACATTTTCCATGCTGCCACTTATAATTTCCACTTCGAACACTGGTAATATCATGTGCTTGCCCATGGTATGCACAAGTAAAACATACACCTAATAAAACTATATATTTTAATGATATAGATCTTCATAGGCTTTGTTTCGACTTTTAAAATAGACATGAAATAGTGCTAAGCAGAGTAGTGATGTTCTGACCATTTTTCAGTCTTTTCTCATACATTTACTTGTGAATTTATAGGATCTAAAACTGCCCAATTATTAAAGCAATTGAAAAAATAGTTTGAGAATAAAAGGTGTTAGGCACATTTATTGCAAGTTTTTTGGTAACAAAATAAATAAAAGTCATACACACTTACATCTGATAATGCCAACCAACCTACCTATGCAATGGGTCTGATTTATCAAGGAACTTATCTTCCGTTTCTTTGTGCGTATCATACGCAAAATTAATCTGTGCATGCCCGGACCACACATGTCTAAATCCAGCGATGTTCAATTCATCTTCGTACGCAGAGGACACTACAGCCTACGATTTATGGGAGCGAACAGGGAGGGGAAGGGGCGTTCACCCATAGTCAATGAACAGTAAGGGGCATGCTACAGCTACAGGGCTAGTGATGACGGTCACGTATGCATGATATAACATGTGTTTGCAATCTGGAGCAACTATAAGAATGTATTTTATGTCAGTAGGCATTAAGATCATCCTAATAAATGTATTTCATGGGGAAAAAGAATAAACATTTTTGTTTTAAAATGTTTTGTCATTAATGCGTATAATATTAACAGGTGACATTAATTCAATAGGTTGTTTTTTTGTGCATTCTTTGGCAAATTTATATTCCACATACGTATAGCAGTGTCTTGTGTAGTAGAGCAGAGCAGACCTACACCCGTATTCATCAGTGCATGTATCAAGCCTTGATGAATCAGGCCCAATAAAGCTACTTTGTTGCTCCAAGGAGATCTTTCATGTTAATGTGACAGAATAACCCAAATTTTACTAAATACAAATATTAAGAGTGGATCTTGATGGAAAATAATAATCATCATCTATTAATATAGCGCCAGCAAATCCATAGCGCTTTACAACTGGGAACAAACACAGTAATAAAAAAAATACTGGGTAATACATACAGACAGAGAGGTAAGAAGGCCCTGCTTTCATGGGCAGGGCTCCAATTTTTTTATTTAATATTTTAAACAATACACTGAAAATACATAAGGTAATATTGTTTGGGGCAGTTCTCAGGCACCGTCCCTGCTTTTCCTCCTCCAAGCAGGGACAGTCGCCCGCTAGCTGTTCTGACGCATCTGGTCCCTTAGCAACAAGACGCATCTCTTCCGTTCTAAGCGTCGGCCATTTGGTGCATGCTAGGCAACAAAACACTATTATAAATCTCCGGCAGCATTCTGTGACACCAGTGACACCACGCCGCCGGTAATTAGGGCCTATGCCTCCTCTATATAAAGCAGACTCTGGCACCATTGGCACCACTCTATCTTACGATTAGCATTGGTGATGTGAGGCTTGCATGCAGCTGTACAGCCATGGAACCTAGTCCATTAGGCTCCCGCCGCACAGTTTTTGTGCTTACATTAATGACAGTGAAAGTTCGGAACTTTTCAGCTATGGAGTCGGCAGAGCACTGACGACTTTTATGCACCATGCGCCTTAGCAGCCACTGACCTTACTATGTGATTTTATGTGGTCTTCCGCTTCGTGGTTGAGTTGCTGTTGTTCCTAAATGTTTCCACTTTCTAACAATATCCCTTACAGTTGACCGTGGAATATCCAGAAGGGATAAAATTTCATGAACTGTCTTATTGCAGAGGTGGCATCCTATCACAGTACAACACTGGAACGACCCATTTTGTATCATAAATGTTTGCAAACGGAGACTGCATGGCTAGGTGCTTGATTTTATACACCTCTGGCAACGCGTCTGATTGAAACACCTCAATTTAATAATTAACAGGTGTGGCCAAATACTTTTGTACATATAGTGTACATCGTGACAGCAATTAAATGAAAACTAATGGCAAGTTACCAATAGAGCACTGATTTACATACTAGGTCACCTGTCCACTTCTCCAGGTACTAGTCTTTATGATCAAACTGATGATCATAATAAAGACTTGGGGGTTAATGTATCAATTTGCGAGTTTCCAGAGGGTTTGAAAATGGAAATGTTGCCTATAACAACCAATCAGATTCTAGCTATCATTTTGTAGAATGTACTAAATAAATTATAACTAGAGTCTGATTGGTTGCTATAGACAACATCTCAACTTTTCAAACCTGCCGGAAATTCGCAGCTTAATAAAGTTACCCCTTGAAGTTGTGAGGACTTGGCAATAAATTGAATTACCAGTAAAAGCTTAGGTGAAGCTAGCAGGGTAAGGTGTCCCATAATTCAGCCATGTATGGACTGCTATCACAGGTCAGTTGCTTCTTACACAACATATCCAGGACAAAGGATGATACCTACAACTTCTGAAACTGGTTTCCACCAGTTCTGCATAAATGAGGCTTACATGGACTTCTGTGTGTAGTCTGTGCAACCATGTTAATATTTAATCTTAACAAGATACAACACAGAGGACTAATGTTAGCACAAGTAAAAGGTCTCTTACCCAAAATGTGTTATCTAGGATGTTCCAAATACCGGAAAGGAAAATTGTTCCTTTTTAAACTTGTTATAGTAGATTTGGTGCTTCAAATAACAACAAAAACTTAATCTAGAAAACCCAAAGTCATAACATTCAGTAAAATTGATTCCATACTGGTGCATGATCTAAAAAGAAGGCAATACCTGCATAAATTGTACACATGGGCAGAAAAATGCCATTACCATATAAAAGCATGACGCACAAGCTGCCTTTATACAGCTCATACAAAATCAATATTCTTTTTATTTTACATGATGAGAATATAACTATTTCTTACAGGATATTTTACATATATTCATTATACCTGCACATTTGTATATTGTGGCAAGATCAGGTTAGGGGTGCCATCTTGTGGGGTAAACGGCTGCACTTCACATGTATCAGCCAAGTAATAGCACATCAGTCCAGGGCCTCAGTATAAGTAGCCGCAGATAGATTTATTTAGCAGCATAAAAGTACTTTCCCAAACACAAGCAATCTTGCTGGGGTTTTAAAACAAATGAGGCAAAAGCATACATACATGTAAACATATCAATTCATTCTGTTGCATGGTGTGCTTAGTCTAGGACTATGAACACTTAATGCCAAATTCCATAATGTGAAATATTCAAAATTTTGTTGCCAAATGCAGAAAAAGTTTTGAACATTTTGCAAATCGGATATAAGTATACATATATGTACATATGATATATATATATATATATAATGTTAATGGTAACCTTTCACATGCACACAGTGGCTAGATCCATGTTGTCTGAACCAGTTTGTATGCAGTCATGTTGCCTGCAGCCAGTGACATCACTGAGGTACTGTCTGAACATTTGAACTGACAGGTTACATTGTTATGAATAATAGTCCAGCATGCTGAATGGTTGTCTGCGCTGTGTGCAGAGGACAGGCCAACTTTAAGAATATTATGCTGAACATGAACCATTGCACTGATACCCTTCTCCTATGTGTACTAATCATATTTACTCACTGCTTCCCCATGCCTAGTAAAGGACCTGCACTTCTCAGATAGGAACTGGAGGTTGACCTGATATACCAGGATGTAGATAGTCATTGCTTTCCTTATACAATATCCAGTTAAACTCTCTAAATCTATATTTTCCAAATAATTGTTTAAGGAAAACAGATAGGACTATCAATATGGACTAGGTAACCTTTCACACATTATACATTATAATGCTTCACATATTGTGCCCAGTGGTAAAATCAACATTTTGTGTTGCTGGACAAGACATTTAAATGAGTTTCTGCTTACTTACACAAAGAAAACAAAAGTTTCTAAGGATCAATAAATCTGTACAGTAAAGTGAAAATATTTATTTTACTCCACACTAACAGGGACACCATACTGCATTTTAACAATTTACTTGTGCATACTATAGGCTGGTTATTATATATGTCATATATATCTACCTACTTATCTACTCATCTGCAATATGAGATACATAGATGACACCTATGTAATGCTTAAAAAGTAAAACTCAAATACAATTCTAAATGTGTCTTTTGTGTACATTCCACAGAGCATGACAAACACAGAAAGTAAGGCAGGTGACAAATGGGAAGGTGTGTTCAATGGTAGATTTGTTTTCCACAGGAGTGTAGTATAATCCAGCTTTCTACATACATGTTGTAATATCATTTCATCTTGTAATATTCATGATTCATTGTGACTTACCTTGTTGACAAGCAGAAAGAAAGGTTACAATGGCAACAAGTACAATATCAGATTCAGCACCCATTTCTCAACTGTTGGAGGTTCTGACTGTGAATGAGAAAGAGGCGTTATACTTGCCTCTAAGGCACACCTTGCTCAGAGGCACTCCTACAAAGTTAACTTTCTGTTTTACAATACCTCAAGCACCTGTAAAACGCTGGTATAAATAGACACCATATAGCTTCTCCAGTGATTGAAGAATTACAAATTCCAGCAGACCTTTCCATCTACATTTGCTGTTCATAAGAAAATATATTTTTTAATATCATTAACCTGTCTAGCCGCTCCACATAATTTATTACCAGTTCCTGGTTTTGCTTGGTGCTGGATACACACTATACAAAATTTCTCCTGATGCAATATCCTTAACGATTTTACCAACGATTAGAATTGAAAATAAAAAAAGGCCCAATCAGCATGTGTACACACTAAACACATTTTACATGTCTTACCTTCAGATCTGTGCTCTTCATCTGTCATAATCTTCAGCTGACAAGATTGTGACTCTGCACACTTCATAGAGATCTGCGGACACTGCCGGTCCTAAGTGCATACACACGGCAGATTTGGAACGACATTATTCCATCGTTGAATGACATTTTTAGTCTGGTTTAAAAATCAAATGAAAGGATAATATGTGCTTTGGAACAATAATCGTTCATCATTGGAGCCTACACACTAATGCGATATCGGGCCGAACTGTTGTTTATCGTTTCATTAGCCTCATAATCAGTTGTAAACACTGTAGTGTGTACCCAGACTAAATTCTAGTCAGGATTTAATATAATGGAAACAATATAGCATTCACATTGTATTTCTCAATAAATACTCAAGCACTGCCACTGGCATTATTATATAGGATGCATAATAACTATTTATACAATAACTTCAACTTAAGTATAATTCAACAAAATATATTAGAAAGTAATGTTAGATACTCACTTTTTTTGGTTAATCTTTGTTTATTGAGGAATCAAGTCAAACAGTAATAAGATATACAAATATTGGGTGCAACAACAATACTGCTCATGTTTTCTTGAAATTGAAGCAGATAAGTGGTGGTCAGAGGTAAAGCCAAGGTCTGGTACACAGGTAGTGGATAAGTGGAGGTCAGAGGTAAAGACAAGGTCTGGGACACATGTAGCAGATAAGTGGAGGTCAGAGGTAAAGCCAAGGCCTGGGACACATGTAGCAGATAAGTGGAGGTCAGAGGTAAAGACAAGGTCTGGTACACATGTAGTAGATAAGTGGAGGTCAGAGGTAAAGCCAAGGCCTGGGACACATGCAGCAGATAAGTGGAGGTCAGAGGTAAAGCCAGGGTCTGGGACACATGCAGCAGATAAGTGGAGGTCAGAGGTAAAGCCAGGGTCTGGGACACATGTAGCAGATAAGTGGGTGTCAGAGGTAAAGCCAGGGTCTGGTACACATGTAGCAGATAAGTGGAGGTTAGAGGTAAAGCCAAGGTCTGGGACACATGTAGCAGATAAGTGGAGGTTAGAGGTAAAGCCAGTGTCTGGGACACATGTAGCAGATAAGTGGAGGTCAGAGGTAAAGCCAGGGTCTGGTACACATGCAGCAGATAATTGGAGGTCAGAGGTAAAGCCAGGGTCTGGGACACATGTAGCATATAAGTGGGTGTCAGGTAAAACCAGGGTCTGGGACACATGCAGCAGATAAGTGGAGGTCAGAGGTAAAGCCAAGGTTTGGGACACAGTTGGAGGATAAGTGTGGGTCAGAGATAAGGGTTAGTATATGGGAAACAGACAGCCTGGAAACGCTACCTACTAATCTGATGCAAATCACCAATCTGGTAACTTGCATACTCCCATTGCCAGATAGTTGCAGCCACAGTTAGGTGCCTAGCACCTGTGATGTCACTGCCCATTAAGGAAAAGCATTTCCTCTGTGACCCATTGTTCTGTTACAAGGCTTTTGATTGGTGCAGACTGTGTTGATCACTATTCACTCAACTTCTGTTACTTCTTAACACCAGCCTGGATGCAAATGCAATAAATGTTTGTAAATTGTATTTATTGGAAAATCTTTTATAAGCACTGTCCTTCACCACATAAGCAGCATTATGTTACCAGACATAGGATGGTTTGTGACATTATCTTTGTTTTCTATGCCTTAGTCCCCATTGAATAAGCTGCTATTTTAGAGGTGAATCCTGCTGTGAATTACTGCTGTGTAAGAATAGAGGAATGGAATGGAAGGAGTGGAAGCTGAGTCAGTTATGAAGCAAAACGCTGCCACTGCTTTGCCTTGTGCTAGGGTAGGGAATCGAACTTTGCCTCCCCAGTACTAGTAAAAAAAGGGTATTATTAATAAAATAGGTACTGCTATTCACACATCCTTTGGAGGGGATAGATATGTGGGCTGCCTGCAGTCTCGGAATCCAGGACCCACCATTAAATACTGTTACAAGGACCAACTATACAGTTAATTAAATCTATTTCATGCAGCACACATGTCATACTATACACATTAATATACAAATAAGGACTTATCTCTTTGAGTATATTGTAATTCCAGATTGCAATACAGTCCCATGTTTCCTTGTAAAATGTTTATATGTCTAATTTTATTTGGATCCCACCAGAGGATTCTCTGTTGAGTTATTGACCAGTCAAGACTTACCACATGCTGAAGAAAGTCCCAGATTGCAAAAAGATATACAGCTGACTTGGTACCTGTTCATGTACAAAGATTGACATCACAGAGCAACACACAATAATAAAGCTAGAAAATGTAAAAGTTTACAGTGAACATAAATGGTAAGAAAGCAAGGGAATGTATAACATGGCTTACACCACAAGACTCTTAAGCATATATGCACCTAGCATTGAGAAAGTCTCCTATAGGAAACGAAATACGTTGATGCATGGATCCATTCAGCTGACGGCACTCCTGACCACATATGAATAATTGCGTTTTGTCATTCATCTGGTTACTTGCAAGCTTTATATACAAGTGGTTTTAATCTTAGCTGGTACCTTGTATTAGGGACTACTACCATCAAAGACACTCTTTGTGTTATTCATAGTGACAAGGATATTCCTTTTTTATTATTTTCTTTATTATTTATTTATTTTTAGTGCAGTATTTACATGTTCATTCAACTGTAAAGGTTTAATTGCTGCCTACTTGTTTTCGTGCACTTTATGGTTATTATCAATCTGGTTTTATTGTACTATTTACATATGCTTCTATGTTATTTATTTACCATCATTAAATATTTTTCTTTTATCAACTGTATGTCATAGACTTATGCCTACATTAGTTCCACCATTATCTCGATATTAATCACCATATCATATCAAGTTGGTTCTAGTTTTTTAGCATCTACATCCTTATTACAGTTAGAGTACCAATTATATTAGAACCAATGTTCATCTCTGGTATGAGCGCAGTAATTTGTGTGATTATTGTTGTCTATTATATATCCAAGGAGGGATACCTTGGTAAGTTAGTTGCAGCTTTACCAGTCCAGGTTATTCTGTTTTCTTGAGCGCAGTGGTTCTATTTTTTTATTAATATTTTAATGGTGGAAGTGCCGTGTCATGGCAGGATGCAATGTTATAATGTATGTACATTGGCATTCTATGTTATATTGAAGTACTCATTTTGACCAAGATGGTAAGTGTTCAGTTTCTGTAGGTACAGATGACGAAGTTGACTACCCTTAGGACAAGTTTCCACTAGATGGTTTGCCAATCTCCTGATCCACTTAGGACAGTTGAGAGGTATGTGTGCACCTAACAGTAGTGCACGCAGTATTGCCTCTGTATTTGTCTAAAATGATAACCATGCTAAAACATTGGGGGGTATCCTTTATAAAGTACCCAGGCCACCCAGAGCCTTAATCCAGCTCTGGGCCTGGGCATAAAAATATATACATGGATTAAGCAACACTAGAATAGCCTCTTCTTATATAGATAAATATATATTGCACCAAAAACCACCCTTTAAGGATGGGCCACTATTTATGGGCCAGTGCTGTGTGCTTGCCCCCCGGGCTACAGTCTGCCAGCCCTCCCCTGCAAACAAGTGACAAAAGTGAGAGTTCAAACTTGGGAAAACTTGTTAACAATGTAATTAACAATGTCAATAATGATTTTGCAATAAACACAGTCCTCTTTTTATAGAAAGAAGAATGCATGATCAACTATCTACATCAACAGAGAAAAAAACAGCACAGAAGCCATAGCAAATGTGGAAATAAAAGAGGAAGAGAAGAAGGTAAATAACAATCATATACAACAAAAATGTCACGTTGTATACCCTGTACCTATATGTGAATATATCACATCTGTATTCTATTACAGTTGGTATGGACCATCATGACAATATACCAGAACAAACCCAAGAGGGACATCAGCACAAAGTGATTTCAAGCAACGTCCAAGTTGAGCAAGTCCATTGAGAGGTAAAAATAAATTTAGTGTCCAGTTATTCTTGAATCTTGACTACATTTCAGTTTTGTTCTTCACGTTGATATCATTATAATTTCAGACGAGGTTCAGAAGTGAAATGAAGGGTCAGATATCAAAAGTTCACAAGTTTCTGTAGCACTAGTGTGGCTGGACCTCTCTACTGCTGATGGACCCCACTCCCATCAGTCACAATGGGGGTCGTAAAATCAGGCAGTGCCACTAGAGAGGACCAGAGGAGGCAATGCATATGTGGAGGGTGATAAGCTAAGTGCCAGGTAAGCTCAATGGACACCAGGGGAGAAGTGTTGCCGAGATGCTAGTGGCCGTGGCTGAAAGATGCCTCTGCTCTGTTTGGTAGCAGCATTGTAGGCGGGGTGTAGCTTAGGCATGTCTGCAGAGCTTGTCTTGTACAAGGGGAGGAGGGATTGCACAACTCACACAAGCATTAGGAGGCATGCTTTATACAGAAAAGGGAGGGGAGAGAGCACAGCACACAGAGGTACAAAAAAGTCAATCACATCAGTGGCAGAAGTGGCGGTATGGCATACCGCCGTATACCGGCCCACTTCGAGCACTGGTTAGAATTCAAATATACTGATTGCTATAAAGCTTATATATGTTTGAGACAGGTGCTAGATGTTAAGTTCCTGAACTTTGACCTTTGGCTGTTTTACATGTACCCTAAATACCTCTCATATATTTTTATTTTCTTTTTAATAAGTTCAGAACCACTAGGGCCCTATCAGGCTGCTACTTTTAATCTGCCTACTAAACATCTTCCAAATCCTCCCCTTCCCCTCTCATGGCCTTTCCCTCTTTCAACTTTTTCCTTAATTGACCACTTTTGTTTCCACATGTTTTATAATTTCCTTTTTATTATGGTGTTCTGGAAAGACTTAAGTGTTTCTGTAAGAATCTTGATGTTTCATATCTTGTTTTCCTTTGCATTATTTCAATAACAACAACAAAATACAATTATGGGAGTACACACTCCTGCAATATCTGACCGAACGGTTGTGATTCGTGTAATTTACAAAATAATTGCACAGGTGTGTAACTAGCTTTAGAGTGTGAGTTACAGTTCTTTTTAATAGAAACAAACAAACATCTGACTGCTAAATTTATTTACTTTATAGAAATTATCACAATTCTTTGTTCACCTTTGCTTTTATCAGCTTGTAGGTATTACTGTTTTATGGACATATTGTAAACAAATGTTTATATACTAAAGTTTTAGATATGTTTTATCTCCCCCTGCCTGCACATATGTATATTGCAGCTGATTCTTTAGCCCAATGAATGATTTGTTTCCTTAATTTAAGTAATTGTTAAAATGCCCTTTACTATTGTACTGTTGGAGATATGTAGGTGCTTTAGGAATAATAATAATAATAATAATAATAATAATAATAATAATAATAATAATAATATAAGTTAGGAGCAAGAACAAGTTGGGTATAGGAACTTAATGTTATATTCAAGTACTTTTGGTGCCACCATTTTTCATATCAGCTTAACAAGAGTCTCATAGCATCACTCTGTGCTGTTGGAGGACCCTGTTCTTTCCATTATCTAATGCAGTGTACATATGCTGCAATCTCACTGGTTGTCGTGAACAGAGAGAACTTAGTTATTTATAAGGAGGGTTAACCCACCACATAATTGTGGGAAATAAGGCCTGAATCATAACTGCATTGTAAATATGGTATATCAAATGAATCCATTGATAAGTTGAGCTATTAAAGTGTAAACTGTGAAGCCAGAAAGTCTGTTGTGTGTGTATTCGGTGACTCTGCACATCACAGTGTTAGAAGATAGCAGTGTCACCTGTAGCAACTTCAAAGGACTCCTGCTGTGAGCTATATCCTGACACAAGTTAGTTTTTGGACACCTGAATAGACTTTGTGGGGTCGGTCACAGCTGAACATCCCTGCAGCCAAAGACAGCATTTGAAGACCTACAGGTATATAGAAAATGAGCTTTCAAGGAAAATATCTTCATAGTTTATATTTTGGGAAATCTGGGTGGCACTCCATACTGAGGAGCAGATATCACACCAGGGTTTGAATGACAGATACTGGCGGTATCCGGGAACAGCTATAATCACATATCTTTGGGAAAGGTATGTCACATTGTCATAATTCCATCATATTTGGTATTTAAATGTGCAGGAGATTATGACCGGTTTATTGAAGGGAGAGTTATGTCTCTGGGATATCTCTGTGAAGAATAACCCAAAGGTCAAAACTTTGGGAATATTTGTGAGCAAACTTTGTGACACCCAGGGGGCAACCCTGCCCCCTATTAGCATTAACGCTGCCCCTGTGAAGACCATCCCATTTCATTTTTCTTAAAAAGTCTGTGTTGGGAAGGGGCAAATTGTCAGTCTTTTGGGAAATCAATCATTCATTGATAAGCTGTCCATTCCCTTGGCTCAAAATATACCATTATAATGTAAGTTATACTCTGAATTGAATACTTTTTATTGTAAGCTGTTTTGCTTGTGTATGTTATGTCAATAGTTTATTAATTGTTTTTTATATCTGTATGCCCAGTACCTTTGTATATTAAATCTATAAACTTAGTAAGTGGCATCCTTGATACTCTAACAAATCCATTAGCTTGTTAAGAAGAATATAGCTTGACCAAGTTAACCCTTTGATTGCCGATGTATGATTTGTTAATACATTTGACTAACAAGCCTAGTGTTTGCTTGCATTTACATTTGTGTAACAGTCTGGAGGTGTGAAGAATTAACCCTTTGATTGCTGGGGTGGGCCTTGCTAACCTGTGGGTAGCCAGAAGCCTTGTATGCCAGTGTGTGACAGTATATTGGGGTCTTATTGCCCATATTTAATAGGTGGTGGCAAACCTGAAGTGTGTGGGGGGGGGGGTGAGAGTGCAGTGTGGGGGCGATTCTGTAGGTCTATAGCCTGTGTGAAACAGAGAGAGACTGCGGGCTGGAATCATGTGTAATCTCATACAGCAAACACCACAAAGTCACAAAAACCGGTAGCATGTTCATAACACTGCGTGGTACCAGGCAAATGGCCAAATGTTACTATGCTTGTGGCCCCAAAATGAGATTGTTGCCAAAAAATGATATGATCATTAATTAGGCATATGAATGTAGCGGACAGCTGTAAAAATTATCACAATGTATTAGGGTACATTCAAAAGAGTCAATAATATGCAAATCTACACATTAAATAGTCCTATATCAAACAGGGAAGGGTATCCTGATATAGTAAGGGCCTACCCTGAATGACTACAGAACTTATACTTATAAATAGTTATGTTAATTTGGACATACACAGGAAGTTAATTTTATTTAGAAGAATGTCATGATCAAGAGTAATGCCTGCAGGGAATGACAGATGCACACACATGTCCTACCTTGGTCCACATGCTGGTCACACAGACTCCTCATTACAGCTCCACACTACTTCAGTCTAGGAAGGAACCACAACAAATTAGGAGATCGGTTGTACGAGGTCTCTTTGCCTTTCTGCTCCACTGAAGGTTTCTGTCCTCCCTTAACTCGCCTTAGGACACCAGCCTTACAGTTTGACAGGAGTACCGCCTCAGGGGGTGTACAAGTGAAAGGAGAGGGGTTGTAAGAGGTGACGGCCAGGAGTAGAGACACTTTACTCTATTCCAGTTCCAGACACCTCAATTTGATCTTGGGCATGGGCACTAAACTACAGATATTTGGGACAGGGAAGTTTCCTGCCCGAATAGCCTATTCACCGATGTACTGGTTGAGGGACCCTACCAAAAGAAAGAGACAAAACGGTGATACTCATTGGGTAATGGCCGCCTCCTCTTGATGGTGCATAGAAACAAAGACGACACAAGACAGACCACCCACAATGCTGTCTACCAGGCTACTATGTATTTCTGAAACTAAAGCTAGCTAAAACAACAAAACTGCTCCCCGATCCTAACAACTAAACTATGATGATGTCATGTACTACCCTAACTCAAACCCACACTTCACAGGCACCAATCACAAAAAGCAGACAGGGAATACAGATACCAAAAGCCTACCTTTACTTGACTTTTAAATCCTAAAAGGGAAAATTCTAAGTCACCATATAGTACAATGCAATATCATAAATTACAGTGAAAATACACCATAAATTGGCTTCCTAAATATACTACAGTGAGAACAGACCAGGTGCGGTTTCAAGTGGCAGGGTACCTCCTAACTGCTACTGGACCTAATGCCAATGTGAACTCTCAGGGCTAGTGTCTGAATTATGTGAACACAGGCAACTCCTGTACTTTTACGTATGCCACAGGCCTAAGCCTGACCTCTCCTAGCTCCCCAGGCTAATCCTGGATTTACTTGCTGGCACAGGCTAATCCTGAATTACTACTGTTGGCACAGGCGAAGTCTGAATTATTACAAATGCACCCAAGAAGAAAATACAAATGCTCCTAAATTCTCCTAATTATCCATGGCCTTATGCCCACACGGGATTGGTGTCAAAAAAATGCCCAGGGCCCAGTGCCCAAGTGTAAGGAAGGAAAAAATGCAGACGTAGTCCGTAAAGATAGCTGCCCATTGGGCGTTAACTTAATCCTGTAGCTTTTGTAAGCAGCACGGGCGAACCGTGATAGCTCTTTTGCCATCACCCTCCTGCTTTTTCTTGATAAAGTCTACAGCTATCTTCTTGCTTCTGTCCTCCACTCTCTGGCTCTTCGCTGTCTGTTGGCAGCTTCTGGCTTCTTATTTGCTTTCCACCACTCTCTCTTCTATCTGGCATATTCTTTGTTGACCCCAGTGTCTTCTCTTCTTGACCCAACAGCTTCTTTCTTCTCGCAGGTGTTTTCTTACTTGACCGAGCCTTGTTCCTTCTTGATCGCAGCATCTTCTTTCCGGTGATCTTGTCAGCTGCCTCTCTGAGCTGAACTTAAACTGTGCCATAGCTGTCGCATCGGCACAGCGCAATGACACAGTGAGCCCGGATTGGCTATTCATGGCGCCAAAGATTCAAATAGTCGGTTTTGACCCTGAGTGGCCACTGATCCGGGAGCCAGTGTCTGAACCTAGAAGGAAGAAGCAGGAGGACTCATCATCACTGGATCCTGGGGCATGTGAGTCTCTTCTTCTTCTTTCTTTCTTTCTTCTCCCTCTTCACAGGCTCCATAGCCGGGGGGCACCTTCTCACAACTGCACCATCTATTTGGCAATGCCACATTTACATAGGAAGATGTGAGAGGAGCAATTTAATTAAAAATAATTCATAGCAATTTATGATTTAAAGAGAATATGATTTATGATTTAGAGTAAGTGAATCATTGCACATTCCTCAACAATGTTAATAAGAATGTAAGACCATATGTAGACTAAAAAGGACTATGGTCATTAATTAACAAGGATCGGATTTTGAAAATCAAAAAGTTTCTGTGATTTTGTCCGATGTTTTTAAAAAGGCAATTTTATCAAAGACAATTTATGGTTGCTAAATATGAGTAATACGAAGTAAACAGTCTAGTTGAAAAGCATCCTCCACACACTATCATTTGATAGATTGTTGGCCACTTCCAGACAGTGAAACAGATGTACTGAGCATCAGCGATGACTAGACATGGGATAGTCATTGTTTCTTAAAATAACAGCTGTCACTGATGGTTGTGCTTCTATCATTTATTAAAATGTATATGTCTCAAAAATATTTGGTAACAGCCTGTGAGGGTTTGTGTAACTAAACAGTGAGCAGATTAACTACACAGCTAAAGTGTTGCTAAACTAAACAGCTTCCAGAACCCTAAGTCTTATTATGTACTATTGTTTCTTCAGAGTCATGCCTATACCCAAACAGAGGATTTTAAGTTACTCAGAAAGTATTCAATTAAGGTAGTGTACTGTACATGATGCCATTTTACAAACCAGTTTTTTAACAAATTGAGCACAGAAATTCACCTCTGAAGCGTTTTTGAATCATGTTTCCCTATAGAGGCAATAAAACATCACTAAACAATGTTTCTAAGGTTTAAGGTTTATTTCATTATGTTTGAACTACCCTATTGTATTAACCATCCATTTACTGCTTATCGATGTGTAAACTGTTCATTAACCAATCAGACTATCAGAATGTTCAAATCATAGCCAATTAGATCATCAGAATGTTCACTGTTGCAGGAGATGAGTGTGCTGATCTTGTGGGATGCCTCTCCACCACTTGTGTCATTATGTTAATGAGGACAGGGCTACATGTGAGAGGGGCAGTGTCATGATGTGATGAGGAGAACAGAGGCAAGCAAAAAGCCGCAGACTGTGAGTTAGATAAAGGAATAAGCAGGGTATCCAATAGCAGAGTAGCAATGAAAGGCTACTGTCAAACTGATGCAGAAGGATGGCTTTGCCAAATGACAACAGCAACAGCTATACCAACCCGTGCCACTAGTAGTGGCCCTTCCGGGCCCTGAGGGAGCGGTACTTTTATAATCTAAAATATATGTTTTTTTCTCAGACTTACTCAGTCAGAACATCCTTGTATATGCAGAATGTATGTCCTCTTATTACCCACCAGCCAGTCTCTCCTAACAGTTAAACGTAAAACTCTCTGATTTATCATTTGCAGTTGGTGACTTATTGACTGGGACTCAACTCCCCAAGTGGCAAATGTTGTCTATGCTGGAATTATGAGCGGGGACACTCGGGGAGCATGTTAAATATCTGTACTTGTCCAAAGTGCACCCTAATAACCAAGAGACACAGGATCCTCCTGAAAGTTGGAGACAGGTTCTAATGATGGTCATTGAGTAATGGATCTAGTGATTTAGTAACAGTGAGATTAAACTAATTTTCAATGATAATCATTATAATGCGGCAATAACACAGATTTTGTATCGCCACTTATTGCAGTAAGAGCAAATCAATTATTGGTACAATTTTCAAAATATATATTGCTTGGGGCAGCTGAGTGATACTTAGCTGTCCAGCAATACTGCTTGCAGAGCAGTCTTACCGCTTTACCGGCTAGTGCTGGAGCATCTGCGCATGTGTGACGTTACATATGTTGCAGTATAAAACTATACACAAACATGCATTTTATGTCCTATGTTACTGTAAATTTTCTGTTGTAAGTCGTAGATGTTGTCTTTATGTGTCTTTAGTGAGTACTAAATGATGACTCTGTTTGTGACTACACCTTTATTCTTGTCTGCCAAATCTATTCTTGATTTGCAGAATTGATTCTGTCCTAGACCTCTGTCTTACGCTAGGTACACACTGGAGGTTTTGTCAGGCAATCATCTGGCCAATCAGCTGATATACGACCGTTTGGTCAGATATTGTGTTAGTGTCTATGTATACTTACACGATGAACGACAGTCGTCCCAAAGTACAGATTGTCATTTCATTTGATTGGTTGGCATGTTTGATAAACTCGTTCCAATCACCTTCCGATCCTGCAGTGTGTATGCACTCATGTTCACAATCTCCATCTCATGGCCTTTTCAGCCGATGCCGGCAATGAACAAGAGAGAGTGCTCTATATGGAATAATTTGTTTGTTCATTCTGAGACTGAATATTTTGTTTCAGAGTCACAGAAGCTAACGAACATTCTTATGACATGTGGAGATCTATAACAAGGCGGTTAATCAGTGTGACAGGAATGAATTAATTAATTAATTCATATTGTGCTGTCAACCTCTAAGGGCTAGATTTACTAAGCTGCGGGTTTGAAAAAGTGGGGATGTTGCCTATAGCAACCAAACAGATTCTAGCTGTCATTTTGTAGAATGCACTAAATAAATGAAAGCTAGAACCTGATTGGTTGCTATAGGCAACATCCCCACTTTTTCAAACCCGCAGCTTAGTAAATCTAGCCCTAAATGACTAAAGGACCAAATGAATAGCACAAATCTGTATGTAAATCGTGTCAGTGTGTATGCATGAATCGCCTGACTGATCGGACTTTCAGTCGTAGGTACAATCGTTGTAGATAACAGATTGGTCGTAAAATTCTCCAGTGTGCACCTAGCCTTAGAAACTGATTTAGAGTTGGACACGAAAGATAAGCCCTTTTCTCTATAAGCACATGTGCATCTGCATTTGCATATCTGTATTTTGAATAAGACGCATCTTATGATGTGTGCATTAAATTTAAAGCACAGTTGTGTGCTGTGATGTTGTTAGTTGCAAGAAGCATATTGTGCACCAGTCTTGTGTAGGCACATGATCATTTACACTTTGTAAGGAACATTTTCAAAGATTATGTGGAAGCCAAAGTACTTACACAGATGAAGAGGAGCAGCTAAATTGCATTTCCATGACTGTAGTGTCAGATACGTACAGCTGAAAATACTGGAGCAAGTTTTGTGTATGTGCAGTGCAAATAATTTTGTGTGAGAAGTACAGGTGCGCACCCAGGGGTAGTCTCCTCCTGGTCTTTGGAAACCCATCTCCTGCCTGGGGCATGGACTTGGGTACCGGGGAAATTCCCAAGTGGGCACCACTACCTGGGAGGCTGCGTGACCACATTCTGTATTGGGCCAATCAGAGAGTGAGAAGCCAGAGCCTGTATCCAATCAGCAGGCGAGCAGCGTGATGCTTAAAACCAATGGACGCTCAGGAGTTTTCCACATTTAAAACCTGTGTCTACTGCTATCAAGACAGATTATTAAAGTACCGGAGCGCGGAACGTAACTGCATAGTAGTTGTGGCTAACAGGAGGATGTTGTCGCTGGAAGCGTGTGGAGGATTACAATGTAATGTCCTGCGCTGGTGGTGGAGAGAAGTTTATTTCTTTGATAGTATGTGGTTCATTACAAAAATAAATACATTTCGCGGATTTCTATATGAATCTTTGAATTAGGCACAGGCAAACCAACTTTCACATTTCTAAACGCATACTGTGCCTCATGATTTTTCACTCTCCGAACTGTCCTGATTCTGGTGATGCAGTACAAATTTTGGTTGACTGTCCTGCACGTAGCATTGCCTGTGTATTTGAATATTTGAAGGGGATTGAGAGACTTGGAGAGAAACCTAGCACTGTCTAAAATTATAGCCACGCCCCCATGCATGTTGGTCACACCCACTGGCTTGGAAACACCCCTGCTCAAATCCTGCGTTTGCCCCTGAGGTATAATTATGACAGGCAAGCGCTGTTGCAACCAACTGTAACTCAGCCCCATAATCCCCCAGTGTAATCCAGTATTCCTTCTTCTTGGTCGCTTTCCAGATCTCTCAAGGGAACTTCTGGAGTAGGGTCTGATTATCCATGAGGCTGACTAGGCTGTAGCCTAGGGTCCAAAGCTTTTGGGGGGCACAAATTTAAATTAAATTGAAATTAATTTTAAAATATTAGAGAAAAGTTGTTCTCCAAAGTAAAAAGAAAGCATGAAAGAAAAACGTAGTAAGGTTTTAATCATGAGGTGGGGGGGCTGAAAGTTTATTTTTGGCTGACGTGGAAGGTGGGGGGGAAGGGGGTGCTGCAAGCTTATTAACCTTGGACAGCTTGATCCCTAAATCTGTTATGGAGCTATGTGCTCAAGTCCTGGGGATAGCAGTGGGTCATTCTGGGAAAAAGTGATCCCATAAGGCAAAATTACAGGAAGGATTTTTTGTTCCAAAGGGGAATTGATAAAAGCTGTGACAGATCCTAAGAGGTTAATACCAAGTGTTAACCGTATTCATCAGAGTGCACCTTGGGAAATTCAGAGACAAGCTGTGTATATTGCTGGGAATGTCTTAGCTGGGGCACATTAGAGGAGAAGTGAGGTCATGCGTCCCATCTGCTTTATCTTTACTCATATATCTGATTTCCAGCTGTGAACAACAAAGTATTGACTTAAAATATACTAACACACACACACATTAGTCTATTTACTTACTTGTGAAACTTAGAACACACCTCCATTGGTGTTTTACTTATGTTTCGTAATGCTGGTGAAGATGATTATAGGCATTCCTGATGCCTAAAAAATGTAACCAGAAGAGCAAGTTTTCTGAAAATGCAGAGCAAATAAAAATGCCATTAGGTATGGTTACACTAGAGACAGGGCTGTCTAGTATTATACCCTTTTACATGCGTGTTACATGCATTAAAAACACATCTAACATGAAAAACGCATTTAAAAAGCATGTACAAAACACCAGTAAGTATAAGCCCTTATGCTATGACTACTGCATATATTGCAGAACTTACTCTATGGTGTATATTTACTAAACTGCGTGTTTTGAGATGTTGCCTATAGCAACCAGATTCTAGCTGTCATTTTGTAGAATGTGAAGAGAGGCCATAAACCCAAACGCATTTAAAATCATGTGTTTGTGTCTGGTATGTGCTTACCACTTAGGGGTTAAATCTTCAGAAGAAGCAACCAATGGAATCCAGTGGGAGTGTCTGGCACTTGCCATATTAGTAGTTGAAGCAGAGGGTCACTTCCTCTTTTCCTGGATCCAGATACCTGGCTGTACTGCTCTGCATCAGGCTTAGTATCTGTGGGAATTGAAGTTACAGTGATTGTTTATTGGTGTATTCAACTCATCTCTTATTTCTTTTCTTAGCTAAACTCTAGTTGTTGTGTTATTGACTTTGCTGACCTTCGCAGTTTGCCCTCCTATTTTGAATTTCTCCTTTGCTTATTCCCTGCTGTATTTACCCCCCGCCCCCCCGACTTTCATTTCACCCATATTTTTTCCGCTTTTATTGCTCCTCTCAAGGTGCACCAGGTCCCGCCCTAAACGCTCCCGGCTCATTCCTGCCCGTGTGGCTGATTCCCCCCTTTCTCGCAGGCCAGCGCAGAGAGGCACTGCCCGCTCCGGCCGGCAGTCATGTGACTCGGGGCACTGCGGGGAAGGCCCGACTGCCGGCGCCGAGTCAAGTGAGGAGAATTCAGGCTCCGCAGCGGGCGGCAACACAGTCCGGGTCCGGAGCCAGTTTTGGTCCAGGGCACGATAGTAGGACAAGGGACAGGAGATCCCTTTCTCCTGGTTGTTACGGAGTTCTGGCGTCAGGCTTCTTTACGTTGTTTGTCCCCTCTAGTATGGAGGGTCTGTTTAAAGTAGCAGCAGCTTAGATTCCTGCTGTATGAAGTGAATTTACATTTGTTTATATTATGGGTGAGCCTGGTTATGTATTAACCCTCTGGGTTATTGTGTTGATATAGCTTTATATCTTTTGTCCTAGGTTCAGCAGTCGAGGATACAAATATGGGTCATAGGCCACTCTTTCATATTCTGGGTAGCAAAACATAGTTTGATACGTAAATGGTCGAGTTTTTCCCACCCTGTGCACATACGATGGTTAGGAAAGCGAGATACGGAATGGTCAGCACTCATCCCCCTTTTCACTCAGGAAGTGAACAGTAACGACAGTCCCGACATAGCAGTTTTTCATCTGGGTGGAAATGATGTATGTAAAGGCAAATCCCTTGATCTAATTATTCAGATTTGTGATGATTTGAATTATATTCATGCCCAATGGCCAAGGATTAAGATCTGTTGGTCCAACATTATACCCCGTTTGTCATGGAGATCGGAGATTCCACCAGCCACCTTAATACGGGTGGTAAGGAAAATGAATGGTTATGCGAGACAGAATATTAGAGACATACAGGGTGCGGTCATTCATCACCCCTTGATAACGGTTGATAAAAGGCATCTTTTTAGAACAGGCGCGGTCCATTTAGCAGCCGAAGGGATTAAGTTGTTTATAGAGCGGCTTTATTCGGAATTGAAGTCTATGGTGGGTTCTATTGGTGTTTGGGCCATGAGTCCATTTAAAGGATCACGGCTGTGGTAGGAGAGCATCGCAGTTAGCTTTCAATTAGGATACGGTACTTACTCGGTTTGGTCACTGATCACTGTTCCCTTCGAAGTCATCGGACTCTTTGTTTCTCTAGTAAGGAGAACCCTGGGATGCCTAGTAAGGGCATAACATTGTTGAGTCCAGAAAGGGTATAGTTATTTATTGCCTGATAATAGTACCATAATATTTCCACTGACCCAGGTTATACCTTATCTATTGGTTCAATTGGAAATATGATCTTCCACCTTAAAGTGTCGTGCGAGATTAGCTGGCTGCTCTCGCCACCACCTCACTTAGTTCGCTGATAATTATAAATAAACTGTGACCTTTCTTCCAAACTTAAGTTGGTGTTCGTGTCATTATTTATTGGTTAAAGTTTAAGTTATTTAGAGTTTAAACTGAAGTGACTGGGGTATATGAAAGGAGAATCAACACTATGCATTTTATGTACTAAAGAAATTACAGCTAGAATCTGATTGGTTTCTATAGGCAACACCTCTACTTTTTCAAACCGGCAGTTTAGTAAATATACCCATATGTATTAGATAAGTGGAGAGTTGATACACTTCAACTATGAAGTGACAGAAAACTTGCCAGGGATACTGGAATAGTAACTTACCTTCTCATTAGTTACCTTACATTGAGATCACTGGATGTTATGTGCCCCTATTGATGGTGCTTATTGATCCCTACAACCTACAGGATTTGAATGTCCCAAATTTCTTACATTTCCAGAAACAGTCTCAGGTTTTAAAGATTTCTAGTGGACATTTTTGTTCCTAAAATGTTCATTATTCATATTATACTATATAGGGTATTGCTATGATTAGTATGTGTTACCTACTCGTGAATACTGACATGGCAGAATATTTCCCTCTCCAATTCCTGTACAAAAACTCCACAGATTCCAACATGGCCAGTCAACATCATGAGATCAGTTATTTAGTGTTTTAATAATATAACTGACAAAAACATATAGGGATAGATTCAATACTGCAATGCCAATCTACGCACATTGTCGGCTGCTATAATAAGGAGTCTATGCTCAATATGAGCGGAGATTCCATCCCCAACATTGTGGCGGGTAAAAATATATCAACCTATGACATGAGATCAGCATCTACTGAGCCACTGGGACTACTGTATCAACATCTGTAATTTTATAAAATGCTGAGCAGGAGGCTGCCGCACTTGTTATTTGTAGGAAACGTTGGTCACTTCCAAGTGTTTCTGATAATGAGTACAACAACTTTATTTCACATGTCTAAATATGACTGCCCATTTCTAGGTAATTGTGTAATAGAGCATTGAAATGTACACCTCTAAGGAAAAAGCTGATAATCACAGGGGGGTGAACTGAAGAGAGAGAATAGAAACTGACAAGAGGGATGAAGGAAAGGTACCAGAGGAGTCTAGAAGTAGCGCAGATCTGTAAAACTAGCCTGAATCTAATATGTGAGTGTTCCCCTCTGGTCAATCATGTAGATCACTTGATGCCCAATTGCAGTCTGTTTGTACGTTCAGAAGATACTCATCTTTCAATTGCACTTTCCATCATGATTGATAATAAAAAAATTGATTTCAAGAGGATTATTTTCAGGGATTTTTATCATACACCATGCAATATTAAGCCAACTGCCTGATATTGCCTGTGATATTGCAGAGTTTATGCGCACCTTAAGGTGTCTATTTAAGACCTTTTTCAATTTTAACCTGTTAACCAACATCTCTTATCGCCACTATTAACAATGATAAGAGATGTAGTAATTGAGCTATTAAGTCATGCCAAGACAGCTGCTCTGATAAGTGGCTGTCCCAACGAATAGTACTATACCTTTTGCCGCTTGCTGATTGCAGCAGCAAACGAGTATACGTGAAGAATTCTGTCCCGGTCTATTCACTGCGCATGCATGGCCATCGGGATATAGAAAGCAAACAGCGGAGGAAGGGAGGGGAGGAGCGCCAGCCTCCTGGGGAGCTTCTTCTCTGGCTGAGCTTTAACTGTAGGGAAGTGATGCTAACGCCATCTGTTGATGGTGTTAGCTATGGGTACGGTCTTGTGAACATTTTTGTAATCTCAGTGGTTAGCAATTCTGCCTCACAGCACTGGGGTCCTGAGTTCGATTCCCGACCAGGGACCTATTTGCGTGGAGTTTGTATGTTCTCCACGTGTTTGCATGGGTTTCCTCTCACACTCAAAAAATATACTAGTAAGTTAATTGGCTGCTGACAAAATTAATCCTAGTCTGTGCGTGGTTGAGGGAATTTAGATTGTAAGCTCCATTGGGGCAGGAACTGATGTGAATGACAAATATTCTATTATACATCACTGTGGAATTGGTGGTGCTATAAATAATAAATAAATGATGATGAAGGGCTGGGGGCTTTGGTAAATAGGCCCCTAAGTCTTCTGCATTTACTATTATATATAGTAGTAAATTATATTATATATATATTGTTTCATAGGCAAATGTTTTTCTGTTGGATCTGTTTCAGAACCTGCTTCTACTATCTGTGCAAACAGTCTTATCTCATCTTTGTAAGTATATAGTCACAACAGTTGATAACTGTAATCATTTATTTCTTGCCAATAGTTATAGATTGTGCTTTCTTAGTGATCTAGGGAAAGTGCACCTGTCCTTCCGCTTACAGACATAGCAGAGGTGTTCTTCAAAGTTCCGGGACAAAACAAACAGACAAAAAAGACATTGGGCTAGATTTACTAAGCTGTGGGTTTGAAAAAGTGGGGATGTTGCCTATAGCAACCAATCAGATTCTAGCTTTCATTTATTTAGTACATTCTACAAAATGACAGCTAGAATCTGATTGGTTGCTATAGGCAACATCCCTACTTTTTCAAACCCGCAGCTTAGTAAATCTAGCCCAACAAGTCTAAAATGCACTATTTTCTTCACCTATCATTTATACTTCATCATCATACTTTTTTTGTTTTTATGTAACATTCCATTTCAACATTGAAGAAAATAGCCTGGCAAAAATATAAGACTTGCATAGCACACTGGAGTCTAGTTTGTATAGTGGTTTAAACAAACTGGAAAATAATTTGCATGTAGAACAGCATTCTTCCTGAAGGAGTTTGTTGGCTGCAGAAGAAAAATGTACTGTCTGAGAATGACTAGGGAAATTATATTTTTACTTTACCTCTGCCACCTCTTTCTTTAAGGTAAGCACACATTTCTACAAGCTTTACTTGCAACTGCACTGCCATTAGTGGGAGTAGTGAGTTGCCACGGGCCTCTTAAGAATGTAATCAGCTATGCAGCTGATAGTTCAGACTGCAGACCAAGTCACACACAGGTATAGCAGTGCACCTAGGTTCAGTTACATACAGGTCTGAGACATGTGTCAGAAAATAAAAGTATAAAGTGCGATTTTACTCAACTGCTTTCACAGTGTCTCTTACACAGCTAACAGCAGAGCTGACCAGGGCTGTCTGCAATTAAGAGTGGTTACAGAGCACCTCAGGGGACTTCCTTTTAAAGGCAAGTTCCATCAAGCCAAGGCTGTGGGAGGAGTCTCAACTAGAAAGACTAAACTGGGCATGCATACATGGTGGCTGATACCAGCAAATGGCTGGTGACAAGCTAGAGAGATTGGGACTAGTAAATGGTAGGTTGCTTGGTGTCATCCTGACAAAAAAGTGATGGTGTGTTTACTGTGATGAAAAAATAAAAGCACTTAATTTTAAGCAAGACGTTTTCTGTGTGTGTGTCACAAGGAGGATGCTCTTGCCAATATATATATATATATATATATATATATATATATATTTATTTATTTTTCCTTAAAAAACTTCCAAAATGACCAATACCATACTTCCTAAATTAGGTTGTGCCCTTGATTGACCCAGACCACATCAAAATTCATCCAAACCATGCACATTTACCTCAAGAACATACCCTTTTTATATGGGCCTCTTATAAGCCACTTTACTGGGTGTCACCCTCGATTCCTCCCTCTCTTTTACCTCACACATTCAATCTCTTTCCCAATGCTGTCGCTTTCAACTTCGCAACATCACGCGCATTTGGCCCTTCCTATTTCAGGATGCCACCACAACCATTATCCATGTTCTCATCATTTCCCGTCTTGATTACTGTACCCTTTTCCTCACCGGCCTCCCCTGCTCCCAGCTCGCCCCCCTCCCCTTTGTTCTAGACTCAACGCGGCTGCGAGACTTATTTTGTATGAGGACGTCTTAGACTACTTAGAGTATTACTAAGATATCCTCATACAGGGGCGGATTGGCCATAGAGCCTACCGGGACTTTTCCCAGTAGGCCGATGGCCAAAGGAGGCCGCCTGATGTTTCTTTGGGGGAGTTTAAAAAAAAAAAAGATTTATTCCTAGCCCCTCCCCCCCGGACCGGGTGCCGGAGGGAGCAGTGTGGTGCTGGGTCTTCTCTACTGTGACCGCGGATCTATAGATCTGTCCCTCCCTCGTCCAATCCCCATAGTGCTAGATGTCACATGGGACGTGCACCATGTGACAGGTGCCATCCCATGTGAACAGACAGGAGAATCTCCAGCAACTCAGCAGCTCCTGTGTGAGAGAAGAGTGGGGGCTGCTAGTGTGTGTGTGTGTGTGTGTGTGTGTGTGTGTAAAGGGGGTGTCCTGTTATACTGTGTGTGTGTGAGAGAGAGAGAAGGTGGGGCCTGCTATACTCTGTGTGTGATTGAAAGTGGGGGGGCTGCTATGCTCTGTGTGTGTGATTGATTGAAAGTGGGGAGCCTGCCATGCTCTGTGTGTGTGATTGAAAGTGGGGGGGCTGCTATACTGTGTGTGTGTGAGAGAAGGGGAGGCCCTGCTATACTGTGATTGAAAGTGGGTGCCCTGCTATACTGTGTGTGTGTGTGAGAGTTAGGGGGCTCTGCTACACTCTGTGTGTGAGAGAGAGAGAGGGAGAAGGGGGCCCTGCTATACTGTGTGTGCGTGTAAGAGAAGGGGGCCTGCTATACTGTGTGTGCAAGAGAGAGAAGGGGGGGCTGCTATACTGAGAGTGTGATTGAAAGTGGGGGGCCTACTGTGCTGTGTGAGGGAATGGGGGGGTTCTTAATATAATGTGTGATATAAGGGAAGGGAGGGGTGCTGTCTTATTAGTGCAATGGTGGGAGGTAAGCTATTAATTTAATGGTGAAGATTAGTTGGGGGCTCATGGGTGCTATTTTATTTGTGGGGCCTATTAAATTAGGATGGGGTGACGGGACCTTTGATTTAATGCTGGGGTGGTTAGGGGCTAATAATTGAATGTGGGACTGAGTTTGGGGGGGCTCTTTATTAAATGTGAATAAGAATTATTTAATGCCGGGGATGGTTGTGGGAAATGGTAATGTTAAACGTAAATGATATTCATTTTTACTGCGGTTAGTTGGAGTGAAATGGGTCTATTTATTAAATGTGTATGCTATTAATTTAATGTCAGGGCAGGTTGGAGGGAAATACATTTATTTATCAAATGTGAGTACTATCATTTTAATGTTGGGACTGAAGGAAGGCCTAATTATTAAATGTGGGTGCTATTGACTTAATGCAGGGGCTGGTTGGCATTTTCTAAATTTCATGTACCCATTATTTTTTCCACATAGGGCTTTCAGCATTCCAGGATCCAGACAAAAATGAGCTAAAGACACCAGCAGCCACAGGGAGTGAAAGTGACAAGAACAGGTAGGAGAGAGCAGAACAGTCTGCCAACTGTCCTGAATCTGGTGGGGCAGCCCCAAATTTGAGTGACTCTCTTGCTTAGTCCGACTAGATTTGGTCCGACTACAAGGACAGTTGGGAGATAAGTCCCGCTTAGCTGTGTACTGCTCGTGACGGCAGAGCTGAGTGCATCTAACACTAGTGCACACAGTTTTGCCTGTGTATTTGTCTAAAATGTATCTAAAATGATAACCCTCCCCTCTGTCTTAAGTGTCCCAGGCCCCTCAGAGCCTTATTCCAGCTCTGGTGATACTTTAGTGGTTCTTGAATTGATTCCATTGCCTGCCTTCTACTTTGCACTGGTCCCATTCTCAGATCACTTTGTTGAACATATGGCCAGCCCCAAGTACACTGACAGTATCATTAATCCTGCCTCCTTTGCACTTACTATATCACCAGCAAACCCCTGGAATAGCTCTCCCCTTCACTTATACCATTGTCTGCTAACCCTCCGTGCACTGTTATTAAGTCAAACCAATCCCTCAATCACTGGGCACATTTAGGGCTAATACACAATTGCTACAAAAGAAGTGTTTTCTTGCAGATGCTTGAAGCATTTCACCTTTGTGGTGATTGCAGTGGATAGCCATTAGTTATAAGGATTATTTTTAATGATGTTTTTCCAGTACACATTTATATATTATACCAGTTAACCCGTGCATGATACTCATGCATTCTAGTCAAATCAAGCTACTTAAGGTGTTAAAAAGGTTTTTGTCATCTTCATCGCCACACACACACGCCTCTAGGCTTTTATATATTAGATAATGCTAAGAATTTAGTAGGTCAGTGTAGTATATAACTCCGCCCAGCAGGTGGCGCTGCAGCTTGAGCACTCTGTCACCCGGTAGTTTTTTCCACACACACACACACACACACACTAGCACACGCCGCTAGGCTTTTATATATTAGATATAGAGATATTTGACTGGTAGTCTGCATCTCATGACGTCAGGGGAAGATGCATTGTGTCTTAAGTCATCATATTTAGGTTTTCCTAAGTCAGTGTTGGCTAACCTGTGACACTCCAGGTGTTTGTGAAACTACAAGTCCCAACATGCTTTGCCAATATATAGCAGCTTATTGCTGAAAGAGTATGCTGGGACTTGTAGTTTCACAACACCTGGAGTGTCACAGGTTAGCCAACACTGTCCTAAGTGTTACTGCAACCAAATTCCAGTACTTCTAAATCCCGCCTACTTTTGTGTTGGCCACACCTACTATTGTTTTGGTCTCACCCACATGAGACCACTTCAAGGATTTTTTCCAGGGACACTTTAAGTTTCCAATCCGCCCCTGTCCTTATACATAGGATGGTAGAGACAGGTTAGCCGGGATATATATATTAAATAGAATGATACAATTCAATACTGTGTATCTCTAAGAGTTCGGCATTTACTGAAGGGTTCTGTTTTTATCTCACATGTCTTTATACTATTCCAGTCACATTCTCTTTCTATGTTTTTAATATTTCGCCTACATCATTCTCCACATAAAGGCTTTGGCCAAATATTGAATAAAAGGTTATTTCAAAGATTAATTGAGAATACTCACTACTAAATATCAGTGGACTGGAGTGTTTTTTTTTTTGTTTTTTATTCCATCTCTGGTCTTTAAGATATAAAAATGATCTACTTGTTGGATGAGCACCCCCTCACCAATAAAAAATAAAATATGTTTTGAACAGTATGATTCAGGAATGAGGATAGTTCCACTCCTTGGGGCGTATTCAATTGTCGGCAGAAACGCAGAAAATCCCGCGGTCCGCGCACTATAACGGTAATAGTGTGCGGAAAAACAGTTAATACGGTAATGTTCTCGCTGGATTTCAGCTCGCAGCTCCCTGAGCCGCGAGCTGAAATCCAGCTAACTACTACCATAATAACAGTAGTAGTTTTAACGCCGCAGGACTTTCGGAGAATTGAATATGCCCCCTTGTGTAATTCCAATCTCTCTTTTTAAATGTTACTAATTAATAAAGCAGAGTAAGTAATCTATGGTTTTGCCATGTGGGGGCACTGTTCCATTGGTGGCTGTGCTGATACTTTATTGGCTGAGGAATTATCACAGCTACTCCCAGTCATGTTTTACATAGAAACACCAGTATGTATTAAATATCTGAATAGGAACTGACACTACCACCCTCTAATAGATGTTCATATGTAACCATTTAGATGAATTGGTGATTGTTACATAGGTTTCACTGATCTGTTTTAAATGGTGAGAGTTGTCAGTTTCTTTTTAGAAGTTTATACTTCAGTTTTATTGGAAGGTGTTATTTGGTGAGACCAGGTTCTAAGAAGGCACAGCACCCATTTTCAAAGAGCGCTTGAAATAAGTTATCTTTAATTATAGTGAACATCAGTATGTCCACCAAAGACATTGAAACAAGGCAATGTTTGTAGACATATAAAGAGCTTAATAAGAAAATAATATGCAAATTATTAGTAGAAAAGATAAGTTGGTGCAATGATGTTCCAAATGGTAATACTTTCTGGCTGAATATTTTCAACCCATAAAAAAAAAAACCTGCTTGCTGCTGTGGACAGAGGATATCCTTCAAAAGAATTTGGGATGCAAATTATATACAAGCACTCTACTGTGCAAAGCTAAATTGTTAGGGCTTCCATATGTCCATGTTTCCCCAGAACTGAGTTGTATTTTTATTGACCAATGTGAAACAGAATAGACCAACTTTACACTGGGAGGGTGCAGAAGCCCTATAAGCAGTGTTGAAATTACTATTGTGCAGCAGGTGCAGTGCACCGGGGCCATGGAGATAATGAGCCCATTACATGGCAGATGCATAGGGTCGGGGGCCCCGGCACCCTCCTCCCCACCTCCCTGCACCGGGGCCCACAGCTTGCTAGTTCTGCCTCTGCCTGTAAGCATGCATATAAGCAAAATTAGTCTTAGTGCTTACTGATGGACATTCAAGCAGTTTTAGCAATCTGCCTGCTCCTCGCTGGACCTTGGAATAGCTTCTATGGATTAAGCAATATTTCATGTTACACGGTCTAGAGCTGCCAACAGTGGGGAGTTGCTTAGGGCTCGGGCAACCATCAATTCTATGGTTCAGAGGTCTTGACACTACATTGCTTGTCTGCTTTAAACACGAGTTTGGAAGTGTGCTATACAGTAGGTACCAGTTAACAGGTCTCCTGCTTTTCAAACAACTAACCCTAAGCGCTGAATGCATTACCCATCCATTCCGGCCGTAATGGAGCTACGAGGACCTTAACCATCCATTCCAGTTGCTGGAATGGGTCTGTGAGTACCATAGCTATTCATTCTGGGTCCCGGAATGGGGTTCTGAGTACATTAATCATCCATTCTGACACCTGGATGATTAATATAAACAAAACCTTATTCTGACACCGGGAATGGATCGCCAAGATACTCAGACATCTATTCCAGCACCTGGAATGGATGGCTAAGGTACTATGAGCCCCATTTTGGCAGCCGGAATAGATGAATAATGTACTGAAAGACCCCTTTCGGCACCTGGAATAATTGTCTAAGATACTGAGAGCCCACATCTGGCAGCCGGAATGGATGTCTAAAGTGTTCAGAGACCCATTCCAGCAGCGGGTATGGATGGTTAAGGTCTTCGGAGCTCTATTCCGGCAGCCGGAATAGATGGGTAATGCACTCAGCACTCCACTCCAACATACATTCAGGCAGGTAGAACGGATAACTACAATATATAGCTATGATATACCGAAATATATATAAATATATTATGTATGTATATATGGTGTCAGAAGTAGATATGAAGTAGGCGCCTTCTTTAGATAGATATATTCAAATAATATGCGTACCAGAAAGATAATAGTAATAGACACTTCAAAGGTTGTGTTGAATTGAGGTGTGTCTGCAGTGAGGATTAGCCTTACTGCAGACACACCCTGGCAGCTGTTGTTAGCTGTGGAAAAAGATAACTCCAAACTACTTCAAAATCTAAGGATCATATATAACAACTGCTGAAAGATCCAGTGCCAGTGATAGAAGATACAATATATTACAGATAAACCTACATTTATAGTCTCTTTGGTACGTAGATTGATTGCAGAGTGTTTTATGGTGAAAGATCTCACACTTTTAAATGGATATTACACTATTATGTGATCTATTTATTTTTTGTTTCTTTCGTGAGAGAAACCTGATCTTCCCGGACGTTCTTGAGAGGACACCGATACCTAGAAGAATCATCAATTCAACACAACCTTTGAAGTGTCTATTACTATCATCTTTCTGGTACGCATATTATTTGAATATATCTATCTAAAGAAGGCGCCTACTTCATATCTACTTCTGACACCATTTTCTAATTTTCTGGACTAACCTACCAGGTTTGAAGCAGTGCTGCCACATGTACATAAGGGACTTCCCTTCATATGAATTTTAATTTTAATTTATTTGTATCAGATATCCAGTGAAGCGCCAAGTGTATTCATATCTATATTATATAATATGTGTATCAGTTGTTCCACATATTACAGAGAACATATCTGTGTAGCAAAACACAATGCACTATACAGGCAGAGAACACACAGCAAGCTTCACTCAAGGCACTAAGCAGCAGGGGGCGCTGTAGTAAACTAACTAATTCCGGCAGTTCCGGCTTTTACCAAATCCTGTATTACTCTTATGGTAATAAAGTAGCTTTACAAACAATGAAACATCATTATTGCCAATTATTGTATGTAGCGAGTTATAAATCTAAACTACAAAGCAACACGTGGATGATTTTTTTTTTCCCAGCAACACAAACCTAGCAAAGCTTCTAAGTTTTAAAATGCCTGTTCTGAGAAATTAAAGGATGACACATTAGAGGGTTAGTAACTCAACACATAAGATGTCATTGGAAAGTATGGAGTTCCAAAGAAATACCTAAAGATTAAAAGAAAAAATAAAGCTGCGGCGCATTAATTTCTATTCCTGAAAATGCTGGATTTACCCATGTAAATGATAATGATTACTGTCAGTATATCACTATTCTGGGAATTTACAAGATGCTCTTAGCATTGGGCTGGGTGATGTCATGAGCTGCTTAAACATTAGAATGAGAGGGTAGAGACGGTGCAAGGAGCCAGACACAACACTGCAGAGATACTAGAGGAGGAGTGCTGCTATCTATCTCTATAGGGGGAGCCAGTGCTCAGGCACAGCCGCCAGCCTCTCACTCTGAAGGGAGGGGGCACTTGGACTCGCACGCACGCTGAATAACTCTCTACTAGTCAATAGCGAAGGAAGCCATGGACAGTGATGATGAAAACGTGGAGGAGACGGTGGAAGGTAGGTGCTTTGTGTCTAGATCTGCTGTCTGCGCTTCTTTGCATGTTGTGGCATAGATCCATTTCTGGCATTCACATAGAAGCAAACATGCTAAAAATAGGAAGACCCCTATAAAGGGAGAAAAGCAAAACCTGGCAGAAGAGGGGGAGGGTGTCATCATGTTCAAAGTAATATAGTGACACAAGCTTCAAATACAATGCAACTTGCAGTGACATTCATATATGATTGTGCGTTGGGAGCCTGTCTATATGCAGTTTATCCATATGTGGAGATCCAACCCATAGAAGGGGGAGACAGCATGTTCATCCAGGATAGGGAGGAGAAAGTGCATGTGTTCAGAGATCCAGCCAGTAAGCAGTCGTGTGAAAGCATGTTTACAAAGACAGGGATCCAGGTCCCACAAGGGAACTCATAGATTCAAAACAAACTGTAATATTTCCTGCAACTAGGGAAGAAAGTGGACATCTACAGCAGTCACAAGTGCTGGAGCTTCCAACTGGCCTGATAATTCATTGTTGTATTCCCCCAATTCATAGAAGAGAATAAAGAGGGATATAAATATTGGAGGACTCTTAAGTGCAAATATGCACATTAGGTATAATAAGCCCCTTTCCTTGACAGAAGTGCATAAAAACATGCAATATGCATGTTATCATTACAAATCACTGACATAAAGTTTGTATGTTCTCCCTGTGCTTGCGTGGGTTTCCTCTGGGTGCTCCGGTTTCCTCCCACACTCCAAAAATATAGTAGTAGGTTAATTGGCTGCTATCAAAAATTTACCCTAGTCTCTAATTCTCTGTCTGTACATTAAGGTAGTGTGTGTGTGCAATGACAGGTAGATTATGTATTGATGACTTTATCACCAACATGTTTCATTTTGAGTAATTGGGAATTATTTGTTAATCTCTCGTTTCATTCTTCTTCCAAGTCATGTAATGTGACTATTTATATTGCAGACACATGCATGTGAATTTTTTAAGACAAACTGAAGTATTCTGAACAAGTTAGAATGATTCTACAAAGATTGTTGTTTTTTTTACTTGGAGAGTTGGCTGATGTCAGGAATATATTCTCCAATCTTTTTGCTGTGACACAAAATGTAATTTTTTGGTGATAAACCAATGTAAAAATACTCTTACTCTTAAAACCAGAGGGATGAATAAAGTTAATATTATTTTAACATTGTTTCAGTAACATCCATCTGCATATGTTCAGCTCCTTTTAGATATTTGTTGTTTCTATTGCTCTTATTTATTTATCTTTGACACCTCTGGCACACTGGTTGGGAATCACTGCAATAAAGTTTTCTATCACAGATGACACTTGCTCTCTTCTGTCAATAAATAACAAAACCGGTATTGTCTCAGTCCAGCTGTTTCTGTGAAAGGCCATAGATGGCCTCAGAATAGAAAAGCACAGACAGCAGCTTATATGTAACAAGGAGCACACTTCCAGCCTTGTACAGTGTGTCCAAGCTCTATTCACACCCCTACTACTGATATAATTACATAGATGTCCAGTCAGACTCATTTACACCTGGCCCAGCTTTACAAGTTAGCATTAGGTTGTTTGGTAAAGCTAATACACCTACCCAATATTAACGTTTAGGAACAATTTAATTAAATTGACAGAATAGTTACTCTGTACCAATAGCTAGTATTAGAAACCAGGCTGCCCAGACACCAGATGCCTAATTTTCTGTATATCCTGGAGCAGAGGACTTTATTGCATCCCAATATATGATTGTCTGCTGAAACAATTCTGTGAGCAGTGTATGGGTCACCATATGATGAGGACTTTAATTTATGTTCGTTCAACTTAAACACTTTCCACCCGCCGTCAATATATTTAAGTCCGTGGCAGGCAGGAAGGGGTTAATATCTGCATGGTCACAATATCATAATCATCACTTATTTATATAGCGCCACTGATTCCGCAGCGCTGTACAGAGAACTCATTCACATCAATCCCTGCCCCATTGGGGCTTACAGTCTAAATTCCCTAACACACACAGACAGACAAACTCAGAGTAGGGTCCATTTGTTAGCAGCCAATTAACCTACTAATATGTTTTTGGAGTGTGGCAGGAAACCGGAGGAAACCCACGCAAACATGAGGAGAACATACAAACTCCTCACAGATAAGGCCATGGTCGGGAATTGAACTCATGACCCCAGTGCTGTAAGGCAGAAGTGCTAACCATTATGTCACCGTGCTGCCCCATATGCCCTTATATGTTTGAGCATGGGGTCAGTCTGATGCTGGGATCTATGTGATGGAAGGTTGGGTCTAAAAAGTATTTAATTGTCTTAGTCATATACACATTGTTTACATTTTTACCATATCATATACTACAAATTACACCTATTTCAATATACCAATGCCAAGTATACATTTTTTGAGCCACAATGTGGTATATCTTTTTTTTTTTTTTTTCTCCTTCCATATTGTGCATACCTGATATACACTTTCAATGTTTTGTACCATGCGTAGTAGACGCATTAAGTGTATCTTTGCCAAGCATGACATTCTAAAAGGTCTTTTTTTGTAACAGGTGTCATGAAGGAACATGTACACAGGGCAGCAAAAACAGTACCAGCCCTCATAAAGGTGAAATATAAAGCAAAGATAAAATATACAGCAAGTATTTATTTTAATTTGCAATTTCAAAGTTCCATTTTACAACAATGACATACATTCACAGTAATACATACACACACAAGCACTCCTTACTGCATACTTCCATGTTTATAAACACACACACTTTTATATACATATAAAGACACTGATGTGCTTTCCACACATCTACAAGGACAGACGCCCTTTACACAGACTCGCACAAACAATACGTAAGTCATGCTTGGCCAGTCATTTGCACTCCTTCAATATCAATCGGACATTAACTGACTGACACGTACTCATATAAGGAAAATAATAAGGCTTTTTTGGATAGAACAATATTATTTTAACATCATGTGCAGGGCCGGATTAAGGGAATGGAGGCCCCTGGGCTAAGGGGGCCTCCATTCCCCCGTGAGGCCCCCCCCCCCCCGTGATCCGAACTGCCCGCGCCCAACTCCCCCCGGCACTTGCCTCCTTCTCTGGCGCGCTGTACGCTCTTTACTGAGGAGATCTCATGAGAGTGAGACTCACGAGATCTCCTCAGTAAGGAGACTACAGCGCGCCGGAGAAGGACCGCAGTGAAAGTGCTCAGCAGCACTGATCGCGCCGGGGTCGCCCCCGCCCCCGACCGATCAATACTGCTGCTGAGCACTTTCAAGGGCCCCCTGGATGCCATAGGCCCCTGGGCTGTAGCCCAGTTAGCCCTATGGTTAATCCGGCCCTGATCATGTGCGACTATACAACTTACAAAGATCTGCAAGTGCAATTTGTTAAAAATAATAAACCAAAAGATTCCTTTGTACTATAATTGTACATACATGAAGAAATATATGGCACCCTTAGTAAATCAGCAAAGGGTTTTTTTTTTAGACGTAATTAATTTGGTTTATTCATAACATATCTAAATACTCTGTTAAATCATGAAAAATAATGCAGATCAGTATTTATCAAAAAAACTAACCTATCATAATCAGCAGCATGGTTCCCAGTCGGCAATTACTGTGATTGATTAATTAGAGATCACTGTGATTGGTGAGTCACATAGCTTAGGAGTTTTTTGCATACTTTGTCTTTAGTTCTGCTCATTCTGAAGGAGTCAAATTATTATATTGTGTCCCTGATGCTCTTGTAGTGTAAAATTTAATAAAAAGCCTTTCCACGTCCAAATAACCTCTTTGCACGTTATTTTTTTTCTTCTACCTTTTCCTACTGCAAAAAAGATATAATTATACTTGGGGGGGGGGGGGGGGAATAAAAAAGTAATATGATGTAGACTTTATAGTGCAGAGAAGTCATGTAAAATAAAGTGCTGAGACACAGAAAGTGCTAGTGAAATTTCAGTATTTCGGCAAGAAATTGTATCTAGTGACGTTGCCTTCACCAGTGGTAGTGGCAAGTTCCCAGCAAACTGTGAGAGGTCTTATGACAAACAAAGCTTTGTCCAGTTCTACCGTCTGAGGTGGCATTAGCACGCTGTCCTTCTCTTCCCTCATCTGCCCTACACAATAACTAACAGAGAGAGGAGTAGAGGCTAGAAGAGAAGAATACTTCCTCCTCATGGTATCAGTCGCTGTACTATGGCAAATGAAGGAATGGGCGCAGGATACTTCTGCTGCGTTAAATCAATTGTATCAGAATGGCTGCTGACCGGAACACTGGGGTTGGAGAACAGAGATGAGGTGATGGTGCAAGCTGAGAGGAGGTTCTCTTCTTGCCTCATTGGAGCAAAGGCTTTGGCCAGGTGATTACACTCAAAGCATTCCTGACTTTACACTCACTGCAGGAATTGGTGCAGATAGAGCGGGATATTATAAAATTTATTTTTTAGGTTGGTTTTTTTGTTGTTTTTTGGTTTTTTTAGATAAAATTCATTTTATTGCCTATTGTTGCTAACTAAATTATATGCTGAACAGTGTATTAGTCAAAATCCCAGTTCATTAGTAGACACGTCCTGAAACCATTCTGAAATCCCTGCACTAAAGTGATAATACCCTGTGACTCAAACTGTAACTGGTTATTTCAAATTAGACAATTTATTACACATTTTAACAGCAAATTGTCAAAGATATACTTGTTGGTGAGGCACATTTGTGTAGATGAATCTCTGGTACATTTTAAGAGTAGGCTTAACTTTCATCACCTACATCTCGACAAATAGAGAGTGGTAAAGAGTGAAAATTTACAAACGATGTCAAACTAAAGCTGTGTACTGTAACCCAATTTAACAATAGTTTCCAGAAGGAAAGGAAAAAGTTGAAATAGGTTAAAGCAGCATTCCCATATAGAAGTTTTTTTTTTTTTTTTTAAATAACAAGATAAGTACCTTTTTAAACATGCATTTGATCATTCATCATACTTCTTAACCATACTTGCCAAATTTGTGACTCTGTCCTCCGAGAGATCCTAGAGGGACAGGTCATGAGACAGGGGTAGAAGGGGGCGTGGTGGCGTCTTTGCATTACCATAGCTCTGCCCCCACTATAAAATGCAAAAATTCACTTCATTGAATAGTGGGGGGTGGGGCTTAATGACAAAATTAAGCCCCACCCCCCGATATTCAGTGCCGTAAATTTCACTATTTTTTAGGATCCGGGAGGTTTGCCTACTGGACCGGGAGGATGCCTCGAAGTTCCGGGAGAGTAGACAAGTTTGTTCATAAATGTCCTCATACAAATCATTAAATCTTTTCAAAATCTCTCTGGAGGGCAGCCAAGAACATGCTTCCAGTCACACACACAGTCTCAGCATGTGATGTGAAGCGAGAGGGGGGAGAATTTTACAGTGCAGACAGAGCTCAGAGGGGAGCTCCAAAGCCTTGCTGCTTACTACATCATATGCCATGTGACTGTGGTTGCCATGGTAATCACATGACACTGTGGAAACTATAGAATTATAGACCATTAAGTGCTAAGGACAAGTGGGACTCATCCTCTGCATGACCCCCTAAAGTGCTAAGGATGAATCACACTCATCTTCTGTATTTAAGGGATTAAGAAAACCCACAGATGATGGTGGGAAGTGATCCGTGGGTTTTCTGATACTGCCGAAGCAAAGGAGTCTTTCCTCTATTAGAAACACAAACCATGGGAAATGCCAGGAACAGGGGGATTATCTTTTAGAACCTTTATCTCCCTATGATTGGCAGATAGAAAGCTGGCGGTAAACTTGTTTGGAAGAGGGAAGCCCCCTACTTGTTTATTGGCTGCTGAATGTATTTAAACAGCGGGCTTTATATAAATATTTGATGAGCCCAAAAGTGTTCAGCCCAGGGATTAGAAAAGTCCCAGCGGTGAAGGGTAAAATGGTAATAACCAGGCTTCTTCTAGCCTGCCACAGTGATTTATATTTTTTTAAAAAAATAAAATAAAACGCACCATTTTTTTCATGGAATTGGTACTTTAATTAAATGTAAAGTCATGGAAGAAATAGAAATTAAATTAAAAGACATTTTATTGAAATACAGAATGTTCACTCATATCATTGTGAGCAAACCATTCGTAGGCTTCTCGGCATAGTTATTACATAGGGGTGAATTGAATTTCCCCTGAAGTACCGCCGCGCTAACACTATTACCGTTGCGCATAATTACCATTATTATGGTAGTTCTAACGCCAGCTGCGAGCAGAAAGCAGTGTTAATATTCCCGTAATAACGGTAACATCTATAACATGGCGGTACTTCGGGGAGATTTGAATTCCCCCCATAGTGTGATAACGCAGTTTTTTTCAAATTTTGACCTACTGTATTGACTTGTTTAGTGATAGCAATAATGTTGCAAAATTAGACATTATGGGACAGATTCAATTAAAAAAAACATTGCTGTGTAGTGTCCCGTAGTGCGGTCAGTTGAATCTGCCCCTTAAAGAACAACTCCACTTTCTACAAATCTTGTAATGACCCCAGGACCCACTGTGCCAAGGGGGCCTTTGTTGACTTGTACAAGAAGGATCTGATGTGCCAACATAATAATATTTGAAAGTCCTAGCGCCAGTCATTACTGCTCTGGTACTTCCATGCATTGTTATGTTGGCAATGTTGGTTGTTATGTGTGCAGCACTCTTCCAGTACTGGTGTGGGTAATGTTTCAAGGTATTTTTATATAGTGGACCATGGCCTTATCTGTGAGGAGTTTGTATGTTCTCCCTGTCTTTGCGTGGGTTTCCTCCGGGTGCTCCAGTTTCCTCCCACACTCCAAAAATATACTGGTAGGTTAATTGGCTGCTATCAAATTGACCCTAGTCTGTCTCTCTGTGTGTATGTTAGGGAATTTAGACTGTAAGCCCCAATGGAGCAGGGACTGATGTGAGTGAGTTCTCTGTACAGCGCTGATGAATTAGTGGCGCTATATAAATAGATGATGATGATGATGATGATGATGGAATAGGCTTTTAATATTGAACACAATAATTACATTTGTTTGCATATTAACTGTAGAGATGCAGCATTCATCTGAACTGATTATTGGCTTCTTGTAGTGGCAGCTTAACTGATTTAAGTGCATGCGTTTTCAGCTACAGTAAGACTACGTATATAATAAAAAAAAAGTACCTTTTGTTGCATGCAGGGAGGTTTAACAATATCCACCTATTAAACATGCCTCTGTTTTCTAGAGGTGCTGACGTTCCAATACCTGTGATCTACCCCTCACCCAAAGAGTGTGCAGACGGGACAATAATCTTCTTTACCAGTAGGCAGCTGTGACAGCAGACAACAAAAGAGATTAAGAAGTTGAGGGATAAAGGAGTCTGTTTACTAGAGGGATTGGATGGAGAATGAGATACTGTATTATGCTGTCACCGTTCAATTTATGTCCACTAATGAAGTCATTATGACATCAAGGCGAATGCATTTCTGATATGAAATGAAATGAAACTGGGTTTCTTAATATAATTTATTATTACATGTAAAAGCTGACTTTCAATTGTATTTTCAGCCATCATGGTTCCAGAATGTAACCAAAGTCTGACAGCTGTGAGTTATAAGAGGCAGCTGCCTACCAAGGTCTGTTGAAATGGCTGAATCAAGTATGGGAGCTGTAAAGACATAAGTAGTATTTGCTCTAATTCACTTAACAAAGATTGACTGGATTCTCTTGTAAACAAGCAGATGTGTTAAAACAGCTTTTGTATGTGCTTTTCTACATGAAATAGCAATAAAGGATTACAAACAATCTCGGTATCTATTAGATGAATAGGAGTTTCATATTAAAAATAAATAAATAAAATAAAGTGGATTATAAACATAGACTGAAGCTTGACCAAATAATCACCATAGACATATTGTTTTGGGCACTTTGATAATACTGGGCAGCTGTTGGATGTAAACATGCTTAACATGAATATAACTGAAAATAGGCAACAATCTACTTGCTTGGTCAGATATCATACCTGACAGTTTACACAGCCCCACAGTGTGTGTCTGGGAGCATGTTACATAGGTACCTGCCAGAATGGGCTTCCCGCCTGCTGTTTGGGCATGGGGCTATATATTGAGGGGGTAGATGACTGTTTTGATGGGTTTGGTGCTGAATATTGTGGGCATGGGTTTGTACGGCATGCTGTATAGTGTGATAGAAGCTAATGTGCACACTGTTCTTCTGCTCTTCTATAGAAACACAGCTCTCTAGCTACAATAAGAACATCCTTTGTTGCTATAATGTGTGCCTTGCTACTCAGGGTACGCTAGCTATGTCCTTCTCTGTAGCATGCTATGAGAACCTAATAAGCTTATATAAACTGAAAAATATGATCAAAGAATCAGACTGTCAAAAATGCTTGGTCTGAAATAATAGGAAAATAGCATGCAGTGATTGTTAAGGTTGTTAGTGATGGCAAAACAGCACTTTCCTGTTATTTCTCTTTTGTATCATTTTTCACAACTTTTTTCTTTAGGGAAGGATATTTCTTTTATACACATAATCTTAGTTATTAGAATTGGACACTTGGGGACATGTTCATTTGAGTCTAAAGAATATTGTTTGCTGCTTAATCTCTGAATGCATTTTTATCTGTCAGTGCAGGAGCGATTAAATCATTAATGTCTAAATTGTTCGCCTTCTGTTTTGCACTATTTGACTTATTTCAGATACTAGTTGGGATGTACAGAGTGGTTTGATGTATGAGGGATTATGGTGGTTTTAAAGGACTAAACTTGTGTAGTGTTTCCTGTAAGGTGAGTGACCTTGGAGCAGAGTATTTAGAAGCTGGACCCTTTGGCAACTAGACTACATGAAGTTAATCACTGAACAGCTCAGTCTTTGTGCAGATGGAACTTTGTAGACGAAACCGGAGCACCCGGAAGAAACTCGCGCACACACACGGGGAGCACATACAAACTCCACACAAATAAGGCCATGGTTGGGAATCGAACTCATGACCCCAGTGCTGTGAGGCAGAAGTGCTAACCACTAAGCCACCGTGCTGCCCTGATGAACCTTTAAACTCTTCCAATTCCAAAGCTTTCAGTTTATACACTGTGTTCATATGATATTAGAGCCTTTTGCACATGTTTTTTTTGTTTTGTTTTTTTTTCTTTTTTGTTGTGGATAATAAGATCTAATGATAATGAACCACTGGAATGGTATAATTTCCATGTTTCTTTGCAGGCCTTCTGGATGATGATGGTTTACCCCATGGTTTCTGCACGGTCAGCTACAGCTCCACAGATCGCTTTGAGGGACACTTTGTACATGGGGAAAAAAATGGACGCGGGAAATTCTTCTTCTTTGATGGAAGGTAAACAAGTCTGTGGATTGTAGTGTAAGTCTGGCTGCATACGCAGACCACACATTGTTGTAAATTATTCGGGCAATATATTTGTAACAGAGAATCATCTAGTTCAGAACTGCTAGTTAAAATAAAATAAACATCTTCCCCAAAAAAAGCTTGCTTCGTCTAAAATTACACTAGCAAGTAGTCCCAGGCTGGTACAGATTCCCTGCCAGCTTTTCTGTTCATCAAGCATTGGCAACCTGATAAATTGTCCATTAGAATCTTCATCTTATACTACAGGTATAGTATTTTTTTATTTGGCAACCAGGATGAGAAAAAGTTCTGCCATTTGGTGACAATATTATACCCATAGGCAGCAGCACTGCTAAACAGTTTAATAAGTATGGCCAGTGGCTACATTTTAAATGTAATTTGGTATATTTTAGCCAAGGTTATCCAAATGATGGAGAAAACCCTTATTCAGAATATTTTAAGCATTCCAGATCTGTAGTAGTTAAAATAGTAACTTAAAACTGTCTTGTTAGTGTTTTTGTTTGTTTTTTACATGTTTTGTAAATGATTAGGAGATGCAGTATCTTTTAAATGAAATTTTTTTTTTACCTTCATATATTATGTATTACCAGCTAGCATATGTAACTTGTTCTTTTGTTCATACAACTACACATTGATACTTTAGGTGTGGATGTATCAAACCTTCCGAAAGGAAAAGAGGGGGTACCATAGCAACCAATCAGATTCTAGCTATAATTTTGTATAATATATTAGGTAAAATGATAGCTAGAATCTGATTGATTGCTATGCAACACCACTAATTTTCCTTTTTGGGCGGTTTAAAAAATCTATCCCTCAATCCCCACTGTTGGTTAAATTTATATAGGACACGTTTTATTATCTTTCTATTCATTACAGCGAGCTGATAAATAGGCCAATGCCGTAACAAATTCTGCTATATCCATCCTTTTACTGAAGAGTAATGTGTATGATAAATATTAGGGCTTCTGATTATTATTTTTTTATTTGTTTATTATTTTTTTTTATATATACGAAATAAAGAAAACTATATAGCAAAACAAGTAACTTCAGCAGTGATGTGCTATAAAATAACCATAATCTAAACAGGAATTGAATTTTCTATCTATACCCATAACATCCACAAATGGATACAAGTAAGAGAAGCCCCCATACAGCTATGCTCTTTATTTCTGTATTCAAGCTAATGGTACCAGTTATTTAATGAACCATTTTCACAATGGACACATTATTAACAGTTTATGATAACAAGTAAAAAGTACAATGATTCCTTTGCCATATTCAACTAAAAGACCCGCTTGAGGTTGGAATCCCAGTGTCTGCTTCTTATAACCTGGGACAATGTACCTCTCATCCTGTGCCCCCTGGCATGACAACTAGATTCTAAGATCAGCTGAACAGATAAACTCTGCAGAAATATTGTGTGAACAATGCTGTATGCACTATATGAGACTATAAGTATTGGAGCCTTACTTTATATGAGCATAAGGTTTCCTAATACTACATTAGACCTGGTACGGTGTTATTACTACAGTGGAGCAAGACTTTACTATATATGGAGTAAGGCTGGAACACACTAGGGAGGCATTCAAACATTTTAATGACACATGCAATATATTCTAGACAATTCACCTTTTCATGCAACGATCTGATGAAAGCAAAGCATTGGCAAGTGGACAGTGACACTTCTAACCAGGAAAATTGGATGTACAAGTATATCTTGTGCAGGGAACATTGATAATCATGGTATTCATTGAGTGTGTGATTCTCTGAACAGTTTGCATTTCTCTGGCCTGCTGCCTGTGCAGCTGAGATTTGTGAAAGGCAAACTTTGTGTAGATGAAAGACTCCAGAATGTTATCACCATCAAGACAAAATACATTATGGTTTATTATAAGCTGAGAAGGGGGATGAAATCAGAAGCTAGATTTCTTCATATAGTTGTTCTCTGTGAAAGGGAACATTGCATGAAGAAGAATGGCTGATCTGTAATGTGGAATATCGCTGTACTAATAGCTGCGCTTTGCAGTAGCAATGATGAGATTGTAATCTGAGGATTCTATAAAAAAAAAAAAAAAAATCTCTTGCTTGTTAATGCTCAGATGAGACCATCACTTTCAGTAGGCAGTCATTATATATAGCCAAGTAGGCAGATGAAGGTGTATTTCTTTGAAAGTGAGAGGGTAGCAATATTGTAAAGACAAATGTGTGAGTCTCACAAAAATTTTGGGGATGTACACACAGGCAAGGCTGCCATCAGAAACTCTGGGGCCCAGTACTAATTAATCTGGCAGGGCCCCCCCATACATTCCTCCTCCCTCTTCACCATACATGCGCCCTCTCCCCTGCCCCCAATCACAGATATCCCCCTCTCCTATCTCCCCCTTCCAATCACAGTAAATTTCCCCCTCTCCTTTCTCCCCCTTCCAATCACAGTAAATGTCCCCCTCTCCGTTCTCCCCCTTCCAATCACAGTAAATGTCCCCCTCTCCGTTCTCCCCCTTCCAATCACAGTAAATGCCCCCTCTCCGTTCTCCCCCTTCCAATCACAGTAAATGTCCCCCTCTCCGTTCTCCCCCTTCCAATCACAGTAAATGCCCCCTCTCCGTTCTCCCCCTTCCAATCACAGTAAATGTCCCCCTCTCCGTTCTCCCCCTTCCAATCACAGTAAATTTCCCCCTCTGCGTTCTCCCCCTTCCAATCACAGTAAATGTCCCCCTCTCTGTTCTCCCCCTTCCAATCACAGTAAATGTCCCCATCTCATTTCTCCCCCTTCCAATCACAGTAAATGTCCCCATCTCCTTTCTCCCCCTTCCAATCACAGTAAATGTCCCCATCTCCGTTCTCCCCCTTCCAATCACAGTAAATGTCCCCATCTCCGTTCTCCCCCTTCCAATCACAGTAAATGTCCCCATCTCCTTTCTGCCCCTTCCAATCACAGTAAATGTCCCCATCTCCTTTCTGCCCCTTCCAATCACAGTAAATGTCCCCATCTCCTTTCTGCCCCTTCCAATCACAGTAAATGGCCCCCTCTCCTTTCTCCCCCTTCCAATCACAGTAAGTGTCCCCATCTCCTATCTTCCCCTCCCGTATCAAATTAATGCTCATTTAACTTACCTTTCCGCGATGCAGCTGCTTCCGGTCAATGATAGGCTGGGAACGCGTTGCGCAGTGATGATGTCAGCGTGGCGCACGCTCAGAGCCTGGGAATAGCAGCATCGCGGAGCAGAAGGGGTCCAGTCAGTCACATTAAGGGACCCGGACAGTCTAGGGGGCCCGGACATGAGGGACCTGGGCCCCTCACAGCTATTCCGGCCATAACCTCCTGATGGCGACCTTGCACACAGGCAGATTTTTTACTTACATGATAATCCATGCATGCATTGTACCGTGTATTAATAGTATCACACCTAACAATGACCAACATACTGTAGACCAAAATATTATACAGACTAGCTGTACCCCAAAATATTATGTCGGCCTGCAACACATCATACCAGGTATGTGACCCAACATCTCATACATGCCCAAATATAAGAGCACACTTCATGATCTCCCAGCTGTTACTCCAAACCTTGTATCCGCACAGCTGTAAATTCACATGTCATACGTATAATGGGGCTATAATAGTGACTATTTGATGATGAGCAACACCACAGTCAAGGTTGCTTTCTTGTTGGGTTCCTATCCACTAGCACTATGAGTTGACATTCAGATGAATGGGAAGCTCATGGTCGGGTTGCCTTGACATACCTGCTGTCCGTTTTAAAAAGTCCACCCAATAAAGTTGGGAGGATCTGCTAAAGGCACACAGTACTGCAGGTAAGTGACATTTTCTTAGTTAACATATTTTCCGTATTTAAACTACGGACCGTTTCACTCCTCCATAAACATGTTTATTTTGGAAATATGCACACAGTAAACCATGAGCATAGACCGTAACAGGTCCACTCGTTACCCATCAACATCTTCTGGTTAATGCACATCTGACAATGCAATGCAAATATGCTGAGGGGTTTTTTATTTTTTTTGTTTTTTACACACCTTGTAAAAGTAGGGTTCCCCACTGGGCATTTTGGATTGAAATAAAATGTGCATGTAGCGATTAATCTGCATGTTAATTCACAAATTCTACACATGTATTTAGGCAAAATCTGCATTTTTGATGGATGTGTGAAAGGGCTCTTAAGTTTTGGGTGGAATTATCTTTCAGGTTGGAAAACAGGTGTTGTGGGTTTAAACTGTAGAAATTGTTTACCGTGTCCGTAATGTTACCACAAAACAATAGCTGGTATTTTGTTTTCCAAACCTGCATCACATGACATGTGGGCAGCAGTCACAGATGGCTGCATTTTCGAGCAGCGCTGTGCCCCACCTCCTCTATAATCCTCTCACAGAAGTAAAACCATTAAAAATGTGAGAAGGCAGTGGGAAATTAGGGGTTGGGCATGAAATGTCGACAATGAACATGTGGACATTCATATTGTCGCCACCATAAGGTCTACAGTCAGAATGTCGACAGTTAAAAGGTTGACATTCTAAATGTCAACATCCTTATTAGGTAGACACCATTAAAATGTTGACAGGTTTTACTTTCGATAGTCACAATATCGACATAAAGCATCATATTTAAATCGGCAATACAGTGGAAAAGCAAAAACTGAAGTAAATGTTAAAAAAAAAATAAAAAAAATTAAAATATGCAGTGGCCAGAAACACACGGTCAGTGCCCAGCACGTTATACCAGTAACCTTATATGTGGATACATAATATCAGCAGTACCCACCATACACATGTGGTGCCCAGCACTCATACAGTACTTCATATATCAACACTGCACAGTATATTTCCAGCAGTGTCTAACAGATTACACCTGCAGTGTCCAGCTTATGCAAGTTGTGATGAACACTGCAGCTCCCAAAATATAAACCGTACTTGCCATATATCGTCAGTGCCCACCATGTACCAGCACTACGAACACTATTGTATGCTTCAAATAATTGTGGGTGCAAAATACCGTTTCCAAGTATTTCACAGCACAGTATTCGCATGGTTTCTCAGGAATGTTATGTGTGTTAATATCTGTATATTGCTTGTAGCCTTCCCTCAGGCTATTAACATTGGAATTTTTCTTCAAATGTACCTGTCATGCATCAGAATATGAAGCCTTTTACTTCCGGTTGTTGACCTGCTGTAAACTGTAATTTTTGTGAGCCAAGCAAATTAATTTTAGAGGTGAGGTATGTTGGCAGGTAACATAGCATCAGACCCAACAACTTCCAAAATATAATTACCTTAAGTATTCACATACTGTCAGCCTGTGTCCCCATATAATTACTATGTAACCCATAATGCAGTATAGACAAAATGCTTGTTCGGTACGGTCCTATTTAGGACATTGTACATACATTCCTCCTCTGCGCTGAAGTACTCTGATTAACCTACTGGTTGAACTCCCAGGTTATCTAAGGCAAAAGAGGGGAAATTTCCATAATACGTCCTCTTGATACACTGTCTGGCAGCATTAGCACCAGGAGTCTAATAGAAGTTTGAAAATAGTAATTCAAAGAGAATACTAGTAAAAATAGGGCCTGTTACAGCCTGACTCCCACATTTCACATATTGTATGGCTGGATATCTGTGGTCCATCTACATCAATACTGTGGCTTCATTGAATGAATCACTACGTGAAATGTATCAGCACAGACAGTGGATTCTGTATGATAAGCCTGAGATGCAAAACAACTAAATCAACCATTGAGCCGCTTTGAATCTAAGCCTTTCTTATAAGACGGTAGAAAGAGGGTTTAAAAGCGTGACATATAAATTCAGTGTACAAAGCATTTTAAATACTCGAGTCCTAATTAGTATACGAAATGTAAGATTCCATCCTAATACCAAACAGGTTCGGTGGCGATGTGTAATTTGTACCAGAGGTAAAATAGCTGATGAGTTAGTGTAGATAAATGTGTGAAAATCCAATTACTAATTAAGGTTCTATAATGTATGTATTATAAAGGGGATTGAAATAGGGAGTGGATGTAATAGATACCCCCTCCCCCATAAATTCATATTTACATATTTACTTCCTCAACTTCAAAGCAGACAGAACTTGGAAATTATTGTGTGGAAAAAAAAAAACATTACTTCCGTTTTTCTAAAGATATGAGAGATCTTTAGATGGTGAATAAACATAATATAGACATAGCATAAAGTAGGCTCAATATGTAAGGCACAAACCCTTTTATATATGATCAGTATAACAATGCTGATTTGATTCTTTCTTGTGTAGTATTAAAAAATGTATACACACATTTAAAGAAATTGTATAAAAACTAAGCTTTATTACTATATATAGTGTGCATATACCCTGTCTTATGCCATGCTAACTGTGCCCTGTGTCACACATATTGGCAGCCCATACCCTCCGTTACCCCATTTATCAACATGTGCCCTCACCAAGTGTACCTTCCAGTGATCCATGAACATGCAATTCAAAACACAGGTGACATATGATTTAAATTTTACTTTTAGTCTCCAGGAAAATGTTAGGTTTTTCACTGATTGACAAGTAGTTGTCTAATCCTGGCGGTACTTGCATGATTTCAGTTGGTCATCTGTCGCAATGCATCTTTTGCATGGGGGATTTTCTGGCACAATGACCCTTTATCTGTTTGGATTCTGTTATGGCTGCTTAAAATCTGCATTACTGGGTTTCTTAGTTTGTGGGTACTGACTTTCTTTGCTCTACCACTGTGAGCAATTTTTTTTTTCTATGTGAAGTTTAGAGCAAGAAAGTTGAATCAGGGTTAAACATTGTCTGATATGTCTTATTTGTTGTGTTTCTCTGGAATTTCAGGAGTATGGCACATTAATTGTTTCATTTGTAGGATGATTTGGATTCGCTATATTTCTGTCAGCAGTCTGACTGTATTAATATAGTTTTTCTGATTTAAATCTGTTTTTAAAGGTAACATCGCCACATGTAAAATGATTTCTGATTGATAGAGGTTATTGAAATCATTATAAGTGAATCTGCTTTATGTAATGTAGCTGTTTTGCCTTTTTCTTTTTTTTCTAAAAGAATTTGTTTTGTTGAAACCGTTTGGTCATTGGTTTTTAAAAAACGTTAAATGCTTTCTAGAATGTATTGAAGAGGGTAATATACCTGGTAGTCGTCTTTAGACAGCTGAAAGGATATGTGACCGTATGTAATCTAAATTGAGTTTGCCATTTTTTTCTTGTTTGAGAAATCTGTGAAATGTTGCAAGACCTAAGTTTACATTTTAGTGGGTTTTTTGTTTTCTGTAGGAATGTCAAACCTTTATGAAATTATAGTGGTTAGAATGTTAATTGTGCATAGTCTGTATTGTTGTTGGTAATATATGGAAGAAATTGTGCTATGAATATGTAGCTAGTATGGTCAAGAGACTTGCCACCTGGCCGATAAAATTGGGACTCATGCCAATGTTATTATATGTGCAGAAACAAAGCTGCAACAATAATGTTAGCACTTTACTCCAGGAAAGAAAAAAAAAAGTAATTGTCAGAAAGAAAAAAAAGTAGTTGTCTTAGATTGTATTTTTTGATATCCTGTGCAAAGTACACACTTATTATGTTAAATGTGGGAGAGATTGAATTAAACAATGTTGCAATTTTATTGCATATGCTTTATAAATAATTGTGGACCGTTACAATTTTTTTTCTTCATATTTTTTAGTAAAAAAAAATATAAGTAAATTTTGGAAGTGTAATGTTTGCAGATTATTATTTTTTTAATTGAAAGGATTATGAACATACTCTGTCAGTTGTACCATAGTCATTTATGGGGTATGTTCAATGTATTGTATAATAACAACATTTTGTATGTTTGTTGTTTTTTAAGGTTTGTTTGAGCTGGAGTGGGGGTTACTTTGTTTTTTATGTAGTCCATTTGATTTTAATAATGGGTCCTTTGACATGACAGGTGCAAAACCCTAGCCTCACTTTGACTCAGGGCATTTAGTGAAAGCTGCAATTCCATATGCAGCACATATTTATTATTATTATTATTGCTGTTGTTGTTTATGTTATTATTTTTTATTTTTTTATATATAATTATAACATTTAGCAATGGGGAGGACTGAGAGTGCAGAGAGCAGATAAAGGGGAGTTTAGGAGGTATAACGTCCTGCTAGTCATTGTTTAGTCGCCATTAATCTGGAGCGGAGTAGAAGAGCTTCAGTTGCAATATATGATTGGCTAGGATGTTACAGGTATGTCCTGGGCAGTAGTCAGAGGAGATGGCAATTGAAGGGCTTTTTATTCTATACAATAACTGCAATTTTTGACATCATAATGCACCATTTACTGTGTACAGATATTTGCAGACATGTTAATAGAGATTCACCATTGATGTTTATTATAGCATTATATTTATACACATTTTGAATAAAACATTTGCCTTGTATGTTTCATGCCCTTCCTTTTATTATTAGTTATTAAATAATCACACATTTAACATTTGTAGTATAATTCTCAAAAGCTTCCTGTAACAGCTGGTGGGGCACAAACCCCACTTTCCTCTCCAAAATATTTAACACTTGTAATAGCATATAAATTGGTATGGAAATGGAACTTATTGGTTCCAATTACCCCATACACACTTATGCCTCTGGCTGGACTATTAAGATGCCAAAAACCTGACAGTGATCGCATTTCTTTGAAGTGTATGAAAAGTCATCCAGGATCTGTACGGTAGCAACTGGTCAATAGACACTTTATGGATTATCCTATTAATAGTCTGGTCAAGTGTTATTTTTCATGACCCCCCCCCCCCCACAACTGTTGCACAAATGGATAATATGCATCCATTGAAAAGGATTCTGCAAATACCATGATTTTACTTAAACCTTTGCAGTTAAATCATCCCTACTGAGAACATTATACACCATTCCTCCTGAAGACCCGTTGTGGTATTAATGAATTCATCCCTTATATCTATAGATTGTAAGCCCATTGGGATAGGCCTAGTGGTTAGCACTTCTGCCTCACAGCACTGGGGCCATGAGTTCAATTCCCGACCATGGCCTTATGTGTGTGGAGTTTGTATGTTCTCCTCGTGTTTGCGTGGGTTTCCTCCGGGTGCTCCGGTTTTCTCCCACACTCCAAAAACATACTGATAAGTTAATTGGCTTCTATCAAAATTGACCCTAGTGTGTGTGTGTGTGTCTGTCTGTCTGTCTGTCTGTCTGTCTGTCTCTCTGTCTGTCTGTCTCTGTCTGTCTGTCTGTCTGTCTCTGTCTGTCTGTCTCTGTCTCTGTCTCTGTCTGTCTCTGTCTGTCTCTGTCTGTCTCTGTCTGTCTCTGAATTTAGACTGTAAGCTCCAGTGGGGCAGGGACTGATGTGAATGAGTTCTATGTACAGCGCTGCGGAATTAGTGGTGCTATATAAATAAATGGTGATGATATGTTTGTACTTTTTATTGTCTCTCTTTTTATGCACAGCATTACAGAATATGTTGGTGCTGTGTAAATAAACTGTAATAATGATAATAGTAAAGATGATAGAAATTTGTTTCCCAAAGAAATATATTTTGTCTTAAAAAATGTAAAACTATTTCAATGAGTTTGAGGACTTGGGTATAGTCTTCTTTTGAGAATAATTTGCTTTGTGTAGCTTTTTCAGCTGTGGAAATGTCACCTTGGTAACTGAAGATTGTAAGGTGGAAATTATTGTTGTGGAAGAGTGAAACCAACTCTCTTTGTGAAATGTAATTGAGCACCAGGAAGTGTGATAAATATTGACTTAAGGCATCTAGGGGCATATTTAATAAAGCACGATAGTGCTTTTAACGGGTAAATAAAGTCCCACAGTGTCCTCCGCAAATTTATTAAGGGGGCATCGCAGCAGATATCATGGATATCTGCTGCTTTGCATTCCTCTTCGTTTTTGGGAGCGACTGCTCCTGGCCGCAATCTAACAAGTCCCGAAAAAACATTTTTTTCGGGAACTTGTCATATTAATGTACGCCTGCTGCAGCTGGCGTACATCATCCGAATTGAGGAAATCTAATGCTGTCAGCTCTGCTCCGGAGAGCAGAGCTGGACAGCGCATGTGTGGAGGGATCACATATGATCCCTCCCTGTCACTCACAGCTCTCTCTCTGCAACTATCGTTGCAGAGACAGAGAGGGGATCTGTGTGCGCATGTCCAGTTCTTGGAACTGGACATGCGCACTTGAAGAGTGAAGAGAAGACCCGGAGACAGCGCTTCCGAAGAGTGGGGTAAGTATGTTTTTTTTTTTATCACTGAAACAGCAGTTTTTCTGAACTGCTGTTTCTATGCACGTCTGTACATAAATGTGAGAAGTAGTTCAATCCTTATCATTGCGATAAGGATTGAAAACTACTTTTCACTTTATGTGAATAATGATAAATGTGCCCCCTAGTCTCATCTAAAATAACAAGGCAGGTTTGAATGATCTTCTAGACAACCCAGAGAAGGCAACATAACAGGGTATGCTGGGAGTCCTAGTTTAACCCTGTCATGTGCAAGTATTTAAATACAGAGAGAAATACCTATGTTACAAGTATGTACATGCAGTGAAAAATATATTCCAATAGATGTCTGTATTTGTTACACCCCATTCAGATGTTACTAGCAGGGTGTCTATTGGCTATTTTTTTTACAGGAGTTAATCACATTTTGAATTGAATCTGTTAAATAAAAGATTATGTGCGCCTATTTTGTGCTGGGAAATTCCAGCATACATGTGATTGCTGGTATTTTTGTAAGCTACAAATCATATTTTAAGTATAACCTTGTTCATTGTAGACCCTTGTTCAGAGATGTTCTGTGAAAACATGAGCACATAAATTCTGATTGATCTATAATATACCCTGCATTCCCATGGGCAGTCCCGTTGCTTCCACACAAAAACATTGTTCACAATATTTGTTTAACTTATTACTTACATTTTGGCACCTAATTAAAAGGATATAGGAAAAGTTTGTATAATTATTTTCCCTTATTTGGTACTTAAAGGTAATTGTGTGGTGGATTTTATGCCATGAAAAAACTATAGGTCACATAAGTCTCCAGGTTTATCTTTGTACATTTATGAGATCCCTGTATAATATACATGATGATTTTCTATTTTTTTTTTTTTTTTATTTTTTTTTTAAGTAATGTTTTTCATGCAGAGCTTTGTTTTGGTTGTACACACACCATGCTGCACAATCTTCACACAGCTTACTCACTTCACAGCATCAGCAACTTCTTTGAATAAGCTCATTTGAGCGAGCCTTCATGCTCCAGCAAAGTAGATGTTTAATTGGGATTTTTGACAGCACGTTTTTTTTTTTATCTTGTTGTGATCATCCCTGCATTAGTCATTTTGTTGAAGTGCAGCCAACACTTGGAGATACGATTTTAATATTCACACACTATTTTGAAAACTTTTGTAATCGGGTGCAATCTAACAAGGCTATAACCGCTGCTAGCAGCCATAGAATAAAGAACATCGCTCAACTCTTCCATCATTGAATGAGATGTACCAACTACATCAGTGAAAAGGGACGCCTACATGTAATACCAGCTCAATAAGCATTTTAGACAAGTGCTACAGTCTATAACAAAAATTTCTGTAACGGAAGGTGCTGGGGACGCAGATGAATGATCGGAGGGCTGCCTGTAGCCCATCACTAACCTACATTAGGGTACATATTAAAGAAAAACAACATGTTTAATAAAAAGTATAATTATTATGTAATGCAATAAAAAAGTAGAAAAAAAGATCAGGTTTGTGCATGCCCAATGTGTTTACAAGCATTGCGACTTTATTTCTTGTGTAATCACGGACATGTAGCGAACATTCTTTTATTTTATGAAGTCTGCTTTGCAGTTCAACATTAGTCTCTTCCTACTTTCTTCTAGAAGCCATTAATGTACGTTATTCTGAACAGTTACAGTTTAACATGCTTTCAGATTGTTGTCCTATGCTACAAATATTGGAGGATAAACTCCTTGAGCACTGTCAATAGATCACTATGACAAACATGTTTCCAATACTCTGCGACAGACTTAATTGAACAGGCCATGAACGCAGCTTGTTACATTTTTGGCTGTCCAGTGTTTGTTATAATCTGCAGTGAGAGTACTTGTCATAGGGATGTATTCAATGCAGTTTTTACTAGCTTTCAAGCTGTGTTCTCCTTTATAGTACAAGCAATTATCTATGGGTAGTTAAAATACATATAAATGTGTACCTTTATAGGAATACTTACAGCAAAGGATTATTATGTGGCTAATAAAAAGTCACCATCTACCATATTCCCAGCATGTTGAATATGTAAAACTGCACAGTATACAGTATTTCTATGCCTCATGATATATATTATCTTTATCTTTAAATCTTTTGTATTTCTTCAGTGCTCTGGAAGGCTTTTATGTTGACGATGCCTTGCAGGGACAAGGGGTGTATACCTATGAGGATGGGGGTGCCCTGCATGGAACATATGTGGATGGAGAGCTGAATGGGCCAGCACAGGAATTCGACATAGATGGGCGATTGATATTTAAAGGTCAATATAAAGACAACATTCGACATGGAGTCTGTTGGATTTACTACCCAGTAAGAACATTGTAACAAATATTTGAAATGTTTCTATCCATCTCTCTGTCAAATCTATATCAGTAGCCATTTTTTAGGTACACCTTTCTAGTACTGGGTAGGATCCCTTTCACCTGGTTTGACAAATCTTGATTTCTGCTGCGACATACAGATGATGACTGTTGAGGCCATTGGACTACACTGAACTCATTGCTATGTTAATGAACTATCTAGGGATGACGTGTGGCTTTTGACATGGCTCGTCATCCTGTAGGATAGCCATTCCAGATGTGGCCTTAAAGGAGTGCACATGGTCAGCAACAATACTCAAGTAGACTGTGGCATTTAAACAATGCTCAGGTGGTATTAAGGCACCTATTGTGTGCCAATAAAACATTCCCAACACTGTTACACCAGCACCAGCAGCCTGTACCGTTGACACACAAGGCAGGATGCATCCATGAATTTATGTAGTTTACTTCAAATGGTGACCTACCAATTGTAACTTGACACATAACACCTATGAGACTACAGGCAATTTCATGAATGCTGTCTTTGTCTTTGAGTAGATAAATACATAGGTTGCAGAATTGATTAAGTAAGGGTGGTCCAAAGTCAACAACCCCTTTAATGACATCTGAAGCAGATAAAACTATGTAATGGCTACTTTGACGCAAGCAGGTGTTGGTTGCATTCTCTTGCAGGATGGAGGCAGCCTTGTGGGAGAAGTGAATGAAGATGGGGAGATGACTGGGAATAAGATTGCTTATGTGTACCCAGATGGAACAACTGCACTTTATGGGAAGTTTATTGATGGAGAAATGCTGGAAGCAAAACTGGCCATTCTCACATCTGTGGAGGAAGGAAAGCCACACTTTCAGATGGTTCCTGGCAGTAAGTGTAGAACCACCCAAATACATCAAGCTGATCCTGTGTGATCTGTCTAGGTGAAAGAACACTGTAAGGAAATACCTTTTATAATTGAGTATATTAAGCTATGGTCATTGCAGGGTGATTCCTCAGGCAAACATGCATTTTGTAGAGTTCTTCATTCATTTAGATACTGCTAGTATTGCTTTTACTGTCTATTTACAGTTTTTATTTTTATCAAACCAGCTCTGTGCTTAAAGCAACAATCTCAACATAAATAACTGGAAAGCTCTCAGAAAAAGTTTGGCAATTACCATTTTTCCTTGGTTTGTTTCTTCATTCTGCTATTAATGATTTATAGTTCTGCACAGTGGCATGTGACTACCTTGGCAACCACCGTCACATGGCACATGATTTAGTGAGCAGAGAGGCTTTAGATTGCCCCTTTGAGCTCTGTTTGTACTGTAAAATGCACCCCTCCTTCTCTCTCCTCTGCCATCACATGACATGCTGAGAATTTGTGAGTGACTGACAGCCATACTTTTATGTACTTCAGAGAGATTTTGAAAAGGATATAATGATTTGGAGGACATTAAGAAAATTGACAGTTGAATGATCAGAGGTATGCTTAAAAGGTACTTAACATGGTATTTAAAGGAAATAACTATGGGATTGCTGCTTTATTATTGGAATGTTCAGGACCGTACTGGATAATATTAACATTATCTAGATCAGGGAACAAAGGAGCAAAACATCAAAGTGGATTGGAGTCCATTCTATCATATTTTCATGTGTCGTGTGTGGTATCACATATACATAGGTACATGCAGCCACTAATTTTTGAGAACCAACTCCTTAAAAAAATCATCTGTTCCTGCTTTTGTGGATCCTGCTGGGATTGCACAATCACCAGTCTCCTTTATTGCAGAGCGGTGCTGACTGTTTTTTTTTGTTTTGTTTTTTTACCTGTGTCACTTATGTTTCTTTAAATATTTTTATTATATGTGTGTTTGTGCCACCCCATTGAAAGTATCAGGTGACTCCGATCACAAACACATCCTGAGCACATGTACGTATAAATTAAGGATGAGCGGGCTCGGATTCCGCTAATCCGAGCCCATCCGAACAGTGCGGATCCGACGGGATCTGAGCACTGTTCGGGAACTTCCGGGCGCCGAACGAAGCCAAACCGAGGCTATGACATCCAAGTCTCGCGTTGGATCTCGCGAGACTCGGATGTCATAAATACTCACCTTGCGGCCGCCATCTTCATTTCGCCTGACATCAGGGAAGAGGGAGGGTGTGTAGGGTAGTGGTGCTCCTGCGTGATCAGTGCTCTGTCCTTGCTGAGTCCAGTGGTGCTTTTGTCCTGTGCTCTGTCCTGCTGAGTCCAGTGGTGCTTTTGTCCTGTGCTCTGTCCTGCTGAGTCCAGTGGTGCTTTTGTCCTGTGCTCTGTCCTGCTGAGTCCAGTGGTGCTTTTGTCCTGTGCTCTGTCCTGCTGAGTCCAGTGGTGCTTTAGTCCTGTGCTTAGTTGTGCTAAGTCCATAAAAATTTTATAATTATTAAAATCTCTTCAAAATTACAAAAAACAATTTATTTTAAAAATTATACCAATTAATAAAAAAAAAAATATTTAAGCAGTTCCAGAGAATAGGTACTGCAATCTATATTACATTTACTGCGTTCAGTCTTTAAGCAGTTACAGAGAATAGGTACTGCAATCTATATTACATTTACTACGTTCAATTTTTAAGCAGTGCAAGAGAATAGGTACTGCAGTCTATATTACAAGAGAAAGTGAGGGAGGAGCTGGTAAACCATTGCGATTCCACCAAGCATGTAGCTCTTGTGGATGAAGCCCTTCGTACGCTTTGATGATATATTGTGGCCCCGGTACCAAATTGGGTACCGGGGCCACTCCACTACGCAGTCCAGATAGATGCGTATCCGATATTAAACTACATTCAGTGTTGGGGGCAAATCCAAAGTTAATGAAAATGACCTGTCATCGTCAAAAACAAGAGGTATTGACGCGCTAGAACTACACCCTGTATATGCTGCAGAGGATGTAGGAGCAGGCAGCTGTGCAGTGGAATTTAGACCAGTTGAGGGTGATATATTGTGGCCCCGGTACCAAATTGGGTACCGGGCCCACTCCACTACGCAGTCCAGAAAGCTACCTCGGTGCAACGTTTTGGACTGAAAAGAATATTGTGAGGTGTGAGGTGTTCAGAATAGGCTGGAAATTAGTGGAAATGATTGTTATTGAATGTTATTGAGGTTAATAATAGCGTAGGAGTGTAAAAAAAAATAAAAAATGGATTTTAGCGCTTTTTATGCTTTTTTAAAAATAAATCAGAACCCAAAACCCTAAATCATAACCAAAACCTTTCGTCAGGTGTTTTGGCAAAACAAATCAAAACCTCAAGCTAATCAGAACCCAAAACACTAAAAGTGCCCGGTGCACACACCTAGTATAAATGCAGTAGGGTCTGCAGTCTGCTAACCAGGGCAGACCCCTGTAAATGCACAATTTCTACCCCTTGTTTCTTATTTAAATATCTTGACCCACAAAGCAAAATCTTATTTTTCAGTGTGAGCAAACTTTCAGTTCATTACTGTACTACTACTTTAACCCTGATCCATGTGCTTTATGTAAAAAAACACAACTGTGCAAAAAATAAGCGCAGTAGGTCACGAAAACACATGCACAAGTACAATTTTGCACGTCCATAAATTACATTTAGAATGTGGAGTATTGAAGCACCAACACCATATTTTAAGAATCAGTTAAACATTTAATTATTGGGGTTTTCCTTTAAAATATCTGTATCCTCAAACATATTATTTGCTTATTTAAGCCTAGCACTGGAGAAGTGTATATGGTAGACATATTATTGTATTTGTTAGTGCAGACTGTGAACAGACTTGGGGATTATATTGGCTACCTCTCTGCCTCTGTCATGTTTTTGGTAATTTGCAGAGTGGCCATGGCTCCAACTATGTCACACTCACTTCCAACGATATCATACATATATCTTGCCAGTGGTCTATTCCTGCAAGCTTTTGTGTTGTGAGAGGATTATCGACAATCCATCAAAAACTCCAGGAAACCTACTCATAGTTTAAATGGCTGCTATGAAATTGACCCTAGTCTCTCTCTCTGTCTGTGTGTGTGTGTATTTTAGGGAATTTAGACTGTAAGCTCCAATGGGGCAGGGACTGGTGTGAGTGAGTTCTCTGTACAGCGCTGCGGAGTTAGTGGTGCTATATAAATATTTACTTTCAACAAATACAAAGAGATTTAGAGTTGGAGCTTTGACTTTTGTTTGCAGCATTTAATTACACAATTTCAACCATTTACCAAAATGTTCCTCTTTTCTTTTGTAGGTAAAGTTTATACATTTGATAAATCTACTTCATGCTGTATTTCTACAAGCTCGCTGCTTCCTGACCCCTATGAATTGGAAAAGTGAGTTGTTGTTTTTTATTGTGTAAAAAATTAGTTTAGGTGAAATGCTTTATTTAACATTGCTTATTGTTTTATAAATGTAATTTGTTTTCAGTGTATTGGAAGTTTAGTTATAGCACTGCATAATGCAGTGAAATAAATAAACTTCCCTTATAGGGCACCACATTGGTTAGCATTGCTAGCTTGCAGTGCTGGTGTCATGGGTTTCATTCCAACCAGGGCCCTTTCTGTGTGGAGTTTGTATGTTCTGCCCATGTTTGTGTGAGTTTTCTCCAAGAGTTCCAACAGGGGGAATTCTAATGTCCAGGGAAATACAGGGGAAATTACAGATTATATTGTCCAGGACAGTGCAAGGGGCATAAAGGTTTCCATGTCATTGGTAACATTGTAAGTGCTGACTGGCACCAATGTATTTTGCATACATCATGGATCCCTCTCTAAACAATCTCCCTTCAAGTCTCTCATCTCTTCACAGTCCTTCAATGTCCGCCGCCGTTTTGCCACTTTCAACACACTCCTTTGCCTCCTCCCCTTCCTCCTCCCTTACTGCCACTGACTTTGCCTCCTTTTCCACTTCCAAAATTGAGGCCATCAAACACTAAATCAATTCCTTCAATCGCTCTTTCGCAACCCCTACCACTCCACCCTCCTTATCTCCTGCCACCTCCTCTTGTGCTCCTTCTGCCCACTACGGGTGACAAAATCCATTCTTTTATATTATCCTCTCCATCCTCAACCTGTCCTGTGGATCACATCCCCTCTCACCTCCTCTGCTTCCTCTCCCTCACTGACTGCACCCATCTTGCTAACCTGTTCAATCTGTCCCTCTCCACTGGCATCTTCCCCTCATTCTTTAGACATGCTCTTGTCTTACCCTCTTCAAACTCCTCACCCTCACATACAAGGACCTTTCTAAATCTACTGCTTCCTACATCTCTAACCTCCTCCTATAGATACTCCCTCCCGCCCTCTGCAGTCAGCCAATGACAGTCACCTTTCCTCTCCAAGATTTCTCCCGTGCTGCCCCTACCACTGGAACGATCTCCCTCGTTCTATCAGACTATCTTCAAACTGAAAACACATCTGTTCATAAAAGCCTACCAGTCCTCCACTTAACCATTTTACCATGTAGTATACCTCATCCTCTTTCATCCTCCATCTCTCCTACTCTTGCTTCTTGCCCTCAGATGCCCTTACATTGGCTCACCACCATGTGTAAACTGTTTGTCTGCCCCTTTCCCTTTAGATTGTAAGCTCTAGTGAGATGGGGCCATTTTCCTCCTGCTCTCAGCAACTATAACTTTTGCTCAATATCTACAGTGCTCACCTCCTCCTTGGGCTTTATGCCCCATTACTCCACTCCTCCATTGTCTTTGCAGCTCTTTCAGTGGCTCTAAACCTGTTAGTTGCGCCCATGCTAATTGCCACAGGTTTACACCCATTGCAACCCAGGAGCTGTGTTGAGAGTTGTAGTGTTAATATGTCTACTGTATTGTACTGTTATGCCATGCACTTGTTTGTCCGCTGTATGGCGCTGCGAACCTCATGTGGCGCCCTGTAAATAAAGATTAATAATATTATTTTTGCAATATATGAGTTTAGAATTTATACAGTACACATAAACACCACCCTTATCTCATCTGCTAAAATCCTTCACTGACCTTGTTGGTCCTATAAAAAGATATGCTTTCCAGCAAACCACAGTCTATATCAAATATCTTCAGTCCTGTAACTCTTTATATAAAGTAACTTATTTTAATTTAAGTGATCATTTAGATCTTATAATGTTTTTTAATGTACATTAAACTTTGTTTCTTGCTAAGAGAGGATTTGTATATAAGTTTTCTGTTGTAGGACTTTACACATCTTTTCTAAAGGTGTTCTTAATTTAATTTACTGAGCTTACTATGCAATGTATATTGTTTTCATATTTCCCACCTAATCTGCCTTTCCTCTTGAAGTCTTTCTGTTGACTTTAGTTTAGAATAATTGGATAATTTTTTCAATCAGCAAATACTGCAAAAAGTTATTGCCCAAAAAAATATATATATATATCCGTCCATTACACAATATGGTTGTTTCTTCATCCACACCTCAACACCTTCCTCAATTATAACTTTAGAAAAGATAAGTCCCCTGTAATATTTTATAGAGGGGGGGGAAACTGTATGATTGAAAATGAAATACTGCATGCATAATATTTCTACATTCAGTTGCTATGGGACCATGGATGACGAAGATGTAATAAAATTGTAGATTGTAGTAAATTCACTTTGTAACCTATTAGGTCAGTCACACTGAACAGTGAATCACATAGAGGGGGTTATGGGGTGCAGAGGAACACAATTAGGAGAACTAGATGTTTGATTTGTATTAATATATTTTTGTATATATCTTACTACTAAGAAAATGTTGTTTATAGTTCACTCTTAATGCATTCATAGCTAAAAAATCAATTACACATGTTCTAAATTTGAAAATTATGCATTGTCACATTATGAATAGTTTGGTATATATTTTTCTTTTCTAGAGTATATGTGGCAGTCTCTTTGATTTCCAATGCTGGAGAAGGTATCTATGCTAAAACTGTCGCTGGGCCTCATACTGTAATGTCATTTTATAATGGAGTGCGGATTACACATCAAGAGGTAAGAGTTCTCCAGCAAGTGTTCCCAATGCTGGTCATATGTGGGAAACTCCTGTAATACATCTCTAGGGAGGGACATGCATACTCCCCAACTATCTCCTCAATCACACTCCGTGATGGATATGTGGTCACCGACCGACAATAGTACAACCATTCCAACAATACTATCTGTATCTGTACTCCCCTTCTCAACATTTCGACTCTATAACTTATATGGCTTGGATTTTTAAACTCGCTTCATTTAGAGCAGATCAGCGATGTTTCCTTTGGGAACATTTTGGTAATATATGACCTCCCAATTTACAAGTCTCCTGTGGACATTTAATCAAGCTCTAGATGTGGATGCCTACCCCCTCTCCATGAAGGAAGCTTTGATAATTCTTATTCTAAAGCCTGGAAAGGTCCCAACCATATTTTACTCATATATAACCATATCATTACTGAATACAGATATTAAATTCCTTGTCAAGATTCCCACAACTCATCTGAACAGTGTCCTCATCTCTATTATATATCTAAACTTGCTCTGTCTGCTGCCATAGAAAGTTGGTGATGATGGCTGTTGATGCTGCTAAATCCTTTGCCTCTGTGGAGTGGACTTTTTTGGGGGCTACTCTGCAGAGGTTCACAACCTGCATCCCTCTGAGCTTTTTTACCCTCTTGCCAACCTCTAACTGCATATCCACGTTCTGTTGGAATACACTGTATTCTGATAGGACTTTGAGAAAGGTCAGCGTGTTCTAATGCTGTGATTGTTCATACGATCTTTAAATCACAAAGAGCTCAATTTGAGCGCTGTTGCTTCTACATTGGTGTTGCCATGGAAACACATTGATGTCGTGATGACATCATCTGGACTTCCTCAAAGATGCTTTGGCCTCAAAATAAATACTGTTAATAACAGGACAGCTTGCACAGTCAAGTCAACAAGGATCTTGTACTAGCCACTGGAAGAGATTTGTGGTAAGTTTTAAAAGAGATGAAATCTTTCATCCAACAGAAGTGATTGTCGGCCTCAGAGTGGACAAAATAGAAACTGGGGATTGTACTGAACAATTAGAATGCAAGACGGATGAAATTATTACCTATCGGCATGCGCTGGAGGAAGACATTCTTCAGTTGAGACAAGATGCAGAAAGAAACGAGAGAACCCTGAAATTAGCACCTTGTCCAATAATCAAAAAATTAAGAATTATTCAAGGAGACCAGAAGTCTCAGACTATTCAATTTGAAAATGTCTAATCAAAGATTTTCCAAGACCTGTCACCAGCATCCCTTGCCAAAAGCTACAAATTTAAAGAGATGACACAAATTCTTAGCGCAAAAGTGTTGTCTTAGAACAAATTATGCTCTGTGTGCATGCAGGAGAAAGCTTGGAAGCTAGCCCGGGGATCTGGCCTTTGACACCCACTCAACGGAAACCCATGAACCAAGCACCAGCCTCAAATCCCCCTCAGCCACATAGGTCATCTAAATTGACTGGATTACAGTAGCCAAGAGATCGACTGGCTATAATCCCTGAAGCAGACTTCCAAACACCATTAATGCTAATATGATGTGTGATATAGACCTACCTGCTCTCTAGCTAAAGTTGATGATCACTGTCCTATATCTACCGGCCACATTACTTGTAACCTACCTATACTTGCTAGCTCATCACCACAATCCCTGTATTTCTTTTTGACCTACATAGGATTAATAGCCTGACTGACTGACCGGAACAGACCATATTAGATTACTTGCATCATATGACTTGGGACTTGTGTCCCTTTTGTTAAAGTGGACCCCTATATGGCTTTGAATAACGAACGATGCTTCCCAGATATATATATAAAGTAAGATCTAATAAAGAAATTGATTGTCCAGATATCGATTTTAAGGATTAATTTTAGCTTATTTACAAACTAGTGACTATATAAGGAACAAAGAATGTGTGTGTCATAACACATTTGGGGAATGGAGTACCACTGGAAAACAACAGCAGACCTTGAACATGTTTCACACACACACACACACACACACCACCGGTGTGATGCACACTGTTTTGAACATTCCAGTAACCCTATCACTAGCAGTGCTATTAGAAAACCATTAAAAGTTTGACTTCTCAGACCTATAGCCTCCCACTTCTTGAGGAGTTATAGGAACTTTCAGTTTATTGGTTTTAGTGATCCCTCTCGACATGGTAAACCTTGTGGTATATATTTTATATTTTGGTTAATGACCTGTGTGTTCTTTCTTCATAATTAATTACTATTGTTAAGGAGGTGGCATACTAATCTGGTGGCACTCAGCTAGACAAAGGTGCACCCTCGGAACCCCTGGCAGATAGGTCACCAGCTGACCTTGTGCACTAAAATTCCCCCAGAAACTTTTTTGAATCTCTTACCGATTTGTTGCTTCCAGTTTTTCATTTTTCTCAACACTATTGGACCACACACCGTCTTTTTATCTCTGTGTATTACACTTGCAAGGTGGTTCTTCTACAGTATCATTGCTGAAAGGCAATCCCCTTCTCCCACCCTTCTCACTGCTCTTGTTTTTATCAGATGATAACATCTCTGGTCTATCAAATTACTTCTCCTCATCCACTTGCCAATTAAATTATTTCCTGCTTCACAAACTACAATGATCAGGTGCAGTTCATCCTGAGTCATAAAGCGACAACATGAGGCGCAATGTTGACCTGATTCATGTAATTAATATATATTTTAAATACCCCTTTGTGTTTTTGTAATTTGGTCCAGAGAAAGAGCTTAACCGTATCTCCTCATTGTTTGTTGGAAACATTGAGCAGGTTTGGAATTCAATAGTACGTCCGTCTAGCGTTCAACCATTATATAGGAACTCCTCAACTACAGTCATGGTCAACAGTGTAGGCTCAGATGTCATAAACATAAGTAAAGACATGAGAAAAGAATGACTCCTCTCTTCCCTGAAATTATCCATGATGTTTGAATGGCTTACTGTGACTGAGCTTCTACAGACATATGAGGTATAATAGTGGGCTCCCATGACCGTAAGTGATCTTTGTTTGCCAACAATATACTCTTTTCCCTTACATTCCCTTATACCTTATTACCAAATTTATTTAGGTTCCTAATTCCTATACCAAATCATAAGCTCATCCCTTCAAGGGTCATGGTAGCCCCTTACTGTCTTCCTTCCAATTTAAGTGGCAGGCCACAGTATCAAGTGTCTGTGAATACAAATTACCCATAACTATAAAGCCCTCAGCCCAGCCAGCCCCTGGTGTTAACAGACAAATGGCCAAATTGTTATCAGTGGCTAAATGCTCCATGTTGAAAACATGGAAGTAACCAGAACCACACTCCATGACTACCCTTAGAGACTTTGTCCGGTATATTGCCCACTTCTCTCCAAAATATGAATATTAAGTATCTCCAAGTAGAGGACCTGTGGATTTTCATGAACTGGCAAGGAATGGATTGATTGATTGATTGAATCTATTCATTTCATACCTTCTAATAGATAGCCATGGGGGGAAGGGAGAGAAAAAAACTGTAAAAAAAAAAAAAACTTTGTGTAAATCCATTTATGCTAAAATCTGTTTCTAAAATCAGCTACTAACATACACCTTTTTGTTTTTTTGTTTTTTTCCATTAGCTACCAGCTTAGAGGCCTGCCTTTCCCCTCTTGCTGTGTTTATAACCCAATATTCCTTTTAGGAAAATAAAAATGTTTAAAAAATAAATAATTCTTAATTTCTGAATAACAGCATTTACAGTTGTTGCAGCCACAGCACAATACGCTGTAAGTAAACCCAGGCTGCTTCTTAAATACCCAGCACAGTGTTTCCCAAACCCAGTCCTCAGGGCCCCCTAACAGTGCAGACAAGTGAAATAATTAGTATAACCTGCACTCCAGCAAGGAGATAAGGAAAACATGCAATGTTAGGAGGCCATGAGGATTGACCTGTTAGTGCCAGAGGAATTTATTCTGCTTTACAACTTGCTCTTCTTATGACTTCTGATTTCATCACTAGGTTGACAATAGAGACTGGTCTTTGAATGGCAACACAATTTCTTTAGATGATGAAACTGTAATTGATGTACCAGAGCCCTACAATATGACTACCAAATATTGTGCATCCCTAGGACACAAGGCCAACCATTCCTTCACCCCTAATTGCATCTATGACACGTAAGTATGGTCCTTCTTCCTATCCCCCTGACCGTTCTAAAATGTATGGTGTTATATCCCCATACTAGTTATTCTTTTACAATCTAACAATTTGCCAATGGAAACAAAAGTGACATTGCTAAAGTCAATTAGAATTGATAAGTAAAGGTGTCAAAGCTTGTACATTTCACTCATGTCAAAGAGTGGTGGTGGAAATGTATTAATAGATTCCCAGCAATAGTCAGTCACTTCATAGTGCTAACTATTTACACATAATTTCAGTCTTTAATAGGGAACTACAATCTGTTTTATGAGCCATATTTTTAATGGTTTTGCTTATTCATGTTAATATTTTTGGGATGTATAAGTAAACTCCTTCCACTTGCCGTGGTCTCCTATGAGCAAAAGAAAATGCACCATGCTTATTACACTCCCGGGTGGACAGATGTAGCAGTATCCTTAATGAGCCTAGATACCTTTAACTGAATAAGTTACACCTTAAAATATCTTTCTTCATAAATGCAACTTGCTTTGTTACTTATCATTCTTAGGTTCATGCATCCCCGGTTTGGACCTATCAAATGTATCCGTACCATTGCAGCTGTGGAGCAGGATGAGGAACTTACTGTGGCCTACGGCTATGACCACGACTCTAGTCCAGAGGCACCAGGATGGTACCAGAAGCAGCTAGAGGCATTTCAGCTGTCGCAGCAGAAGTGACCACTGGCAGCTGTGCATTGGGATACTGGATCTATGCATTACGTTTCTACTGAAGATTTCTGGACATTTAGAGACCACAGCAGTCCTAACTCCTTCCTGATATTTTCAGATGTTAGATGCTATTTAATAACTAGGCAAAGTATTGTGGTAATTAGTTTTTGTTTTTTTGTTGCAAGAGGGAAATAAAATGTGTTTGTTTTTTTTGTTTTTTTTCATTTGAGAGGTATACATATTAGGATACAAAATATACAAAAAAATTGTATATATGATATTGTGATGGTTACAAGGTAACTGCATTTTAATATTGGGCAATTCACTAGAATACCTTCTCTATCGGTGAAGGTAACATACAGTATTACCTAAACCGGACTACTCTGTTTTGTTTCGGTACACTCTATTCCAGACAGTAATATGGAGTTTAGTTTACATGCAACACTGAGAAATATGATTTAAAAAAAAATATTGGAATGCTATTATCCAGATGATTTGAAAAATGTTATCTCTAGTTAAAGAAAGTAAACACATTTAGCCACATGTGCGATTGTCACAATGGCCATGACTGCATTGCTATAGTATCACCAGATTATTGTCTGGGATGATTTCATATTAGAATTGGAAGTGCTGCATGTACCTGACCCTTTCAGGAGGAACCAAGGTGCTCAACCTGTGCTACTAAGCTACTTCTACTTCTGATAATAAGCAGAGAGGCGGTGATAACTAAAATGTATCTGTCTGATTAGTTTCAAGATAGAATATTTGTGATTTATTGTAACGTATATTATGTATACTGAGAGGACACAAGAGCCACAGTGTCATTCTCATAAACAATACTCACTTGTACAACATCATATGTTACCATTAGTTTAGTATTATACGGCCAAAGCCAAATCACTTGTTGTGTTTACATAGAGTAGGAGACTGGCAGTGTACTGACACTAGTCATGAAGAATATGCAGCATTCTATGTATGCACTTCAGCCTTTGATGCTCAGGCGAACTATTCTTTTTCAACAACCGATCGTTAAATGGGAACCTACTGTGGTTTCAGCAATGACATAATAAAAATATTAGAATATATCTTAATATTTGCATTCATAATGTATTTACAAGGACCTCAAGCAAAGTGAATTCATCGTCCAAAACTACTACATAACCATCATTGTTTTGGAAGAATAAGCCTGAGAAATCATTTGGTATGCAACCTACAACTTATGTAATGTATTTTTTTTAAAGGAACCAGATTGAAACATACTAATCCTCTGACATTACATTGTGATAGAAACTGTACCGGTGTCTCTTCACTCCTTAGGAGGATAGCGCTTTTTAATTCTAATTCATTTTTTTTAATAATTCACTTTGACTTATTTAAAATGTTTGCAGTGGGTTCAAAGGTGGTGGTTGTTGTTTTGTTTTTGTTTTTTTGTTATTTGCAGGTTGGCATCTCTCCTTTTCATATACATATTTATTTTGCACTGGAGAGGCCAGGCATGCATCTCTTACAGTGAATGTACTGGTTACATGTACAGCCTCACACTGTTTACTGCTGTTATTATCCAAATATCCGGTTCACACTCTCAGGTCAGAACATACCAACAGTGGTCTTCTTACAAGAGCATAACATTAAGCCCTGTACTGCAAGGGAACCTCTGACAAGGTTGCTAATATACAGAAAGGCTTTTATGTCACAATAACATGTTGGATATGATGCAGGTTTAGTTTACTCAGTTTTGAAAAACCTTTTCAAAGGCTGGGATTCCTGTATCGCTTATATTTATTGTTTTGTTTTTTTAACATAGTTGTTTACTTTCATGCTGTGTAGTTTTTTTAGCTTCAGGAAACAGCAAAATTGATGAATGTTTCATTATTCGTATCTTTACCTGGTCTATTACAATTTCATTCAGGATTTTTGGCCCAACTGTCAAGTAAAGGGAGATGGTTGTGTTCCAGGACAGGTATAAAGCTGCATTTCTCTGTGTACCGATGTCTCAGTGTAAAGGACATGTTTGTTTTTCATCTGTCAAGCACATGTGTGCAGTATATTCTAGATCTTTAAAGTTTACATAGTAATTCAGCTACAGCAAGGTTTGTTTTAAGCATAGTGGACCTGATGCTGAGCAGGAGTAGCATGTACATATGTGTAGCGTAATTTACGAATAGGTGCAGAGCAGGATACCTCTTGAAATGCCTATGACTCGGCATATGGGCATAAATATGCTATTTTACTGTCAGCTTTTCTGTGCATGAATTATTTCCAACAATTCCGCATCCTGCTCAAGTCATGAGATTCTCTACTTCTGTAGCAGTTGTTTATGGGGGGACCTTTCCTGGGATCTCTACTAATACTATATAATTGTCACCAGTCCCTGCTGTATACAGAGTCCTGAAGGATCGGAGAATCCAGTGTTTGGAGAACTGGAGTGGCTGGGAATGCTGGCATGGAAATTTTGTAGGGAAGGCAGCACTTGAATTGGACATCTGCTGAAACCATCCAGTTATACTCGCACCTGTGCTGTCCCCTGCTGTTTGAATGTGCCCGACTGCTCCAGTGCTCTAACCACTGAACTTTGACAGTTTTAGGACTTTAGATACAGTGTGGGTGGTAGTGACTATAATTGGGGAGTGACTCGCCCATCTTACTGATGCACATATTTTAGTCTCATGATATTGTTGTTAATTGCATATGATAGATAAGTGCTCTGCTGGACAGCAAGACCTTTTCTTGTGAAAAGGGAGTTGTTTGATTTGTGATGTATGATTAATCACTCTTGCATAATAATTAATTAAAACAGTGGCTATATACGACTGTTGTAATGCTGGTTTTATATCTAAATCATGTCGGACAATATCTCTGCCAATCAATCTCTACTTAACACATATAACACAAATTAATCCATTACAACTGTAATAGTCATTATATTAAAATACATTAAAGTAAGATATTTATTGAGTTCTGCTATTTTAAATTATGGAAGGACATTCAAATGTATCTTGGCTTCAGTGATCTCTTGTAAATTATATTGTAAATCATGATGTACTAAATTTTAAGCCTCCGTTGTGACACCACAGCTTCAGAATTCAGTATTGGGCATACTGATTTAGGCTATGTACACACTTGCATTAAGGTTCTGCTTTTAACACATTTTCATTTGACTTTAACTTGTGATGCACTGCAGCGGTTTTTTAACGTAAATGCAATGAGATGCAGTGAAAAAGTGTCCCCACCTGCGTTTGGTGAACAAAGCTAAATCCTTCCTGTTTTGTCAACAACATGTTTAAAAAGAGCAAATTGAAAACATCTAAACACATACTTTGCATGTACATAAACATAATACAGTTAACATGCAATAAAAAAAAGCATAGCAAATGGCAGTGTGTATGTAGCCTAACTCGTATGGTAGTTTTCAAAACATCTTCAGAAAAGGTTGAACTATATATAAAATGGAAGTTTTGTATAATTGGCACATTCCTCAGTGGCGTTTTTTCTGAGTTGTAAATGTAAATATACATACATATATATACACAACCAAGAAAAACTAAAAATATTTATAGCACTTATACCCATACATGGTAAGTATAAATGAGTATTGAGACAACTAAGTAGTGTTATATGCTAATTTGTGCTATCTGGGATATAAAGGGAATATACAGTACTATGGTGTATATAATATGGATAATTACATTTTACTTTTGATGTCCTTTGTTGGGAGGTATGTGTGATATAAAATGTGAGTGTATGTGAAACACTCCTTGCCCAACTTGCCTATAATATAAAACAGGTCTTGGGCATTTATCTGCAGAAAATATTAGATTATCATTTGTAAAGAGGGAAAGCGATAAATACTGCACTGGATCACACCAGCTGCTTTATGTCCTCTTGGGAGTGCACAATGTATGAAAAGATGGATTGATAGGCTGCTTGATTTATGGTGATCAACCATTAAGGGAGGCAATTTAATATGATAGAATCTGTGGCAGAAAAGTGGTTTTATGATAAATGTATAAAAGTGAAAACATGTTTTACCCCCAGTTTATGATAGATGTGCCTTAAAAATGACAGAAATGTTCACACATTTCAGGGTCTGTTTAGCATTGTGTATCACATGTGAATGGTGTGAGATAAAAAGTGATCTATCCCTGATATTTTGTAATATATTGTTTTCCAGTAATCAGCATGGTAAGGTAATCACTTTGGTCAATTGACCTTTATAACTTCACTTTGAACTAGCTTTACTTGGATGTGTGGCTTCCCTTTTCAGAAGTCAATATATGAGGGAGTCGCTAAAAGGAATTCTCCCCTGGAGCTCATTCATGCTTTTTACCCCCTGTCATGGTATAAATACTGGGACAGTTTTAATTGACTGCAAAGACAGATATAGATACTGCAGACGTGTTTTTATGAAATATCTGTTTGTTATGTTGTAACTTCCTTCCTTATAATCAGGGCAGATGTTTTTGGCTGAATGAATCTAAGGTTTCTTAGTTTGAGTGTAAATACTTTCACATTGCTTAGAAGTGGACCTGCTGGTCTTGCTGTGTATGGACAGCTATGTGTACCTACTATAGGACAGCAAGAGATCAATGACTTTAGGGTTGTCATCAAGCTAATGTTTTATCTTCCTGGACAGTAAAATTGTGACTTCATACAAATATTTTTAATAGGGCAGAAGTCTATTTGAGCATATTTTCTCAGCAGTATCAAACGTTACACTTTTGAGAATGTTTTGCTGTACTCTACATTTATGTGTGGGGAAAGAAGTCAGGGATCATTGTATAATGAAATAGTTTCTATGGTAGATTTGTGGAATTATATAAATAACCCCTGTTCACTCCACCTGTCGTTGGTAAACGTCAGCTCCTTTGTTCCTGACTGATAGTGACAGACAGGACAGCAATACTTGGCATTCAGAAAGGTGCTTCCTCAGGCTCCCTGAGGATCTTGTATGAGTCATCCTGAAAAAGGTAGTAACGTTTTAGCAACTTTGTAAAAAAATTAATTTACAATGATGTAATTAGCTAACACTGATATCAATTTGTAGTGAATAAAACATTTTAAGAAAATATTATATAAGCTTGGATATCTATATCTTATTAAACGATGCATTAAAGTATCCTGTGTCTCTTGTGCTTATTTTATTGCACGTCTTGCTTGACAAACTCTCATACTATGATAATTCTGGCACTATAGGGATATCTGTCACTATGATACACTACGATCTTCATTAAAGAAATAGTCTTCATTCTGGATTGTTCATGTAACCCTTTTATGAATAAGGTACATGGGATATTTTTGAAATATTGGACCATAATGTAATGCCAGACAGCATTAAATCAAGGAAATCAAACCGAAATGCAAGTTGAGCAGACATGAAAATAGATCTCGTTATATTCACAAATATATCTACCTCCAGATAATATATCATTACATCTTTTTAAATAATAGGGAATTTCCTGTTACTAATGCTACAAAAATCTAATTTATTTAGTTATATTTTCTATCTTTGAATCATTGTGTGCAAGCCATTTTGTTTCTACAAGAGCAAGTAGGTCTCCCATTGATATCTCCTGCTTCAGTCACTCATGTCTCCAGCTACCTAGGTATTAGCACTAGCAGTTAATTAGTCTAGTACAATGTGCAGATTGTTTGCCACATAGGCAAAGTTGGAGATTGAGACAGCAAGTTTCACAGTACTGACTAGAACTCCTTTCTGACCTTCTAATAGGCAGCGCTATGCAATTGTATTACATACAAGCCGTCTTCTTAGAGTAATGCTGGGACTGATTAAGGTTACCAGCCGTTTTAATCTTGACACACATGAATTACACATGTTGCATGTCAGTAATGTTACTGAGGAGGAATCGGCATGAAATTTAGTTTTTCATGTTCTGAATACTTTTTAAAGGATCTAGAAAAAAATGTCAATGTATACACTATACTATACATCAGGCCTGTCCAACCTGCGGCCTTCCAGATGTTGTGATACTACAAGTCCCAGCATGCCCTTCCAGCTATCAACTGGTTGTCTACTGGCAAAGCATGCTGGGGCTTGTAGTTTCACAACACCTGGAGGGCTGCAGGTTGGACACGCCTGCTATACACTTTACGCTACTAGCAGGTGACTGGGACTACTTTTTGTATTAAAAACAAAGACCTTACGGTTGCCACAGAAATTTGTTGCACTCCATAGCAACAAAGATGCTGTAGTGTAATTGGGCAGAGACATGTAGCTCTCCTAGCACACATTGGACCAATTGCTGAACTCTATTCAGGTATGTTGTAAAAATGTGCCAGTGTCTCCTGTCTTCAAATGCAAGAATAAACTTTATTTACAGGAGCCAAAGGTTAACATTTAAGCAAAGCCAAACCATTTTTATCAAAGAGCATGACATATGTGTCCACACTGGAAGCCTGAAGAAAATAGAAATGTATGATGTATGATGTGTGAACATACCCAAAATAATAACTCTGGCCTCTCTAGCTTCAGTTTTGTTAATGATAAAGTGTGAAAGTGACACATTATTTTAGTGATGGAAAAACAAAAATAAACAGAAAACTCACCACTCCAATTAGTTCTGATTTATTATCATAGTGAATATTGATTTTTACTTTTAGTACTACTGTATACCCTAAAAAGAGTCACCTCAGCAAGCTGTTGTTTGGAGAGGTAATGTATCTTCAAAATTGGGAAGGGACAAACCTGTAGAGCTTCTTTGCCCACAGAAGTTTGTTGAGAGTCTAAAGTAGCCAAAGCAGTGCACACTACAGGGTTCCTGAAAGCATGAAAGTCCATCTTTGTTTTCAAACTTTAAAAACAAATGAAGCAAACCAGTATAGTACTCTGTGTTTCAGAACACATGGCCATAGCAAAGAAGAAGGATTAATAAAGCTACATGTTAAATGTGTTGTGATTGTTACCAAAAATTACACACACATACATTTATTTACTGTAACCTGAGGAAAAGAATCCATCACTCATGATTTATCAAAATCTTTCCCAAGTGATTATTGTGTCTGTGATATGTGTCTGAATGGAATTCAAACGATTTCTGAAAAGTTTTATTGATCTGTTGTCTGCACCTGATTTTTTATTATTATGACTTTTTTAGTACATCACTCCTGCCCAAATATTTACAAGAAAAGAACTGCATTTATAACCACAGGTGTTGGCCAAATATTATTAAAAGTGATGACATAAAGTGTATGTAAGGATGTCAGGGAAGGTAGTGCAACGAGCACTCACTAGATTTCAACATTTTTTTCTCCTGATACCAGTACCTGTACTTATACCTGTATTAAAATAGAAACGTTTCTTGAGATCCTCTTGTACTTAAATATGAGCCTACATGTGTGCAATTTCCATCAGATTTTAAAAAAATGCAATTGCATTTCTTAATGACTTGGGACCACTATGTGCATTTAACAGGATTCTGTTTTTACATGATCTGTTTGTATATTTCGCTAACTGGAGACTCGCAGGATCATGTTTCATTAAGTAGGCAGTCTATGAGGTGCAAGCACAATTCTGCAATGTTTTATTGAGTCTCCTAGATCTAGCGCTGAATTGAATTCCCCCAGAGAATGAGCCAGCAGCTGACAGGAATTGAGTAGAGCTGCCCACTGCTATAGTCCGCACACAGCACTGCAGAAAAGAAAATAAAGGCCTGCAGGAAAGAGAAATGATAAGAAGAGATTATTAAGAGAAAGTAAAATGCAACAAAAAGAGATGGTGGACTAAGTGAAGCATGGACAAGAAGAAAAGTGTGAGAAAATAATATGGAGTTTAGCAGGATTTTCTGATGGGGAAAAAGGCATGAGAATATTATACAGAGCCTGAAAGCAATAAGTAGTGAGAGGTTAGTGTACAATTAAAAATTTTCTAGAGGAATGTCACCTAACATCCCTCACCGAAGCTCAAATAGCCTCCCTCAATGTGGAAATTTCTACTGAGGAACCTTCAAGACCCTTAAAAACACAGCTGTCCTGGACCCTGATGGCTTCACAACAGCTTACTATGAGAAATTATTGCCAACAAAAAGCTGTGAAGAGGTTGCCGTTTTAGAACACAAGATTGGCGTGCTCCTTGCCCAACGTCAGGCTCGTCATGACCCAACTTTGCTCTCTCAGATTGACTCGCTGAAGGGCCAATTCGCCACACTCCTTTCCAACAGAGGCACTATCACTATGCAGAAACTTCAACAGCATTATTATGATAAAGCCGATAAGGCTGATTTGGTGTTAGCTAGAAAACCACCCGCCCTGAATCACATTGATAAAATCAGACAGTCCTCCTCAGGAGATGTCACCTATGACCCATCAGCTATAGTCCAAGAATTTCAAGAGTTTTACTCTTCCCTCTACAATCTCTTTGCAACCCCCACTCGTGGAGACATCTCAGTTCCTACCCTGGAGGATTACCTTCAAACCACTCCTCTTCCTAAAATCTCCTCATCACAGCAATCTGCGCTGAATTCAGATATATCCTTACCTGAGGTTTTGGCAACTATTAAGTCTCTAAATTCTAAATGGTCTTAATCCTCAGCATTGCAAAAAATTGGTAGGGCTTCTCGGTCCGCACCTAACAAAGTTTTTTAATGAGGTGGTCGAGGGGGCTTCTTTTGACTTTGCCACCACTAAGGCTAACATCATTGTTGTCCTGAAACCGGGGAAGGATCATTCTCTTTGTGCCAGCTACAGACCTTTATCTTGGCTTCCAGACTAAACCCGCTCCTCCCTTCCCTCATTCATTCTGACCAGGTGGGTATCATCCCAGAGCGCAAGCCCCTGTTAATACCAGAAGGGTGATTGACCTGATTCATGTGATTAATACAGATAACCTCCCTTCTCTTCTTATGGCGCTCAACGCCAAAAAGGCATTTTATTGCATTTCCTGGTCCTTCATGAATGGGGTACTGCGGTCAATGGGATTTTCTGGCAAGTTTATGAATGGCATCTCGGCCTTGTATCATTCCCCCTCGGCCACTATCTCTGCGAATGGTCTGACCTAGGTCCCATTCGCTATTTCGAATGGCACACGTCAAGGTTGCCCCCTCTCCCCCCTTATATTTGATCTCATTATTGAGCCTTTGGCTGCCAGGATCCATGCCAATCAGGATATACATGATATACCTGTGGGCGCAAATACCCATAAAATTGTCATATATGCTGACGATGTCCTACTGTCCATTACTCATCCGACCTCTTCTCTGCCTTCTCTCTTGACTGAGTTGGATCTTTATGGTCACTTTTCAGGTTACAAGATCAACTCGGACAAGATGGAGGTTCTGGACTTCAATATTCCTGCCCCTGACAAGCGCTCTTTTTCATTTCGTTGGCGTCTCCAAAAAATGTAAAATCTCAGGGCTTTAATTACCAAACACTACCATCACCTTTTTCAAGCAAATTACCCTCGTCTCATTACCCAAATAAAATCAGACCTTTCCACCTGGTCGCATCTTTATATTTCCTGGATCGGCCGTGTAAATGCTGATAAGATGAATATTCTTCCTAGACTGTTTTTCTTATTCCAAACCCTGCCCATCTGTGTTCCCCTCTATGTTTTGAAGCTTCTCCAATTTCATGTCTCCAAATTTATTTGGGCTGGTAAGCACCCATGAGTTAGGCTTAAAATTCTGCAGAGATTCTCACGGGGTGGGGGATTGTGGATTCCTTATTTCCGACGATACGATCTCTACGCCCAACTTGCTCAATGGGTCCTGTGGTGCGGTTCATCAAATTCTAGTCTGGTCTAAAATTGAGGCTGAAGGTGTGGAATTGCTGTCGACATCCACCCTCCTATGTCTCCCCAGGGCTAAAAGCTCCCTATTCCACCCTGTCATTTCACACTCGCTATCCTCTTCTCAAAGTATGGCCTGTCGCTTCACCCATCTCCTGTGATTCCATTATTTAATTTCCCAGGTATTAACCATAATGCATTTTTGCCATGGTATTCGTGAAGAGTTAGATACCTCAACCACTTATCTTCTTCTTTGGCTTTCCCTCAATCTTCTGACATTCAATCTCGCTTCCATATCCCCTCAAAACAGTTCTATCAATATCTCCAGCTACGCCATTTTCATGCTACTGTAAAAGTTCGTCTTTCCTCCTGTCCTCCTACTACTTTTGAATCTCTATGCTTACGCCAATCCTAGACAGAGGGTCATATCTCTACGTTATACTACGAATATGCTCCCTCTACTCCAGGCCTCTGAGACCCCATGGATTAGCTTGGAAACGTGACCTTGGCGAAACTTTGCTAGATGAAGAATGGTCGGAGATTCATGAGAACACTGCCTCCAGTTCGATTTGTGTCAGAATAAAAGAGAATGTCTACAAGATTCTGTTTTGCTGGTACTACGTGCCTTAGCGACTGCAGAAAATCCTACCCGACTAGTCTTATCGCTGCTTTGCTCCTAGGAGGGCTCTTCTCTTCATATCTGGTAGACCTGTCCAAAGCTGACACATTTTTGGTCTGAGATTTAACTCTTGATTTAAGCAATTCTTCAGGTGGATGTACTACTGGAGCCTAAATTTTTATCTTCTACCACTTGGGGTACCTTCGGCAACTCGGCATCAAAATAAGTTGGTTAGACACATTCTCTAGGCAGTCACTTGCAGGGGAGGGCTGGCAGACTTCAGCCCGGGGGGCAAGCACACAGCACTGGTTCATAAAGTAGCGGCCTATCCTAAAAGGGTTGTTTTAACTATAATATATTTATCAATATAAAAAAAGAGGTTATTTTAGTGTTGCTTAATCCAGCTGTACTTTTATTATTATAAATGTAAATCTTAAATAATGAAAATAAATAATGCAACAAAAAACAAACCTCCCTTTATATTGTATGTTATTTATTGTATATGTTCCTCCCTTTTTCACATACCTGTCTGATTATAATGGATTTTATTCTGACACCCTGGGAACATCAATACTGTGGCGATCACACTCACACAGTCATTTGTTGCTGCAAGGCTCCTGTAGTCTAGGGGAGGAGCACTGTACACTGTCATTTCAGAAACGAGGTGTAGGCAGTCTATGCAGTCCGCGCATAAGTGGCCATCACATACTGCTGGATTCGGCCGCATCACCCACTGACAGAATTTACAGCTTGTAGTACAATAATCTGTCAATGGATGACACGGCCATATAAAGTAGTACATGATGCTGCTGACTATGCACGGACTGCATAGGCTCCTGCACCGAGTTTGCCACTGGGCCACTAGGTTCTCTCCCTTCACAACGTACCTTTGTGGGAGTAGATGCTTCCTTTCAATGGTTACGCATCACCGGTGTCTTCTGTTTGCTGGTCTTATGCTCCGTTACTGTTTGGCTGGATCCTGGAATGTTGGGCTCCTGTTTGGATAAGAGATAGTTATTATTCACGTTTTGAAAAGTTGAGCAGTGAGTGAAGAATCTAGGCCTCCCTCCCCACAACCAGACAGACATTAAATCAGTAGCTTTTTCTGTTTGATAAACAGGCCTACTTCCACCCAATCAGCTCCAGAATGTAATTAATAGCATTTAAGTGTAATGTCTTTTTTCCTCCATATAGCCCCGACATCAAATTAATAGCACCCATGTTTAATAATTAGGCCTCCTTCCCTCTAACCAGCCAACAATAAATTTAAAGCCTCCTTCTCCCCAATCAATCCCCTATAATAAATTAATAACATTTAATAACATTTCCATTTAATAAACAAACATAACCCCCCCATCAGCCCAGACATTAAATTGATAACCTCTACATTTAACAAACAGACCGATTTAACCCCTCACTATCCCCGACATTAAATTATTAACATTCCCATGTAATACACATGTCTATGTCCTCACCAGCCCCACAATCAAATTACGGGTTACAACTTTCCTCACATTTAATAGAGATTATTGCAGATTTAATATTTGACTGATTTATTTTTTATATTACTTATGTTTTTATAGTATGTATCATACTATAAAAAAATCCTCCATTTCTCTCCACCCTCCTGCCCTCTGAAATCTCCAGCCTCCTCTTCTCATCAGCCCCCTCTTGTCTCCTGCCCCCTTCTCATTAGCCCCGTCTTCTCATCAGCCCATTCTAGTCTCCAGTCCCCCCTTCTCATCATCCCTCTCTAGTCTCCAGCCTCCTCTTCTCATCAGCCCCTTCTAGTCTCCAGCCACCCCTTCTAATCAGCCCCCCCACTTCTCATCAGCCCCCTCTAGTCTCCAGTCCCCCCTTTCTCATCAGCCCCCTCTAGTCTCCAGCCTCCTCTTCTCATCAGCCCCTTCTATTCTCCAGCCACCCCTTCGCATCAGCCCCCCACTTCTCATCAGCCCCCTCTAGTCGCCAGTCCCTCCTTCTCATAAGCCCCCTTCTCATCAGCCCCCCACTTCTCATCAGCCCCCTCTAGTCTCCAGTCCCCCCTTCTCATAAGCCCCCCTTCTCATCAGCCCCCTCTAGTCTCCAGCCACCTCTTCTCATCAGCCCCTTCTAGTCTCCAGCCACCCCTTCTCATAAGCCCCCCACTTCTCATCAGCCCCTTCTAGTCTCCAGCCACCCTTCCTCATCAGCACCCCCACTTCTCATCAGCCCCCTCTAGTCTCCAGTCCCTCCTTCTCATAAGCCCCACCTTCTCAACAGCACCCCTTTCTCATCAGCCCCCCCCCCTTCTCACCATCCCACTGTAATTTACTTACCTCCGCACTCTTTTTCCTCCTTCTTCTTGCATTGTCTGTGCTGGCTCCTCAAAGCAGCTCCTGTGTTCTGGGCCGCCCGTAACTACTATACTAACTATTGAAAAAGAGCCGGCGCATCGACTCTCTCTCATTGCAGCGTCCTGACTTCTTTTTTTCACATCAGGACGCTGCAGTGAGAGAGAGCCGATGCGCCGGCTCTCTTTCAATAGTTAGAATAGTAGGTACCGGTGGGCGGGTATGGCGCCCCCCTACTAACTAGGCGACCCGAAATGTACAATGGATGACCGGCCCGGGGGCCTCATGCCCCCCTGCCCCCCGTCCCAGCCCGCCACTGGTCACTTGCCAAATTGCAGCTGACTGGCGGCAGCAGGCTCCCCCTTCTCTCCAGACCATAATTAATAGAGTCTGGCAGTCGCAACATTTGAAACATATGACCAGCATCATTCGCAATTCCTCAAGGGCTTTCGCCAAGGTTTGGGACCCGTGGATCACTTTCTCTCAGGTTCACTTGCTATTCATATAACCTCTCACTGCCGTCTTTCCCTCCTATTTCCCCCCTTTTATTCATTTGTTTGTTCTTCTTACTTTCTGCTCCTTTTTATATGGAAATAGTCACTTTTCCTTCTTCTCTTTCTCCTCTTCATTCTTACCCCCCTTCTCCTCTGTCCCCTCTTTACTACACAATGTAATTTCTTGGTCTCTCTTTCTATTCATTTCTATTCCTATGCTGTCATCAGTAGTCTATTAATGCTACGCTGGTTGTAGCCACTATGTGTTTATTCTTTTAGTATGTTCAGATGTATTCTGATTGTCAGTTGTATTGTTCTTTTGAGTTGACCTTGCAAAAATAAAACTGTATTACATAAAAAAAAATTATTGCCAACTTTTTGTCCCTTATTTTTAGGTTTCACTCCATCCTTCAGGACAAGAAGTTCAACAGAGCCAGAATGAACATCGGTGTTATCACAAAAGAGGTTAAGGACCCTAACCTGTACGCTACTATATGACCATCTCCCTGTTAAATGTAGACCTCAAATAATTTGCCAAACTTGTTGCTAACAGGGAGTGGAGTATGTCATAATAATGTGTGAGGGAAGTGGGGTCTTAATTTAGTGCGGGAGGTAGAAGGGTGCTATTTTGTTTGGGGGTGGTGGGGGGCAATTTAATTAATTGGTGGGGCTGTTTGGAGGGAAGTAAAAAGGTTTATATATTAAATTTCCTATCTAATGTCAGGATTGGTTCAAGGGAAATGGATCTATTTATCAAATGTGAATATTATTATTTTAATGTTGGGGCTGGAGGAAGGCCTAATTATAAAACGTTAGTGCTATTAATTTGACACTGGGGGGTAAATGTATCATAGTCCGGGTTGTACAAGTCGCCGGAAATCGGCGAGATGACAGCTTAAATTTAAAGCGGCGCTGCCTTGTAAAGGGAAACTTCCCTTTACAAGGCAGCGCCGCTTTAAATGTAAGCTGTCCTCTCGCCTATTTCCGGCGACTTGCACAACCTGGACTATGATACATTTACCCCCGGGACTGTCTGGAGATTTCAAAATTTTATGTACCCATTTGTTTTTCCAAATAGGGCCTCCAACATTCCAGGATCCAGGCAAGCAGCAAATGAGTTAAGAAACCAGCAGTTACAAGTGGTGAAAGTGACAAGACCAGGTAGGAGAGAGCAGGACAGTCTGCCAACTATCCTGTATCTGGTGTGACAGTCCTGAATTTGGGTGACTGTCTCGCTTAGTACAGTTGGGAGGTATGTCCCGCTTCACCGTGTACTGCTCGAGAAGGCAAAACTGCATGCACCTAACTGTAATGCCCACAATATTGCTTTTGTATTTGTCTAAAATGATAACCATGTTACATCATAGGGGCCTTCTGTCTAAAGTACCCCCTGGCCCCCCAACTCTGGGCCAGGGTGTCAGATTAACACCTAGGGGTATATTTACTAAACTGCGGCTTTGTAAAAGTGGAGATGTTGCCTAAAGCAACTAATCAGATTCTAGCTATCATTTTGTAGATTGCACTAAGTAAATGAAAACTAGAATATGATTGTTTGCCATAGGCAACATCTCCACTTTTTCAAAACCGCAGTTTAGTAAATCTAGCACCTGGTGTTCTACTCCTCCTTCCAGTACCACGCCTAATATTATTTGGTTTAGGTTAACCCTAAAACAAATAACCCTATTAGTATATAGGGCTTTTTGCATTTTAATAAATCCTATTATAATCAGCCAGGTTTGTTTAAAAAGAAAAAAAAATGGTGTAGGGAAAAGGAACATATCAAATAAAATGCAATATAAAGTGAGGTCTGTTTGTTTGTTGCATTGTTTATTTTTATTATTTAAGAATTATTATTTATAATAATAAAGTATGTTTGGATTAAGCAACACTAAAATAGCCTCTTTTAATATTGATCAATATATATATATTGTACCTAAAACCACCCTTTAAGGAAGGACCGCTACTTTTGGGTCAGTGCTGTGTGCTTGTCCCCCGGGCTAAAGTCTGCCAGCCAGCCCCTGACTACTGATGACATTGATTTCTGTGTTTTCACCTCCCAAAACAGCACAATTGTCATAAAGGAAACCTAATAATAATAATGGGATTGTATGTATCTTGCGACAAAAATGTCATAATGAGAGTACAAACATTACACATACAACATGACCAATTATTTTACATTATACGCTTACATTATAGCCACTCCTGTTCACCTTGCCTCTCAGATAATTTTACCATATCCCTGATTGTCTCATCATGAATGAGTTAAGTGTACTCCCAAGAAATGTGGCAACCAGGCTAGTGATGAGAAAGATGCATCTAGTACCCACAAAATGTACATCTCCTAAGAATCGTATCTGGAGATTATATATTATATATTCAGATTATGCTTGTCTGCCCCCATTCCTCCTCTCCAGATGTAAGGGATGCATGGCTAACTCTCAACATACACACAACTCTAAACACAGATAACTTTTGGTATGCATGAGCAGTGCGAAATGTGTATTTTTACACCCCAGAAATTCAAACATGAATGACGTCTATGTGGTCCCTTTGACGGTAGGAGGGCTGCACTCCTATTTCATGTTGCCCCTCACTGAGAGAGAGAGACATGGTGAGAGTGTGTGAGCCCATATTATATATAGAGCCCGGTGCCCAGAATGTCTTAATCCACAACTGTGAAATACTCATTGGAAATCACTGGCTTAGACCAAGGGCACAGCAGTGTTCATCCCCCTAAGAAACCATATTAGGATTTTCTTTACCCTTATGGTTTAAGGAACAGGTAGGAGTCAATTTATAAAAGTGGTCATCTTACACCAGAGCTGAGTGATGGGTAGACAGAGCCAAATTAGATTACAGAAGTCTGCATGTTGTGGTTATGCAGGGTGGGGCTACACCAGCACTAAGGCTCATAGCCTGGTCTGGTTACAGCTAATGCAATGGAACGAACAGTGTGGGACCCCTCGCAAAAAACTTAACCAGCACTAGTCTGTGCCAGGTTTGGCTGGTCCTACTTTAACAGGGAAACCCGCAGTGTTGAGTCCCCCTGTAATATAGGGACTCAGCCAAGCCTGTTCAGCACAGGACTAGATTGTCAAGGGTTGATGGGGCCTGCTTTTCCTTCTTCTTTCATCCATTGCCTTCTCTTCTACAATAATTCACTGATTAAAAAGAAAAGAACCCTCTATGATGAAGTGACACGTGCCTGCAAATAACTGGCCAGGGGCCTGTTCAACAGTAACCAATGGGAGCAGCTACATTTTAATTGACTAGAGCGTGAAAAAGCCACTCTGATCATGTATAGACCGCAAGTAGGGTATGAATGAATTTATATCCAACTCTAAATAAGTCTAGTATATAGTCTGGATATTAGTCCCTGCAGACCTTTAGCAGACCAATTATGTGGAAATTAGAGATGCTGACATTAGTGCTACTGAATTGTGCTTCCAAACAATGCCATGGCTGGCTGTGCAAAAGATAGCAGGGAATATATAAATGCCGAGGGGATTACATAAGAATTATATCTTGTAAACAGCGATGATGGTGGGGGCGGAAGGGGCCCCATGTCTCTATACACTGCCACAGTAAAGCTGCCTTGTGGGTGGGGGGAAAGTGACTGCCCAGACAGCCAAGGAGGGGCTCAAAAATCAGCTGCATGGTAGCGATTTTCACCATAGATTGTAACTTGCGAGCAGGGCCTTCTCACCTCTTTGTCTGTTTTACCCAGTTTGTTTATTAGTTTACTATGTTTGTCCCCAATTGTAAAGCGCTACAGATTATGTTGGCGCAATATAATTAAATGATGATGATGATATACCATATCTAGTCCAAAAATCAGAAACTAATAGGTGTTTGAATCTAGGGTTAGCCCAAAGAGAGTTTTTTGGTAGGGTGTCTGTATTAATGCATATTGTTTAGCAGCACCTGATATTGTGAAAGCTCATTAATGTAGAGAGTGGCAAGGCTTATGAAACATATAGATGGAATCTCTAGGTGCTTGCAGCAAATTGTTAATTACTGACTTGTGAAGTTTGGGTCAGTGTAATTTCTACCCTGGTCTGTAAGTACATCATCTGGCCTACAATATAATGTAGAGTAGACAGAGGTCAGGGCGTGCCAGCCCAGCCATCTAGACCTTTGGAAAGTGGTCAGCTGCAGTTTGGCTTTGCATAAACCCCATACCAATGAAAATATAAGGCCATTTTCTTCAGTGAAGAAACTTGTCTACCAGATTTTAAAGGGCATACATGCAGGGCCATCTTAACAACATTATGGGCCCCCGTGCAAAGCAGTGCACCAGGGCCTATAGATATATAGATGTATACAGATACAGATATAGAAATAGATATATAGAGATAGAGATAGATAGATGTACTTGCTCAGTGACCCTTGAAGTTTTTTTTGCAGGTTTTTTTCTTTTGCAAGATTATTTATTCTCATTAAGAGCTGTGCCTATGGGGCCCCCTTGCCCGTGGGGCCCCCGGGCAGCTGCCCATCATGCCCAATGGAAAAGATGGCCCTGCATACATGGGATGTATTTTCTAAGCCTTTAATGTATTAGTTAAACCCAGACCATTGGAATGGAAAATTAATATGGAAAACACAAAAGTAGAACAAAGATCAGTGATAGGCAGCCTTATACACCCAAGGGGCTGATTGGTGCGGCCCTCTAACCTTCAAAAGGGCCTCAAGGATAAATTAAAACAACACTTTAATCAAAGAAAGAGATCCCCTATCTGTAAAAACATGTCAGCAAACAAATCTGCCAATAAAGCAGGAAAGGGCTCTAATATTCATTTAGGAGGTAGAAGTGTATGTATATATTAATCAGTGACTAATATTCTGCAGATCTATAGAAAGTTTAGTAAACTGATCATTTTTAGAACATAAGATAATGGGGAAGCTCTGCTAAGAGTCCCTGGATGTTATAAGTTTATAATAAGTTCTTCTAGGAGAAAAGACTCGATGAGCACATTGGAGGAGGCGCTGGGTAGTGGACACACACCTGTATACACAGTAGGAGGTGCTCTGCAGTAGGATACACACACGGACTGGGAGGGTTCCTCTCACCTGTCAGGGGGTGTAGCCCGGCAGTAGAAGTAACAGTCAGAGGGAGGTGTACGAGATTTGATTCTGTGTTTTAATTTCAGCGGAGCAGCTGCCTTTATCTTACTACTCCCGGGATCTCAGGACAGGTAAGCGGCGTTTGTGATTGACACAGCTCGGGAAAAGAAAGTCGTTGTTGTAAAAGATGCTGCTCGCAGACTTTGCTTTCATTATAAGTCATTGTGCTGGTATCCAGGTGTTTGGCTGCTCTAACTTTGCTGCAATTAGCTGTCTTATTCACATCAATGTCTTACTTTAGGTCATATCGATAATGACATGATGGGATACACTTTGTACCATAACTTGTCAGTATATTCAGACAGTGGATGATTTAGTCTTATGTTTGTAATTGCTGCCGGGATCCCTGTTAGAAACTTGCTAGAAGTTTGTGCGTGTGTGTTCCCATCTTTATACTAGACGTGTGTGCATGGTACAAGTGTCTCCTGTTGTACATTGTAATTGATTCTGCTTTCTTATATCTTCTTCCCTCATGTGAAGCATCTGATAGAGGGCTATGTATTTGTTATTACACCCAGTCCTCTTATTGCTATACTAGACTATTCCTTTGTGTCTCCTGCACATGCAGCTCGTCCACCTATTTCCTGGTTAGATTGGCTGCAGGAGAGATGTTGTGCTTTGCTTGGCCTGAGCACTTTGTAAACACTGTATGTAAATATAATGTATGGTACGTTCTATAGATCAAGTAAACATGTAATGCATTTCCTGCTTCAACTACATTCACGTTTTATGGCTAAAATGCAGGACTCCCACTGACTTGCTGTTACCATGTTCTGCTGCAGCTGAAATAATATACTTGGTGGTTTTAATGTTTTTCTAAGGCAGATACTGTGCTCTAAATGCAATACATTGTGATGTATTTACTTACTTGGAGGGAGGCACAGATTCAAGAAAATTTACCAGTTTTTGGAGTGATTAGGGCTAGCAAACATGGAAAACAAATCTTCCCTGCCTGACCCTCCCCTTGTCATGAAAACCTGTAGTATTTAGTACTGGAGCATGTATAGCAGCCTTGGACCTGAAAACTCATCTAATAAATAATCTTGTTCCTATAACTACTCCTGGATAACATTCAATATGATGCCATGTGGCATCCATTTGGATGATAACCTCAGTAATTCACTTAATGCATCTTCCAGTTCACGGAGCTGTGAATACAGGTATTCATAAAAAAAAACAAAAAACTGATGACAACTCTTTACGCCACTCCCCCCCCCCCTTCATTTTAGAGAAAAATGTGTCTTTTTATACAAAATATATAGTAGACTGCACTCTTGAAGGATATATACATGCAGAATAATAAACGTCTTGTAAAACCAATCAGCAGAGCCGTAACTTAAAATTTTAGCACCTGGGGCAAGAAGCAAAACTGATGCCCCCCCCCAGACCTCAATTTTAACCAAATGAACCTAAAATATTCAAAAGCTGCTCCCCCTTCAGCATTGTGCCCTTGGCACAGCCCTAGTTATGACCCTGCCAATCGGCTGTACTGACAACTTGATTGTATACCTGTTTGAAATCTGGACCCTAACTATCTGACCTGAAGTGGCAGAGATGTTTTACTAAGTGAATGGAGGAGCAAAGTTGAATTTAGCATTACACACAGTAGGTCAATGCCACCTTGCTAGTTCGTGTAATATAGAACGGACATATGTTCGTGTTTTTGCAGAAGCGCATCTGTGTGAACCTGCTATTCGTCTGCTCAGCCTGCATTTGCACGCCCCTTGCCTCTTCAGGCACAGGCGGCCATAAGTGCCAGAATCACACAGTTTGCATAGCAGCATAATAAACAATTTATCTTTTAGTTATTATAAAGGTAAAAGTATGTAAATAAAAGTCTATAAAGTAACGTTTAGTTGCAGCTTTTGACCTTGTTTCTTACAGAATCATGTTATGTTCTCAAGGCTTTGTTAAGCATTCATGCCGCCCTAGGCTAATATGCTCTTAGCGCCCCCTAACCATCCACGTCAGGCTAATACGTGGAAGGCAAAAACAAGCTCGTTCTTATTGTAATATCTGTCTTTTTTCACCCCGCCACCATTGTATACATTTGCAACACTTTCAAAACTCTGCTCCACTTGGCTTTTTACTCAGATCAGAACTGTGTAGCGAAATGGAGCCGTAAACAAGCGCTACTGAGGGTGAAGGCATAAAGGTGAAGGGGGGGGGCTGTCGCGCTTGTGGCTGTTGCCATCCTTGTCTCTCATACTCACTTATCCTCAAGCTCCAGCCCGAGCATGATTCAATACAGCCTGTATGGGGCAGCATGGTGGCTTAGTGGTTAGCAATTCTACTTCACAGTACTAGGGTCATGATTTTGGTTCCCGACCATGGCCTTATCTATGCGGAGTTTGTATGTTCTCCCCGTGTTTGCGTGGGTTACCTCCGGGTGCTCCAGTTTCCTCCCACAAGCCAAAAACATACTAGTGGGTTAATTGGCTGCTATCAAATTGACGTCTGTCTGTGTATGTATGTTAGGGAATTTAAACTGTAAGCTCCAATTGTGCAAGGACTGATGTGAGTTCTCTGTACAGCGCTGTGGAATTAGTGGTGCTATATAAATAAATGATGATGATGTTAATGCAAACATCTAATAAGTCAATCATGTGGCAGCAACTCAATGCATAAAGCATGCAGGCATAGTAAAGGGGATCAGTTTTTCTGACCAAACACCAGAATGGGGAATAAATATGATCTAAATGACTTTGACCATGAAATGATTGTTGGTGCCAGAGAGGGTGGTTTGAGTATCTCGGGAAATAAAAATCATCCAGATTGCGTCGGGTCTGTAGGCAAAAATGCTTTGTTAATGTGAGAGGTCAGAGCAAAATGGCCAGACTGGTTCAAACAGACAGGAAGGTGACAGTACCTGAAATAATCTTCACACTAGGGGCCCGGACGGACCTCTCCGTCTGTCCGGGCCCCGCAGTCACCGACCGTGCTGCCCCTTTTTTATTTTTTTTTCTTACCCTCTTCTCCGCGATGCTGCAGCTTCGCCTTCCAGGCTCTGATAGGGAGCCGGATCGCCACCTGAATGGTCAGGTGACCGCAAAAGGTAAGGTTTTTTTGTTTTGTTCTTTTTGTTTTGTTTTTTTCTACAGGGTTTTTTTTCATTGCCTTGGGAGGGAGGGGGGACCTTAATTTTGGAGGGGGGGCAAGAGGGAAAGGGGGGCCTTAACTGTGATTGGGGGGGAAGGGGACCTTAACTGTGATGAGGGATAGAGGGTGCATGTAGGGGGAGGGGGAGGGGGGGGCCCTGCCAGATTAATTAGTACTGGGTCCCACAGTTTCTGATGGCAACCCTGATAGTGGTATACAGAAGAGCATCTCTGAAGTCACAACACATTGATTCTTGAAGTTGATGGGCTACACCAGTAGAAGACCACACCTGGTTCAACTCCTATCCGCTAAGATCAGGAAACTGAGGCTACAGTGGCACAAAAACTGGACCGTTTCAGATTGAAGTAATGTTGCTTGGTCTGATAAATTTAAATTTCTGTTGCGACATGCAAACGGCATGGTCAGCATTTGGTGTAAACAATATGAATCCATGGATCCATCCTGCCTTGTCAACTATGCAGGCTGGCGGTGTAATGTTGTAGGGCAGGTCTGGCCAACCTGTAGCTCTCCAGGTGTTGTGAAACTACAAGCCCCAGCATGCATTGCCAGTAGTTCAGCTTCCCTGTCTCTGGAAGACACAGAGCACAGCATGGCTGTATGACGTAAGACTGCAGCATAACAAGAGTGAGAATAGGGCAATTTGCATGCCAACTCTGACGCATTTATGTATAGATAGCTGTTTTTGTTTTGTTTTTTTAATTCTGTCTCCCAAGCATATAAGGCTCATAGAAAACTTAAAAAAACAAATATTTTTTTACACTAGAATAGGGCGCGAGACATTATCTCTGCACTAACAGGCTCTCTTTAATCTTGAATAATAATACAAAAGCCCTAAAAACAATAGTATGTCTATATCAAAAACCTACATTTTGTTAACCATGCCCTACTTAACATGTCCTCTAAGGTGTTAGTGATCTGGAATCTGCCTTCTGTACTGGAGCTCCATCACACCAAGCACACACGTTTTGTACCTTACATTGCGGTAAAGACCATCCTGATGCCCCATTACTCTCATGACTTACTTAAAACATACCTGAGGCTTGATCAAGCAGAATTTCTGGAAGGAAATGTAAATGTTGTATACCAGGGGTTTAATGCAAAGTTTTAGTGTGCTTCATCACACAACTCTCCTGTATTGCTCAATCTCTTAAATACAGGTGAGCTAAGTTACTATGAGTTTCTATAAAGTCCTACCTGCAAGACTCCTTGTGAACTTTGTTTTGGGCTTGCCTTCATAATGTGCAGTATATAGCATTATTGACTCCAATGAAATACAACCTTACTCTAGTAAGTCTAATATATGTATTTTAACATGCCCTTGCCCCAGGGGTGTCTAGTGAGTGACAGCTGTATAGTAGAGCACGGATCTATTGCAAGTCTCAAAGCCCATTTAATATTAGTCAAAAATAATAAATGTATCTGCTCTCTGATGAGTAAACTAAACTATTGATCAAGTAGTTAACAATATTTTGTATATAATTTACAGAGACACTTTGCAGCTGTCTAGGTGTGTCTAAGTGGACTTGGATGCATTAGTTCCCTTGCAATGCCATGTTCAGTGAGCCAGTGGCTTTGTACATGCTGTCTACCATCCATTCATAAGCATCCTCCTATGACCATTGCTCACTGTACTGGCCGGTATATGTTGGCATCTACTGTTTGAGAGAGGCTAATATTGCGTTATGTTCTTCCTATCTGCTCATACAGCAGAAGCCACAGACTTTTTGCTCACTATCCTGCCCCAAACACACACAGCAATACTTAGACTATGGGCCAATTTATCAACCATTTTAAGCCTTAAAAAATGCACAATGGGTGTTTTTTCCTTGTTTAAGGCAAATACAAGTGGTGGAGCAATTAAAAAATTGGCTAAAGCAGGAGATTTCAAAGATATCTCCTGTGTTAAACAAACTAACATTGAATACAGCAATGGGGACAGCGATCTGGAGTGATTTCTTAAGCTCTGAAAAGAGTAACCTTTTGAATCATGTAGTCTATAGCAAATGTTCTCTGTGGGTGGTGATATCAGCTGGCCACAGTACCGCAGGGGTAAATGACGTTTTTGGCATATATGCAGTGTTTGGGTCGTACATACACAGTTGGCTCAGCCAGGGAGATAACTCGGGAGCTGTCTTTCACCACTGTTATCAGCAAGCTCTGAAAGCTAAAAGTTCACTGTAGAGTCATCGCCGGGAACGCCTCTTATTGGAGACGCTGTCCCAAAATAACTTTTATTATACATTGGTCCAAAACTAACTTTGATAAAGATGCCACTTTACATGAAAAAATAAAAACTATTATAAATAGGCCTCCCTCCACAGGCTCCTCTATCTGTTTCAAACCCTGCTGGTCACCGTTCCTTCCAACATTCTTCGAGACTTCGAGGTTGTTGAGAAGGCCCAGGACCCACCAAGTACTCTGAGGGCTAGATTTACTAAGCTGCGGGTTTGAAAAAGTGGAGATGTTGCCTATAGCAACCAATCAGATTCTAGCTGTCATTTTGCAGAAGGTACTAAATAAATGAAAGGTAGAATCTGATTGGTTGCTATAGGCAATATCCCCACTTTTTCAAACCCGCAGCTTAGTAAATCTAACCCTAAGGGTCTAATCTCTACCTTCTACTCCCTTCTAATTAAGCATGGTCAGCCTGAAAAGGAACTTCATGAATGCTGCTGGGAAGAGGACATGGGACAGAGACTGGAACCATAAGACTGGTTCCGCATCAGGGAAGGTGATGCACCTCCCATCCAACCGTTTCCACTACTACCTTCCACGCCCAATCCCAGATACACCAAAGCACACTCTGACACTAATAAACCACATACTCAGAGCAACAAGATGCCGAATAGCTATTCATTATAAAAAAGTAGATGCCCCCACAATCCCTGCCCTTATCAACAAAATCTGGCAGATTTACAACTTGAATGTATCACCAGCTTGACACATGACCACCCAAATCAAATTTTCAGCCTAACCTCTTTATTTTGTATTGTTTGTAATCTCTAGCCCCTCCCAATTCCAGAAGTCGGTGACTTCTAATGAGGGGCCAAACAGAGCATTGCTGAGAACTTGGGTAGGAGCCCAGAGATGCTGGTGTTACCTTCTGTGCTCTGAAGAGAGTAGAACGTTGGCTTTTTCTGAACATGTGCAGTTTGGCCTATGCGCTGCTCAGAAGCGAACTCCGCTCTTTTCAGGAAGGAGACCTGGCAGTATCGGGCCCTCCTCTCCCTGTAGCAGCTGCACCCTTGGTAGTTCCATCACTGTTTCGAATACCCTCTATGATTTACACTAGGGAGTAGGTTACCCATCTTTCAACATTACACTCTCATGAAACTCTTTGGTAGCTTTAAATATTCTTCTTTATTATAGAGAATATTTTTTCCTAATGCATTATATCGTGGATGATCTTGTTCATTTCTTTTAGGAAACGAGAATATTCTGGTCACCACAAGAATCAGGAGAACATCAGTAGAAGGCAGACTTTTTGATGGATCGTTATCGTTATTTTATTTTCAACCAGAGGAGCATGGTGGTGCTGGGGATCCTCCAGATAGCATGTGCTGGTGTGTCTGTGGTGTGTGGCTTCATGGATGGAGCCTTTAGGAAAGAATCAACATTGGGTAACACCAGAGCCCCACTCTGGGCTGGAGTGGTAATTTTGCTTTTATTTCTCAAATTATTATTTTTCCTTTAGTTAGGATTCTTTCATGCATTGACTTTGATTTATGGCTTCCTTCTGTTTTTTTTTCAACAAAGCCTTTATATGATCTCGGCAGGTTTGTTTGTTCCCACTGCACTAAATTGTTCTGTGGTTACCATTCTGTGCAATGCGCAGCACTGTGCTTTGAAGTGTAGGAGGGCAGCGAAAACCATGCATACATCATATGAAGGATTTTGTGGGGGAAAAAAACCAGATGGAAATCTGAAAAATAAAGCAATAAGTTATGTGAAGATACCGGGTTTAACGTAACCCTCTGTGCTGCACAGCTGGCCTACCCGGTACCTATCCAAGGTTCAAAATCACCCAGGCAAATATTTGAAATAAAACAAATAAGTTTATTTTACAAAATGGTAGCACTAAACAGCAATAAGCATATTTAAATAATAACTTGCAACAAATAACACTACAGTCTGGCACAGACAACATACAGGGTATAATGAAGACACCTCACCAGTATCCTTGTCGCTTTCAGGACTGCTGTCTATCAATCCAAGCTTCTCCCCTCTCTCCTTTAAGACTACCAGCAAACCTAGCGGCCCTAAGTCACTGTCACTCTGCTTTCGGCAGACACACAGCTCCTCAAGACCTGGAGAGGTAGATCATGGCATCGGCAGTACTCCAGGGACCGACTGTCCCTTTCCTGTCAGGGGCAGAGATCTGGATCTCAACGCTAGCCTGACTTCAGCTATCACTTGGAAGTGTACGCCAATTTGCTGTCCTCTAGAGCTCTCTTTTAAGCCCAAAAATGACCTTGTCATCAATTTCAGGACCTGCCTGATTGGTCCTTTTCTATGTTTACCTTTTCACAGTTAAACATTGAGACAAAGGCATAGCAGATTAGTCAATCCTGATTTAATTAGGGACAGGTATTGTTCTGTGGCTATACAGCAGAGTTTGTTAAAACAGGAGAGATCACAATCCAGACACATTTACATTTAAATACACAATGCAGTCCTCTGTAATTAAACATAGAGCTCACATCTGAACACTAGTGAAAAATAAACCTTTTGCCTAGACTGAAACAATGGACTAGTCTGCAAGATAACAATACATGCTGGCAAACTTTTTGAGTACTTTCAAAATAGAATATACACAAGCTTAACTATGACTGACAAATATGGGGAATCAGAGGGCTAGAAAAAGTATATGTGTTTATAGTCTGCAGTTGAGGTGAAATTAATACCTTGTTTCCTCATATTATTATTTATTATTATTATTAATAAACATCGGAAGGTGACCACCTTCCAACTACACTAACAGGCTGCAACTGAGCCAGAGGCAAAAAGCTGGATATTGTCTGCTTTAGCCATCCATGTGTGCGGCCAAATTATTCGATAATCCTGTGCCAATCGGCAGGATCGCCCATGTATGGCAATCTTTAGTTTTAATTATTTTTAAATGGTGAAGACTGTAGCTTCTTTTATTGTTGGTGTTTCATCATACTGGTATACAACACACTACTAAATATGTACGTTAATCAAATGTGAACTGCGCTGTAATTTGCGCCACCTGCCTCTGTTTCCAGATAATGGCTGTTCCTGGAGTGCTGGCATTGTTTTCATCACAGAAGAAAAATCCTGTACTAGTAAGATTGTTTTTCTTTCTTTCTGGTGCTTAATAGTCCACTATTGTACCTTGTACCCCACAATTGCTCTGTAATGTTATGTTACCTCTTAGTTACTGACAACGATTTCTTTGTTCGTAGGTAAATACACTTATTGCTGCTTCAGTGTTTTCTTGTTTCACCACCATAATCGTGATTGTTTATGCGTGCTTAACTCTGGCTTATGGTGAGGATGATGATGAAGTGTTCTCTCATACCCCTGTACATATTATTCATACAGTAAGTGCCTTGTGTTTTATGACATTAACAAGGGTATGCCTCCAATGCAGGAATGGGAGTTATCTTTCTCAGGCAGTAAGATGTATCCATATTTTAAATGCCATTTATCTTGATCCAAAGGTCTGAATCTACTTTTTATTTTCCTTGTTTTGCCAATAATGCTTAAAAATTACAATATTTATCTTTAAAAGTGCAGACAATTCAAAAAGGTGGTGAAATCCAGATTCTTTATACAAGTTAGCACTAACAAATGTATAAGTTGCTACTACAGGCATCAGAATGGAGAGGCATATCCCGGCTATTGATGTAATATCATATAATATTGAGTTACCGCCATTTCTCATACCAAGCCACTCTGGATCATTTATGAACTATGAAATCTGTTTCTCTTTGTTGGACAAAACTTCCTCCTGAAGTGAATCATGAACAGAAATTAAATCGATATGTGAAGAGAGAAGTTCTTCCATTTTAGTTTTAATATGATCCGTGCGGGCCCCTAACTCTGCAACTTCTGATTTTATTTCCTTAACAAATTAATTCAGATGTAATGTCACCTTTTAATGAATATAAGAAGACCTGGAAGGTTAACGAGTCCGTCCATTTCCTGGAAAGAGATGGCAACTGTACTTGTTCTTATAAAGAAGTGCACAATGTTTTAACCAAATCAGGAGTCTGGAGTCATCCATGAGGTTGCAAAAGTTTGCATTGGCCAATGGGAGGAATTGGGCATATCTGTGCTGTTACTTGATGCATACTGATTATGCACCAACCTTCCAAAAAGAGATTTCTTTTTAAATTTAAATGAGATAAAGGAGTGACTTACAGGGGCATTTTCTGCTTTGCAGCAGGGTAAAAAGCCATTTTCTCCCCAGAAAAGTACTTCCTTTGTGATCACCAGACAGTAAAAGCCTACATTACAGAAAACACTAGGGGTGTTGCAATGCCAAGATCTCCCCCATCCTGACTCCAAGAAACTGTGGGTACCACTGACTTGAAAGATGTCATCTTGGTGACTTGATCCGTATTAATGTACAGTTAGTCAGACATTTACATTGTCACATTTACTGCATATTGTTTGTATTTGTTCCCTTTTATGTTTAAGGGATGCTATTGTACCTAAATACAGTGAACTTCAATCTGTTGGTCTATTGCTTATAACTATTAATAACTAAATACCTCATCAATTATTGGGGTATATTCCAAGTGTATTTTATGCGATTTTTAAGTCCCATTGAATACACAGAACCTGTAACTGAAGAATATATATGTTCTAAGAGGCATCTTTCTATGCAACTTACCTAAACGTTTATCTTGTACCATGACAGTCATAGACATGGAGTCTCTGCTGTTACTCTTGTGCATCCCAGTGAGAGGTACTCCATCAAGTAACCCATCATTATGTGTCAATCGCTAGGGGAACTCAAATTCCTCAATGTATTCTAATATTATTATGATAAGTAAACAAAGTATTCAATCATCCTTTCCCTGTTATCCTTTCTTGTTTGTACATAGTACAAAATATTTTACTTTACAAAGATAACAGAAAATATTTTACTTTACAAAGATAATACATATAAATTCTTACATGCACATAATACACTATAGTTTAACATGTAATATAATATACAGTACAGCCAAAGCAACTCTTAGAAGTGAGTTTTCATTTTATATAGAGCAATGTTTTACAATATTCTGCTGCTAGGTTAACTTTCAATGATCCACTTTGTGTATGCAACGTTTTTATCAGGGTTTTTAGTGATATAGATTAGATATAGATTAGATATAGATAGATATATATATATATATATATATATATATATATATATATATATATGTGTGTGTGTGTGTACGTATATGTGTGTGTGTGTATATATATATATATATATATATATATATATATATATATATATATATGTATATATATATACACACACACACACACACACACACACACACACACGTTAACCTGTGCATGATACTCATGCATTCTAGTCAAATCAAGCTACTTAAGGTGTTAAAAAGGTTCTTGTCATGCATTTGGTCCATAGCCCAGGCCTCAACCACCAACCACTCCCAACTGTCACTTCTCCTTCAAGAAATATATATATATTTTTTTAAAATCTTTATAAACACTTTTAACAATTAACAAAATAAATTAACAAATTAAAAACATCTTGGTATACCAAATTTCAGCCCTTTCTGAATTTTTTTTTTACACACACACTAAGAATTTAGTAGGTCAGTGTATAACTCCGCCCAGCAGGTGGCGCTGCAGCTTGGTTTTATTTTTTCCACACACAGACAGACTAACACACGCCACTAGACATTTATATTATAGATATATTTGTAGATTGCAATCAATTGTTAAATTAGTCAGGATTGTTTGCATCCTCTGAAGTAATCTTGGAATTAGTTCACACAAATGGGGAAAACTTGGGGTCTAGTGGTGATTGTTCAGGGTGGACTAATATACTGGCAACAGTAAAACAGAATAGCACCAAAAGAAAGTTTTTAGAAGACTGGGTTTAAAGAAGTCATTTATGTGATTCTGACAGGATGGAAATTGACAGTTGAAATGCAGTAACCGTATAATAAACTAAAAATATTAATCATTAAATGCAACAGAACTATGGTGGTAAGAAGTGGCTGTTGTAAGTACCAAGAAACCTAAATATAAGAAATACATACAATCCCAGACTCATCGGAGGATAAAGAAAAGAGAAACAAATAAAGTTAGTCTAGAGAAGAGACAAAACACCCAACACATTGTGCTGAATAGCAATCAAAATACAAGATCCTTGAATAAAGGATGACAAAAGTTGTTTGTTTGTTTGTTTTTTTTAGATATGTTGGTAAAACAACAAAGCCAGAAATGGTAAGGCTAAAACTTATTTGTTTAAGTCGAAAAATTAAATTATACATAAATACCAATTTTTTTATATATATTTATTATTAAAAATTGAAAGGGGTCACCTGCACATTTTGTACATACTAAGAGGCATATTTAACAATAACCGCATTTTTGACACAATCATTTTTCATTTCTTATCGCTATGATAAGGAATGAAAGATCGTGACCATTTCTGAAAAGTGTTCTGCTGGAACGGCAGTCATGATAAACGGCTGTCCTGGCGAACACACAGTTTGCCTATCCCCACTATGACAGCCTTTGTGATCCGGAGGGGAAAGCAGGTAGGATACACTGAGGGAATCCAAAAATCCCTGTACCACAATGTTCTCCCCTTAGGCTTCAATGTATATCATCAGGCACATGTTCCGAAAATCTTTCATTTTTGTAACTTGGTAAATTTCTATAAGGACTGATATTTAGAGTAACCTATGGCGACTGCTTTGTAATAATGGTGGGACCACAGCAGATATCTCCGATTATTTAGTTAGAAATACCTAGGATTCTTAATATCGTTCCTGCCATTTTCAGGGGATTAGGAGCTTCTTAAGAGGCCCATAAGGTGATTTGCAAGCCCATAAACTACCCCTGCAATAAATTGTCCCATCACCCCACATTAAATGAATGGGCACCACAATTAAAATTTTAGCCCAAGCACTCACCCACATTACATTGCCATGCTAAACCAAAAGGTAAGGTAATCTTCCAAAGCGTTCCATTTTTGTTTCATCAGTCTACAGTAGTTTGCTCCAAAATGTTTCTGGCTTATGTAAGTATTGTTTGTCATACTTTTAGGTGTTCACTTTTGTGATGAGATTGTAGGAAAAGCTTCCTTCTGAGTCAGATTTACATATCTGTTTCTGAGCAGCAACATGCAAATTGATAAGTGGTGCCAACATTTTTGCATACAACTTGAATAATAATGCATTGTCTTTTATTTTCTTTATATTTAGAAGTTCATACTTGGTCAGCTTGTTCAAGGAGCGAATATAGCCATGCTTGTAGCGTCATTCTTCAGCCTTTGTGCAGTCCTGTGCATTGCATTTATGGGATGCAGAAGTTTACCCCATTGTATGTGCTATGACAACATCACTGGAATGGTGAGTAAGCATCTCACTTTTATATTTGTACATGAAGGGTTATACCTTCATTTATACTAATCACCAGGTGGCACTCCAGTGATTGGATATTGCCAATCCAGTGTAACCAGAGTAATGGCCAACAATCGGCGACCCACATCTGAAATCAGTTCATACATTGTTTATACGATTATTATTATTATTCAACAACTATTTTTGTTGTGTGTTTTTTGGTTTGGTATTTCCCCCCCCCCCCCTCTTTTTCATTCATTTGTTTTTGGTGATAAAGTAGACTAGACTATTTTCCCCATATGTATATGTCTCTTCTCTCCAACATGCAGTTCTATAGGACAGATTATATTAGCTTTAATTTATTGGTAGCTATTTGGTATTGTACGTGCATGCATGGACAATTTTAGCCACTTGCTGTTTTTAAGATCATTTTGATAATTTTGTCTGTTGTGGGTCCTGGTAATGGAACACAACATTTCTGAAGTGACTACTGGGTGCTGTTGCCAACCAACAAGTGTTAAACTCAAGGGATGTGGGCTCTAGAGCATCAGCAGAAGGCAGGAGCTACTAGGGATTGCCCTCTTCTGAATGGTAGGAGGTCCCCATTATCAACTTCGGTGGAAGATGAAAACTGGATACATGGATGAGTAGTTGAACTGACACGAATAATATATTATTTGTAAATTACATTGATCAGCTAGATAAAAAAGTAAGCCCTTTAGATATATACTACCCTGCAAATCACAGGTATATTATGCATGTACTTATTCAGAAAATATCACAGAATGCCTCTAGGACTTCATTGCAAAGTGTGTCTGCCATTTTGTGGTGGACAAACTGCAAATTAGAGCCCCATACTGCATTAAGCATGCAGATACAGTTGGAAACTGCAACAAGCCACAAAAAAACAGTGAAAAATGCCAGAATGTGCTAGAAGGCTCAAGCATATTCTTGTGGGTGTGGGCTGAGAAGCCAAAAATACAATGCTGGGGGCTAGTGGGTGGCTGTGCTGTGTGATGGCTAACTGGGATCATGAAGAATCTACCCACAAGGAGTCATTGAGTGCTGTTGCTGGACTATTGCCCTGAGGAATGTTTGCAGCTAAGGTTCGAGCTTTAAAAGCCAGCCCAGAAGGAAGCATCTTTAGAGTAAAGGTAAAGACCCACCTTTCCACTGTCATCAGATGTTGGCAGGACTCCTATGAAGACAGATAAGTTTGTGGTTTCTTTTTCCATGCTATTTTTAAGATATTAAAGTGAGACATCAAACTGTATTATTAAAACCTCTGACCAGGACTGTAACAGTGCTATTGCGAGGTTATGGTGCTGTCTGAAGGAAGAGTTTATTCCAGCCAAAACTTCTGTATTTAAAGTTATCTGCAAGCTGACTCAGTGAGCTAGGGACATAGGGCTAGATTTACTAAGCTGCGGGTTTGAAAAAGTGGGGATGTTGCCTATAGCAACCAATCAGATTTATTTAGTACCTTCTACAAAATGATAGCTAGAATCTGATTGGTTGCTATAGGCAACGTCCCCACTTTTTCAAACCCGCAGCTAAGTAAATCTAGCCCATAGAGTGAAATCATTGTCACAAGAGTCTGTCTATATTGCAACAGAAGTTTGATTCTGTTGTGAAACTACCTAAAATGGTTGCAGAGGAGAGAATTGCAAGTTGTTTAACGCTACAGTTGGCTGGAGAGATCTGCTTATTCCATTAGATGGATTACTAACTGAAAATGGTTTTCCTTACCCTGGAAATCATGAAACTTTGCTTTAAATATAATCTGTATTATTGCACTAAAAGACTATTGCGATTGGTTTGTCTAGATAATCTGCTGCAGCAGCACTTAATTTTCTAATCCGTTAGCAACTGGTTGTCTTTCAATAGTGTTTATCCAATGAAACCCATTTCACTGAAGCACTAATGCCTTATATATTTATTCAGTGACCTGTGTGTTGTAGTGACTTATGTTTGCATATTGCTGACATTGTTCAAACAGGATTTCTAAATTATTTAGTTTGTGACATGTTGAACAACATTGCATATTGAAGGTCTCATGGTATTCTCTCAACTACTGCTACTTATCTACCGCTGTGGTAACACCTTAAGTCACAAGCAAAGAGAATAAACCCACAGTTTTATGCGGTCTTAGCCTTGTGTCCCTTATTTCATTCCAATATTACTGAGGGGGGGGGGGGGGGGACCTTTGTCTCTCTACCATACCACTGGGCCTGTGGAATCCTATCTTGCACTAATTTGAGGGTGCCAACCATCTGTCGCTTTCATATAGAGGCTTTGTTTTTAAAGGTTGTTTTTCCTGTATTGAGAATTAATTTTGTACTACTTGTTTGGTGTTTTATTTTGAGACATTCAAGCCTATGCCCTGGTAGCTTCCAGTAGTAATTACACTGTAGAATTGGAGAGAAATGTAATTTTCTCAAAAGTTTCTTATTTTCATTGTAATCATTAATTGAGGTATGGAGTGTACTTTTCCTCACCCTATGAAAAATAGCCTTGGTATCAGGATGACCTACCTAGTTCAACGACCTTTTGGCATTGCAAGTATTTGAAATAATTGAAGTGGAAATTTTAGTGGCGGTATAAAAAATGTAACTGGATTGCTGGGGGCCCCCTAGCTAAAGCTTTGGGGGCTAATTTAATAGATTTAAACTAATTTAGATGCTTTTTAATACAATTTAGTAAAATACAATTATATAGTAACGCAAAGCTATCCACTGTCTCCTAGAAATGCGCACACACATGCATAATGAGACACACAGACAAACACTGAGCATGATACCACTTTCCGTTGTATCACCCGTACCATACCACAAGCCCGTGCTGCCATTGGCTCCTCATATCTCTGGCCTGCTTAGTCATTCCATCATAAAATTGGCCCTTGCATACCTTGGCCTTATGTACCAAAGCATGAGACACTGCACTTTTAGCAGTCAACGAACACTTGCCCCAGGACTCAGGGATGGGCGGGAGGGCTTGCTGTCCTGGGCCACGAGACTGAACTAACTCCACCCCCACTCTTTTAAACTGAATCCCTGGGCCAGCCCCTCCCCAATGACACTTGATTGTACGTAACCTCCTACTCCTTTTGTTAACCCCTTAGTTATCTGACTTGATTACGTACCCACCTAAAGCTTTTAGTTTCCCTCGGGCTTAGTCCAGCCCTCAGTTCTCATTTCTCCTAGTATTAATTACATTATTTTTTTCTGTGTAAGCAATTTACTCCATGAAAAATATGGATGCCAGTCTTTTAACATCACCAATCTACATATTTTAGTCCTAGGGTTTTACGTTTGGGGTTGTTTTTGCTGTAACATATTTTTTCCTCTTTCTTAGGAATGGCTACACCCCGAGCATGAGCAGGCTCAGACTGTTGAACTAGTGTGCACTTTCCGAGGTGAGGAAATATAATAATAAATAATATTAGTTACACACCATGAACACACACTTCCCACTGAAAAGCCCATGTCACCATTCAAACTATATGGATTGGTGCCTTTATTTTTTTATAATGGATAACATTTTACATGCCTTTACACACACTCCAGACAGTTTCAATAAACAATCTCATTTTAGTATCAAAGGGATATTAACTTTTGTCATTATTATCCTTTATTTTTAAAGCACAATATATTACGCATTGCTGTGCATTTGAGGTGAACAAGATAAAAATACATAACATACAATGACTTAAAACAGAAGGTATAGAGCAGGCCTGTCCAACCTGCGGCCCTCCAGGTGTTGTGAAACTACAAGTCCCAGCATGCCCTTCCAGATATCAACTGGTTGTCTACTGGCAAAGCATGCTGGGGCTTGTAGTTTCACAACATCTGGAGGGCCGCAGGTTGGATAGGCCTGGTATAGAGGTAGCTCTGCCCAAATGAGCTTGGCATATAAGATTTCTGTGGACACTTGATACCTAGCTTAGTGGAATAATAACTGTTGTAGCTGCTGGGGAAAGTCTGTTTAAATCTCCAGTTTTTAGCTGTTTCTGAGAGTTCTCCACTAATTACTATGTCACTGTTATGCTGTCAGGCATTTTATACTAACCATTTAATCTTTTCCACTACTTGTGCTAAGTGTCAAATATTAATTAATAATGATTGTCCTGTAATGATCAATGGTTTTTTTTTATAATTATATTTGATTTCTTTAGGAGGAGATGAAAGTATTTTTAATACCCCAGTACAATTCTCAGAATCCAATGTAGAAGCAGAAGAGCAGTTTTCTCGGCCTCCTCCGTATATCAGACTTTAATGATGAAAACCACAGAGAAAATGGCGATATCAGGTGGCCGGCAATGATCTTATCTGACCTTTTACCAGACTTGATCAAGGCCTTGAGGCTGGTGACATTATTGTTTACCTTCCTATAAACTTTAAAAACTACTTGAACTGTAGTCACTTTATCATGTTCTGCGACATTTTTTAATATGTCTGTTTTAATGTTTGTTTTGTTTCTCCTCATTTGCACTAAAGTTATCTTTATTATTTTCATCCCCATCATTGTTGCATATTTTATGAAGTTACACTGGTGTGCTCCTCCCCATCACTTGTTTCTATTGTACCACATGATATTTAAATTAAACTAGTAGGGCTTGGTTACACCTGCATATGGCTTTGTAGATCACTCTGGGGTAAGTGCATTTACCCTGAAGTTCTTTGCAAACTTCATTTTGTTTCCAGGGTTAAAGCCATTTTACTAGAGCATTAATTGTTCAGGAACTTGCAGTAGTGTATCCAAACTTTCTAGTGTCTCAATACTTCATAATGGCTTCTTTATGGTAGGTGCTAATTCTGTGTGGTAGAAAAGTATGAATTTCAGCTAAGACTTCTTATATAATGCATACTTGCCAACCTTTTTAAACTTCTTTCCGGGACATCCACGGCAGGGGGGTGTGGTTGGAGGGCGGGAGGGGAAGGGCGCTGTGAATCGCGTCCTTTTGGCCCCGCCCCCTGAGACAAAATGATTTTGTCGCAGGGACGGGGCCCAAATAACGCGATTCACCGCAAATCGCTTCATTTTGCTAGCAAGATGCCGTTTGCGGGATATTTGCCTGCTCTCCTGGGAGTCCAGGAGACCTACCTGAATTTCGGGAGTCTCCCGGACATTCCAGGAGAGTTGGCAAGTATGATATAATGTGTTATGCATGCCAGCTGGCTACAAGGCTGCTACTGTATAAATGAGTAGGGGGTGGGCACAGGTGTGTGCTGATAAAAAATATACTTGCATTGTGCTCCCTAATGATTTGCATTAGCTTTTACACAGATGTACAAATGTAATTTAAGGAACTTTTTTCTAACAAACTTTTTTTTGTATTACTGTGATCTACTTGATGTACATATGTTTAAAATGTATTAATAAAATTGTTTCAATATATCTTGTTTAAAATGTATCTTCTTTATTATTGCTTAGGAACCAGATTCATCTTTCACTTTCTTGGTCCATGAATGAGCATAATAGAAGTTTGTTCACAATGTGATGTAATTGGTGCACATGGAGTCAGGTGACCATACTCATTTGTGAGGAGCATATGGAAGTGTCCTACCCACTTAAATGATGATTTGCCCTTCTCCATTGTTGGCGTTTTTACAGTAATAAAGCCAATGCATTGAAATGGAAATGGCCAGGTCCCACACACAATTACGGCTATACTTAATCTCCTTTTTAAATGGAGGGTAGTCTGGAAAATGTTATCAAAAGTTTAATCCTTGTACACAGATGATGCAACCAAAGACGTCTGCACCATCAGCAACCAAGTACTGTACTTAGGCCAGAATTCAAGTGGCTATAATACTTCAATATTTTTCTGTTTAAGAGCATGTCCAAATGAGGGGTTCATGAGTATTTAGTAAGAATTTGCTCATATGGTGTTCCAGATGCAGAGCATGAGCAGACCGCTGTGGATATTGTACAGGCATGAAAATCACTGATCCCAGTACCTGCACAAACCTGTTAAAATGAAATGTCGGAAACTGCAGGGGAGCCCTAAAAACGATGATATAGAGAATGCAGGTTGCATTTGAGGCTGCCTCATCACACCATGTGAGAAAATTCTTACTGAACGCTCATTAACTGCTTAGCTGAACAAACCCTGATGCCAAACTGTTCTTAGCAATAAAATAGCTAAGTTATCCTGTTTTTATTTTGATCACAGCCTGTACTTTAAAATGTCACCTTCCTCCAAAGAGTAAAAGATATGGACATCTAAAATTGGGATATTCATGAAAAATGCAAACTGTATAGCTTTGATGTTTTCGTTAGAAGTAAATATATAAATGATGAGCATTAATCGCTAAAGTAAAAAAAATTTGATATGTGCAAGATAACCAACCAGGTGAAAAATAATTAGTAGCAGTACATACAGTAGGCAGCTCCTTGTTTTGAGCACTTATTTGCAAATGAAAAAAAACAGGCGCCACACATAGAAAATGTTCTTTTGTTATATGAAATACAATGTATGAAATTGCGAACAACACTTTTTGATGCTGACACTTCAATAAAATGGTGCTTCTAATATTTCTATGTATTAAATCCACAAAAATATGGCAAATGTATTCCACTACTAATTCCTCAAGAATATGGCATTTTGGTATGTATTTTCTTTTGAGATGCTAATTGGTGCCATATTCTGGTGGTACATATAGATATTGTTTAGGCCGGTCTGTAACATGATATGTTATAACTGTTTTATGTATGTTATTGATTTAGATATAATATTTTTGAATACGGGGAAGAGAGGGCAGATGTTGAAGCTACTGTATGCTACAAATTAATGATTGGTTATACGTCCTAAACGGTGCATCATTGGACAGATTTAGTCTGGGACTATTTAACTCTCCACGGAGGGCTGCCCTTACATCACTGCTGACCTCTTGATAGAGTCTTAAAGACGAAACTCGTCAAGGATTTGCTTCTGTTTGGACCTCCCTTAATGGACTCTCCTCGTGGCCAGGGGACTGTCTTCTCATCAGGACAACTTTGGAGGCACTCGCATAAGCTGCATTTTTTGTTTTGTTTTTGTCTAATGTATGGGCATTATTAAAGATTCTCTTTATCTCTACTAGCAGCTTTCTTTATATGCTTCATATTAAACAGATTTCTGGTACACCTATATTGATATAAGATGGTACAGGTGTTTTGACACTAGGACCTACTATATTATGATATTCTTTATCTTTTGAGCCTTGGTTCCTCCTGAGACCTTCTGCTGTTATGAAAAATTGAGAAGATTCTTCAGTCGTTTCCTACAGAACCTATATAGTTCAAATAAGCTTCTAATTTCAATTTGGTACAAGGTTATATTGGATCAGAACTAAAACAATTATTTTGTTATATGAAATACATCTTTTGTGTGGCGCTTGTTTTATGTGTTGTGTAAATATATTCTTATTCAATCATTGGTGTGGCTTTTTAAATAAAGAACCTGGGTCCAAACTGACTTTCTATGGTTCTCTATCCAGCCATGTCTTAACTATACTCAGGGGCCAATTAATTAGGTACATCTAGTACTGGGTTAGACTTGTCTTTGCCATCCGAACAGCCTCAATTCTTTCTGGCATGGATTCAACATGGGGCTGGAAAAAAAATCTTAGATATTGTAGTACAAAATAGCATCACCTAGTTGCTGTAAATTTGTTAGCTGCACAAAGGTGCTCTATTGAATTGAGATTTGGCAGCCATTGGAGTACAGGGACTCATTACCATGGTTGTTGAACCAGTTTGAGATGACGAGCTGTGGGGCACGGTGTGTTATCCTGCTGGAGCAAGGGATAGACAAGGTATGCACATGGCCCACCACAATACAAGGGCTGTGCCATTTAAACAATGCTCAATTGGTATTAAGGTCCCCCTACACCTCCAACCTGTACTGCTGGTACAAGGCAGGCAGGATGGTCGATGTTTATACCAAATTCTGATCCTTCCATCTGCATGTTACAAACCCTCCTACTAATCTAGTGACCAGTAGAACACTACCTAAGCTCCTTACATTGCTCTAATGAGGCAAGTGGGAATTCTGCAGCTTTTCTCTCATGGAGGGAGGTGACATGATGCAGACTGCAGATCCTTCCTCCTCCTGTTTGCAGATGTGGTGCTTGTGCTGCTTCACCTCCCCACTTGTACAGAGGAGGTAACATGATGGGGCAGCCAGCAGCTCCGGACATTAAAATGAAGTTCAATCCACTTCTCTATTTATGATCTACCAAGCTTCAATAAGAGCTGCAACGCAAGCTTAGGTCAGCAGGGTATATAGCTGACAAAAACTGTGATAAACTGAGGTATTGAGCATGAAGGGGCTGGCAGGCCACCTGTTATACAGAAAGGATGGAGGAAAGACTAAGCTGCATTGCGGTTAATCTACATCTTTAAAAGCTTTGTTTTAATTTATTTTTTTACTTGGAAGGCACCACAAAGGGTCCACAGCGCTGTACTTAGAACTCGGTGTAACAGTACAGATTAATGATACAAGTTTATACAGATTGGTAAAACAAAAATATTTCAAATTATGCTACTTCAAAGTGTAATGTTTCATTCCTACAATTTATTAGGCTTTACCAAGTTGCTGTATTACCCCCCACCCCACTATACACACACACTTCAAGAGAATTGTGCTTAGGAGATTAGAGTCCTTAAAGGTCATTTTGGAAAAAATATTAAGTCACATGCCACTAACATCATGATGAGTGCAGATGAAAGAAAACATTTCTTAAAAGGTTATCTCTAACCAAAAGGGATTCTGAGCATTAGCACACCTTGGGCCAGATTCAACTGAAGAACAATCAGTGCGAGGTGCCTCCAGAAGGGTTTTGTTTTTTGTTCTAACAGAGGTCTCCCTCATTTTTGCTGGCACCAAAAATAAGTAAATTGTTACTTTAACAGTAAAAATGTGCTGACTATTGAATCTGCCCCCTTGTTTGAATCATTTAGTGTATTACATCACTTGACTGACATTTCTTCTGTCAATGTGGGCGTCTGGGAACAAAACAATATAATTTTATTTGCCTTCATGGATTGGGTCAAACAGCTACAATCAATCTTTACTTGCACCTATAGGAGATTCTGGTGTTGGCCTCTGTAGTTGTGTGCTTCACTCTGGCCTCTGTAGTTAAGTGCTTCACTCCCTACAATTATTTAATAAATTAGTGAGAGCAATTTATTAGCACTGACAGCTGCAAATCTGCACTAAGCCAGAGCAGTAGTCCTTTCTATGTCTAGTGCAAATTACACAATGAAAACAAGCTATCTATAAAACCAGAAACAACAGATAAATACATTCTACTTGTGATAGTAATGTGAGGAAAGGTTGGAGTCTGACACTGAAGAAAGAAAACACTGCAGCATACAACTTAAAGAAAGTATTGTAATAACATTAGCAATCTTTATTGGAATCTATAAGTTCATAGATGATCTACAGACATGTAAAGATTAACATGAGACATTACAAATCACAAACAGTTAGAAGGATTTTCATTTACAGAGCAGCATCGCCATGATTTAAAGTGTAAGCCATTATCGGGAAGTGGAAGTTAATACTCAGGTTATTCACTCCAGAAGTAATGCCATAACAAAACAAACTATATTAAACACATTAAAAAAAAGGAGTGTACATCTACTAATACAGTTAAAGTAAAGAAAAAAGACATTGCATAGTTGATGTACTGTTGGATAACAAAAAACAAATTGCTCATACCTAAATTCCCTTTTATTTGTACTATAAATAAGGTGGTTGAAAAAGCAAATATTACCGTTATTAACCCATCCACTGTTTTAATTGATGTCAACAATGCCTGAATATTTTGTAGAAGACCCAGTAAAAGAAGCATACTTAGTTAGTGTTTTGTTGTAACGCATATCTTCATTGCTATGTTTGGGAATAAGTTTTAGGGTATCACAATTTTGCAGCTCCCTGAATGACATGTTAGATTCCTCAATATGTTAACACACAGCAGCTAACGGATTTTCCGAATTCATCTTCCATTAGCACTCATACAATTACAAAACACAGCCTAGAAACGACATGCAGTGTGCATGGATTTAGAAAAACATTCATTACGACCTGCCTAGATATGGAGCTATTAAAAGCTTCATTTAAGACATAGTTGTCACTGTCTCGAATAGATAAGCAGATTGGGAGGTAAGGGGGTCCTACCCTTGTACACTAATCAAACAGTCTAAATCCACCCCTGCACCTTCTTGAGCCACAGTATTAACTGCAGGCTAAACAAAATAATAAAGAAGGAACATTTTATCAAATCTAAAACAAGATTTGTCTCTTAAATTGGTGCAGCACCTGACAGGCTTTCTACTGTATTCTTCCCACCAGGCATTTTCTTTGGTGGTTCGTGAACTGAACACTCCCCCCTCCACAAGTTTTTCCCAAAACATCAAGTGTATTTACACCTAATTTCCACGCCTTTTCGGGGACTCTGAAAAGACACCTTAGCTGAGACAATACAAACACATCACCCTGACAAATACAGATATTTCTTGTATTCTAGAGGGTCTTTGTTCTTCTGCTCTGGAGAACATTATTAATATTTTGCTACACTACAAGCAAATAGCGTTTAACCCTTCACTGTCCTGTTTTCAGTGCAAAGATTTGAGGTGATCAGTCCTGGAGATGCTACAGTTCCACTCAGCAACTGAAGAGAATTTCTCCCAAATCATATACTTTGAATGGGATCCCTTGCAATTCCGAAATCTAGGAGATACAATTAGGCATTTTCGCATTAAAGTTGCTACCTGTTCAATATGAGAGGATTTAAAGACTGAGCTGGACAATACCGGGAACCAACTGTTCTCAAGCAGATATACTAGAAATAAAATAGGTCATCCTTCCATAATTGCCAAATTTAATGCAGACCTTCAATAAACCTAGTCTGCACTGATAACGTGTGCAAGATAAACTGTTTTTAGCCAGTTTAAGCAAAAACTTTGTTCATTTACATAATACACAGTGCTTAGAAAGCACAGAAGACAAGTTGCAGTTCACCAGCAGGTGTGAATTCACAACTCCCGACTTGCTGTCAATAGTGGCCTACAAAGCCACGTTGAGTTTACAGATTGGGAACAAACCATCTAATAGCGAGCATAGTTATTAGAGGGCAATACAGAATAGCTGACTAATGGATGAGGCAATTCCTCCATTCTGACTCTGCTTAGTGTGGTCACTGAAATACAACTACAGATCCCAGAAACTTCAATTTAATTTTGCTCATCTACTAAACAACTGCACTGAATAGAAATTTACTTACATGAACTACATTAATGGCCTTAACAGATTACAGGGGACTCACATCATATTAAATAGAGAATCAAGTATAATTCCACCAAAACAGAAAATTTCTCCAAGCAGGCGTGTGCAAGAGGTGGGAGGACACGCCAAATCACATGACAGCGGGGCTGCAGGTAAGAAATATTTTTAGACCAGGATTTTCCTATGTTATTTCACCCAAAACTAATAATTTGTGTCAACTTGACAAATAATCATATGCTATATATTTTGGACTATAATACATTGGCAATTCAATGTAGTATTTCCTGTTTTTAATTTTATTTCCAACCAATACTTTTAAAATATTCAGTGTATCCTTTAGCATAAAGGGTGTACAGCAAAATACAATAGTTCAAATGAATATAGTGCCTTGTTTTAACATGGTAAACTATTAAAAATCACATTTAAAATTGTGTTGTGCTAGGAGACAGGCTGTAACAAGAAAAATGGGTATAGTGACAAGAAAAATGAAACAGCAGAAAACTACACTGAAGATAAGGGCATAATTTAAGGTAAAAGACAGAACAATAAGCTTGTGTGCCAGGCTTAGTAATGCTTCCCTTCATGGTTTTGTACAGTCATATTAAGGACAATATATCAGATTGCATTTGTGTGCACAAGCATTTAAAGGTTTGGTCTTGTTTGAAAAATGACCAAGTCTAGCTACAGCTGGAAAGGAACTGACCTTGTTTTACCCAAATCACTCAACATTACTCACAGCAACTTCCCTAAAATGTTACTTCAACACTGCATTATACAATACAATGCATCCAGTTCCGGATTTGCTCTGGCAGCACCAGTATAGTCATAGGCACACAGATAAATGTTTATATGTAAATCTGTACGTGCCAGGGCTGAATCTAGCAAGGCACTGCTAATCTACAAAGCTCCAATCCAATAAATGTCATCAGAGAGCAACAGCTGTTTGAAAGGCTATTGGCACAAACAAGAACATAAAAAATGGAATGTTAGCCATAAAAACAGGCTTATATAATGCATATTAATAAAGTACATTGATGTTTTACTTTTCAATAATTAAAAGTGCACTTGCCAAAAGGGTTCAATCTTTTAAGAAGAGGGATAAATGCAACATAAAAAAAAACAAAAACACAGAGCTCAAATGACTGAATTCTCAACAGCCATTGTTCAGAGAAAACCACTTTACACCAACAGTTACAATTAGGCTCAATTAAAAACCCATGAACAGCAAATGCCTTAGTTTGAACTCCATGAAACCATGCATCTTCCTGGTGCCTATGTAACCGAACAGACTTCTGCATCAATGCAACTTGTAAAATACCCACTGCATTGTAGTTCAGTAAAAACAGAGACCTAACATCCACAGGGAAAAGAGATCTTTGGGCCAGAATTTAGCTCCACCGTGCTCTCTGGAGGTTGACTCAAGACCATTGGCTTGTGACTCTTGAGCTTATGTGCCAGAGTCATGAATATAGCCTCAACGTGGTCAGTGGTATTCTTTGCAGAGGTCTCAAACATAGGCATGCTGTGAGAGTCGGCAAACTTCTGAGCCAAGTCAGTGGGCACTTGAATGGAGTCCTTTAGGTCACACTTATTGCCAACTAGGATTCGGGGCACGTCATTTGTGAGCAAATATTGCTTGCACTCATCTATCCAGGCTGGCAGGCTCTGGAAACTGGCCATGTTAGTGATATCATACACAAAAACCACAGCATGCACGTTCCTATAATAGTGTTGCACCATACTCTTCCGGAAGCGTTCTTGTCCTGCTGTGTCCCACAACTGAATCTACAAAACATATATATGTATATATAAATAAAAATGTAATATATTACAATCAAATGCATTTTATGCAGGTTAAAGTAAAATAACAAATCATAAATAACAATACATACATATTATATGCTAGTAATTTAAGAAATGCTTAGCTCTATTTAGGCATTTCCTGCTAGTCTTCTTAATCTTCACTTATGCCACACATCATAGACAACCATAGATGCTTAGCCAAATATAAAACATCAATATTGAACTGTGTTACTCTTTATTTTGACTGACCATTCATTCAGACACTCCGTCATTTCAATAGTCTTTACCTTTATTCTCTCGCCATCTATTTCTACGCTCCTCTCCCTAAAGTCCACACCTATAGTGGCCTCAGTGCGTTCAGGGAAATAGCTGGTGCAGAATCGGTAAGTCAGGCAGGTCTTCCCCACATTTGAATCGCCAATCACAATAATCTTAAAAATCCTGGCACGGGTAGATCCGTAAGAGCAGGTGCTGTTCATACTAGCTTCCAATGACGATTCAAATCCTTTATCTCCACCAGCAGCTGAAGACATATTAGCCAACACCTCAACCCTGTAACACAAATGAATCACCATAACATAGCTAGTGAAAGTACCAAACCAAATATCGAACTATACAATGCAGGAATTAAAAGAACAGTATGGGATAGGGTGAGAAGTGCTACAGATGATTAGCGCATTATATGCAAGTGAAAAGCAACCAATTACATTGCTATGATACAAATGAATGGAGTGCTGGTGTGTCACTGTACAGAAAGGTTTAAAAGCCACACAAGTCCCCTTGAGCAAATATTCATAGAAAACTAATAAAATATAAAATTTTATGTTTGAAATATATCCAGAACACATACTGCTGTAATGACGCTATATAAATAGCTGATGATGATGATGATTAATAGTGTTTTAACTGCAGTCTTCCATTCAAGTAGAATAACTAAGGTTTTGTCTTGAGGAGCGGCATGAACATTACAGAAGATAACTAATAAACAAAATAATATTCCATCTTGAATAGACAAAATCTACTGTTTCAGAAGCTGGGACATCTGAAAGTAGGGAGTGATACAGATTTCTCCCATCTTGTATTGTTAAATTGTACACAGAGGGCCTAATTCATAGTGAGAAATATGCCTGTTTGCACAGTGTATCTTTGCAGTTTTCAGTAATTAGCGGATGATGACAGGCACCTGAACTAGTGCAACGTTTTAAATTAGAGGTTTGCGAATGATTTGGAGACGCTTATTAAGACTTTAGTAGTAGCTCATAGATTAGGATTCTTAGAGCACGATGTAGCAAAGATAATTTTCTTTTGTACGAATGTCGGGAAGTTGTTCTTGTTGTATTAGCCAGGGTAAAACAATGCTTTGTAGCAATTATGTTAATAACAAGAAAAATAAGAGATTTTTGTACATGTTAGCAAGTTCGATATAAATATTTGAGGGGTGTGTTTGAGTAAATGCATCTGCTACTCATTCAGACCAGAACGTATCCGCTACTCCGAATACGGCATACATACACTTGCGTGCTACTTCTTCAATCACAAGTTACACTTACGTTTCACTCCAAACCAGGCCAGTGTTTACTATTCCTATAAAGAATATATGCAATAATATAATTTACAGCATGGTGTACATGGGTATTATATAGAATAATACATCTCACAGATCTTCAAGGAGACTTTTAAATATTTGGAATAATTTACAGTAGGGGATGTGCTATTCCTTTGAACACCAATTATACAGATATTGTCTATTGATGTTCATACATAGATTAACATCAGTTTTGTTTAATATAACATTCATCTTTGTGTTAGAGTTCTGGCAGGGCCATCTTAACAACATTATGGGCCCCCGGGCAAAGCAGTGCACCGGGGCCCCTAGATATATAGATGTATACAGATATAGATATAGATATATACAGATATAGATATATAGAGATAGATAGATGTACTTGCTCAGTGACCCTTGAAGGTTTTTTTTCTTTTGCAGGATTATTTATTCTCATTAAGAGCCGTGCCTATGGGGCCCCCGGGCAGCTGCCCACCATTCCCAATGGAAAAGATGGCCCTGAGTTCTGGTCATTTTACTTCTAAGTTCTAACATACAGTGGGGGAGATTTAATAGCTGGTGATGTCTGGCTGCACACATTGCCAGCAATTCCGGTAGGAATCTCAGCGGATATTCCATTATAACATCTTCGCGAGGTGCCTGCGCAGACATTCCTGAGACACTTTGCGCTAAATTGAATCTCTCCCACAGACTGGCAGTGTTGCCAGGATGGCATCCCTCCAGCTAGATTGGGATGTTAAACGTGTTTGTGGCTTTGGTAACTGTCCTGCTTGTTTGGAAAACAGAGTCATCTCTACCTAGGGACACAACAGTCAGTTTCTAGATAGGTGATATTTTGATTTGTGTCCTAAACTGAAACCATAGCATTGCAAATATTATTATTTTTACATATCCAAAAATTTACATTGCCAAAATGCACATGTTAGTGCTCAAGTAAGGATTACGTGATTATTAGCTTTGAAATGGCATTTAGCTACATTGTGGGTGTTTTCAACAGATGCTGTGTTATAAATGGAATCTGGAGTAGTCAGTGGTTCTTGCTGGGCTGGTGCCATAGGTGAACAATGATCTGGATGCAGACACATAGGAGCTGGTGGGCCCCTGGTGACGGAGCTGCAGCCGGTGCACAGCTGGAGGCAGGGCGCGTGCACGCAGGCCACCGGCAACGCACGCGCGTGCGTGCGTGCACGACTACTACTCACCGGGCGAGCGTCCCGGAACAATGAACGAGGAGCCCGGCAGACCAGAGAGCGGGTCACACACACCCAGCAGCTAGGAATGATGGGCGTGATGGGTCGCCTACGGCGGAAATAGTGTCCAGGTCTCCTCTTCACTACTGGCCCACAGCTGCCGCTGCTGTTACTGCCCCTGGTGGTGGACGGCCGGCTGATTTGGCATTTTCTTCCTCCTCCTCCTCCCTGGGCTTCGTCAGACCTGCCTCCGCCTCCTGACTCCTCCCATGGTGACGAGGCGAAACAGTCCGCCATATTGGAATAGGGCAGTGCTGATAATGATGTACTTTACATTCGCCCAGAAAGAAGATGGATGCCTTAAACTTTGTGTTACCAACGTGCAGCCGGCTGGGTATTCTCATTCATACAAACTGCAACTTGTTGCCTTCAGCTAATGGTTGGGCTCAATTTGTGCTGCCTGTTATAGTAATAATAATGAACGGGAAATCTCAAATTATATGATTAAATTGTAGACCTGTGTTTATGATCTGGGTCATTCCTTATCAAATCAACTCAGGGTTTCAGAGTGTAATGAAATTCGGTATAAATGCTGGTATGGTTGTAAAGAAAACCCCCAAATGTTAGGCTGATATGTGCACTGGTTTTGAAGCCATATGCCTTTAAAGCTGCAATTGTTTAAGGAAAAATTTGCAACTTTTTTTTAAATTGAATTTCTTGCTCGTCTGGATAAGAACTGGCCAAGGTCTCATTTTAAACCTCTTTTTGTGGACTTGCATATGATATATAACACAGCATTATGTTTCAATAAAAATGAATAATGGAAAATTCTCAAAATCTGAATTATGATTTTCTCAAAAAGCGATTGTTGAAACTTTTGAAAACATCTAAAAATAAATGTTCATACTGTTGTTAATAAATCACCAAAGTTTTAGTGTAGGATCATCTGCTACAACAGCTTTCAGTTTTGAGTGACTCATGAAAATTGTATTTATTGAGGCACTACACATCTGAGAAAATCAACAAAGCAATATTTTTTCCAGTTCACTTCATTAGACGAATGCACATTTCTCTTCAGGTGTGTTTGGGGACGAGATTTTAAGGACAGCTCCTGCTCCCAGTTCTGCGGAGGCGTGCAAACTTAAGTTGAAAGATACTCTACGTGGAAAGACACTTCAATTGTGTTGGATAGACCCGCCTTTTACATTTCCCTGGACCAATACAAGTGGTCAGGTTAGGTTTGGGCGGGCTTTAATTAGTGAAAAAAGCCCATTGGCCACTGATTTAAGTCCACCCAAACCTAATAATTTTATGTCACTGCAAAACTCCCTGGGGTGAGTGGCCACAACACCATTGTGTTGTAGCCATGTCCCCTGTCTCGCTGCCAGACAGACAAATGTTGGGAGTTATGCCAAACAGACCACTTGCACAGTAATGGTCGTCTTTACTAGCCACTGCACTGGTGGCTTGTGATTGCCTGACCAGTGAAGGAGGTCCTGGGAACTCCTGTCTTTAATCCTTTCATGTCAGTCAGTCATATGTGCCTGTGGGTCATTTTCTTTTGAAACTGAACTATCAAGAAAGGTAAAAAAATGCAATTTATTGCTATTTCATAAAATGGTGAACAAAGGTTTCGGGATTCTTTAAATAAAGTTCATTTGAAAATTTTGCTTTTTTATACTCTCAATATAACAGGCAAGGATCTTAGGGAAAAGAAATGGAAAGTTTCCTCTCTAAGGTATCTAATCTTGTTCATAGCCATGGCCACCATAGCCCAGGTGTTCAAGAAAGAGCCCCAGTGCTTTTCAACATGGAGATGATAGCCTCTGGATGGCTTGTGGTTTTTTTTTGGCACATAGCATTTAGGCACATAGCATTTAGACAGAGCGTACTTACACCCAGAATCAAAAAGCGCTGTCCCTGTGAAATCAGGACTGGAGCTGCAGCCAGAGGAAGTGGGGGGTAATTTTATGGAGTTATTCCAAATCAAAGGACCCATTTTGTGCCCCACTTCGAAGCATTTCTAGGCGCACTCCAAGTAATGTTGTGCACGCTCAAAAATGACGCGTAATAACTATAGTACAATATCCCCTCTCATTATTTAAGCCATAAATTAGGCTAAACCGAGCAGTATATTTAGAGAAAAACATACATTTTAGTTGAAAAGGATGGTACTAAAGTGGTAGGATGTTGGACTGATTATGCAGAGTCAATATTTGCAGTGTTGACCCTTCTTTTTGAAGACCTCTGCAACTCACCCTGGCATGCTGTCAATCAACTTCTGGGCCACATACTGACTGATGGTCGTACATTCTTGTCTAATCAATGCTTGGAGTTTGTCAGAATTTGTGGGTTTTTGTTTGTCCACCCGCCTCTTGAGGATTGAGTTCTCAATGGAATTAAGGTCTGGGTAGTTTCCTGGCCATGGACCCAAAATTTTGATGTTGTGATCCCCAAGACATTTAGTTATCACTTTTGCCTAATGGCAAGGTGCTCCATCATGCTGGAAAAGGCTCACTCACAATTTTGCCTAAGAACACAGCCATGAATAAAGAATGGTACCAAAACATCCTCCAAGAGCAACTTATCCCAACCATCCAAGAACAGTTTGGTGTCGAACAATGCTTTTTCCAAGCATTGATTAGGCAAGAATGGACGGCCATCAGTCAGTATGTGACCCAGAAGTTGATTGTCAGCATGCCAGGGCGAATTGCAGAGGTCTTCAAAAAGAAGGGTCAACACTGCAAATATTGACTCTTTCAATAAACTTGATGTAATTGTGAATAAAAGCCCTTGACACTTATGAAATGCTTGTAATTTTACGTCAGTATACCATAGTAACATGTGACCAAAAGGTCTAAAAACGCTGAAGCAGCAAACTTTTTGAAAACCAATATTTGGCAAAACTTTTGGCCAAGACTGTACAGCATTGCACTTACTCAACATGACCACTGGGCATCAATCAATCTATTCTATTGAATTTCAAATACACAGCTTTAATACATTCGAACAAACAGTATGCAGAACAAGAACAGATAATACGAACTGCAGCCAATGCAAATTAAGTTATTCTTCTAAATAGGGAGACTGTCAAGGACATTTCCAAAGACAAACCTTGAAAATATGAGGCTTCCCTGCAACTAAGGGACATTTGGCAACTGCGCTAAAGAGATATTCTTGTCAAGTAAAATAAACATCAGATACTGAAATCTACAGAGAGATGGCAAATAACACACATTAGGTGATTCTTAATACAGCTGAACATTTTCAATAAGTAATCACATATTTGCTTTAATTATTACACCTAATCAAAACTATTTGATGATTAGTTGCTATGCATTATTGTACATTTACACTTCTGCATCTATGTAAGTACATCACACCCATTCATTGAGCAGTGTGTGTTGAGTTATCAAAAACGGTACTCACAATTCAAATCTTAAAATAGTGTTAATCCTGTAGAATGTGATGTTTGAAGTCACAGTTCAAAGTCTGAGGACAGTACTGTTAACTATTGATAGGGAAGTACTTACACTGCACAGTCTCATTCTTTAACCATTACGATAACAACAGACAAACTAAAGGTATTTCCTCGGGTAATTCAGTAAGTACCTATCTGATAATTGCTTTATAACCCATGCAATAGGTTTCACCATGTAGTAAAACAGAATAGTATGCAGGTCAGATCAGTTATAAGTATACAGTTTTGATGTTACAGTATACAGTACAAGTTGTTATATTAACTGGTTGCCCTAAGAAAATCTTGAAAACGTTGGTTGAACTGGCTGCATAACTCCATATTAAAGGTTTTCATACTTCGGTTGACTTTTCTTCTGCTTTATAGCATGCTGAGGTTGTATGTGGATGGCATATCTTATGGTTATATGTTAATGATCTTTCTTAATGTTATGTACTTGTGCCTATGGTCTCATGGTGGGCTAGTGAAGGGGATAGGGGCTGTTGGCACTTGGTAATACGGTGTTCTTTTTTTAGCAGATATTTTAAACGGAAATGCACTTTTTTGCTGCTGTACCATGTTACTGTATACTGTTACTGTGTATTGTGCTGAAGGCCAGTTAGTGGTCTTTTAGAAACAGAAACATGAACGTCAACATTTTTAACACAGATATCTGTAAAACTGGATTGTCACTTCTCATAATTTCTGCAGCCTAGTTATTTAGCTGTTGGTTGCCATGAGACTCTCACCCTTTCGCTCTTCAGATTTGCAGCCTTAACTTGCCAAACCAACAGTTACACCCATGGGTTTCAGCTTAATACACGTATCACTCATTTACATTACATGAAGTGCTCTCTAGATCAGCAGCTCAACGAGCCTTCACCTACAGCTCACCCAGCTGGCTGCTCCTGATCTGATTCAATAAGGCAGACCTGGGGGCAACCAACTTCCGCGTTTTGTGACCTCCTTTGCACAATTCAAGGAAGGTTGGAGCACCACATATGCGGCCCTCAAAGAAGGCAATATCGTCTATCTCTGCATAACATAATTACAATACAATTGAATATAATCATATTGTAAAAAAGAATTTACCCCATTTGGAATCCTTACCACAGATACATACAAAATACTATGTAATGTGACATTAGCCTTTACTACCCCTCCCACGGGGGGAAGGGGGGATGATGGAAGTTAACTGACTTGACTATTCTAATTTTTTTGTCAAATAATGTCAGTATACCAAATTTCAGGTCAAATGGATGAGCCCTTTCTGAGAAAATAGTTTTTTCCACACACACACACACACACACACTAACGCACGCCTCTACACATGTGTGTTCATGAGGTAAAATTACCTCACAAAAATGAGTTTGAGCCCTACCAAATTTCAGCCCTTTTTGAATTTTTTTCCCACACACACTAAGAATTTAGTAGGTCAGTGTATAACTCTGCCCAGCAGGTGGCGCTGCAACTTGTTTGTTTTTTTTTCACAGACAGACAGACGCCACTAAGCATTTATATATTAGATATATATATATATATATATATATATATATATATGTGTGTGTGTGTGAGAATTGGGGACACTTGCGTGGCATAACATTGGGGGCACTACTGTATGGCATAACATTGGGGCACTACTGTGTGGCATAACATTGGGGGCACTACTGTGTGGCATAACATTGTTTTGTGGGCACTACTGTGTGGCATAACATTGGGGGCACTACTGTGTGGCATAACATTGTTTTGGGGGCACTAATGTGTGGCATAACATTGGGGGCACTACTGTGTGGCATAACAATGTTTTGGGGGCACTATTGTGTGGCATAACATTGGGGCACTACTGTGTGGCATAACATTGTTTTGGGGGCACTACTGTATGGCATAACATTGGGGCACTACTGTGTGGCATGATTGATGATGATAACATTGGGGGCACTACTGTATGGCATAACATTGGGGCACTACTGTGTGGCATAACATTGGGGGCACTACTGTGTGGCATAACATTGTTTTGGGGGCACTACTGTGTGGCATAACATTGGGGGCACTACTGTGTGGCATAACATTGTTTTGGGGGCACTACTGTGTGGCATAACATTGGGGCACTACTGTGTTCATAACAATGTTTTGGGGGCACTACTGTGTGGCATAACATTGTTTTGGGGTACTACTATGTGGCATAGGGGGGCTGCCTATCTATACTAAACTATAGGGGGGCTGACTATACTAAGCTATAGTGAGGGGGCTGCGTATGCTAAACTATAGTGAGGGGGGCTGCCTATGCTAAACTATAGTGAGGGGGGGCTGCACAGAGAACACTATAGGGAGGGCGTGATGGGACCTTTAATGCTGAGGTGGTTTGGGTCTATAATTGAATGTGGGGCTGAGTGTGGGTAGGAGGGCTATCTATTAAATGTGAATATTAATTCTTTAATGCTTTGAATGGTCGTGGGAAATGGATGTATTAAACGTAAATGCTATTAATTTATTGCTGGGGCAGTTTGGAGGGAGGGTAATAGGTTTATTTATTAAATGGGAATACTATTGATTTAATGTTGGGGTTGGTTGGAGGGAAATAGATCTATTTATCAAATGTGAGCACTATTACTTTAATCTTGAGGCTGGAGAGAGGCCTAATTATTAAATGTGGGTGCTGTTGATTTAATGGCAGTGATGCTTGGCGTTTCTAAATGTACCCATTATTTTTTCCAAATAGGGCCCTCAACATTCCAGGATCCAGACAACCCGCAACTAAAGAAACCAGCAGCCACAGGTGGTAAAAGTGACAACAACAGGTAGGACAGTCTGTCAAATGTTCTGAGTCTAGTGCAGGCTTGGCTAACCTGTGGTACTCCAGGTGTTGTGAAACTACAAGTCATCTCGGTTATCTCGGGGATCTAAAATGCTTGATCTAAAAGTTGAGTTGAACGTAAATGCAAAAGTAGCATATTTACGTGCGTATGCTCAGTCATACACATCTCAGGTGGTGTCTAGCTCTGCATCGGTAGCATATGTGCTATGTGTCAGGACTACATCAGACGTACATAAGATAACCTTACACCCAAGTAGCATTATCAACTTAAGTTGTGAATCTACAATCGTACAATAAAAAGCGGTTACCTAATACTGGCAACTATCATCATCAGTGTGTATTCACACCAGCTCTCATGTGATATGGCTGCTGATAGGAGTAGATGCGTCACCTTAGTCACAATTATGCATACGTACCCTTATTTTCCTCCCACTGCCCCCCCCATCTTCCCCCATCCCACAAGATGCGATCAAGTCTGCATACAAGCATAGGTGTAAGCTTTGTTTTGTGGGCATGCGCAGAATAAATACACTCCCAGTATAAAATCACTTCAGCATTTGTACGGTATAAGAGAAGATCAGGAGCATGTTATAGCCTGAATAAAATGACCTCTTTTCCAGGCAATGGATAACGTGGATCTGAGTGACCCTCCAGCTGGACTGGAATATGAGTTCCATACACTGCTCACACCAGATGCAATCCATTTTCTGGTTCAACTTATTTCTACTTTCAATAATGATGTCGACAAGGTGAGCATTTGTTGGAGGCTAGTAAAGAAACACAAGATCCTTGTGTATGTGTGTGTGTGTCTTAGGATTTGTATGTCACACTATTTACTAAACTTGTATCCACATTTCAAAACATATATCCTGTCAAGTCTTAACCCTAGCGATAAAACTAACAATAAAATATGATTTTAAATAATTTGTGCAAAATAATGAAAGTAAAAGTTTGCATTGGAAAATAGAGCATTGTTTTTATTATTTTGTACTATGTAATTATGTTGTGATGCTACTTCTCATTCAGTGTGGTTCTAGAACCTGCATGTGTCTGACCACTGCAGGCTGCTAGTCTTGTCAGTTATACATACTACTTTTGAAAATTCATTTCATGAAGATTGAGCAAGTAATATATAGGCATAGTGGTGTGTCCTGCTCCGACCAAGGGACGTTTCTAGCTCCGCCCATGGGAATATCTAGGGCCGCCCAGGGGCGTGTCCAGTATGACCACGTGGAAACTATAGTACTGTGGGCAGCATGCCAACAGTGGGGGTTTGTGTTTTGGTGACACACCATCAGAGGCTATATAGTGTATCTGGGCTGAAGGGAATCTAGCAAGGTTTCATTAAATTGGTGATATAACATCATCATGTACACACACGTAAATGTGCAAGTCTCCCAATATTCCGGATATCCGGACATTCTGGGACAGTAGGCAACTATAGGTATACTGTACACTGGATATAGTGACATGTGTGTCTGCGGTCCAAAGTCCAAAGCAGTGGGAGGACCGCACAGGCAGAGGTGCCAAGAGGGGGAGAGACCCTGACCTACCTTGGTAATGTAAGGATCCACCAACCTTGTGTGGCCATACCCCCTTTGGTACCTAAGGAAAGGGGCCCAAAAATTTGCTGTACGTGGCCTGAAATACCTCTTGGTGGCACTGGTTGTGCCCCTGTTTGTTCATGTTGCATTTAATCTGTGAAGAGATGAGAAGTGGAAGACAAGGGGGGTGAGGTGTGGCGCAAGAGGACAGTGGGTTGTGGGGTAAGATGGGAGAAAAAGTATTTGGAACATATGGTATGAGCGGTCAGAGGGAGACATTCACACAAAGGTGACAAGCACCCATAACGTGAAGACAGATATACACCAACAACTTGGGGGTGGAGACATACACACAAAAAGGAGACAGAGTTGCACACACACAAAGGGGGAGGGGGGTTGGGGGCACACATGGAAAGGGAGACAGGGCAAGGCACACATGGGAGGGGATAATAGAAGATGTTTAAGCAATCGACTGCGCCCCTGTCAGTGGCAGCTGTATTAGTCTCAAGGGAACACACACAACACATTAAAAATTCTATACAGAGAAAAGAGTCTCCAGTGCTAATGATTGTTATCACACGGACAAACAAACAAAAAAACAGTTAAATGTTTGTCGAAGACTTTTCAGTCTTTCTTCTAACCAATATTAACGTTCACTCAAAGTTTTTAATGTGATATTGCATATATTAAAATGAGAAAAGGAATACCAGCATAGCATAATACTGTTATGTGAATAAAATGGTGCTCTGAAACAACACTTCAAACTAGAGATGCTCTGAACCCGAACTTCGCCAATCCGAGTACCAAGCTGAGCCGGCTCGGTACTTTCGCGTGCCCTCGGAAGTGAAAACGAGACAAAGTGTAATCATTGCATCGTCGGATATTGCGAGTTTTGGATTCTGTAAGTACCGCCCTCCTCCAGCGCCATTTCACAGAGAGACACAGAAGGGGTAGCATGGTTCTTGGCAGTCTCTAGTGCAGTTGGGCAGCATCATATCTAAAACATAAAGATAAGGGGTGGCGGTTTTCTCAGAAGTCTTCAGTGACATTATATTGAGTTACAGCTCACACAGAAACAGGAGTGGTCCATTGCTCCATTGCTAATTGTCATTGCTGAAATAGAAATAATAGGGCTGTCAGTGTTCTTCAAAATCTGCAGCCACATTGTACTGTGTAATTATAGCTCACATATAAAGAAACAGGAGAGGTCCCAGTGTTGTTGCCAGTCTACAGTCTAGGTGGCATTGCTCCATTGCTAATTGTCATTGCTGAACTAGAAATAATCGGACTGGCAGTGTTCTTCAAAATCTGCAGTCACATTGTACTGTGTTATTATAGCTCACACAGAAACAGGAAAGGTCCATTGTGTCATTGCTAATTGTTATTGCTGAAATAGAAATAATAGAGCTGTCAGTGTTCTTCAAATTCAGCAGTCACATTGTACTGTGTTATTGTAGCTCACACAGAAACAGGAGAGGTCCCAGTTTTGTTCCCAGTCTACAGTCTATGTGGCATTGTTCCATTGCTAATTGTCATTGCTGAACTAGAAATAATAGGGCTGACAGTGTTCTTCAAAATCTGCAGTCACATTGTACTGTGTTATCAAAATGGATTCACAGCAGTACACAGAACACCAGGAGCACCAAGCAGCTGCTGGCACCAGTTATGATTACAGTAATTTCTACATAATCTGCTAAAGCCTATGTTAAAGTGCATAGTATTTTTAAGTCAGGGAAGCAAAAATGTAAAAAAAACACCTTTTACCTTGGTAAAGAAAAAAAGACCTGTAATCCAGGCCAAGTTAACTGCAGAAGAAAATAAAATTGCCAACATGCCATTCTATACACACAGTGGCAAGGAAACAATCAGGCCTTCGCCTTTCTCTAGTTCTTCGCCTTTCTCTAGCGCTAGTTCTGCAACTGTCACTGAGGCATCTTCTTGTAAGGTCAGTCATGATCAAGTAAGACCTTGTCTTTCTGACTCAAAAAGTGGTGCCCAAATACTTTTACGTGTAAAAGCTGAGCTGGAAGAAACCAGTAAGGCATTAGAAGAAAATGTATGGTCAGATTCAGAAATGACACAAATCCCTGAGGAGAGTCTATCCACGAGTGCTATGTGTAATCCTAACCTTTCTGATAGTATACCCATAAACAGGCCTCCTTTCAGCATTTCTGCAGATGTGTGGATGAGTAGCCCAAGTATAGCCGGTGATACACATATTGAGGATGCCATTTTGGATGTGCAACAGGATGAGGGGGATATTTGTGTAGCTGACGACGGCGCTAATGAGGAAGATGTTGTTTGTGTAAGTCCTGCACCAGTGGAAGCAGTTCTTCCACGTGATAAGAAGAAGGCCATAGTCATGCCTGGGCATAACACCAGAAAATCCACCTTTTATATGTGGAATTATTTTTACCCAAATCCTGGCAACAGTTACCTAGCCATTTGTAGTGTCTGTAAAGCCACAGTCAGTGGAGACAGGGACATTAACCTAGAAACCTCATCCATGTTAAGCCATTTGAAGCGAGTTCATGGCAAGCTGTTTTGAAAAATCGGAAACTTATGCCAAAAAAATAACAACAAGCAGTCCAGCATCAGCTAGGTCCCTTCTCTCAGCTAGATCCTGGCACCTGCAATCTACACCCACTACACCTTACTCATAAATACCCTCAGTAGGCTAGATGACTCCTCCACTATTCTGGATTCCTCAGAAGAATTCTTGAGCATTAGTCTCACTGCTGCTGCTGGAGGGGGATCTTCATCCCAGAAGCAGACCAAGAAGAAGACTACTAGTAGCTTACAACAATTGACTGTTAAACAAGCCTTTGCAAGAGGAAACAAGTATGAAAGCGGTCACCCAGTCGCAAAGCGGATCACAGACGCCATGGCTACTACGCTAGTATTAGATCTGCTTCCAATATCCACTATTAATGCAGCTGGTTTTAGACAGTTAATTGAGGTCTTGTGTCCCCATTACCAAATTTCATCACAACACCATTTTACCAGAAAAGCTATTCCTCAACTCTATCAGAACGTTTGTGAAAATGTAATTATTGGGCTACAAAATGCCATTCTACCCACTGTACACTTAACCACAGATATGTGGACAAGCGGAACTGGGCAAACTAAAGATTACATGACTGTGACAGCCACTGGGTTGGTGATTCGCCTTCACCAGCAGGAACAGCAGCAGCATGTACCCAAGTATGTCACATTTGTCAGAGGCAGGCTACTCTGTGTATCACCGACTTCACTAAGAGGCATACAGCTTGCAATCTGTTACAAAAACTAAGGGATGTCATTGCAACATGGCTTATTATTATTATTATTTATCATCATTTATTTGTTAGGCGCCACAAGATTTCCACAGTGCCGTACACAGAGGCGCTGCGGAAATTCCGCTTGGACTCTCCTAAGGATTTGTCATTTCTGATAATGCCACCAATATTGTGAGAGCATTACAGCTGGGTGAATTGCATTACATTCCCTGTTTTGCTCAAACAATAAACATGATGGTGTAGAGCTTTTTAACAAATGACAGAGACGTGGAGGAGATGTTGTCTGTGTCCCATGAAATATCTGGACATTTCTAACATTCGGCAAAAGCTTTTAGGACATTGCAGCAGCTACAAGAGCAATTTAATTTGCCCTGCCACCAACTGAAGCAAGAGGTGGTAACAAAGTGGAATGCCACCCTGTATATACTTCTGAGGATGGAGGAACAGTGAAAAGCCATCCACGCTTACTCCACAAGCTATGACATTGGGAAAAGAGGGGGAATGTATTTTACTCAAGCGCAGTGGAGAATTCTTTCCGTATTGTGCAAGGTGCTGAAACCATTTAAAGTAGTCACCTGTGAAGTGAGTTCAGACACTGATAGCCTGAGGCAAGTGATTCCCTTAGTTAGACTTTTGGAAATGTACCTTGAGAAACTGAAGGAGGAGATGAAACAATGCAATTGTGCTAAGTATGTCGGACTTGTAGCTCAAGTACTTTATTCGCTTCACCAGTATCAAACTCTTGGAATCGGATCACTACATTTTGGCAACTGTGATTGATCCTAGGTTTAACAACTATGTCTTCTCTTTGCTTCCAACTGACCCAGATCTCAAGAGATGCAAGGAGCTCCTGGTGAGCAAGATGACAGCTCAAGTGTTACGTGACAGGACGGCGTCTCCACCTTCAGTTTCTCAGTCAACTGCATGGAAAAAACTTAGCTTTCCCAAGAGCCCTAGTGATGATGCAGATGACTCAGCACAACAATTTCACATCTGGTCTGATCTAAAAGAATTGACCAAAAAACGTGACACCTCTGCCGTAACTCAACCTGATCCTACTATCAACATATTCAGATTTTAGCATATATTAGCTATTTTTCGAAAATAATACAGATCCAAAACCAAAACCAAAACAAGAGGACAGTTTTGTCAAAACCAAAATCAAACCATGAACTTAATCCAAATCCAAAACCAAAACCAAAACACAGGGGTCAGTGAACATCTCTACTTCAAACTATATAATGTAATTGATTGATGTTTAGGTGAGTTTCTTTATTCCTGTTCCCCTATAGGTACTACACTTAATGTAATGTAAAGAAACTTAATTTCAGTGGCTTATATAAACATTCTTCTTTTCTGTTGAACCACACTCTACTGCTATATATAACCCTTTGTGATTACACTTACAGACTTAAAAATAATTGATAGCGTTGTATTCCAAGCCTTTAGCAGCCATACTCTTATTATTTGCTGATATATTCCTCCCAGTTTAGCAATGCACCATGTAAAAAAGGGAACTATAACTAGTGTGATATTGTTTAAAATATCATGCTTTAATAATGAAAAAAATGCATAAATACATAAAACACAAAGGGCTTGATTCATTAAGGAAAATAAAGCAAAAAAAAAAATGAGTAACTTTGAACCTTGGCAAAACCATGTTGTGTTGGAGGGGGAGGTAAATTTAAAATGTGAGGACAGATTTATAATTGGGGTAGAGCATGTATCTAGCTTTAATGTAAGTGTAAAAATAAAACTATCAAGTATTTGCGTCCTACATGAAAAAACAGCCAGTATTTTCCGCATGTGCAACATAATTAACTCCTTTGCGCCCCTTGCATTGCAACATGGTTTTGCCAAGATTCAAAGTTAATCATTTTTTTTGCTTTCTTTTCCTTATTGAATTAGGCCCAAAATGTTTTCCTAGAGCATAGTTAAATACAGGTGGCTTCCTACCAGATGGAGAAAATGACAGACATAATTTTTAACATTGAAATGTGGATCGCTATCCAGGAAGGTAGGTTGCGGCGTTTGCGTTCCACTGCTACTTCTTTCCATATGCATGCATTATGGCTAATTTCCTTATTATTTGAGAGTATCCACTATCTCAAGAACTAGAGCCAATTAGAAAAAAAATATTTAATTTTTGATTTTACCAACCACAAAATACCCTAAATTCATTCAAATATCCTTAGCAACTACAAAACATTTTTTTTGTTGGGCTGTGTAATTCCTACAGTATAATATATAATGTAGTTTTTCAAATACACAATAATAACTGTAAACATAATGGGCCTGATTCATCAAGGCACATATTCTGAGCGCAATCCGCGTTCAGTATTATATGCACATATTTAGGCTTTGCGTACTCCTGAAACTATATATATCTATATACACTAAGGCAATATTGGGCTGAACGGTCGTATATCGTCCAATTGACCCAATCATCTGATTAAAGCACTGTAAAATACAATATCAGCAATTGATTACTGCTGATAACTGATTATTCTATATCAAGAAGCAGGGCGGGCTGGGCCGGGTGGCAGGGGGGCATTGCCCCCCCAGGCCGCTCAGAATCACGGCTGTTAGGGCCGCCCGCTCCCCGGAAGTAATATCAATGTGATGCGTCCGCATCACATGACACATGATGCGGCCGCATCACGTGTCATGTGATGCGGCCGCCTGTGCGGCGTCAGCCCGCGCCTGTCAAGAAGTGACTTTTATACCAAAGCTGAGTGACATCACAAAGGCTGTTATGATGTAAGTCAGTCACCTGATTGCCTGCAGCAATGAATGTTCCATACTGTCTCAGATCTAGGCTCCAAACAAAGGGAATGTAGTTAAAATGTCGGCATCATAATGTCAACATTCATAATGTCGTCACAGTTATAAGGTCAACAGTAATAACGGGTAGAGGGTCATAATGTTGTCACCATTAAAATGTCAACATGTAAAATGTGGTCAGGGTTTTAAAGTCGAAAGTCAAAATGTTGACATAAATCACTAGATTTAGCACGACAATACATGACAAAATAGAAATGGATGGCAATAAATAATACAAAATCAGGTGACCAAAAAGCTTGTGATTCCCCTGATGTTGCTACTACCAGCACTATGCTGGTGGCAGTATAGCAGGAAAACCAACAAAATAAAATGCAGACTCCCTCTAGGTTTAGCCAGTACCATGCTGATAGCACTTGGGCTCTACCCACACCCCTGGGGAGGTGGATGTGGGGTAATATTGACTGTTCAATTGTAAAAATCCATATTTTGTCCCTGGTGCACTACAGGACTCAGCATGCCCAGGCTGCCTTCTCAGGTTGCCATTAAGTGTTTGGGCACATAGAACTACAAGCACTGGCATCCCCTTGGCTGCCAATGCATGCTGGCACTTGAGGAACCACAAGTGTCAGTATATATATGTGTATATATATATATATATATATATATACATACACACACACATATATATGCATACTGATCAGCAACAACATTAAACCCACTGACATTGATTATTTTGTTACAACGGTACCTGTACAGTCAGTTCTTGAGGTTGATGTAGATATTACTTTGACACATACCACCTACCTAAACATTGTTTCAGACCAAGTGGCAGTGGCCTCTTTCAACAGGATAGTGCGCCTTGCAACACTGCAAAAATTGTTCAGGAATTGTTTGAAGAACATGACAAAGAGTTCAAGGTGTTGACTTGGCTTCCAAATTCCCCAGATTTCAATCCAATCGAGCATCTGTGGGATCTGCTGGGAAAAAACAAGTCCTAGCCATGGAGGCCCCACCTTGTAACTTAAAGGATCTACTGCTAACATCTTGGTGCCAGATACCACAGGATACCTTCGGAGGTCTTGTGGAGTCCATGTCTTGACTGGTCAGAGGTGTCTTGGTGGCACAAGGGGGGCCTACGTAATATTAGGCAGGTGGTTTTAATGTTGTCGCTGATTGTAGAAACCATATGGTTTAACACATCCAATTAAGGCTCCTTACACTTACACATAATCTAAAATGTAAGAAAACATTTGAAACTCTTCCACTCAAATTCCAAAAAGCAATGAAATGACAACAATTAAGGCATAAGTCTGACAGTCATGGTATGCCATCACATCCTGCGGTTAGCTGCAGATTCAGATTCATGGAGTGAGAAGGTCTGAGCAGCTATGTAGCACAAAAGATAATCCCTACATCCATCGCACTCAGTCCTGATTTATAGATGCTAATTTATTTAAGCATACATGCAAATGTGGAGCTACATACTAGAACCTGGCTTGTGAATGTACCAGGATTTGGCAGAACAGAACCCCATATTGAGGATTTAGCATTTACTAATGTATAACTTAAGTTTGAGCAACAGTACTCTCCTTTGTTAACTGAGAATGTAATAAACCGGCTTGTTAATTTTGCAATAAGACCAAATCCTGTGGAGGACCTTTCCCTTTTACCAGAGCTGAGCTAATTTTGGTTCCTTAATTTTCTCTGAGCATTTATAACATCTATGTCTATCTATATATGCAGAGTTGAGCACTCATTGCAATAGTTAAAAATACTTTGTGGCAATCCTTTTGCATGATGTTTTTCCTGTATTAGTAAATTGTGTGATATGCTTTATTTTTATTATTATTATTATTATTATTATTATTATTAAAATAAACTAGGTTTATTTTACTTTTAATGTGGAAACAAATTTTAATTTTATTTAGATATCCCTTGTTGAATTTTTCTAGCTCTCTCTGCTCGTTTGGATTACACTACTGTGCAGTTTACTAATAAAATATTACCTGCTAAAGTCTTGTTGGCTTTATGTATTCTTGAATTGATGGTAAAAGTCAGCTTAGGGCTTGTAAAAGAATGTAATGGCAAACATTGCTCTCGAAAAAACAAACTAAGCAGAGGCTTCTAGACCAATTAAATGCATTTTAAATATATTGTTATTTTGTATTCTACTAACATTTTTTATGAAGTTGCTCTACTGTCTCTTTCTAAGCCACTGAGGCCCTAAACTATGATAAAGGTAAAGTAATAAAATGCAATAGTAAAAGCATGTGAGCAGAAAGAGAATGTACATGGGCATGAGATAGGCCTCTGTTTTGGTGAAATAATTCAAGTTGAACTTCTTTTTTTGTGAGTGAATTAATCAAATGTATGATTCTCAAATCATTGCTAGGGAAAATTACACCAATGGGGATTAATTTTTGTGCTACATAGCCTCTCAGACCTTCAGTTGCATAGACTGCATGTGTGTATTCCAACACAGGAATCTGTGAATTAGGAGCTCCATCAGTTTGTGAATGACAGCAATCTCACTCCATGACAATGCTGAGTCTGCAGCTAACCACAGGATGTGATGGTATGCCATGTCTGTATTGTGCAAGCTATCCTATATGCCCAGGAGATTTTCTCACATGGCACCCCATATGCCCACATACTTTTTTCAATTTCCACCCATATAGCAAGCTGCTTTTCTCTCATATGCCACCCTATATGCCCTCCCAATTTTCTCTCAAATGCTGCCTTTGCCACCAACTCTTCTCACATGCCACCCATATGCCCACCAGCCATTTTATCATAGGTCACCCTGTATGACCACCAGCATTTCTCTCACATACCCTTCAAATTTTCTCTTAAGTGCTACCCCATATTCTCACCAGATTTACTCAAATGTCTCCCTACCTGCCCACCAGCTTTTCTCTTACATGCCTCCTCATATGCCCACCAGCTTTTCTCTCAAATGTCACCTCTACGCACCAGTTTTTCTCTTACATCGCCCCATTTGCCCATCAGCTTTTGTCGCATGACACCCCATATGCCCATCAGCTTTTCTCATTTGCCATCCATATAGCAACTTACTTTTCTCTCACATGCCGCCTCATATGCCCACAAGCTTTTCTTTCACATGCCACCCCATATGCCCCCCAACATTTCTCACATATGTTACCCATGTTAACAAGCCATTCCATTTGCACCAGCTTTTCTTTCCAATGCAAGGGTTAATATTTTTTTAAAGCATTGCAACAACAAAATACCATCACTTTGGCGAAAAATAAAATAGACATCATCATGTACATCATCAAAAGATTTGGATAAAAAGGACCAATAAGAATGAAACCTTAATTCACCCAATTGTACTACAATCGCAACACAAAAATCTGCAACATCACTTCCCAAATAAGATAACTATATACACCAAGAAAATAAGACATCCTCTAACACAATATTGCAACAACCCTGGCACCAATCTACGATACCACGCACACACACTTTACTGTCAGCAAATTAAAATAATATTTAAATGTATGTAAACCTTACTAAAAAAAAAATGGGGATTTCCATAAAATCTAATAGTGAATGAACAGGATAGTTTGCCAAGAATCGAGAGACGGTAGATCTTAGCTGCCACCTAGAGCAGTCTCAACCCCCACCAGAGTCTTCCCCAGCTTGCAGCATCCATCCGGCCCCTCTCTATTTACCTTATTTTTCAAACCTCATTCAGAATACTATCCACCACCTCACTACAGGGAAGGATTTTGCCCTTAATGGACACTAAACACTGTGCATTCCACGTTTAAAACCTAACTGTACTAATTAAAAAGCGAGTGCTTAAATCAAAATCCCCATTCCCTTTGAGCTCTCCATGCACCCACTCAGGGTAACTAAACCCCGAAAGGCACGGAAGGCCTAATATGTGGGACATTCCCTTGTAGACCTCTATATTAAAAGTACACTGAAGCAAGAAGTGGAACAGTGTCTCCATTTACCCATGACATTCCACCCATTGACAACCATGATTATAGATACCCCTAAGGTTCAGATTTCCCTTAACATAGGGCATCCCATGAAATGCAAGCCAAGTGAGATCTCTAAACTTCGTAGGAATCCGATTGGAATTTATCAAAGACAGACCCTCAAGCATATATCACCTGGGAAATCCTTTAGTAACAGCTAATTAAGTCTATTCAATGTGAGTGACCAACACTGGAATGCACAACAGGGGGGCCTGTTACCTGAGTACAAGTCCTGTTAGACAGACAGGAACTCTAAACAATGGATACAGAACATCTGAAGGGGGGATGTGGAAGTTAAATTGTGTTAGATGCAAAACTAAATTACATCCTGAGATCTGATGGAAATCAAGTTGACATGGAAGTTCAATTATTAGATGCAAAATTAGATTACATCCTGAGATCTGAGGGAATATTCTAGATGGGTTGGAGCCAGCTAAGTCCAAGGGGTTGGCTTACCTCTGCTAGGAGTTATGTCAGAACGGTATAAAAGGTGAGCTGTGTGAGCATGTGATGTGTTCTTCTGATATCAACTGACCTGATCACTGGGACCTTTAACCAGTGAGAGCAAATAAACATCTTGATTCAAAGACCTGCTTGGAAACATCTTCAATATTGCTGTATTCCTGTGATCTACAGATTAGACCCTAAATCTAATCCGTTCTCCGGCTGTCTCTGAGGTTTGGACTCAAGCGTTTCCAGTACCACCGCTCTGCCTGCTACCCAGCAGCCCTGGTCAATGTGATAGGCCAGGGGGGGATCCCTTCACAGAAACCCGGATCCATAGTAAGAGGTCCGGAGTTACCAGCCCGGGTACACCAGCAACAAGGTGCACTAGCAGCGTCAGTGACCCAGAAGGAAAGTGGTTCTGAGTGCCATAGAAGGAGCTCAGTGGTGGCAGCATTGTAAGCCCCTCCTACTGCGGTAAGAGGGCGCATTTGGGATAACGAAAGGGACCGGTGGCAAAGTAAGCCCAGCTGGTTCCCAGCAACAACAGACAGGGTGGCATAGGCGGTCCATCCTGTCACAGGGGGTAGCAGTGTTCTTGTCACTCTCCATTCTCCAGTGACATTGCTCAGTGCCATTGCTCACACAGAAACAGGGGTAGCCGTGTTCTTGTCACTCTTCATTCTCCAGTGCCATTGCTGAGTTTGTCGGATTTCAGAATACAGCTCCCAATCAGGACCAACTTAAGGAGTGGTGTTTGGAGCTCCACTACCCAAAGAATATGCCATAATTTCTGTTGAAATAGATGTGCTACAGCAGTATTGTGCAGCAGTTTCTATATTTGAAGAGCTTAAGAAGCACATGGAGACCTCTGCATATCAAGGAGAGGTCTGTAAAAGAGGTTGATAAAAAAAACTATGTACGACTCCAGAAAATTCAGATAGAGGAGTGGAAGATGTGTCTGACTGTCCAATTACATCTAATCATGCAAAAAGAGGCTGCACAAAGAGAAGATCCAGTAGACACAAAAAGATGAGAAGCTAGTTTATGGTAATGTCAGAGGTACCACCTCACAGGACAATGAGAGAACAGCAGAATAAAACCTGGCTCAATTTTGTTTGCTTCTGTATATTGTTAGCTACAGAAACAGCCTAATATTCATTAATGGATCAGTTCACAAACATATTTTTTTGCAAGGTAATTATGGGTCTATGTTGTAATTTCTAGTGCCTGCCGAACTTGGACAGTAACATTAGCTGCAGCTGAAGACTCTCCCGGTCCTAGGGATTGCATCCAGTCCTCTACACCAGCACATATTGCCATAGCATCTGCACCAATTATTTCAATCATGCAGATAAAGTTTAGGCATCGGGTTGATTATGTGTAATTTAAAAAAAAAACAACAAGTCCATAAAGGTAGTCTAATCCTTTAAACTGGATTACAAACACATTATACTATAGCCATCATCTTGGTGCTAAACCACTTGAAAGTTTCCTTAATTGTGTATAATAAGCACACCTATTCCTGCTCTACTGTTTTACAGTTTTTCAAATTATTTTATGGACTTTTGTTTAACTAAGATTTAATTGTTTTATTTTAGTACTTAATACCATTCTGTTAACAATACTCGCATTGGGCATGATTCATTGAGTATTGTAAGCCCCATTACGTGCCGTATTTTGTGTAACATCACAGCAATAGCTTAATATGATAATCTAGTGCTGATTCCTTATCATATAACCTCTGGTGCCAGCACTATTTAGAAGTTAAGAAGATGTAAGAAACATTCATGTATCACATCATAGATTCGTGTTCAGTATAATAAAATATTCCATTCATACTGCACCAAAAACCCGGGTTTTTGCAGAGCCACGCTGAAAAACCCGGGTATTGGTGCAGTTTGAATAGTCCAACCACAAAATCCCGGGTCTAAAATCCCAGGACTTAGACCTGGGATTTTGCGAGGGGTAATTCCCGGGTTGGACCCCGCTCGCCTGCAGTATGAATGGTGCAACCCGTGTAATTCCCGGGTCTCACCATTCATACTGTAAAAAAAAAAAATGGCAAAGTGTAAACAAATGATTTTAATTAATAAAAAATACATAACAAATGTTTACTTAACTTATTTTTAGCCAGCGGTGTCTCCGGTGCGTTGCCGGCTGTCAGGGGGACCTCTGGGTACTAAAATGACGTCATTTCTAGTCCATTAGAAATGACGTCATTTTAGTACCCAGAGGTCCCCCTGACAGCCGGCAACGCACCGGAGACACCGCTGGCTGAAAATAAGTTAAGTAAACATTTGTTATGTATTTTTTTTTAATTAAAACATTTTTTTACACTTTTTTTTTTTCTAAAACCCGGGTCGGGCAGGTGCAGTATGAACCCGCCCGACCCGGGAATCTTCTTATCTATACTGCCCTGTGCCCCGGCAATATCCCGGGTTAACAACCCGGGATATTGCCGGGGCGGCAGTATGAAAGTGGTATAAGTTACTCTGAAGAGCTGTATAGAGGTGTGGGTGCATATTAGCAAATATGGAGCAATGTTGCAAATTATGAGAGAAAATGTGTTTCCATGACAAAGGAACAAAAAAGTTATACATGAATTAAAATACATGGTATTTAATGAAGCTTTGTGCAAATAATAGGTAGTGTTCATTAATTCAGCTAGTGTCGTATATGTTCTAAAGATTACAAGTGGGGCAAATATGGCATCATCCAGATAGGGGTGAGTTAGACTACCATGACATCTTCTTTGCTTTCTGAGTAATCATTTCTCTTCTAACAACCAAAGAATAGCAGTGCAGTAAAGTTTACTCAATACTATAACATTGAAAAATTTAGTTTTAGCTTCAGTTCTTCAGCAGCTGCATGGAAACAATACTAGATGGTTACAGTAACCAAATAGTACAAATCATTAATTTATTAGATTACAATATAATATTCAGTTCCAAGTTCAGGCCCCTGTGTTGTATGAACAATCAATATATTATAAATTAGCATTATTGTGGTATGTTACAGATTTTGTGGCAACGAACAGCACGGAAAGTTGATCTTGACTTGACTAACAGCTATCCTGATTTTTCATTGGACACTGCCCACATTCGACATGACACAAGTTGGAAAGTAGCAGCTGTTCCTCACAGACTACAGAACAGACATGTAGATATTGGAGATACGGCACCATGCCAGACGGAACGTTTTCACAGAGCTCTGCTGTCCTCTGCGCAAGGAATTCAGGTGCAAAGTAAAAAAAAAAAAAAAAAAAGCAAAAATAAAATTTACACAGAGGTGTTTTTGTTATATTGTATGTCCTCCTCCAGCATAATTCCCACCCACCTGCATGATACTGCAAGTTTATTGTGTTTAGGAATGTGAAAGTAGAGTTTTCTGACTCTCAGATAAAACTTTGTAAGGGGTCTCTATTAACTCCTATCTGTAGGAGTGTATTTCTGGGCAGGAAATAACAGCTTAGTCAATACAGTAGACAGTATAGAGTGTTACAATGTACAAAGTGTGTGAGACTAACATAGCTTTGAGGACCCCAGGAAAGACTGCTTCGCTGATGTTTACTGTTAGCTGCTGCCATATGCTCTCTCTAACTCATCTGCAACAGATTATCAGGTGCAGATAACTTTGCTAACTGAACACTTAAAGAGTAGCTTACAGGTTTTCTATGCAAAAATCATTGTAGATTAAAACACAGAGGGAGGCGAGACAAGTGATGTCAAAGTAGCTTAACAGACTGCAGTCTTTGTGTTTGACTTGCATCAGCTTCATTAGGACTCCCATCTTAAGCTGTTTAAGGGGCTCCAGTTGTGTATGCTTATAATGACAAAGTAACACTACTTTTTCACAGAGCTGTCATAAAATGTCAGGGCAATGCTGAACACTGTATTTTACCTTTATATGTGAACACACAATATTGGAGGTTAGTGGTGAATGTTCTGTAGGGAATAAATGAAGGAGTTTGTTACATCCCTAAGGGGCAGATTCAATACAACGCGGGGCTTGTATTACTTCCATGACTACAGTAACTTTAACACAGAGCTGTGAGCAAAAATCAGCGCTGAAATTACCGTAGTAATGGCAATTGTGCGCTGCCCATGTTGTTCTTTAGAACAACGCTGGGAATTGAACATCCCCCTAAATGTCACTGTATGCTTCTCAAGGGAGAACTTCATTTTCTTTCTTACATTTATACTCTCAAATGCATAATTAGATAAGTTAAAACGTGTATTCATGCTTCTACTTTCCTATTGTTGAAAACCTTAATTTGAACTAGCTTTTCAGTAGCACTTAAGGGTAGAGGATAATACAACTAAAATATATTTTTTAAAATAATACCTTTCAAATAAATCTGTCAAAAATTTGTACTATTCTTAGAAAATTAACATTTTCAAAGGGAAATTAGAGCATTATGTATAATTCATTATTAGATGAGTACAGTATCACATCCACATATACATATTGCATAAATATAATACAGTAAGTGAGGTTTAAGGTGATATATACTTATATTCCTTCATTTATAGCTCACTATTACTGGTTATATTGTTTTTGTTATTATTATTTTTATTATTATTATTTCAATCAGAATAAATAGAACATAAGTATACGTTTAAATATGCAAAAAATATACATAAAGCTTCACAAGGATTTTCCATAAATATATTAACCACAAATACAAAGTAAAATATGGAATATTTCTTTTATTGACAGTTGTAAATTTAAGTCTGCTTATTAACAGCCAATGTATTAATTAGGTGGATTTTGATGACGGTAATTGTCCAAACTTCTTCAATCAGATCAAAGGAATTTTTAATGTCTACCAAGTTATTTATAGCAAGGTGCCAGGTAATATATAACTCACAACATGCATTAATTAAGAGCATCTAAAGGTAATCAAACAAATTATACTAAGTTGTTGTTTTCTTTGGCTACGTGTTTCCTTGTATAGGTATACCCCCTATCTCAGAAGCCCCAGTGTTAATGTTGAGACCAAGAGCTTGGAACATGGTGGAACACAACATGCTGGTAATGTGATTTGTACATACTATATTAAATCCTCTAATGTGTTTTATATCAGGTTTTACCAGTGATGTATAAAGTGGCACCACCTCTTACTATACACCTTATTATATCGCAATTTGTCCTCATTATCGTGTACATTCACACTATCATATACCTTCACAATAATAGGATGAAGAGGTTCACACTTAGGGCCTGATTCATTAAGGCATGCAAAAGTAATGTAAATCGGACATAGGCACATCCATATTCAACAAGGAGCGGATGTAAAGATACGTCTGTTGTTGGATATGCATCTAGGTGAGTTCTCCTCGAACAGACAATACTCTGCAGGGTAATATAGGCATTAAAAACAATACAGAATACATTAAAAAAGATTTATTTTTTGTCTTTTTTTCCCTTCCATAAAATACATTTGTTAGGATGTTATGAATGTCTACTGTACATAAAATACATTTATACAGTTGCTCTTGATTGCAAACAAGTTGTAGCATGTATATGTGACTGTCATCACTATCACACTGCACTTACACTAGACCTGTAGCTGGTGCAAGTTATACAACAGAAAAACAAGTGCAACTGAAATGCCCAAAACTTGAATCGGATGTTGCTTGAGCTTGCCACAGCCTTACTGTACATTGATTACTTACATGCGCCCAGTCCCATCCCTGTTCCGCCTATGATATTGTAGGCTGTGTTAAGGGTCCTGTGTTCTTGAAGATGAATTGGATGTTGCTGTGCTCACTGGCATATAGTCAGGTTCTGCACATGTGCAGATCAATTTTGTGTAAAATATGGCACATATCTGCATTTATGTTACTTAATGATTCAGGCCCTTAAAGTTTGTGTTGCCATCATGAACCGAGATTTAGTAAGTGTCATCTCACATGCTCATTCCAAGCTGCTCTTGACTAAATTAATTACTGACTACCACAGCTTATCTGGCAAAGAGAGAGAGAGAGAGAGAGAGAGAGAGAGAGAGTATTGGCATAATTGTCTTTTTACATGAACAGGGCTTAGGCTCTAGCTCCCTAAAAACAGTCCTGAACATGGACAGTTTGTGGAATGTAAATATGCAGAATTCTGTTTCCCTGATAATTTATCCTCCTTAAAGAACTGTTATTCTAACTCAATCAGCATGACAGAGTGATATCCAGCCTTGTCCTCATCAACACTCTCACCTGTGTTAACAAGAGAATCACTGACCTGAAGTCAGCTGGTACTTTTGTGGAAGGGCTGAAATGCAGTGGTAATGTTGTTTTTGGAATAAAGTTCATTGTCATGGCAAAGAGGGACTTTTGAAATTAATTGCAATTAACCTGATCACTCTTCATGACATTCTGGAGTATATGCAAATTTCCATCATAAAAACTGAGGCAGCAGACTTTGTGAAAAATAATATATGTGTCATTTTCAAATCTTTTGGCCATGACTGTACTTACTTTTTCTAGTTTGTCAACATTTAGATTGTTCATCCATGTCTGATTGTCCTGGAAAAAAGCCATGACTACTCCTGCTTTAATGAAAATACCTGTGGAGACAAACAATTTTTCGCATATTAGCATGTTGTTTCTCCAACTGATCCCATTCTTTTCCAGCAATTCCTTCATTAATCTTTGTGTTATGAACACCCTGTATTTATGTTACTTTTCTCCCAAAAATTCATCCTGCAAGGTACATGGAGACAGTGACTCTTGCAGGCGTGCACTTAGTTGCCTGGAAACCACCCCTCAGCGACTCGAAACTTGCTTTTCGTTTAGAGCAGGGGTTGCCAACCCCTGGACGCATGCCAAGTCTGGGCCACTTTTGTCTGGCACTGCTGTTTAGGTCATCTTCAGCTGCTTTAGTGAGGTAGCTCCCAGGTTTCATTGTGCATGGAAGATGTGTGTGCTGACTCCAATGGTAAGTATGGCACACTATGAATTGGGGGCACAATTATATTGTATACTATGAATTTGAGGCAAAATTATGTGGCGTATTATTAATTGAGGGCACATCCAGTTGGCACAGTATGTATAGGGGGCACAACTACATGGTATACTATGAAATGGGGTACAATTATTTGGCATACTATGAATTGGGAGCACAACTATGTGGCATTTTATGAATTGAGGGCACATCTAATTGGCATAGTATGAACTGAGGGCAGAACTATGTGGTCTACTATGAATTGGGGGTACAATTATGTGGCATACTATGAATTGGGGGCACAACTAAGTGGCACACTATGAATTTGGGGCACAACTATGTTCCATACTATGAGCTTGGGGGCATAACTATGTAGCTTATTATGAATTGGGGGCACATCTAATTGGCATACTAAGAAGTGAGGGCACAAATTTGTGCTATAATATGAATTGATGTCACAACTATGTTCCATACTATGAGCCGGGGGCATAACTATGTGGCTTATTATGAATTGGGGGCACATCTAACTGGCATAATAATAATTGAGGGCACAACTTTGTTGGTATACTAAGAATTGATGGCACATCTATGTGGCATACTATGAATCGGGGGCACAACTATGTGGCATATTATGAATTGTCGGGACACCTAATTGACATAATATGAATTGGGGGCACAACCCTGTGGTATACTATGAATTGGGGGCTCAACTATGTAGCATACTATGAATTGGGGGACAACTATGTGGAATACTATGAATTGGGGGCACAACTATGAGGCATAATATGAATGGAGGGCACTACTATGTGGCATCATTTGAACTGGGGTACTACAATGTGCATAACATGAACAGTTATTTGTTGGTCTCATTACTATTAATATTATGATATTTGCATTATATCATATATATAATATATACATACATACCGTATATATTTTCATACATACATAATTACACATATACACAACTGACACACCTGGGCTTGACTAGATTTTAGCTGGCACACTCATAGAAAAGGTTGCCAACCCCTGGTTTAGGCTATTTAAAAGCCCCACAGCAGCAGTACTGACTGCAGATGGGAGTGCTGCGGCTGCTTCTCTCTGGTGAAGAGGTCACCAGTACTGAGTGCACTGAGGGTAACACTATGGGGCAGATTCAATTGGCCTGAGAACATCGTGGCCACGCTTTATAGCCGTTTATATGGTAAAATGTAACACTCCCACCTCTATGGGGCGCGAGCAAAAGTGAATGGCACTTTCACTAAATAATATCACCGCATAGTGTCTCGCGACCGTTCTGGGACACTATGCAGGGATGTTTTTAGAATTGAATCTGCCCCTATGAGTGTCTAAACTTTTTTCCGACTATGGCATTGGTACCGGCTGTCTCAGCTTTAACATCATGCTGATCTGACAGCTGTGCTTCAGACTGTACTTTTGAAAGTGACATATATTTCTCTGGATTGATTAATCGGAGAGTATTTGGTCCTTAGTAATTTAGTTTTCCCTCAGCGTTAAATGATTTTCTGTTTAAGGGGGCTTGTAAGGACCTGAATTTATGCACATAAATATGCAAAAACACTTTGGAAGGGTACCAGGCCTGAAAATGAAGGCTCAGTGTGAGTGCCAATCTGCATGTATATATATATATATATATATATATATATATATATATATATATATATGTATACACACACATATATATATATATATATATATATATATATATATATCCACTACAGGATTATATATCTCACATTCTACTTTAGCATCCTATGAGCTTGCCCCACATGGCTCTATAGATTCCTCTGAAGATCAATTCTGTACATCATCTAAGCCCATGTGGGATATCTTCCTCTTAAAACCTTGAGTTGCCTGACAGTGTTCTTTGGACACAAAATGTGTTCCTTTTCTGGGGGTTGTTCAGGACTATTTTCCTTAGGGATACAATCCAAACATAAGGCCTCCATGCAATAATTGGATAACTCTTTATCACAAGCTCCGCAAACACGATTATGTAACATCCCAGTCTCCTTTCCTTCCACAGGCTCTCTAAGTACTGAGAGGGAAACAGAGTAAGGACTTAAGCTAACTAAAAGCTAAACAACTCCTTACTAAGGCTTGCATAGAATGGGTGTCTTTCGGCTTTTGGAGGCAGGTTCGAGATTCATACTGCAGGCTGTGTCCAGGACAGCGATAAAAAATTGCACAGACTTTGAAACTGAAATATCTTCCCTCACTGAGAAGCACCAACGTCATCCAAAACGTAAAACCTATCTAAAAGTCTTGGCTCTTACAGCCCAATTGCAACAAATCTTGTCATCTAAAGCCACCAATATGCTGAAATGGCTAAGTCAATGATATTACAAAAAAGGGAATAAGACAAACTCCCTTCTAGTTCATAGCTTACGCTCTAAAAGAACACATAACATAATTATCTATATACAGGACGCTTCTGCTAACATTCTCTACAATCCTGAAAAGATTGCTAACCGCTTCCTTTTATTTTAAATTGTATGATTTGCAGGCAGACAGCCCTCCCCCCAAAGGATCTCCAATCTAGTAGCAAAATATTTTTAGAGTCATGTCATCACCCTACGTTGAGTGATTCACAACTAACTCTTCTAAACAAGGAGATAACACCTGTGGAACTGAAGCTCACTGTCAAATCCCTTAGAAACGCATCTGCCCCAGGCCCTGGTGGCTTCACAGCTACATATTATAAAAAAAAATGCTCCCAGCCCTCTCTCCTATACTCTTGGGCAAGAAGTTTGATGGAGCCACCACCAGAGCGAATATAGTTGTAATCCCTAAAGAGGGAAAAGAACTGAGTCAATGTGCGAGTTACCGTACAATTTCTCTATTAACTGTCGATTTAAAGCTTTTCACCAAAATTCTAGCTAACCGTCTTTCTCAAGTGATTCCTTTTCAGTATCAGGTGGATTTCATCCCTAACCACCAAGCACCGTATAACACGAGAAAAGTCATTCATTTAATTCATGCTGCTAATAAATATAAGACCCCTGCTCTGCTGGTGGCTCTTGATGCAGAGAAAGCGTTCGGCCACGCCTTGTGGCCCTTTATGCGGAAAGCTCTTAATGCAGCCGGTATTCAAGGCCCTTTTCTCAAAGGAATCGCATCATGTATTATAATCCCTCAGCCATAGTGTTGGCAAATGGTTGCGCCTCTCCTGCTTTTACAATTCGTAATGGTACTAGACAGGGGTGTCTTCTTCCCCCCCCCCCCTTCTCTTTGTACTAATGATGGACCCCTTGCCACTAGAATCTGCCTCAATCAAAACATCACTGGAATCTCATCTGGCACGAGGTCATCTGAATTAGCCCTCTATGCAGATGATGTACTCCTTATGGCCTACTCTCTAAGTTTAGAATGAACTCAGACAAAACTGAAGCCCTAGCTCTTAACTTTCAACCTAATGCCCAAAAACTCTTGCAAGATACCTTTATGTTTAATTGGCAATCGCAACATATTAAATACCTAGGAATCAAACTTTTCCCCTTTAATAGCCACCTTAAAGCACGATCTCCGCTCTTGGACACCTCAATCCAAATCATGGATTGGTAGAACCGTCTCAATAAAAATGAATATCTTACCCAGACTTCTTTATTTATTTTAAACTGTACCAGTGCTGGTCCCTTCACTCTTTCTTGAAGACATACAGTGAAGTATCTCCCAGTTTGTTTGGTCAGTTAGACACCCAAGAGTCCACCTAAAAGTTCTTTACTGACATGCTAAAAATGGTGACTTGGGTCTTCCCTGCCTCCATAAATATTATTTATCATCAGATCTCACTCAAGCTGTTTTGGCTCACACACGCCCCCACACCAGATTGTGGGTTGACACAGGAGCCAACCTTCTCCAGATGTTATCTCCCAGTCTTTTATTCTGGCTTGATATAAAAGACTATCCCCCTGTTCACACTCTCCCTCCTACAGTTCACTTTCTACTCAAAATATTGTACACGTATCTTCAAGCTTATAGACAATCCTAAGCGAATATTCCCTCTCTGGAACATCCCAGCATTCCCACCGGGTGATAATCCCAAATCATTTGCCCACTGGACTAAGCATGACATTATGCTCTTATACGATATAGTTCCAATGGGATTTTTCCCAAACTTCCCTGAGCCCCGCGATTGTCTTCACCTTCCATCTTCAACCCTTTATCAATATTTACAAATTCGTCACCTATTCAACATCCACATAGACCCACAATCTCCTTGCCGTCCATCTCCTCTGGAGTATTTCTGTGTCAAAAGATCAACTTCTAAAGGCTTTTAAAGCCCCACCTTTTATGCGTTGTTGATGAATAACCAGACTGAAAACTATTTACCCGACAGCTTCTGATCTCTGCTGGCGTAATTGTGGTCATCAGAGGTCCCTCTTCCACATCTGGTGGAATTGTCCTAAAATTATCCCTTTCTGTAGAGAAGTAGCTGATCTTATTCATAAAATAACTAGTCTAAGTTTTCCGTTCCATCTCTCTTATTTTCTTCTCCCTTGTCTTCCCCCTGACATTCATTAACTTATTTGGAAACTCCCTAGCCACATTCTCACTGTTGCTAGATGTTTAATAGCTAGAAAATGGAAACAAGCTGAGAGTTCCACAATCTTAGCGTTGATTGAGAGCGTGTGGTAGATATAAAGTTTTGAGAACATGACTTTCTTTATTAAGTCTTACTTTTCTTATCTTTACTACTCCCTTCTCTACTCATTCCTATAATAACAAACCCTCCCCCCACCCTTTTTTTTCTTATCTCTTCTCCCCTTTCCGAGTCCTTACACCCCCCTCCCCCCCCCCCCTCCTGATACTGAATCTGTCTCACAACGATTTTAGCTCAATCCGGACCATCCCCATGGCTTTGCTCTAGAGTGATAGATGCAAAATATTTGTGCTGTTATTTTGAACTTATCTATAATGTCTCCGATGTAGACCTTAGATGCTGGGATTTGGCCCCTTCTTTCTTTCTGTACCTCCTACCTTGTAAAAACTTCAATAAAATATATTTAAAAAAAGATTTGCACAGACTCCGTCCTCCTTTTTTGCTGGATACAACATCTGCAGCTCTTCCTCCCCTTGTCCTGGTAATATACATATATGTAAGCAACATCAGGAGCTTACAGATCATCTCCAGGAAACAGGTAAGCTGTATCCTGAATAAAATACAAAAAAAAACTAGCTACACTGCCACTGCCTTACTCAAAAGACAAGGAAGAAAATGAGGAGTTATGCTGTATATCTTTAGGGGGTTACAATTTTTTTCCTAACTCTATTCAGCTGATGAACCTATTTGTGAGAGCTGCAGTGGAGTCTGAAAAGGAAATATAATCTTATAGTCAGTAGTTCTGAAAGCTGACATAAGTATATATGACAATGCAGTAGCTAGACACATATGTACAGTACACACAGTTTGCATAACCATTTAATAGATATTTGAGGACTATGTACAAAATTATATTACCTGCTGTTTCCCTTTCACAGGTAAATGGCAGAGAGGTTCCAGGTCCTCTCTTTGATTATGGCCTACTTATGTACCATGCTGGCAGAAGACTTTATGAATGTGGAAGTGGCCCCTTTTTCTATTTGTCAAAGGTAGATCTGTATAGATGTATATTGGTGTTTCTTTTGTTTCCTACGTAAATGCTTACAAATAATGATAACTCTTTCAGTTGAGATCACACTTTTATTTTATTCAAATTGGATTTCTTGAAAACATCCTGTAGTAAATACAGAGAAGATGGGTATATTTGGAACACAGGGTCAGCCAAAAATTCTAATATAGGACTTTGGGAAATTTAGCGTGGGGTATGGCACGGTGCCGCTATGGGCCCAGACCTGACCCATTCAAACTCTGTTGGGATAAGAGTTCCCCAGTATGCTTGGGGAGAGGCTCTTGGTGCTTATTGCTAAATACTTGGAGTATGATGCATATTAACACGTACTTTAGGTTTTAATGAAATTGTAAACTCAAAATAAGTCCGGAGTGGATATTAAATGTGTTACTAGGACTCTAGTTTTAATCCATAAAATGGCATATTTAACAAGGTTTGTTTCTGTAAAGCAAATTGGCCCTTTATTTATTACAGGTGGAAAGCTTTTTAGAAGCCAGACTCTGGAATCAGATATTTGTTTGGACTGAGGAAAAGGTAATTGTGAGCAATTAACTTTCTATCTGTTTCATGTGTTTTGTTTCTGTGTCTATGGCAGACTTACAGGCTGCCACATATCCCTGTATATAAGATGGGCACATGGTCAATATACGGTAGTATGTTTGTATCTTCCATTTAGAGAGGGTAACATTATAAAAAGAGTGATATATAATGGAATAAATATATTTTGGTGTAATTGTGAAGAAAATAAACTTGGTGGTAAGCGAGGGGGTGTTATTAAGAGGGAACACAGTATTTATGATTTGATAAGTCTTAATGACAATGTGATTTCAACTATTTGAATCTTTTAACATGAATTGACAGCTTCTAATAGTACATCAAATATGTATTACAAACTACATATATATCATTTTACCGATTAAACATGCTTCCTTTACCTTTTATCTGTGTCATTTCCTTTGCTGTAAGCATTATATGTCATGGAGTAGGGGATAACTGGGTGAATCATATGCTATGCATTAGGTTTCATGAGCTGTTTTGATTAGTTAGTGTTCCCTGAGCACACCCAAATGATCCATTCTGACCAGTACAATAGCAAAAGGCCACTAGACTTGAGTATTGTCTGAAAATCTGTATTGGGGTCTCAGTCTCACCCACACACCAATTACACAAAACAAACACACATCACAGCAGTGTGTTCACCACTCTTCCATCCTTGCTGTCTGCTTTTCTCAGTAAATCATTTCACTGATGCTAATCCACACGGAGGAAGAATAGAGCCTGCACAAGAGATCCCACCACCTCCTGAAAACTGTTTCACAGTTGGTGAGGAAAAGGTGGTGTTGTCCATAACAACCAGATTTAAGATGCCATATTTTAGATTGAAATATAAAACAAACTTCCGGTTGGTTGTTGTGGGCAACACCACATTTTCTTCACAGTTACCTGTAGAACAGCTTTCATGAGTGTCCCCCAATGTGTCTATCTGCAGCATATTGCTTACTAATGTACAATGCAATAATAATTCCCTCTAGCAGACACCATCTGCTCTTCACTACACACCCATTCATCAACAAAGTGTCTGTCAAAGTTGTAGTCAATGATTGGTTTATAAATAAATAATGTGTTAAAGACCCCAATCCACCCCAGGATGTCCATCCAATGTTCCTGTCCATATATATATGTATATATATATGTGTATATATATATATATATATATATATATATATATATATATATCTATATATCTATATATATATATATATATATATAAAACAAAACACAGTCTTTTTGTGTCGAGGTAACAGGTCTACTTTAAATATAAGATACACAGCCAGATGAAATGGTGATAATGGCAGTATTTATTTATTTGTATCCATTTACTATTCAGTTAAACATACCTGTTGGAAGCATTAAGGCCACTGTGCTGATTGAGAGTGTACTGGCTTCCTTTGAGATGGAAGAAATCCTCTACGAGCTGAGAGACCACTCCGCTGGATTAAACTGCGGCATCTGGGATTACTCAGCCTCTTTTGTTAGCAAGTTTGGTGAGCTGAGAATTGACACACTTAACATTTGGAAAGGTCCTTTTACATTCCCCATAAATTCATTAAAACCCGTAGATTAGTATGTACACGTGAACTTTATCTTTCAATATTTTAGGCCATCGACTGGAGTTTTTACTGCCTGACCGCAGTAAGTATGTGAACATGGAGAAACGATTCCTTAAAAGTTACATGGACTTATTGGTGCAGACATGTCATCGGAGAGCAGCCCTAGCTACTGGGGGAATGGCGGCTTTACTGCTGCCAGAAGATAAAGAGAGCGCAGAGTACCAGAGCGTCACTGCCGCTGTTACACGGTACATTGTGCACATCTAACCACACTGTGTAGAACATAACCACTCAGCCCATGTTGTCTACACCATGAAGTGTGCGGCCTCCAGTCTGATATGTGGAGCTACCATATTATATATATCAGAACAGCCTGTATGCCACACAGATCAGTTTATTTATACAGGACACTACATGTCACAGATATATCTGAAAATCTATTAGGACCCTGTTGGAAGGTTATTTGAAGTAAAATGCTTAATCATGAGGCAAGGATCTCGGTAATGTCCTGATTATCTCATCTGTTGACTGATGAGATTATGCACAATAACAATTATCTTTATAGTACAGAAAATAAATAGATTTTTCTAGGGAACATGGTGAAGTAAATGACATTCATGTACATTTCAGCCTGAAACGTTTTGAAATCAATGCTGGAGTGGATGGATTCATGGTGTATGACATTGACCTTGTAGCACCAATGCAAAAGGTGAGACTTACTAATGAAATCAGGGGGAACCTCTTAATAGATCCACCGACTGTCACATTCAGTAATGTGCTAATGAATATGTCACTAATTAAAATGGTGTTCTAGGTTGAAGAAAGGTTCACACTTTTCTAATTCTAGCTGTGTTGTTCCAGGGGAAAGCAAAGACCTATGGAAACAGCTGCCAGTTACCCCACCAGATGGGGAAATATGTTTCCGACCCTTTGATGGCAATCTAACGTTGTGTATCATTCACCCCAATTATGCGATTTACTATTTCTAGCTAAAGTAAAGTCTTATAATCCATTATTAAATCTTGACAGTTAATCAGTAAGCACACCCTCTTTTGGTAAATAATGTCTAACCTTAGCATTAGGAATTCCTAACCTTACAGTAAATAATTCCTACCCTTCCCCTTTCTCAGCTGCTGCTGATATTCTTAGTGAAATCAGCTGTGCAGATTTTTAAAGCTTATTTTCTACTGCCCTGAAGGGAAGTATGAAGGAAGTCAGCCCCAGCTCATGAGACCCCACTACATTATATACTTGAATAGGGGTACAATGCACTATGTAATAAAGGAATAATAAGTCAATAATCTGGTGACAGGTTCTCTTTCAGTCTAGTCTGACAACTCTCATAGCCAAGACCAGGCTTGGGGGCTACTTCCCCATACATTTAATGGCAACTAAGGCTGGTGACTCTGGCTCAGGTGATAATAGGTTGTGTGATGTAAGACAATGTATTTAACTGATAACACAATGCAGATCCAAAATCCAGTCAGAATATTTTTGCCAATGATCTTCATTGGTGTCTGTCTGGGGTCATTCGACAAAATGAAAACAGGAAATGCCTTATTTTACCTAGGTTAGCCCTATGCATGTTTGGCCACATTATTTGGTTGACTGGTGATCAGGCTGGATCCAGGCGCAGCTTCTTATTGCTGTATCCTCTTTCTCAGCTTTTCCAGGAACACACAAAGGGACCCAACCAATTAGATGTTATTCCAGCTGTGAGAGTCTCCCAGTCTGACTTACTGACCATGCCTGCTGTAAGTACAAAGCAACGCTGTTCACTCTTTTCTTATACATGGTACCACAGAAAATCATTACACTCCAGCTGTAGCTTTACTTTTACTTTATTATATGCAACACAAAATATATGATTTAACATTTTAGGGTGTGGGGGTGGTTTAATGTTTATGTTAATCCACCCCTACCCCCTCATACAGTATTGAACACACAGGCTTCAATTACCTAGAACACTTGTTGCTCATCGAAACTCCTTTAGACACCTCCATGAACTAGAGGTCTGACTGTATGTGCAAAATAATCTAAGAAGCGCACTGTACAAAAGTGTACACGTGACATTTATATCAGGGCCGTCTTTCCCATTGGGCACAATGGGCAGGTGCCCGGGGGCCCTGCAGCCCAGGGGGGCCCGTCAGAGGCAGCGCAAGAGAAAAAAAAAAACAGAAAAAAAAAAAAAAGATGAAAATACTTACCTTGCGGTCAGCTGGCGATCCGGCTCCCTCCATGGTCTCGGGACGGAGGAGGAGACCATGGAGGGAGTCGGATCGCCAGCTGACCGCAAGGTAAGTATTTTCATCTTTTTTTTTTTCAGGTTTTTTTTTCTTTTGCGCTGCCTCTGACAGGCCCCCTGGGCTGCATGGCCCATATATATAATCATTTTTATATTTATATATATCTTTTTGTATTCCATATATATATATATATATATACATATATATATATATATATATATATATATATATATATATATATATATATATATATATATATATATATATAAACAGTACAATCGGTGCGCACAGTTAAAAAGTCAATTTAGTTCTTCCACGTGCTGACAATAGATCTTGTATTCCACGATAATTCAAACACCAGTAGAGTATATTCTACGCGTCCTTCCCTTCTCCCACCCGATCTCCACGGGGGAACAGCAGCAATTCTACAATATCAAATAGACAGGGGCGCTTCCATGGTGTATTAACCAAGTAAAATGTTTTATTCAAAACAATAAAATGCACGTACCAGAATATAAAAGTTTTCAGGCATTGGACATTAAAACGGCAGGCATCAGCTCAGTATAGCTCTTAAATGTATCCACCGTCACCTCTACGCGTTTCATCACAAGGACTTCGTCAGGAGGTATGAATCTCTATACAAAGGTTTACCTATTTAAAGGTTATTACTAATTCATTCACAGGTGGAACAACTTCCACTCATTTGCAAAACATAGAAGCACATATTAACAACCTGTTATCCATTAACAATTCAATTTAAATGCAGGTACATACATACATCAATCTTTATACAAAGTATAAAAAAGTCTTTATATATAAGCAATTTATAAAAAGCTTATAGAAACAATTTATAAAAATTATTTACAATTACTCTATAAAAAAGGAGTAATCTCGCATCCCTCATTTAAACCCCAAGGGACAAATGTGTTTAAAGTATAAATCCAGAAAGTTTCCCTTATCGACAAGACGCAGAGGAAAGAGAGCAAAAAAGAGATCACAGAAAGAGATAAAATCTATAAATACCCCAATACAAGGAATTTTTAATTTATCAGATAAAGTGTTGTCAGTTGACGAATTAAAACTATTATCTAAAGGTCTATCATTTGCTCCAACTTGTTCACCGAATGGGTTTGATCTTTTCATTGACATTAATAAATATATTAGAAAGTTAACCCTGAAAAGGCACTTTCTTAAAGCAGATAAAACTCTAGGTGACAAGATACTGTTAACGCCAAACGATCAAGTGTGTAAAACTGATTTGAGAAAACAATCTACATTCTATCCAGTCGAATCAAGAGGAACATACATTGATATGTTTGGAGAATTGGTTAAAAGAGACCTTAAGACGCTAGCTAACAACAAAATAAGAATAAAATCTAACCTAACAAGAAATGAAAAGATCGCTTTGGAATCTCTTATCAGTAATAAGGAAATAATAATAAAACCAGCGGATAAGGGAGGTGGCCTGGTGATTCTAAATAAAAAAGATTATATTGATGAAACATTAAGATTGGTGAATGATTGTGAATTTTATAAAAAACTAACAATAGACCCAACAAATGTATTTTTACAAGAATTAGAAGAACTACTTGTGAAGGGGTTAAAAAATGATTGTATTAACAAAAGTGAATTTGACTATATTTTGAACAAACATCCTAGAATTGCGACCCTCTATCATTTGCCTAAGATACATAAATGGCTAGTCAATCCTCCGGGACGTCCTATAGTCTCGGGGGTTGACTCTTTAACGGCACACTTGTCTGAATTTATAGATCTTCAGTTAAAGAAATATGTATCTGGTTTAAAGTCTTATGTTAAAGACTCTACTCAGGTACTACAAATTGTGGGAGATGTAGAATGGCAAACAAATTACTTTTGGTGTACTATTGATGTACAGTCTCTGTACACCGCCATTCCACACTCTAAAGGTATACAGGCAATCAGAGAATGTTTGAATAATGATGAAAAACTCAATATTAAGTTATGCAATTTTGTTGTAGAATGTACTAAATATATATTGGAAAACAATTTTTTCATCTTTCTGAATCAGATTTACCACCAGGTGCGAGGGACTGCGATGGGCAGTCCCTTTGCACCCAGTTATGCAAACATATATATGGGTCACTGGGAAAATCAAGTGATCTATATGAATAGTAGGTTTATGGATAATATTGTCTTATTTAAGCGCTATATAGACGATATTCTAATAATTTGGAAAGGATCAGAATTAGAATTTCAATCGTTCGTTCAAGAGATTAATGTCAATGAATATGAATTACAATTTACATCTGTGATCAATAAGGATAAAATAGAATTTTTGGATTTGGTGTTGGATACACAATTATTTATAGAGAAATGTAAGATTGATACATATACTTATATTAAAAAAGTAGACAGTAACAGTTATATTGATATAAGAGCTGCCACCAGAGACGGTGGAAATATATTTGTATAGAGATTCATACCTCCTGACGAAGTCCTTGTGATGAAACGCGTAGAGGTGACGGTGGATACATTTAAGAGCTATACTGAGCTGATGCCTGCCGTTTTAATGTCCAATGCCTGAAAACTTTTATATTCTGGTACGTGCATTTTATTGTTTTGAATAAAACATTTTACTTGGTTAATACACCATGGAAGTGCCCCTGTCTATTTGATATTGTATATATATATATATATATATATATATATATATAGGGGCCCCGGTGCACTGCTTTGCCCGGGGGCCCAAAATGTTGTTAAGAGGGCCCTGATTTATATCCAACCCCCAACCATGTCAGTACTGTCACTTTTGTGAGAATCATTTTTCTGCTAAAAAAAAAGTGGTTAGTTTAACCCCCATTTATGGCTAAAGTTAATTATAAGAGAGGGGACACCAGCACGCTTAAAAGTACACTCCTCCACCATAGACTAACATGGATGTGCAAAATGGGTCCCAATAGAAGTATAGGATGAGGCTGCTAGCTGTGAGTTGGTGCAGTCTATTTGTGGAGTGGAAATGGGTGTGTGACTCTCCACCCAGCAGGGAACACCACTAAACATGTGCGGTTTCCATCCCTTTACATCATTACAATGATCTAACTGTTCTGCAGTGCTAAGGTGCACTTAATCCTCCACAAACACTGCTGTCTTGCTCTCCAAACTATGCACATTGGTGGACATCTAGGTGCCTAACGGGACCCATGCTGGTTTTGCACTCCACATTGGACATTTTGTATTTTGTAAATGATCTCCCTTATATCGCTGTATATCAAAGAACTTTTCCTTTACTTCTCTTCCATCTCAGCCAATGTTAGGGTTGTTGCTAAAAGAAATAGGCGGACAACTTAATACAAATATTGCCAAATTGTAGCAATAGTTGCACAATAGTGTGTGTAATGTCCTCACTGTGTAATAGAAGGCATGATAGCGAACATGTATGAAAGCCCTAAAATATATATTTTTTTAATTTTGAAGCAGCTACATGATAATGGGATTAGTTTATTTTCCAAATCTAAATGTCACAGCTATGTTATCACTGAAACACCTGCTGGTTCTCTTTATTAGGGAGGAGTTACACTGTTTGGTCTGAAGTACAATATTGCTGTGGGCATCCTGTTTATTGACGCATGGCTAAAAGGTACAATCAGCACGATATCATACAAGCTTATTTGTTCTATAAATGGTGACTTTCTTTTAGATATTTCCCTTTTATATTCCTGTCATTCTTCTCCTTTGCTGGCAAAGCCACTCTAATGTCAGTGGCACTCTAATGTCAGTGGCACTCTATGCAAAGACAGGTGACAATATAAGACTTTTGGCTCACACACACAATTACACAGATCAAAGTAACATTGTATCACACTTATTATTAGTGGGGACGTCTGCTGGAAGATCCAAAATATAGGTAGAAAGGAAAGCAGACTCCTAATTGGATAACCACGTCTCGTCCATCAGATCTGCACTCATATTATTATTATTGAAGCTTAACCCTACAAATATGAAGAGTAGGTCCCAGCTGCTTGGCGGGAGTCCAGGGAGGAACCGTCACCAATGTACTAGTGTCATATAGGGGAATGGGGAAAACCCCTTTAAATACTATAGTTTCTCATTTTTTGCAGAGTCCCCTCTTAATGCAGACTTGTAAGGGTAATAATATACATTTATAATGTAGTATCGCTACAGTTGGTTTAAGATGTAATATATTTTAATTTTAGGGGAAGGACATTTCTACTATTGTGGAAAAGTGGAGGATTCAGCAACAGCTGAAATATCCCGATCTCAGGTATATTAAAGTATAATAGAACATATACATAATTTGTTTGACTTATTCACATTATCATGTCTAAAGAGATACAAATTAAAAATAAAATGTAGTTGGCCAACAAATAGTCTGCAAGTTTTTCAGGCAGAAATGTGTTGGGTTGTACGGATTACTACAAAATATTGTTCTTCTGCAGTAGTAACTCACCCTTTATATAAATTTGATGAGATAACATAGTAACTTATAAAAGTAGATGAATGTAATGCTTCACTTCCTGGCATCACAGGTCTGGCAGTGGATAAGGCACCAAGTGAAGTTAGAGGATGACAGCAGAACAGTCACAAGGAGTCTGGTCCATGATCTAGTACAGGAAGTGGAGTGTCAGCTGGGTGAGGAGTCACACTTCTCTGATCTGTAAGTAGCTATGATGCGTTTGGAGGGAAGACATGTCCCTTGTCACCAATGTTGTTGATCTGCAGATCCTGGTTGACCCTACACATACATATACTGCTTCCACGGCCTATCTCACTTCCCTAAGCATGTCTACAGCTGATCAGACAGATCACTACTGCTGCAACTAAAATAGCAGCCTCATGGAAGAATCCTTTCCCTCCTGCCATCATTTCAGTCTGCAACCACATGTTGCACATATATCACATGGAGCATCCACGAGAATCTCCTCTGCATATTTCCATAAAGTATAGGCCTCTCATCCCTTGCACATCCCTGTCAATTTAATTATTATTAGTACTAGCATCACATGACAGAAACCATCCAATTAGGATGCTGCAGCTTAATGTTCCTTTTTTTTTTTTACTCCATTTCATACACTTTATTGCTCCCAGAACAAATTGCATATGTCCTGTGCGTTTCAGAGTGCTGCTTTTTTCCAGGAAATAGAACATGTCATTCACGTGAGCTTCACAAGCTAAATAGTAGTCCATTAGAAACACTCACTACCATAGTTTTTGCAAGACACAGATTGGAGGGTTGCGTTACAAGATGTGACCAACATTTGAGTTTGCTACTACTCCTACAGCAGACCGTACCTTAGTACTGGCAAAACCTTGTCCTCTGCTGGCTGCCTAAAATTATGCCTAGCATGGGTTACATCATCAGCCATTGCTGTGAAAAGCCTACAATAGCCAAAGCTCTAAAATGTGTAAATAATGTATGTCTGGTTACAGCAAATAAATACAGATAGAGTGGTACAAGGAAAAGTTATAGTAGTAAAATATTTGTTAAAGGTAAGGTGAAATGGGAGCTGTACCTTCTTTTAGGTAGGAGTCTGTTTCCACTGGCTTTACAGCTTAAGGGGAGAATGCAGGTATACATATTTGGGCACTTCCCAAAGTCTTAATATAAATTGGAAATCAAAGGCCTTATGAGACCAGAGGCTGAAGTCCCTTTCTCCAAATCAACCATAATGAAACTAAAACTTGTGGAACACGTGCAAGCTTAACCATGTGGTTGCCTTGCTTGAGGCAGGTCATTGGCACACGTAAACTCTGCTACTTTAATCACTTGAGTGACATTAATTTGTTACAAGAATTTACTTTGCCCAACAACATAACTAAAAGAGTAAACTTAAGTTTTCTCACCACTATTGCTCTTTAGTGTCCATTTGGGTTAGGAATTTACTCATTTTATTATCCTTATTGTAGGGAGAAAGAGAGACTACATACTGCAGCTGAAATATTGACAGAAATTGTTCAAAAAAGAGATTTTCCTGAATTCATCACTACTTACCTGAATTTGGATCACACTTTCCTCTGCAGTCATTTCTGAAAATATTGGGTGTGAAGATATAACAAAACAGGGAAGATGTAGATGCACAAAACATCATGCGGAGGCAGAATATTCAAATTATAGATTTCATTCTTTTCTATGTGTATTATTGCAATAATTTCCCACATGCTACATAAATCATAGAAGTAGTGTCCAATAATTAAATGTTCCAAAACAGAGTGTCAATGTGTTTACTGACAGATTAACACATAACTAATGTCCTGGGGCCCAATTCATTAAGGAAAGTTAAGTAAAAAAAAAAAAAAAGTTGAGTAAGTAGTCTCCTGGACAAAACCATGTTATAAAGTGCAAATTAGTTTTCTATTTTGCACATAAGTTAAATACTGACTGTTTTTTCTTGTAGCACACAAATGCTTGATAGGTTATTTGTGCATTGAAATTTAAAGTTGATATTTGTGTGCTACAGGAAAAACAGACAGTATTTAACTTATGTGCAAAATAGAAAACTAATTTGCACTTTATAACATGGTTTTGTCCAGGAGACTACTTACTCAACTTTTTTTTTTATTTACTTAACTTTCCTTAATGAATCAGGCCCCTGGTGTGTTTTTACAGGAGACTTGCACTGCAGCTAAACGCACTTGGTGATCATTCTCACACAATTAACATGGCTCAGGATATCTAGACTGTGTAAAACACTTAACACGCTATCAGTGATAATTCAATTGCCTGCTGATTGCAGCATAGTGAGAAGTGACAAACAGAAAACCTATAGGAACAGCAGCTCTAGCCTTCCGGCGTAGAGCAATTTATTCCTAGAATAAAATGCAAACATTTGTGAAAAAGGCAGTCGATGCTTTGACCAGCGTTACCTTACTTTCAAACATAATTTATTTAAAAGTGTAATACTTTCCTTTTCAACTTGTTGATGGTTCTTTGCTTGCTCTTTAAAAAAATAAAAAAATCCAAGAAAGAAAATCTCCAATACAAAGTCTCTAATATAGTCCTACATATAATGAAGGGTGCACATAGAGCTGAACAACATACAAACAATATGATCTCTCTTCTGCAACATGTAGCCATATTAGGAGAGGAAATGCTTTTAACACAGCAGATACAAAGTGACTGACAGCTTGGCAGCCATACCCTGTCTAGATTGGTTCATTAACACACAGGGCTGTAACAAAGATATTAAAGCAGCTCAAATTACTAGACTATCTGCTTTTTTTAAAATGTCAGGGTAACACTGAACCATGCATTTCAAGTTCATGGTTCATACCCAAGAAATTCAATGTTTGGGTGTGGTGTTTTTTTTTAATTACAATATAAATTACATATGTTTTGTACATGTTTGGCCAGAAAACCTTGTCAAATTTCAGTGAACAAGGGATGTTCTACTGTTTGCAGATTTAATCACAGCTCAAATCCTCTGCCTTGGTATACATTACAGGAAGCCTTTATTGGTTAGCAACCACTGTGCGACGGTACATGGTATTACACAGTGCTCCCAACAACTGGGTGATGTTATAGTATTTTACGCCCTGCTGACACTACAAAGACAAGAGGTAATGAAATCACCAGTCTCCTACAGTCTACACAACAATAAAACTGATGTCACCAGATGAAGTGTACAAGTCTAGTTGCTACAGTAGTCAGCTGTGCTTTATTTATGTAATATAGTGAGCACAGGCAGGAAAATACAGTGACACATGTATCTGATACATGAGAAAACATTGCGCAGTCTTAAACTTGACTCACAAGCAGAGTCAAGTACACACTGGGCACAGTAGGCTCCAGGCACAATGTCAGGAGAAAGAGGTAAAGGGGGGGGGGGGGGGGGGGTGATAGATCAGAGGTTACCAATATTTTGCTTAATTTTTTAGATACTTAGGGACATATTCAATTCTCGGCAGAAAAATCTCAGTCCCCGCACGATTACTGTTAATACGGTAATATCTAGCTGGATTTCAGCTGGCAGCTCCCTGAGCCGCGAGCTGAAATCCAGCTATTACTGTATTAACGGTAATAGTTTTTCCGCGGCGCAGAAAAAAAAGAATTGAATATGCCCCTTAGAACAAGATACTACATAGTAAGTATAAGAAAGAAAAACAAAGCATGGTAAATTATCTGTTCATGATCTGTTAATAGGTGAGTTTTTTGTCAATGTAGCATGTAATACAAATTAAAGATAGTAATCATTTCTATATAGACCTGTATTACTTTTCCACTGAAAAGTTTCGAATGCCTGAAGAAACCAAGTATCTAAGCTACGCACCTCGTGTCACCTTCATCCTAGAAATATCAGAATACAACTCTCGTTCTGCAACACATACCTGCTGTGTCTTACACTTAGTCCCTGGATATCCATTTGTAAGCAATGGTCACTGCAAATCTCAATTCTCAATGTGGATGTAGTATATTTGTCATGTATTTTGACTAATTCATGGTATTTTTTTAGTTTAATAAAAATGAGACTTCATTTCATAAAATAAACATTAGGCGTAAAATGTGAAGCTTTTTTCACGATGCTGTGCAGATACAGAAAGGTGGGCTTGTATTGTGTTCACTACATTCCTTCTTTACACCTCCCTAGAGGTTTAGTGCCTTTGCATGAAAAATAAAGTATTAAATTGTATACTTCTTTAGCACATTAAATTGTTCTTAAAACTGCCTGTTTCTATATATACTGTGAATAATCACTGTTGCAATCGTAAAGTATGTTTCCCCCTCTATATTCTAGGACTGGCCTCAATACCACACACACACCTCTGCTTATGGAGGAATGAGGTGTTCTAAGGAAACAATACGACAACGGAGTTTAAATGGAGACTCCCTAAGATATCCAACACAGTAGCGTTAGAGATTTGCAAAAAAGAGGATTTATGTACTTACATTAAATCCGTTTCTCTGATTCTGTCTGGGGGACACTGCTTACCATGGGTTGTGGAGGGGAGCACGGGAGTTGGCACCTAGCTAGTTAAGTTTAGCACTGCTGACAGACCCCTTCCCCTCTACAATCCCCCTGCCCCTTCCTGTTCAGTTAATTAAAAAGCCCAAGGAGAAAAGGCCAATCAAACAAGAGCACACAGAGGAAAAGCAGAAGGGAGGGATCGCAGTGTTCCCCAGACAGAATCAGAGAAACAGATTTAACGCAAGTACATAAATCCTTTTCTCTTTCATCCAGTCTGGGGGACACTGCTTACCATGGGGACGTTCTAAAGCAGCCCCCTAAGGGTGCGACCACTTTGAAAGCCCCGCTCGTAGAGCACTACGAGCGAAATTTGCATCCGCAGATGCAAATACATTAAACTGATAACATTTTGTAAAGGTGTGGACAGAGGACCAAGTGGCTGCCCTGCATAGCTGGTCTAAAAAAGCCCCATTTCTCGCTGCCCATGACGCCCCTACCGATCTGGTGGAATGGGCCGTAAGTCTCTCTGGCACAGGACGGTTAGCCTTTATGTAAGCTTGCTTGATGGTTGCCGTAATCCATCTTGCAATGGACTGTTTTGAGGCTGGCCAGCCTCTCTAGAATCCTAAAGAACAAACAGAGAATCTGTACGTCTAATCTGAGAAGTTCTTTTGACATAAATGCGAAGAGCCCTGACCACATCTAACTTTTCCATAGACTGTTGATCCGAATGGGAAGTAGATGAAAAGACCGAAACTACAATTTCCTGGTTCAGATGGAAAGCCGAAACTACTTTTGGAACGAAGGAAGGGAGGGTTCTTAATACCGCTCTGTCCTCGTGGAAAGTTAGATATGGTTCTCGGCAAGACAGAGCTCCTAATTCTGAAACCCTACGTGCAGATGCAATAGCTAAAAGAAAGACGACCTTCCAGGTAAGACACCTAAAATCTGCCGTAGGTAATGGCTCAAAAGGAGGCCCTTTAAGCATATCCAGTATCCGGTTAAGATCCCATGGTGCTGTAGGCGGAACGTAAGGAAGCCGAATATGTAAGACTCCCTGAAGAAAGGTCCTGACGTCTGGCAAGTCCGCTAATTTCAGGTGAAAGAAAACTGAAAGCGCTGAAACCTGAACTCTTAATGAACCTAAACGGAGGCCAGCTTCCAGCCCATCCTGAAGAAAAGCTAACAAGCGAGGGAGACGAAAGGAAGATGTGTGACAGGACTTATTTCCGCACCATCTAATATAGGCTCGTCAGATACGATGATGGATGCGAGCTGAAACCGGTTTTCGAGCTCGCAGCATAGTGTTCACTACACTGGGGGAAAAACCCCTAGCTCTCCAGAGGCTGGCTTCAACAGCCATGCCGTTAAACTGAGCTGAGGTAAATTCTGGTGACGAAAGGGACCTTGGAGAAGGTGGTCGCCTGGTACCGGAAGACGATATCCTTGTCCCAACGAAATGGATATTATGTCTGCGTACCACACTCGACGCGGCCATGAGGGAGCTATTAGAATTACCGGCCGACCGCCTTGCCTCAATTGTCTGAGTACTCAGGGAAGCATGGAAATCGGGGGAAACTGATAACCCAACCTGAATTCCCATGACATGGACATCACGTCCACCGCTATCGCTAAGGTGTCTCTTGCCCTTGCGCAAAACCGGTCAACTTTTTTGTTGTGTCTGAAGGCCATGAGATCTATATCCGGAAGACCCCACCTCTGAACTAGAGACTGAAATACTTCCGGGTGGAGGGACCACTCCCCAGGCATCCTCGCAATGCGACTGAGGTAATCAGCCTCCCAATTTTTTATTCCTGGAATGAACACCGCCGATGTTGCTGGAACGTACTGTTCTGCCCAAAGGAATATCTGAGCTGCCACTTGCATTGCAGCTGCACTCCTGGTTCCTCCCTGTCTGTTGACGTAAGCTACAGCAGTGGCATTGTCGGAATGAACTCTGACTGGGTAGCCCTGAAGAAGAGTCTGGGCCCCCCGGAGGGCTAAAAGAATTGCCTTCAACTCTAATGTGTTGATTGATAAGGCTGATTCCTGAACTGACCAGAGCCCCTGGAGCATGAGGTGCAGGACCACCGCTCCCCAACCTCTCAGGCTGGCGTCTGTTGTGGCTATGATCCATGACCATGGAGCAAAGGACTGCCCACCGCCATGTGATCCTGATTCAGCCACCACTGGAGCGATCCTCTCGCCCTCGGAGACAGCGAGATCCTCTGGAGATCCAAGCGTAGGTGGGATCCTGACCATTTTGTCAACAGATCCTACTGGAAGCATCGAGAATGAGTTCAACCGAAGGGGATGGTCTCGAAGGAGGCCACCATCTTTCCCAGCAGCCGCATGCACAAGTGAATTTAGGGGCTGGGAGAAGACAAGACCTGAGATGTTATACTCCGAATTGAACTGATCTTCTCGGCAGGCAGGAACACCTTTTGCCGACTGGTGTCCATGATGAGCCCTAGGAAAACCATGCGTTGACACGGAACCACCTGGGATTTCTTTAAGTTTATCAGCCACCCATGGCTCTCGAGAGCCGCCAAGGTGAGGGATAAGTGCTGACGTAAGCAAATCTCTGAGGATTTGATGAGCAGATCGTCCAAACAAGGCACGACCTGAACTCCCTTTAAGTGAAGACACGCTGCCATCACTGACATGATCTTCTTGAAGACCCTCAGTGCTGTGGAGAGGCCGAAGGGAAGAGCCCGAAACGGATAGTGGGAGGACCCCACTGTGAATCGTAGGAGAGACGGATGGTCGCTGCAAATGGGAACGTGGAGGTATGCGTCTTTTATATCTATGGAAGCCATAAACTGATCCTTCTCTAAGCCGTTTATTACCGACCTCAGGGATTCCATCTGAAATCTGTCCACCCGTAAGTGCACATTGAGGTTCTTTAGGTTTAAGATGGGTCGAAAGGACCCGTCCGGCTTCTTGACCAGAAACAGATTTGAATAAAACCCGTCCCTTCTGGTCGTCTGGGACCCTGCAGATGACTCTTTGCGAAAGAAGAGAGGCGACACAGGCATGTATTGCCTGTCTTTGTGTTGGATCTCGGGGTAGCGGGGTTATGAAGAAACAATGTGGTACCGGACCCAGCAGGTCTATCATGTACCCCCTTGATATAATGCCCTGAATCCAAGGGTCTTGGGATGACGCTGCCCATTGTTCCTGAAACAAAGAGACATCCCCCCACTGGCGCCACCTCCGGCAGAATACAGTGGTCGTCAGGACGCAGACTTCTCCTGGGTCTTGGAGGCCTGGCGCCTAGCTGCAAACGAGGATCTACCCCTGACAGAGGAGCCTCGAGCATTTGGTTGTCTACCTCTAAATGACTGTCCCCTAGGCAAGGAGATCCCCCTAAAGGGCTGACGAAAGCAGCTGACCCGAGGGGTCCAGCCCCTATTAGAGAATACCGGCAAGGAAGTGCTTTTGCCCCCTGTTGCCTGGGAGATCATAGCATCCTATTCCGGGCCGAACAAACCTGCTGCTGAAAAAGGAATGGTTTCAACACTTTGATTCCGAATCTCCTTCCAAGAATTTCAGCCATAACGTTCTTCTTGCTGAAATAGATGCAGCCTGAATAGAGGAGGACACAGACGCTGTGTTCTGGGCCGCCTCATAAAGGTACCCCGATGCCTCTTTCAAATGTAAAGCCAGGGGAAGTAAATCAGAGTCCTGTAAGGCCTCTGCCAGTTGGTCTGCCCATGCTTCCATGGCTCTAGCAACCCAAGCTGAAGCAAATGTGGGCCTAAAGGAAGAACCCGCTGCCACAAATATAGATTTCAGCTGGGATTCCACTCTGCGATCAGTGGCATCCTGCAGAGTTGCTGAACCTGGGACTGGTAGTAAAAGTGTGTCTGGCCAAACACAGGCTACTGGAATATCTACCTTAGGAATACTCTCCCAGCGAGCCACGTCTTCCTCCTGCAATGGATACAGGGAAGAGAATCTCCTGGGAACAGAGAACCTTCTATCAGGCTGTTTCCAGGCTCCCTCTGCAATATCTCTGAGTTCTAAAGAAGGGGGAAAACGGATAGCCTTCCTTTTGGCCTTCTTAAACAGACATCTGTCTCTAGGAATAGGATCCTCTGGTTCTGGGAGGTCCAACGCCTGTCTCACCGCTAAAACCAAATCATCAATAAATTGGCTTTTAGTGTTCTCTTCCTGTTCCAAAAGTTTGAACCTGGTCAGGGTCAGAATTTATTTCCCCCTCCTCCTCTGAAAACCCCTGAGTCTGAAAGGACCATAAGGGGATTAGCAGATCTGGGCCACTTCCTTTTAGCAGGCAGGATGTTTGGAGATTCAAGTTACTGGTTTAGTTTGTCCAAACCCTTTATAAATGCTGCGGACCATGCCGGTTCTGTGGGAACAGGGGCCTGGTCCGTAAGCAATGAGGAAGGTCCTGGTATAGACGTTCCAATAGAACCTGTGGTAGCAGGGAGGTCCAATGAACTAGCATTATTAGCCGCAGAGGCTGCCACACTAGATAGCAACTGAGTAGATTGTGATATCTTCTGTGCTAAAGAGGAAACAGACTGTGTCAGGGAGGCCACCCAGGCCAGTTCCTCAGTCAGTGGGGCTGGAATATGCTGGGTTTGCGCAGGGGGGACCTCTGCTTCGCAGACAGAGCGCCAACGGGTCCTTCTGCCCACATGGTAATTTTACATTACATCTTGAACATGTAAAATACTTTGCCATAGGGCCCTTTCCTTTATCTGTCATTTTTTTTTACAAAGGAAGGCACACCAAACACACAGCCTTAAATAGTTATATTTTAGCTGAGAGAGTCAGAGAGAACAGTGGAAAAAAAACAAGTAATCAACTAATCTGACATAAAAGTTGTACTTGTAATTTGTTAAACAAAATATTATATTGGCAAGTAGGAGAACTACAATATAACCCCTACTAGCCCACTTTGCAGTCAGCAAATACAGTAATATGTGTTTAAATAAATCAGATACTTAGCCCACAGGCCAAACAGGGATGAAGTCCAACAGCAGTGTCCTGGTGCCTGCTCCCTCTGATCTGTGTCCTTTCCCGGGCTTCTCTTTGGCACCAGAAGGCCGGGCTAGTCCAATTTTTCTTGGAGAGCAGGGGAGCTCTATATCTTAGCTCCCCCCCCCCTGATAATGCTGTCTTCTCTGTAGGTTTTTCTAGAGGCCACCATTAGAAAAAAAACAAAAAACGGGTGGTATACGGCAGAGTAGTGGATACCTCAATTGAGGTCTCCGCAGCGGATTTGCACCCCGATGCCCCCTCCTATGTATGAGGGGGAATCTTGGTATGGCCCCCTTCTGTTTTCTCTCCTCCGCGGATTCCAAGATGGCCGCTGGCATTTTGTTCACTCCGATAACCGGCACTCTATGCCCGCAGTGGCAGCGCCGGTTATCGGGGAGGCCCTAAGAGTGACAGTGGTTCGGAGGGGAGGCCCTAAGAGTGACAGCGGTTCGGAGAGACCGCCTGTCACTCTGTATTCAGGCACCCTATTTACTCTGCCAGTGAGCCTCTGGCTCTCATCTGACAGAGCAGTGTCTGCGCTGCTGTTCTGGGAGTGTGTTCTCTATAATAGAACACACTCCCAGGTCTGCCACCAAAAGAAGAACTTCCTATATCAAAAAAGGATAAGTTAAATAGGAATTAAATAAAATTAAATGAAAAAAACACTAGCAGTACTAAAAACACCTGCCCAACTCCATGGGCACCTAAAAAAACTGAACAGGAAGGGGCAGGGGGATTGCAGAGGGGAGGGGTCTGTCAGCAGTGCTAAACTTAACTAGCTAGGTGCCAACTCCTGTGCTCTCCTCCACAACCCATGGTAAGCAGTGTCCCCCAGACTGGATGAAAGAGAAAATACAATTATAAAATCAGTTTTCCAATCAAATCTGCAATGTGTAAATATTTAGCATTGGTAACCAACTAATAGAATCAGAACTTTTTATATGGAGCATTTGATAAACCTCCCTTTGTACAGCATTGTAGACTAACAGTATATGAAGGTTACTAAGTAGTAGAAATAATTTACTCTAACTTATGCAACAGCTGGAACTGAGGAAGCGCTCGGGTCAACTAGTCAGATGTTTTTCAAAACGTTTTATTGCATTATATTTGGTACCTTATGTTTGACAACAAAAAGGAAATGACATAGGTATCTGCAGAGATAAGAAGCTGGTCTGTTATTGGCAGAGGGGAAAACAGTATCTGCTGCTCCATTACTAAGCATGGAGCCTTCTCTGATAACTGAGCAAGAAATAAATCTCTTAGAAATAAAGGGTTTCAAGTATTACAAACCTGTGACACTGTGGAAAAAAATCCAGAGGTATCTAAACTGCAGAACATGAACAAGGCCAGCTGAGGTTTAAGTTGTCCCGATAGACCATCAGACTAATGGGAATCCACTGTCTGCCAAGCCAGCTCTGGGTTACATCCTGTCACTCTTTTTATGAAGAAAAACAAGGCAGATTTTCTGTAAAACCTGTTCAGTTGGTGCCACAACACAGTGCATGATTTCTTTTGGTTCTTGCAATACAGTTCTGACGTATTTGGCAAAAAAAAAAAAAAAGTTTAAAAGTTGTTGGGTGGGGCCTAGTTTCCTTTCCAAAGAATATTAAAGAGCATTACTCAAGTTTTTTTTTCCCAAATAGGTTATTCTAAAATTGATCAAAAATAATAATAAAAAAAAACCAATATTGTTTAAGCACAAACAACTTAAGTATCCAGAGAATTTTTGTTTACAGATAACATTTTGTCGTTGAAAGTCCTCTATTCTCAAGATACTTATTTTATTGTATGCCACTGAATATCACACGTCTCTAGGTCTTTGCAAACTGCATTTCACATGGAGGACTTCAGATGACCCAGAAAACTCAGAACATCTTGTGCTCAATAAAAAAAAAAGAAAAAAGAAAGAAAAATCCAGTGCTAAACAGCAACCTGACCCTGTGCAATGTCGGAGGCGTCTGCGGAGCTCGCACAGCAGGCCCCTCCAACATTATTGGAAGTGTGCTGTCCGAGATCGGTAATCTCTAAACAAGAAACCAAAAACACAAAATTGTAAGTAATATTTCTGCCACACACCTGCTCTGACCACTGTAACACCCTTTTATCTGTCTAAGAAATTAAATTGGTTTAAAAGCTGTATTTTATTCTGATTTTATTCCCTCAAATTCAAATTTTAGCAGCAAAAGATATTTTTAAGAACGTGATCTACCAATATCCTGTAATACATAATTATTTATATATTTTCCCCTCGGCAGGATATATAAAAAAAAGTAAAAGTAAAACAATCTTTAAAGGCAACATTTCTTTTACTCCTTTCATTCTCCACATAAGTTACAGAGCAATACAGCAGGTGCGTGACAAAAATATTAGATTGTTGATATGGTCCAATGTCTGTTCGATGTCCGCTGTTCACATTTCATTAGCCAGTTCTTCTGGTTCTGCAGAACTATCTCCGTTAATTGTGATACTCATGTCCTCTTCATATCCAGGCGGCATGAAAGCTAAAGCATAAGGGAAGAGCTTGTGGCAACTGGATCTGTACGATTCAGCAGCTTCTTTGCTGTCTCCTAAACTGCCATCACGCAAGGCTTCTAGCACCTCAGTGCATGTCTGCAATGTACAAGTATAACAACAGAGTCAATTTCCATGTATTATGGGGTAAGTGTGTACATAAATAGGAGCTGGTATCAACCTGTGCGACATTATAGGTAGGCAATCTGGTGCTCTCCAGCTGGTCTAGATCTACAAGCTGGCTGGAACTTGTAGTTCCACAGCAACTGGAGGATGACTGGTTTCTGAAATGTATAGTCACAGAAGTATGGTCACCAGTCTTTGACAAACATTGATCCTTACAAACTAAACATAAGCGTTTATTGGCTTTGCTGCCCACAGCATACAAATATACTGCAAGTATTTTGCTTCTGATTAAATTAACGAGTGTAAGTGATAGGAAATTTATACTGTAAGTTCCAATGGGGCAGGGACTGATGTAAAGGATAAAATATTCTCTGTACAGTGCTGCGTAATATGTAAGCGCTATATAAAGGATAAGTAGTAAAACTATCCTATAATTGCAAGTAGTAATGAAATAATCTTCGTTCAGACATAGTGAGGTGGAAACAAGACAGATCATTTACCTGGAGGCTTCGGTTAGTAAGGGATTCATCCAATGCTGTGGCCAGCTCTACCGCTCGCTTCTGACTAGACGGATCCAGATAGTACATCATTTTGGCAGCTGGAACATGAACTCTTATTAGTTAACACGACTTAGACTTAAGCATTTATTAAACATGTATACAAAGTGTAAACAAACAGAACTCTTGATCACCAAATATCTAAGCACTCTAATCCCCAACAGGAAAACAGGACTCAAGAGCCATACAGGGCATTGCCAAATGCCATATCACTTATATTACATAAAGTATGGCACTGTCACACAGTTCTCAATAAATACAAAATGTTCTTTTAGGTGCCATAAGGGGATTTTTATACGATAAATCCGTTTCTCTGATTCCATCTGGGGGACACTGCTACCATGGGTTGCGAGAGTGGAGGTGGAGTTGGCACTGAACAAGTAAAGTTTGATAATGTATCAAAGCTGACAAAACCCTCCCCTCTGCAACCTCCACAGGCCAAGTATAAAGCCCCAAGGAAGGGGAGACAACCAACCAGAGACCACAGAGCAGAAGGGAGGGAAAGCAGTGTCCCCCAGATAGAATCAGAGAAACAGATTTATCGTAAGTATAAAAATTCTCTTTTATCCTATCTGGCTACCATGGGAACGTTCTAAAGCAGCCCCATTAAGGGAGGGACCACTCTGACAGCCTGGCACATAGAGAACTACTGCCAAAAGCAGCGTCTGCTGACGCAAATACTTTGAATTGCTAAAAGCTTTAAAAGTATGGACCGAGGACCACGTGGCTGCTCTGCACAAGTGGTCAGCTGAGAGCCCATTTAGTGCAGCCCAGGATGCCCCCACTGAACGGGTAGAATAGGCTACAATACGATCTGGCACAGGTCTGTTAGCATTGCCATAAGCCTGCTTAATAGTGAAAGTAAGCCACCTAGCAATCGAGTGTTTAGAGGATGGCCAGACCAAATAACGAATCCATGCGGCGAATCTTTGAATGTGGTCAGGGCTCTAAGAATGTCGGGTGGACATCAGAGTCTCCATGGAACCTGTCTCTGAAGACTGTGGGCCACCCTTAAAAACTAGAACCATTATTTCTTGGTTCACATGAAAGCTGGACACCACCTTTGGTAGGAAAGCGGGAACTGTTCTGTGATCTGCCCTATCATCGTGAAAGATAAGATATGGTTCACGGCATGAAAGGAGCACCCAATTCTGAAACTCTACAAGTCAATGCAATGGCTAGTAGAAATACAACTTTCACAGTCAACCTTAATTCTGCAGTGCATAATGGTTCGAAAGGAGGACATTGAAGCATATTTAGCAACAGATTAAGATCCCAGGGGGCCGTTGGAGGGACACAGGGAGGATGGATATGTAGGACTCCTTGCAAGAAGGTCCTGACATCCGGAATGTCTGACAGGCGTAGGTGAAAAAATACTGAAAGGGCCGATATCTGTACTTTCAGAGAACCTTGATAAAGGCCCCCATCCAAGCCATCCTGGAGAAAAGCCAGGACCCGCGGAAGACGAAAGGTAGCTGTGTAGCATGGTCTGTTTTCACGATGCAGGAGTAAATACTTCCCAAATTTGTTTTTCTAGCCCGAAGGAGGGTGTTCACTACTTGTGGAGAGAACCCTCTGGACCTCCACAGGCTGGCCTCAACAGCCATCCCGTTACATTGAGCCGATGCAATTCTTGATGTGTGAATGGTCCTTGCCGAAGGTGGTCTTAGACCCGGTTCTGCCACTAGTCCCAGAATTTCTGCGTACCAAACTCGCCTTGGCCAAGCGGGAGCCACTAGTATGACTGTGCGTCCCCCTCTTGCTTCACTCGTCGAAGGACTCTGGGAATCAAAGGGATGAGAGGAATCAGGTATCCCATCCTCAAGTCCCATGGCATCGTCATTACGTTGATGGCCACCGCCAAGGGGTCTCTTGCTCGAGAGCAAAACCAAGGCACCTTCCTGTTGCGACGCAATTCCATTACGTCCAGTTCCAAAATCCCCCATTGTAGGACCAGAGACTGGAAGACCTCCGGATGGAGCGACCATGCCGGCTGAGAAAGTCTGCTTCCCAATTTTGGATTCCTGGGATAAAAATTGCTGATGATGTAACGGGGACGTGGTTCTCTGACCAGGTCAAGATCTGAGCAGCCACCCTCATTGCCCCCATGCTCCAGGTGCCCCACATGTCTGTTGACATAAGACATGGCTGTCGCATTGTCGGACTGCAGTCGGACTGTCCGTAAAGTATCGCCCGGGTGCTCTCCAAGTCCATTAGCATGGCTTTTAGCTCCCGAATGTTGATGGGGAGAGATGCATCCAGAATACCTGGAGCCGTAACTGAAGTACCACAGCTCCCCCATACTGTCATGCTGGCGTCTGTGGTTACCAAGATCCAGGACCATGGGGCAAAGAACCTCCCCACTGTCAGATTGTCCTAGACTGTCCACCATCTGAGGTAAGCCTTCGCCTCTGGTGACTATTGTATCAGCTGTCTCTTCAATTTCAAATGGGATCCTGACCACTTCCTCAAGAGGTCCTATTGGAAGCAGCGTGAGTCCAGCAGACCATAAGGAATGGTCTCAAAAGTCGATACCATCTTTCTAAATAGACGCATGCACAAGTGAACCGACGGTCTGCAGCAGGTCATAACCCGAGCCGTCAGGTTCCTCAGGGATTGAGATTTGTCCTCCGGAAGGAAAATCTTTTGTTTGTTGGTATCCATGATTAGTCCCATAAAGGTAATTTTCTGGCATGGAATCAATTGTGACTTCTCGATTTATGAGCCATCCGTGCTTCATCAGGTTCCTGATAGCGAGGACCAGGTGCTGATTCAGCAGGAGAGCTTGAGGAGGCTTTTATGAGTAGTTTTGTCCATATAGGGCACTCTTTGCACTCCTCTGGAATAAAGACAGGCTGCCATTACGGCCATTATTTTTGTAAACACTCTTGGTGCTGTCGAAAGGCCAAATGGGAGAGCTCTGAATTAGTAGTGAGAGTGTCTCACTGTAAATCTGAGACGGGCCTGATGAGCGTTCCAGATAGGTATGTGAATGTAAGCATCTTTGATGTCTATAGACACCATGAATTGATCTGGTTCCAGTCCATTGATGACTGACCTGAAGGATTCCATTTGAACCCTGACCACCCGTAGGTGCCGGTTTAACTGCTTTAGATTTAGCACAGGCCGGAACGAGCCGTGTGGCTTTGGGACCAAAAAGAGATTGGTGTTCCGGAACCTGGCGAATGACTCTGGCAGAAAGAACAGAGGCAACACATGTAAGCATCGCCTCTTTGTTTCGAGGTTCGTGGGGTAAGCTGGTTGCAAAGTACCGACGAGGTGTTGGACCTGATAGGTCTATCTCATGTATCCTCTCGTCATGATCCCCCGAATCCAACTGTCTTCTGAGGATGCGCACACTGATCTCAGCAGTGGAACAGTGGCAGACGTCCACCCACTACCGCAGCCCCGAAAAGGGTGAGGGAGACCGTCAAATGGACTGCTTTTCTGAACGTTTGAGAGATGGACGTTTCGTAGAGGAGGAAGACCTACCTCCATACGATTGTCCTCTAGAGGCCGATGTTCTCGGTCTATGAGTCTGGCCCCTGCCAGCGGAGCCCCCACCTTGGTGTCCTAGGTTTTGGAACATTTACAGGGAGGAAGCTGCTTTTGCCTTCTGTGGCCTGGCAAATTATGCTGTCTAATTCAGGTCTGAAGAATCACTCCCTTTTTGAGGGGGAGCGTTACAACGACTGATTCCGTCTCTGCATGCCAGGACCTGACCCATAAGTTTCTACTGGCCGCTACTGCAATTGCAGTCATAGATGAAGAAATGGAGGCTGCATTCTGGGCAGCCTCATATAAGTATCTGCAAGCCTCCTTGAGATGCAAGGCAAGGGGGAGCAATTCTGAATTTTGCAGACCTGCTGCTAATTGGTCAGCCCATGTTTCCATAGCCCTGGCAACCCATGTCGATGAAATCATAGGTCTGAATGACGTACCTGACACAGGGTAGAGACTTTAAAAATCCCTCTATTTTGTGGTCAGTATTATCCTGCAAGGTGGCTGCCCCTGGGATAGGTGTGTGGTGTGTCATGCTAAGCACGGAACCGGTGAATCAATCCTTGGAACCTGTTCCCAACGGTTGAGATCCTCCTCCTTGGGTAAGGGTCTTGGTGCATCCAAGAACCGGTTTAACCCATCAAGTCCTCCAACTAAGGAAGCCAACCAAGCCGGTTCTCCTGTAGGAGGGTCTTGTGAGGTGAGGACAGCGAGCCCCAGCCTGTGGATTCGGCGGTCCCTGTAGCCCTGCCTGTTACTAAGGGATCATTTGCTACTGAGGTAGAGGGGAGAACTACCGCAACTCACTGGAATCTTTTAGTTTAGATAGCAGCTTAATCAATGTCCCAACCCCCTGTGTCAGGGCAATTGCCCATACTGGCATCTCTGCTAGTGGCGGTGCGCTAACCTGAGCCTGCGCAGTCAGGGTACTAGTGCCCCCGGATCCTGTAGTCCCACTGGTAACTTATCTTTACACTTGGGAACAGGTATAATATTTTGCCAGATGTGCCTTTCCCTTATCAAACATTTTTTTTTAAGGGAACAGAATAACCGTAAAAGAATGAAATACAGGCAACCACTCACAAGCAAACAGAAAGATACTAACTAATCTATGACAGTCAAAAATTAGAATCTCTTGCAAAAGCTATGTGTTACGCAATTAGTATTCCATATTTTATTAAAAAATGCTGTTGCAACAACAACTTTATTTCAATATACCCCTACCTATAATATGGAGATATAAGAAAAGTGGTACTTAGCCTTCCAATCAGGCTAAGACTTATGGAGCAGGAGAGGTCTGTCTGCAATTCAGTGTCCCAGAGAATGTCTGCTGCTCTCTTCCCAGGCAGTGTTTTGGCACCCTTGGAACAGCTCACGTGCTTCAGACTGCAGGGGAAAGGGAGGAGGACTCTGTTCTTAGTACCCTCCAAATGCACCTTTTTCCTTCTCGAGTTTTCTGCTGTTAAAGAGAGCGATCTGCTGCATCTATATCATGTAGCATTTGCTATTAGCAGATATCTGGTGGCCGTTTTTCTTATTGCACAAGTTACCCCACCTCCCTCACCGAGGAAGGGACTTGGTATAATCCAATATGGCGGCCCCCGATGCTCCGATTTATCGTTTAGGGAGCGCTGGTATCCGGGTTTTGTAGCAGTCTATCAGCGGCTATAATCCGCTTGTCAGCACTGATTAATTTATTAAATAAAAAAAAACACTATCATTGTAAGTGAGAGCCACCCAGGCTCTCACTGTCTAAGTGTGCTCTGCCAGCTAACAGAGCACACTGCTGCAACAATTATGTTAAATTCAGGAGAAAAAACAGAATAATTTCTTCCTGCCATAAAAGTAAGCCCAACTCCCTTGGGCACTTAACTAACATGGGATGGGCTACATGGGGTTGGAGAGGGGAGGGGTTTGTCAGCTTTGATACATTAACAAAGTTAACCTGTTCAGTGCCAACTCCTCTCACAATCCATGGTAGCAGTGTCCACCAGATAGGATTAAATTAGAAATGCATTTAGCCTTGGCCATGCTAAATATGTCAGCTGGCGTGCTACAATTTGCTCGCTTAACAGTAAACTTCTGCTTGCTGAATAAAACAAATACACTCATTAAATAGTCATTGCTTGTAACATCAACAAATTATTAGTCACACTTAAGTCTAAGGCTGATATTTGTCCACACAAATGTTGAAAATACAGGACATTCTCAAATTGTAAACTTTACCTGATGACCTGTGTGGTATGGAGTCCATGTTCACTTTCAGGAACGTGTTATTAAAGCTTGCTGGACTTGTTTCACCAAAAAGTCTGTTCATTTCTGCCTTTAACACTGTTCTAACTGATTCATTTAGTTCTTTGCTCTCAGATACTGTCAGAAGAGAAGAAAATGTAAAATTAAACCAAAACATGTCAGTACAAAGTTCTTAAATGTAGCCATAATACCCTAGGGCCCTTTACTTCAAGCAATTCATACAGATTTACCAACTATGTGATATTGGCAAAAATAAACAGAACTTTGATCAGTGGCTGCATTCTACACAAAGCCAAAACGTATTAACCAACTAGTGATCGACCAAGTTTTGTTTTTTTCTTTTAAGAAGGAATACACAAAACCTGGCTTGTATGCAGCAGAATTGGAAATGAAAACCCACTACCAAGAATTCAAATACTGTGTTAAATGTCTAAGAGTTAGAAAAGGTAATAAACAGTCAATCTGCAATAACTAAAGCAGCTTATCTAAATAACATGTCAAAAACATTGTACATTAATCCAAGCCAAATAATTAGCAGGTTAAAACGATGCTGAAAAGTCAGCACTTTCATTGTACCAAATAATTACAGGTTAGCGAGAGTTACTAGTCTCCTTCATTATAAGTTTTATAGAGCGACTGTTTCTTCTATACTTCTAGGTGTTCAAAGCTTATTGCAAGTCTGCTTCTCTTTTAAGTTTTTATAGATTGAATATATATTTAACAAATATTTATTGGACTGTAAAATGTGTTATGAAAATATATAATTTGGCTGCCATATTACTTAAAAACACAAAAAAGAAGCTCCCTGTAATATCTCCTGAAGAGGATGAGTATTTCACAGTCATACATCAAAGTAGTAAATAAGACAATTGAGAATGTGCGCTGCTCACATTTATTGCAGTAGTAACACACTGTTCAGCTGAGCAGTGCTCCTTTACATCCCCTCACACATCAAAAGTAAAATCGTGCTTTATGGATAGACAAGTTCTATGACCACTAGATTGCTCTATTAGGAAACGCACCTACATTTTTAGAGATCAACTTCCTATTAACCAGCCAAGCAACAGTGTTGCGTGAATCTAACTCTTACCTGCACAAAAGAAACGGACCAAACACTGGTGAAGCCAAGGGTGATTGGGATCTATAGCAAACGCCCTCTTCACAGATTGCAACATCAAAAGGAATTTTTCTAAAACAGGAAACAAATTGATAAAAGAGGACAAGAAAATTATATAACTATTTTTCAGCAACTTTTTAAGAATTGTAAGATGCATTAGGTTTTTTTTTTATTACCTTTCCTAAAGTAAATTTCAAAGGCATACAGATGTGTTTCTATTTTGTTCTTAACCAAGTTCTTTAGCGGTGTTAAAAATTTAATTGCTTCTTCCAAAGGACTGTCAACCTGTATACAAAAGAACCCAAAAGAAATCCATAACTGTAAAGGGAAAGGCATACAATAGTAGATAAAGTACTGCAGCAATACAATATAGTCTAAAGCATGAACCCTCATAAGCTTTAACAGAAAGCAACTTCACATCTCTAACGACAAACAGAAGTATTCCATGTTACAGAATAGGTGCATGCTATCCACGCTTACATTACCTTAGCCAGCTTTTCCGGAATAAGTTCTTCTTTCGGACCTCCAATTTCCTCATCATCATCCTCCTTTTTCTTCTTCTGGTTCCTCTGCTGCTTCTCCTTCTCAGCGTTCTTCTTCTCCTCCTCTAGCTGAGCTTTCTTCTGTGCCCTCCTCTGCTTGTTGCGGAGCTTCTTCAGCTCTTTGTCAGACATATTGGCTACACAGGGGACACAAAAAAAAATAAAGATATTATACTATACATCCCTACAAATTAGTAAACTTAACATTGGCATCTATGACCTGCTACCATAAATATACTCTTTCATTTAGTCAAGTCAAGAGCAGAGTGAGAGATCAGTTATCCTCTGCATTACAATGTTCTCTGTATAGGAGTTCAGTGGTTGCCTACTATATGTAGTAATAGAGCATTTCACAGGAAAGATGCTGCAATAGCTTGTTTTTCCCTAATGTACTCACTGCAGACTGTGTCCCTTTTTTATTCATCTACATTAGTAGTGTGTGTGTGTAAAATATATATTATATATCTATATATCTCCATCTCCTTTCTACCCAGTCATATAAATATAAAATTACATGACAAAAAACCCTACAGGTTTATCTAGTCTGCTATATTTTGTGTATTTGCTTTTTTTCTTCAAGAACTTGGCTATTGCTCCATTTTTGAATTCCATCACCTTTCATTAATGTTTTTTGGACATAGGGCCCTCAGAACTGTGCACACTGCTCAATGTGAGGTCTTACCAATGGCTTACTGTGGCAGTATAATCTTCCTCTTCCTGCTACCAATACCTCTTCTTATACAACCAAGTATTCTGGTTCTTCCTACTGCTTTATTACAGTGCTGGTATACTTTTATATCATACCAAACTAACTGCCAAGGTCCAGGTCCTCTCTTGCTGCTATTACAATCACCATTCTCTCAGTATTCTGCTTTTGGATTTTTGCATTATTTTAAATCTTAAATATAAGATTTCACACTTTAAGATTCCATTTTCTTTAAATCAGTATGCACTTGTAATACCCCTTCTGATGAATACATTAAACAAAACAGGACCCAGGACTGATCCGTGAGATTGTGGAAACAGTGACCAGGTAGTACTTTTTAGGTCCAGGACACAGATCACCATCGTTCATAGGTCGGAATAGGAAGCTTCCTGCCCGCTCAAAGAAACTCTAACCAATTGCTGAAGCTTGCAGACAATACCCAGCAACTTTAGTAGGGTTTGAATGAAATAGAGAAGCAGTACAGTTCATTTTAACAGATCTGATTCAACCAAGTCATAAGATATATCGCCTTTGGTCCTGCTTCAGATTAAACATGGTGAAGTTGACTTAAAAAGGTCGTTTTAATTTTTTTTACCCACAAACCCGCAACATTAACCGAATATACCTTAATCTAAACTTAATGATTTAGACACAGGATACAAAAAATATGGTAAGAAAAGAAACAAACAATAGTGCTCCTAAATCAAGGTCATGTCTAAACTACTAACTTTTGTTTTCCATGAACTTCTGTTCATTTCTGTTGCTTTCTAAAAGAAAAAAGCTGCGTTTTAAATGTAAGTATGTGTTCCTCCTGGTATCAACCATCTTGTCACTACTGGAGTCTGTTTGGCCACTCTTTAGCTGGGTACACACAATTGCAGTTTAATTCAGATGCAATCTCTAACGATTTTACCAACGACTTAAAGTCCCAATGATCATGCATATTTATGTGTACACACCTCCACGATTTACCTTCAGATCTGTGCTCCTCATCTGTCAATCGTCTGCAGAAAAGATCGCAACTCTGCACACACTCTATGGAGACCTGCCTATACTGCTGGCTGGGAGTGCGTACACACTTCTACATTTGCCCGACATCGTACCATAGTTAATTGTGAACTTTAGGAAGTTTATAAAACCAAACGATACAATGTGCTTTGGAATGATACAACAGGATCGTGGGAGGGTACACACTAACGCAATATCTTTATCATGTGATCGGCACGATAATTGGATGAAAAACCTATATAGTGTGTACTTTGCTTGTTCAATAAAAAGGAAAACTGTAAAGCTATCAACAACAATAATAATAATAATGTTTACACTAAATAGGTTGCATGTTATAAAGTATCGCATATAAAACAAACAAAAAAAACACATACCAGTGTCTGCCTCATGCTCTTTATTCTCATCTGTTAAAGGGTTGTCATGAAGCTTCAGGTAAATTTCTAAAGCAATCCGTGCAGCTTTGAAGTAAAATGGGTGTTGTCTAAGTACATCTTCTAGCTTTAGCAAATCCACATATGACCTGAGTGTAATTTTCCTCATACAATAGGTGTGGAAATCAAACTGATCATCCGTGATTTCCACAAAATGCTAAAATAAAAAACAAAATCAACTTTGTCAAAACGGTCTATAGCAAAAAGTTATTACTTGCTGTTCAAGATAGGTTTCCCCAACTTGATGCTGACCTAATTATCATCCTGACTGGATTTTCATTTAAAGCTCATCAATAAATAAATCATTAAGGGCAATAGTGGACAGACACACACAATTGTTTAAGCATCAACCACAGGAGGCAGAATACTTAACTATGGGAGAAAAAAAGACCAATTTTATACCTATACTTAGCCTGTGGGGAGGCTGGCTACTTTGCCCTTACCCAATCATCTGAAACGCACGAAGAGGGACATGAAGCAAAGAAAAGAGCTGGTGTAATACAAACATATACTTAAGAGTTCACACCTCAGAGAGAGAAAGCAGATACCCTCTGCTGAATTGGGACTCTTGTACAATTTAAAGCAGAGACGACCTTTGAAAGGAAGAGACTATCTTTTCCTTGTGGATAACTGGGGGAACTCCAATATCCTGCAGTCAGGGTATGTAATCACAATGCTTGCTAATCAAAAGGAACTTCTGCTAAGCGCTTGAACAGAACCGCCCGAAGGAAGGAAAGGAATACATTAGGTTCCCATGGCAGAACCTGATGGGAGTGGTTGACTGGCATGAACCATATCTTGAAGAAAGTCCCGACCACTGGAATGGAGGCTAGCGAATTCTGAAAAAAGGAACATCAGCCTGAGACCAGCACTGAGAGCAGCCCTTTATCTTAGCTTCCTTGCTGAAAGGCCAAAATATGAGGAAGGCATAAACCGTGAATAGTTTGTTCATGGGCTACCAAATATTAACTCTCCCACACCCTGTGAGGGGCGCTAGAAGAGACAGGCTTTCTAGATTACTAAACTGTCTGAAATCACTATTTCCAAGTCACTTGCATCCAAGGTTTCAATAGCAAAAAAATAAAAAAAACATGTTCAGAGAAGGTCCGTGTACCAATTAAGAGATAGCAAAATAACCAAAATGTATTCCCAGCTTACCTTCTTCAAGACATGGGAGAGAAGGACATGGGGAGATAACAGATCATCCAGTAGGGAGGACCACAGCGTTATGATTGCATGCTCCTGGAATGCCTGTAGATCTCACTGCAGTAACAATGAACTTTGTAGCTTAGCCATGAGATTACAGGGTCTGCATCTAGGTGCACACAGAGGTTAGTTGCTTAAAGACATATGCCTGTAGAGCTAAAGGACTTAAACAGTCAACTGAATGGCATTGGCTGTCTTCACCTATTGCAACATAAGCTCTGCTTTCGTCATAGCCAATTTATTGGGATCGATTTTGAGGCAGGATCTAACAGATATAAAGGTCTGCATTACTGAGGTAAGATGATACCTACTCAAGCTGACTAGACAAAATGAAGCATGGAGACAAGATATTGTGAAGGCTTGCTTACAGATCCAAAGCACACTTCTCCATGGCCTTTGATACCCATGACAGAGGGACGCAGTGCTGAACCCACTGTGGTTATAATAGCCTTAAGAAAACCAGTCAGTCTCCTATGACTAGGGTCTTTAAATAAAAAACTAAATTTGGGAGGGTGATGAATGGTTGTTTTGACAGCCCAGATACAGGTGCATTCTATAGAAGACCAAATGCTTTCCAGAGAGAAAGGCTACAGCGAATTAATTGCTTGTTTGGAAATATGTTTGAGGCCTTTCATTCAGTGTGTACTATGGCGAGGTAAGCTTTTGCTGTGAGGGAAGGAGATACTAGATCTGAAGCTTAGAAGGTTGATGTGGGCACAGAACTGTTCTGATAGTGACTACAACAGATTCTTTATAGAGGAAACGATCTCAAGGATTCTCCGCTGCAGGCCGACCTCTTCTGTAGTAAGGAAATCGTCTGATAAGCTATCTCATTGCCGCTCCATGGCTGCTCATTGCTCATGCAGGTCACTAATTGTGAAATCTAGGATATAGTTAGCCCATGTGGGCTCTGTATGAGGAGCAAATTATGTGCCTTTATCTGTACTGTTAAAATGGCAGAGAGAGTAGTTAGGACTGAATTAGAACTCAAATTCAGTTCTCGGAGCCTAAAAAGTAGGTAAGTTGATAAAGTGCTGGGAGAGGCTCAATCTGGAGTTTGAAGGTAAGAGTTCTGCATGGACCAGACTAGAACGAAGGTAGGCATACAAATATGACTTCACCAAGGTACCACTGCTTTAGACCTTTTGCTTAAGGGTTCTATGTTAAAGAAGCAAAGGAAGAGAAAAAGAAAAAAAAGAAAAAGAAAAAATGAAACAGGAAGGATAGGGTCCCTGGTTGGAGAAGGGGGTTAAGTACAGATGATAGCTGCCTTTCTGCATTAGTCCTGTTCCCCTGTGAGCAGTGCTTAACCCATCTGTGATGTCTGGCTTGTCTGAATGGAAAATTAGTTTACCAAAAAACTACAATAATCTACTTTATAAGAAGGGAAATGATAGACATTACAAATATTTATATAGCATCAACATACTAAGCAATACTTTATAATTGGGAACAAATGCAGACTGTTAACAGACAGTGGTAAGGTGCCCTGCTTGCAGGCCTGCTATCTGCAGTGTTGGAACAATGATTTTGGAAGGATAATCCCTTCAAGTCTCAAAGTACACTATTAGTATACTACTTCACAGATTTTATGCTGGAAATTGGGGTCGTGAAATAGAAAAAAAATTTGAAGGCTTCCAAACAAGACATTTAATAGCCAAGAATGACTAAATAAAAAGATAAACACTTTTTGAGCGTAGCTTAAAAACAAACAAATAAAATAGGAAGCAACGCTTGGAAGACTCACTCGTTCAATTTCATGGCATTTCTTAAGTGCTTCCCCATACTTGTTCATGGATCTGTATGCTTGGGCACATTCAGTCTGGAACCACATACACTGCATTTCATTCAGGTTCTCCACTGCGGATGTGCCTTCCTGCAGAAACAAAGTGTGCAATCCTTATTATCCTGAGCCATCTATACTACTGGTTTTGATTCTATGGTTATCCTGGTTATGATCTGTGTAACCATTCTATTAAAGGAAATAAAAAAAAATTAAACAATCGATTCAGTGCACTCAATCAGATTTTCCAGAAATCTGAAATAATATTACTTTTGTATAGTCGGAGAATAAGCAAAACAAACCCTTGTAAACTTTGAGCACATTTCCTCGGCCTCCTTTATCATGTTGGCTTTTAACATGTACTTTGCACATTTTGAGTTGATAAACCTATCTGCAGTGTCCAGAGCCTGGGCTTCATCCATCCACCGAGCAGCTTCTTTAATGTTACCAGCATGCTAAAAGATGGGGGAAGAACAACTATGAAAAATGATGTACACAGATTACATAACAATCTAGCAACTGAATTTAAGGTGAGCACAAGCCGCAAAATAAATACATTGGGTATAGCATCATTGTTTTTTCCATCCATACAATATATCGAAGTATGCTAATAAAGCAAAATCGCTCATGCACAAAAACTTAATTAAAGTTATTAGAGGTTTCCAAGAAAACACATTTCAAAGTTTTGGCAAACTTTACTTATGTAAGTTAATATATTATAAGGAAAGGTCTTACTAATGAATATGACAATTGAGCAATACAATAGAGAGTCTGGGCTTCCACATTAGCAATATAACCAACCCTTCTAGTATAAGAAAGTATCAGTGCATAAATCTGTCCAGCAGCTATAGGGAGCCATGTTGAAAACGTTGCAGAGAATCTCAACCTTTTCTTGATAAAAAGGCAGGAAATCAAAGCAAAAATCTAGCAATTTGTATGCAGGAAGAGAAATAAATGAAAAAAGCATCCTTCCGCTAAGGAGTATGTAAGACACAGTAAATAAAGTAATGCACCGATTCTACAGAGAAGACCAGAAGTAAAATAAGCTACAATACAATGCTGAATATTCGTGTGGTTATACTGTAAACCCCACAGCAATAAAGAGGCTATTATAGGCCTGCCTGTTACTTGAAGATATTCAATAAGAATTCTGGAAGCTGAAGAAAAATGTTATCCAGTGCTTGTTACTGTACCTTGTAAATTTTAGCCTTTACAAGGAAGAGCTCGATCAGAGTTGGTGTGCTGTCAATGGCCGCATTTATATATTCCAGTGCTACGGTTGGCTGACCAATCTTGTCATAGTGTTGTGCCAAGTAGTACTGAACCCATAGCAAAGTAGTTGGTGGCTCTTCTTTACCATCATCTATCAAATGAAATAAGACACAGGATGAACAGAGGCGCTTACACCTTACACTGTTTCATGAACAGAGAATTTTCAAAGCAAAAGGGTTTTAAAATTTTAAACTTCAAAAGCATAACTAAGAAATGAAAAAGGTGTATGATGGGAAATAAAATTTTGACTTGACCACACATTGCTACCAGAATTGCAAGTAAACATAGCCATGTCCTATATGTTGTGTTGAACACGACAATATACACAAACTAGTTATTTGTATATTGTGGCAGTGTGGCGACATAACAAAATAGAAGGCTACATATTTAAGGGGGGAATTTACAATACTAGATCATCATATTATTTCAGGTTTATACATATGTCAAATTAGCATGTGACAAACACTGAAGCAATAACCTGTGTACACAAAAGGACTTGTTATTGAAGAGCTCTAGATGACCTGCAATGTGCTCTATTTCCCTACAAAGGTGATGCAGGAGAAAAGGGAGTATCTGCCAATATCTGGCTCCTGGTAACAAGTGGACCCCTCTCAAAAGAACACTATGCAAAATCATACAAACCATTAATGTTAAACAGACGGCAACTTTTTAAAGATGTATCGTAACCAACTACGAGGTCTTCAATAATCTCCACCTAGAAAATATAAAAAGAACAAAAACAAAAAGAAACAGTTAATCAGTTGAGACAGTAGTACAAACCACTAAAATGCATGCGATAAATAAAAAAAAACGCACTGTATTGTGCAAAAACACCTAGTAACATGAAATATATAAACAAGCTGGAAGTATTCATTTGCAAAGGAACACTTTACACTTATTTTGATAAACCTTTGGCTCTAATGTTTGCAATGCAATATCCCAAGGCCTTCTACCCACTGGCGGTAACTGACATGTTTGCTAACATTTTTAAGGCCAGTAGCTTTACAAAACGGGTCTGACAATAGAACCAATTGTTTCTAATGTCAGTATAACCTCTATTCTAGCCCCGCCAACTTCAAAGTTTTGAACACAAGCTGCGATATGAGCAGATTTTTTGGAGTGGGTTAGGTAAGAAAAGGCTGAACAATATAATCCTATGGCAAGACAAAGTCTGAAAGCAGAATTAGTAATCTCACATAAACTAGGGAAAGCCATGCAGGATTATTAGAAATTATTCAACTACAGAATAGTTTAAAATATAAATAAAAAATATATTACAATATGCTACAAAAATCCCTGTTGCATGGATAAACTTACAGCTGCAAAACTACTGTAGTCACTAAGGGGCTAGATGCCTGTTCATATAATATACATACAGTATTAGTTACCTTCTCTTTGTCATGGTACAATGATCGCAAAGTGTTGAAAACAGGAGGGCAGCCTTTGCTAAAGTTCATCCTCAAATATTTATCCAGACACACCCTCAATTTTTCACCTACGGAGATAATGTAAGAAATAAGCTCCTCAGGTGAACAATGGTGAATGACCTTAGTTACCCATTGGTATGACAAACACCATTTTACATACCTGTTAAGAAATTTAAAGGCAGTCTCCTTGGCACCAACCCCCTAGGATATTTTGTCCAACTGTCCTCATAAATCTTCAATCTCTCCTCCATGTTGGCTATATAAAGAAACAGAAACCACATGGATAAGTTGATGACAGCAGGTCAACTACAATTATTTCAATAGGGTTTAACATTTCTCTGTGACCATGGAGTTATTAGCAATGTGATCCTCATTTTGAAAATTATGTTAGAAGAATTCAAAAAGATGTGAATGAGTGGTAAACCTGGTCTATGACTGTTAGACCCAGTACCTCAATGCTCTAACTATGCCCAACTGTATGGCCAAACCAGACAGATCCTTCCGCTTGGTTGGCCGGATGAGTGGACATCCAAAGACGCCTTAAGTGTAGTTTTAGATGGCATTGAAGAAGTTGCTATAAAAATTGGGCTGAGCAGTAAGAGGAGAGAGGAGTCACATAAAGGAGTCACATAGGCAGCTAATATAATTAGAGGGATGAGAAAAAAACGCAAGCAGACTTACTGGTATCATCCTAGAAACTAAGTCCACTAACAAGAATATTTTTTATAAAACCTATGCCTCAATATTTACATAAGACACATAGAAGTGAAAAAATATGCATGTATGTGGCTCTAGTTTCTAAAAACAGAGGCCTAGAAAATAAGAATATGAATCCTTCATAGCTCTGTCTTTACACAATTGTATCTAGCTCTGAAAGTCAACTTGATGGAAATTGTAAAAACTTGCTGCAGACTTACCTGGTTTAAGAGCATTTTCTAAACCCTTGTAATAAGCCCAGTTCTCTGGACTTCTGTCCTGTAAACCCCTGTACACTTCTGCTGCTTCCTCAAGACGGCCTAAACGCAGCAATAAATCGCCTGGGTTGCAAAAAAAAGAAATAAAAATAAATGGTAATAAATATGGTTAAATGCAAATATAACACGACAATGCCACTCATTCCAGGGTGAATAATACAGTTGTAAGGGCAAAAAAGAGAGAAATGTGAACAGTGGTCAGTTTTAACCAGTCCACCAACTTGATACAATAAAACTTTTCATTGACCTTTTCATGTTTTTCCAAACAATTCCTGAGTAAGTACACACCATAATGCAGAATTTAGAAGCTGGTACTCACATTCAGGAGACAGACTAACCTTTTAAGATCTACATTAATTATCTTAACTATATTAGGCACCAAGCTTGCATTTTAGGTATCGTAGTTATCTGGCTAGTAAGATTGACAACCGTTGTCTGCTAAATTATGCAGTTAGTTTTAAAGCATCAGACACAATGTTAACAATCTGTAAACAAAAGAACAGTAAGAGCACAGAAAGCCCGACTGTAAACATACCTTTAGTTTCTTCCACCGCCAGCTTATCACAGATCTGCTTTTCATAGGTGCACAGATGATCCAGTGCTTCCTTATAGAGCTCCGCTTCACGGAGAACCTGGTTCTGATAGAGCAACAGCTCGCTATACTCATAATCAATCTTGTCCGGCGAAGTCTAAGTTAAGCAGAAAGAAGACTGGCTTATTAAGTTTGACATCTTTCATAGCAGAATGATGAACAATCCAGAAATATGGAAGTTATTTCAATGTAACTAGCAATTTAAAAGAAACATTAATAAGAAAGAGCCCCCACCCCCCCCACTAGTCTGCAATGTACTTCTATTTTACATCTGTATACTTTATGCCCACTACTCAGCAACCCAGCAAACCCTAAATAGGTCTGTGTCTACTTGATCCTTGAAAGATAGCACTGCATATCACTAACCCAAACAGGAAAGGTCTACTGAAACAGAAGCCTAAGGTGAAACATGCAAACAATACATAAATACATTAAGGTTTGCAGCCCTCCAAGTACACAGCTCACTTGGGTATTCCTTTTAAGCAAACTTTTCTCCTATGTTTATGTGATCTGTTGTGGTAAACCTTATGCAGAGTGTAGAGTTGGGTATAACTGGAAACAAACAGGCTGTTGCAGGAAGGATAATTTAATACAAAAGTACATTCTGAACATGAAAAAATAAAATATTGCTGCTTCTCAGTGACAATGTCATACAAAACACAGACATTGTGAGAAACACTGCAACACAAGGTACAAGGGAATAATGATTATTTTAATGTGTGTCTCCTATAGATTGTAAGCTTGCGAGCAGGGCCCTCTTACCGCTCTGTATGTATATATTACCCAGTATTGTTTTATTACTGTTTGTTCCCAACTGTAAAGCGCTACAGAATCTGCAGGCGCTATATAAATAAATGTTGATGACGATCTTTCATCTTTTGCAGCAGGATTGCGAGAGAAAGGGGATATCTAAGCTTTTTTTCCTGTTCCAGATCCCAGTAGGACGCTGTCCTAAAGATATGGGTGGGAATTCTGCTGTCTGTAATGGAGTGGAAGTAGTACTAAACAATGTGTTATACCCTTCATCGTTAATATCTGAAAATTATTTTTTGGGTATTTAGTCCTTTAATGTCAATTGTATTGAATAGAGAGTTCTGAAATCTGACATGCTAGCAGCATCACGAAAAAGGTAAAGGCCTTTATAAACTATCGATGAGACAGGATGGACGGAATTCTACAGCATTTTGAGCTCATGGCTTCAGGTAAAGTGGGGTGTCTCCATCTGCTGCATGGAATGTTAAATTAGTAAAGAGTCAGGGGGTCTGTAAGTGGACTCTAATGTATTGTATTTGGTGCGGATATTAAAAATGTTCTTACATCTTGAAAATACAAGCCAAGTCCATTTATTCATAGACATATTACAAGTGAATATTATTTATCTAACTACATGCACTGAACAATTTATTCAAAGGATAATTTTGTATTTTGTAACACTTTCTAATCCATTAAACTAAATTAATTGATAAATACAAAGTGGGAAGCTCATTTTCTTTAGAGCAAACAGCACAGGAGAAATATGTAACTGACAACACGAGTTTCAGGTGCAAGAAAAACCCTGTTTTCTTATTCACCATCTTTTAAATAGCCCCCAGGTAACTTACATAAGGGAAAGTAAATGTCACATTGATTACGGACTTCGGAAGAGACAGATTTGAACCAGAAATAACCACTTGCAGATAATAAAGCCAATCCCCACCTTTGTTCACACAGATGTTTAGCACTAAAAAGTGAATGTGAAGATATGTGGCTAATATGTGTAAAATACTGCAAAAACAATAGTATTATATCGAATATTGAACTGCTGCATGATTTGTATATTTAAGTTCCGTTTGCCCGAAGGACGGAAATAGCTATATACACACACACACACACACACAAAGTATTTGGCCACATCTGTTAATGGAGGTGTTTCACTCAGACTCATTGCCAGAGGTGTCTAAAATCAAGCACCTAGCTATGCAGTCTCCATTTGTGATACAAAATAGGTCGTTCTTCAAGCGTGATACTGTGATAGGATGCCACCTTTGCAATAAGACGGTTCGTGAAATTTCATCCCTGCTATAGATATTCCACGGTCAACTGTAAGGGACATTATTAGAAAGTGGAAGGTTTTAGGAACAGCAGCAACTCAGCTATGAAGTGTAAGACCACGTAAAATTACAGTGGGGTGAACGACTGCTAGGGTGCATAGTGTGTAAAGGTCGCCAACACTCTACTGATTTAAAAGCTGAAGCGTTACGAATTTTCACCGGCATTAAAATAAGCACAAAAGCTGTGGAAAAGATGATGCCAGAGGAAAACTGTGATGTTAACTACCCAGCAGGCTGCTCACATGTTCGGAACCTGTAATCTGTAACTCAGGCCAAGTAGTTTTAAAAGCTATAGAACACATAAGTGAAGGCACAAAACATTTGTATATTTGTGTAACTTAGTAACCACAGTAAAAAAAAGGTTGGCAACATTCATAAGTAACTGTTTAGAAGATTTAATTAATATCAACCAGTCCTGAGAGTGTCGGGAACCTACATAGTCGTACACAAGCCATGAATAACCGTGAAACCGACACATATGGAAAGTTATTGCTAAGCTTTTCAATGTTTATACTTCTGTTTGAAATAGTATGCAAATCACCCAAGCAATCTCAAAACTATTGAAAACAATACTACACACATTTTTTATTAAAGGAAACAGCCAAAATAAAATAATAAATACCAACAAAGTAGCCTCAGTGGGCCTTTATACATGTTCGACAAGTGTTTGGAACTGGCACTCTGGAAGATTCCCCTCCCAACAAGGTATATGGGATAAAACACATTGTTCTTAAATAAAAGATTTCATGACATCAATTACTTTTCTGCGCATTTAAAAGCATGTGACCACACTTTAGTATTACTACCATTTTATTAAATGATGTTTGGTATAACTACATTTAATATTTTTTTAGTTTAATAAAAAGTACTAAAATGTAGGATGGGGAGAAAGCTTCATAAAGCTATGCAGGGTGACTATGTTGTTACTGTAGCAGCATTCCATGGTGGGCAAGGTGGGACACGGATGGTGATTATACTTGTTAAAGTACGGCTGGTGGACTAGTCACGGGCTGTAGTAATGAAGATGGAGGAGTGGGGAATAAAGCAAGAGAATCAACCACTCATTCCAGAAATCTGACTACTGGATGAAGGTGACTGACACTACTAAGGGAGATTAGGCAAAACCATGGGACGTATATAACCTCCCACCATACTAGAGCTACCAAAACCTTAAATGTAGGAAACAAGCTATTGAATCTATGGGCTTCATCTGACATGTGCCACACATGTACTCATGCTATCTGACAACAGGGTGAAAGACAATTCATCTCACCATGACGTGGTGTACTTCATATTATTTTTTTGTATTTAGTGGTTTATGGGCCCTTTCCTGACTACAGTATTTCTGAAAAGTGCTTAACAACAGACTGTAAAAGATGACAATGCATGGGCATCACAGTTCAGGTCTACCTGCTTTTATCCCTGGGTAATTAAATATTTCCCTCAGATTTCCATGTAACATTAAACCTTGCTACTTTTGCTTCAAAACATCACAGTAACTCCTAACATATATTCCCCAGTAATCATCCCTATCTCAAAGACACTGAGGTCTCTTCCTCTAGCCATCATAAACAATATTATGCAACTGGGTGAGTCGAGCTTTTATATACATATCCCCCCTCATTATAACGGATTTTGTTCCTTTTACTTTAAGAATAGAATTGATGCTACAATGTGTATTGCGTAGGTTTTAGAACAAAGTGAGTTGCAGTGGCAGTCATAAAAGCTCACTGTCCCGGAAATAAGCATTTTACATATGTGATATCAGAGTATAAAGTCAACCTGCCCCAACCATTTACAGAGCCACTAATGGCTGATTCTGTAAGTTCTCTCCTTTATGTTTTTTTTCTTTTACCCCTCCCTAAGCCCTGGAATGTGTGGTACCTGCTGGGTCTTCCGAAATTCCTCCAGTATTTTGGCAGCCATTTCATAGTCTTCCAGCAAATGGTAAGCAATAGCATATCCGATCCAAGACGCCCTCTGTGCAGGCCTCAGCTGCAGTAACTGATATCTGGTTTCCTGTAAAACAAAAGTTTTATTTTTTGTAATTCTAAATACACTCACAATGTTCACCAGTTATATTTATAGGATGGGATAGAGTTTGTATTTACCAAGTGAATGGAAGAAAGTAAAACTTGCTTGAAATGGTGCTGGTAACTGCATTGCAAGGCATAATCAAAAGGAATTCACCCTCCACATAAAGAATACTTGATAAATAGTGGTAATTGTTCTAGTGGTTAGGAAGCCACAGAAAATCTCACATACCCGGTAACCTTCTAGGTCCCTCATTTGAATTTGAAGCAGAGAGAGGTCCCTCAGGATCTGGAGATTGTCTTTGTCCCATTTGAGAGCATTCCTGTAACACTTGATGGCTTCATCATATTTTTTATCAGATCTTTGCAATAAGCCATACACATGCCAACCTAGATAAATAAAAGTTAAGGAAAGTAGCAATAAAACCAGGAATATTTTGGGCTACCCATTAGAAATAATCATTTAAATTATCCCTAGGCAGAAACAGTGTCGAAGTCGTTCGTATAATTGGATGAACAAAAGTATATTGGTTAATATTGTTTTATTGGTCGATTGCACACAGTATGCCACGCTACACGTGGAATACGGCTATCGCACGGTAAAATACGCACGTACACACTCGCATTACAACATTTAGTTATTTATATAATTCATATTGGTTCCGTTACACAGTAATTTATGAGCAGATAGTATTGTTTATTATTAGTTTATATATTATGATTATATGTACACTTCAGTGTTATTTAAGGTTCAGGTTATAGGAAATGTGTCATGTCTGATATCATTCTAATCCCCTATTCATCAGCAGCTGTCCGGTTCCATCGCCGAAGAGATCGCATATTGCATACTCTAGTTATTGATGTTAGGCAATATCTTGTCAGATTGATATCAGACTGTAAAATGCTAATGGACTAGTTGTAACTGGTTTCTGGGCAGGAGATTCATCTGGAATGTTGACCTCGGCCTTTGAGGGGGTTGTTTGAACTAGCCTATGTTCTGTTTACCCTGGACCCACCCGAAGTCTGGACCTATAGAAGCAAGCCACGTCATCTGCATTGTTCTCTCTAAGACTGAATGTATATATGATCATAGCTGCGCTCCCAGTCTTCAGTCTACTCTAACCACAGTGTTCAAGGGTGAACTACTGTCCACTGGTACCGTGGGAGCGCATGCGAACGCAGCGGTATGTATGTATCTTTTGGTATTGGCTGTACTGTATCATAATATAATAATGTATTGAACTGTTGACTATTTACATCTGCTAAAATAAATCACTTTGTGCGTTACAAACACAATACAATCGCTTGGGCAATGCTTATTTGAAAACGATAGAATTACTTTAATAACAGCATTACCAACAAAAAGAAAAACAACAACTTTTAGGTTCCAAGTCACAATTTCTTTATTGTTTTAAAACTCGTCCATGTGAAGCTGTTAGGACTACAAAACTTGCTGTTTGAAGAGACCCAGTACCCAATTGTTTTAGCATCACCAAGCACAGTATTTCAGTGCCTGGGGAACAACATGCCCCAACAACACAGCATGGACAGATATCAGCACTTGCCTGACCTGTGAAAAATAGTCAAGGGACAAGGCAAAAAGCAAGGTAAGGAGAATGTAAATGATAAGGGAATCAGGATACATGATAAACCTGAATTTTGTGGACATAGCCTTTAAATAACAGATTACATAGCAATGACAACCTCTCATTCTTCAAAGAGGTAGATAAAAAAATGTTTGTACTTCCTTTAAGCCTTGTCTCTCAATGCCTTTTGGAAGGAACACTGGAAACCCACTCAATTATGTTCAGAATCCTCCTTTGTTTGACTTACCACTGGGGGATAGTGGAACCATAGGGACTTCCCAAAACTGTGCCTATATGGGAGGGAAAACTCTGAAGTTGTAGAGAGCAAAACCTTCTGTCCAAAACGGGCATCCCTGGATGTGAAAAAATTGAACTTGTAGAACTTTGTGAACATGTGGAAAGATGACCTAGTGACCAGCTCCTGCTCAGCTGTTCCGCCGAGGCCTCATGCCTCGCCGTCCAAGAGCCGCTCACCAACCTGGTGGTGTGTTCAGTGACACTTTCCAGGACTGGTTTACCTGTCCCACAATATGCCTGCCAAAATACTACAGGAATCCATCGGTCAATAGTTTGTTTGGTTGAAAGCGAATTTATCTTATGGGCATCATAGAGGACCAGGTGGTAATCTGTCCTACAGAAATTTTAAGTCCTACCCATGTCCTAAGAACGTCTAGAGAGAAACGAATCGTCTACATGGGAGGAGTGTCCTAGATCTAACTTAGGAATCACTATTTCTTCATTCAAGTGTAACCTTGATTCGACTTTTGTAAAAAAGGAGGGCTTTGTACGACATACAGCCATGTCTATATGAAAAACAATATACAGAGATCTAAGAGAGAGACCCCAAGTCACAGACTCTTCTTGCAGTAAAAATGGCCAGAAGTAAGATACTTCATTTCCATCGACACCAAAAGATGACATCTGGTTGACCACAATTTTCAACTATTTGTAAGTATACTTCTGGGTGAAGGGACCATTCTCCGGGAAGTAGAGTATTCCTTCTGAGAAAGTCTGCTTCCCAGTTCTTTACACTGGAATTAATGTAAAAATCTCCAGTATGTTGAAATCTGCACAGTGCACGATCCCCCAAATTTTGCCATCGCTTGGGCCCTCTTGGTCCCCTCTTTGTTGACTGATGTTTGCCACCGCTGTGACATTTTCGGATTGAACTTTTATTGGTTTTCCCTTAGAAGAGATTGAGCGCTGACAACAGCATTTAAAACCATTCAGTTTCAGAACATTGATTGGCAATCTTACCTACAGGTGGGCTCCATAGCCCTGTACACTGGCATCCGTTACAAATACCCAGGCCCAAATCATGAATAGGCAAACCATGGGGAGGATGTCTGTTCAGTAACAGCCACATCTTTGGGGACAACTTGATGAATTGACTGGATAGTGGATGGTGCTATTTGTTCCACTTCGACAGTAGTTCTATCTGGAACTCCCCTCAAAAGTAGGCAACATTTTTCCCAGGACTCATGCTTAGACGTACTGAGATCTGCCTGACAGGCTCAGCAAACAGGATCTTGTACTCTGTTGAAAAGTTATCCCAGGAAGATCATCCACTGGCCAGGAACCAGGTTGTATTTTTCATAATTTAAGAGTCAGCCATGAGATTCTAAACTTTGGCCCATGATCTGTGTGTGATGGCATGGGGAAGCGGAGAAGAACCAGCTTTGAGTAGGTCGTCAAAGAGGCACTCATGAGAGTCGCTGTGTTTTTTGTAAAGACCTTTGCTGCAGTGGGTAGGCAAAAATTGAAAGTGCTCAGACTGGACTTAAATTCTGTGGAAGCATGGATGACTAGCAATTTGGAACATATTGTATGCGTTCTTGATGTCCAAGGACACCATGAATGCTGAAGTCTTTGCTCCCGCCAAGGGATATAGAGGAAGAGGAGATAATACTTCAGATACAATTTCCCAAACTCCGGTACACACCTCAGTTCCCCATGGTTTAAGTGTCCCCCAATGGATGAAAGTTAAATGATTTTTATTTAAATTTTTAGTCAAAAGGTATTTATGTTCTAAAATAAATAAAATTATGTTTCAGTAAACAAAGATTAAAAATCAATGTTCAAAATAGAATTTTAGCTTACAAATGGCAATTCTCTATGTAATTAAATGCAAATTTACATATTTGTTTCAGTGAAACAAATGTCTGTAAATTATTTTATCTATATTAGACATACCACCCACACATTAAACTGAAATATCCGAATACTCAAAATATGTTAAATGAACTGTGTGCTACAGGTGTACAATGCATTCTAAATCCAACATCTCACAAATCTGCATGACGTTAGCCATCTTCTGGGTGGTTTAGGAGATTGTCAGGAGTATTAGTGAACACTCAATGTCCTGGCAGGAGTATGTATTCATGAACTGTGCCATTGTTCTTAGCAGCCAGATACTGACATTCATTTTACAAACTGTACTACAAAACACCTGGAATCATTAGTTGCTACTGGTAACAATTTTCATTAATGTCCCTAAACAAGCTCTTGAGAAACATTGTGATTAGCTCTGAATGATCACATGAAACAATGCAATAGAATATTCTTCTCACAACACAACCCATACCAACTGCCATTTACATGAAATCTAAGGCTCAGCATCAGGAAGTACAAGACAGAACAGGGTGCAGTTTGGAGTTAATTTTCTCAAGAATGGTATACTAGTCATATTCCTGTCAGTGACACAATCTATATCATGACCCGTTCCACACTTAGATCACCCACAGATTCTAGATCACTTGGACCAGCTCCCGTCACCTTCTTAGCTACAGTAGTTGGTTGCAATGAAGTGTTCTGTGAACAGGGAGGTTTTTTGGGCACCATTTTTATGGCGGCATAGAGCTCGCAGCGAAAGGGTTAACTACACTGTAATGAGGTTTTTACTCTGGCTGTACAATAATGTTACATTGCTCACAACTATAACAGGTACAGTAGCGGAAGCTAGCAGATTTGCTCTACCATAGTTCACTGAAATACTTAAGCTGCAATAGATCAGCATAACATTGCAGCTAAATCACTTTTTATCGCTGTATCTTTGAGAAATCCTAAAAGAAAAACAAAGTCTTTTTCTATTTCTTGTTCATTTCTGAACTTATTTGACTGGTTTTATTATGCTTGTTCTTTTCTCATTGTGTAACGATTGTTTGACCTGGTACAAAATAAAGTTTAAAAAAACAAAACAAAACGAAAAAACAAACAAACCATAGGCTCTACTTCAGAATGATCTTACATTTAAGCAACATTTAAATTAAACGGAAAACATAATACATCTGTTCAATAAAACAAGACAAATCAAAACAAGTTTTGTTTTAAATAGAATTTAGTTTTGGGTTATGTAATCTATAAAAAGGATACAGACATGACTCTTGAGGTCATTCCTTAGTCCTCTTCGTACAAGATCATAAGCATCTTCCTTCTTTCCAAGACAATTTAAAGTCAATCCTTTCATTGCTAGAGTTTCTATGGGAAATAAAAAAATAAAAAAAGGTCACATTTAATTGTGCATTTGAAAACTGAAGAAGGTATTTATCTGAAAATTCTCATCATGTATTACAAAGAACTGAGTATCATTCACTGCAAAAAGGGAAAGTCTTAAAATTGTAAAATGGTTTAACAGTGGAGTCATAAAAACAATAAAAGAGTTACAGAGAAGATACTCCACAGACAATGTGCAAATAAACTACTCTTATTAAGAGAAGACTTCTTTAAAATGCCATTGTTATGGCAGCCCTTGTAGTCCATTATTTATCAACTGGGTACTCAGACCATAGAAACAGCCAAACTAACCAGTTTGTTCGTTTCGGCCTATATAGAGCTTCACATTCTGAGCAGAAACTCCCTACAACAGCAAAACTGTTAGTGGGTAATATATCAACTCAAAGGGCTGCCATGTAAACAGCATTTCAGAGTGTGTCTTTTCTTTCTCTTCAACAGAAGTGACCTATTTACATAACTCAATATAAAGATTTGGATGTCTGAGCCTTTTCTAAGAACATTTGTTCTAAATCAAGCATTTACCTCCATGTTCTGCAAATTTGGGATTGGACAGTATCTGTTTGCAAAACTTCAAACCATTTCGATATTGCTTGTGTTCGTAACATCTCTGAAAATACACAAAGGAAATAAAACATCAATATAGAAAAGGCAGCATGCATTAGAGGACGTGTACCTGACAAGGGGTTTTACCTGCCTTCCTTACTATTTAAAGTAAGAAAAAAAAAAAAAAAAAAGGAGTTTCCACACATTTTAATAAGAGAAACAATTTGTAGAATAGTAGAATACTTAAAGAGAATATCCATCAGCAGACATCTCTGGTGCTACACAGTCCATAGTGCTATTTATGGCACTCTAAGCGATCAATTCACCCGCCAGACAATTACAGAATGCTCCATGTATGAATGAGGCAGGCTCAAGTGTGAATTGGACCATGGCTACAGTGGACAACTTATGGTTTACAGTAAAGTGAACAGATGTCCTATCCTCTGACCTTAAAATTAAAGGGGGGAGAGTTTAGCACATGAAGAACTATAGTATGATTAGCACATGCATTTATAATAGGCAGAATGAAAGTAGACTGACATATGTGGCTGGAGTATTTCACCCACACATTTAAGTTTTGCCAGCAGCACCCTCCAATCCACAGAACAGAGGTGGTCTGGTGTCCTGAAGCCCTGCCTATCAAGAGATACCACCCCATAGGAGACCTCACTGGACGACTGCAAAGGTAAACTGACATTTAAAGAAAAGAAACTTTAGAAATATCTGACCATTTTATTTTAATAACAAAGAGGATTCTGGGCACCTCTTTTCGCCAGCCACCCTGTTATCAACAACAGTTTCGGACATAAAGAATTCAAAGAATCGTCCTCACTAAACCTAAAGTAAAAGCTGCCTTATATAACAGTGCTAATAATAAGTCAGATATATATGTAAAAGCTCCCATACCATAACAGATCAGGATAACTGTCATATTTACAGCTGTGCGCTAGCTATTGTTCTTTGCGATTAGATTTTTGACTAAATGTAGCCAAAAGAAACGGATTAACTGTGTCCTTCAATGGGCTTAGGACAGGCCACAATCAAATATCTATCATCTATCAATACATTCCCTTTTGATAAGCTTCCGAAACGTTTGCATGTATATTTATGATCACTCATGAATGATTTCAGTAGCTGTTCCATGTAAAGCTGGGTACACACTACAGGGTTTTTGTCCAATAATCGGCTCAACTAGCCGAGATACGACCGCTCGTTCAAAAGTCGGGTCAGTGTGTGTAGTGACACGATGGTCGAAAGTCTGCCCAAATGGACGATTATCGCCTCATTTGGTTGGTCGTACTGTTCAATATTTTCCCATCAATCACCTAAAGATCATGTAGTGTGTATGCGCTCATGCTGACGATCTCCATAGAGTTTACAGAGTTTGGCTCTTTTTAGCCGATGTTAGCAATGAATGTCAGAGGGACTAAATGTAGAGTGCTGTAGAAGGAATAATTAATTTGTTCTAAGACATTCTAAAACAGAATATTTCGTTTCAGAGTCACAGAAGCTTTGTTAGGACATGTGGATAGCTATAACAAGGTGGTTTTAATCAGTGTGTCAGTAGTGAATGAATGAATATTGTGCCGTCATTCTCCGGACTAGAGGACCAGACAAAGGACCAAATGAAGAGCACAGATCTGAAAAGAAATCGTGTCAGTGTGTATGCATGAATCATCAGACTGATCGGACCTTCAGTCGTAGGTATAATCGTTTGAGATAGCACGTTGGTCTGAACAATTCTACAGTGTGTACCCAGCTTAAGCTAAACTATTTTTAGGTGTATCTGCAATAAAAACTCAGTGTTACGCCTGCATATAGGTACCGAAAAATTCTAACAAAAGAAAAGTTTTCTGTCAAGCTCAAAAGCATGTAAATCATTGGGATAGATTCAATTTGGCGATGTTTCCCGGTACAGCCCATGGAGAAGCATCGCTTCAGAGTTTTTACAGAAATTTCCGCTCATTTTTCCTCCTGCGCTATAGAGGTGCACGGAAAAAGGAGCGATTTCTAATTGTAATTAGCCCACAATAGGCGTTATCGAGGCGATGGTTCAGTGGCTCCTCATGCTGAACTGAATCTGCCCCATTAAGTTTAACTGTGATGCCAGCTGCTTTCATGTTATGAAAACAACGGAAACCGATTTCTATTAAACAACAATCCTAGCTGTGAAACAACCTGAAACTTTTAAACCATATCCTACCTTAGGCCATTTCCTACATATAACATGTGAATGTTACCTGTATGAAAATAGTGTCCACTGATTTTCTTCTTCTAGGTAAAACATTGTATAAAACAAACCTACTAGTAGAAATAGGAGTACTTTGTAAATTCTTGTAACATGACAGTCAGACAAGCTCATATGGAGCTAGCTATGCAAACAGATATGTCATCAGTAAACAATGCGCCATACTGACCTCCCTGCAAGGATTTTTACCATCTTCCTTAAAGTAATCAGAGCAAAAAAGTTGATGTTTGACTTTCTCCCCAGCATCCTAGATTAGAAGTCTGCATGGCCAATAAAGGAGGTTATTATATCCACAAAACATGTCCCCTTGTACTAAAGTAATATTAAGTCTCCACTGGCAAATTCTCACTATGCAAATTATTCATATTTTGAGGAGATAAACATTAATCTTTCCACATCAGTAGTTACGGCTGTGTAAAAGCCTTGTTTTCTAGAAGACACTGACTCAACTGGTATGAAGGCCACCACCTGCCGCTGTCACCACTAAACAAGGGTGGAAACAGCAACTAGACCCCTAAAATTAGTCTGTACTGTCTGAGACTATTACAGAGCCAAACGATTTATAAAAAGCATTCACACACTCACATAAATCTAGACATCTGCTGTAGGTTAAGGCGAGGCCAGACCCACTGTGGAAAGCTACACCATCCTATCATGCAAAAAACGCATGGGGGCAGGCCAAAAGTGGACAACCTCTTTAAATTAAGATTTATTTTGTATAAGTCTATATAGTTTGAAATTCAGAGGGAATAAATTACCCTTTTAAATTGGTCAGGGATACTCACTGGATAAACATATGTAACTTTTTTCACCAGACATACAATTATAATATTACACATTTAAATGTTTACACTTAAATAAAATAAGCCCCTCACATACAGAAAATAGGGTGGTCTTCTTACACTGGGACCTCTACCCGAGGCTGCTGCACAGAAGGATGACTCAATACATCCATAGCACTGCAATAAAGCTCTATGGAAGCCCTGCTATAGAGCTCTAGGAAAGCGCTATGGATGGTGTATAATAGAGTGATTCAGCAATAGGCTTCAGGGTGGGATACTCTCCATATACCATATGTAGGAGACATCATTTAGATTGAACCTGCCATTGACACACAATAAAGGCAGTGATTTTGTGGGTTCAAATAATATTTGTGGCAATAAGGCATATCAACTCAAGAAACAAGTGTTTCATGAATATCAGGCGGTCTCAATAATGTTATAGCAAATTCATAAGCTGACTACAGAATCAGCACACAAAATGGATGCCTCCAATATTTGAAGACAACAGGTGCACTTTAAGGTGTAGTTGTCCAAAAGAGGACCACCTGTTTCATTTTACTTCCCTCAAAGAAAATACATGCATGCATCAACAATGTATTAACATAAGGGCAGAAAGAAACACTTATGAACTTTTATGCATTTTATGTAATGCATTAAAACATATGATTGAGTAAGTCTACAGACGTTTACACTGCACTTTAAATGAATGACACTTCACACTGGAACAAGGTTTTTAGGCAGGTTTCACAACATTACCATGCAGAAAAATATTGAAACTGCATAGGTTTGAACAGTCTGTAACAGATAATATATCAGACAATACACTCCTTGCTATAAATATGGATATTAGAAGTCACCAGAGTTATGATGACCATATAAAAGATGTAGGCCACTGATTCAACATTACAATTATTGATGTGTTAAACAAGTTAGATGTGTAAGCTTTGTTTCATAAAGAGTTTTAATGACACCAGAGGGAGACAAAATAATGTAGAATTCAAGAACCATCAGGACCTTTAAGAAGCTAGGCAAGATATCACTGGTACCAATATAAAGGTTATAAATGTTAGGGATATAGGCTATATGGCTCCTACAAATATGCCTGTAACTGTAATTCACCTAATACACTTTCCACACCAATATGGAGATAAATGTAGTATAGAAGGAGATTTCACCTTCACTTGCATAATTAACAGCATGCATGTGCACAACCATATATTCCCCTGTGGAAATCTGCAATTTTACATGGATTAATACCAAAAGGAAGAACCTGTTCAATTTTACCTTACTCTGTATATATGGATAGGCAGATATATAATTAGCAAAAGGGACTGAACAGTTTACTGCGGAATATGCTGAAATTATTCAATTACCAATATAATATGTTCAAGAATAATATTCCAAACAAAATAGATGCCCTTTACATAAAATGTGTAACAGTACCTCAAGCACAATAGCGAACTTGTATATTTTACACATTTGAATAAAATGAGTTCTCTCTGTAGGATAGAGAATCTCATGTTTTAAAATATATCTGTTCTATTCTCCCAACAATAAACCCTACTAGTAATAGTTAATTGCAAAACTAAAAAAATAGATATCCGAACAATTATTACACATGGCGAGAGTGTAGAGTATTAAACAGTAAGTGTATGAGAGGCATGGAGGAAACAGGTGGTCGCATATACAGACAGATTACAAGTACTTCCACATCTTTTATATGCAAGGCTGCAGCAGTGAGTAAATACGGGTATGTTGCCAAGTGATTTAAAGTAGACAGATATATATGAAATTAATGTACTAATAGGAAACATATCCCGTGGAGGAAAAGTTTCCAGTACATTTTAAAAATGCTACAAAGATTTTCTATCCAACAGACAGATATTAGGAATGTTCTGTAAACCTGAAATGAAAAAATGTAAAATACTGCTGCTGCACTGTAATTTAGTTACACAAAAATACATGATCAAGTCTTTCTATGCAGAGATCTCCTAAACAACTTCATGAGCAGAGAAAATACCAGGGGCAGTGTGGGGTGTAACACAATTTAGGTATCATGCTCTAAATTATGGAAGAACCCCGTATCCGGAATACTCAAAGTCCCAAGCATTCTGAGAAGAGCTCTCAATACCTGAATATTTTGCAAGTAAAACATACTGATGTATTAGTGCAGAGATACAATTTACTATGTGGGTGGAGGGCGAAAGAGTGCTGAAACAGCATTCTTAAACCTGCCACAGACACTTGAAGGCTTGTTTCTGCTTCCCATGGGAGGTACATGAACAGGAAGCATAATGTTATTAGACTGGCTAATGAAAAGCGCCAATTTAAGATACATGCAGGTTACAGCTTGCAAGTAATCTAAGTTACTATGCTGATCCCATAATACAACCTGATCATTTGGTTAAAGAAGTGTAACTTGCTGGTGAACAACGTAAAGCCTGCCATGCCAGAATATAGGAGGACATACCGCAAGCCAGATTATATATATATATATATATATATATATATATATATATATATATATATATATATATATATATATATATATATACATACATACATACATACACACACACAAGTTAACCCGTGCATGATACTCATGCATTCTAGTCAAATCAAGCTACTTAAGGTGTTAAAAAGGTTCTTGTCATGCATTTGGGCCATAGCCCAGGCCTCAACCACTCCCCACTGTCACCCCCGGCAACCACCAACCACTCCCCACTGTCACTTCTCCTTCAAGAAATATATATATATTTTTTTTAAATCTTTATAAACACTTTTAACAAATTAAATTAACAAATTAAAAACATCTTAGTATACCAAATTTTAAGCCCTTTCTGAATTTTTTTTTTCACACACACTAAGAATTTAGTAGGTCAGTGTATAACTCCGCCCAGCAGGTGGCGCTGAAGCTTGGTTTTATTTTTTCCACACACACACAGACAGACTAACACACGCCACTAGACATTTATATTATAGAAATATAGAAATATAGAAATATATATATATATATATATATATATATATATATATATATATATATATATATATATATATATATTTATTTTAAAAGGTCACTGGAAAAGGAGTATTTAGTTTTGGGGAGGCTTTTATTTCTGTAATTGTTTTATTATTTTTTTATTTGGTGGGAGCTGCCATTTGGAACATGAAAAGTTGCCACAAACTCCCAAACAGATTGAATCAGCTTCTCACATGTATTATATCTTTGATAATTTTCACTATGCACTGAACACTGTCTTGAACGAAGAATCCAAACATTAAAATTTCAATTTGGGTGGTGTTCACCAAGTTATGATATAACTCAGTTCTCTCTAACTAGCATAAAGTATTTCTGTTATATTGTGGGTTGACTATGAAGGCAGGCTTGTATCCAACGCACGGGTGTGACTCCCTTTCTAAGAATGGGAAGTTCACAGTGGAAGGGGCATCGACAAAATGGCTGCATAGTAGCAGAGGACAGCTGCTGTCCATTGGAGCCTTTGAGAGGGATGCCGCACTACAGGTTAATAGTGCTATACAACCAGAACTTGTGAACTCCACTCAAATGTCAATTTAAAGTTTGGAAGCAATTCTCTTTAAATTTTATTGAAGGATTCCGTATGCTGCTCTGTCTCTTATTCCAGAAATTAATAGTAATAGTTTGTAGCAAACGTAAACAAAATTATACATACCCAACAATTTTAGACTTTGTGTTCATTTAAATACTATTCAACACACATACTCCTTCTTTTGAGCTGCAATAGAGCCTGCACAGTGCTATCCAAATTCAACACTCAATGTAAACCACCACCATTATCTGCATTTGGTTCCAAACTGGCAGTCTTGACAAACTGTGGAAATATGTCTTCTTAGTGTGACTTGGTGTGAGGATTTTAACCACAGTTCTGCAGGTATATCAGTTATACATTAGGTGATTGAAGGGGAGCTACAGAAAAATCAACTGCTGTATACAATACACAGCACTGTCTGAGTACAGGTTGATTCTGCTATGACAAGGAGCCAAATGAGAATTAGCCTAAGATAAGGATAACTCTGGGGGCAGATGTGATACAGCAAAATATGACATATGAACTAAAGACCCCGAATAACTACTTTAACAAGATTTTGTTGCCATTACAAAACAAAAGTCAAAATCTTTGTAATTGTGGTACAGAAAGCACAATCAATGTTTAATTTCAAGATTAATTTTAAAGTAAATCAAAACTGTATCCTGCAAAGACTAAATTACGGTTGCCAGTGACTGTTAAATGATATCTCAGGATATTCTGGTCATTGTATAATAGGCCTCAGGTAAATCTGAGCACACCACCATTTTCTCTAGGAACCTACAATTCCCCCAATTTCAGTGCAGCCCCTCACTAAACAATTCAGTAGAATGTGCTCCCAAACCCATCTCTCAGTGAGAGTGCGCTCCCCTCGGCTCAGTGACAGTACGCTAGCCAGTCCTCCTATTTCAGTTAGTGTAGTCATCTCCCGTGTATTATAGTGTTCAGGTCACCAACCCTACCAATGTGCTTCCCCCCCCCCCCCCCCTCTGTCACAGTGCGCCCCTCTCTCCCCCCCCATGTCAGTGCAGCATGTGCCTCTCTCCCTTCATGCCACAGTGCAGCGTGCTCCTCTCTCACACCTGTGCTCCCCCCCCCCCGCAGTCACAGCGCAGCGTGCTCACTTGGGCCCCACCCCCGCAGTCACAGCGCAGCGTGCTCACTTGGGCCCCACCCCCGCAGTCACAGCGCAGCGTGCTCACTTGGGCCCCACCCCCGCAGTCACAGCGCAGTGTACGCACTTGTGCCCCCATAATATAGTGCAGCATGCTCATCTCCCCCATATCACAGTACAATGTGCTCGCTTGTGCCCACCGCTCCCGCAGTCAGTGCAGTGTGCTCGCTTATTCCCTCCCACCGCAGTCACAGTACAGTGTGCTCCTCTCTCCCCCCCACTCCTAGTGCAGTGTGCCCCTCTCGCTCCCCCCCACTCCTAGTGCAGTGTGCCCCTCTCGCTCCCCCCCACTCCTAGTGCAGTGTGCCCCTCTCGCTCCCCCCCCACTCCTAGTGCAGTGTGCCCCTCTCGCTCCCCCCCACTCCTAGTGCAGTGTGCCCTCTCTCGCTCCCCCCCCCCACTCCTAGTGCAGTGTGCCCTCTCTCTCCCCCCCACTCCTAGTGCAGTGTGCCCTCTCTCTCCCCCCCCCACTCCTAGTGCAGTGTGCCCTCTCTCTCCCCCCCCCCACTCCTAGTGCAGTGTGCCCTCTCTCCCCCCCCCCCCACTCCTAGTGCAGTGTGCCCTCTCTCTCTCCCCCCCCACTCCTAGTGCAGTGTGCCCTCTCTCTCCCCCCCCACTCCTAGTGCAGTGTGCCCTCTCTCTCCCCCCCCACTCCTAGTGCAGTGTGCCCTCTCTCCCCCCCCACTCCTAGTGCAGTGTGCCCTCTCTCTCCCCCCCCACTCCTAGTGCAGTGTGCCCTCTCTCTCCCCCCCACTCCTAGTGCAGTGTGCCCTCTCTCTCCCCCCCACTCCTAGTGCAGTGTGCCCTCTCTCTCCCCCCCACTCCTAGTGCAGTGTGCCCCTCTCTCCCCCCCACTCCTAGTGCAGTGTGCCCCTCTCTCCCCCCCCCACTCCTAGTGCAGTGTGCCCCTCTCTCCCCCCCCACTCCTAGTGCAGTGTGCCCCTCTCTCCCCCCCCACTCCTAGTGCAGTGTGCCCCTCTCTCTCCCCCCCCACTCCTAGTGCAGTGTGCCCCTCTCTCTCCCCCCCCACTCCTAGTGCAGTGTGCCTCTCTCTCTCCCCCCCCCACTCCTAGTGCAGTGTGCCCCTCTCTCTCCCCCCCCACTCCTAGTGCAGTGTGCCTCTCTCTCCCCCCCACTCCTAGTGCAGTGTGCCCCTCTCTCTCCCCCACTCCTAGTGCAGTGTGCCCCTCTCTCCCCCCCCACTCCTAGTGCAGTGTGCCCCTCTCTCCCCCCCACTCCTAGTGCAGTGTGCCCCTCTCTCCCCCCCCACTCCTAGTGCAGTGTGCCCCTCTCTCCCCCCCCACTCCTAGTGCAGTGTGCCCCTCTCTCTCCCCCCCACTCCTAGTGCAGTGTGCCTCTCTCCCCCCCCACTCCTAGTGCAGTGTGCCCCTCTCTCTCCCCCCCCACTCCTAGTGCAGTGTGCCCCTCTCTCTCCCCCCCACTCCTAGTGCAGTGTGCCCCTCTCTCTCCCCCCCACTCCTAGTGCAGTGTGCCCCTCTCTCTCCCCCCCACTCCTAGTGCAGTGTGCCCCTCTCTCTCCCCCCCACTCCTAGTGCAGTGTGCCCCTCTCTCTCCCCCCCACTCCTAGTGCAGTGTGCCCCTCTCTCTCCCCCCCACTCCTAGTGCAGTGTGCCCCTCTCTCTCCCCCCCACTCCTAGTGCAGTGTGCCCCTCTCTCCCCCCACTCCTAGTGCAGTGTGCCCCTCTCTCCCCCCCACTCCTAGTGCAGTGTGCCCCTCTCTCCCCCCCACTCCTAGTGCAATGTGCCCCTCTCTCCCCCCCACTCCTAGTGCAGTGTGCCCCTCTCTCCCCCCCACTCCTAGTGCAGTGTGCCCCTCTCTCCCCCCCACTCCTAGTGCAATGTGCCCCTCTCTCCCCCCCACTCCTAGTGCAATGTGCCCCTCTCTCCCCCCCACTCCTAGTGCAGTGTGCCCCTCTCCCTCCCCCCCCACTCCTAGTGCAGTGTGCCCCTCTCTCTCCCCCTAGAGCAGTGTGCCCCCCTCTCTCTCTCCCTAGTGGTGTGCCCCTCTCCCCCTAGTGCAGTGAGCCCCTCTCTCACCAGAATACGTTTGAAGAGCGCGTTCTCCTTGGGCGGGAGGCTGACACTCGGCATCTCGCGGCCGCTCCTCGCCCCTCCAGTTGGACTTGCACGAGCTGCTGCCCCCGCTTCCCTCCTCGAGCGCTCCGCGTGCCGTGGCCCGGTGTCTCGCAGTGGTCGTCTGGGATAAGCCGGGTGTCACCGCTCACACTTAGACCGGCCTCGCTGCTTCCTCTCCTCCTCCCTGGCCTGTCAGGGCCCTGGCCGGGCAGTTCACGTGGTAACTAAACAGACCCGACAAGAGGCAGAGGCCAAAATGGCGGAAGGAGGAGGGACGGCTTCCCGGGTCACAGGGAGATCGGCGCGTGCGCCATGACCCGGTTCCTGGCTCCTTCCGCTGACACCCTGCTAGTACGGCCACATAGGTCTCAGCGTGCAGCATAATAACTGAACTGTTCATCTACTGACTCAACCTGTAATTGATCTTATATCGGCTTAGCTATCACTGGGACAACTGCAGAGACTGAGGTTAGATAGTGACAGCCACACACTTGTCTCAGCAGCCATTGCATTGTCTGTAGCTGTCTGCACGCTGCTGACACCTAGCGGTCACTTCAGTTCATCTATCAATAATCCACATTACTCCTAAGTAAAATGTATTTACATACTTATATAAAAAAGGCTATACAAAAAATAGCGTTACCAAGCGAACTAAAAATAGAGGAATTTTATTATTCCTTATGGAACGTGTGTGAAGACGTATACATCATTCCTTATTTGTGCATTCAGAGCTGTTGATTTACTATCACAGATGTAGCTTCATATTGAGACCCATTATCTTGCAGACAAATGTTTACTTAATTTTAACAATTTAAGGGCTACTGTATAATTCAATGTTTTAATCCGTCTCTTTACTTCCACCATTCCTGTTCTGTCACTGGTATCTCACTGTAGAGATAAAATAGCTCTGAATTTCCATCTCTTCAACTGCAAAACATTTGGATGCAGGAATGATGGATTGAAAAAATTACTGTGTGCAGATAGCCTTAGACCAATTTGCTAAGACTAGTGGTATAGGTATCCACTGGTACAAATGCTCTTCATGCCATAACTTTTTTTTAATTTTGGCTATGATTACCAAAATATGTGGAGGGGAATGAGCTTTCCAGTATTGGGCGTTTGCGGCTCTAGTAGCAATAAGGATTTGTCCCACTACATAGCGGTTATGATGCTGGAGCTGCTGAGTGTAATGATGTAAAAGAACCAGCTCTGGAGAAGAGGTTATTGTCATCTTTACAACCCAATTTATTAAGACAAAGATGTCAGACCAAAGGGTTTCAATCTCCCGGACAGCTCCATAAACTATGAAGGAAGTTCCTGACCCCACAACAGTTCCTCCAACAAAATTTAGAAACATTAGGCAGAAATCTATGAATCTTCTCAGGTGTCAAATACAATCTATGTGTCACGCACCAGACCTGCAGACCACCCGGTCGGGGTCCGATGCGCTTACCTGTGTGCCCCTGCCAGTTTCCCCTTCAGGGCCGAGCGCCGCAGTTTGTTCATGGCGGCTGCCATTTTGAATTCCGCAGACCTGTCTTTTATTCACTTCACTCTGCAGCCATTGGCTGATGCACTATGGCTATTAGACATACCTCCTTGCAGAGGTCCTTGGCAAACACCTCCTACCTCGTTAGACTCTGCGACTCCCAGTAGGGTAGCGCTAAGTTAAGCAGACCAAAAGGATTGGTCAGATTCCTAGAACGTTTGAAACAATGAATAAGTTTAACTAACATTTTGTAATGATTAATGCATTTGGACATTTTGAAAAATATGGTCCTATTCTTCCTCAGTCAGCTTCCTACTAGAGTTGTAAATTCAGTTTATGAGCTTCTCTAGAGGTCAAGAGGGACTTGTAACTGGATGATATACCACCTGCATGCCTAAGGGGGGACAAACAGAGACTAATAGAAGGAGGGGTGCTTTCATGGTGGGTAAAGAACATTCATGAGAGTGGATCCAAATTCGGATCATGAAGTATTTGTAAAAATCTCAGGTAAGAATATAACATTGTTTGTGTAAATGGGAAAAATAAATCAGTGTAGCGCCCTCAAAGAGGTGATGAAGGTTAGTGACACCCTGTTTATGCCAACGCATCAATTGCAAGTTCAGGATCAATTTAGATAACTCTTTAATTGATAGAGTAGAGGATGAGAGAGTAAAGGTTAATTGTAGCTGTTTGTGGCTGAAAGAGAGTCATGTATACTTGTTAGTGTAGTGGATACTAAAGTCTATTTTTTTAGACCCATAACAGATCATCCAGAGTAAAAGAATGGTAAAAATGCTAATCAAAAGTAACTGAGCTCTTGGTCGGCTCAAGAGCTAGTTCTCAATCTGGTCTAACGGACAGACAAGCTGATAAAATTCCAAGTTTAGGTGCAGCAAATCCACCTTTCAGCTTAGATCTTGCCATTTTCTCTTTCGCTATCCTAGGACGCTTGCCTCTCCATATGACAGCAAGGGATACACAATAAAATTTATTAAGGACATGATGAGGAACCAAGTAGGGGATAGATCTAAAAGGGTACAGATTTTTGGGAAGAATCATCATTTTCACTACCGAAATCCTGCCTAACCACGAGACCTCATAATTAGCCCACATTTTTGACAAAGTTGTAAATTGGGTCAAAAGGGATGAGTAGTTACAGTTAATTGCATCTGAAGGGTTTCTGCATATGTGAATACCTAAATTGCTCAAGGAAGTGGATTGCCAACTATACTCATACTTTGCCTTTAGGGCGTCTCGGGAGGCTTGCAGGGTTGCAGTGATGAGGATTTCAGATTTCAATTTAAGTTTATAGAAAGACACCTCAGAGTATTCCTGAAAAATGAGATGTAAAGCTGGTAATGAGGTGTTGGGGTTTGACACAAACCGCATGATGTCATCAGCGAAAAGGAACAGTATATGACACGTGTTTCCAATGACAGTATCTGTGATTTCTGTACTAAAGGTTCTATTGCTAGAACAAATATGAGGGGCACCCTTGTCTTGAGCCATTAGAAATGGCACAACTTATATTGCGTAACACTGCTGATACAATGTGTCAAGAGTCTTATTGTTTCATGTAACCATGCAGTGTTATTCCTTGATGTAATATTGTAACCCCATGTTTAGTGTATCCAGCCAAAATAGCTAATGAGTCAAGCCATTCCACTGTATAATCAAGATAACAGAGACGGTATGTCTAACAGCTAAAGTGTCCACTGAAAGACCCCTGCTGTAAGGGGGAGGTTTGAGACATTTGACCCTACTTCCTGTGTAGACAGCAAAGAATATAGGCAGAGAAGAATGCCAGGGGAGTGATTGTAGCTTGGAGGATCATGGTGTACAGGAGATCATCGAAAAGGACTCTGGGCCAGGCATCGTGGTGCCTCTGGAGGAAACCCTACAAGGACAGGGTCTGTGTGAGCCATTATCTCAGGCTGGGCGACACCATAACTGTTTTGCTAATCGGTAGTGGTAATATTGCGGGAGGATAAGACTGAAAGAGACTGAGATTATTACTTTGGAGTCCTGACTACAAGAGGCTGCTGGAGGATACATGCTACCATTTACCCTGTAACTTGTGAAGGTCTTGTGGTGTTGTGCTGTCATAATAAAGCCTTATTTTGGATATATTCTGGTCTACCCGAGTGAGTTGAATCCCACAGAGGGTAACTGTCACCCCAGCTAAGGGTGGTATCCTCACAGGGATAACAATAGTTTCTGCGTAAGTGGTGGCCGAATCGAATTTAGAGCCACAAAGGATAGAGTTACAGAGCTCAACAGCATGGGCATGAAGGCAGCGGAGAGTCTTTTATAATAGATAGCAGTGAATCCATCAGGGCTGGGCGCAGATTTTTTTTTAAGTTCCTTAATAGTTTAACTTCTTCGGCCGAAATATCTCTGTTTAAAAAGTCAGATTGTGTTGAAGAGCATTTAGGAAGATTTTGTTTAGAGGCATGATATAGTCATCTCTTTTAAGGAGAGAGGAATCACAGGAACAGCTCTGTGTAGTGACACATAAATAGTGGGGAATGATGACAATGAAGGGAAGTGATGGGAAAGTGAGAACAAAGGGGAAAACAGAAACAGTTTCCATACCCGAATAATAGAGATTTTGCTACAGGTAAAATGTAGCAAAAAAGTGGTTAGTGAGTGGGGGTAAAGGCAAGGTCTGGCCTGGTCTGACAACTTATGCAAACATATATACATGAAGCAGGAATGTTGACACTAAAACTAGTAATTATAAACATTAGTATGGAAAAAAAGCACTTTTAACAGCAAACCTGAATCAAACAGTAATAAAACACAAAGAGAAGACCATAGTCAAGGTAAATAGTCTAAAATAGAACTTGATAAATCTAAGACTAGGAAATTCACATGATTAAACTCACACAGTGTGTCCAGGGTGGCTTAGAGAGCATGAAAAACAACAAGAGTTCCCTGGAAAATAAAGGGTTTAGATATAGAAAGTATCATTCCAAGCAGTGAAATCACTAACTGTAACCACTACTGAACAATCATGTCCCAGCAAATGACTTCTCTTTTTGCATTTGGGAGCAGGGCTGCCAAGAGGAATTCAGGGCCCCGGTACAACAAATTCATGGGGCCCCCCTTATAGTCGAGCATGCAAAAAAAATGTGCGCAGCCGTAAATTTTTCAGGGGTGTGGTCGGGCTTTTGGGGGCGTGACAAATGTACCATTGGGGCATGGCTAACATCAAAATCACTAGACACTCAATTCGCCGGAGCGTCACATATGTCCAAGCACTCCTGACTTTCAGGACATCTAGCACCACAATGTAGTATACAAAGAATGCAGTGTGTACACAAAGAGTTCAGTCTTGGCCTGCACCTTACAATGGGCACAACACTCACCAAAAATTGCCATTGTCCCTACTAGAATCACATTTCACACACTGTGCTGCTCTTTCCTACCTGTTCTTTTCACTTTCTCCACCTGTGGCTGCTGGTTTCTTAAATTGCGGCTTGTCTGGATCCTGGAATGTTGAAGGACCTATTTGGGGAAAAAAAATGGCTACATTTAGAAAATTACAGCCAGCCCCGGCGTTAAATCAATAGTACCCACGATTAATAATTAGGCCTTCCTCCAGCCCCAACATTAAAATAATAGTATTCACATTTAATAAATAAACCTATTCACTTCCTGCAAACAGCAATACCTATTTCCCGCAACCAACACTGCCATTAAATAATTCATATTCACATTTAATAAATAGACCTCATTCTCCCCAAACTCACCCCCATATTCAATAGCCCCCAAACCACCCCATCTTAAATTAATAGTGCCCACTATTAAATTGCCTCACCATCACCCTACAAACAAAATAGCGCCCATTAATTAGTCGCCACCTACCTCACACACACTACATTGCAACAAGCCCCCTGTGCCATCACACACACAATACTGTGCCCCTTCATCACAACTATACTGTGCCCCCTTTTGCTCACACTGCGCCCTCCATGCTGCTTTTCCCCCTTCTTTTTTACTTTGTGCCTCTCTCCCCCATTTTCTTTCCTCTGTGCCTCTCTCCCCCATTTTCTTTCCTCTGTGCCTCTCTACCCCATTTTCTTTCCTCTGTGCCTCTCTCCCCCATTTTCTTTCCTCTGTGCCTCTCTCCCCCATTTACTTTCCTCTGTGCCTCTCTCCCCCATTTTCTTTCCTCTGTGCCTCTCTCCCCCATTTACTTTCCTCTGAGCCTCTCTCCCCCATTTTCTTTCCTCTGTGCCTCTCTCCCACATTTTTTTTCCTCTGTTCCTCTCTCCCCCATTTTCCTTCCTCTGTGCCTTTCGACCATTTTCCTTCCTCTGGGCCTCTCTCCCCCATTTTCTTTCCTCTGTGCCTCTCTCCCCCATTTTCTTTCCTCTGTGCCTCTCTCCCCCATTTTCTTTCCTCTGTGCCTCTCTCACCCTTTTTTATAGCACTGTCCCTTTCTGTTTCCCCCCTTGCCTCTCCGCTACTTTGCTTACCTTATGTTAGCTTCTTTCTTTACACCTGTCTTCTCTTCTCTCTTCTTTCTTCTGGCTTGGTCCTGGCTGCGGTGCTCCTCACTGACTGACGGGCGTGACTTGATGACGTCACGCCCGACAGTCAGTGTGAATGAAGCAGAGAGGAGGGACGCCGGCGCAGCTGTCATGTGAGTATATCTTTATTTTTTTCTTACAGCTCCCCCCACCAGCGAACGAGGCGGACCCGACGGAAGAAAAAAAAACAACCTGCAGGGAATAAAAAAAGAAGAAAAAAAAAAAAAAGATTTTTTTTTTAATTAACAGTGAGGGCCCGGCCCGGGCCCCCTGGCATGGCCAGGTCCGGGTAAAATGTACCCGCCCCACCCCCCTCTCGGCGGCCCTGTTTGGGAGTGCTGGAGCAGGGAGCATCCACAGGAATATTCCAGTCTATCAATAAGGAGTGAGCAGAGTCTGAAGAGGAAATGGACACCGTTTCTGTGTATAAGCAGACGAGTCAGAAAGCCCCATCTGTATTGAACATTAGCTTCTCTCTGTCAGGCGCCGTCCGCACGGCCGCCTGACTGCCTGACCGCGCGTCTGGTTGCTAGGCAACCAGACGCATCACTTCCGGATTCCCCCTGCCTGACCCCTTGCTGTATGACGCGCCCCGTTGCTAGGCAACGGGACGCTATGTAGGATTCCCGGCGGCAGGTATGACAGCGCTGCAGCGCTGATGCTGATTGGACCTCCACACTATTTAAACCTCTTCCTGCCCTATAATCAGTGCCAGAGTATCAGGTCTTCCTGTCTCCAGCGTTTGTGTGTTCCAGTTGCTGTATTTGTCCCTGACATTCCTCGTGCTGCTTGTGACCCTTTTGACCCGGACCGTTTGACCACCCCTATCTGGATTCTGCCTTTGTACTGCACTCCCTGAACGTTACCGACCCGGCTTGCCTCACCATTCTTCTGGATTTCCCTTTGTACCTCCTCTACCTGAACGTTGCTGAACCGGCCTGTCTGACTACCCCTTGTATCTCGCTGTGGACTCTAGGAAGGACCGCGACCTGCGTGTCCCTGCAGCGGAGTCCATACTTCCTTGCGGGGGTTCCTGGTGAATACCAGGGGCACGTTAGACTCCGCGCCTTCCTCTGAGTTGCGCCAACAACAGCAGGTACTTTCTACCAGTCATACACCCACTATCAGTCGTGACAGTATACTCTGGCCATGACAACGGAGGGGTCTGGTGAACCGTCTGCTCGTGACCTACTCCTGCATTTGGCTCAACGAGTGGAGCAACAAGAAGCAGCCCAAGCGCATCTTCTACAATGTGTCCAAGGGATTGCTTCCCGCTTCGATACATTTCAGAATGCTGCACCCGCTACACCAGACATAACCTCTGCGGCATCCACAGCATCCAGTGTGGTTACGGTATCTACAGCGGCCTCCGGTGTACGCATCCCGACACCCGAAAAGTTTGACGGTGATCCCAAGAAGTGCAGGGGCTTTTTGAACCAATGTGCCATTCAATTTGAGTGCAACCCAGGGGCCTTTTCTTCAGAACGCACCAAAGTAGCCTTTCTCATCTCCCTCCTCAGTGGTCAAGCCCTTGCCTGGGCCTCACCTTTATGGGAACAAGGGGGTCCACTTCTTAATAACTCCAACTCTTTCATTGAAGCTTTCAGGAAAGTCTTCGATGATCCCGGAAGAGTTGCTTCTGCAGCTACCAGCTTGTTAAACCTCCGCCAAGGTGACCTGTCCGTGGGGCAATACGCAGTTCAATTTCGAACCCTGGCTTCCGAGTTAAAATGGAATAACGAAGCACTGGTGGCAACCTTTTGGCAAGGTCTGGTGGACCGGATTAAGGATGAGCTAATTTCCAGAGAACTCCCGGCTGAGTTAGATTCTCTCATCTCCATGTGCATCAAGGTGGATTTGCGCTACCAAGAGCGCACGCAAGAACGCTCTCCCGGCAAACGGTTCATACCACGGCTAGCACCCCAGTTCCAAAATCCCATCCTGCCAGTGGACGAGCCAATGCAAGTAGGCCGCTCTAAATTATCCCTTGAAGAGAGGGAGAGACGCTTCAAACAACGCCTGTGTCTGTATTGCGGAGATCCGGGACACCTGCTAAGAGTTTGTCCCAAGAAACCGGGAAACTCTTCCTCCTAAACGGTGGCGGGGAGGCCGTTTTAGGAGAATCCACAGTTGCTCCCTATCCTAAAGAAAATTCCCCAGAATTTCAGATGGCTGTCATCCTGAGCACCCCCAAGGGTACCTTTTCCACCACGGCCTTTGTGGACTCCGGCTCCTCCGGGAACTTCATTTCGGCAGATCTAGCTTCGCAGCTCCAAATACCTCTAAACCCATTGCCCCAACCGTTATCTCTGACGGCAGTCGACGGAAGTCGTGTCACTCACGGCTCCATCTCCTCCGTGACGTCTCCTGTTCGGTTGAGGGTAGGAGTACTTCATAGCGATATGATCCAACTTTTGGTGTTGCCGAGGTCCATTAATCCCCTCATCTTGGGGCTACCGTGGCTGAGAAAACATTCTCCTCAGATGGATTGGAACCACGCTCAAGTCATGTCGTGGGGTTCAGGATGTCGCTTTGAATGTCTGTCTAGAGTCTTGCCTCCAAAATGTCAAGTAATGGCTCATTCCGAGCTAACCCACCTTCCTGAGGCCTATATAGAATTCCAAGATGTATTCAGTAAAGTGGAAGCGGAGATCTTGCCTCCTCATCGTCCCTGGGATTGTGCTATTGTTTTATCTCCTGACCAACCCATCCCCAAAGGAAGGACCTACCCTTTATCTCGTCCTGAGACGTCAGCCATGTCTCAATATATTTCAGAAAACCTGAGACGGGGATTTATCCGCAAATCCACTTCCCCAGCGGGTGCAAGGTTTTTTTTTGTTAAGAAAAAGGATGGGTCTCTTCGGCCTTGTATTGATTATCGTCCTCTCAACCGCATCACTGTCAAGAATCGATATCCACTACCCCTCATCTCCGACCTCTTTGACAAACTCAGTGGATCTCAAATCTTTTCCAAACTAGATCTCCGTGGGGCCTATAATTTGATTCGCATCAAAGAAGGAGACGAATGGAAAACGGCCTTTAACACCAGAGATGGACATTTCGAGTACCTGGTGATGCCCTTCGGCCTCTGCAACGCCCCAGCCATCTTTCAAACCTTTGTTAACGATATCTTCCATGACCTGTTGTACACTTCTGTGGTAGTGTATTTAGACGATATATTAATATTTTCTAAAGATCTGAAGACTCATCGGGAACAAGTAAAGGAGGTCTTACGTAGACTCCGGAAACATCACCTCTACTGCAAGCTGGAGAAATGTGTGTTTGAGATTAGCCAGGTACCTTTTCTTGGTTTCATTGTGTCGGGTCAAGGTCTTTGTATGGATCCCACCAAGGTGTCAGCTATTCTGGACTGGCCTCAGCCACAAGGCCTTAAAGCTATTCAAAGGTTCATCGGCTTTGCAAACTATTATCGCCAATTTATTCAGGGATTCTCCACCATTATAGCCCCCATTACAGCTTTAACCAGGAAGACTGCCAACCCCAGGGTTTGGTCCTCGGAAGCCATGTCTGCCTTCATAATGTTAAAGAAAGCATTTTCTTCAGCCCCAGTTCTGTCCCAGCCAGATCAAGAACGACCTTTCTTCTTAAAGGTAGATGCATCCTCTGTAGGCATTGGGGCGGTGCTTTTTCAAGAGTCTCCGGCTGGCTCACACAACCCGTGTGGGTTTTTCTCCAGACGATTTCTTCCTAGTGAATGTAATTATGGAATAGGGGACAAGGAGTTACTGGCCATCAAGGCGGCTCTGGAGGAATGGCGACATCTGTTGGAGGGGGCTATATTTCCTGTTACTGTGTTTACCGACCATCGGAACCTAGTGTTCATTCAAGAGGCTCGTTGCCTTAATCCTCGGCAAGCCCGCTGGGCATCCTTCTTCGCTCGATTTAACATGAAGCTCACATTCTGCCCGGGAGCCAAGAACGGACGTGCCGATGCATTATCTCGCTCATTTGACGATTCCGATCGTTTAAGACCGTTGGTTCCTCAGCATATTATTGATCCTGCTAATATCGTAGCCCTTACTAGGACCAAAACGTCCTCTCCTCCTCCAGGCCGGTCATTCGTGGAACCCCATCTCCGGCTCAAGACCCTGCAGTGGGCTCATTCATCCCGCATTGCCGGCCATGCTGGAATAAAGAAGACAACATCGCTGCTTTGCCGACGCTTCTGGTGGCCTAATGTACGTGCCGATATTGGTAAATTTATTGCTTCCTGCACTACTTGTGCTCAACACAAAACTTGTAGAAGAGTTCCGGCAGGCCTTCTTCGTCCACTCCCTATCCCCGATACTCCTTGGGAAAGTGTGGCCATGGATTTTATCACGGACCTACCCCTCAGTGCAGGGTTTACCACTATCTGGGTGGTTATTGATCGATTTTCGAAGATGGCACACTTTATTCCTCTATCTGGACTGCCCACGGCCAGTCGTTTGGCAGATATCTTCATCAAAGAGATATTCAGATTACATGGTTGCCCGAAGGAGATCATTTCGGACCGTGGAGTCCAATTCACATCCCATTTCTGGAGAACCTTTTGTAAGAGATTGAACATAGAATTGAAATTCTCTTCGGGATATCATCCGCAAACCAACGGACAGACGGAGCGAATCAATCAAGATCTCGAGACATTCCTCCGCTGTTTTACCTCCGACAACCAGAATAAATGGTCTCAATTCCTTCCTTGGGCGGAGTTCTCCCATAATCAACACATTCATGAGTCTACCGGATTCTCCCCTTTCTTTATTGTATATGGAAGTCATCCTGTGTTTCCGGATCCTTTTCCAGTGTCCTCTTCACCGGTTCCAGCCGTAGATACTCTTTATCGGGAGTTTTCTCTCATTTGGGCTAAGACTAAGATGGCTTTACTCAAGGCTACTCAGCATCACAAAATCTTTGCAGATCGTCATCGGAGGGCCACTCCTCTCTTAAAGGTGGGAGACCAAGTATGGCTATCCACCCGGGACCTAAGACTCAAGGTTCCTTCTATGAAGATGGCTCCTCGATTTATTGGTCCGTACACCATCATGCAAGTCATTAATCCTGTATGCTTTAAATTGAAACTTCCCCCTTCTCTGAGATGTCATAATACTTTTCATGTCTCATTACTACGACCAGTGGTACTCAATAAATTCTATCGACCTCCCTGTCGTCCCCCACCAATACAAACCTCTTCTGGAACTGAATTCGAAGTCAATCGGATCTTGGCCTCTCGCAGTCTTCGTGGCAAACAGCAATTTCTTGTCCATTGGAAAGGATTTGGCCCAGAGGAGAGATCATGGGTGGACAAGCAGGACCTTCACGCTCCTAGAATTCTCAAAAAGTTCCTTCAAACAGGAGGAAGAAGAGGAGGGTATACTGTCAGACGCCGTCCGCACGGCCGCCTGACTGCCTGACCGCGCGTCTGGTTGCTAGGCAACCAGACGCATCACTTCCGGATTCCCCCTGCCTGACCCCTTGCTGTATGACGCGCCCCGTTGCTAGGCAACGGGACGCTATGTAGGATTCCCGGCGGCAGGTATGACAGCGCTGCAGCGCTGATGCTGATTGGACCTCCACACTATTTAAACCTCTTCCTGCCCTATAATCAGTGCCAGAGTATCAGGTCTTCCTGTCTCCAGCGTTTGTGTGTTCCAGTTGCTGTATTTGTCCCTGACATTCCTCGTGCTGCTTGTGACCCTTTTGACCCGGACCGTTTGACCACCCCTATCTGGATTCTGCCTTTGTACTGCACTCCCTGAACGTTACCGACCCGGCTTGCCTCACCATTCTTCTGGATTTCCCTTTGTACCTCCTCTACCTGAATGTTGCTGAACCGGCCTGTCTGACTACCCCTTGTATCTCGCTGTGGACTCTAGGAAGGACCGCGACCTGCGTGTCCCTGCAGCGGAGTCCATACTTCCTTGCGGGGGTTCCTGGTGAATACCAGGGGCACGTTAGACTCCGCGCCTTCCTCTGAGTTGCGCCAACAACAGCAGGTACTTTCTACCAGTCATACACCCACTATCAGTCGTGACACTCTCAGAGCTAAAGTGATTGGACGAAAAAGTTGAGGCTGAGGGTAGAGCCATCCTAGAATATGTTCCTTCATATGAAAAAATAGAGTCGGAGCAGAGTGTCCTTAGGAGAGGAGGCTGGAGCCAGTTTAGATTTTGGCAGGCGGTGAGTCAAATCGATGATGAGATCCGTAGGCGAAGCAGAGGGAAGTAGTTTACTAGATAGAGAGGTTGTATAGCCATACAAGTCCACATTACAGACTGAGCCAGCCTCTTATCCTAATATTATTGTGTCTGGATCTGTCCTCCAAATCTGTTTCTCTTTGTTGGACAAAACTTCCTCCTGAAGTGAATCATGAGCAGAGATTAATCGTTATGTGAAGAGAGAAGTTCTTCGTTTTAGTTTCAATATGATCTGTGCGGGCCCCTAACTCCGCAACTTCTGATTTTATTTCCTTAACAAATGAATTCAGCTGTAATGTCACTTTTTAATGATGTTTAGAAGAGCTGGATAGAGCGAAGAATAACGAGTCCTTCCATTTCCTGGGAAGAGATGGCATCTGAAAGAGGAGGCAAATCTAGGCAGGCAACAGTAGATGTAGAACCATCCACATGATGGGGTGATTAAGAGGCAATCTGAGGTTGGGTGGTTCTGATTCCATGGGACAGCCATGGCACAAAAGACATGAACCAGAGGTGCCAACAGTGATAAATGCCACTGTCAGCCAATATTTTAAAGAACATGAAAATTACCTTTAATAAATCCAAATTATACATACAAATGAATAAAAAAATAGCATATACAGTGTCAATCAAATTCCAGAAGGCTGGAGGATTTATTAGGAACGTCTGTCCAATTTTAGCTTACTGGCGACAGGTGAAAACTAAACTGAAGTCTAATAAAAGAACAGACAACTTTCATTTCTGTAGTGCTTTATAGACCAGAGTAAGATACAGTGTTCAGGTGATTCATAAATATTATCTGCATATAAACCAACTATGTATTTAGTTCCTTATTCTCACTCCTAGGAATAGACAGTTTATAATGTGATCTTGCTGTAATTTATAGTGGATGGGACGCTCCGTAATGAGGTGTTAGGAAGGTGCTTAATTAGTTCTCGCCATAGACAATACAGAGACATCTCCTTAAATACTGTTATTGCAGTCAGTCCAGTGAATCGTACCTAATGAACCACAGAAATTCACTGAACTGACTGCCATAACATGGTGTAAGACACACCAGGGACTGGCTGGCAAATTTTACTGTGGGGGGCGTTGCCTGGCTTAGCAGCTTATTAGGAACATTTTAAATGAAAAAAAAAATGCAGGTAACCCACTATGGGACCGGCAGAACCCCCCCCCCCCCCCCCGAGCCAGACAATCCCTGAAACACGCTGTCCTTCATATTATAACACGCTGTAAAGAATGCTGTCCTCTATAGTTAGATAGATATTGCAAGCAAAACAGCCATTAACCCCTTTGCAGCCACTCCCTTGTACAGTTAACCCTTTGCAGCTATTTCCTTATGCAATTAACCCCTTTGAGTAATTTCTTTGTGCAAATAACCCATTGTAGCCATTTAATGTGGGGAGATATTGACATGGAAAAGAGGAAAAATTTGCGTGCAAGATGTGTCTTCATCTGGGAGTGCCAGACCAACCTTTTATACAGTCCGTTGTTCCCATGAGTCCCTGGACACATACAGCACATTGATGCCTGTATGGTATAAGTGCACACACATCATGTACATTGCAGGCGCTGGCCCACAGTATCAGAGCATATGCTGCCCGGCGCTATTGTAAACATACTCCCCCGCAATGACATCAGAGCAGGGGAGTGAAGGGGATACAAGACCAATGCACTCCTTGACATTCTCCCAGTTTCCTACAAGTTGGTACTAGTGTGTCTTAACGTGTATGTGTTTTAGAACAGATGCCAATAGGGTAAAACATTCATTATTCTTAACTATGGCAATGCAAATTAGTAGTTAATTAAGTTAATAAAGGGAGAGAATAAGGAAATCCCTTAGTTAATATGCTTTTTTTAAAAAAAAAAACTCCTGCACGCCGAGCAGTTTCCTTACATTGCAAATATCTCTGTACTTAGATTATTTCAAAGCCAGATCAGGAATCAAACAGTGGTAAGAGTATTTTCCCACTCTGTCAACACAAGAGTTACTCAAAGCATTAATTGACTCCATTAAACTATTATCAGCTTCCACATATGTGGAGATGTTCATAAATATATACCAAAGGGCTTATATGTCCCCAAATATAGGCCATTTGATATTTGACAGCTCAGAGTACCTTAGTGCACCTTTATCATTGTCTATGGGCTTGCCCTATGGTTTAACACCTTTGGATCCGAATTTGGAAGTTTGCTACTTAAGAGCTAGTAAATTATTTACCCTTTACTCCTGAGTGGTCAATATTGGGAATTCCGCCACCAAATATTAGGGTGCCCAGAGGAAGAAATAAACCTTTAATGGTAACTTCGGCAGCAGCATGTAAAAGCATCCTCCAGATGTGGACCCAGAATGTTCCCCATCATTTGCACTATTTAGAGAAAAACTCTTTTTTACTTTTTGTATGAATTGTCTGGAAGCCTCTTTTAAAAAGGAAACACAAACACAGACTCTGAAACATTAGAGAGTTTTATTAATACTTTACAACCGTCATTTACAACCATCAACAAAAGAACAGATTTGAAGATTTTTTTTGTTATACCACTTTGCATGAGACTCTGGTATATATCATAGACCTGCCAATTACTTGAGAGATATATGTACCTCTCTACATTCTGTCTCCTTGTTCCCCTCATGCCTTGAATTCATAATCATCATCACCATTTATTCATATAGCGCCACTAATTCCGCAGCGAGCGCTGTACAGAGAACTCACTCACATCAGTCCCTGCCCCATTGGGGCTTACAGTCTAAATTTCCTAACACACACACAGACAGAGACTAGGGTCAATTTGATAGCAGCCAATTAACCTACCAGTTTGTTTTTGGAGTGTGGGAGGAAACCGGAGCACCCGGAGGAAACCCACGCATACACGGGGAGAACATACAAACTCCACACAGATAAGGCCTTGGTCGGGAATTCATACTTCAACCCCTTGATCAACAAGCATTTTGCACCACTTGAGTTTAAATGGGTTTGCTGTTAGATTGCTTATTTATTTACAAATGTGAAAAAATTAAAACCTCCACAAATGAGTCAGGCGCCTACTCCTGTAGTGTCCTAAACATTTCAATCTGAAGTCCTAGGGATAAATGTATTAAAATGGGATTTTCACAAATCTCTGATATTCGGTGACATTGCTGCAATGTGATTAAAGGCAAGTTTTTCAGAGCTCAATAAATTTAACCAGACTGCAGTCCTATTGAAATTTATGGGGCTTGCAGTATTATGCGATACTTTGCCTAATGCAGAGGATATCTCTGATATCTTCTATGTTAGGCATTTGTTAAATTGCTACTATACTTAAAATTGCTTAAACCAATGCGGAAACAGCCTTTTCTGCATAGTTTAGGTCTTGATAAATATGCCCATAAGCCTGATCGCAGGCCTGAATGGCAGTCACATGACCACAGAAAAAAAACTGTGTACTGTAGATGTCACCAGATTTCCCTCATCAGTTGCATATACACTATATGGACAAAAGTGTTCAGACGCTTGACCATTACACCAACAGGGACTGTAATGACATTGTATTCAAATACATATACTTTAATATGGAGTTGGTCCCCCTTTTGCAGTGATAACAGCTTTTACTCTTCTTGGAAGACTTTCCACATGATGTTGGAATGTTTCTGTGGGAATTTGTGCCCGTTCATTCTGTAGAGAATTTATGAGATCAGACACTGATGTTGGTGGAGAAGGCCTGGCTCACAATCTCCATTCCAGTTCATCACAAAAGTGTTCGATGGGGTTGAGGTCAGGGCTTTGTGCGGGCCAGTCAAGTTCTTCCACACCAAACTCATTAAAACATGACTTTGTAGTCCTTGCTTTGTGCACTGGGGCACAGCATGTTGGAATAAAAAAGGACCTTCCCCAAACTGTACAAAGTTGGAAGCATTGTCCAAAATGACTTGGTTTGCTGAAGCATTAAGATTGCCCTTCACTGGAGATAAGGGGCCTAGCCCAAACCCTGAAAAACAGCCCCATACCATTATCCCTCCTCCACCAAACTTCACAGTTGGCATAATGCAGTCAGGCAGGTAACGGTCTCCCGGCATACACCAAACCCAGACACACCCATGTGACTGCCAAACAGAGAAGCGTGATTTGTCACTCCACAGAACACGTTTCCACTGTTCCACAGTCCAGTGTCGGTGTGCTTTACACCACACCATCCGACGCTTGCAATTAGTCTTGGTGATGTGAGGCTTGCATGCAGCTGCTCGGCCATGGAAACCCATTCTATTAAGCTCCCGCCGCAGTTTTTGTGCTTACATTAATGCCAGTGGAAGTTCAGAACTCTTCAGCTATGGAATCAGCAGAGCGTTGTTGATTTTTACACACCATGTGACTTAGCATTCGTTGCCCAACTCTGTGATTTTATGTGGTTCCCAGCTTTGTGGTTGAGTTGCTGTTGTTCCTAAATGCTTCCACTTTCTAATAATATCACTTACAGTTTACCGTGGAATATCCAGCACAGAAAAATTATTCAAGAAAATAACTGTCACGGGCACTAGGAGTCTTTACCCAGGGATCACCAGGTGATAGGCTTACCAGAGCAGTATAGGTGGTAATATGCTACTCTGGTAGCAGGGTGATCACGGAACAGGAAATAGCAGATGATGAGATGCTCAGGAAAGTCTATGACTAGCAGCACTGGCAATATGGAGGTAATAATACACGAGGAACTGTATGGACAAAGGACACGTGAAGGTAGTCAGTGGTCTGCGGTAGCAAGTTGTACCACTGCTATAGTGAGGAGGAATGTCCAACAGAAACGAGGAGGTGATGAGAGTCAGCGGTCTGCGGATAGCAAGTTGTACCGTTGTCTGAGTGAAGGAATGGAATCCAAGTGGAGGTATCCGGGGAGTCAGTGGTCTGCGTTAGCAAGTTGTACCACTGCTATGTGAGAGGATACTGGAACAGGTGATACTGGAAACAGGGATCAGTGGTCTGCCTCTAGCAAGTTGTACCACTGAATATATATGTGAGGAGGTGCACGGGGAGAGACTGCAACACAAGATATACACGGGCACCTTAAACTCGATCCACAGTAATATGCACAATATATATATATATGACTGAACAGCACTGCAATAATAGAAAGTCTCTTGAAGTAATCCGGCACAAGATAACACAGTCAATGATGGCAATAGACTCAGCGGATAGCAAACTCCAGAGGAGAACCAACACAGTCCAGCAAGATATGCAATACACCAGCACAGTCAATGAGAAGTATGCATACCGTGGTTCAGAAGCAGGCAGTCAGACAGGAGTGCAGAGATACCTGAACGGCAGGAGGCCGGCAGGATGCAAAGTCCCTGGATGGGTGAAGCGGTGGTCTAGTAGGTGCAGCGCACAGGTAGGTAGACCAGCAGGGAAACAAATATACAGGAATCAGTAGAGCGTGGAACTGGATTCCTGGAGGACCCTGGAGAATGGTGATGGTCTAGCAGAGGAGTAAATAGTGAGACACGAATCCAATGCTGACAGGCGGGTAGAGACCAGCGGGAACACAGGAAAGCGTGGAGAGCGGATCAGCAGTAGATGGACGAGTAGAGCTGAGGAGTAGCAGCAGCAGGTCTCTGCGGACACACGGAGGTAGCCAATAGCAACCAGCAGGTGCAGTAACGATGGGACACGGGAGAGCAGAGTTGAGCTGGAACTGTTGATCACGGAGAGTAGCGGATAGCAATAGAAGCAGCAGTCTCGAGGAAACACGGGAGAGTTGAGATGAGCTGAAGACTGAAGCGCACAGAGGCAGCGGATAGGAATCAGCCAAACAGTCACGATGAAACACAGACGAGTTGCAGGTTGAAGACTGTAGTGCACGGAGGCAGCGGATAGGAATCAGCTAACAGTCACGATGAAACACAGACGAGTTGCAGGTTGAAGACTGTAGTGCACGGAGGCAGCGGATAGGAATCAGCTAACAGTCACGATGATGAACAGGTGAGTGGATGTGGATTGAAGACTGTAGTGCACGGAAGCAGCGGATAGGAATCAGCTAACAGTCACAATAATATATAGTAGAGTTGAAGTGGTTAGAAGACTGTAGTGCACGGAGGCAGCGGATAGGAATCAGCTAACAGTCACGATGATACACAGGAGGGTAGAAGTGGTATGGGAACCACAGTAGTAGAAGTGGTTTGGAAACCACAGAGGTAGAAGTGATTTGGAAACCACAGGAATCAGCAGCGCTGAATACACGAGGAAACACAGGAACACCTTCAGAGACTCATGGGGAATGAGACTCCAAGATCAGGCAACGTGGTGTTGACCACAGGTGCTTAATATAGGGAGTGTTGCCTGATCTGCCAATTAAGTTAAAGGAACATACACTGAAGGTTTAGAAAGGGCTGCGCATGCGCAGTCCCTCAGGATGGAGGACGACCACGGTTCCTAAATGTCCGGGAAGAAGCACTCACAGTCCGGTGAGTGACAGTACCCCCCCTTTTAAAGGTGGGCACAGAACGCCTGGAATCGGGCTTGTCCGGATTTTTGGAATAAAACTTCTTCAGAAGAGCAGGAGCATTAAGATCTTCAGCTTTGATCCATGAGCGCTCTTCAGGACCAAAGCCCTTCCAATGAACGAGGAAACGGAGAACTCCTCGCGAAATTTTTGCATCCAATACCTCAGTAATCTCGAAATCCTCCTCCTGATGAACTTGAACTGGCTGCGGTGCTGAGGGAGGAGTCGAGAAACGGTTGATGATGAGAGGTTTGAGCAAGGACACATGAAAGGCATTGGAAATCCGAAGATTCTTAGGAAGAAGAAGTTTAACACATACTGGATTGATTACTTGAATGATCCTATATGGACCAATAAAACGAGGGGCGAATTTCATAGATGGGACCTTCAAACGAATATTTTTGGTAGATAACCAGACACGATCTCCAATTTTTAGTGGTGGCATAGCCCGCCTCTTCTTATCTGTGAAAGACTTATATTTGTTAGATGTCTTCTTTAAACAGGTTTTGACCTGAGACCAGATATTTTTGAAGGTCTGACAAGCAGTCTCCACAGCAGGAACTTGGGTGGGCGGGAGGGCAGGAAATTCCGGAAAAGACGGATGGTGACCGTAGACCACAAAGAATGGAGTTTTGGATGATGACTCATGGTACATGTTGTTATGGGCGAATTCAGCCCAAGGAAGCAATTCTACCCAGTTGTCTTGATTGGCTGATGAGAACATCCTTATAAAAGTCTCAAGATCTTGATTAACTCGTTCCGTTTGTCCGTTAGATTGCGGATGGTAAGAAGATGAGAGTGCTAATCGTATACCCAAGGTTTTACAAAGGGCCCGCCAGAATCTGGAAACGAATTGTACTCCTCTATCTGACACAATCTCAGACGGACATCCATGGATGCGGAAGATTTCTTTAATGAAATGTTCAGCCAGAGTAGACGAGGAAGGTAAACCAGACAGAGGGACGAAATGAGCCATCTTCGAAAATCTGTCTACCACTACCCAAATAGTATTATGATTCTTACTTGGTGGCAAATCAGTAACGAAATCCATACTGATATGGGTCCAAGGCTTGGACGGAATGGGTAGTGGTCGCAGCAACCCTGCTGGAGTTCTGCGGGAGGATTTGAACTGAGAACATAAATCACAGGAAGCAATAAACTCTTTGACGTCTCTCCTCATTGAAGGCCACCAGTAACTTCGAGAGAGAATCTCAAAGGTCTTGTGTTCACCGGCGTGTCCAGAAAAACGAGAGGCATGGAACCACGAAAGCATTTTCCTCCTCAGAGTAGGAGGCACGAGGGTCTTCCCAAATGGTAGCATTTTGGTGGATGAAGCAGCCAGTGAGATACATTTGGGGTCTAGAATAGCATGGTTGGGAACCTCTTCTACATCAGAGGACGTCACAAAAGCTCGAGATAGAGCGTCAGCTTTCTTGTTCTTAGCGGCTGGTTTGAAGGTTATAATTAATTCAAAACGGGAAAAGAAAAGAGACCATCTTGCTTGACGAGGGTTCAAGCATTGGGCAGATTGCAGATATGACAAGTTCTTATGATCCGTGAAGATCGTCACAGGATGGCGAGCTCCTTCCAACAAGTATCTCCATTCCTCTAATGCAGCTTTGATGGCCAGCAACTCCTTGTCCCCGATTGTATAATTTTTCTCTGCGGGCAGAAGACCCCGAGAGTAGAAGGCACAAGGATGGAATTTTTGTTGCTCCGAGCGTTGGGAGAGAATAGCTCCTAAGCCCACATTAGAGGCATCTACTTCTAGGAAGAAGGGGAGTGTCACATCAGGCTGTCGAAGAATGGGAGCAGAAGCGAAGGACTCTTTGAGAATTTGAAAGGCTTGGAGAGCCTCAGATGACCATTGCTTAGTATTAGCCCCTTTCCGAGTCAGGGCCACAATAGGAGATGCAATGGATGAAAAGTCTTGAATGAAGCGTCTATAGTAATTGGCAAAACCTAAAAAACGCTGGATAGCACGAAGAGTAGTTGGCTGGGGCCAATGTAATACAGCATTTACTTTGTCTGGATCCATCTTCAGGCCAACTCCGGAAACTATATACCCCAAGAATGGAATCTGGGGCAACTCGAATGAACATTTTTCTAATTTACAGAACAATGAATTTTTCCGTAGTCTGGAGAGGACCTCTGCCACATGTTGGTGATGAGAAGGCAGGTCCTGTGAAAAGATCAATATGTCGTCCAGGTAGACAACGACACATACATATAATAAGTCCCGAAAGATCTCATTGATGAAGCCTTGGAAAACAGCGGGGGCATTACACAGCCCGAAAGGCATTACTAGATATTCGTAATGCCCATCTCTGGTGTTGAACGCTGTCTTCCATTCGTCACCGGAACGGATTCTAATTAAATTGTAGGCACCACGAAGATCCAATTTAGTAAAGATCCGAGCTCCCTTGATGCGATCGAATAGCTCAGTGATCAGCGGAATGGGATACCGATTCTTGATAGTAATGGCGTTGAGTCCACGAAAATCTATGCAAGGGCGTAGTGATCCATCCTTCTTTTTGACGAAGAAGAACCCAGCTCCAGCGGGAGAGGTGGAAGGTCGAATAAACCCACGCTGGAGATTCTCCTGTACGTACTCAGATGTGGCTTGAGTTTCAGGTAACGAGAGTGGATAGACCCGACCCCTGGGAGGAGTCTTGCCAGGTAGAAGGTCGATCGGACAATCCCAAGAACGATGAGGAGGAAGACGTTCAGACTGAGCTTTATCAAACACATCGGCAAATGAAGCATACTGAGGAGGGAGTCCCGGTGAGGAAGATGAGATGGAAGATTGCTGTACTTTAAGAGGAATAACTTGGGAAAGGCAATGATGGTGACATTCAGATCCCCAAGACGTAACTTGAGGAGTGCGCCAGTCAATCTGAGGAGAGTGACACTGAAGCCATGGAAGGCCTAAGACAATCGGACTTGTCGTAACTGGAAGAATTAAAAACGAAATTTCTTCATGGTGCAGTACACCAATCTGAAGTGTTACTGGAGACGTACTCTGGGTGATGAGACCATTGATGAGACGTGATCCATCTATAGCCGTCACAGTAATGGGTGTTTTTAAAGTAATCACTGGTAGAGACCATTGATTCACTAGTGATTTAGAAATGAAATTTCCTGCTGCTCCGGAATCAATCAATGCCTGTGACTCAAAGGATTTGGTAGCAAAGGAAATCGTAACATCAAAAGCGCAGACTTTAGATTTCATAGAAGATGGAGAGGACTCCAGGGACCCTAACTTCACCTCTCCAGAACTAGTTAGGGCCTGGCATTTCCCGATTTCTTAGGGCAAGAGCTGAGCATATGCGTGAAATCAGCACAATAGATACAGAGTCTATTCTTTACTCTTCGTTTCCTCTCTTCTGAAGATAATTTGGAACGTCCTATCTCCATGGGAATCACAGAGGGTGAAGCTGGACGAAATTGAGGGGTTGAACGAAGAGGTGCTTTAACAGAAGTTGTTTTCTCAGACTCTCTTTCACGAAATCTCATATCTACACGATGGCAAAGAGAGATCAAATCTTCTAGTGACGAAGGAAGCTCTTGGGTAGTCAGTGCATCTTTAATTTTATCGGAGAGCCCCTGCCAGAAGGCGGCAACTAATGCTTCAGTGTTCCACTGAAGTTCAGAGGCTAAGATCCTAAATTGAATGACGTACTGGCCTACTGTATGAGAGCCTTGTCGTAAACGAAGAATGCTGGAAGCAGCGGAGGTCACACGACCTGGTTCATCGAACACACTTCGAAACGTGGAAATGAATTTGGCACTATCTTGTAGTATTGGATCGTTTCTTTCCCACAGAGGGGAGGCCCAAGCCAGGGCTTGTCCAGAAAACAATGAGATAAGATAGGCCACTCTGGAACGATGGGTAGAAAAATTTTGAGGTTGGAGCTCAAAATGGACTGAACATTGGTTAAGGAAACCCCTACAAGTTTTGGGGTCTCCGTCGTACTTTGACGGAGTAGGCAGGTGAAGCGTGGGAGCTGTAGACACCTGGGATGGCACTGGGGAAACGGAGGAAAGCACAGGAGCTTCAATATTAGCTGTAACAGTCTGTCCAGATGTTCCTTGGGAGGTTAACGATTGGTAACATTGAAGTAACAGCTGTTGGCGAGCATCCTGTTGCTCCACACGGCTGACCAGATGCTGCAGCATCTCTTTGGCGGTAGGTTCCGTATCTGGGTCTGTCATGGCCTGATCTTACTGTCACGGGCACTAGGAGTCTTTACCCAGGGATCACCAGGTGATAGGCTTACCAGAGCAGTATAGGTGGTAATATGGTACTCTGGTAGCAGGGTGATCACGGAACAGGAAATAGCAGATGATGAGATGCTCAGGAAAGTCTATGACTAGCAGCACTGGCAATATGGAGGTAATAATACACGAGGAACTGTATGGACAAAGGACACGTGAAGGTAGTCAGTGGTCTGCGGTAGCAAGTTGTACCACTGCTATAGTGAGGAGGAATGTCCAACAGAAACGAGGAGGTGATGAGAGTCAGTGGTCTGCGGATAGCAAGTTGTACCGCTGTCTGAGTGAAGGAATGGAATCCAAGTGGAGGTATCCGGGGAGTCAGTGGTCTGCGTTAGCAAGTTGTACCACTGCTATGTGAGAGGATACTGGAACAGGTGATACTGGAAACAGGGATCAGTGGTCTGCCTCTAGCAAGTTGTACCACTGAATATATATGTGAGGAGGTGCACGGGGAGAGACTGCAACACAAGATATACACGGGCACCTTAAACTCAATCCACAGTAATATGCACAATATATATATATATATGACTGAACAGCACTGCAATAATAGAAAGTCTCTTGAAGTAATCCGGCACAAGATAACACAGTCAATGATGGCAATAGACTCAGCGGATAGCAAACTCCAGAGGAGAACCAACACAGTCCAGCAAGATATGCAATACACCAGCACAGTCAATGAGAAGTATGCATACCGTGGTTCAGAAGCAGGCAGTCAGACAGGAGTGCAGAGATACCTGAACGGCAGGAGGCCGGCAGGATGCAAAGTCCCTGGATGGGTGAAGCGGTGGTCTAGTAGGTGCAGCGCACAGGTAGGTAGACCAGCAGGGAAACAAATATACAGGAATCAGTAGAGCGTGGAACTGGATTCCTGGAGGACCCTGGAGAATGGTGATGGTCTAGCAGAGGAGTAAATAGTGAGACACGAATCCAATGCTGACAGGCGGGTAGAGACCAGCGGGAACACAGGAAAGCATGGAGAGCGGATCAGCAGTAGATGGACGAGTAGAGCTGAGGAGTAGCAGCAGCAGGTCTCTGCGGACACACGGAGGTAGCCAATAGCAACCAGCAGGTGCAGTAACGATGGGACACGGGAGAGCAGAGTTGAGCTGGAACTGTTGATCACGGAGAGTAGCGGATAGCAATAGAAGCAGCAGTCTCGAGGAAACACGGGAGAGTTGAGATGAGCTGAAGACTGAAGCGCACAGAGGCAGCGGATAGGAATCAGCCAAACAGTCACGATGAAACACAGACGAGTTGCAGGTTGAAGACTGTAGTGCACGGAGGCAGCGGATAGGAATCAGCTAACAGTCACGATGAAACACAGACGAGTTGCAGGTTGAAGACTGTAGTGCACGGAGGCAGCGGATAGGAATCAGCTAACAGTCACGATGATGAACAGGTGAGTGGATGTGGATTGAAGACTGTAGTGCACGGAAGCAGCGGATAGGAATCAGCTAACAGTCACAATAATATATAGTAGAGTTGAAGTGGTTAGAAGACTGTAGTGCACGGAGGCAGCGGATAGGAATCAGCTAACAGTCACGATGATACACAGGAGGGTAGAAGTGGTATGGGAACCACAGTAGTAGAAGTGGTTTGGAAACCACAGAGGTAGAAGTGATTTGGAAACCACAGGAATCAGCAGCGCTGAATACACGAGGAAACACAGGAACACCTTCAGAGACTCATGGGGAATGAGACTCCAAGATCAGGCAACGTGGTGTTGACCACAGGTGCTTAATATAGGGAGTGTTGCCTGATCTGCCAATTAAGTTAAAGGAACATACACTGAAGGTTTAGAAAGGGCTGCGCATGCGCAGTCCCTCAGGATGGAGGACGACCACGGTTCCTAAATGTCCGGGAAGAAGCACTCACAGTCCGGTGAGTGACAGTACCCCCCCTTTTAAAGGTGGGCACAGAACGCCTGGAACCGGGCTTGTCCGGATTTTTGGAATAAAACTTCTTCAGAAGAGCAGGAGCATTAAGATCTTCAGCTTTGATCCATGAGCGCTCTTCAGGACCAAAGCCCTTCCAATGAACGAGGAAACGGAGAACTCCTCGCGAAATTTTTGCATCCGATACCTCAGTAATCTCGAAATCCTCCTCCTGATGAACTTGAACTGGCTGCGGTGCTGAGGGAGGAGTCGAGAAACGGTTGATGATGAGAGGTTTGAGCAAGGACACATGGAAGGCATTGGAAATCCGAAGATTCTTAGGAAGAAGAAGTTTAACACATACTGGATTGATTACTTGAATGATCCTATATGGACCAATAAAACGAGGGGCGAATTTCATAGATGGGACCTTCAAACGAATATTTTTGGTAGATAACCAGACACGATCTCCAATTTTTAGTGGTGGAATAGCCCGCCTCTTCTTATCTGCGAAAGACTTATATTTGTTAGATGTCTTCTTTAAACAGGTTTTGACCTGAGACCAGATATTTTTGAAGGTCTGACAAGCAGTCTCCACAGCAGGAACTTGGGTGGGCGGGAGGGCAGGAAATTCCGGAAAAGACGGATGGTGACCGTAGACCACAAAGAATGGAGTTTTGGATGATGACTCATGGTACATGTTGTTATGGGCGAATTCAGCCCAAGGAAGCAATTCTACCCAGTTGTCTTGATTGGCTGATGAGAACATCCTTATAAAAGTCTCAAGATCTTGATTAACTCGTTCCGTTTGTCCGTTAGATTGCGGATGGTAAGAAGATGAGAGTGCTAATTGTATACCCAAGGTTTTACAAAGGGCCCGCCAGAATCTGGAAACGAATTGTACTCCTCTATCTGACACAATCTCAGACGGACATCCATGGATGCGGAAGATTTCTTTAATGAAATGTTCAGCCAGAGTAGACGAGGAAGGTAAACCAGACAGAGGGACGAAATGAGCCATCTTCGAAAATCTGTCTACCACTACCCAAATAGTATTATGATTCTTACTTGGTGGCAAATCAGTAACGAAATCCATACTGATATGGGTCCAAGGCTTGGACGGAATGGGTAGTGGTCGCAGCAACCCTGCTGGAGTTCTGCGGGAGGATTTGAACTGAGAACATAAATCACAGGAAGCAATAAACTCTTTGACGTCTCTCCTCATTGAAGGCCACCAGTAACTTCGAGAGAGAATCTCAAAGGTCTTGTGTTCACCGGCGTGTCCAGAAAAACGAGAGGCATGGAACCACGAAAGGATTTTCCTCCTCAGAGTAGGAGGCACGAGGGTCTTCCCAAATGGTAGCATTTTGGTGGATGAAGCAGCCAGTGAGATACATTTGGGGTCTAGAATAGCATGGTTGGGAACCTCTTCTACATCAGAGGACGTCACAAAAGCTTGAGATAGAGCGTCAGCTTTCTTGTTCTTAGCGGCTGGTTTGAAGGTTATAATTAATTCAAAACGGGAAAAGAAAAGAGACCATCTTGCTTGACGAGGGTTCAAGCATTGGGCAGATTGCAGATATGACAAGTTCTTATGATCCGTGAAGATCGTCACAGGATGGCGAGCTCCTTCCAACAAGTATCTCCATTCCTCTAATGCAGCTTTGATGGCCAGCAACTCCTTGTCCCCGATTGTATAATTTTTCTCTGCGGGCAGAAGACCCCGAGAGTAGAAGGCACAAGGATGGAATTTTTGTTGCTCCGAGCGTTGGGAGAGAATAGCTCCTAAGCCCACATTAGAGGCATCTACTTCTAGGAAGAAGGGGAGTGTCACATCAGGCTGTCGAAGAATGGGAGCAGAAGCGAAGGACTCTTTGAGAATTTGAAAGGCTTGGAGAGCCTCAGATGACCATTGCTTAGTATTAGCCCCTTTCCGAGTCAGGGCCACAATAGGAGATGCAATGGATGAAAAGTCTTGAATGAAGCGTCTATAGTAATTGGCAAAACCTAAAAAACGCTGGATAGCACGAAGAGTAGTTGGCTGGGGCCAATGTAATACAGCATTTACTTTGTCTGGATCCATCTTCAGGCCAACTCCGGAAACTATATACCCCAAGAATGGAATCTGGGGCAACTCGAATGAACATTTTTCTAATTTACAGAACAATGAATTTTTCCGTAGTCTGGAGAGGACCTCTGCCACATGTTGGTGATGAGAAGGCAGGTCCTGTGAAAAGATCAATATGTCGTCCAGGTAGACAACGACACATACATATAATAAGTCCCGAAAGATCTCATTGATGAAGCCTTGGAAAACAGCGGGGGCATTACACAGCCCGAAAGGCATTACTAGATATTCGTAATGCCCATCTCTGGTGTTGAACGCTGTCTTCCATTCGTCACCGGAACGGATTCTAATTAAATTGTAGGCACCACGAAGATCCAATTTAGTAAAGATCCGAGCTCCCTTGATGCGATCGAATAGCTCAGTGATCAGCGGAATGGGATACCGATTCTTGATAGTAATGGCGTTGAGTCCACGAAAATCTATGCAAGGGCGTAGTGATCCATCCTTCTTTTTGACGAAGAAGAACCCAGCTCCAGCGGGAGAGGTGGAAGGTCGAATAAACCCACGCTGGAGATTCTCCTGTACGTACTCAGATGTGGCTTGAGTTTCAGGTAACGAGAGTGGATAGACCCGACCCCTGGGAGGAGTCTTGCCAGGTAGAAGGTCGATCGGACAATCCCAAGAACGATGAGGAGGAAGACGTTCAGACTGAGCTTTATCAAACACATCGGCAAATGGAGCATACTGAGGAGGGAGTCCCGGTGAGGAAGATGAGATGGAAGATTGCTGTACTTTAAGAGGAATAACTTGGGAAAGGCAATGATGGTGACATTCAGATCCCCAAGACGTAACTTGAGGAGTGAGCCAGTCAATCTGAGGAGAGTGACACTGAAGCCATGGAAGGCCTAAGACAATCGGACTTGTCGTAACTGGAAGAATTAAAAACGAAATTTCTTCATGGTGCAGTACACCAATCTGAAGTGTTACTGGAGACGTACTCTGGGTGATGAGACCATTGATGAGACGTGATCCATCTATAGCCGTCACAGTAATGGGTGTTTTTAAAGTAATCACTGGTAGAGACCATTGATTCACTAGTGATTTAGAAATGAAATTTCCTGCTGCTCCGGAATCAATCAATGCCTGTGACTCAAAGGATTTGGTAGCAAAGGAAATCGTAACATCAAAAGCGCAGACTTTAGATTTCATAGAAGATGGAGAGGACTCCAGGGACCCTAACTTCACCTCTCCAGAACTAGTTAGGGCCTGGCATTTCCCGATTTCTTAGGGCAAGAGCTGAGCATATGCGTGGAATCAGCACAATAGATACAGAGTCTATTCTTTACTCTTCGTTTCCTCTCTTCTGAAGATAATTTGGAACGTCCTATCTCCATGGGAATCACAGAGGGTGAAGCTGGACGAAATTGAGGGGTTGAACGAAGAGGTGCTTTAACAGAAGTTGTTTTCTCAGACTCTCTTTCACGAAATCTCATATCTACATGATGGCAAAGAGAGATCAAATCTTCTAGTGACGAAGGAAGCTCTTGGGTAGTCAGTGCATCTTTAATTTTATCGGAGAGCCCCTGCCAGAAGGCGGCAACTAATGCTTCAGTGTTCCACTGAAGTTCAGAGGCTAAGATCCTAAATTGAATGACGTACTGGCCTACTGTATGAGAGCCTTGTCGTAAACGAAGAATGCTGGAAGCAGCGGAGGTCACACGACCTGGTTCATCGAACACACTTCGAAACGTGGAAATGAATTTGGCACTATCTTGTAGTATTAGATCGTTTCTTTCCCACAGAGGGGAGGCCCAAGCCAGGGCTTGTCCAGAAAACAATGAGATAAGATAGGCCACTCTGGAACGATGGGTAGAAAAATTTTGAGGTTGGAGCTCAAAATGGACTGAACATTGGTTAAGGAAACCCCTACAAGTTTTGGGGTCTCCGTCGTACTTTGACGGAGTAGGCAGGTGAAGCGTGGGAGCTGTAGACACCTGGGATGGCACTGGGGAAACGGAGGAAAGCACAGGAGCTTCAATATTAGCTGTAACAGTCTGTCCAGATGTTCCTTGGGAGGTTAACGATTGGTAACATTGAAGTAACAGCTGTTGGCAAGCATCCTGTTGCTCCACACGGCTGACCAGATGCTGCAGCATCTCTTTGGCGGTAGGTTCCGTATCTGGGTCTGTCATGGCCTGATCTTACTGTCACGGGCACTAGGAGTCTTTACCCAGGGATCACCAGGTGATAGGCTTACCAGAGCAGTATAGGTGGTAATATGGTACTCTGGTAGCAGGGTGATCACGGAACAGGAAATAGCAGATGATGAGATGCTCAGGAAAGTCTATGACTAGCAGCACTGGCAATATGGAGGTAATAATACACGAGGAACTGTATGGACAAAGGACACGTGAAGGTAGTCAGTGGTCTGCGGTAGCAAGTTGTACCACTGCTATAGTGAGGAGGAATGTCCAACAGAAACGAGGAGGTGATGAGAGTCAGCGGTCTGCGGATAGCAAGTTGTACCGCTGTCTGAGTGAAGGAATGGAATCCAAGCGGAGGTATCCGGGGAGTCAGTGGTCTGCCTCTAGCAAGTTGTACCACTGAATATATATGTGAGGAGGTGCACGGGGAGAGACTGCAACACAAGATATACACGGGCACCTTAAACTCGATCCATAGTAATATGCACAATATATATATATATGACTGAACAGCACTGCAATAATAGAAAGTCTCTTGAAGTAATCCGGCACAAGATAACACAGTCAATGATGGCAATAGACTCAGCGGATAGCAAACTCCAGAGGAGAACCAACACAGTCCAGCAAGATATGCAATACACCAGCACAGTCAATGAGAAGTATGCATACCGTGGTTCAGAAGCAGGCAGTCAGACAGGAGTGCAGAGATACCTGAACGGCAGGAGGCCGGCAGGATGCAAAGTCCCTGGATGGGTGAAGCGGTGGTCTAGTAGGTGCAGCGCACAGGTAGGTAGACCAGCAGGGAAACAAATATACAGGAATCAGTAGAGCGTGGAACTGGATTCCTGGAGGACCCTGGAGAATGGTGATGGTCTAGCAGAGGAGTAAATAGTGAGACACGAATCCAATGCTGACAGGCGGGTAGAGACCAGCGGGAACACAGGAAAGCGTGGAGAGCGGATCAGCAGTAGATGGACGAGTAGAGCTGAGGAGTAGCAGCAGCAGGTCTCTGCGGACACACGGAGGTAGCCAATAGCAACCAGCAGGTGCAGTAACGATGGGACACGGGAGAGCAGAGTTGAGCTGGAACTGTTGATCACGGAGAGTAGCGGATAGCAATAGAAGCAGCAGTCTCGAGGAAACACGGGAGAGTTGAGATGAGCTGAAGACTGAAGCGCACAGAGGCAGCGGATAGGAATCAGCCAAACAGTCACGATGAAACACAGACGAGTTGCAGGTTGAAGACTGTAGTGCACGGAGGCAGCGGATAGGAATCCGCTAACAGTCACGATGAAACACAGACGAGTTGCAGGTTGAAGACTGTAGTGCACGGAGGCAGCGGATAGGAATCAGCTAACAGTCACGATGATGAACAGGTGAGTGGATGTGGATTGAAGACTGTAGTGCACGGAAGCAGCGGATAGGAATCAGCTAACAGTCACAATAATATATAGTAGAGTTGAAGTGGTTAGAAGACTGTAGTGCACGGAGGCAGCGAATAGGAATTAGCTAACAGTCACGATGATACACAGGAGGGTAGAAGTGGTATGGGAACCACAGTAGTAGAAGTGGTTTGGAAACCACAGAGGTAGAAGTGGTTTGGAAACCACAGGAATCAGCAGCGCTGAATACACGAGGAAACACAGGAACACCTTCAGAGACTCATGGGGAATGAGACTCCAAGATCAGGCAACGTGGTGTTGACCACAGGTGCTTAATATAGGGAGTGTTGCCTGATCTGCCAATTAAGTTAAAGGAACATACACTGAAGGTTTAGAAAGGGCTGCGCATGCGCAGTCCCTCAGGATGGAGGACGACCACGGTTCCTAAATGTCCGGGAAGAAGCACTCACAGTCCGGTGAGTGACAATAACTCTCTCCTCAATTTTATAATTTAAAAACAAAATGCATTAGAGTATTCACAGCACAATATACCTAAAATACAATTGAGTCTCCTAACTGCAATAAAACCTTAAAAATGCAAATAAATTATAGGTATAATGAAAATTAAAATGATTAGTTATCTGTTTTTATGAACACACTTACAAGTTTTTTTTAAACCTCATGCTAACATGTATTCTAATATTTTTTTTCTCAAACCACTTACTTAGCATTATATTTTCATAGTGTAAAATAAGGTCTTGTCACACATTAAAATGCTTAACGGCTGATATCCTTCACATCACTTAAACCTCTTAATACTTATTTAACTTCTTTGAATAATTGAAACAAGACATAAATATGGCAAAATAAAAGGAGTTTATTTGCAACCAAATATGGTGGCGGAGTAAGGAGCAGTCAGTACGACATCCACCAGGCAACCAGTATATCCCTGTATTAACTTTGGGCCATCCGCAAATGGGGGGGACAACCAAAACACACCACGGGCGCACATATCTACCTTACTAGGACCATTGATCCCAGACACTATAGAGACCGCAACCTTTTTGGGCTAAAAGGAACAAAACCACAAGCATACCCACAGGGGCGGTACTTGCACCAAGACTACAGCCGTCTCATCGAAGAGAGGTGGGTTCAGCGTGCCCACTACCGTAATGTGCGCCCCATCCACTGGCCGTCGACTGCACTGCATTTTTCGTCCACGCCTAGATCCTCAAGACGTGAGGCCTGCCACCATACCTACACCTACCGATGCTAAATGCCTATAAACATCTCCTATAAACAAAACCATGGCCTCATCGCTCAAGTGAACTCTATCCCGCCTATAGAGAAAGGGGCTCTGGGATCTAATTTGCATGTAATCAAACCGCAAGCCATCTAAAGACTGCATAAACCGGGACACCAATGAATTAACTTTCTTCCGGACCACATCCGCTACACGCCCGTCAGAGAACGATACTCCTAGGCTCTATATTGGACCAGTAGACAAGAAGGGCAGGCCAGGAAGCATGGACCCAAGTTAGGTCGGATTGAATCAATAAAATCAGGTCCATGGATCTACAGTGCCCCAAATCATTCCCCCCCCAAATTTATCTCCAATATATGGGGCACCACTCGTCTAGCTATTTCAGCCACAAAGAGCTCCCTAAACCCGGGCCATCGTAAAACCCTACTACGTGGCAGCCCCAATTCGGAAGAAATGGGTGCCACAGTGGCCTAGTGGTTAGCACTTCTGCCTCACAGCACTGGGGTCATGAGTTTGATTCCTGACCATGGACCACTGTGTGGAGTTTGTATGTTCTCCGTGTTTGCGTGGGTTTCCTCCGGGTGCTCTGGTTTCCTCCCACACTCCAAAAACATATTGGTAGGTTAATTGGTTGCTATCAAAAATTGATCCTAGTCTGTCCGTTTCCCTCTCTGTCTGTGTGTGTGTTTATATTAGGGTATTTAGACTGTAAGCTCTATTGGATCAGGGACTGATGTGAATGAGTTCTCTGTACAGTGCTGCGGAATTAGTGGTGCTATATAAAAAAATGGTGATGATGATGAAAGTGAAAACTGCCCAAGCCTAGTGCAACCAATGTCTGCTTGAAAACCACCAGGAACTAGTACCTGGTGAGTGGGGAACCATCACCATGCACCAGCCACGGAACCGCAGCCGCAGGCCTGAGCAGAGCAAATTCACTAACTGTTACAATTAGCCAGAGAAACCAACCCTGGTAACTAACATAACCCAGCACCTGACTTTACAGCAGACGAAGGAGGGAGCATTTACCACGTGCTGCACAAGCATACCCTAAGTGGGACCGGACCTGAAAGAGGCAGTCACTTTGCTCACTCTAAAAGCCTCGAAGTACAACCTCACAGAGGCAGCGCGAAACAGAGCATTTTCATATGCGTTACGTGCAACCGCCAAAACAACTTCCAGCAAGTTCAACAAGATGGCTTCATTAATGAGTCTTCTCTGATCAGGAGGCACTGGGCGCTCTCTCGCCCAGCCCCTTAAAGCTCCAAGTGTAATCAGTCTCCCCGTGCAATCTAGCGAAGAATGATATTCCCACCAAGGACGGTGACATAGCCGCTTTGGACTTAGAGGCCTTGAAGCCGGGCCAAACAATGGCAAGCATGTGCTTATGCAGACCTTCATCAGCACCATTGCCAGTGCTCTGGATAGTGAACCACTCCTGCCATGCTAAACGACACTTCCTCAGAGTTGCAGGGGCGAGGGTTGATATGTCCAGACCCTCTATGTCGGCTTGATAATCTGCAAGACAAGGAGAACCCATTAGGGATGCCCTGGGTGCCAAAGCTCTAAACCTACCCCACTTGCCCTGCAACATTGCGCCTGCCAGTTGGTTCTTGACACCGGGAGCGTGTCGCACCCGCGGAAGCAAATATCACATGACAATCATCGCAATATCAACCTACACAGCAGGGTAATCACTGGAGGGGAGGTATCCCGCAGTCGATTCATGGCTTGCACCACTCCCAGGTTGTCACACAAGAAAACTATTTGTTTTCCCGCAAACTAGGTAGCCCACAGCTCCACATCGAGTATCGGGAAGATCTCCAAAAGGACCAAGTTAACCGTCCAGCCAGACTGCACCCACTCACCGGGCCATGGTACAGGGCACCAGTCCCCGGCGAAATAGGCCCCAAAGCCAACAGCGCCAGCTGCATCCATAAATAGTCCCGGCTAGACACAAGAGGTGCAGGCCACTATCGCACGCCGTTGAAATCTTGCAAAAACAGATCCCATACCGCCAAATCCACCTAGATCTCAGCAGACAGAAGGATCAAACAGTGAGGGCGCTTGCACTCCACAGTCACCTGCTCCAACTTTCTACAAAACACTCTACCTGTCACTCACCGGTCCTCTGGTTTCTCTGGGTCAAGAGTCAGCCCACTCACTACTCTGCCGGCACCCGTGCGACGCCGCGGTCGTCCACCATCTTAGCCATGCTGTTATCCATCAACTCTACCTTACTCAACAGGGGGCCGCGACCTGCACAGTGGAAGTCGCTAAAACCCATCCTTCCTTGCGGGAGTTCCTGGAGAAGACCAGCTGCTGTGTTAGACTCCGTGCCTCTGGTGGGCAAAGTCATCTATTGGTAGATTCTGGGTCGAGACTCCTAGTGACCGTGACACTACCCATATGTATGACCCGGCAAGAGAAAATGAAAAGCCTAAGTATGGCCTGGGCATGCTTCAATGTCACCCCAGGGGACTCAGCACCTCAACGATCAGCGTGTGCAACTTCCTAACCTTGTTCAAATGGAGCCGACTATGGCCCAAGACCATGTTGATCTCAATCTTACATATACAAAAAGAAACAATCAAGTCAGGCGCTCCACTCAGGTATGCAGCGGAGTATGTATACAGAATATTCACTAATATCCTAAACCACAATATTATCAAAATAAATTATACATACTCATGCGCTCCCCTTCCTGCACTTCAGGCTGATAGTAAAATAGAATGATCCCTCCTAGATCAATCTTTCCAGTGATCACTTGATGGTGGATCACTCCGCCATAAAAACAAAACTCCCAGACACAAAAAGAAAACCAACATGGTGTAGTATATCATTGACTATAACAGTCCCAAATAAGTCCACGATTAGGTAGGGGCTCTTTTTGGTGAGCTTACCTTGGACGTCTGCGCTTGACGGGAGTGTCTTTGGGATTGGTGCTGCCGTTACGGAATCTTTGGGTGTTCCGGTTACCTAACTTGTTATTTGTCTTCTTGTTTGTGCCGTGGCGCAACCTGGGATGGAAGAGAGAGAGAGAGAGAGAGAGAGCGGGGGGGCAGGGTTCAGATACAAATGTGGTACCAACAATATACTCTTGGTGCTTGTGGGTAAGCAGTAGGTTATAGTTCGTTCTGCTGATGGTTTAATTGGAGGGATAGGAGTTTGATTTTACCTAAATTATTGCCTAATCCACCAATAATTTAGGTAAAATCAAACTCCTATCCCTCCGATTAAACACCCCCGCAGAGCCACAGACACATCCCATACAGAAGGTACCAAACCACCACAATATACATTGCATTAGGGCTGTAAACAGGGCAAAGAGCTATAGACCCACATCAGCAGAACGAACTACAACCTACTGCTTACCCACAAGCACCAAGAGTATATTGTTGGTACCACATCTGTATCTGTGTTCTCTACACCCCCCCCCCCCTGCCCCCTCCCTCTCTCTCTCTTTTTCCCCCCCAGGTTGCGCCACGGCACAAACAAGAAGACAAATAAGTCCACCACTACTCAAATGAAGGTCCTCCAATCTTCACCGTAAGAAAAGGATGTATATCACAATACACCAGTGCTCTTCATGCTCTCTGACCCCTAAGAGTATATGCTTACAAATATGCACAGTAAAGAAAGCCTTCTCAAACTCCAATCCTGTTATTCTCCTTTTCATATTAACGTTGCCCAGATCTCCAATCAATATATTGGACCATGGGAAATAAAAGATACACCAGGGGGAAATCTTGTGCATTAAATGTTAATAAAACCTCATAAAATATAAAAAAAAACACACTCAACTTGAAAAAAGTCATACTAGACATCACATATGGTTTGTACCTAATGTCTGTGCAATCAACAGCATATAGGAGACCAAGGACAGATCTCTAAGTCCTGCTGCAGCTCCAATCATCCAATGCCGAACGATATTCCAAGACAGATGGGCCGAATGATGAATCCAACGCGTATCAACTCGCTCCGGAGCCTTTCTCAAGGCTGTCATCTTCCTCCAACTTGCAGGTATATATAGTCACTTCCCCCATAAACAATCAAACCCGTCCCGCACTCTTACGTCTGACCTTACTTCCAGTTTTGTTATTGCATTTCATTCTCCCACAACAAGGCTTAGTTCCCTGCAACCTAATATATACAACTAACAAATTCTCCCATCTATCAGACGGAGCCGCAGGATAGTGCATTCATAATGTAAAAATACAAAATACATAGGGCTAGATTTACTAAGCTGCAGGTTTGAAAAAGTGGGGATGTTGCCTATAGCAACATCCCCACTTTTTCAAACCCGCAGCTTAGTAAATCTAGCCCATAATGGCCATCAAATCATGTAAACACACTGGTGTCCTTGAATTGTCCAGTTCCTTGTTTATTGCTGACAAAAGACAAGTGCTTTATATGTAACTGACCACCCTCACTATCAAATTGGTGGCACAACACCATTTAACCTTTGCAAAACTACAGCTACTTATTAAAAATGTTAAAATATGATGACTTTGCCCACTTTGTCCTCTGATTTCATGCCCAAAACCTTATTGGGTCAGTGTAAATACTATTACAACTTGTGTAAGGGACACCTTTTAGTTTCAATCTGATGTAAAATCAGTGATCCAACTTGATTTAATCCTTTAAATATAAGCTTTTCTGAATAAGAAGCTGGAGCATGAATAAGAAGTGAATAAGAAGCTGGCCGAATAAGACGCTAACTTCAGCCTAGTCCTTATTCCTTCATATAATGCAGTGGTCAGGGAATGGGTAAATTACCCCAAATGGGGTAAAAATGAAATTCCTGGGGGTAATGCTGCCGATTTACATGCTGTCAGTTGGATTGTAGACCCCTTTAAATGTGAAATTGCTGTTGTACCAGAAGAGCCTGAAGGGTTGGCAGAGGCACTTCTTGAGCCTCGATGCAATAATGAACCACGTATTGCATTTGAAAACAAAGCAGATCTGTCATATTTTTGGATGTCAACAGCTGCAAAGGCGTTCAAAATTGCACATGAGGAGGCAGTCAAAAAGTTGCTGCCTTTTGCAACAACCTACCTTTGCGAACAAGGATTTTCCACTTTAACGAACATAAAAACAAAGCAGAGAAATCGATTGGACACTGAAGACTGTATCCAAATTGCTCTGACATCAAAATGCCCCAATATTGATCCTCTCGTATCAAAAATGAAGCAACATCATTTCTCCAAAACCTGAAGTTTTGAAGTTGAAGCTTTCAAAGAAATTTTTAATAGATTCAATAAAATTTTGAATTTCAATAATAATATATGATTTCCTTCCTTTCAAATCAAGGGGGTAACGTCAGCGTATCTAAATATATTTTGGGGTAAAAAAGTTCCCTGACCCCTGATATAATGGATGCTTTTTAGTTGACATTTCTAACTGCCAACAGGGGGAGCTGTTAAATATAATCTCCCCTAATAAACCCGAATCCTGCACTGTTCCACTTTCATTATTTAGCGTTTCCAATATGCTTTCTTCTATTGCAATTACGTATCTATTGGTGATCATAAATGTCATTTAAAAAATTGTTTATTTTACGCGGGCAGACTTGGATGCTCTGCAGTGCTGATAATAGTCTCTCCACACTGCAGCCTCATGTACTGTGATCGGCAGCTCAGCGCTCCTTTATTTATGTCTGAATACTGGTGAAGGGATTGCCGAGTGGATCGTTCAGAGTTATAGTGACAATGTCGGTGTTCCAGACAACCGGGATCCTCAGGAGGCCTGCTTCAATAAGTGAGCGTATATTATATCCATAGTACAGACTTATATTTGTAGTGTGCTTGTTCAGTGCGTGGCGATGATATATGTCCTCATGGTGCATCCACGATGGGGTTATTTCTGTAAGGATTACTATAGTTTAGTTGCGCATAGCAGAGCCGTAGTATTCTATATTGAAGATAAGTCTTTAAATAGACTGGATTGTATAATGTCACCTGCATGCACCCAACATATATTCTACACACGTGACTTAGCAGATATTCTGTTGTCTCCTCATATGATAGTAGCCGTTTTTTAATAATGAATTCTTAAGAGGGTTCTAGGTTCGATCCTGTAAATAATAGTGACCTAGATGACATTGACAGATGCTGGTAATGTCTCTACTGCTTACACTAGGGGGAATGCTTTAGCTAGCATCACATTGCAGTGTGTGTGTGTGTAGGTGTGTAGGGGGAATGCTTTAGCTAGCATCACATTGCAGTGTGTGTAGGGGGAATGCTTTAGCTAGCATCACATTGCAGTGTGTGTGTGTGTAGGGGGAATGCTTTAGCTAGCATCACATTGCAGTGTGTGTGTGTGTGTAGGGGGAATGCTTTAGCTAGCATCACATTGCAGTAGGTGTGTAGGGGGAATGCTTTAGCTAGCATCACATTGCAGTGTGTGTAGGGGGAATGCTTTAGCTAGCATCACATCACATTGCAGTGTGTGTGTGTGTAGGGGGAATGCTTTAGCTAGCATCACATCACATTGCAGTGTGTGTGTATATTTCATATTCACTATCACGATATATAGAATGTTATTATATCAACAGTACATGAGTACCATCCTGTGTTTATACAAATTACAATACAACACTTTACAATTTGAGAAAATTGCAGTACAAACAATGATACAAGATGTATAGAGGTCCCTGCCCATATGAGCTTATAATCTAATGGAGAAGGTTAATATGACAAATGAGGAGTGTGGAGAAAGGGTGAGATTTAGTAAAAATGGCAAATACTTCAAATGCAGGCATATCGTATGGGAAAAATCTCCACATAGGAAAAGAATTCATAATGATCGTACATACTTAATTATAGGATGCTACCGACTCTGTAGTGCTGGACAATCATCCTACAGATGACTGTATAAACATAATATATGAATGCAATTAATCATTGTAACACAAACATGGATAGTCATTTGCTAACAATTACAGCTAGCATGGATTGAGATACGAATTCCATGTATGTGAATAAACAAACCATTTTAGAATAAGACATGACATCAGGGACATACAAAGTAGATGAACTTGAGACATAGGGTAGAGAGGACCCTGTATTTGAGAGCTTAAATTTTAGAGGGAGGGGATAATGAGAAATAGTAGGACCAAAAGGACACAAGTGGATGTGGTAGACATGAAGGTCTATGAAGGGGTGTAGGGTTGGTTGGCATGAAGAGGTGGGTTCTAAGGAAGTGTCGCAGGATTATAGGTTGGGGGAGAATCTGGTAGGATGAGGCAAGGAGTTTCAAAGGTAGGGTGCAGAGCAGGAGAAGTTTTGTAGACGGGAGTGTTATTAGAAGGGAAGAGAGTTGAAGGTGGCGCGGAGTCATTGAGCTGGGTGTATCTCGTGATGAGGTCAGAGATGTATGAGGGGAAGCGTTAGTGAGGGCTTTGTAGGTGATGGTGAGCAGCTTGAACTGAGTTCTGAAGGGAAAGAGGAGCCAGTGAAGGGATTTACAGAGTGGAACAGCGTGAGAGGATTAGTCTAGCTAATTTTAGCTATTCAGGATGGATTGAAGAGTGGGAAAGCCAGTGAGGCGGAGGTTACTTTCTCAGTGAGGAAGGGGTGTATCTTGTCAATTTGTGTGGAAAAGGAGGTGACAAGACTGAGAGTGAGACTAGATGTGCAGAGTGAAGCTGAGTGTGGAGTCAAGGATGATACCAAGGCATTCGGTTGATATCAACTGTGAGGGAATTATGGGGAGGGATAGTGAAGGAGGGGGGAAGATAATGGTCATGTTAAGTTGGAGGAAGCGTTGGCTCATCCAAGTGGAGATGGCAGAGAGACAGTTGGACACACGGAAAGGCAGATGTGAGTGTCATCGGCGTAAAGGTGTAAGTTTTGGTCCAAGGAGCGTATGAGTTTGCTGAAAGCTGGTGGAAAAGAAGAGCAGAGGGCCAAGAACAGAACCTTGTGGAAAATTAGTAGAGAGAGGAGGGGAGCAAGTCAGAAGATGAGACATTGAAATAGCATCCTGAGAGGTAGGGTGTGAACCAGGAGAGGACAGTGTCACAAAGGCAGTGAAGGGTGTCAGAGAAGAGAATAATCTAGTGTTGAAAGCAGTGGAGAGTTAAAGGAGTAGGACTAGGGAGAAATGGCCCTTTGGCTTTGGTCAATTTGGTGAGGGCAGTTTCGTTAAAATGGTTGGAAGTTAGACTGAACAGGGTCAAAAGCGAGTGGGAAGAGAGTAAGTGGGTCAGACGGTTGAAGGCAAGTCGTTCAAGAATTTTAGAAGCAAAGGGAAGCGGGGAAATGGCACGATAGTTGGAGAAAAGGGTCAATAGAGGATTTCTTGAGAATTGTGGAGATAAGAGCATGTTTGAAGGCAGAGGGGAAGACACCAGTGGTGAGTGAAAGTTTAAAGCGGTGAGCAAGGTGCAGGCAAGCATTGGGTAGAGAAAGCAGAGGAGCTTGGAGGCAACTAGGTCGAGTGGGCAGGTAGAGGAAAAAGAGGGGAGAGTGAGGATCTCTGACTCTGTTACAGGATGGAATGAACAGCAGGTGACTGTGTGGGTGGGGAGTGGTGGATAGTGTAAATCTTAACTTTATGTGACAAAGTGTTGAACGGTGAAGCAGGACAGAGAAGGGAATCGATAGTGGCGAAGAGGCGGTGGGGGTTGTTGGGCAGGATTCAGATGAGGTATTTGATATATGTTTGGCTAGAGAGAGGGAAATAATGACAGGTACAGCAGGGCTTTTGTGCTATATCCAGATGGGAGATTTTCTGTTAATAACTTTTTTTTTTTTTTGACATCAACATAAAGCACATTGTTTACATTGGGCAAAGTGTCACACAACATGTTTACAGACTTCAAGACACTTAAATAGATCTTACAAACATGTTATAATTCGCAAATTAATAACATTTTTTTAAACTTGTTTAAACTTTAAATGATGCTGCAAAGATGCTCCTCAGACACTGCTAAATACCTCTCCTTTAACCTACATGAAATTATTTCAATTGTTCTTAATGAGTTTAATTTTTTTGTTTCAGTTTTTGCTCGATCAATGTTTACTGCAAGAGCACATGACAATTCAAGACCAAACTGGTTGAAAGTCGGCCTGGCATTGGGGAGTACAGTAGTGCTTTGGGGTTTGGTGAGTATTTAATTATTGGGGAAATATTGCTATGTAGAAGTCTTTGCAAGAAGTGGATAGGTAATCCTGCTTACCGACATGATCGAACATATTAAATTTAGGATGGTATCATCACAAAACAAATGTCTTCAAAGTTGCTTGTCATGTATGTCCACAATTTAACTATAGGTAGTCTTACAGATCACACATTAAAAATGTATATCCTAATACCGCTTATTCTTTACATGTTGTTAGCTGGACTGTTTTCCTTTGGTAATCTAAAGCCATGTATTTATATGATCAAAAAAAGTTATTTATTTTGTTTGCTCTGAAACTGGTATGTAAGTGTAAGGAATTATTGCCGATCAGGCCTTCTGCAATTAAAGCTGCAGCAGGTAATTATCACATATCTGCCCCATTTCATCAATCTGTTTATTCTATGCTTATATTCAAAGGATATATATGGTCGGTGACTCGTTCTAGATATGTTTAAAGTTTTTTTTTGTTGTTTTTTTTATCCAGATTTGATAACGGGCACACCTCCTATTGGCTTCTCATAAATGTAATTGGACAGTGCTAACCAATCGCATGCAGTATGCACTGACTTCATCTCGTCACCCGCTTTATATTGTTTACGGAATCTAGCTAGTATTGCTGCTGTAATCGGCTATTATATACATGTATATTATATATTTACATTTCTGATATAGATTGAAAACTGGCATGGCCTACGCTACCAACGAATTCCTGTGCTTTTTTTATTCATTATTTCTTTTTACAGCTCATCAAGCAACACAATGAAGATGTCGCTGAGTATAAAAGGAGAAATGGGTTGCAGTGAACCAATGATTCCATCAAGTAATATAGTGTAAGTAAAAGATATTGGATTGGGAACCTATCTTCATCATGTAGTGTCTTCTGTCAGCTGATCCAGAACTAGCCTGGCATTTACTTTGGTTGATATATGCCAGAATTAAGCTTACATTTTCAAAGTGCTGAAAGCTTTTAATATCTCTATATATATTTTTTTTCCATTTTGTTGTATACTCACTTTAAGGGGCATATTCAATTGTCCGCGGGATTGCCGAAAATCCCGCGGTCTGCGCAGGATTACCGTTATTACGGTAATCATGCGCGGAAAAACCGTTAATACGGTAATTTACTCGCTGGATTTCAGCGAGAGATTACCGTATTAACGGTATTAGTTTTTCCGCGCTCGAACCCGCGGACAATTGAATACCCCCCTAAGAGTTTGATTGAAAAAACATAGATACAGCTCACAATTTGAAGAAATGTAACACTTATGACATATAACAAACAGCTTCAGATCAAGGGCAATATTGCTTAGAAGTAATGATTTTAGAGAAACTACAATACTAAAATAATCAGTCAGTTAGTATTGAAGAAAACGTCTAAATATAAATTTTGTTATAGGCGTTACCCATACTAACTGTCTGTTCATAATTAGAATAGCCACAAGATCTGCAAGATCTTCTTCATTTCAGCCGACGTTGAGCTAGCCACCCACAAATCAATTTGCTTGTTGAGTAAAATTGCTTTCAAATTAATAGTAAAACAACTGCTTTATGTTATAGATGATATACGACTGAAAACCAAATAATTGATCTGTCAGGATGGAAAAAATCATTATGTGAACTGGTTGTTGGAATGAGTAAAAAAATTTAAGAACAAGTCTAAGTCGTCAGCATTTTAAAATGATCCGATAACCGAAAACTGTTTAATTAGCTTCACATCTGATCCCACTATTGAAGAGCCATGAATGTGTTTAAATGACTATAAATTCCGCTGACATATTGCATACTAGCTGTAAGTGAATTAAGGTAACTGGACCAATAATATTTGACTGTAATCAGTCCCATTTGGTAATCAGTTGAAAGACTAAAAATGAGTTATCCTTTTTATTTTGAGAATTGTAAGGTCTATTCACAGATATTGATTTTGATGTATAGGTGCACTCATAAAATAAGATTACCAGATCTGTTCCTATATTGGTCACAAATGTAAGTCCAAATTGGACAGGTCCAGTCATTCATTGGTCATGATGAGCATCCAAATCCGATGGAGTTTCATTAATTGCATAAGACACAGAATAATTGTGGTCACCGGACGACTGCTTTTCCAAATAAGACCAATTACATTCAATGGATTGTAATCATCATTGGCTATTAATAGTTGTCATGGAGAGCCACATACATCACAGTTTGGCCAAGTTGACTTAAAAAATTGTCACATGTCTGGCTAGACTTAGTTTGACTAATTCAAAAGGATATAATATCAACGCACCAGAGAATCAAATATCCAGTCTTATTTCACTTAAATAGTAAAATTATCGAGTAACTGGAATGGTGCACCCCACACATGTACAATATTGGTACAAAACACAGAAGAGGCATAGAGAAAACACATGTATAGTAGGGGCACTCACTGATTATAAGGGTATAAAACTTATATTTTATTAATTCGTTTAAAATATTCCAATTATTCCCTAGAGAATACCTGAGTTACGCTAGTAGCGAAATAAAAACAAAAATAATATAATGTGTAGAGTGTGAAAAAAATGAAACAAAATTATTAAAATGGCAGAAAAGACTGCCAGTCCTCGCTGAGCTAATGAAAAAATATCTTTCTAATATCTTATTATAAGTGTAATAGAGGAATATAATCCTCACGCTGCTAGAATACCTGTTATTATATACAGGTTATCAATGATCATATAGATAGATTAAATTAATACTGGGAGGAAAAAGATTTATTCTTTGGGGGAAACAACTGTTGTTATAACCGGATTGATTAGGATCTTAAATGAGTACAGATTTCCCCCAAAGAATAAACTTAAATAAACAAAGAATAAAATGACTGCTGGTCAGTTAATTTGATCCTCTTTCCAAAGGTGGGGGCAGCTCACTCCAACTGTTGCATACGTGTCTTCCCGTCGAAAAACCAGTATAAACTGACCCATAAATAGTGCTTTGAGTATTCATCTCATACTATTCATAACTAGCGTTTGCTATGTGCGATCGCTACTCTGTTGATACTGTATTTCTGCTGGTAAAATATGGATTAATATGAGACCAACTGCATACATTTCTGAGGACCTGAACCATAAATACCTTTACTGTAATTTTATCGATGTATAAATCTCTAATTCATTTATCAATAAATGAATGCCAATTGGAACTTTAAATGTGTACTATTTCAAATGTAAGTGTGTGTTGTTTATATGTGCGATTGCGTTATTAGACGTAGCGTACTAATCACAATCACACGGTAACCCTGTATTGATCAGTTTAGCCGACTTCATCCAATTATTCGACTTCGACACAGTAAACAAATATTGAAAGTTAAAATGTTTCGGCTCTAACTGGAGCTGGTATGTCTGTTCCATTTAGAGCAAACATACTGTAAAATTGGAAAAATCTGTATATGTCTATATCTGTCTATTTTGACCAGCTGAGGTTATTGATTGTACATATATTTGTAATATTGCTGTACCACTTGTTTTTGGATATTTGTTATAAAACTTCGGAATCTTTGTAACCAAAATTGTTTTCTTTTTATGTTTGTTACTGATTGTATCCAACTGATGTTAAAAAAAAATTAATATGAGGGCATGTTCCACACTTAAGGACATATTTCTAGGGGCAAGCTAATTGCTTGAAAATGATCATGAAAACATGTATTTAAAATAAATGGCTATTTACATTTTTGTGAAAAGAGATCACTCTGATACTGTAAACATTTTATTGTTGAACCAATGCACAGTAATAAAGTTTAACGGTGTCTGGTAGCAAAGCTAAAAAGTACCCTAGTCACTAAGAAGTTAAATAATAAAAATGTATATATTTTTCTTTCAGGTGGATTACTAAAGCCTCTTGACATGGTGGATTCTTCTACAATCTGAAGTCAATTTTTTTTTTTCTTGTACAATTCAATAAACAATATTCCCATTATTTAAATGTTTGATTTATTTTCTATGAAGCTTGATTACCCAAATTGGAGTTTATTATTAATAATTAATTTACATTTTGTGACTTGCTAGCAATTGATCAGCATAGAGTACTGCAACTATAAAGTTCAATACATTGGGATATTAGCATGCAGAATATAGGATTTAGAGCAACGGCACGACAGCATGTATGTGAAATAAATATACCTGAATAAATGCTGAGCAAAAGACAAGAAAGAGTTTTTGTAACCGTGTAGCATGGCTCATTATAAAAAAAAAATAAAAGCCTAAGGGATTCGTAAGGTCAGGTCTGTGCCCTGCTTGGTGTTGAGGAGTCTGTTATACCTTGGTGTGTCAGTGAATGAAAACTCTAAGCAGGGCACTAAACTTACCATAATAAACTTACGGGAAGAATTCTTCCTATTGACAAAATTAAGTATATTCTGAAATTGTTGTGCGGGGGAGTCCACTTCCAATGTAGTAGACTGAGAATCTTAGCTGCATTATTTAAATCTTTCAATAAGGAGTGTTTGTATATGAAAATTAGAAGAGTTGTTTTGAGAAGATCAAAACCAGGGGTCAGTTGGAAGTACATTTTCCAGCATTTCTGTGGAGGTCTAGAAGACCGTTAGGACTGGACATTCCAACATGTGGAGCAGGGTACCAATCACCTTGTTGTTACAAATATGTTTGGAGTTGCAGGGAAGATGGAGTTCAACAGGCTCAGGCTCCTGTATTATTTAGTGAATATTTTTATATTGTCTCCATTATCTGGATGCTGAAAGAGCAGGTGTGAGTCATTTTGTAGAACTTCATTTATTGGGCTTTAGGTAATTTCTTGTCCAACTGTCCCAGGCCTTCACGAAGTCCGGAGGAATGGTCGGGTGACTTCAGGCAAGATTTTGTATATTAATGAGATAGAATGCTGAGGCTCCTGTGGAGTTGTACAAAAACCATCAAAGGAAGTCGTCTAGCACCAACAGGTAGGTAGCTATTAGACTAGACACAAATGGAATGATGCAACTTATTAATTGGACACAAAATAGCTGTAATTTTGTAAAAATAGTGTATTTACATCCGTATGCTGAGCCATATTTAAGATCTGTGCAGGTTGGCATCCGTAGCAAATCTGCATGGTATATGCCAGCCACACGTCACAGACCCTTTTACTATTTGCACTGTGTTTTTAACCATTTGTTTTATGTGCAACAAACGCATTTGCGATCAATAAACCCTCTCTGATGCAACAGAAACAACTCCCTGTCTCATGTACAAAATAAAAAGGTTACTTATACACCCACACACAAACCCCCACAAAAACATTATCATTGCATGAGCGACGAAGGAAGCACCAATCTGCTTCAGCATTGCAAGCACGAACAGACAATGGCAAGCAGTTCGTTAGTGCCGAAGACTGTCATAATTATCGTCCGCTATTTACACTTTCCCCTGACTACATGCAAATAATATTGCTTGCTCAGGGGTATAGGTATCTTTCCCTATCTGCATCCATTCACACAATGTGTGAACATGCCCTTCCTGTGCTCGGCCTATGTTAGAACACTCCTGTCCCACTTCTCCAGACGCAGGCTGGCATAAATGACAGAATCATGCAAATCTTCATGGGTGCATGTGCATGTACCCACTTAGAATGTGCAGAGCGATTTTACACAAGATAAAACGCTAACTGACATAGTACTAACTCTGTATCAGGCCCAAAGTGTCTAATTTGATAATAAGTCCATATTTCTAGGTCTGTCAAATTCGTCCCCTGCTTACTACCTGGCTGGCTAGCCAAAAACAACCTAATTGGAGACCAGTGTTTGAAGAGTGAGTGAGACCAACCAATGGGAAGTCAGGATTACATTGAATAGTTATGAGAGAGGAAATTTGCTACCAGTGATATAATGTAGGAGAGATTGCTGGGTGGAGCGCCTGTGGAAAGGTGAGGAATCAAATAATTTTTTGTTGGAAGGCCTGGGTAGTGGTCTAATCTACTCAGGGTATTTTACCCATGGCAAGATTCTAATCTGTTGAGTTTGCAGTTTTATAGTAGTGAATGAGAGTGATGTTGGCCTTCAGCATGTTTGGCCCTGTAAAGGTGTTCATGTTGGAAACAAAGGATGCTCCCCCCCCTCCCGACATTAGATTTCAAATTGTTTTTTTGGAGGTTGCTGAGGAATTTTGGTGGCACGGGAGTAGGAGGTGGTACAGTAATATTTATCTTCAATTTTTTTATTTTTTTTTGCCTGGTGGAGAAGAAGCGGATTATTTGGTTGATAATAGTAAGGACTTTTGATAATGAGGGCCCTAGATATTTCAATATAATATATTTGTGTGCCAGGCAAAAGAAAATGCTTTCTAGATCGCTTGAGCTAATACCTCCTGTTTACATTAAAGACCACATATTTAGAGCAATAAAAAAAAAAAAAAAGGTGGATAAGGCACGTTTTTTTTTTATTTATATTCCTTGATCATATTAGTCTATGGGAGTAAAACGCTGGCAAGGAGATTGTGAATAAGGAAACTCTATGCTTGGCGTCGCCCAACTTGATTTATCTGGATTTGATATTATGATATTTAATACATTGTGAAATTCTTAAATTAGAAACAGAGTACATACAGAAGGCGCATACCAAAAAGTTCATATATAGAGTTCAGACATAGAAGGTAAAATTCTTAAATAGAAAAAAAGTCAAGTCCTTCTTTGATATAAAGTCTCTAGTAGATTCCAATTTTTCATTCATCACCAGCTCATTCAATGATGTTTCACCATACATGACCAAACGATGGTTTCCCTAGAACCAGAGAGAAGTGCAGAGGTCAGTGTGTAAGATGTTTGAAGTCCCAGGATACGCTGAACGGACCTCCTCCTTATCCTGTGGTAGGAACAACTTGTTGATCAATCCAATTATCCAACGAAATTCGACCCGACTGTCTAGGTCTTTTTCAAGGCAATGTCAAAGATAGAAGTTTGACGTGAGTCTTTATGCCTCGGATAACCAATCAGAGCCATAGATAACAAAAAATACAATTACAAATTCAACACCTCAAAATTCATAAAAAATAATAAACTGAAGGAATACAGTACAATAGATGAATCTTCTAAAAATAAATAAGTATTCAATATACCAATTACGACATACACACTTGTAATGTCGATCACATGACTTTAGATGGTACAAACGAATGGAATGTAAAACATACATAAATAATCGGACCGATCAGTGACAGAATGCATGACAAACTGATAACCAATAATACATAAAAACGAACAAATTATGCATTCAATAAAATACTTCCTCCAAATACCGACATGGTGGAACAAATCACATGATCGGTTCCACATGGTGAGCCATAACAAAAAATCTTATCTTTATTCTATAATAATTCCTAGACGTATTGATATTTATCAGAATGGTACAATTAAACTCACATGTTGATACATGTATAAAAAATATATATAAAATGTACAAAAACATGAAAAATGGGCATGAATATACTGCATCTGGTGGGTCTCCCATCCAGATGTTAACCCCGTTCTCTCCTGCTTAGCTTTTCAAGCTGATATAGTGGAATTCATTCTAGAGTAGTTGAAATAATAAAACTTGAATGTATATCCAGTTAAAGGGGTAAGTTGTACTACAATAGTCCCATACCCTAACATGGAGAACAATAGAAGTAATAAAATAATGCTCCAATATATCTAAACGGACCATATGACTGAATCCAAAATACATATAATGTATTAAATGTGCTATAGAAACATAAAATCTAATTAAAGAATAATATTAATACATGGCTAGAACGGAGAATCAATCTAAAAACCATTTTAATTCAAAATCAACGTTAAGGCCATTCAGTAGTAACGTATTCAGATCATAAATGCTTTTCATACCTGCCTTCGCTAGCTTTTTCTCTAAGTCGTTACACTGCCAACTGGCCCTAACATTCTTAATACCACAAAAGGATATAATAGAATTGGTACTACATATATGGCTTTCCCTACAGTGTGCGGAAACAGAATGATTAAGATTTCCCTTTTTGATGTTCACAAGATGTTCACTGATCCGCAACTTTAAAGGACGGCTTGTTTTCCCAACATACTGTTTATGACAGATACATTCCAATAAATAGATGACATTTTTTGAATTACAAGTAATAAACTCATTGATGGGATATTTGTTCATCTACCCTGGATGTATAGTCAGTGAACTTCGATTGATTACTTTTTATAATTCTGCAAGGTAAACAAGTTCCACACCAATGGAAACCTTTAGTTTTGATAGAATAAGGAACCTTACAGTTCAGAAGGGAACTCCGTTGAATTTTATCCTTTAAATAAGGTACCCTTCTATAGATAAAGCCTGGTTTAGCTGGTAATATGTTCTTCAGAATGGGATCACCCATAAGAACTTTCCAGTGCTTTTTAAAAATATTTTCATATCTGCTATGATCCTTATTATATTGTGTAATAAAAGACAGATTTTTTCTATTTGACCCATTTTATACAATTTTCTTCGGTTCAAGGAGTTCGGCTCTATTGATCTGACTAATCTTCTTATGAGCCGCATCAATAGATTCTTTCGAATATGCCCTCTGTAGAAACCTTGTTTTCAATGTGGATTTGTAATTGTATTTTTGGTTACCTATGGCTCTGATTGGTTATTTGAGGCATAAAGACTCACGTCAAACTTCTATCTTTGACATTGCCTTGAAAAAGACCCAGACAGTCGGGTTGAAACGCGTTGGTAATTGAATTGATCAACAAGTTGTTCCTACCACAGTATAAGGAGGAGGTCCATTAAGCGTATCCCGGGACTTGAAACATCTTACATGCTGACCTCTACACTTCTCTCTGGTTCTAGGAAAACCATTGTTTGGTCATGTATGGTGAAACATCATTGAAAGAAAAAATTTGGAATCTACTAGAGACTCTATATCAAAGAAGGACTTGACTTTATTCTATTTAAGGATTTTACGATCTATGTATAAACTCTATATATGAACTTTTTGATATGCGCCTTCTGTATGTACTCTGTTTCTAATTTGGTGTTATGGAGGCAACAGGGCCCAAGGCCTAATTGTTTCAACATGGCTGACAATGTCCCAGTCCATCCTGTGACATGATTTTTCTGCATCCCTCAACAATATTGCTGGCATCTTGGATATCAAGACTATATGGTTATGGCATTGTCAAAGTGTCGGGGACAAAGTAAGCTTGATCTGCATGTGTCAGGCTTGGGAGGAAAACTTAGCCTGCTTGCTATTAATATTGCAAGTAGTTTAAGGCCTACATCGAATAAAAAACCTGGCCTATAACTTGGGCATAAAAAAAGAGTCCCTTGCCTTCTTTGGGGAAAGCTGTTATGGCTTCCACAAAGGGAAATATTGGGGGCTGGTGTGAGCTGTCAGAAATTTCATTAAATGCCTGCTGGAAGAAAGGGTAAGTTGGTCCTTAAAAGTTTTGCAATAAGTGATGGTAAACCGATCTGGGCATGGGCTTTTACCTGAGGGGTTTTAGGCTACAGCATCATTTAATTATACTGCTAAGGTTGTTATTGAGGCAATTCCCTTGCCTCATATGAAATACTTGGGATGCCTACTTCCCATAAATCTCATAATTTCTTGCTTTCTAAAGGTGACATAACCATGAGTTTGCGTGCAAGATATAAAGTTTTCTATAGTAGGATTGGAAAGGTTTAGCTATGTCATCTGTGATACATTCTTCTTAATGGAGTGTATACAGTATATGTGAGCAATCTTTGGGCTTTTAGTGGTCCAGCTAAAATGTTCCTGTAACCGGATGGGCTTACTCTGCCACCCGGCCTGTGGGAAGGAAGGAAGGGACAGTTTATCTGGGTTGGTTTCTCACTGTCAGTAACAGACTGTTACTGACTACTCCTACTAGTGTCACATGCCACTCGCCAACTTGCGAGTGCCAACTGCGCAATAGTTGGAGGATTCTGCTGCCGCCACCACCAGGCTCCTTCACTGGCATCTGGAACTGTTTACTTTTGGGTAGCTGGAGTAGCTGCTTCAGCGCCTCTTTCCTGCAGGCTGACTAGTACCTTCTGACCGCTTACTACGCACAGGGACTGCTGGGTAGCGGGTAGAGCATTCACACAGAGATGCTGGTTCAACACAAGACAACGGGTGAGTGGATTAGAGTCTAAGCTTTTATCTGTTGGTCACAGGATACAGCAGGCAATAGGCATCAGGCAGAATCTTCAAGCAGGGATGTTTATTGCTCAAGGGTCCTAATAAGGACTTTTACACACTAGCTGAAAGTACTAGTGATATTCCAGCTATTTATATACTGTTTCTGCACACATGTTGGCAGGAAGTAAACCATCAGGATGCAACATTCTGTAAACTTGTATTTAACGCAATGTAAACTTAACAAAATTTACATCAGTCTGTGATTTCCCAAATTATTTTCTGTTGCATTATTCATGTAGTTCACCTATCTTTTTGACTGGACAGGATACACGGGTAACGACCCCCTGCTGTGTATTCAGGCTAAAAAGATGTGTTGGTCACTCTAAGATGAAAAGGCTTAATTAGTATGAGATTTCCTTCAGAAAGGTTACAAAACAACATTACATACTGCCTCAGAAATCAATATATTTCTTATACAAAAATCAGTACATTTACAATGATATACATTGGCGTACTGCGCTACTAATTGAAATAAATTTACACAATAAGTTATTCCTAAGTGATACGGCCAAAGTTCCCCTTTTTATTACTGCATTCATTTATTACCCCATTCCTTAATTTTATAGGACATATTTGGTTCTGTCATTAAAGTGGGCCTTATGTGCTTTCATTAGCTACTCAAATGTACCATTGGAGAGTAAGGGCTAGATTTACTAAGCTGCGGGTTTGAAAAAGTGGGGATGTTGCCTATGGCAACCAATCAGATTCTAGCTGTCACTTTGTGGAAAGTACTAAATAAATGAAAGCTAGAATCTGATTGGTTGCTATAGGCAACATCCCCACTTTTTCAAACCCGCAGCTTAGTAAATTTAGCCCTAAGTGTTTGTGGCAGATTTCAAGAGGTTTTATGAATTTATGCAGATTTTTTTGGCCTTCTCTTTTGTTAAGGAACGTGCCTGTCTGGATACATCAATCCTCATCATTGAGGAAGCGTTAGAAGAATCTAAAGTGGGGTCTAATACTCAGTTTAGATCACAGCTTACGACTAAGATGCTTTCCTGTAATTCCTCAATTTGTTCTAGCACTTTGGCGAGAAACCTGGGTTGATCCTGCTTAGAAGCACAGAGAATAATAAATGTGAACATTGGATTAAATATTTTCCCCTTCACCAGTAAAGATCACCCATGCCCCACACAGTGATGTGTCATGTCCGTTGTAGGGAGACTTCTACATGGGAGTGTGGCCACTGCCTTTGTTTTAACATCAGAATTATTGAAGTCAAAAGCCACAGAATACCTATGATTCTTAAAAGGTTTCTAAAGTAGGTTTCCTGGAAGATAGCTACATCGATCCTGTCTATGTGTAATGTAATTATGTCCTGCAGACTTTTCTCAGGCGTGTTTAGATCTTTTGCATTTAATGAATGTAATTAAAGGAGGTTGTCAGAATTCCTAGTATGAATACTATGGAGAGATATGGTAATAAAAAGATTGTTTTTATTGATACCATTTGTTACACAGGAACAATAAGTGCAGTTATTGGTTAACAGCAACTCAGTTGTTCAAGAGGCAGTAGATTTAAAACAGCAGAAAATAGCAAGTATAGCACAGATTACACAGGAACCAATAGGTGAAATGAATGGTTAATGGCAACTCAGTTCCTAGGGTCACAGGAGGTTCAAGACAGCAGGGATGGCATGGTATAAGGATAAATCCAGGTACCTAGACACAGAGAGAACTACAGCACAGAGTAGCAGGTTTACCAGGTCGGGCGCTGAGGCTGGAGATGCAGGGGAAGCAGGAGACACTGAATGAACCATAGGTACCAGGATTCAGGTTTAGCCAGGAGGCACGAGGAACTGGATGAGCCACGGGTGGCAAGATTCCAGTTTATCCAGGAGGCACGATGCTCTGGATGATCCAAGGGTGTCAGGCAAATGGAGAGTCAGACAGGCCAAGGGTCAGAAGCCAGAAAATCCACAATGCCAGGGAATGAGCAGGAACAAGGTCAAACCAAAGCCGTGGTCTAGGTCACAAGAAGAGGTGCAAAACAGAGGGACTAGCAGGAGTCAATACCAAAAAGCAGGTCAGGATCAAGTCACAAGAATGCACAGAGAAACCAGCAATAGCAATTGATGAGCTGGTTCGGATTGCAGGGATAGGCAGTCTCTTAAAATCCAGCCCCAGGCGATTAGAATCCACATTCAACGATGAGCTGTAATTCCACAGGGCCTCCCCTGCTGGGTTCCAGACAAATGTCTGCACTAGTCCTCTGGAGGACAGTAGATACCAATTGGCCTTCCCCACGTGCAGAGATAGGATAGCAGTCAGCCCCTTACACTATTTTATGATGTCATAGGGTCCCCAGCTGTTCCATGCTTCCTGTAGAGAAAGGGCAGTGAGAACGAATGTAGCTACAGACCACTCATCTGTGTCCTGGAACCCTATCCGTACCCATAACCCACCTGACTTCACTTTAAGAACAATGAATAACAGCTTCACTGCAATATCAACAATATACAATAAACAATATACGCATTTACAATGAGCTATAATGTCCCCTTATTCACATGTAATTAGACACTGCAGTTGTACTCTGGTGAGTTGGGGAACAAAAACGGAGCTATCAAAAGTATACTTGTTATACTCCACATTTTGTGAGAAACGAGGGACAGACTGGATAAGGTGTTATCAAACTCATTTTGTCACATGAGTTAACCCCAATCATGCAGGATGTCAGGATTTGAACCCAGGGCTTCTGCCTCCGTGGACTGCTGCTCTGCTGACTGAGCTATTCTGGCTGCTGGACAGTTCCTTGTCTTTATTCAGTGTTCTAGATCAGTTCCAGTGATCTCCTGATCTTCCAGCATGCTTTAGCTCCACCCCTTGACTTCCAATAAAAGCCTGGCCAGTTCCTGTCTCCATTGCCTGATTATTGTGCTCTGTGCCTGTGATCTAGCTCCTGCTCCTGTTGCTGTTCTTGTCTACCTGCATTTACTACACGTGTACCGACCTCGGCTTGCCCTCCACTACGCCTCTGCCTCAACCTTTGGACCGCTACGCCTCTCTGTGTACCGAACCCGGCTTGTTTGACCTTTTTTCCATCTTATCTCCTGTTAGCCAGCCTTCCTCCCTGCCACTGGGCTCCTATCCAGTCTCCGGACCGTGACACAGGATCTGCAGAAGGCAAAGCAGTATCTAAAGAGTAGATGCTGCAGTGTAGCTGGAGGCAGATCATGACACTTCCCCCTGTTATGAATCCCAGTGCATTCACGAAGAGCAACAGTAGTGTAAGGCAAAGTGTCTTTATTCAGGTAAATATATTAACAAAGATAACTCAAATCCACGGATAACAGGTTCCAAAAGAGACTGTATAGTAAAATGGCAGGAACAAGTATAATAAGTTTTACCCCAGTCCAGAAGGCACAAAGCTGTCCAGGAAAGCAGACAGAGTCCAGGGATAAAGCCAGTGATCAGACAAACAAATCCAAATAGCCAGGCAGAGATCAAGCAAATTAGCGAGGTCCAGAAGTCTGTCCAAAAGGTCAGGGCAACAGGCAGAATAGCGTGGTCCAAGGTACAGGCAAATGATTCGGGGTCTCAGGCAAGCAGGCAAGGTCCAAGGTACAGGCAGGGGTCATACACAGAAGTTCAGTCCAGCAGGTATATATCAAATAGCACAGGAGCAGGTTAGCAGCAGCCAGGAACAAACGGATGAACTGCCCAGAGCACAGCTAGAGGCAGGTACTTAAAGCAGTGCAACAGGTGCAGTTCTAATTAGCATCAGACAAGGAGATTAACTCCTTCAGGCATGTTGCAGAGTTCAGGAGCAGAACAGCAGCACCTCTGGTGGTATGAGGCACTGGTGCTAGGTACATACAACAGACAGAGTTGTAACATAGCCTCCCCTTTAAGGAGCGGATTCCAGGCGCTCCATACAAGCTCCCTTCAGGTATTCCTCCTCTTCTTTTTCTTTTTATGGGATCTTCCTGAAGATCCAATTGGGCTCTTCTCCAAAGGAGTACAAAGAAGACCCAATTCCTCAAAAACAAAAGAATTGGTAAGTTTGTCCATTAAGTATCTTGTATCTTCAATGAATTCACTCTCAGAGTCTGAGTCCCAGCCAAGGGTCGGGATAGGACCTTTTATTCTATTAGAAGATGCCGGTATGCCCAAAAAGCCAGTCACCAAGGTTGGTGTTTGTTGTGACTGAAGTGGCAAAGCAAGGTTTTTCCCGTTCTTGCTAACCTTCTCCCTAGGTGACCTAGACTGTTTGATGGAAGACACATTCATAGAGGTCTTATGGACAAGTGCAGGAACTGACGCACAGGCTGGAATGAGCACAGAAAAATCGTGATCAGATGACTTGACTATGGATGGAATGTACTTCTGACAAACAGCATTAACAAAGTACATGGTATTATGAATAATGGGGTCATCGGAATTTAGTAATGAGAAGGCCCAGGTTTGTGGCTCCCCTCTAAAACACATAATGATTGAACCCACTTGGTTAAATTGGTCAACAAAATAATCTGGACATTCTTGAAACGGTTTCATGGAAAGTTCGAGTACTGTAACAAACTGTTTGATGTCTCTATCAAAGAAGACTGAAGGAGGATCTGATGACTCAGAAGAGGCTTTTGGGCATTCAGGCTCAATAGCAGTCTCTGGAGAGTCCTCAACTGGAACGGCAGAGCAGGAATCCCCGACTGGGACGGCAAGTTGGGCACACTTGACGGAAAGCCCGGACTGGGCACAGCACTCTGACTGGATAACACTGTGAGATGCCTCAGAGCAGACAGCACTAAGTGGTAACTCGGGCTGAACCGCATGGACAGGCAACTCGGGCTGAACCGCATGGACAGGGCCCTCTCTGGAACGGGCTGGAGGGACAGGGCCCTCTCTGGAACGGGCTGGAGGGACAGGGCCCTCTCTGGAACGGGCTGGAGGGACAGGGCCCTCTCTGGAACGGGCTGGAGGGACAGGGCCCTCTCTGGAACGGGCTGGAGGGACAGGGCCCTCTCTGGAACGGGCTGGAGGGACAGGGCCCTCTCTGGAACGGGCTGGAGGGACAGGGCCCTCTCTGGAACGGCTGGAGGGACAGGGCCCTCTCTGGAGGGACAGGGCCCTCTCTGGAACAGGCTGGAGGGATAGGGCCCTCTCTGGAACGGGCTGGAGGGACAGGGCCCTCTCTGGAATGGGCTGGAGAGACAGGGCCCTCTCTGGAACGGGCTGGAGGGACAGGGCCCTCTCTGGAGGGACAGGCCCCACTCTGGAACGGGCTGGAGAGACAGGGCCCTCTCTGGAACGGGCTGGAGGGACAGGGCCCTCTCTGGAACGGGCTGGAGGGACAGGGCCCTCTCTGGAACGGGCTGGAGGGACAGGGCCCTCTCTGGAACGGGCTGGAGAGACAGGGCCCTCTCTGGAACGGGCTGGAGAGACAGGGCCCTCTCTGGAACGGGCTGGAGAGACAGGGCCCTCTCTGGAGGGACAGGGCCCTCTCTGGAACGGGCTGGAGAGACAGGGCCCACTCTGGAGGGACAGGGCCCTCTCTGGAACGGGCTGGAGGGACAGGGCCCTCTCTGGAACGGGCTGGAGGGACAGGGCCCTCTCTGGAACGGGCTGGAGGGACAGGGCCCTCTCTGGAACGGGCTGGAGGGACAAGGCCCTCTCTGGAACGGGCTGGAGGGACAGGGCCCTCTCTGGAGGGACAGGGCCCTCTCTGGAACGGGCTGGAGGGACAGGGCCCTCTCTGGAGGGACAGGGTCCTCTCTGGAACGGGCTGGAGGGACAGGGCCCTCTCTGGAACGGGCTGGAGGGACAGGGCCCTCTCTGGAACGGGCTGGAGGGACAGGGCCCTCTCTGGAACGGGCTGGAGGGACAGGGCCCTCTCTGGAACGGGCTGGAGGAACAGGGCCCTCTCTGGAACGGGCTGGGGGGACAGGGCCCTCTCTGGAACGGGCTGGGGGGACAGGGCCCACTCTGGAACGGGCTGGAGGGACAGGGCCCACTCTGGAACGGGCTGGAGGGACAGGGCCCACTCTGGAACGGGCTGGAGGGACAGGGCCCACTCTGGAACGGGCTGGAGGGACAGGGCCCACTCTGGAACGGGCTGGAGGGACAGGGCCCACTCTGGAACGGGCTGGAGGGACAGGGCCCACTCTGGAACGGGCTGGAGGGACAGGGCCCACTCTGGAACGGGCTGGAGGGACAGGGCCCACTCTGGAACGGGCTGGAGGGACAGGGCCCACTCTGGAACGGGCTGGAGGGACAGGGCCCACTCTGGAACGGGCTGGAGGGACAGGGCCCACTCTGGAACGGGCTGGAGGGACAGGGCCCACTCTGGAACGGGCTGGAGGGACAGGGCCCACTCTGGAACGGGCTGGAGGGACAGGGCCCACTCTGGAACGGGCTGGAGGGACAGGGCCCTCTCTGGAACGGGCTGGAGGGACAGGGCCCTCTCTGGAGCGGGCTGGAGGGACAGGGCCCTCTCTGGAGCGGGCTGCAAGGGCAGCGCCCTCTCTGGAGCGGGCTGCAAGGGCAGCGCCCTCTCTGGAGCGGGCTGCAAGGGCAGCGCCCTCTCTGGAGCGGGCTGCAAGGGCAGCGCCCTCTCTGGAGCGGGCTGCAAGGGCAGCGCCCTCTCTGGAGCGGGCTGCAAGGGCAGCGCCCTCTCTGGAGCGGGCTGTAAGGGCAGCGCCCCCTCTGGAGCGGGCTGTAAGGGCAGCGCCCCCTCTGGAGCTGAAGACCCGGGAGTAGAGGCAGCGGCTGAAGACCCGGGAGTAGAGGCAGCGGCTGAAGACCCGGGAGTAGAGGCAGCGGCTGAAGACCCGGGAGTAGAGGCAGCGGTTGAAGACCCGAGGAGTAGAGGCAGCGGTTGAAGACCCGGGAGTAGAGGCAGCGGTTGAAGACCCGAGGAGTAGAGGCAGCGGTTGAAGACCCGAGGAGTAGAGGCAGCGGCTGAAGACCCGGGAGTAGAGGCAGCGGCTGAAGACCCGGGAGTAGAGGCAGCGGTTGAAGACCCGGGAGTAGAGGCAGCGGCTGAAGACCCGGGAGTAGAGGCAGCGGCTGAAGACCCGGGAGCGGACTCGGGACCGGACACAGCGGACTCGGGACCGGACACAGCGGACTCGGGACCGGACACAGCGGACTCGGGACCGGACACAGCGGACTCGGGACCGGACACAGCGGACTCGGGACCGGACACAGCGGACTCGGGACCGGACACAGCGGACTCGGGACCGGACACAGCGGACTCGGGACTCAGGACTGGCGGCAGCTGGAACTGGCACCGCAGGACAGGCGGCAACTGGAAGTGGCACCGCAGGACAGGCGGCAACTGGAAGTGGCACCGCAGGACAGGCGGCAACTGGAAGTGGCACCGCAGGACAGGCGGCAACTGGAAGTGGCACCGCAGGACAGGCGGCAACTGGAACTGGCACCGCAGGACAGGCGGCAACTGGAACTGGCACCGCAGGACAGGCGGCAACTGGAACTGGCAGATTAGGCTGAAGTAAAGCAACAGGAGGTGACGTGCAGAACAATCCAGGGACTGGAGAGGAGCACACTGAAGGCTGCTCCATAGGATGTTGTGGTCTGCGGAGCGGACAGCTTTGTAAGAAATGTTCGCCACTGGCGCAGTAGAGGCATAGTTTACCAATCCTTCTGCGCCATCGTTCCTCCTCAGTGAGAGGGGGACGCAGGTAGCTTGGTCGTTAAGAATCCCTAATGGTAGGGACCGCTGGCATTACCATAGATCTAGCACCAATGTCAGAAAAAGTTCTTGGAGGATTCTCTGCGGTCTGCATGCTATCATTAGAGGAGTTTGTTGCTTTAAAATCAGAATTAGTGTTGAAACTACTTAACACAGCAGCAGGAAGTGTTTTAAGCAGTTCTTGAAGTAAAGTGGAAACCTGTATGATTTGGTAACGGAGCTAAACAAGGTCCATTTGCAGCATTTGTAATTGTGGATATACGGACATGTCTAATAGCCAAACAGTTGAAACAGATCTTGAGAAAACATTGGCATGTCCTAGAGAAAGATAATGTTCTGAAGACCTTTCTACCACCACAACCAAAATTTTTTTTAAAAAAAGACCACCAAATCTAGTACCCAACTAATTAAGAACCACTTTACATTGAAAAGAGACAAAAATACTTGGCTGAATAAGATGACACCAAACAGTGGATTATTTCACTATGGTAAATGCATAAATTGCATAAATCCACAGAAATAACATCATGGGTAAATGTATCAAGCTGAGAGTTTTCTGGCGGGTTTGAAAAACCAATCAGATTCTAGCTATTATTTATTTAGTACATTCTACAAAATGATAGCTAGAATCTGATTGGTTGCTACAGGCAACATCTCCACTTTTTCAAACCCGCCGGAAAACTCTCAACTTGATACATTTACCCCCTTGTGTGTCTTCACATGATATCAAACTCAGGAGACATTTATTATGATGTAAAACAACGAATGTGATATATTTATTATAATGTTAGATACAATATATTAGAAAAAAAATAGAAAAACCAGAGTAGCAGAACATATACGAAACATACAAAAGGGTTATCCCCTACACAGTGCCTCACAACATTTCCCCCAAATGCACAATAAAGAACTAAAAGGACTGCGGTTCATAGCCATTACACATGTAGAACAAAATTGGAGAGGGGGAGACTTTCTCAAAAAGATTAATAAAGAAGAGGCCTTCTGGATTTTCAAACTGAAAACGTTGGCACCTATGGGGTTAAAAATTGATTTTGAGATACCATCAATAATTTCTAAAGAGAAGTGAACATGAAGAATAAGATTGATAAGATCTGCAATGGAATAGAAGTCCTTCCATTTATATATATATATATATATATATATATATATATATATATATATATATATATATATATATATATGACTGATGACACTAACAGACAGGCCAGAGTGCTGGTTATACAAGAATTGATAAATTAGTAAACATTATTATAAGGAACACAATAAAAATGCACAATATTTAGGAATAAGTAGGAAGTAGGATGTACTTGGATGTGAATATTGTACTATATAAAGGTATAGTTAAATAAAAATAATGTTTATGTAAATGTATTTCTATATACTTTATGTATTTTCTGTATCTTCGTGAATTTTTTTATGTATATGTATTTTATACAATTGTGTGGATTTGACTGGGACAATGACCATTGATAGAGTTGGGATTGAATTATGATTAGCTATTGAGGACGAAACAAAGAAAGAAGGACTATATAGTCAGGATTATAATGGATGCATACTGTGGGCAACTAAATATATATATATATATATATTAACCCCAATATAGCTATATTGTGCACAAAATTCTCCTTTATGTTTATGCTGACACAGTGATTTTTAAATTCTGTTTGTTTCTGAGCGCCGGACAACATTTTTCTTTTATTTGCACTTGCACATTGGTCCTATTTGTCCTTGACTGCCGTTTCAAATGATTTTATACACTTGTACACATTTCATTAATTTAAAGAAGCGCCCTTTTTTCCTTTCACTATATATATATATATATATATATATATATATATATATATATATATATATATATATATATATATGTGTAATAAAATCAAACCTTGAAGACATTAGGTGAAAAGAATAAAGTACTAAAAAATAATATTAAAAATAAAGATTATACTTTATTATATATACACAACCCTAAAATGCATATAGAGAACATACGAGAAGGGAATATATACAAAGACTTAGGGCTATATTTACTAAAATGCTGGTTTGAAAAAGTGGAGATGTTGGCTATAGAAACCAATCAGATTCTAGTGATCATTTATTTATTCTACAAAATGATAGCTAGAATCTGATTGGTTGCTACAGGCAACATCTCCACTTTTTCAAACCCACAGTTTAGTAAATATACCCCTTAGAATGCATTTGAATGAGGAACAAAAATCAATCAAAAAAACCGAATAAAAGATAGGGAACACCTGTCATGGCATAGCCCTCTTGAAAAAGTGTGTCACGGGCACTAGGAGTCTTGCCCAGGAATTCACCAGATGACTGGGCTTACCAGAGTAGTGAAGGTCACACAACGGTCCTCTGGTAGCAGGGTGACTAGCGGAACATATATCACAGCAGATGGAGAGAGAATGCCAATAAATGATAGGAAAGTCAGTGACTTGCAGCAATCTTTGGTCAATGAATCAGCGACTAGCTGATATAGTAGAAAGGCAGATTTGAACACGGAGATCAGGATGGACGTGAGTAGATGCAGGGAGGTAGCAGGGAAGTCAGTGGTCTGCGTACAGCAAGTTGTACCACTGCTTATGGTGAGAAGACTTGTCCAGGTGCAGGTAGGTAGCGGGGAAGTCAGTGGTCTGCGTATAGCAAGTTGTACCACTGCTTAATAGGTAAGGATGTGTACAGGTGTCGATGAGTGGAAGCATACAAAGATAATAGGATGCAGACACTGAGAGCACCAATAGGTATGCAGCGTATCCCGCAAAGTCTATATAACGGTATGTCGCTGCTTGGTAGAGACTTGCTCAGTACAGATATGCAGGCCAATAATGGATAGTCAATCACAATTATGCATCTAACGTCTGAGTAGTACGATTAATTCCAAACAGGTATGCAGCGTAACAATAACAGTCTATAGCGGGTATGGATACCGCTGCTGAGAGTGGAAACTTGTCCTAGCGGGTATGCAGAGTAAACGTAGAAAGTCAATAACAGATAGGCATACCGCTATTCAGTATAACAGTCTGTCCACAGGGAGATGCAGGAACTGCAGAGACGCTGGACGGCAGAGACGAGTGTAGGAACCACGGGTGAGTAGATCCGGTAATCAGAGTCCAGCTGAGGACACAGGCAGGAAACAGAAAACTGAAGCAGGTATGGAAACCAGCGATGAGTAGCACAGGGAATCCACAGGAACTGAAGACACTAGTAGTACACAGGAGACAGTAGCGGGTATGGAAACCAGCGATGAGTAGATCAGGAATCAGCAGGAAACTGAAGACACTAGTAGACCACAGGAGACAGTAGCGGGTATGGAAACCAGCGATGAGTAAATCAGGAATCAGCAGGAAACTGAAGACACTAGTAGAACACAGGAGACACCTTCAGAGACTCACAGGGAATGAGACTCCAAGATCAGGCAATGAGGTAATGAGCACAGGTGCCGTAAATAGGGAGTTGCCTGATCAACCAATTTAGATTAAAAGCAACAGTCACAAGAGTTCTTGGGAGCTGCGCATGCGCAGACCATCAGGATGGCGGACGGCCGCGGTTCAGGATAGGTGCCGGCAGGAAGGCTAGGGAGCCACGCACCAGCGCAGAGGCACTCACGGTCCGGTGAGTGACAAAGTGCCTCAAACTGACGAAACACGTTGAGGATAATCATTATAGTAAAGGAAATTACTGAAGCACTAAGATAGTGTCACAAAGATATGTTACATAATGGGTGAGTTTTAGGCATTCTGGCTGAGGATTTCCAATACATACTGTATATGGAATAAATGTGTTAATTTTTTAATAATGATGGTTATCCTTATTCCTACACGTGCAACATCATAGTGAGATCACAGAACCTTTAAATATCGGTCTGGAACAAGGATCAGCTTCTGTAGTGGAGAGCTACAAAGAAGTTAATTAAAACATAGGACAGAACTGGAATTGAGGTGATCAGCCAAACACAACAGTACCACGTCGAACGGAGGAAGCTGTAAGGCAGGGGTGTCCAACCTTTTAGCTTCCCTGGGCCACATTGGAAGATGACGAGTTGGTTTGGGCCGCACATAAGATACACTAACAATTACGATAGCTGATCATCCAAAAAACCATAGAAAACATAGTTAACATAGAAAACATAGTTATATGAGAAAAAAATATATGAGATATATATATATATATATATATATATATATATATATCACTTTTTTTCAAATCCCCCTATACTTACCTTTCAATCGCCCTGTTCAAAAAATCCTCTCTAGTTATTATACTATAATCACTTTTTGTATTGTTTCGATGCAATATCAATAAAGTGCATTTCAGCCAGGCATTGTATATCAGGGTGTCCTGACCAGGCCTGCGGTACCTGACATATACATCACTGTGACCCCAAATTGTGACCTGTTTTGCTAATTACACCACTATGTTAGTTAAGGGATAACAACTTATAATGGGCCAAAGAGAATAATATATAATGCTCAATTAGTATTACAAGTAGAAGTATGTAGCAGGGAGATAAGGTCCATGATGCTCCAGGACCAGGTGACTTTTATTCACTGGTCAGCGTCCCTTGAAATAATAAAAAAACTCCTCTGTGCTGCGCTCCGCAATGGATGTTGGGCGTGATGACACCCACGCCCGACATTCACTGCAAGCACCGCACGGAGGGGGAGACAAGGGAGGGAGCCGGAGTACCAGCTGACGTGACTGCAAGGTAAGTATTTTCTTTTCTTTTTTTTTGCAGGATTTTTTTTTTACAATAACAGTGCTGCCCCCTTGCCACAACCAAAACTCCTTCTGGGCCACATTTACAGGCGTGCTGGGCCGCATGCGGCCCGCGGGTTGGACGACCCTGCTGTAAGGGATCACAGAAATAACAGACACTACAGGACGCAATTGACCATAGGGATACTAGCAAAATTAGAAGGAGGCTGTGACAAAGATCTGGGCAAATTGGTAAAGGCCATGATTGTTCTGTAGTAGTGATCTGTCACCACAGAGTATACAGTTATGTCCTGGTATAATCCCGACGGGCGCATACAACAGCAGTGCACCACCGGCAAAGGAATCAGGCTGTGACTAATAGAGGCTGGTTCCCGGCTGTTAGATTGCTCCTGTACAATGTGCATTATAGAAGGTTATTCAGGAGAATGACCGATCTTCCCTCTGCCTCACTCAGAAAGATCAATGAGGTCATCACTATCGTATCTGTAGAGTAGAGGGGCTCTTCAGACCAGTGTTAGTGTTAGAGCATGTGTTAACCTGCTCTAAATTCAGCTTAAAGCTAATTATATTACATTTAAACTTTCTAAAAAAGAAAAGTGGAGGTGTTGCCCATAGCAACCAATGAGTTTCTAGCTATCATTTTCTAGAATGTGCTAGATAAATGATAGCTAGAATCTAATTGAGCTAAAGCCAACACCTTCACTTTTCCATTTTCGAAAGTTTGATAAATCTACCCCATACTCTTGGTATTAAAAATAATAATAAAAAAAAAAAAAACACACACCATTCATATACATTTGTCATGATGCTTATTATTGAGGAGAAATAACAATAATGTATACATATTAGATATTGCTATAAAAGTTAATTTAACCTTTAATGTCCAAATTAAACAAAGGCTATTAATTCCAATATGCTACCAACAAGTATAATTTGCCCTGAAAAAAAGAAGATTTTTGTACTTACGTTAAATCTCTTTCTCCGATTCCATCTGGGGGACACTACTATCATGAGTTGTATGAGGGCGCATGGAGTTGGCACTTAAATAGTTAACTAAGTTTGCTGCTGACTCCTCCCCTCTGCAATCCCACAGACCTCAGTAATACTAAAGTTCCAAGATTTTTTTTTATTTTAAGATCTTGGGATTCGGACATCTTCTAGAGCAAGTATCTCTACCTGTTTGCGACTGTCCTCGAATTGCAAGGAGACTACCTCTATTGGCGGGCTGAACTTAATATCATCATCATCATCATTTATTTATATAGCGCCACTGATTCCGCAGCTCTGTACAGAGAACTTAGTCACATCAGTCCCTGCCCCATTGGAGCTTACATTCTAAATTCCCTAATATACACACAAGCACACAGAGAGACTAGGGTCAATTTTGATAGCAGCCAATTAACCTACCAGTATGTTTTTGGAGTGTGGGAGGAAACCAGAGCCCCCGGAGAAAACCCACGCAAACACGGGGAGAACATACAAACTCCACACAGATAAGGCAATGGACGGGAATTGAACTCATGACCGCAGCGCTGTGAGGCAGAAGTGCTAACCACTGAGCCACCTTGCTGCCCATATTTACAATAGCCCGTATTCACAAGTAAGGATTGCCAAAAAGACCCAAAACACGGAGTTCGTGATTTAGGGACATTCACCGGCAGTAAAGTACCTTTACCTCCGGTTGCTTGGCTAATCATACTACCCAACGCAATCCTGTGTTAATATATATAACAGAATAATCCTCACAATAGAAGAATCTCAACAATAAGTTGATAACCATGTGAAGCAATTAGTAAATATTCTACAGAAATCTATTTGTACAGATATGTGTAAGGCAAAACTGATGTACGGTACTCATCCCTCCAGAACCATGTCTACGCAGAGTACCCACAGATAGAGAGCAACCTGTGAGTCACACACAGTACATACTGCTGATAGAGAGCAGACTGTCAGTCACAGACAGTACATACTGCTGATAGAGAGCAGCCTGTCAGTCACACTTAGTATATACTGCTGATCTGCTGATAGAGAGCAGCCTATCAGTCACACACAGTATACTGCTGATAGAGAGCCACCTGTCAGTCACACACAGTGTACTGCTGATAGAGAGCAGCCTGTCAGTCACACAAAATGTACTGCTGATAGAGAGCAGCCTATCAGTCACACAGTATACTGCTGATAGAGAGCAGCCTGTCAGTCACACACAGTATACTGCTGATAGAGAGCAGCCTGTCAGTCACACACAGTATACTGCTGATAGAGAGCAGCCTGTCAGTCACACACAGTATACTGCTGATAGAGAGCAGCCTGTCAGTCACACACAGTACATACTGCTGATAGAGAGCAGCCTGTCAGTCACACACAGTACATACTGCTGATAGAGAGCAGCCTGTCAGTCACACACAGTACATACTGCTGATAGAGAGCAGCCTGTCAGTCACACACAGTACATACTGCTGATAGAGAGCAGCCTGTCAGTCACACACAGTATACCGCTGATAGAGAGCAGCCTGTCAGTCACACACAGTATATACTACTGATAGAGAGCAGCCTGTCAGTCACACACAGTATACTGCTGATAGAGAGCAGCCTGTCAGTCACACACAGTATACTGCTGATAGAGAGCATCCTGTCAGTCACACACAGTATATACTGCTGATTGAGAGCAGCCTGTCAGTCACACACAGTATATACTGCTGATAGAGAGCAGTCTGTCAGTCACACACAGTATATAGTGCTGATAGAGAGCAGCCTGTCAGTCACACACAGTACATACTGCTGATAGAGAGCAGCCTGTCAGTCACACAAAATGTACTGCTGATAGAGAGCAGCCTATCAGTCACACACAGTATACTGCTGATAGAGAGCAGCCTGTCAGTCACACACAGTATACTGCTGATAGAGAGCGGTCTATCAGTCACACACAGTATACTGCTGATAGAGAGCAGCCTGTCAGTCACACACAGTATACTGCTGATAGAGAGCAGCCTGTCAGTCACACACAGTATACTGCTGATAGAGAGCAACCTGTCAGTCACACACAGTATATACTGCTGATAGAGAGCAGCCTGTCAGTCACACACAGTATACTGCTGATAGAGAGCAGCCTGTCAGTCACACACAGTACATACTGCTGATAGAGAGCTGCCTGTCAGTCACACACAGTACATACTGCTGATAGAGAGCAGCCTGTCAGTCACACACAGTACATACTGCTGATAGAGAGCAGCCTGTCAGTCACACACAGTACATACTGCTGATAGAGAGCAGCCTGTCAGTCACACACAGTACATACTGCTGATAGAGAGCAGCCTGTCAGTCACACACAGTATACCGCTGATAGAGAGCAGCCTGTCAGTCACACACAGTATATACTACTGATAGAGAGCAGCCCGTCAGTCACACACAGTATACTGCTGATAGAGAGCAGCCTGTCAGTCACACACAGTATACTGCTGATAGAGAGCATCCTGTCAGTCACACACAGTATATACTGCTGATTGAGAGCAGCCTGTCAGTCACACACAGTATATACTGCTGATAGAGAGCAGCCTGTCAGTCACACACAGTATATAGTGCTGATAGAGAGCAGCCTGTCAGTCACACACAGTATATACTGCTGATAGAGAGCAGCCTGTCAGTCACACACAGTATACTGCTGATAGAGAGCAGCCTGTCAGTCACACCCAGTATATACTGCTGATAGAGAGCAGCCTGTCAGTCACACACAGTATATACTGCTGATAGAGAGCAGCCTGTCAGTCACACACAGTATATACTGCTGATAGAGAGCAGCCGGTCAGTCACACACAGTATACTGCTGATAGAGAGCAGCCTGTCAGTCACATACAGTATACTGCTGATAGAGAACAGCCTGTCAGTCACACACAGTATACTGCTGATAGAGAGCAGCCTGTCAGTCACACACAGTATATACTGCTGATCAGTGTCTGTGAGGTAAAACTGCTCAGGAGTTTCTTCAACTGTCTACTGTCAAGTTCCGTGAATTGGCTTCAAGGAACAGACCAATTTGTGAAGGGGGAGCAGTCCTATAGGAAAAAGACATGCTCCTCGTCAGTTTTTATATGTTATTATTTAAAAGAAACAGACAGGCCATAAACAATCACACCACAGAGATAATAGATAGTATAACCACGTTTGTTTTGACCCTGGCTAAACTGTATGAAAATGAATCTCTGAATTCCCAACCATGGCCTTATCTGTGTGGAGTTTGTATGTTCTCCCTGTGTTTGTGTGGGTTTCCACCGGGTGCTCCGGTTTCCTCCCACACTCCAAAAACATACTAGTAGGTTAATTGGCTGCTATCAAAATTTACCCTAGTATTGTGTGTGTGTTAGGGAATTTAGACTGTAAGCTCCAATGGGGGCAGGGACTGATGTGAATGAGTTCTCTGCACAGCGCTGCGGAATCAGTGGCGCCATATAAATAAATGGTGATGATGATGAATAATAAAATTATGTCTCATAATCATTGACTGAACACTCATGTAAAATACTGCCTCCATTCATTTTAGATCCTTCTATAATAAAACTTTAAACTGTAGGTAGATAGAAAGTTTTCTCTCTATTAGCACAAGAAACCTCATTAACTAGTTGTTCCCCAGTGGGGTACTTAGCTGCTGAGGACAGTTTCACACTGTGCACAAACGGCCCCCTGGTCTCTTTACCCCACGGATAATTTGACAGGTATTGTGAACAGGTATAAAATTCTGCACAAGAATTCTTGTTTTTATCAGACATTATATTTCTTTTTCTTTTTTTTTAAAGATTTTATAAAGATTATGCAAATTTCACAGAGAAAAATACAGTAAAATAATTACTAGTTCTGACTCTGGCTAATAGCCTCAGAACAGTAATATAAATATCTGTGGTAATAATAATGTAAAAGTGGAAGATATTGTATAAAATCACCTTAGTGCAGATAGAGTCTAGTTATAACCCTATATGCCTTTTGTAAACATGTATATATACACATAAACAAACATATATACATAGACTTAAGGGCATACTCATTATTAACCGCATTTTAAACACGATCCATTTGAGTCCTTACGCAAAGATAAGGATTGAAATATTGTGACTCTTTATTAAAAATCTTCACTAGGAACAACAGTCACAAAAAATTGCTGGTCCTGGGAAGACCTGTCTGGTATACCCTCTATGGTCACTATCGCAAAGTAACCACATTTCATTAGTGACCGGAGGGGAGAGCAGGTAAGTTGCGTTGAGGGATCTGAAGATCCCCCTACCACAATGCTCTCCTCATGGAAAATTGTGCAAAATAGCAGTCCCCATAGACATCTGTGATATCTGCTGAGATGCCCTATTAAAAAATTTCTATTTTACTTAAAACTGTGGCTGTCCCCTGAAAACTACCATTTTCGGGGGATTTTGAGATAAAAACAGATTGATAAATAGGCCCCTTACATTGGTTACTATTTCAATGTGCCATCTGTGTTTCCATGCTTCATGTTTTATATTGCTATACTACTTTGTTGTTGTTTTTTTAATTAAATTAAAGAAGCTTGGGTTATACTCATGGCTACTGCCAAACAAAATGACTCCAACGTCAAAAAAAACCCTACTTACTAGCTGTGACACACCTTGAGCTCACGCCCGTCCTTGGTGTGTACGTGCAGTGGTGACATTGTGATCAGCGTGATATTTGACTGGACAGGAATGCGAATCACAATGCACATTGTGCGTGCTAACTCTACACAGTCCTATGTCAGCTTCCTTTCACTATGGTGACCTTGGCTGCTGCCGAGTCCTGATAGCATCCAGTGAGATCATTACCCAGCTGAATGCTAAGTGTGTGTGATACGAGTATAATCACGTCTCCTAGCAAACGACGACATAAATGAACATAAGAGGCCAATTCTGTGTAGTTATAAAAGCTTATTATGTATTGCGCACACTGAGCAGGGATCAGCTTATACTGTCTTTCACCCTATAAGGCATGTATACAAAGCGCATGCTCACCATGCTCCCTCCCGCTCGCTGACATCAAGGTCGAGTGAGTGGCCAATAGAATGACAGCAGAACGTTTGCTTGTGGGAGGGTGACGCGGCACCTCCCCTTGTGACGTCACAAACCCTTGTGACGTGACCGGCTCCTCCCACTTCCAGACAGCTCGTGCTCTTATTACGGTCAGCCCTGCAGAGCAGCGAACCCCGGGACGCGTGATCATGTACCTGTGTCGGAGCACCTGGCAGAGACTGGCCCCTCTCACCCACCGGGGCGCCGCCGCCGCCCTTCTCCGCAATGGTGAGTACCGCTCAGCCTCCTTCCATTTATCACTAGATCCCCGATGCTGGTCTTATGGGCTATTGTGCGTATTGTATCCTAAGTGTGAGAGGGGCAGCCAGGCAGGGCAATGAGCCAGCGTAACACAATCCGTGGCTGCATGCTAACGGGACCTGCAATAATACATCACCCGTTAAAACCGCATTTTAAACACGCGGTTGGCGTCGGGCCTTGTGCATTGGAATTAAGTGTATGGTCATTTGGAGGTCACCAGTGGAGACTGGTGTGCACAGAGACATCCACAAATCTAGCAATCACATTTAATAACATGGTTTTAGTACAGGCAGTATTATTACACAGAATGACTTGGGAGCAAGATGATTAATACTCGATGCTGCATGATTCAATTTTGTGTAAAAGGAAATGGCTGCACACCTTCTGTTGGCATAGCTGCAGGTTTGTGAGCAGCACAATAGCCGTTTTGCTGCAAATTGTATGTGGATGTACAATTGTTTTGTTTGAAGCTTTCTAGGTGTTTCATTTATTGTTGGCTGATTGGAAAGTGTATCCAGGATACAGTTGTATGTAATCCTTGTTTCTTTGATAACACAAGGAAAGCTTAGCTTGAGGAAAGTAGTTTTTGACCTAAGAGTAGAAGTGAAGGTCACAGAAGTGAGGAAGTAGGGATGGGATGGCCTGCAACAAACATTGTGACACCATGTTTACAACAGTGGTTTTCTGTATTTTTATCTCTCTGCAGTGCAGGCCTGTTGAAGGAGTTTTTTGGTCTTCTGTTCTGGGAGGATCCTTATGTAGTTTTATTAATGTAGAAATAAATTCAGTAAGATGTTTAATTTGTTGTTAAATGTATGTAGCAGATGTTTAATTGCTTTTTGTGCAGGCCTGCAGAACCTAAGATGGTGTCTGGTTTATCTCTTTTTGACTAGCAAAACGCTCTTCACATCCTGCCAGGATGATTTAATTTACACCTCATCATCCTGCTAGATGTTTATGCATCCCATGCGTCAACATCTAGAACATGCTGGTTCTGCGTGTACCATCCCTCTCTATTAAACGCCCAGTAATTGGATGTAAAGTTATATTTAAGTACATATATCCTGTTTGGCTGGAGTAGTGAAAGAATGGAAAATGTTATTTCCATAGTAAACTAAGTGTATATCTTTGTTTGAAATGTATTCATAGATGTGTGTAATGTTTATTTGTTGTATCTCATAATCAGTGTTGTGTTTCTGTTAACTAAAGCTTAATGTTATATGCTTAAATTTGGCACCACACCATCCATTATTCAAGCATGCAGTTATTGCTCTTGTGCTCAAACTGCTCCTTCGGTATTCTTTTCTCAGGATTTACCACCTATTCCCCTTCCAATATCAGATGAATTACCATAAGGTTCGGGCCCAGTCTCTATACCGCTTCTCTTGGAAAACTAATTGGGTCCTTTGGATTTTAGTATCTATTCTATGCAGATGATGTCCACATCTGTATCTCTTTGTTGATGATTTATTTCTGCCATTTCATTTTTAATGTCATCCTGCCACCTCAAACCTTAAAACCTGAATTAATCCCCTTTCCTCAAGTCATCAGAAGCTAATTACATGGTTGGTAGTACAATAATAAACCCTATCCCTCATGCCCGCTGCCTATGTGTTCATCCTTCGCCCAGTATTGTACTTTATTCTCCAAATCCTGTTGGCTACATCTAGGCAACCTTTCCAGAATATGCACAGCACTACACAATAGACACTACAAAAACTTTAATTCACTCACTCATTATCTCGCAATACCATTTTAATGATCTGCCCCATTCCAGACTTCTATCCCATTAGTCTATTTTGAATGGAGTAGCTAGAATAATTTTCCTCAGTTTTTCTTCTGCTGATCTGCTCTTAGTCCTCTATTTACCAAATCCAATGTAAAATATTTCTTTCTTTTTTTTTATAATCTGTTTTTATTGTTTCTTGAAGTCATACATACAAAATATATAACCGTTTTTTGTGCATATAAAAATACAAGATTAACAATTCGATTCAACAATCTTGACTTACAATATTTTAGTTATATTTGCTCTGATATCAAAAAGTGCACAAGAAATTTGGCTTTAGCTGTTTTGTATCTAATTCTCAATCACATTTTTAAATGATAGGAATATGGGGGGGTAGGATTAGTATGGTGGGCCGAGGTGGGGGGGGCAAGGGAGTGAAGCTCAGCTTGGAGTAACTTTTAGCTGCGTAAGATACCATAAGCAATATAATATTCACTATAGAACCCTTTTTTTTTTTTTTTTCTTTTCCACAAGAAACAAATGAATGGGAGAAGTGTAATTTAAGCCTTAATACTATCTTTTACCCTCCAATAATTGTATTACAATATTCACATGATATAAAATTTTGTTCTCTGAGTTTGTCATCTTATACAGGTAAATATCTTGCTATAGTCTACGTAATAAAGACCATGTAGTTGACTCAAAAATCTTCATAATTGTGTCTTGTATATTTTGAGGTAGGGTTTCTATATAGAGTCCCCATTTGTGATAAAAACGTGTCACTCCCCTCTCAATATCTGGAATTGTTGCCCTTCTATCAAAATAGAGTTTCTAGTATTTTTGCCTTCACCTGAGCGACTGAGGGGGAAGAGGTCTTTATCCAATGTCTCAATATCACTTTTTTCGCTATTGTCACCAATACAATTAGGGTTGGTTTTATGTCCGTTTCTGGGAGACTGGGTATCCAGTTACGGAAATCTGCGAACATTAATGCATTAAAGTCTCTCTGCAGTTTAATGCGGAAACTGGTGTTTATAAACACCACAATCTTGTTCCAGAATCTCTCTATTTTCCTACAACTCCACATATTGTGTATGAAGGTGGCATCTGCTTCTCCACATTTAGGGCAACATCCCAGTTCACCTGGTAACATGAACCTTCTTTGATGTTGTGACACACAGCTCTATTAATTGTGTTATAATGAACCTCTTGGAGATCAGCTGAGGTAAGAGCTTTCATTATGTGATCCACATGTTTCAATAGTGGGTCAGAATCTGTCAGCTCAGGTGAGTCTTTCTGCCAAGAAGCTAAAGTTTTTGACCATAATTTAGGTATGATGTCGCTATATACATATTTAATTCTATAGGTATTAGTGACTAAGAAATGTATGAGAGATTCAAATTCATCAGAGATTGTAAGACAAAGTTTATGACCTGTGATATTCATGGTATAATGTCTGGCTTGTAAGTACATATAAAATTGTGTATTTGGTAGGTTATATTTCTCTCGGAGTTGTTGGAAGGTGTACATTGTGCCTCCTGGGTCAAAAATGACTTTTTTGGCTGCAATTCCTTTTGCTTTCCATTTTAAAAAGTTTGTGTTTATACCAGAAGGAAATTCAGGATTACCCCAGAAAGTTATATATTTTGTATATGGTTTCTTTCGTTGAGAAGTCTTTTTGATTGCTAACCATGCTTTGTAAGTATGTATGAATAATATAATATTCAGTATATGTGGAGGAATTTTTGCTTTAGGTAGTTGAAGCAATGCTGCACTAGAATATGGTGTAAATATTTCCCTCTCTAAGTTTTTATTGGTTTATACATCACGATTAAGGAGCCAATCTAGTGCATATCGGAATAAGGCTGATCTAGAGAATGCTATCACATCAGGAAATCCAATGCCTCCATTTTTTCTATTTTGTTTAAGTTTGTTTCTAGCAATTCTCGGACGTTTGGATTGCCAGAGAAATCGCAAAAATATTTTTGTACAATTATGGGCATCTAATTTAGTAAGTCCCATTGGTAGCATCTGAAGTAAATAACTTAGTTTCGGAAATACAACACTTTTAAGAACTACATTCCGACCAAGCAGAGATAAATGTAATTTTTCCCAGTTATTTAACATGGAAGTCAGTTGCGTTAGTATTGGGGTGAAGTTTTTATTATATAAATTTTGTATACGAGGAGTAATATTTACCCCTAGATATTTAAGTTTTATTGGCTACTGTAAATTGGGAAGTAATCAATGGGCTCGACAGGATAGATTGAATACCAGATATGGGTAGGACCTCTGATTTATTCAAATTAATTTTATATCCGGCAAATTCTCCATATTGTGTAATAGTGTCCAATATGGCTGGTATTGAGGTCTCTGGGTTGGTTACTAATAAAAGCATATCGTCAGCAAATAATGATAACTTACACTCTATTTTCCCCACTCTGATACCTTGATATGCTGTATTTTCTCTCGGTGCTACCGCCAGTGGTTCGAGAGCCAGAGCAAATAGTAACGGAGACAATGGACACACTTGCCTAGTGCCTCTTTGGACTGCAAGTGGGGACGAGATAAATTCATTCGCCATGACTCTCGTTAATGGGTTGGTATATAGTGCACGTAGGATTGTTATGTAATCCAAAGGAAACCAAACTTATGCATGGATTCGAATAAGTGATCCCATACCACCATATCGAATGCTTTCTCAGCATCTAACGAAAGCACCAAATTTGGCTCCTGCGAGCCTGAGTATTCAATCTCTTGAATTACTGTTAATACCTTTCGTACATTAGTCACTGAGTGGCGGTTCCATACAAATCCTGTTTGATCACTATGTACAACAGATGGGATTACAAATTTTAGGCGTTCTGCCATGATTTTTGTAAAAAGTTTATAATCCACATCCAACAGTGATATTGGGCGGTACGAACTGGGATTTTTGGGGTCTCTCCCTGGTTTCGGCAACACTTTTATAATAGCACTATTAAAGTGCATCGGGATAGACTGTTTTTGCAGGATGGAGTTGTAAAAATTTGTTAACGGTTCCACAATTTGTGATTGTAGTAACCTGTAAAACTCCCCACTCAGTCCGTCTGGGCCTGGGGCTTTAAAGGGTTTTAAATGTTTAATAGCTGAGGTTACCTCTTCTATTGTAATGGGTGCAAATAGTGCTTCCCTTTGTTCCTCCGTAATTTGTGGTAGAGTAATCTGTCCCCAAAAAGCACGCTTGGAGTTTTCGTTTATATGTGCTGATGTGTATAGTTTTTGATAAAGACTCCAATATACCAATAATCTTTTCCCCAGTATGTTGAAGGATACCCTGTTCGTCTGTTAGTGCCGGGATGTTAACCTTAGGCCTTTCACCTCTCAGGAGATTGGATAGAAGTTTCCCTGACTTGTTTCCATGTTTATAAAATTGAAATGTACCCCTGTTTGCATAATTGGTCCCCATTTGAGTTACTATTGTATTGAAGGTCTCTTTTTTTTTTTTTTTTTTTTTTTTTTTTTTTTTTGGGTAATATAATTGTTTGTTTCGGTTGCTAGGGTTTGCTTTCATTCTATGTAATGCAGTAGTTATCTCTTTCTGCGCTACACTGTATGTTCTGGATTGCTCTTTTTTAAATTTATTTGTAAAAGACATAATTTCGCCCCTCATCACTACTTTAGCTGTTTGCCAAAAGAGTGCGTAGTCTGATTGATGTTCTGCATTATTTTGAGAGTATGTGGCCCATGCAGCCTCTAGTCTGTTTCAGAACTTAATAGATGTCATCAGGTAAGTGGGGAACCGCCAATGTCGATAATCCCCCCTAGGAGTAGGATTTTCAATTTTAATCCAAATAAGAGCATGATCCGAAATGCATATTGGTTCAATTTGAGCTAACTGGGTTCTGGTAAGAAGGGAGGAAGCAATCAAAAACATATCTATTCGTGAGAATGTGGCGTGAGCAGCAGATAAGCACGTGTAATCCAATGTCGTCGGATTCCTTACCCTCCATATATCTTCAACATGTAATTGTTTTATTAAATGACTGATATCGATAGGATGTTTAGGGCGACGTACCCTCTGTCCTGTTCTATCTAAATAAGGGGACACCACTATGTTAAAATCCCCTCCCAGAATCAATGGAGTATCTATGTAAGTGTATATCATACTTAGAACCTTCTGAAAAAAAGTTTTGTCATATATGTTTGGGGCATAAATATTACATAGAGTATATCGTATTCCTTCTATTGTGATATCTAGTAATGTCATACGTCCATTTACATCTGCAAATGTATGATGGATTTCGTAATTTAAGCCCTTTCGTATCAATATAGCCACTCCTCTTGCTTCAATGTAAAATATTTCTACTAACAGAAGACCATAAACAAAACTGCACCAATGTACTTGTCCAAAAATATCTCCCAACGTCATCCTTCTGTTCTGCCCAGGATGTGAGCCTCACATCCACACTAATTACTTGCTCCCATTTCCAGTTACATAACTGCTCAGGCTGCACCCATTCTGTGGGATGCCCTCCTTCATACAATGAAACCTTCCTCTAGCCTTCAAGTGCTCCCTGAAAAATCACTTTTAGGCAAACGTGTCAAATTCCACATCTTGTTTTTTCCTCTATTTTTCTAATTCTTACCAATTACCATCCAAAACTTACATGTAAACTCTTTTATATGCTCATACAACCCTCTGACCCCTCCCCAAACCAACATTGTTGTATGATTGGACCAGATAGCCTCACTGAGCACTTTTTCCCATTGCAGTCTATTTGAGTGAAAATAGAATGTGTCACTTAGCCTCATTTATAAAGTCATTTATTTGGTTTAGAAGATTCAAATCATGTAGCCAGGGCCGGACTGGGACTAAAAATCAGCCCTGGCATTTAAAGCGCACAGGCCCACCTGCTGTGGGCTCCATGCACAATATTGTTGCACACTGAAGTGGCGTTGCTGGTGCAGTCCAACATGAAGCATCAGCACAAACTTGTGTATCACACTTTGTCTTTTGCCCACCCTGATCAATTCCCTTGTTGTGCAAATCACCTGGAGCACCATGAAAATGCACAACACCATAATCTTTTAAAATATATAGTTAAAATACAATTTATAATGTTTCCATGCTACTTCCCCCTGAACCATATAAGACAGTAATTGTTTTGAGACGTAATGGCCATAGTAATTTATTGAATCATAACATACTATAAGCCACAGCATAAAATGTAAGTATTTTAAATAACGTAAGTATTTTAAATAACGTAAGTATTTTAAATAACGTAAGTATTTTAAATAACGTAAGTATTTTAAATAACGTAAGTATTTTAAATAACGTAAGTATTTTAAATAACGTAAGTATTTTAAATAACGTAAGTATTTTAAATAACGTAAGTATTTTAAATAACGTAAGTATTTTAAATAACGTAAGTATTTTAAATAACGTAAGTATTTTAAATAACGTAAGTATTTTAAATAACGTAAGTATTTTAAATAACGTGTAAAACATAAATATTACACAGAACTGCAGGAAACTACCTATTTACTACAATGTAAACAAACCAAAAGTCAGCAGATCCTCCATCATGACCCCTTCCACCAGGTACAAGAGGCTCTGCTACTTAACTTCCCACATCCTTTATGACTGCTGTCACCTTTGCTGTAACTTTTATTCGGTATATTTAACAGACTGGATTATTTTAAGACTTGAAGGTAATTTCAAAGAGATTTTTGGGGAAATCACATGTTAAGAATAAGCTTATGCAATATCTAAAGTATACAACATTGTATTGAATTATATAGCAGTATAGTTATTGCTTCTGATCTCTCCAGTGTGGACGAGGAGTGATATAAATGTTGTATCCTTTACAAATAACTGAAGCTTATTTGTAACCTTGTGATTACCCCCATATAAAAGCTAACCCCTAAAATCCCTGCAAAAACTCTGTGCATGGCGAGCTTTTAAGGAATGAGTTGACTTCGCAGGACTTCACTCCTTTCTGCAACTCTGTCGATTATGTCTTCTACATCAAGACTCATGAGAATGTCTTTTTCTGTAGCCATCAGCATGAAAGAATCCAAATGGTCCTGGGATACAGTATTCCTCAGTCTATTCTTGATAAACCTCAAGGTGGAGAAGCTTCTCACAAGCAACTTGTGTGAATGATAGTCAGTATGTATTTGTAGGCCAGGCCAATCACATTATAGGCATCTGCTAATAAATTGTATCGCCGTATAATTTGATAGCAACAAATGGCACAGTTCTTACATGTCGCACATGGCTTATTCACCAGCTCCATTTCTATGTCACCACCTTCTTCACTCTGGTCTTCTGCAGGGATTTCTGTTGCCACTTGAACAGTATATTCTTCTAGCGCTGATGTCTTTAATTTTTCCCAGTGCAAAGCTAGATTAGTTAATTCACAGCGGAAATTTTCAGCTGTGGCGTTTTCATCAAATTTGATCAAGACTTTACTTAAGTATTCCATTGCTGTGTTCTGAAGTCCTTGTTCTCTTATGATGGAATAGTTCCTTAGGGTCCAGGTTTCCACTGGCGAGAAAACGTCGATTTATGCTCTCAGTGAATGTCAAGGATCACATTGTGTACTTGGATTTTATATGCTGTAATAGCATCACATATAACTTCGTCTTGAGCAGACTCACCAGGCATGGTTTTTTTCTTCCTTAACCTTTTTTGAGGCAGGGTGGTCTGTACTTCAAGTTCACAATCTTCAAGATCTTGCAGCTTGTTATTTGCCCACATTACAAAATTATCTGCAGTGTTCTTAACCACATGAAAATCTCTTACAAGTTTTCTAAGATTTTCCTGTGTCCCAGACACCATGTGATGAGCTTTTAATATATCCAAACCACTTGTTTGAATTGACAACACCATTGTCAAAATATCTACAAATATACGAAGAAAAATTTGAGCTGTAAGATGTTTCTGCTTTTAGGCGCACTTCAGCTTTAGATCTTGGGTGCTCTTTAATCTTTGCCAATGTGACAACAAGGTCAATGTACAAAGCAGAATCAGGTTGTGAAAATGAGCCAAATACTTTTCTAAGTGCTGCATCTTTAGACCACCAGCGAGTTTCACCAATCAGAGTCTTTGATAGTGAGGGTCCTGACTGACATTTAGCCATGTAGTCATTCGTTGATAAGACTACCAAATAAATGCTGCAACATCATTCATTAAAGCAAAGAACAATGCACTTGCAATAACTACCTTTGTGGTATCTGCCAGTACTAAATTCAGTACATGCGCATAACACCAGACATGAACTTGGTGTGGTGATTCAGTTGACAACCATGTAGAGAAGCCTTTATATTGTCCTTGCATGTTTGCTGCGCCATCAGTAGAACTGCCAGTGCAATTTTTTATGTTTATTTTGCATTTCTGTAGAACTTGCTTTACCAAGTTAAGAAAGTATTCTCCAGATGAAGATTCACAATCTACCACTGCAAGGAGCTTCTCATGAATTTGATCCGTTACATAACGAACAATTACTGAACACTGTTCTTTTGATGTGATATCCTGAGTGGTGTCAATTTGTACTGAGAACATCCCAGCTTCTCTAACATCACTTGCCTCGGTCTCTTGAATAAGCTGTTGTATAGTTTCTATAACTTTGAGTTATTTTGGAGAGAAAAGTTATAAACGACCCTCTGCCCTTTCCTCTTGAATGCAACTTCTTGCTTTTTGTTATGCAATCACTGATGTGTTCTCGAAGACAAGCATCGTACTTGCTGAGCAGTAAAACAAACTCTAAAAAATTGCCATGATCGACAGAAATGTCCTCTAAAGTGTATGCAGCCTCAAATTTGTTTCCCCTATAGCTAAGTCCACGTTTACCAATCACTTTTATAATGTCTATCACACGCTCCAATATCTGACATGTTTTTTTGACTTGTTCTCTGTACAGACATTTGATTGCAAAGCAGTAAGTTATTGATATCTGCACTGCTGGCATTCAAAAAGTAAGCTTTAGCGCAGGATCTGTGCAGTACACTTTTTTTCGTGTTCTTCAATTCTTTGATGAATATGTCTCCTGTCTGTCATTCCTTCAATGAATGGATTTGTTACAGAAGTCTTTGAAAATGCCAGACAGAGCAAAATACAGCGTTTTGGTCTTCACAGTATGTCAGCCACTTGCGGATTGATCCATCTTTCCGAAGGACAGCTTTCTTTACGATATGATCACTTATGTTTTGTTTTGGGTGATAACTAAAAAATAAAGCTAGCTGATTTTGTTTTCGGCCGAACAAAGTAATTGAATGGAGACTGTGTCTCTAAAACTTGTGTACATGGCAAGCTACTGGTTTCAAATAAATTTTGCCTTTCTTCACCCTCTTGTTATGGCAAGGATTCCTTCATGACAACGCTGACATCTTGTTCGGGTACTAGACCATACGCTAGTGCAGCAATTTGGTGCTCATGCACAGATATAACTGACTGTTCCTTCTGTTGACTGGTGCTTGGGGATTCTGGAATACATAACTGAGTTTCACTTTCTTGATCAATTTGCATTTCTGAAACCTTTTCATCTGTGGATGTTTTCCCAGGAATAGTGTGACCTTGTTGATGACGACTGAACATATCGGTTATTTTAACGCATTTTTCGGCATCAGCTTCAAGAGTCTATTTCTTCTCCCTGATTTTTTTCAGCTCCACCTTTTCGTTTTGGTTTGGAGTCCATACTTACTTCCAACAGGGTACAAAAACTCTTCAAGGGAGACAATTAGGGGTTTATTAATAATCTTGATAGATTAACCAATGAATTGTGTAAATTGTGAGATTTCAGTATATGTATATATCTCACCTGACAAAGGAGCAAAGGCCACTAATTTTGTTAGATGCTCTTCTATTTTTGCTCAACTTTCAGTCCAATGCCTCCACTCAATGCTATGCTGTGCTATGCTGTCCGTCTCTGGGATAATGGTGTCCCTCCTCTTCGCTGATGGGGGATTCCTTCATGTAAACAAGTTAAGTGCATCAGCGAGTCTACTTTTGTACCAACATGCTAAAATTATATTCCTTTCTGTGGGATATACAGAGCCAGATTAAGGGGGTCACAAGGGTACGTGCCCTGGGTCCCCCGCTTTCATGGGGCTGAGATTAAGGATTTACAATGCTGCAGCTCATTCTGGGGCCCTGACCTTAACTGTGAGTAGATGGCAGAAAATATTATAAAATACTTAGGGCTAGATTTACTAAGCTGCGGGTTTGAAAAAGTGGGGATGTTGCCTATAGCACAATGTGTGTGTGTGTTGGAGGCTATACTGTGTGTGTTGGAGGCTATACTGTGTGTGTGCCAACATAGCTGAACATGTAAGTTTTATTTTCTTCCTTCAGGAGGATCCGCAGCGCTGAAGACACCTGAGGGAATACGATAAGGTGTTTGTTTGTGTGTTGGCTATAGTGTTTGTTTGTGCTGGAGACTATACTGTTTGTGTGTGTGTGTGTGCGCCAGTGTGCGTCTAAGAGTGGGGATCAGTGTGTTAGTGTGTGTGTGTGTGTTAGTGTGTGTGTGTGTTAGTGTGTGTGTGTGTTAGTGTGTGTGTGTGTTAGTGTGTGTGTTAGTGTGTGTGTTAGTGTGTGTGTGTGTGTGTGTGTGTGTGTGCCAGTGTATTTTGTGTGAGTTTTCCTTCTCTAATATTACAAAATGTTAACAAATCAAGAATGATTAGGCTCTTTATTTCAAAAATAAATAAAAAAACCTCCATTATGTATAAGTAATATCTGAACATTTGTGGTCAATAAAATATTAACCTCTACCTGCCCCATCTCACTGGTATTTAATATAATAGTGATAGTTGAACAGCCATGTAAATATCAGGTCCCCCCAAAACTGCTATATTTTTTTAAATACCACGCAAGACATTTCATTAACCCTGCAGCCATTTTCAGCCCCACCCCTGCAGACATTTCATTAACCCTGTAGACATTTTCAGCTCCACTCCTGCCCCCCCCCCCCCTTCAAGCATTATCAGGTCCTCTCCTCCCCTCCCCCCCCCCCCCCCCCCCCCCAAAGCATTATCAGGTCCTCTTTCCCCCCCTTCACATATTATCGGGTCCTGAACTCCCCCCCCCCCCCCGTCACATATTATCGGGTACTGTCTCCTCTCCCCCTCGTTGGACCCATTTTGACTGTGAAAAAAAAATATATATTCACCCCTGCAGCCTCCGGGAACCTGTGCGCCCTCTCATCCAGTCCTACGCGGCCGCGCATAACGTTACATCGCGCGGCCACAAACCTGAAGCGCAGCCCGGCCCACAGAGCCGTCATGACGGCTCCACCGCAAGTAGGATTTTTTAAATTTATTTAATTACCATAATCGTGATTGCCAGAAGTGCCCGATGGCCAGTCCGGCCCTGAATGTAGCTCTCTGACGAGTGGCTTGTGTTGGTAGAGCTTCTTTAGTGCTGTTAGCTTGCTTTATCCAAATCTGATAAGTGCCTAATCTAATAAATGTCACAACAACGTAAAAATATTAAATCTGTTGTGGTTTGCAGAAATAATGTTGCCGGCCGTACTATTATATTTCAGCACTAAAGGAAATCTTTCCTAATGATAGGTCTTCATTTCAACAGCCGTACAAGTTAATTGTCAAGAGAAGCCTATTGTACCGTAAGAAATGAAAAGGTCTGGACTGTAATAGGGTTTAGAATTTCTACAATTCTTTTCAGAGTGAGCAGAGGATCTGTTTATGACAATTAGCAGTGTTCTTATGTGTGTGTGTTCTTCATATAGCTCCCGTTCGACAGATGTCATCCAGCAGTGTGCCTGGCTCTACTGGGGAAGCCCTGCCTTATTACCTGTTTCTTGGAGCTGCTCTGACTGGTGGTGGAGTTTATGTAAGTCATTTGTGATTTATTTTTTATTTTTTTACCCAAAAAATCACAAAGTGCATTATCTCAACAAATATATTTTATTTAATAGCCCTGCATATTTTATTTTGTTTATGAATAAGATGGCTGCGGGGAGGCATAAGATGGCTGCGGGGAGGCATAAGATGGCTGCGGGGAGGCATAAGATGGCTGCGGGGAGGCATAAGATGGCTGCGGGGAGGCATAAGATGGCTGCGGGGAGGCATAAGATGGCTGCGGGGAGGCATAAGATGGCTGCGGGGAGGCATAAGATGGCTGCGGGGAGGCATAAGATGGCTGCGGGGAGGCATAAGATGGCTGCGGGGAGGCATAAGATGGCTGCGGGGAGGCATAAGATGGCTGCGGGGAGGCATAAGATGGCTGCGGGGAGGCATAAGATGGCTGCGGGGAGGCATAAGATGGCTGCGGGGAGGCATAAGATGGCTGCGGGGAGGCATAAGATGGCTGCGGGGAGGCATAAGATGGCTGCGGGGAGGCATAAGATGGCTGCGGGGAGGCATAAGATGGCTGCGGGGAGGCATAAGATGGCTGCGGGGAGGCATAAGATGGCTGCGGGGAGGCATAAGATGGCTGCGGGGAGGCATAAGATGGCTGCGGGGAGGCATAAGATGGCTGCGGGGAGGCATAAGATGGCTGCGGGGAGGCATAAGATGGCTGCGGGGAGGCATAAGATGGCTGCGGGGAGGCATAAGATGGCTGCGGGGAGGCATAAGATGGCTGCAGGAACGGAAAGTGAAGGGGGGCACACAGAGATGGCAAAGAAGGGGCACAATGTGATGGTGAAGGTGTCTAAATACATCTTACGTCATTTTGACCCAACTACTTTACTTTAAGAAATGGGACTACCTGGTAATTATTTTGGCTTGGGGGTGCCCTGGAAAAATTATGGTGACCCTTAGGGTGCCTCGAACTGAGAGTTTGGGAACCACTGGTCTAGCATATATTGGGTTACTTAAGCGTCATATAAAATTTTAAAAAACCTGGCTATTTCCGTGAGTTATGCTTTTTGTGCTTCAGTTTGAAACGCAGTATCTTCCGTCAAATGCGCTGTTCAATAGCGGAACGCTCTTGGTGATCACACACTTGCACCTGCGAGCAGTGATTGGTTAATTACTTGCTGTTTATATAATGTTCACATGCCATTAAAACCGCTTGGAAAAGGATCTGTAGGTTTAAAACAGATACTGTGGTATAACAGATATTTTTACATGCTTGTTAGGAGTGTTGGTTCTTTATTGCTTTCTGGATTGGGTGACTTTTGGCAGTAGATCTGAACCTGATGCCAGTGACCTGAGCTTCTCTAGGGGACATGCCCAATGTGGACATTTTGATGGAATAAATTTATGCCAAATCGTGCTGTCAGGGCCAGCTTTTTCCTTTTGGCAGATATTTGGCTGTGTAGCTGTGTCATCTGTGGCTAGAACACTATTCTGATCAATATTCTAGTAAGTAAGAAATATATAAATCTGTGATGGCCAGGACAGAAATCTTTGTAGGGTAACCCTAAAATTACTAACTGGCATGCTAAGCTATATTATTACTTCATCAGATACTTTATAGTAGTAGTCAACTGAGCTTCTTTTAATGTTGGTCATGGTATCAGGGTGCCTATTGGCTGTCTACCCACAACAACTGGCGCAGAGTGTACGACTCCCTTTCGCCAAGTCAGAACTTACAAGGCTACTTTCCAGTCTACCTGACCCAATACAATGGACATGGGAAATATTTTCACACCCAAGCAAATATTCCATGGAAGTGGAGTTTATGAAACATCAGTCCACCGGCAAAGCTATAGGTCTTTTAAAAACAGTTTAACATTCACACTAGAGGCGTGTAAAAATGGCAGGGTTCCACTGATTGCAAGATTCCACAGGAGTCAAATAACATTTCAGCAGGAACTACAGTCTTCCAGCCAGTCGTGTCGTTCAAGTCTTTCTCTGGTTCCTGTTTGCTGCCTTTTATCGTCCCTGGTTCTCACGCTGTGGTGGTACTAGGGGGGAGCCAGTGTCTGCTGTTGCCTGATAAGCGGAGCTAAATTTACATAGGGGCTATTAGAGCAGAGTAAACTCTGAATGCCCGGTAGTTGTATCTACTGGACAGTATAAAGAACATATATTTGTTGAAGGAACCCCACAATGATTGCAGTTTGTTCAGCTCCCCTATCTCTCAATAAAGCATAAAAGATGTAATAGATTTATGACCTGTACCTTTTCCTGCTCCTGCAGGTTATAACCTTACTGATTTTCTCCTGTCATTGCAGCTGTACCGAACATTGAGCAGTGACAAAGCCCGTTTTCGTGACAGACATGAATACATCCAAACACAGCTGAGACCTACATTGGAGGCTAACAGTAAGATCACTCTTATCACTATATAATCGGAACAGTGGAGGCGTTTAATGGTTGATGTCTTTGGGCAACCAATGTCAAATTTAGTATGAAGGATGCAAGAGTAGACCGGCTGTGAAGGATATAAATGTTACATATAAATATATATTTTTTATTGGTCTACCTTTGTTTAAAATTGACACTTGATTTATTTTCACAACTTCATAATGATTATTAAACTAAATTTTATGCTTCTTAAACCCACAATGGGCCCTTCGCAAAGTTCCTACCAAATTTACATTGGAGAGTGTATGTAACCAATAAAAGGGGTGGGTGGATCAGTGGGGAGACCACTAGGGTAGTACTGTACTTTAAGCTGTTGAATTTACAAGGCCTGGGAGATGAAATGCTTTATTGGCAGGGCAATACTCACATTAGGAAGCTAAAGGAAAGCTTTATTACCCTTCCTGTGTAAAAGGATTTTGTAGAAGACTCCTGCTTAGTAGTTTGTTGTGTATAGATAGCACCTGCTGAGACAACTTATTTATCTCAAGTATCTTAAGTGTAACAGTCATGTAGTCTGGAAAAATAGAACATATTAATGCAATCTGCTTTATTCATACATTTGCATTTTATTTGAAATAGTTAGTGTCAAGCATTAGATAATATGTGTAAAAGCTGAATTGCAATGCAAGGTTACTATGTTAGGAAAAACAGCTATTAGATACTTCCATTCTGCCTTAGGAATTATATAATTTGCTGTTATGGGCATTGATCTCATGTGATCATTCAGTGGCTGTACTGTACTCTGGCTGCTGATGTAATTTTTTTGGCAGATAAAACTAGATTCCTTTTTTTTTTTTTCTAATCTTACTGTTCCCTTGATGTGATCGCCTCTGGTAGCTCGTAATGAATCCCTTGGCTACCAGGGTAAGCAGTCTCCCTCAGTCACTATGTAAACAAGATATGCACAATGTGGAGCTGACCTTTCATTCCCTTCCATGTGTGGCACCAGTCCATTCATGTGCCACATACACTACACACTTACAGGACCAGTCTCGTAGCCATCAGACAGAGCTGTCCATAGTGTTAATGAGCACTCCCATCGAAATACAGGAGGGGTGGATGCACTAGAACAGTGATGGTTAATCTGTGACACTCCAGGTGTTGTGAAACTACAAGTCCCAGCATGCTCTGCCAGCTATCAGCTAGTTTTCTACTGGCAAAGCATGCTGGGGCTTGTAGTTTCACAACACCTGGAGTGTCGTAGGTTAGCAATCACTGCACTAGAAACTGTAGTCTGAGATATGAAAATGGTTGCTTGTTACTTTCATAGGAGAACACTTGTATTTAGGTTAAATACGTTTAATGCAGTTCTCTACATTACTCTAAAAGTAGTCTTATTACAAATTGGTTGTTCAATCTGGATTTTAATTTGTTTTATTTTTGTGTTTTTCAGATGATGAAGGTAAGTAAGATCCCCTTCTACATTTCCTGGTCTATTTATGTGTTTCCCTAGTTATTGCAGAATGTATTGCTTTGGCCTGGATAGTGACCCCGATACACAGATAAAGATGAATAAATGTAAAATTACATTGCAAGCTATTCGATTGATTCCATGTGATATGGAGACTGTGGGTCAGTATTGTACCCAGTGTACAGTGAGTGGGGGACCCAGGCAAAGCAGTGTATATTGCAGAAATAACCGATCTGTTGTGAACAAGGTTTTCAAGCAGCTGATTAATATTTAGCTTTTTTTTTCTAAAAATCAAATACCCTAGAATTTAAAGGCAAGTCAATAATCACTGAGTCCCTATATAATACACTACTAACATCTGTGCATGCATACATTAAGTCCAATAAATTGTGAGCTTTTGATTTTAAGATTTTCTATAAGACAATCGCTGTTTTCATTCTTGTCCACAACAGAACATGTTCTGTGTTTTCTGTGATTCTGTATGAAAGTCTTTCTTGGTGTTTGTTAATTCTGGTTAGATTGTAAGAATATACATTTTCCATGTATCCTCGAAAAATAAACTGGCATGAGCATTTATTCTTTTTTTTTTTTTGGCTCATGTTACTTTATTTTACTCTAATTGTTACTTTCTTACTTCCAATTTCCAGACTAAAGCCCATGGTAATATCTACCCAAAGCTATAGGAGCAAAAAGAGACAGTCCATCTTGCCGTGCAGCCTAACTAGTGATGATTATAGTCTCATGCCATCACTTAAACACCAACACTTTCATTTAAAGTTTTTTGTTTAACACTGTGTGCAAACCCCTTTGGTCTATGGAGGGGTTGGATCCAGTTCTTCGGTTTAAAAAATGGTTTTGTAAAATGTGACCAATGAAATAGGTTCTGGCTGATTGCTCTGATTACCTGTGTGTGTAAATGACTGCCCAATAAAGACCACTCTGAATGTTACGCTTTGACTGGCTGTCCTTTATTGTTTTTCACCTATGGCTGGGATTCCTGGGTAGTTCAGAGGTGGAGTTCCTTTTCCTGACGTTTTCTTTTCGATGATTAAATTATTCTACAAATGAAACTAACGTGAAAAGTGTGGAGTTTTGTGTGTTGTGTAACTAACATATTCTTGCTTCCAATAACATGCAAGGCTTGATCTATAGTAGATTAGCTCAGCAAAGCTATAGCTAAAATGCAAATTCTGATGGAGTATTCTGTAGCGTTATCAGATTTCTAGATCGGTTTTGATCTAGTAATCTACATTTTTTTGGCTTGCGGTATTAACATATTAAATTGGGGTGTTTCTTACATCCTGATGAATCAAGTTATTTTTTTTGCCCTCATTTTCCACTCTTTATTGAGCAGACTTTTGTTTAATAGCCCCTAACTGAACTGTGGAGGGCATAATATATTATCGGTTACTTTTGAAACCCAGCACATAATACATGGCATAGGGGAAATTTACCATGTGTTTATATTGCTGCAAAATACTCTATCCTATTAGAGAACCATGCTGTATAGCTATGGGTCTAACTTATAGTGACTTGTTTCACTGCATTCTGGTTGACTTTTGGAAAACTCTGATGGAAAAGGCATATCTATCAGACATTTTTTCTATAAGTAGGTATAAGAATACATTGTATGGTATTGTCTCTATACAAAGTCTCCTTTTCATCTATATTCCAGTAATGAACATACTCTTAAATTTAAATATTATAAGCACACTAGTTACCTATTAGCCAACCACTGGACTTGTATATACACTTAGATTCTGAAATAGTTGCCCTGGATTATGCTATATGTTCTACACTACCATCACAACAATCATTTCACTTTATGTAATAACATTATAGAATGCTCAAAAATCACATGGATTGGCTAGATTTATTCTTCAAAATGTTACAATATTTATTTATTTTTTCTAGTTGAAATATACACTGCTCCCGACTGGCAGGACAGGGATTGGATTTCCCAAAAAACTCACCCTTGCCTCCATAATAACTGTAATTTCTCTAGGGCCCAAAAAACTGGATAACTTTGAATTAATCCACTACTATATAGATGTATCGGGTAAAGCTGATTAGGGAGCATGGCAAGCAATCCGCTTTATTCATACATTTGCATTTTATTTGAAATAGTTAGTGTCAAGCATTAGATAAATGACAGTTGCATGTGGAGGCAGACATGAGGTTCTTGGACATTTGAGGTAATTGATTGAATTCTTGTCATTAGTTTGGCATTCATATACTGTGTAGAACATGGGGTTTTCTGCTCTGCGGAGTATGCAGCTTCTGATTGGTTGTGTCACATTGACCACACACACCTATATAAATAGAGCCAACCAGACAACATTCTATACACCCACCAAAGAGCAGCATAGGTTTATAAAGAACTTTAGGAGGGGATATCCTTTTTCAGAGGTCTGTACCATATATAAAAGCACTGCATTTGGCAATGTATCTTTAGATGGTCATAGGACTGACTTCTTACAGTAATGTAAATTACACTAGAGGGATGCATATTGCAGAATATATCCTAGACAACGTGAACAGGTTATGGATTTAAAGTCTGTAAAACTGCATCCCTCCTATAAGAACAAAACACAGTACTGTTAAATTACATCATTAGTGAGGAAGTGGCCTGTAAGAGTGATTTCCTTCAAAGCAAAGCGTTCACCTGTCAGTAGTAGTGCAGACAGACTACAAGCTGGTTGTCCTTTACCTCTCTGCGCTCTGTTATGTTGTGGATACATATAAACCTGTGCATGCTTGACACTTTACTTCTGGTTGCATGCTGATTGTCCCACTCTAAATCATCCATGTTGGCTGCACAAGCTTGTCTGATACAGAGGGGGAAACGCCTCACTATTTAGCAATGTACACTAAAGGCGTAACAAGGGTTACAACCAGAATGCTGTCCTACCACCTGCTCCTCTTGTCCGTCTTCTGTCTCACCTGTGTCTATGCTTTTCCGTCTTTACAGTTTATTGTAAGTACATAAATGCACTCATGCAAAATGAACTAGTGTAGGCTTGTTGACGCTGGGTTTGTCAAAATATCACTAATACACGTGTTGGCTTGTCACTCTACTTGATAGGACAACTTGGGTTTAGCTAATTTTTCTTTCACAATATTTTTTTTCACATTTTCTGTTTGTACCCTAACTTTGTCTTAAAAGGCCAGCAATGTTATACACAGAAATAACCTGGGCCCTGATTCATTAAGGATCTTAACTTGAGAAACTTCTTATTTCAGTCTCCTGGACAAAACCATGTTACAATACAAGGGGTGCAAATTAGTATTCTGTTTTGCACATAAGTTAAATACTGACTGTTTTTTCATGTAGCACACAAATATCAAATTTAGCATATTGAATCTGGTGTAATAGAGAAACCTGCCGTCCAGGTAATCCCAGCGCAGCAGCTGTTGCTTTTGCAGCAAAATCTGAGGTAGTGAGATGCATGTGCCATTTATTCCCCCCCCCCCAATCACAGGCTCGTAGTGACTGTAGGCTGAGAGCACAAGTTTTGTAGCTTGTTTGTCCTGTCAGAGTAAGTAGTGTCATGCCAACATATAATATTAAACTTTAAGATTGAGCACCAGAAGGCTAAGGATCGCAAATGTCTGTGTATAAAGCTAATTATTCCTACTTGAAGCAATATACTAATCATATATATTTACTTTTAATGAGGAAAAAAAAAGGTCCAGGGGGTAAATGTATTGTGCTCCGATTCCTGTAACTTATCGATATTCGGCGAGTTTGACAGCTAAACTTAAAACAGCAATGTCTTCAAGGGCAAAACACAAGTGGTGCCCTGACAGCCATGGCCCTACCCATAGGAATATAAGCAGCTGATAATTGATGTTTACCTGCTGCTTATTTTGCATAAGTGCGTGAGTGTGCTTCAGAGCTATTTATATTGATTTATTTTGGTGCTGCATCATCTTTACTCAAATCCTTTAAAAGGTGAGGAGGCTGCTGAATCCGTCATAGAGGAAGCTGCAGTAGAAGAGATTACTGAGCAGGAGGTTGTCGTAACTGAAGAGGAGGCTCCACCAGCATCTACAGAGCAGGAGCCGGCACCAAGCTCAGAGGCCGCTACAGTGCAAGGTTAAAGATATAAACCATCAATCCGCCATTCATGGCCCAGATGTAAACTATAAGCCACTGTTGATTTAGTTGGCTTTTAATTTATTAAAAGCTGTAATTGTGTGCAATGGCAAATGTTCAGATTAGCTATATTTATACCTTTTTCAATTATAAAAATTTGGCAGCTGCTAAGTATACCTACTACATACCACTCTCCCTATAGTCGTACATTCCATGGAATCTGGATCCTACAGTGTATAAAACATCAACTATAAATTTATAACATTGGGTTATCTTGATATGATCATAATGTTATCAATGGTGTGTGCATGTTGACGGATGACTTGAAGTGTGCCACCTCGTGTATGAACTAATAGTTCGCTGCATGGAATAGTTTATACCAGTAGTTTTACTGACCTAAGATAAATTACTTCTGGAGGGCAGGTTCTACTTGTTGTACTGGCTCTGTGTGTAAGGGCTTATTTCCAAATGTAATTTCAAATATGTTTTGCCACTTGTGTTTTTTAGGCATGTTGTTGTGAAGTGATTACATGTAGTCACTGCACAGGTGACAAGTAATAATCACTGGGATAAATCATTTGTTCGGCCACAGATAAAACACATGGAGATTTCTGCTGAGGGAATATAGATAGTAGCTGCAGACTAAAGATCTGAAAGGAGGAGTTTAACAAATAGTTGTACTTTAGGTGTGTGTCAGAAAAAGGGCCCTTACCCAGACAAACCTAGACAAAATTCTGGGAATTCAGCAGCGTAAATAGACCTCACACAAGCAAAGCACAGCTTCTAAAGTGAAACGCAGAAATGTAAAACACTTGCATGCAATGCAACAGGATCTAGTCTACTTTGCTCTCAGGTGTACTAAGAACAAAGTTGCTACAGCTTGATTTTTTATTTTATTTTTTTTAAACATGTTTAATGAAGGTGGTAAATTCTGAATTCGTTGCTGCTTGTAGGATAATGCATAATATTTTTTTTTTGTAGAATTACCAACATGTTCAATAAAGTTGATCAATCTGGGGCATTAGTGACCGATATCTGATAAAGTATGGTTGGTCATCTGCTGCCCACGCTTAGAGGCCTCCATGTTATCAAAACAACTAGATCTGCCCAATTTGGTCACCCATGTGCGTTCTAATAGGAAACTAATTCTGTATTTGGTCAATGCTACTGCTCAACTTGAGTGTCATGTAAACAGTATAGAAACACCCATTGTGCTGCCTAACTCACTATGCTTATATATGACAGCAATACTCCATCATTTCTATCTTGGACTCTATAGAAAATGAGGTTACATAAATCCCCAGTGGATTTTGAAGTGAACCTCCTATAAACCCTTTCTTTCATTATAGATATTGTGGGATGTTGAGTAAGCAGTTTTCTATTGATAAAAAGAAAAGAATACTAACGCTCTATGTGGAAAAATGTAAATGTAGCTATCATAAAAGGGGGGAGGAGGATTCCTAATCCTCTCTGAAAGAAAGTTATATAAGCACTAATATAACTTATAAGGCACACCTCATTAATAGATATCCAAAGTTGAAAAAATATCAAAAGCAAGAAAAAAAAAAAATGTCTGCAGACATACAAAACAATGCAATGTTCCTTATACGACAAAGTTAAAAACATTACTAGAAGAGGATATGATAAATACATAAGCATTCCATATATGAACAAGTACCAGAGTAATGTCCATACAGCCTACCGGTAGTTATAAACAACCTTTCTTATAAGCAAATAGTGTAGTACAAAAATCCGGGGACGTTGCGCCAGGAAATATAGTAGCCAAATATTTTAAATGTAAAGCATGCCTGGAGATCCGGTCCAAAAAAGCCACATATCTAATCTTTGTTTTATGTGTTTCCTATTTTGAAGTGGATTGAGATAGAACAACTCGACAATCAGATTATTAGAATGTAGCCATTCCAACAAAATATCTTCCACCAGGTACCAAATGCTCTTCTCCTAACCTTCCCCCTTTATTTACTTTAGCAGTAATCTGGGCTGAATACATTGCCTGATAATTTTAAAAACACCATATACATTACTGTTTCCAGCAACTGTAATTTCAATAGTAAATTAAGTGGGAAGTGTGGGAGCCGAGCACTTTGTACTTAGTGGAATGCACCATGTTCGATGGCCTGAGAGCGCTTGCAGCAGCACAGAGTGTTTCAGAGGGGGGCATGCTACTCTTGGGAAAACCTGTCCAGAGATTTACGGGATACTGGTGTGATTGGTCATATGAAATAGCAAGTGTGGTAATACTAAATAGGTGGTGGGGTTTTAAATGCAAAGTAAAACTATGATGTCAACTCACAAAGAATGAGAGTCGGGAATGGTTAAAAAAAATAAAAACATCTTTGTTTTACGTTATTGACCTGTAAAGGTTTGGCTATAGCAGCCCAATAACTACCCGCATGAACATACCACTGGTGAGGGCAATAAAGCACATTCACAAATTTATACAGAAGTGGAGCTTACGTTTTTACATAAAGCCTTATTGTCTTCAGAACTTGATTGTAACAAAATGTATGTTTAAATGCAAAGGAAGTTGCAATACCATAATCCTTAAACCCATAACTAGGGTTCCCGTAATTTTGAAATGAAAAATCAGGACACCTTGTGACCTAAAGTTTACTCGGGCATTAAAATCAACTATTACTATTATTACTACTTATCCTGATATTTTAGGTGCACCAGTGTCTGAATTATGGGAAAATTTAACTGCAAGTTTAAGATTTTTACTGGGAAAAAGGGGACTGTCTTGGGAAAACCAGGAGCTACTCTACCACACTTGCTATGTTGCATGATTGATTATAGATTGACTGTATTATAAAAAATATGTAAAATATCGCAATAAAATGTAGCAGGTATAAGAGATAACACAATTTCAAAATAAACAGAATAGAACATGACACAGGACAGGTACAAATTAAGTAGGCAAAGATGGTGCAGACATGAGACAAAAGGAAGAGAGGGCTCTGCTTGTGAGGGCTTAGTCTAGAAGGAGGGGGCAAAGCTGAAAAAATAGGAGCTAGTAGGAAGTAGTGTCAGGTGGGGTTGGGATAAGCAGAAGTGAAGAGCTCTGTATTGAGAGAACGTTTAAAAGATAGAAGATTGGGTTTAATCTGGTAAGGCGGTGATAAGGAGTTCCATAGGTGGGGACAAGTCCTGGGAGGTAAAAGTGAGAAGTAATCATTGGGGAGTAGAGAGGTTTAGGTCAGAGGCAGAGTAGAGGGGGCGAGTGGGAGTGTATCTCGTGACGAGTTCTGACATGTTTGAAGGAGTGAAGACTTTGTAGGTGAGGGTGAGCAGCTTGAATTGAATGCTGGAGGAAATGGAGTGCCAGTGCAAAGTGATGCAGCAGATGAGGAGCGACTGGGAGTGAAGTCAAGAAGAGAGTGATCAACTTTGGCAAAGGCAGCAGACCAGTTGAGGAGTATGAGCAGGGAGAAGTGATCTTTTGATTTAGCTGTAAGTAAATTAGTTAATTTTCAGTGAAGTATGAAGGGCGGAAACCCGATTGAAGAGTGATGAGAAGAGAATAAATGGAGAAGTCAGTCAGGTGATTCTAGACAAGGTGTTATAGAAGTTGGAAAGCAAAAGGGAATAGAGAAATGGGGCAATAGAGGGGAAGGATCAAGAGATGTTTTTGTTTTTTTTGAGAGTAGGAGAGTTGAGTGCATGTTTGAAGGGAAAATGCTTATGGCGAGGGACTGCTTGAAGAGATGAGCTGCTGGAAGGCATTAGGTGAAAGGGAGTGAAGGAGATGGGAGAGTGGTGGGTTGAGGGGGAAGAAAAGAGGAAGGAGGAGGACCTTGGCTACAGAAAAAGGAATGAATTAGCAGAAACTGGAAGGGAGTGAGGAGCAGGGGGAGATGGCGGTGCTGAGATTTTGTGATGGTGTAGATTCTGCCTTTGAAATAGATGGAAAAGTCGTGAGCAGTAAGGGAAGAAGGGGTGAGTCGGGGGAGAGGGCAGAGAAGTGAATTCAATTTGGCAAAGAGGCAATGGGAGTTGTTTGATTAGGTGGATACGAGGGATCTAAAGTAGGTCTGTGGTGTGAGACAGCGGGCAGTAAAGTAAGAAAACAGGATAAAATTGTAGTTTAATTTCCTTGATCGGTGCTGAGTAGAACAGCTGCACCTTTGTATATGGCAAGTCTGAATGGAGTGCAAGGGTTGGAGTTTTGATCTCTGGAGACGATATTTGGTGGTTGGAGCTACCTGTCTTGGCTCTGGAGAGTGTAGTGTAGAAAGAGACAGGACAGGGTAGTGATGGGACATCACCTATTTATATAGCGCCACTAATTCTGCAACACTGTACAGAGAATCACATCAGTCCCTGCCCCATTGGGGCTTACAGTCCACACACACACACACACACACACACACACACACACACACACGTCAATTTTGTTAGCAGCCAATTAACCTACTAGTATGTTTTTGGAGTGTGGGAGGAAACCCATGTAGACACGGGGAGGATATGCAAACTCCACACAGATAAGGCCAAGGTCGGGAATTGAACTCATGACCCCAGTGCTAACCACTTAGCCACTATGCTGCCCAGAGAGGTGGTTCAAAAGAGGCAGGGAAGGGGTAGGGTTGAGGCCATTAAGGGGATGTTGTGTGTTCACAAATTTGGGTATTGGTGGGGTATCAGGGACAAGGTAAAAGGAAAGGATATTATGGTCCGAAAGCAGGAAAACTTAGGTGGATAAGGTGGCGATGTCACAGTAGAATACGAGGTCCAGAGAATGTTCATGATTGTCCACTGCAAGAGGCCATAAGAGGAAGTGAGTTTGAAGGTGGCAGTGATAGTAGGGATGTCAATGGGGATGTTGAAATCCCCTAGAATAAGAGTGGGTTAATCAGTGGAAAGAAAATAGGATAGCCAGGCAGAAACGTTGTGGAGAAGTTGGAATTCAGGGCCAGGAAGGCAGGAGATGATAGTGACACGAAAGTGCAGAGGTTTGAATAGAAGCGTTTAACCTGCAGTAATGAGAACACATGTCCTGTAACACATAGCAGCCACTCAAATATTAGCATTTATTTTTTAAACCTCTTCTTGAAGAGAAGCTATAATGTGGTTGGTATGTTTTATAGCACATGTTGTCATATTATTTAATAAAATTACCTGAATATATTTTTTTCTTTTTAAATGTGGGAATTTTTTGAATGCAGGATTGCTGGTAACAGAATATTGCTACAGAAAAATTCCACTGAATCATTGACCATATTACATTACATTGGCTTCATTTAGCTTTACTGTGTCAGCTTTTACACATGACGGTATGCATTAGTAAAAGTTCCATCACTGGCTGCTGGACAGGTTCTAGTCTATTGTGTGTGGGAATTGGTGTGCGTTCTGATTTTCAGTGTGATTCCACAATTATCCTTGCGCTGATAAACAAATGTACTGATTTAGTTTGACACTTATAATTATTCATTACAGCCTTGTTTTGTTATGTGCTTTAATGAATCTGAAAATGTTTTGAGTTTGTAGTATTATTTTAGTTGAATTCAGATTTGTGTTCAGAAATATGTTTTGAAGAAAATTAATAAAATGCATTTGATGTGGGTAAGCACACTTAAATGCACACATACACTGACCAGCCACAAGATTAATACCACTGACAAGGGAAGGGAATAACTTGGATTATCTCGTTACAATGGCACCTGCAAGGTGCCACTGAGCAGCAAGTGAACAGTCTGTTATTGATTTGTTGGAAGCAAGAAAAATGGGCAAGCGTAAGGATCTGAGTGACTGACAAGAGCCAAATTGTGACTGCTAAGCGACTGAATCAGAGCTTCTCCAAAACGGCAGTTCTTGTGGGGTGTTTCCGTTATGCAGTGGTTAGTACCTACCAAAGTTGTGCAAAGAAGTATAATCGGTGACAGGGTTATGGGCGATGTTCTGCTGGGAAACTTGGGGTCCTGGCGTTCATGCCGATATTACTTTACACATACGACCTACCTAAATTTTGGTGCAGACAGAGTACACCCCTTCATGGCAATGGTATTCACAATGGCAGTGGCCTCTTTCAGCAAGATAATGTGGTTCTGGCACACCGCAAAAATTGTTCAGGAATGGTTTGAGGGACATGACAAATAGTTCAAGGCGTTGACTTATCCTCCAAATTCCCCAGATCTCAATTCAATTGAACATCTTTGGGATGTGGTGGAAATTCAAGTCTGAGCCATGGAGACCCCACCTCGCAGCTTACAGGAATTAAAGGATCTGCTGCTTGTTCCAGATACCATGAACACCTTCAGAGGTCTTGTGGAGTCTATGCCTCGATGGGTCAGAACCGTTTTGGCAGGCAGCATGAGGGGAACTTACACAATATTAGGCAGGTGTTTTTAATGTTGAAGCTGATTGGTGTATACCCATGTAATAAAAATATTAAAACACAAAATTGACGCACATTACAAAGATCATTTTGCAGCCCCCTCAATGTCATGATAAATGACATAATCTAGCAAAAAGTACATGGTTGTTTCTTTACAAATTCAATCTTTTTTACGTCATAATGCCAGCAGTTACAAGTCTATATATGTTGATACATACCGACTACATTTTTACAGTGCTTGACTTACTAAATACTAAATACTTTTTTTTACTAGTAAAGTATTAAAAAATTATTTATAGCATACCAAAGTACCTGCCAGGGGATAATTTGACAAAAGAATCTCACAAAATATAGAACACATCTTGCATTATTTTTTAAAATCTCTTACACAAGCAAATAACTTTGAGGGACTCCACTAGAGAAAGGAGGGGGGGGAGTCAGTCAGAAGCAGAGACACTAAAGGAGCAGGGAGAGAGGCTGGAGGCGAACCAGTAGAGCGCAGTTTGGCAAAGACCTAGGCTGTTGAGAAGAGAATGGTTGATGGTGTCAAAGTAGCAGAGAGGTCAAGGAGTATGAGAAGAGACTTAGATGTGAGTCATTTGTCGCTTTAGGAAGGGCAGATTAAGTTGAATGAAAGGAATGGAAGCCAGGCTGATGAGATTGAAGATGAGAGTGAAAAGAGAGAATGTAGGTCAGACGATTGAAGACATTTTAGAAGCACATGGAAGCAGACATATGAGGCGAGAGAGGAAGAGAGGATGGGTTTCTTAAGAATAGGGGAGGTTGGAGCATGCTTGAAGGTGGTGGGGGAGACACCAGTGGGGTCGAGAGGTTGAAAAAGTGAACAAGGTTATGATATTCGGTAGGCGAGACGAAGCTTCCAGGGAACAGGGTAAAGGGGGAAGGTTGTAGTAGAAGAGTGCGCATTTCAGACACAGTTACAGGAAGATAGGAGCAGAGGGTGAAAGAGAGTGGTAGAGAGGACAGGTGCTGGGAGAGAAGAGTGGCGAGAACAGATTTTGTTCTGGGTAGGCAATTTTGCCTTTATAGTCGGTGGCAAAGTCAAGAACAGTGATAAACAAAAAGGAGGGGGGGGGGCAGGAGAGAATTAATATTAGCAGACATCAAGGTTGTTGGACAGGGAGGAGATGAAAGATGTGAAATAAAACAATATTAAACTCCTAGTTAATTGCTATCAATATTCAATAGATTTTATTATTATTACAGGATCCAGTTTGAACATAGAATTCTAACATCAATTAGATTTTTAGTGTATATAATTGTAATTTGTTATTCATTTATATGGGTAGTTAACAATTCTTTATTACATTTTTTCAGAATTAATTCTACTTCATTAAAATTTGTATCTCATCCACTTTTAAATCGCAATACATTTGCAGGTACATAAAAACAACTCTTAAACATCAAAGCTATCATTGAAAGAGAGCAAAACAGACATTATGACCAAAATAAATAACACAATCACAATTGATCCAAAGCTGGTAATAAAAGCTGGTCCACAAAAAATGAGTCTGTTTAATTATTTGGGGAACTTTGCATCTAATCCAAAAAGCTTTCCTGTTGGAGTAATAGATGATTTAGGGTTTCTCCTTTGGAGTGTAAAGACACTTTGTAGAAACTTCCATTGCAGTTGTAAAACCCTATAACTTGTCTTGAGAAAAATGTTTCACAACAAATGTTTAAACTTTCTTATTGAATGAAATTTGCTCAGTGGTAAGTCTTATCCTGCTTTCATGCTTGAACAACCATATTTTAATATTACAATTTGTATGTCCTTGTCTGTCTGCAATGTATAATCCTCCCCCTCTGCCTTAACATGACATGCTGAGTGTGTGTGACTGGCAGCCATACTTGTCTGCCCTCCAGAGAGATTTTGAGAAGGAGAATGGATGCTTAAAAGGAACGCTACTTTAAGAAAAATAATCTATGTGGAATTGCTGCTTTAATGCTTCATTCACATAATCTAACTTTTTCCACAGCATCATAACTCCACCCTTGTCTTCCTTTTCCAAATATAGAAACATTTCTTCCCAAGTTTAGCAATGATGGCATTTCACAAGGATGTTTATTCATTTTAACTGTTTGCCACTTTCCACTACAGAGGACACCATAATTATAAATGTGCCTTAAAAAAATCTTATGTTGGGGTTCAATTTACTTTTGTCCCTTTACTTTTGTTTTTCAATTGTTAAAAAACTGTATTGCATCAGAAATTTAGAAATTTGACATATGTCAGAATTACTTGTGATTTAACAATTATCCATATCATATGAAGTTGGTTCAACAGAATTAACATCATGGGCTAGATTTACTAAACTGCGAGATTGAAATAGTGGAGATCTTGACTATAGCAACCAGATTCTAATTATTTAGTATAGTACATTGTACAAAATGACAACTAGAATCTGGTTGCTATAGGCAACATCTCCACTTTTTCACACATGCAGTTTAGTAAATATACCCCCATGAGTATTAACAAAAAAAAAAAAGAAAACATTTCAATTCAATCTTAGCTATAAACATGTAAATCAAATTAAGATTCTGTATTAGGTGCTCCACTCAAGTATAAACATATTACCATGGTACATACAGTAGGTACATAGTTGACCCTTTATTCAAAGCTTGAAACATAATCTAAGATAAATCTTTACCCAGTAAATTTATGTTCTTCTGAAGAATAGATTACTGGCTCTGGTAGTCTGATGATGGTGCTTCGAAGTACGCTTTTATTTTATTTTTTATTAGAGCAGCATGAATTGGGACATATCTCCTGACTGTCAATGCAAAAGCGGGATCAGTACTGGTGTAGATTTCAGGCAGCACTGGTCTTTCTGCTTTGAATACCTGTTGATAGGAGGGTCTTAAACTCAGTTTATTCTTGCCTGGATCCAGTAATGTTGGGGACCTGTCTTTAAAACCAATAAATGCTACTCACCTCTGGGAAAGACAAGCAACAAGTGAACATTCTAGGCCTCCCTCACCCTAACCAGCCCCAACATTAATAGTTTAATAATTTGACCTTTTTCCCCAGTGTCAACATTAAATTAATAGCATTTATGTTTAAAAGCCCTCCACCCAACCCTGACATTAAATAGCATTCATATTTAATAAGTAGGCCTAGTTATTAAATTTCACCAGTCACAACTTAACATTAACCCTCCTACATCATCCCCCACATATTTACCCTCACTCCTTTCCCTAAATAACATTAACCCCCACACTAGCCCCTCATTATATTAATATGTTATGGGTGGCAGACTGCGTGGTCTGCCTTCGAAGCTGCGATGGTATTGATGGAGGGAAGGAGGTACGGCCTGTGGTCCACTTGAAGCCTGCAAGGTAACGGTGATAGCAAGGTCAGACAGCCAGAATGATTTACTCCCAGACATTCAATGTACTGCAGAGTTAGTCTCACATGTTGATACTGTTTCACTTGCTAGACTAAGTGTCATTGCCACTGACTTATCCTCAACACAGGACTGGTAAGTAGAGTGATGATAATAATGCAGACAGCTGATCTGGGACCAGGGGATAAAAATGTGCTGCAGGGGACGGGACAGGGCAAACTTGCTACAGGTGAGGGCTTGGGACAAGAAATGTGTTAGAGGTGATGGGGGGGGGGTCGACAAATGTGTTACAGGAGAGAGACGTGTCACAGACCCTAAATGGCATGGTCATTATATTGTGACCAATTGCGAACAAGCTCCTAATGTTGCCCTAAGAGCAAAAAAAAGTTGTGCACCCCTGATTTAAAGCTTACATTGCTATTTTGGCTGTAGTTCATCTTGTCTTCCTGCAAAGCCGAGATCAGAGCTTTACATCTCATAAATAATATTCACAATACAACACAGGTCTCTTACAACAAATGGGTGTCCTCCTTTTTATCCAGAGGAACAGGACGTTATTGATCCTGCTGTGGAGTCCTCAGATGTAGAGACATCTCCTTTACTTGAAGCAAATTCAGACAATATCCCGGAGGATCTGGCATCAGCAGCAGAGGAAGCAGAAGACTGGGCTGAGCTCTCGGCCAGGAAGCCAGAGGAGGCTGTTGAAGAGAACTCACCAGCAGCACAAGGTATGTGAAGCAGTAAGTGATTATAGAGAATAACATGAAGCCCGAAAATATGTACTTTTCTTTGCTAACCTCTGTTGTTCTTTATTTATTTGGGTTTATGTACTTCATGTTTCTACTTTTGCTTACTTATCTTTTGATTTGTACCCATCATTGGTAAATACATTGTCACTCATGAGTACTCCATTTTAAAGTGCCTGTGGCTCCACAACTACTGAAACTAAATACTCATCTAAAATGAAAACCAGGTAAAACATCCCTAATACGGACAGACCAAATAAAAGCCTACTTATGAACCGATGGTTGCTCGTGCTGATCTTCCTTGCTGTTCACTCTCTACTAAGCAGCAGTCACATTCATCATATTAATCACTCTTACATTTACTCTTCCTGATCTCTGTAGATCCATCTTCTAGATCAGTCTTTTAACCCATCTTACGTTTCTCTCACGTATATTACAGGAAACAGCACCATAGGGAATTTCCTGTCATTTGCTGTTGCCATTTAAAGTCATTTCATTTATTCCAAGTCTCCTTTAGTCATTGATATATAGTAGTGGATTCACAAAACATCCAAATGGCACTCTGCAGTGGCGAGCAATGTTTTTTTACATGGAGACTTACATATGTCATTAACAAAATATTCATATTCTATATATATGTATTTTTTGTATATTCTAAGTGCAATAAGTATAACAAACATTATATAAACATAGGAATTGTCTACAAAGCACAATGACCCCCCAGAAGGAGTCAGTGCTTGTGCAGTGCTAGAGGCAGTTGTACTACCACAGCATTTCTTCATATCTGAACAGTGTTCTTGGTCTACAGGGGCATTCTGGGGACCTGTAATCCCCACTTGTGCTTGTCTATTCCCTGCATACTATTTAGGGACCATTTCTTTAAAGCACACATGAATAATAAAAAACCTCTTGCACAGCTGAAATGCTCTAGGATACACATGAGTTCAGTTTTTTGTTAATCTTACACTGGTGTTATGATTTTGAATTGCAAATACAATTTTAGATTAACATTACAATAGAAAATGCTATTTTTGATTCATTTCACTATATATCCTGATTTGACTCCATTTTGGAGTAGTCAAAATGGTCTCTGTTATGGAGTTATCCCAATGCTCTGAACTGATTCCATTTTGGAGTAGTCCAACTGTTTCTTTAAACATTAATAATACCTTGTGTTTGCTACTTATGTGCATACTTGCCTATTCCTCTGAATGTCCGGGACACTAACAAATTTCGGTTAAGTCTCATAGACCCCAGTACAGCTGACATTTCTCCTGCATCCCGTCCACTTTTCAGTGAAGTTGCAGGACGGGGCACCGCAATGACACGATTTGCTGCTTCAAAAATTTTCCAAATGGCAACATGCCACATGTAATAATGGCAGTCCCGATGTCCCATCACTCTTATGATACATTTAATCTATAAAACAGGGTACACGAGCAGTACTTTAGGAGAAAACCGCTAAAGTTAATGTACGATAAATTCACTTCTAGTTTGCTTCTGTAGGCATGCACCTTGACGTGCTTTGGGCACACTTTCTAGATGCATCAATGCAAAACCAAGGTGTTGCGATGTGCATCCAGTGCACTTTGTCAGTGAGGTCGTCAGTCGGTTATCCTAAGACATTCGAAAGTTATCCTTGGATCACAAGTGCTGGTAGTATCTAGGCTTGTGCCTTTATACCTGAGACAGGAAATCAAGTGTAATACTGTTTTCATATGCAATAAAGTCATTGCAGTGTACTAGCACGTTGTAACTTCCTTTCATGACCCCTGTTTTATTATTTTATTTACAAATGGCAGACATATAAATGAGATTTTCTTTTTTGCTCTTCATTTTAGAGAGTGATGAGGTGGTAGAATCCGAACAAGCAGCAGCAAGCTCCTAAAGGTAAACTCCTCCTTTTCTGTGATATATAACTCAATTCAGTTTACTATAACATTCCAAAATTACTATGATTATATGGGAAACACTGTTCCTTTGTCACACAAGATTTATTCAATTCTCCAGACACTACGAGGTCTATAAATCAATCTAGTTTGGCACTTAAAAGATGCAGAAACTGCTGTTTTAGCATCTTTTAAGTATGGTTGCTCTGCATTACATGCCTAACAGGGGAGATATGGCAGAAATCTCCATTGAAGCAAATACCGTGCAGCATTGCAGTCCCCATAGATTAATATGGGGACAGTGATGTTCTGCAATACATGAAGCTTTGAAAAGGTTTGCATTTCACAGACGGGTAACGACATCTCAAAGTGGCATTACCTGTCTTTTCCTATGGGATTCTACTGAAGCCTCTTTGGCTTCACAGAATTCATTACAGTGGAACAAATGTGCGCATGCGCACAGCACTTCCTCCTATCACCGGCAGCGCTAAGCAGGAAAAACTAATCGCACCACAGGGTCATACCTTGCCGGGGCTCCCAGAGTAGCCCCAGCATGATGCATGTCAGCGGTACATAAATATGCATCACTGCGACTTACAGCGATGCATATTTGCTGGTACTGCATGTTATTAATGCATAGACCCCTACATGAGTTCAGTTGTTCCCAGGTGACACTGCCCTCAGAAAGGCTGCATTTAATAATGAAAGAGCTCACCAGAAATGCACTATTACTGAGCACTTTTAGAGTTATGGGATACAAATGTTTAAACCTGAATAAAGTATGATGAGAAGCTAAATTAACATTGCTTTTTTGTGTGGCACCTATATAAGCTTTTGACGCCTGTCCAACATGCTGCATGGAGTGTTTTTGTTGTTTTTTTTCTAAAGTTTATATGTACCAGCAGCTCATGTGGCACCCTATAAATGTACTACAGTTTGCTGGAATAAATCATGATACTTGAAGTAGGAATTCTACCTGAAATCCATTGTTGAAAACGTAAAAGCACTCTTTTGCTGCCATTTGAGAGCCTTGATCATCATCATCATCTATTTATATAGCGCCACTAATCCCGCAGCGCTGTACAGAAACTCACTCACTTCTGCCCCATTGAAGCTTACAGTCTAAATTCACTAACACACACACACACACACACACACACTTTGTGCTCCATTAAGTCAACCTGCCAATATACCACCTCTGATGAGCTATCTTTTCTGATTATTGAATAACTGACCTTCCTTAACAACATATGTAACCATGGTAACAGAATGTGACCTGCACTGACTGCTTCCAGCTAGGTCAGTCGTATATGGTCAGTTATTCATAACCTATCTGTCAAATGGCAGCAACAATGTGTTTCTGTGAGGCATATTAGTGCAAAATTCCCTATATCCTATGCATCAAGGGATCACCATCAGCGAGAAGAGTCACCGGGTTCCGCCAGAGATAAGCTTCCCTATACTTTGCAAGTACATGTGTGACTCAGGATGACGATAACAGAAGGAAATGAATGACAAAATGCATTATTGTGTGAATAAACTATTTTTTTTAAATGATTAAACTTTAGCCAAACTTACAGTTTTAATTTGGAAACATAGTGATTACTGGCAATGCCTGTATTACTAGTATTACTAATATTATTAAAACACAAAAAAATAAGAATGCTTGTGAATATTTTTTTATAGATAAATGGGATGGGGGATATATTTATAAAAGCGAGGAAATCGGTCAAATGTAATGTCATATATTTCTACATAAATATTATTCTTACTGTATTATAGGAGTTTCATTAGCTAGGTCATTTGAAAGTGTCTTTAAATGGAAATGAAAAAAAACTATGTAATTGAAATAATTTTTAATTGCACAACACCTATTTTAAGTAGAGACTTTTTTCAAATGAAAGTGGATTTAGTAGGATGGTAATAAATATTGTATGATTCAAAAATATTGTGACTTTGACAAAAAACAAACAGGTTTCCACACTGCTCTATAAATGTTCCCTGTGCTGCTTTGCTCTTTACACGTGATCACTATGTACATTTAAGAGACTTAGATCACAATCTTTCTGTATTTTTTATTTCTTTTTATACAGAGATTAAAAGGCCTACAAAGATGTTCAAAAATCTCCTACACCACTACTAATGTTCCTGACATTCTGCATTACCCAAGTCCTGGAAAGATCCAACTTATGTTATAGAACCCACCAAACAGTGCTCACTGATTATTCCCCATAATGTCACTCACTTCTATTACTGGACAGACTGCACATGAAGAGCGATTTACCTGTATTCGTTATCACTCCTCTCATTGGTAGAATTGTGGTATGGGGGTGATTTCAGTTTTCTACCTAGAAAATTATAGAACAATTTATATTAAACAGTTAATTTGATGATGTTCCTTATTTAGACTGCCGTCAGCTACATGATATTGTAGGTAACCATTTTCATTTGAAGCGAACAGTAGTCAGGTTTGCTATATGGCAAGCTGGCCCCATAGTGAGACTAATACTTGTATTATCCAGGTACAAGCACTATAGCTCAGTCTGCTGTGAATGATTCAATAATACAGTGCAGGGATTTGATAACAAGTCAAAGCATCATACACCAGTTCCTTTAAAACTTCTACAAGATTCCAGCAGGGATGAAAATAATGATGATCAAACCAGATGAGAAATGTGCTGCTCCTACTGCTTGACAATCAAATAACAACGCTGGATGCCGTGAAGTTCTGCTTTGATGCTAAATAATGCACAAATCACTTATGTGGATACTCATTATTATAGATAATTCTATGTCTTGTAAACATTGTTCCAAAACTTACCTATAACTCAGTCATCAGTCAGGAAATCCCAACTGTGATCTTGTGGTAACTTCCCTATGACTGGGGGAGGTGACTATAGAATATATGTTGCTTTATGTATATATGTAGTAATATATAAAAGATGAACATTTTTACAAGCTTTGTATAGAGTACATAAGATATGTTCAGATGGTATTAAATAAAACAGGAATGCAAATCAGATGAAGTGGTTCAGTATGTTTATACAGACAGAACAAGTTTGGTTGTATTTCCTCACAGCATATATTGGCAATAGTAACACCTGCAAGGGTATATTAGAATCCATGTTGGTTCCTGATAATGATGCTATATGGCATTTTTAGGCTGAGCTTGCTGTGAGATGAACGTTACCCCCTAGTGTATGGAATATAAGGCATGCCTGTTTCTTGTACCCGCTGGCACTATGGGAGCATAGGAAGACGGTCTTTAGAAACTAAATTTATACTTCTATATTTTATTTATACCATAGAGAATCCAAATGTTGCTGGAGTACAGCTATCGGTATCCTCAGGTGGTTTATGGGAGGTGTTGTTTTAGGAGCACAACCAATATTATATATTTGTAATTCTTCAGAAAAATAAACACGTACAGTAAACAGTCCTTAGTGTGGTCACATGGTAGGGTGTTCTCAGTGTTCACTGGTTATAATGTGAACAATAACTGTGAGGAAACATTACAGTCACTGTGTTGTTGCTATGATTGACAGCTATAAATGAATACTGACATCGTTGTTGGTGAGTTGTGAGCATACACCTGTAATAATATAAAGCAGTGTCTGACTACACTTTGTCTTCACATGTCTCTCTCTGCTGTAGTATTGCTACTATCAGCATGTATTCTATTTCCTATATATAAAGTGAATGCTGATGAGCCTGTGCGATGCATATACTGCAAATGGTGCTTTCTTGTTCTAGTCCTATGCTGCTAACCTGCCAGAGTACCACAAGGGGGCAGTATTTCTGCTGATTACCTGACCTTATTCCACTGTGAATTGCATTGTACAGTCATTATTCCTACCTCACTGGACTACACTACTATTAGATGTAAGATATCGGTCTTAAGCACTATGGGGCATATTCAATTAGCTTTCCGGTCCGCGGGATCGCGCTGGAACGGGCCGCGTAGTCAATACACGGTACCGCAATAACGTGGATTTTCGTTCGCAGCCCATAGGGTTGCGTACGAAAATTCGCGTAAATGCGGACCGTATTAACGGCAATAGTGCGCAGGGTTCGCGGTACCGCGAACCGGAAAGCTAATTGAATATGCCCCTATGTATCCCAACTGGCTCATTGCTATAAAAGCAGTAGACAGGGTCATTGTCATTCCTCTGTGTTATACTTTGTATACTGTGCAGTATTTACTCGCAGAAATGTTACCACTATGACTCTCATGTTGAAAAATAAATGCCTCTTGATCCTATTTGTGGTGTGATTTTTATTTATTTATTATTTTTAAATTCTTTCAGCATTGTTACATATATTTACAAGTCAGTTTAATGCTGAGTAATTGCAATTTTGTAAAACTACTAAAACTGTAAACTTCATGAAACGTTTCCCAGGGCAGGGGAGATATTGACAGCACGGATTGCTCCTGGGTCATAGCACTTCCACTACACTTGCTTATTATCCATCTATGTATATAAGCCTGTTCACAAAGACTCACTTTTGGATGCATTAGTTTTGAACACAGCAAACTACACAGAACCATATTAATAATACTGCATAATATTACAACTCATAGCATACAATTTAGAAACAAGACATACACTGTAAGGGGCATATTCAATTGTGTTTTTCCGCGGGGCGGAAAAATAACTACAGTTAATACGGTAATTTGTAGGGAGCCGCAAGCTGAAATCCAGCGAGTAAATTACCGTATTAACTGCGGGATTTTCGGCAATCCCGCCGACAATTGAATATGCCCCTAAGTGTTTGTCCAGAAGAATGTCATGTTCTTCCAAACGGCACACAAAGGCTGAATCGAAACATTTGGTGGTGATAATACGCACCTGCTACTCACAACTGTAAATCAGTAAACCAGACAAAGGGGATGTATAGATCACATTGGTTCATTATGGCATTATTGCATCTAGATGTCTCCCAGGAATTCACCACATTGTGCATAGAAATACAACCTTACATTTTATTTTCTTACAGCATAGAATCAAAATGGATGTATTGAAGATTTTTACCACTGATCCACCCAAAATGTTCTGTCAAGTGTCAAAAACAGCGCTAAAGTTTTCTTTTAATCAATTACTGTGACTAAATGAGTTTGATAACCCTGTGAGCATGTCTCATTTCTCACATAATGTGGATTATAGTACTTTTTATAGCCCATGCTGTTTGTTCCCCAGCTCACCAGACTACAACTGCATTGTCCAATAACATGTGGCTAAGGGGACATTGCAGTTCAGTGTACATATGTATATTGTTTATTGTATATTGATAACTTGAAGTAAGGTTGCTATTCATTGTCTTTAAAGTGAAGCCAGGGGGATTATGGGTAGGGATCAGGTTGCCATGTGCCTGAGTAGGAAAACTAATTAGTGTCCATTGTTCTCACCAGGCTAGTCCAGACAGGCCATCTAACAGGGGAGGTTCTCTGAAAGGACAGCTCATCTTCACTCCCCTGTCCAACCCCCCACCCCCCCCCCCCCCCCCCCCCCAGTCCAGCACTGACCAATGGTTAAGTAGAATAGAGGCAGGGGTTTGCCCAGGGAGGGGAAAGACTGTGGAAATTAGACCTGTGATATATAAGGAACAACTCCAGGGGGAAGGGGGGTCATGCTTGGATTTGATTCAGGAAGGTGCAAGATGGAGTTTTGAATTGTCGTTTTCTAACTCGAGTCTATATATGCAACTGAGAGGGATCCATGGGTCATGAAGTCTGGACAGCAGGTGACTATATCTCCTTAAGTTATTGGGCTAAGGGACAGATGATGTGGTAAATCTGCCTGGCATTTATTTACTGTGTGTACATAATATTGTAGTGTGATTTGTATGACAATAAATATACTGTTGTATTTTTATAACTGCATTTTGCCTGAGTGACCATACAAATCCTAGAAGGTACTGGGTAGCACTGGGCCAGATAAACCCGGTATCTTCACATTTTTGGTGGCAGCAGTGGGATCACTCAGTCCCAGGTACTCTCTGGGTAGAGCTGCAGGGGAACTGTATCGTGATACATTCCAGGGCTCTGCAAAGCAGTTAGCACTAGAAACCAGTTACCACATTATCCTGAACTTACTCCTAAAGGCTTTAAGGTATAAAGTGTCACGAAAAGCGTTGTGGGCTTTAGGCGAGGGAAGATGCCGCCTAAGTGCCGATTTTATAAGGGGAAGCGCACCCCGCCAGAAGAGAGCGGAAGATGGAACCGTGTCTCAAAGAGAGGAAATCACAGTGAGGTGATCCCTGGAAGTAAAATGGGTGTGAGCTCTAAGAACAAAAGAGCAGATCACAGCCCAGTGTTGAAAAAGTTCCCAAAGGAAGGGATGAAGCAGTCCAGTACAACCAGGAGAAAGTTGTACTGGGATGAAGGACTGTGGGAGTGTCTGCAGGATGGGGATATGGATGTGTTACACCACCCCACCACAATGCAGCACATTTTGGATTATTGGGATGAGGAGTGCCCAAAGATTATTATGTGGGAAGGAGCCAGTCTACAGGAGAAATTGGAGAACCTGTTGGATGTATTCCTAATGTTGAAAGAGGAGGCAAGTGCCTGTAATTTTCGGGATGAACCAGAATGGGATGATTTTACACATGAAGTTATTTGTACTATGCAGAATCTGGCCAAGGGAGAATCCAGATACAACAATAATCAGTAGTACAAACAAGATGTAAATGGACTATTACAGCACAGTGACATGCTTGATGAATCCCCTGCAAATGTACTAATAGAATCTGTCCCATTAGCAGATTCTACAGATCCACTAGAGACAATGAGTATGGAGGAGCTGATAGTGGAATGCCAGATCCGGGGTGTACCTTACCTGTACTGCACGCACAGGGATATCCTCAAACGCCTTTTAAAAGATCAGGAGAATCCCATCAATGCCTTTAGTGTTTATAGGAAATGGATGCTCACTTTAGGTCCCCACATACCTCTCTGGGAACAAATGCAATGTCTGCAACAGAGTTTTGTAGAAGCAGAGGATGAGGTATGTCGACAAGGATTTACAGACACTGAAATGTGGCAGGATCAGTGTTATCGAGTGAATACTGAAAAATGCCAATTGGAATATCTTTTGTCACACTCTAAAAAGATGGCTGCTCAGTCTGTTAAAAAGGGTGAGGTCCATCCCAGTGGATTATACACAGTTGCTCAAGCTACTATCTTGGGGGAGACTGGAAAAGAACTGCTTGGTGAGGATGTTGTACCTCTGACTACTCAGAAAGGATTAGGAGAAATCCTCCCATTGGGTGACTTGGATGGAAAAGAGCTACCAAGTAAGTACCATGTAGTAGCATCTTCTGATAATTTTCCAGTGTTATTGGCACCTGAGACTGTGTCTGAGTTAGAACAGAATTACAGAAAAGACCAGTTATCCATCCCTGTTGTGCCTGAAAATGTTTTGTTTAATGAAGTAACGCAGGATACCGCATGTGTGCTCTCTGGGGCAAGTGATGTACAGATGTACCCAATTGTGGCAGAAGATAATCATAAACTTGCTCAACATATGATCTCAGCAGAAATCATGATTACAGACTGTAGGACAGAATTAATGGGAGAGGATAGAATAATTGTCATGTCAGAGGCCACTATCATGGGGCCCTGGGAAAACTACACTTATGCCTTTCCCTATGCAGAATTGGCAGATGAGGAGATGTTAACTCTGAGAGGGCTCCAGCACAGCAAGATTCACCAGCCCCACAAGCTTTGATGCATCGCACTCCAGCTCCAAATCTGGGAATCCAGGACCCAATACCAGAGGCCTGCACTGGACCATCCACTTTGTTTTACTGCCAGGTGGACAAGTATGTGTCCAATGAGGATTCACACTACCCCGATGCACCAGAGGCGAGGGAAGTAGTGCCACAGTTGGATGTGATAGCAGGGGAGGGGAGATGCACACCAACATACTTACAGGGGCACCCACGTGTGGTTTGGGAGGGGGACAGAGGATTCCCCATAAGCAAAGAATTAATGGAGCCCCCACGCTTGCCTGCCACTGGGCAGTTGTCCCATGAGTGTTTGGGGGAGGGGGGATTGGATCTTTGCCAGAAACAAACGGACAAAGAGCCAGAACGTTTGCCTGCCACTTGGCAGTTTTTACTTGAATATGTGGGGGATGAGAGCATGGTCTCCAGAAACAGAGGACAGGCCAAGGGACTATTTGCAGTTGGGCAATTAAGGGTGGATAAGGCACCCAAGGGTTGTTGGACTACAATTCTAATACAATGGATGTATGCACCGGAGTGGCCCAGTTTTATTGTTGTCTCATCTTATGACACAGGGCAGCATAAACCCCCACTCCAGCTGGGTGGGATGATATGCCTGCAGCCATGGGACCCTGGTGGGAGATTGAGGAACTGTGTACTGCTGTCTACCTTGCCATCAGACCCAGGAGAAACCACAGCAGGCCAGAGATTTTGAACTTGGGGGAGAAAGGTTTACTTGGAGCAAGGGAGCCACTGGGGAACAAGGGCTAAAAAAGTAGGGGAGGTATATGTGACGAAATGAGTTTGATAACCCTGTGAGCATGTCTCATTTCTCACATAATGTGGATTATAGTACTTTTTATAGCCCATGCTGTTTGTTCCCCAGCTCACCAGACTACAACTGCATTGTCCAATAACATGTGGCTAAGGGGACATTGTAGTTCAGTGTACATATGTATATTGTTTATTGTATATTGATAACTTGAAGTAAGGTTGCTATTTATTGTCTTTAAAGTGAAGCCAGGGGGATTATGGGTAGGGATCAGGTTGCCATGTGCCTGAGTAGGAAAACTAATTAGTGTCCATTGTTCTCACCAGGCTAGTCCAGACAGGCCATCTAACAGGGGAGGTTCTCTGAAAGGACAGCTCATCTTCACTCCCCTGTCCAACGCCCCCCCCCCCCCCCCCCCCAGTCCAGAACTGACCAATGGTTAAGTAGAATAGACGCAGGGGTTTGCCCAGGGAGGGGAAAGACTGTGGAAATTAGACCTGTGATATATAAGGAACAACTCCAGGGGGGAGGGGGGTCATGCTTGGATTTGATTCAGGAAGGTGCAAGATGGAGTTTTGAATTGTCGTTTTCTAACTCGAGTCTATATATGCAGCTGAGAGGGATCCATGGGTCATGAAGTCTGGACAGTAGGTGACTATATCTCCTTAAGTGATTGGGCTAAGGGACAGATGATGTGGTAAATCTGCCTGGCATTTATTTATTGTGTGTACATAATATTGTAGTGTGATTTGTATGACAATAAATATACTGTTGTATTTTTATAACTGCATTTTGCCTGAGTGACCATACAAATCCTAGAAGGTACTGGGTAGCACTGGGCCAGATAAACCCGGTATCTTCACAATTACAAATAAAAACCTTTATGATAATTGAGGGAGGAATCAAGGATGACCCCAAGGCATCGAAATTGAGTGACAGAAAAGAGGGTAGTGTTATTAACAGAAATAGAGAGGGGGGAGCTGGGAGAGTCCTGGAAGGGGGAAGACAATAAGTTCAGTCTTGGAAATATTGAGTTTAAGGAAGCGTTAGGACATCCAAGATGAGATGGCCGAGAGACAGCAGGATACACGAGACATAAGGGAAGGGGAGAGGTCAGGGGATGAAAGATAGATTTGGGTATCATCAGCATAGAGGTGGTACTGGAGGCCAAAGGAGCTGATGAGGACACCTAGGGAGGAGGTGTAGAGGGAGAAAAGCATGGGGCCAAGAACGAAGCCTTGAGGAACGCCAACAGGTAAGGGAAGAGGGGGGGGATATAGAGTCATGTGTAGAGACTGGGAAGGAGCGGTTGGTGAGGTAAGAGGAAAACCAGGAGAGGACAGTGTTACAGAGGCCTATAGATTTGAGAGTTTGCAAAAGGAGTGTGTGGTCAACGGTATTGAAGGCAGCAGAGAGGTCAAGAAGGTTAAGAAAGGAGTAGTGTTTTTTGGCTTTAGCTAGGAGAAGGTCATTAGTGACCTTAGTGAGTGCTGTTTCAGTGGAGTGGAGGGGACGAAAACTGGATTGGAGTGGATTTAAGGAGTGAGTGAGAAGAGAGAAAGGAGGTGAGACGGTTGTAGACAACCTGTTCAACCAGTTTGGAGGCAAAAGGAAGAAGCAAAATAGAGTGGTAATTAGAGAGAGAGGCGGGATCAAGGGACGGTTTCTTGAGTATGGGGGAGACAAGAGCATGTTTAAAAGAGGAGGGGAAGATTCCAGAGGAGAGGGATAGGTTGAGGAGGTGGGCAAGGTGGGAACAGGCTTCAAGAGAGAGGAAACGGAGGAGGTGGGAAGGGATTGGGTCCTGTCGGCAAGGGGAGGGGGGAGAGGAAGAGAGCAGGATATGGACTTCATCTGCAGATACCGGAGTGAAGGAAGAGAAGAAGGGTAAACTAGCAAGAGGGGAGGGGAGAAAGGAGAAGGGGGACATAGTGGGCAGGGAGGGGGAGAGTGTGGGGTAAGAAGGGACTGCTGGGAGATGTCATGACGTATAGACTCAATCTTGGAGGTGAAGTGGGTAGCAAAGTCGACAGCAGAGAGCGCGGGGGGGAGAGCGGTAGGGGAGAGGAGGAAGTTGAAGGTGGGGGGTTGGAGAATTGGGAAAAAATGAGAGCTTTAAAGAAGGATTGTTTAGAGAGCGATAGGGCCAAACTGTAAGAGGCAAGTATGAACTTGAAGTGTATTAAGTCAGCATAAGTGTGTGACTTTCTCCAGAGCCGTTCTGCACTGCAAGAACATTTTTGAAGATAGCGGGTAAGTTTTGAGTGCCACCGTTGCGGCGGGGACCAACGAAGCTTGATGGTGACAGCCAGGGCGACAGAGTCAAGTGCAGTGGTAAGAGTCTGATTGTAAAAGGAGACAGCCTCATTGGGGCAAGAAAGAGTGGTGATGGGGGAGAGGAGCGAGCCCAGAGAGGAGGAGGAATTGGTAGGATCAACTGTGTCAAGATTACGCCTGGTGAGAGTAACCTTGGGGAATGGGGACGGTGAGAGGGGTGGAGAGATGCTAAAAGAGATGAGATGGTGGTCCGAGAGAGGAAAAGGTGAACTAATGAGGTCGGAGACAGTACCGAGGTGTGAAAAAACCAGATCAAGGGAGTTGACACTGCGGTGGGAGGGAGAGGAGGTCCATTGAGAGAGACTAAGGGAGAGAAGTTTGGAGGCAGCAGGGTCTGAGGGATTGTCTATAGGGATATTTAAGTCCCCCAAGATGAGGGAGGGAAGGTCAGAGGAGAGAAAGTGAGGGAGCCAGGTGGCAAAGTGATCAAGAAATTGAGATACAGGACCGGTAGGACAGTAGATAACAGCAACACAGAGGTGGACTGGGTGGAATAGGCGGATAGAGTGAACCTCAAAGGAGGAAAAAGAGAGGGAGGGTTCAGGGGGAAGAACCCAAAAAGAGCAGCAGGAGGAGAGAAGTATGCCAATGCCACCACCTTGCCGATACCCAGGTCTGGGTGTGTGGGAGAAGGACAAGCCCCCGAAAGAGAGAGCAGCAGTAGAGGTAGTGTCCTCAGGGGATAGCCAGGTTTCAGTGATGGCAAGCAGGTTGAAGGATCTAGAGATAAAGAGATCATGGATAGAGGTCAATCTGTTACAAACTGATGTGTAATTCCAGAGACCACATGATAGAGGAAGAGAAGGAAGAAGAGAGATGTGGAGGAGATTGTTGGGGTTGTTCGACTGCAAGGGTGAGTATGATATGGAGCGAGGGGCATGTCAGAGAGAGAGGGTTGGAATTGAACGAGAAGTAGAAATAAAAGGGGATTTGTCAGCAGACAGGAGACGAGGGGCAGGGGAGCAAGAGGTGGGGGAGGAGTGGAGATGGGGCAGATAAGGGGGTTTATGAATGGGAGAGGCAGAAGGTAGGAGTGATGTGAGGGAATAGATTCCCTTGGGGGAAAGAGAGGGAGGTGGTAGGTTGGAGCAGATAGACGCTGAGAGAAGAGCAGAGAAGGGGACAAGAGGGAAAAGGAGGAGAGAGGGAAAGATGGTGGAGGGGGCAGCGAGTCAGAGCAGGGGCACAGAGGCACATAAGAGAAGAGAGAAGTGAAACGGAGGGGGGCGGGAAGGGAGAGAGAGGGGAGTGAGGAGGAGGAAGAATATGGAAAGATTGGACAAGGAAAGCAGGGGGATAGAGGGAAAGGTCAGAAGTGAGAGAGGAGCAAATAATGATAAAGCTAGAGAAGGTGTGTAATATAGACGGAAATCAAGGTTGGTAAGGGCTGACAAGTGAAGTGAGGAAATGGTGAGAGCAGGAAAGGTGAGTGAAGCGAGAGAGTGCAGCGGTAGAAGGAGAAAAAAGAGGAGGAAAAGATGTAAAGTATGAGCCAGGGAATAGGAAGCAGTAAGGACAGTAGAGAGACCAGATGGGTGTGTTAAGAAAAACAGTTAGATTAGACAGTGACATTAGGCAGGACAAGAGGGAGCCAGTTATAAAATCAAGCTAAGTGGGGCAACAGGCGGTTTAAAGGTGGGAATACAAGCAGCATAAGTGGAAGTCCTATTAAAACTGCACCAGCCAAAAATAAGTGTGAGAATCAGATCAGGAGGGAGTGTTCAGAAAGTTGACAATGCAGGTGGTGGAGGATATCAGAGCTCACAGCTGATTCTGGAATGTTGTCCTCATGTAGCAGTGTTTGCAGGTAGAAGGTTCATTTCCTGTTCATCTCTTGTATACCTCTTACTATACTAACTAAATTTGTTAATACACTTGTAAAAATCCTCACCTAAAAGAATCCTCACTAGCTAACAGCCTCACCATTAACCCTAGTAGGCTGTGTGTGTCTGTCTGTGTTAGGACATTTAGACTGTAAACACAACTGGGGCAGGGACTAATGTGAATGATAAATATTCTCTGTACAGCTCTGTGGAATTGGGGTGCTATATAAAATGATGATGATGATACTTAGAAGTTAGTAAGACAGCACTCTACTTGAAACAGATTCCCAGTAATAACATAAACCAACACTAGGTGGCAGCACCTCAAAGTTCATAAACCACCATCTACCCCCATCTACCCCAATATAGTTTCTGTGTGTCGTCAAGCAACAGTTGAGAGCTAAGTATCCTAAGTCACATTATAAGCAGTATGGTTGAAAGCCATCAGTAAATTCATTAAAATAATTCAATACGTCAATATTTTTGCATAAAAAACAAATTGGGTACAACTCCCTTTTTGACATTACTAAATCACACATGGCATTCACCACTCAAATGGTTCTGGTGTGGATTGAGTGAACTCCTTTTTATGCAATTCTTTCTAGTACATTTTTGAACTGTATAAATATAATTTAAAAATGCTGTCACTAATTTTTTCTGAAATACTTACAGCTGTTTGGATACTATTATGTGCAATTAACTTTCATGGCCAAAGTTATGTTATTTCTTCAGTTAACCCCAGAATATTTTTTTATTACTTCTCTTCCCTAGTAAATTATATATTATTATATTTGGATTATTTGGGAAATAAGCAACAGTAGGACTTCAACCTACTGTGTCTTGTGTCTTGACCTCTACATCTGAAAAGAGACCAAAGTCCTCTTCCAACTTACGACATTTGTGGTCAAAGACATTGTCACACTTTGCCTCCTTCCAGAGTAGCCAGTTCAGGATATTTGCAGTTCTGACACAGGGGGAAATCCTGGTGAATGCATGCCTCAACCAAGAGCTTGTGTACAAGTGTTCCAGATATTCATCATTTATTTATATAGCGCCACTAATTCCGCAGCGCTGTACAGAGAACTCATTCACATCAGTCCCTGCCCCATTGGAGCTTACAGTCTAAATTCCCTAATATAAACACACACTCAGACACAGACAGACAGAGAGGGAGACAAACAGACAGAGAGGGAGACAAACAGACAGGCGGAGACTAGGCTCAATTTTGATAGCAGCCAATTGACCTACCAGTATGTTTTTGGAGTGTGCAAGGAAACCAGAGCACCCGGAGGAAACCCACGCAAACACAGGGAGAACATACAAACTCCACACAGATAAGGCCATGGTCGGAAATCGAACTCATGACCCCAGTGCTGTGAGGCAGAAGTGCTAACCACTAGGCCAATGTGCTGCGTGATTAATGATTGGGGGAGACCTTTGGCCTCTGCTGCCTGTAAGTAAAAACAGCAGTATAGTAAGTGCGGATCTCGTCTGCTCACTGTTAGGAACCCCTCCAGCCGGCACAACACAACTCGGAATCTACTTTGCCAATCAGGTGTTCACTGGAGCGCCTGATGGTGGGGACAGACTGGGCCGCAGACTGACAGAGGGTCGTGAAGTGTGTACCGGCTGGGGAGAACCCAGGCAAGCGGAGTGAGGTCCACGCAGAGGTCAAGGGCCGGCAGCAGACAACAGTATCGATAAACAAGCTGAGGTCAGGGGTCACAGGCAGATAGCAGAAACGGTAAACAAGCCAGAGATCAGGGTCACAGGAAACACAAGCGAAGTCCAATTCAAAGCCAAGGGTCATACACGGGAAATCAGTAGCAGTATCAGGATACAGGTACAGGAACAGGAACAGGAACAAGCTGGTCAGCAGACTGGAGCACAGAAGCTATAACCGGCAGTGAGGCTGCAGACCTCACTGCCTTAAATTCTTGGTTAGACCAATCAGAGCCTAGCTCTGTAACCACACACAGGGCCCTGTTAATTAATTAAATCAACCGCTAAATAGCCTCCAGGCTATTAGATAACCTTGCGCATGCGCCCGGCTGTCCTCTGTTGCCGGGACGCAGCGCTACACTGTGAGGCGTCCGGCCGTTGTCTTGACAACGGTCGGCGTTGAGAGGGAAGTGACGTCCCGGTCATCATGGTGACGGCCGGGACGCTGGGGCAGACAGGAAACGAGCCGCAGCGGCTGTGAGTACCGCCGCGGCTCGTGACACTCACTCATTGAGTTTACCATGGTACCACCAGGTGGTGACTCCCCAGCCCATGCCTTTAGGTGGGCCAGTTGAGTCACCTAGTAGTATAATTTGAAGTTGGGCAGGGCGAGACTCCACGTAACCTCGGACTACATAGTGTTTTAATTTTAATTTTTGCCCCCTTGTCCCCCATACCAGAGAGTATATGTGTCTATTAATGCCTTGGAAAACACGGCCTGGAATATAGATTGGTGCTTATTGTAGTGGGTAAACAAATTTTGGTTGAATGTGCATTATGATTAGATTAACCTTCCCAGATATGGTAAGGAGGAGTTTTTTTTCATGTGTGAATCTTTCATTTGAGATCCTCAAACACAGAGTAAGGGCTAGATTTACTAAGCTGCGGGTTTGAAAAAGTGGGGATGTTGCCTATGGCAACCAATCAGATTCTAGCTGTCATTTTGTAGAAGGTACTAAATAAATGAAAGCTAGAATCTGATTGGTTGCTATAGGCAACATCCCCACTTTTTCAAACCCGCAGCTTAGTAAATTTAGCCCTAAATGTTGACACCAACATATTCAGAACTGTTGTTGTTTATCCAAATCCCAAAATACTTAAACTGTAAGGAGTGCTCTGAGTCTGCTATGCTTGGAATTGCACAGTGAACCAGGAATGCAGTGCTAGAGGGTGAGGTAGCATGCAGAGGGGAGGTGGAGATCTGGCCCAGTCCCTAATGAGAGGAGGCTGGTGCGGTGCTGTGAAAATGGAGACTTGTCGGTGAGAGGCTGGTCTGGTGCCATGATGGTGGAGGCTTGCAGGCCCGAGAGGGTCAGCAGGGCAGCAAAGGTCCAAGGGTCATCGGCAGAAGTCAGGAGGTAAGTAGGCTTCATTATAGCTAGCTGTATAGAAGGGTACTCTCGTACTCTATTATTTCATCTACAATGGTTACTTTATGGGCAAGCATGAACTGGACCAGAAATAAAACATTTGAAAATGTCTCCTGAGTAAACTGAGACTGATTCTTTTGAACCCCAATTGAAAAGTCAGGGAAGACAGTGACTGTGTGGATCTCAATGTCAGCGGACACTTTTGTCTCACCAGTTTGAGGACCGAGGCGCAATCCCTGTAGTGCAGGAGTTTAGCTATAAATGTTTGTGGGCCCACTTGACTGAAAACTTCTGAGTGCACGCCTCTCTGCGGAGTGAGGGCCCTTCAAGTTCACGGATGTTTGTAGGTTGGTCTCCAGGTTGGAACCTTCTGCCCTCTCTGGCAGGCCAACAAATCTGTGGATGTTTCTACTCAGCCTTCCTTCTACGTCAGACAGTTTTTGTTTGCAGAGATTTACTTGTGAGTTCAGGTTGGAAAAGTCCCCTTTCACTGGGGCTGTGACATCCTCAAGAGTGGAGATTCTATGCACTAAAGCTGCATATATAGGATTAATGGCTACAAAGGGATTAATCGCTGCATGTGTGGCCACTACATAAAGTTACACATAATGGAAGGCACTTGGCTGCATAAAGTGGAGAGCAGCATATGAGGTCTATGTGGTATACATGAAGACACTATGATATAGGACTATGTGATATACATGAAGACATTGTGGTATAGAACTATGTGGTATATATTGTATGAGGACACTGTGGGTATAGGAGTATGCTGCATATATGGGGACAATGTCATATATAGGACTATGTGGTATACAGTATATAAGGATACTCTGGTTTAGGACTAGTGGTATATATGAAGACTGTGATATACAACTATGTGGTATATATGAGAACAATGTTATATACGACAATGTGATATAGTACTATGTGGTATAGGACTATGTAGTATATATTATATGAGGACACTGGGGTATAGGACTATGTGGTGTAGGACTATGTGGTATATATGAGAACAATGTTATATATGACAATGTGATATAGGACTAAGTGGTATATATGAGACATTGTGGTATAGACTATGTGGTATATATTATATGAGGACAATGGGGTATAGGAGTATGCTGCATATATGGGGACAATGTGATATAGGACTATGTGGTATAGGACTATGTAGTATATATTGTATGAGGACACTGTGGTATAGGACTATGTGGTGTAGGACTATGTGGTATATATGAGAACAATGTTATATACGACAATGTGATATAGGACTATGTGGTATATATGAGACATTGTGGTATAGACTATGTGGTATATATTATATGAGGACAATGGGGTATAGGAGTATGCCGCATATATGGGGAAAATGTGATATAGGACTATGTGGTATAGGACTATGTAGTATATATTGTATGAGGACACTGTGGTATAGGACTATGTGGTGTAGGACTATGTGGTATATATGAGAACAATGTTATATACGACAATGTGATATAGTACTATGTGGTATAGGACTATGTAGTATATATTGTATGAGGACACTGGGGTATAGGAGTATGCCGCATATATGGGGACAATGTGATATAGGACTATGTGGCATACAGGATATGAGTACATTGTAGTATAGGACAATGTTGTATATATGCATTAATGATATTTATACTTGAAGCAAATAGTGAGAAGAAAGTGTGAGATAATGTGAGTGCACATGGTTTATGTTGTGAGTTGTAGTTAGTAATGGGTTACGAGAATTGTATTATACACATGTATAAAACAGGTACAAAATTCAGAGAAAAGGAAACTTGATGTATTGTACCATCCATGCTAGACTGTTTTTGATTATGTGTAAGATTGTTATTGAAAATTGTTAACAAGAATATATATATATATATATATATATATATATATATATATATATATATGTAATATATCAAATGAAGATATATCTGCACGTGATCTTTCGTGATATAAGTACCATTGTCCCTATGATGTGTTATGTGTATCTCAGCATATATGAGTATCTATTCATACTGTATGAATGTACAGTAGAATCTTTGTGGCTGGAACGAAATTATATGTATTGTGTGAATGATTGTAAATCCCATGTCTAGGATTTCTGCTATGGTCTGAATTAATTCTAAATAGTCATGAATGTGTTTATTGCAGAGTTAATTTAGAGCAGAAAAGAAATAGTATTGCTTATGTTACATTGAAAACTACCTTTGCAAGTAGTTGAGATTAGTTATTAAATGGTCATTATCATATTTGCCTTGCTACTAGCCCCTCAATGGTTATAAGCATGTCCATTTACAGACGTCATCAGTGATGGTATTATGGTATTAATGATTGATGTCACTTATCACTGATGGCACCTGTAATGTAAGGATGTAATCAGTTATATCACCCATTGTGATGTTGTCATATGTTTCAGTACAGGATAGAGTTCCTTGCTCAGCTTGCAAAACACAACCTCATTGAAACAGTGTCACCCATTGCCCATTGTAATGTCATCATACTGTATGTGTCACCCAGTGTGATGGCATCAGTGAGACATATGCAGTGATATGACTGCCCTACATACAGTATATGGTGGCTCTTAAGTCTCCACTTGGTCCTTTCCAGATGCCCAGCGTGTGAAGTGAATGCTATGTGCTGAACATAAAACCCTAAAATTCTCCTAATATTTGGCTTCTGACAGCACAAGCCTGAATCAATTTTTCTTTTACCTTTCAATTTATCGGTAAGGTGCACCCATTGTTCAGTAATTAGAACTTGAACAATAAAACAAATGTGGTTTTAGTAGAGATCATAGTTGCCTACTTTCCTGGAATGACTGGGAAATTCCATCCCAGACTCCAGGTAGAGTAGGCCACCCTCCCAGATCCAGCATTGATTTATTCTGGAATGGGCGGGGAATTGATGACATGATTAGATGTGAATCACGTTCTCATGACCTGTCTCCCTGCTGCTGCTATGATTACGCAAATCGCATCATCATGTCTCCCGTAGTTGTCCTTTGGACCTCCCTTACATGATCTCCAGGAGGGGTGGTCCAAAATTTAGGCAAGTATTGTTCACATTGGTGCATTTGATTAGTAATTGTAAATAACCTTTAATAAGTTTACATAATTTGTGTTTCTATACTTGGAAGAACTACTTGAAATATTTGGATTTGTAGTTAAACTTGCTCTAGGACATGCCCTATCTCATCTATAAATCTGTCCCCACATTTTAAATTTACCTCCCCCTCCAATGCAACATGGTTTTGACAAGGTGCAAAGTTACTCCCTTTTTTATGCTTTGCTCTCCTTAATGACTCAGGTCCCTATGCACAAAATCGTCATTCACGTTCTTTGATGAATTAGGCCCAAAATGTACACTGTAGATGTTGCAAAGGAAATAGTAAAAATATATAATAAATCTGCAGTAAACACTACGGAATACTAAATAGAGGAAGCGATACTCTAAATATCAGAGAGGGGAAACATACATATACACTATAAGATGAATACAAATGAATGGTGTAATATATGTATAAATATAAACTCAGTATATCTATATGAAAGGTGGCTATTGAAAATTAGGAGGCTGTCTGAAACTGTAACGAGAACATAAAATCACGAAGAAAGCTTTGGATTTATAGCATGAGATCACTAAATGATGCATGTGTGAGGGAATAAACTATACACTGTGTCACTGATACTGATTGATGTGAGCATGACAGACATCCATGTGAGGGCATACACAATGTCACTGCAATTCAGGATATGATACACTTGAATGAAATGATAAAGTAGCTGCAGACAGCAGTAACAATTAAATCCATCATAAGAGTATTCACTTGCGCTATAATTATTAAAATGTCTTTTGGACCTAAGGGAGTTAAAATGTAGCGAATGTTACAAATGATGAAATAAACTAACAAATTAAATCTCCACAAAGGTTTTCACTTCTGGCCACCAGAGGGGGCTGAGGAGTAAAATAAAACCGCGTAATAACAACCCCTGGCAACAATTACAATATGAAGTGATTCTGAAAGCACTGCAAGGGATATTGAGGGCTGTAATACATAAATATAATAACTTGTGCATAATAAAAGCTTTTAGCACATTTTATAACTGAGAACAGTACAACAATTGGAAATGAAATAAAAGTGATTTTATCTCCAGCTCTAAATCGAAAGAAATAAAACAAATCTGTATTTGAGATGCAGACGATCGATACGCTCTATTCTACCTCCACTTCGGCCCCTATCATGAAGTGGCTTGAGCGGCATATATATGTTACAGAAGGAACCGGAGCGCCTGGTAGATCTTCTAACCCTTCTACTTCCCATTCACAACAAATCCTGCTTGAAACCCCTCAGATTGATTACTAGGTTAAGGGTTCCATCTTTCCTCTCTGGAGGACCAACATTTTTTTAGGTGGCTATGTTATGTCTTTTCTGGATACACTGGTCAAATAATGTTTTTCCTCTTTCTCTATATCATATGATAGTTTATCATCATTAGCATATTATGTTATCTTGTAATACTCATTGAGCAACTTTTCCCTTCCTCACCTGATGGGGGGACTTTTTGGGTCCCTCCTCTTTCCACTCCCCTTTTTTCCTTGCATTGTCTAACTCCCTTTTTAATGTTCTGTACCCCATATTTATGCAACATTTTTCAATAAAAACTTTATTGATAAAAAAAATAAATAAATCTGTATAAGACCTACGGGAACCCCCCCCCCCTTTTACTACTCCAGTTAGGGGGAAAGTAATAATATTGTGAGTGGGCTGTAAGTGATCCATAAAACATAACCAGTGGATAATAAACTCATGTTTATCAAGGAATTAGCCATCTACTTATTATGTTGAAAACTGTAAAAACTCCCCTCTATAACCCCCCCCCCCCCCCAAGAGGGGGATTATAGATTACCGGGGCCCAGGCCTGCTGGGGGTCCCAGACTCCACTGGCAGCCAGGTTTTTGTTTTTTTTAAATCCATCCGAGTCGATGGTAGGCCCACAATATTACCTGGAGAGAAGAGAGTAGGTCTTTTTTTGTGCCAGCATGACCAGCAAACTTAGAGTCATGGGCCTACTTAAGAGCCTTAGGCTGTAACTTAGGAGCCAAATAGGAACGACCCACGGGTTGAGATTCAGGGGTAGTTCCTATAAACATAATATACTGGAGCGATCCAGTATGGTTCTAGAAGTAGAAGTGGATTGACCATCGGCATGGACGAAAGACAGAGAAAGAGAATCAGCTCTTGAGTTCTTAACCAGGCCGGAAGGTAAGCATAAGGTTGAAGTGAGCAAAAAAATAAGGACTAACAGTCTTGACGGGGGTTGAGACATTGTGCAGTTTGGAGGTATGTGAGGTTCTTATGATCTGTGAATATCATAACCACATGTTTGGCACACTCTAATAGATGCCGTCATTCTTCCAGGGCAGTCTGAAATGCCAATAACTACTTGTCACCATTGCCATAGTTTATTTTGCTGGGGGTAAACTTTTTGGGACAGAAGCCACACAGGTGGAATTTCCCTGAAGAGTCCTTTTGGAAAAGGATGACCCCAATCTCTATGGAGGAAACATCTACTTTCACAAAAAAGGGTTGAGTTAGGTCTGGCGGGTGTAAGACTGAAGTAGTAGAGAAGGCTCTTTTCAGGGACTCAAAAGCCTTTATAGCTTCAGAATGCCAAGAGTTAGTCTGTTCCTCTTTGTGGATCAGAACCGTAATGGGAGAAATGAGAGAAGAGAAATCTCTGATGAACTGCCGATAATAATTAGCAAATCCAATGAAGCCTTGAATCACCTTTAGGCCCAAAGGTTGAGGCCACATAAGGATGGCAGTAACTTTCTCAGAATCCATGGACAACCCAGTACCGAATACAATGTAGACCAGGAAAGATACCTTAGGAACTGTTTTTCCAGTTTGCAGTACTGGTTTGCAATTGGTTGTAGAGGAGACGATTGAGAACCTCCTTGACAAGGGACTAATGAGAAACTAAATCGCAGAAGAAGAATAGGATGTCATCCTGGGAGACTACTATAGAGTGGTAGAGTAGGTCCCAAAAAATCTCATTAACAAATCCTTGGAAGACAGCTCGGACATTACATAACCCAAAAAGCATAACAAGGTATTCATAATGCCCATCCCGGGTGTTGAAGATGGTAGGTCATCCATTTGTCTCCCTGGTGGATTCTTATCAAGTTATAAGCTCCTCTGAGGTTCAGTTTCAAACAAATTTGAGCCCCACTAATATGGTCAAAGAGCTCAGAAATGAGGGGCAGTGTTTTTTTTCTTACCATGATGGCATTAAGTTGCTGATAATCAATGCATGGTCACAAGGAACCATCTTTATTTTTACCAAGGAAAAATCTGGTGCCTGACCTAGCCTGAGTCTCTGGTAGAGAAGGGGTAGGTTCTACCTCTTGGTATCTTCTTTCCATGAATTAGTTCTAAAGAGCAATCCCAAGAACTGTGAGGTGGAAGGTCTCAGTAGCTGCCTTACTGAAAACATCATGGTAGGAGGCATAAGCAGGAGGCAAGGCAGGTGCTGAGGTTAAGATAAGGCAAGCCAAGGCACAAAGAGAGAGAAATCATGTATGTCATCTTAGCTCTTGAGAGGAAAAATTTCCAGGTAGTAACTCAAACTGGATGGCGCACTGGTTAACCTTCTACATTTCTTCGGATCCCCATCATACTTGTTGGGAGGAGGAATGCGCGGACCTACAAAAGAGGAAGAGGAAGCAGTGACAACAGGAGCGGTGAAATAGGAAGATGCAAGTCATGCCACATGAGGGGCTAAAGTTCACTGAAGAGAGTGCAGACAGGCAGGAGCTGTGATTGGTTAGATTCCTACTGATCAACGCAATGTGTCAGGTGTTGAAGTAATTCTCTAGTAGAAGGTTCACGGTACCATCAATGGCCAGAGTATACTGTTACAAACACTGGGGTACTTGATGGCAACTACCTTCCAGTAGTCGGGGCTACTAAGCAAAGTGGTGCAGAGCCTAACACATCCCTGGTATTCACCAGGGACCCCACAAGGAGGTATGGACATGGTTGTGTGGGATGTGCAGGTCGCAGACCTCAATGTCAGTCACTGGTGAGGTAGAAAATAAATAGAATGGTCAAAAACTGGAGGTGGAGTCAGAAGTAAAATCCAAAGGGTGGTCAGGAATTGCCAAGGTCAAAACCAGGTAAGCAGAAGAGCCACATCAGTTTCCAAAGAGAATGGTCAGGGACAATAGCAGAAGTCAGACCAGGAGTCAAGCAGGATATGGTACAAGCACTGGAGCAGGATATGAGACCCAATACTCTGGCAGCAATAGGCTGTCAGAGACAGCTTTATATAGGGTCTTGAATTAGGCGGTCAGTGATGTCATCAACAGTGCCTGTGCAAGCACCATTCGTTTCCTGGCAATGGGCGCACATGCACACTGGGACCCGCTGGCCAGACCAGAATGCAGCCGGGGCAGCAGAAGGGCATCCGTCCCCGTGATGGCGAAGGTGAGTGGGGGCGGCGCCTGACAGACTGCAGTTGAGAAGAAATAATAGTACAGGCAAAGGTGGATCATATAAGCAGGCGGTCTGCAAAGACCTGAATGCTGAAAAGAACAATAAATTGGTAAGTTTCTGGAAACCTGTCACCATCTTTTTATGGGGAATTCTGGTTGCTTTTTTGATGGTCACATCTGTTTGACATTGTCGGAATTCACTAGAATGAGAGGGATCCTTCTCTTCTGCCTGGGATTGATGGTACTTCACCCAGAGGCGCGGAATCTAACAGAGTGGATGGTTTTCACCAGAGATTCCGCAAGGGAATTTCGGTTTGGCAGCTTTCACCCTGCAGGTCGCGGCCCTCTAGGGAAGTTCCCAGTGAGCGGTGATAGAGAACCTAGCATAGAGAAGAATGTAGGCACTAGATAGCCACAAATGAGTAGGATTACTGAATGATGTTCAGTGATAGTCCACAGAGAGATAGTAGGTGATTTGCAGCAGCACACTTGGGGAGATGATAGCGATGATCTGCAGAAGTGACCACTAACAAGTGGAGCAGGTAATAGCTGATTTGTAGCAATAAACTTGGAGAAATGGTAGCGATGATCTGCAGTAGTTACCACTAACGAGTGGAGCAGGTAATAGGCGAGTTGCAGCAATACACTTGGAGAGATGGTAGCGATGATCTGCAGTAGTTACCACTAACGAGTGGAGCAGGTAATAGGTGAGTTGCAGCAATACACTTGGAGAGATGGTAGCGATGATCTGCAGTAGTTACCACTAACGAGTGGAGCAGGTAATAGATTATTGCAGCAGCACGCTTGGAGAGATGGTAGCGATGATCTGCAGTAGTTACCACTAACGAGTGGAGCAGGTAATAGGGGAGTTGCAGCAATACACTTGGAGAGATGGTAGCGATGATCTGCAGTAGTTACCACTAATGAGTGGAGCAGGTAATAGATGATTGCAGCAGCAGAGTGCATGAGCTGCTTCCAGGCCAGGAGTCTGACGAGAGGAACCAGCACTGAGAGGTGCTGGGAGGAGCCTTATAAATGAGAGGTAACCAATGGATGAGCGGGACAGGGGAACACAGGTGAGATGATCACCTGCCCATGTGCAGAGCTGATTGCTGGCCTGACAGCCGGGGAAGAAGCAGGGAATAAGGAATGAATGATATTCAGGTTACCGGCTGGCAGCCGTGGGTGAGCGGCGTGTGACAGACATGTTTGGAAACTTTCCAAACAAAATATTGCATATGTGTAGCAATATTGCAAGCAGAAACATTGTATCACCTGTAATGGGCGTGAGGATGATCTTAAAATACAAGTTGATCTAATTTGAAAAAGCATTTTGTGAGTTTCACAACTATATGTTGGATGACATAACAAGAGCAAGCTGTGTTGTGTGTTATCAGCTACAAAAGGTTCTTAGTGGTTTCCTGCTTTTTCAGCAGTCTTTCACACTGGAAATGGCTTGGACTTTATTTTGTATCGTAAAACAAATGTTATCTAAATCTTTTCTCTCAAAAAAAGTGAATATATATTTGAATGTTATATATACAGCAATTTGTACATGCTCTGAGATCATGTCCCCAGGGGCGCACGCAGGATTTTTAAGGAGGGGTTTCCCCCCCCCAAGAAAAACAATTATACAGAAAGCTGCTGCGCATGACCCCCCTCCCCCCCCCCCCTGCATGTGCCCCTGGTCCCACAGACACTTGGTGAGCAGAATCACACAGCGATCTTGACTAACCTAGCATAAATTACACAGCGACAGACATCAGCTGCTACCGTATGCAATTCATTGGTTAGTGCGTAAGGCTGCACTTCCTAGTAAACTCCAGAGGCTGTTAACAAAACAGCAACAAGGTTATTCCTACCTGAGGGTGAAAGCAAAGGGAACAGACTTATAATCTCATGGCGTGGGTGGAAACCCTGGGGCATAGGGCTGTGGTGGCATTAAAGGGCTCTATGGGTCGTATTATATAATTATAGGACTATATAGTGACATTACAGGGCTATATGGTGTCTTTATAGAACAGTGTCTGTGTCAGTATGAGGCTTTACATGCTGACCCAACAAAGTTTCTATATGGTGGCATGAAGGGGCACCTAGATTACTGTTGGACTCAGTAGAATAGAGCAATGGCCTTGGGAGGTGACCTGGCATTGCCTGGCTCCCCTCACCTCTGTTCCCATTAGCATCTGCTGCCGTGACACTACTTCCGCCACTGGTGGCATGAAAAAAGTAAAGAAAATTGCAATACAGTCTGTTCAATGTGGCTAATTGATCTGACAATGTAATTGCACAATGAAGTTGTAGTTCTTAATATGTTTTCCCCCCTAAATATTTGGACAACTTTATAGTGCCAATCGTATAGTGCATTTGCAGGTGTTATATTATACCATAGTTGCCATAGCCCTGGGTGACATGGCATGGTAAACGAGAGGAATGACAAAGTGAAGAGGGTGTGTCCTAAAATGTTGCACTGGGAATGTAATTACAGAGGTTCCCTGGGCACAATTCCTAGCTACAACTTTTCTCACTGTTATTGCTGCCTATTTTTTTCCTATTAAAAAAATACCCAGAGGTGCAATCTCCTGTGGCGATCACTGAGTAATTCCAGGCTAAATGTCTTGGGAGCTCTGTTCCTTGACAACTATTTATCTGCAGAAAAACAGTGCTCTGTACAATATCAGCACTGCTATGTAGTATAATAATTACTGTGTGTAAAATAATCCTATGTTGTGACATGTATACGGGCGATATATCTCCCTGTGGCATGGTAAAACAGAGCCGTCGTCATAACAGCATAAAATGCTGCACTTATAAAACGTTGCCTTTATTTCAAATAAATTACAAGCTATAAAACAAATTTTGGATTTGGCTCACACACACTTTTTTTTTTTTTTTAACTATTTATTTTGAGAAATAGCAATCATGTACAGATAAGAATCAACAAATAATACATTTGCAGGAATAGAAACAAAAACAGAGAACAGTACATATCATGGGTATCTGTCAATGAAGCTGAAAATATTTGAGTAGCAAATATCCAAGACAGCCAGAGGAGGGTGTCAATAAACAGACCGGCAAATATACAATTGTTATCCGGAATACACAAGACACTATAACATTTTATAACAATATAATGTGGGGGGGAAGAGGGGTAAGAGGGGAGGGGGGGGGGGGGGGGGGTGTACTGGTCGCCACCGAGAATGAAAGAAAAAGAGAACACACTTCCCTTTATCCAGACAGTTCCTTATCCTCATCTTGTCCTTTTTAAGAAGAGAGACAAATAATTAAAAACAAAAATAAAAATAAATAAATAAATAAAAGAGGGGCAATAAAAGTTTCAAAGGAGATTACTACTTAGATTCTCTGAGGAGGGAGACCGCATCAAGAGTCAGGCCACCTATGACAACAGGGAGTTCTTTTTTTAGGAGGAAGGAGTTGGTACAAGAGGTATGGGGTTATAAGTAAAGCCAAGGAGCCCATATCTGGTGAAATTTATCACCCTTATCATGCAGATGGTATGTAATCTGTTCCATCCGGGCAATAAACCAGACATAGGATCGCAGGGCCATAGTGGGACTTAGCTACTAGGCATCGCGCAGCTGCAAGGACAAAGGAGGCTACAATCTGGCTTAGATGAGCCGCCCAATAGTAAATTTTCAAATCCGGGAAACCCCTACCTCCACCTCTGGTGGGTCTCTTTAAGAGAGCCAGCTTAATTCTAGGAGACCGGCCGTTCCAGATAAATCTAGAGAGACATTTTTGGATAGATGTCAGATCCGTAAGGGGGACTCGAACAGGAAGGGTTTGTAAATAATAGAGGAGCTTAGGAAGGAGGTTCATCTTGACAGAGATGACCCTGCCCAGCCACAAAATGATCAATGAGCGCCAGGAGAACAGTTCAGACTTGATCTTAGCAAAGAGGCCCGGGTAGTTCTCCAGGTAGAGGGAGTCATAGGAGTCGGTAATAAAGATACCGAAGTATTTAATTTTCTTTCTCTGCCACCGAAAGTTAAAGCGGGAAGTGAGTACCAGTCCTTCTGGGGAGGGAATGTTAAGGAGAAGAGTTTCCGATTTCGTAATATTGATCTTGTAACCTGAGAGGAGCCCATATTGATGTAATATGCTAAAGAGTCCAGGGAGAGACTTCTCAGGCTGCAGGAGAGTCAGAAGGACATTGTCCGCAAAGAGAGAGAGCTTACTCTCCAGATTCCTCGTTCGCACACCCTGTATGCTCGGGCAGGCCCGGATAGAGGCCGCAAGAGGCTCTATAACAAGGGCAAAGATGAGAGGAGACAGAGGGCACCCCTGGTGCGTAGCGTTGGATAGGGTGATAAGGTCAGAGGGAGAGCCGTTGATCGTGACTCTTGCGGAGGGTCGGGAGTATAAGGCTTGAATACCCGTGAGGAGGTTACCCGAAATCCCAAACGCCGACAAGGCTCGGGACATAAAGCTCCAGGAGATCCTGTCAAAAGCCTTCTCGGCATCAAGGGAGCGAACAATGGCCGGGGCCTTCCTGGTATTAATGATATGAATCAGATCAACAACTCTCCTAGTATTGTCTCTGGCCTGACGACCCGGTATAAAGCCAACCTAGTCATAATGTATAAGGGAGGGAAGGACCGAATTTAGTCTATTAGCCAAAATTTTAGCATATAATTTAACATCTGTATTAAGCAGGGAGATAGGGCGATAACTAGCGCAGTCATCAACATCCTTACCCTCTTTATGGATAACGGAGATCCAAGCCTCCAAAGAATCCCTAGACCAGGAACCCCCAGTCAGGATTGAGTTGAATAGGGTGTGCAAACGGGGGACCAGGAGCCCAGCAAACTTCTTATAGTAACAGCAGTAAAGCCGTCCGGCCCCGGAGCCTTTCCTGTTTTCTGAGATTTTATGGTTTGTTCGATTTCCTCTCTAGTAATCTCGTCCCCCAGAAGAGTACTAGCCTGTGGAGAGAGTTTCGGAAGCTTAGCAGAAGAAATAAAAGATTCAATCAACTGCGAGTGTTGCTGGGAGACTAGAAGATCAGACGGTTGGGGAAGATTATAAAGTTTAGTGCAATAGGATTGGAAGGCAGCACGTATCCGCTGGGGGTCATAGTGTAAAATTCCCTCGGAGTCCCTGATAGCCAGGAGATTCCGGGCCGCTATCTTAGCTCTAAGTTTGGTGGCCAGCAATCTATCGGCCTTGTCGCCCTTTTCATAGTAGCGCTGATTGAGCCACTTCAGCTTATTAGCAACCTGATGGGACAGCAAAAGATTTAGTTCACCACGGACAATTTCCTGGAGAACCAAGGGATCAGGGTTCTATTTGTGGCGTTGCTCTAGAGCTCTCAGCGAGTCCGTCAGCTGGATAGTTTTAGCCAAACGGAATCGCTTAGTCCGAGACGCCAAGGCAATAAGATTACCCCGTATTACCGCCTTATGGGCATCCCAAAGAGTCATAGGAGAGATATCAGAGGTGTCGTTCGTCTCAAAGTATTCAGAGAGAAGAGAATTTAGGTGAGTAGTGGTTTCTTTATCATGCAGGAGTGATTCATTGATTCTCCAGGTTGCTCCAGGAGGGCGGTGAGCAAGGGAGGTGAGTACAGCGGAAACAGGGGCATGGTCTGACCAGGTCACAGGGAAGATTTAGGAGGAGCTAAGTTTAAGAGTGAGGTCGTGGCTGAGCAGGATCATGTCAATCCGGGAGTAGGTATTATGGGGAGAAGAGAAGAAGGTATAGTCCCTGGCCGAAGGGTTTAATACTCTCCATGAGTCATATAAGTTATGGAGTTTCAGAAAAGCCTGTAAGCCAGCTGTGGTGTGGGCATCTCTCCTCAGGGGAGAAGAGGAGGGGCCTGAGGAACGATCTATAGTTGAGGCTAAAACAGCATTGAAGTCACCAGCGACAATAAGTTCACCCTGACGGACACGCGCTAACAAAGAACCCAGTTTTTTGAAGAACCTATGCTGGCCGGTGTTGGGTGCATAGAGGTTCACTAGAGTGCAGGGGAGATTATTCAGAGTGCCTATGAGAATCAGGAATCTACCTTCTTTATCTTTATGAGAGTCATGAAGTTCGAAAATTAAATGGCGCGCAAACAGGATTGCTACACCCCGCTTTTTCTGCCTATGGCCACGTGCATGAAATGTCAAGGGAAATTTTCTGGAACGAAGCTCGGGGTGGAGATGGTGGACAAAATGAGTTTCTTGTAGGAATATCAAATCTCCTTTAAGAGATTTAAGAGACGAATGGAGTTTAGCCCATTTCTGAGGGGAGTTGAGGCCCTTGACATTATAGGAGATAAGGTTAAGGGTCATAGGAAAATCAATGAGGGGAGCGCTAGAGACCAGAAGAGGGAAGAGATGTCAGGGGAGAGGAGACAAAAAGAAGAGTGTACAGGGAATGACATGGTAGGTGACGACCAGTGAGGAGAAGGGGGGGAGAACCAAAGGTTAAGGGTACAAGGGGATCGACATAGCGGACCAAAGTCCACTTGTCGCAAATGCTGGTAGAGGAAAGGACATGATGGACAGGCCATCAGGGGGACCAGCGTAGAGCCCTAGGCTCTAAGGGGGGTGGTAGGCTAAGAGCAACCACAAAAGAAAATGGAGGGCCGGGAGACCCAGAAAGGGAACCCGAGGGACCAATTTAGTGTGTATGACCTATTAAGAGGAAGGGGAATGGGGAAGGTATAAGGAGATTACTGAATCCTACAGTAGAGGAGGAAAAGGAGTACATGGAAGGAGGTGACAAAGGTAATAATTATCAGCAATAAACATATTATATGAGGTAGGAGATAACTCAATAACACTAGACATATCGTAGTAGGCACATGTGAAGCCACCGAGTGTGGCCCAATAAAAGAGCTATAGAAAGAGAATCAAATAGACAACATAGTAACCGTAAATACAACATAGAGACAATTAAGACAAAACATCACAGCTACTTATCGGTGGCGAAAGCAGGAACTGTAGTCTGCGCGTCGTCAGTACCTCGTCTCACCTAGAAGAGGATATAAAGAACAACAACCCGCCTTCTCAAGGGGCAGGCAGCAACAAGGCAACAGATAGTGTAAGGCATTACAGTGTCCGGCACCAACAATATAGTCTTAGTGTTGTAGAAAATGAGGGGCGAGGACATCTGAAGACATGGGAGCCTTGAATTCTGTGTCCAATTATAGAACTATGTCAGGAAGTTGCGGGGGCCACATTGAGACCCATGGAGGGTAGTGCGGCCGCACTTTGAAGAAGGAGCAGGGACGGGAACTTGCCGGTCAGCGATCCGCAGATTGCGGTTTAGAGTGGCGAGGGACAGTTGACCAGTCTCTATGAGGAAGCCGTTGTGCTCTCGGTGTGGCGGGACCCGCCACATTAGCAAGGGCTTGAGAAGCTTCCGGAGAGGCTTGTTGATTCAGTCCAATCTTTTGCAGGAGGTCCTGTGCTTCGCCCAAACTTTTAGCTGACAGTTGTTGGTTCTGATGCCAAAGATAGAGACGGAAGGGGAACCCCCAGCGATACCTGATGTTGTTTTCTCTGAGGATTGAGGTGACAGGCTGGAGTTCCCGCCTCCGAGATAAGGTGGTGGGAGAGAGGTCCTGAAAAATTTGAAGGGTATTTCCTTCATAGGATAATGAAGGAAGCTTTCTAGCTGCTTGTAAGACAACCTCTTTGGTCGTGAAATAATGAAGACGGAGGATAACGTCTCTAGGTGTAGATTGATCCGATGGGCGAGGTTTAAGAGCTCTGTGGGCTCTATCCAGCAAGAATTGATCTTCTGGAACTTCTGGAGCAAGCTGGGAGAATAGTTTCCGGAGATAGGGGTCCAGGTGTACAGACCCAACGGACCCTGGGACGCCTTTAATTCGGAGGTTATTTCTCCGGGCTCTATTGTCCATATCTTCTTGACTTTCATGGATATTATTGAGCTCCTGGCGGATTTGAGTTAGGTTGTCATTCGTAGCTTCTTGACCTGAGACAACATGATCCATCTTTCTCTCAATATGATCCGTGCAAGAACCCAGTGAGGACACCTCCGATCTCAGACTATGAAGAGCGTGCTGAACCTCAGCGTGGACTGAAGACCAAAGCTCCTTCATTTCTTTGATCAGGGAGAGAAAGTCTTTTTTGGTAACTGGAGCAGACACATCTTCGTCGGAGTCTGAGTCCTCAAGATAGCGAGGAGAAGCCGCTTGTTCTGTTCCAGAGACTGAGGAGGACTTATTAGGGTAATGTTGAGGGATACCCTTCGAATTAAGTTTTTTGTTTTTCGGCATAGCTAAGTAGGGTAGGGTCAAAGATGAAGGAGGAATCGGAGAAGGTAGGTCAAATACAACAAACTTCCAAGCAGAAGATTCGATCAGAAAAGGCCCCTCGGGAATGGGGCAACCGTTACATCACAACTGCATAACAGATGGGGACCCCAGCCATCCTCAGTGAGCCAGATGCGAAGTTAAAACATATGTGCAGACTCTTGGTGCCGTACAGGGTGTAGGAGCCGTAGTATTGTACAGGGAACGGGCGAGGAGAGCCGGTAAACGACTGTAAAGACTTGAGCAGTCTAGAAGTAAAATTGTATGCAGAGCAGCTCGAGCAAATTTTGGAAGACACTCCTTATTGCTTCTGATCTTGTTGTTTATGATCCACACACACTTTTTTATGTGATGGAAACAAGCAAACAAGAGAGGGGACGACAGCACGTCTGTACACCAGAAATATAATACTGCCAGTATTAAATGTGAAAGAAAAAATAGCTATTCCTCTATTAATTCATAATACTGCAGACACAAGCTCATACTTGCAAGGGTGGGTTCATATATGAGACTTTTATGCTTTTCAAGTTTACCATGAATAACCTGTAGGCCAAGTTTCTCAGAGACTCTGCTGTACCGCTGGAAAGAAGCGATTTAATCCAATTAGGGTCTAACAAGGCATCTGTGTAGTAAAGAGAAAAAGGGCACAGAATTGGAGAACCGCACAAGGCAAAAATATTATTTATATGCAGTAATTATTTTACGAGCACTGTATTATTGAGAACCCGATTTAAGACATATGATAAATCGGGGGGTGCACCCTACACTGTGTTAGTTAATTTGAAAACCAAGGAAAAGGAAGGGGGGAAGGAGGAAAAAGTCAGTGTGATATGAGGCACTCCCAAATTGCTCGTTAAAATATAACTTTTATTTATATTGAATTAAAATGGAAAGATTAGAGCGAAATATTAAAAGAAAAAAATAAATAAAAAGGCATCTGTGTGAATGACATCATGCACAATAAGGATTTGCTGTGACTGCAATATGCAACTGTGTGCTACAAATATTTCTATATAGTATAAAACTATAGTACATTTATATGCATCTGGATATACCATACCTCCCAACATTTAGGATCCCGAAGTTGAAATACAGACAGGTAAGGGGGCACCTTGACTCCCCTAAGCCCATCAAAATAGCCCCCATTGCCACATGCAACAGTGTCAGGTGCATGCAGCACTCACTAAAGGGACACATGTCTCAACTGTCCTGGGTTTGGGGCAAAAGTCATGACTGTTGGAAAGGCGAGATTGTCTTGTCTAAATCTATCTAATCCATCCCAAGCCTACTATGCTATAATTGAACAGCAGGCTGTAAATACATTGTACCCAACACCTGTTTCAGTGATGCAAAATCCCCTTAATCAAGGGCTGCCAATTGCAGGTACATTTTTGCACTTATTCCTGATCTGTGTGTGCTGACTTCCTAATGGGCTTGGGATGGGTCCCATCAGGGCCGCCGAGAGGGGGGGGGAGCGGGTACTAATTACCTGGGCCCGGGCATGTCAGGGGCCCGGCCTGGGCCCTTGCGCTGCCTTTTTTTTTTGCGGCGGGGGGGGGGCTCGGTCGTTGGTGGGTGGAGCAGGGTAGTTAAAAAAAACCAAAAAAACATACTCACGTGATCGCGGAGCCGGCATCCCTCCTCTCTGCTGCTCTGTGCTCCATTCAGACTGTCTGAATACCGGGTGTGATGTCATCATGCCACGCCCAGCATTCAGTCAGTCTGGAGCAATGGAGCACAGAGCTGCAGAGAAGACCAAGAAAGCAGAGAGGAGAAAAGGTGAGTGAAGGAAGGAAAACGAGGGGAGGGGGCACAGAGGGGTTAAAAAATGGGGGGCAGCATGACATAGGGGTTAAAAAAGGAGGGGGGCACAGAGCGGTTAAAAAATGGGGGGGGCAGCATGACATAGGGGTTAAAAAAGGAGGGGGGCACAGAGGGGTTAAAAACGGGGGAGCAGCATGACAGAGGGGTTAAAAAATGAGGGGGGGCACAGAGGGGTTAAAAACGGGGAGGCAGCATGACAGAGGGGTTAAAAAATGAGGGGGGGCACAGAGGGGTTAAAAAACGGGGCAGCATGGCACAGTGGGGTTAAAAAGGGGGGGATGGCACAGTGGGATTGAAAAAAGGGGGGGGGGAGCAGCATAGTATAGTGTGATGAAGGGGGCAAAAGCAGCATGGAGGGCGCAGTGTGATCATAAGGCATGGCGATGATGAAGGGGCACATTATTGTAATATTGGAGCTGGAGGAAGGCCTAATTATTAATCGTGGATGGTATTGATTTAACGCCAGGGTTGTTTGGAATTATCTAAATGTAGCTATTTTTTTCCAAATAGGGCCCCCCGCAACTAAAGAAACATGCAGCAACAGGTGGTGAAAGTGACAAGAACAGGTAGGAGAGAGCAGGACAGTATGTGAAATGTTGTGATTCTAGTAGGGACAATGTCAATTTTTGGTGAGTGTTGTGCCCAATGTAAGGTGCAGGCCAAGACTGAACTGTTTGTGTACAAACTGCATTTTTTTCTATACTAAACTGTGGTGCTAGATGTCCTGAAAGTCAGGAGTGCTTGGACATATGTGACGCTCCGGCAAATTAAGAGCCTAGTGATTTTGATGTGTTAGCCACGCCCCGATGGCGCATTTGCCACGCCCCCAAATGCATGACCACACCTCCGAAAAACTTAGCATACTCAACTATAAGGGGGGCCCCAAGAATTTGTTGTACCGGGGCCCTAAATTCCTTTTGGCAGCCATGGGTCCCATATTACTATGTTCGCTGTGCACCTCCATGTTCATAAAGGTTCATGTAAGTGAATGTGTTTTTCTTTATGCTACACTTACACACACATCAATCAGTCACAATATCAAAACCACCTGCCTAATATTGTGTAGGTCCCCCTTGTTCTGCCAAAACAGCTTTGACCCGTCGAGGCATGGACGGACACCAGATGACCTCTCTTGGTGTCTGTCACCAAGATGGTGGCAGCAGATTCTTTAAGTCCTGTAAGTTGCGAGGTGGGGTCTCCATGACTCAGACTTTTCAAAGTCGCTCTGATCCTTATGTTTGGCAATTTATCCTGCTTCCAACACATCAGCTTCAAGATCTGACTTGCTGCCTAATATATCCCATCACTTGATAGGTGTCATTGTAACGAGATAATATTACTCACTTCACTCTTGTCAGCGGTTTTAATGTTTAGTATAGATAGGCAGCCTCCCCTATAGTTTAGTATAGCCCCCCTCCCTATAGTTTAGTATAGATAGGCAGCCCCCCTCTGTAGTTTAGTATAGTCAGCCCCCCGCTATAGTTTAGTATAGACAGGCAGCCCCCCTATAGTTTACTATAGGCCCCCTTCCCTATAGTTTAGTATGGATAGAATAGGCAGCCCTCCTCTCACTTACCTGTAGTTGCTCTGACCGGAGTCGCTCCTCACATCAGGCAGACAGGAAGTAAAGTGAGACTTCTGCACAGCACTTTGGGCCCCTCATACAGCAACAGGCAGCCTAGCGATTGGTTGACTGTTACTGTCCCACTGACCACCAATGTTTTTGAGCATTCCCCCCCCCCCACACCCCCGCACCTGCGTTCACGCAGATCTATGCTGAACTCCTCATCCTCAGAGCCTGCTGATTTTTTTATAATGAGAATGTAAAATAACTATTTTCTATTTGGTCAGAAGTCAGAGATAAAGGTAAAGAGATGGGAAAGAGGACACATTACGTTACACGTGAGGCTTGTTCAAGTCCTTAATTCCCCTGGTGCAGCCATGAGCATAGCACCATAGTAGGTGTGATGCTGTTATAGGGTTCAGAATACAATGATGTTGATGACCCGGGACTGGTGGGATCATCCTGGGCAGCCTGGGCAGGTCTTGGCACTGTATACACTAACCTTGTGATGGGTCTTCTCCTGGGTTCTGTGCTGAAGACTGCAGAAACTCAGTGTCGCAGAGAGGCAAAAGTCCAAAACAGAGAAAATGTTGGAGGCAGGAATAGTGGGCTGAACCGTGCAAAACTTTACATGGAAAAATGAAACCTTCCGCAGACTTTTAGCAAATAAAATTACATATTATTCAATAACTTCAACATGAATCTTAACATACATTGAGGTTCAGCAATCAATGCAAACACTTGTCAATGGGCACTAAATCAATGTAAATTATATAAATTACAATATAATGATATTGCATGCAAATATCTGAGAAAACCATATAAAATAAACATACTCTTAAAGTGAGACTAAGGGGAGATTATTTATCAAAGGGAGTAAAGCGCTAGATTGGGTGCTTCCGGCAACGCATCCCAATGCAAAGCATATGAAAGAGTGGGGGTAGGAGTAGCTGCCTCTGTCCTCCTACAGCTATCACCATCTCAGGAGGGTGATAGCAGACTCTCTACACGTGAAAAAATGCTTTATTATTTAAATAATATAATAAATAAATGAAATATATGTAAAATATATTTTTCAATTTTATCTGCGCAGTTCACACATGCCCAGGCTCCCTCACTAACCTGGTGAAGCTGTAAGTTCAGACTTACCGCTACCAGCCAGTATTAAAGGGAAGCTGAGCTGTGATAAGCAGCTATATAAAAGTCTTCATATTGACACTGTATAATGAGGTATCAGTCCCGAGTGCTGTAGGATATTAACAACAAGGAAGATTACCAAATGACTGACGATTGGACAATCATCTGCATACATTTATGGTGATGTGTATCCAGACAGTTGACTATGGAAATGAATTTAGATGTGGAGCAGTGTAAGTCCACTTCTCTGTTTTCTGTCCTTTTCAAACTTTGCTTGGTGGCATCAGTGGTGGCCATGGTAACGGCCTCACCACAGGCGCTAATGAGTATATATATATGAAATATCATCAAGCTGCTAGATTGCAAGGGATAGTTGCTAATCCCCAAAGTACAAATATAGAAGCAAAAAAAGCAACAGCGCTAAAAGTGATAAACAATAACTATATTAAATATTCTATAAAAATAGAGCTAATATAAAAATATAAATATAAAATTATATATACAAATAAGCATTCTTTTTTGCACATAAGTTAACACAAATATCAACTTTAGCACACACATATCAACTTTAAATGTCAGTGTACAAATAAGCTATCAAGTATTTGTGTGCTACATGAAAAAACAGTCCGTATTTAACTTATGTGCAAAACAGAACACTAATTTGCACCCCTTGCATTGTAACATGGTTTTGTCCAGGAGACTGAAATAAGAAGTTTCTTCAGTTAAGATCCTTAATGAATCAGGCCTTTAGACTGTAAGCTCCAATGGGGCAGGGACTGATGTGAAAGGGTTTACTGTAAAGCGCTGCGGAATTGGTGGCTCTACATAAATAACTGATGATGATGATGTTTTTCCAAGCCTAAATATTACTGAGGACAAATTGGATATTATACAGTATGGCTTCACCCTTCCCTTCAAATGTTTCCAAAGTCCAATATTCCCCTCTGCCATAAACTGTTCTATGATAAAACACAATACTGAAATTAGACCTCAAGAAAGTACAACTTTCAAAATTATTCACCTATGGCTGAATCAATCAATTATTTCCTATACAAAATCAGGACAGTTAAGGCAAGTCCTCATTGTAAAGCACTAACATCTTACCTCCACACTTTCTCATGGGAGGTTTAGCAGATGTGGCATTGTTTTTGTATAAACATAAACTTGAAAGATGGTTTCCAGTTTGCATTCATACACCAAAACCACATGATTCTTATAGAACATACAAGGACATGACCTGCGCTCTGTTATCAGATTTGGAGTTTGTAATGGACAATACAAATGCTCATTTTGTCTCTGTTTATCCTTGGATTTCAGCGCAACACCAGATACCTGTCACTTAGTGTTTCCCCTCAGATACCAGATGAAGGATTTATTACCTTTGCCTTTTGTTGCCAAATTTTCACAATCAAGCATCTGGCATAAGTGACTGAGAGAATGATAGCCCTATTTGTGAGGTTTCCCAATCATCTCTCCTATGCAGAAAAATCACAATTCCTCCTATCAGGAATCACAGAGATCCTGAACTAGCTGAAGCTTACGCTACTCACACCTAAGGAGTGGAGTCTAACCTGATGCCGGTCTTCACTAGGGACCCTCACAAGGAGGTATAGCCTTGGCCGCGTGCGCCATACAGGTCATGGCACATAGGGTGGGTCTCAAGTGTAGTTTGTATGTGGGGATGTAGTCATTATAGGAATCAGCAAAATTCTATTTGGTTTCCCTTGATCTGTCCACTGATCAAGAGTCAGAAATTACCACTGGGTATCTCCAGCTAGTGCTTCCTGGGAACCCATGCAATCATAGCCGGATTAAGGGGGGGGCACAGGGGGCACGTGCTCCGGGCCCCCCTCTCTCTGAGGGCCCCCCGCCGCCGGCCGCTGGCCGCCATCTGATCGGATCACCTGTCAGTTGGTGATCCGATTCTGTTGCTTTTGCTTTGCGGCTGTGGGGCCCCCCTGACGCAGGCGCACCGCCCCCGCAAAATTTGACAGCTGTCCTGATGTACAGTAGTCGCGGTGCTGCTGTACATCAGGCTATTCTAAGATGGCCGAAATGGAGCTGCTGCGCATGTGCAGCAGCAGCTCCTCGCATGCAATACCAGAAGAGACTGTCTGGGATGCTGTGCTGAACGTGGGTTCCTAGGTAAGTCCCACTTTCACTTGGAGTATGTATGTGTGTATTTATGTGTATATGTGTAATATATATTACATATATATTACACATATACACATAAATACATATACACATAAATACATATACACATAAATATATATATATATATATATATATATATATATATATATATATTATAATATGTGTATGTATATGTTAATTGAACCTTTAATAGAAGAGGCATAATTACTTTAATAATTACTGACAAAATAGGGGATCCCATAACATATTTGTTGTGTGTGCCTACGTATATACATATATTTATATATATATATATATATATATATATATATATATATATATAATGTAGATAGATAGATATATCAAAATTATTATGTTAGAAATGTTTCTTTCATTTTAATGTGCGGCATCATTGTTCTTTATGTATGTGTATTTATATGTATACATATATATACATTTATACACATACACATACATAAAGAGCAATGATACCGCACATTAAAAAGAAAGAAACATTTATAACATGTCAATAAGTTTGATATATATATATATATATATATATATATAAGTTAAAACTGATGTAATTTTATCAGTGTTTTTTTTTTTTTTTTTAATGTGCAGTATCAGTACTATTTTCTGAGGCGGGCTGGGGCGGGAAGAATAAAAAAGACTATTTTGGGCCGGTCCCTGCAATGGCCCAAGTCTCTATTACTTGGTGGATGGCCCCTCCTCCGAGACCAGCCACGTTCTGTCACTGGCTGCAGATTCTTACAATCCGTTCCCCTCTTCCCCTATGTGTGGCTACTATTGTTGTCAGGGACGTGCACCACGTGACAGGTGCCGTCCCATTTGTGAAGAGAAACAAGGCCATACAGCGTGCAGATAAAACAAAGTTAGTGGCGGTAGTATGTTAATATAATGTGTGTGTGTGTGAGGGGGGTAGTATGTTAATATAATGTGTGTGTGTGAGGGGGGTAGTATGTTAATATAATGTGTGTGTGTGTGAGGGGGGTAGTATGTTAATATAATGTGTGTGTGAGGGGGGTAGTATGTTAATATAATGTGTGAGGGAAGGGGGTTTTTTAATATAATGTGGGAGGGAAGGGGGGTTCTTAATTTAATCTTGGATTGCAGGTAGATGCTAATTATTTAATGGGTGCTATTTTATTTGTGGAGTGATGGTGGGGCAATTTAATGTAATAGTGTGGGCTATCAATTTAAGATGGGGTGATTGGACCTTTAAATTTGATGCTGGGGTGGTTTGGAAGCTCATAAATGAATGTGGGGCTGTTTGGGGAAAATTAGGTCTGTTTATTAAATGTGGATATGAATTATTTAATGCAGTGGATGATTGTGCAAAATGGTTATATTTTTTAAACATAAATGCCATTTAATTTATTGATAGGGCTGTTTCGAGGAAGGGAATTATTTTTATATTTTAAATGGGAATACTATTGATTTAATGCTGGGGTTGGTTGGAATTTTCTAATTTTCATGTACCCATTTTTTTTTCCAAATAGGGCCCCCATCATTCCAGTATCCAGACAAGCAGCAACTGAGCTAAAGACACCAGCAGCCACAGGTGGAGAAAGTGACAAGAACAGGTAGGAGAGAGCAGGGCAGTCTGCCAACTGTCCTGAATCTGGTCGGGCAGTCCTGAATTTGGGTGACTGTCTCAGCGTAGTCAGGATTGGGTCCGACTACAAGGACAGTTGGGAGGTATGTCCTGCTTCACCTTGTACTGCTCGTGAAGGCAGAGCTGCGTGCACCTAACAGCAGTGCACACAGCATTGCCTGTGTGTTTGTCTAAAATGATAACCATGTTACATCATAGGGGCCCCCCTGCCTAAAGTGCCCCGGGCCCCCCAGAGCCTTAATCCAGCTCTGCATGCAATTGGACGTTGCCCAATTGCATGCGGATAATGATATTGCTAGGTTGTTAATTTAATTATTTCTCTACCCAGGCTTTAATTAATGGCTCATTGCTTTCTACAATAAAAACTAGATACCTTTATATTACCAGGTAATTTCAAGTCTAAGTTGCTCTTTGCCAGGGATAATAGAAAAGCTTTAGATTTTCTGGCCTCTATATCTCAGGAGGGTCATGCTACCTCCACAATTAAGTCAACGGACTCAGCTCTTTCCTTACTTATTTTTAATCTTACCATTAACAGGTTATGTTTATGTCTGATTAAAGGTGTGCAACTTCCTATACCTTTTATGCCCAGATAAACATCCATCTAGGATATAATAATTTCTCAAATGTCTTAGCAAATTGCAAGAGACTAATTTAGAACTTAATTTGCTGAAATGGGAATTTGGTTTGTTATTTTTTCTGCGCTTTGTATTTAAAGAAGTTTTTGACTCTAATACATAGATTAAATCATGGACTGTCTGTTACGCCTGGGTGATTACATAATATGCTTAAAGGCAGAACTAAAATGTTTTCTTTATATAATAAAATTGTAGAATTTGACTTGGTCAAATATTTTCAAGATTCCTCTTTATGTTTGGTCAATGGTTTATCCTCTTAATTGGAGAGGACCATTCATTTTGGAAGGGTATTTCACAACTATTCATTACTTGCAGAAATCCCTACAAGGCAACAAGAGCCAACTTTTTTGAGGTTGGTTTTCAACAATACAGCAGGAAGATATTGACACTTTCCAATTCAATGGGCATTCTATTATGGATGCTGCAGTGGTATGTACTTCATCCTTAGCATCTCTGGGAAAGAACTTTTAATGACAGTTTTTGTTTTCTAGGATTTCCCAAAAAAAAGGCATGAACCAGTGACTGAATGATACCCTGTTGGATTTCCTGGATGATCATGGATTCTGTGTTATTCAAGTGCACAAATTTGCGAACATTTCAAGTTTATTTAGGCTCCAGGTAGCCAATTGTTTATTTTGATTGATTTAATTTGTTTACTATTTGTGTTACTATGTTACTTGTTACAGCAACAATCAGGAAAATATTTAGATCTTTTCTTGTCTTGTTTTTGATTGCATACTGAATATTCCTGTTTTGAGGCGGAATTATCACCTGCAAGGTTTTCAAGAAAATCTGTGTATGCATTAGCAAGTAAGAGAACAGCTCATGCTGGCTCTTACTGGTGCTGGCTCTCATTTGCGCATGTGCCCAGCATCTAGTCACAAAGCAATAGGAGTAATGTTTTTTTCTCCTCATAAGCCCTGTGGTGCTGATTCAGTAGGCTTGCCACGTATCCACTAGCTTTTCCTAGGTGGCAATCCTAATTCCCTAGAACATAATGGGCCTGATTCATCAAGGAAAGTAAAGCAAAACAAATGAGTAACTTTGCACCTTGGCAAAATCATGTTGCATTGGAGGGGGAGGTAAATTTAAAATGTGATGACAGATGTATAGTTGGCATGTCCTAGATCAACTTTAAATTTCAGTGTACAAATAAGCTATAAAGTATCTGTGTGCTACATGAAAAAAAAGCCAGTATTTATCTTAACGTGCAAAATAAAAAAATTATTTGCACCCCTTGCATTGTAACATGGTTTTGTCCAGAAGAAAAAAATACTATTTTTTTTTGCCTTATTTTCTTTAATGAATCAGACCCAATAAGGTTGTAGATCATAAATTCCTATAGATTGTAAGCTTGCGAGCAGGGCCCTCTTACATATCTGTCTGTCTGTATTACAAAGTATTGTTTTATTGCTATGTTTTTCCCCAATTGTAAAGCGCTTGTATGCTGACACTATATAAATAAATTTTGATGATGATTTCTGCAAACATTTGTTTGTAGCAACACTCCATATCCTACATGACAATTGTCCTCAATTTGCAGTGTGCAGGGATAGAATAACTTAGGGCCATTCCAGCATAGACTACTGAAGGAAAGGATTTTACTGATCTTGTGGGAAGAAGAAACCTGTCCACATGCTCATAGGAAAAACCGAGGGGGGGGGGGGTTCCTAGTGCCTGGGGTACTGTATGCTTGAGAGGGCTGGACCCTGCCCCGGGACCAGCCACTTTGCAGCTTGTGTGCAGATTGTTTGTGTCTGCACTGTTCACAGTCATCTCTCTCCAACAAGTATTGAAAGCAGCAAGAACAGGTAGGAGAGAGCAGGACATTCTGTCAACTGTTCTGACACACTCAATCAGGACTTTGTTCTGATTGTAAGGACAGTTTGGAGGTATGTCCGCTTCACACAGCTCTGCTCAAAGAGGGAGAGCTGTGTGCTCCTAACAGTAGTGCAAGCAGCATTGCCCGTGTATATGATGGGGATAGGAAGAGTTGGAGAACAGCCAAGCACTGTCTAAAATTATAGCTACGCCCCATAGCATGCTGACCATGTCCACTGATGGTGTGGGATGGAAACCCCTCTCTACAAATCTTGCGTTTGCCCCTGATGCTCATGTAATTAAGTGAGGACAGGGTTTCATGTGAAGGCGCAGTGTCATGATGTGAGAGTAGGAACTGAGTTAAGCAGGAAGCCATGGTGTAAGGAACATGGTCTTCCAACAGCAATGAGTTTTGTTGTGAGGTTCCCGCCAGTGTAATGGGATGACTGTGATGTCAAAGATGAAACATAGTTAATACATCCTTGTCAACCTATGATTAACTAGTGTCTGGTAAATGTATTGTATTCAATCTTCATCTCCTGGTCATCTGAGATTTCTTAAGATTTTAAGTGGGTGGGGCTAGAACGGATGGGAACGTTAAGTGTATTGACCTTATGGGAGGCAGAAATGAAATGAAGTTTATATAGCCAACTTGTTTTTTCTATAGTAACAATTTTATAATACATGTAAAACATACTAACTATAATGGTATTAGAAGTTAACTTTGATTCCTCAATCTGTTAACATCATTAGAAATTACAGTATATTACCTATGTTAAATAAAGGGGTTGAGAAATAAATTTGATGGTCTGGATATTGCTACATTCTGCATTGCCTATTAATGCTCCCAGTCCTCTTTGCAGTAAAGCATAAGTGAATCAGTTATAAACTGAATCACTTTAGCATTCCAAATAAAAAAGACAAAAGCAGAAAGATTTCTTCTTTTAAAAACCCTGACCTTGCCCCATGTACTGAACTCCAATGAATCTAGCAGTGGTGCTCTCTGCAGGTGAGAGTTACAGTGGTCTGGCACACAGCGTCGGACTGGCCTGCCGGGGAGCCAGGTGATCCACCAATAGGCCCAGACGCTGGTTAGCCACGCCACCGCTCGATCCGTTGTTTCGAATGACAGGTGACAGGTGATTGAAGTGCAGAGAGCCCAGACGCGACTGTGGCTCTCTGCACATGCGCTGTACAGACACAGTTTTTGGTAGATGAGTCATGTCACATGACTCATCTGGAAAGAAGAACTGCCCACGTTGGAGAGGTCCTGACTTCTGCCGCCCAGAGGAGCTACATGAACAATGCAGGAGCAGCAGAAGCCATTTCTGATAAGATCAGTAAAGCGCGCATTTGGGGAAAATTTGTCATTTTGGGGAAGAGGGGAGAGAAACAAAGTGCCATGAAAGATGAGGGGCAATAAGAGCATGCAAACTGCCATGGCAGCATGGCAGAGTGTGAAGGGGGAGGGGGAGGGGGCAGAGCAGCATGGCCGAGGGTGAAAGGGGGGGGGGGCAGAGACGCATGGCAGTGTGAAGGGGGGCCAAAGCAGCATGGCACAGGGTGAATGGGGTGCCAAAGCAGCATGGCACAGGGTGATGATGGGGGGCCAGGAGAAGGGGGAGCAAAAGCAGCATGGAGGGCGCAGTTTGATCATAAGGAGGCACAGCATCGTGAGCATGGTGATAAAGGGGCACAGTAATGTGTGTATGATGGCACAGGGGGCTTGTGGTAATGTAATGTGTGTGTGGTAGGTGGTGGCTAACTAATGGGTGCTATTTTGTTTGTGGAGTGATAGGGCAATTTAATTTTATAGTGGGGACTATTAATTTAAGATGAGGTGGTTTGGGGGCTATTAATTGAATGTGGGGCTGAGTTTGAGCAGCATGAGGTCTATTTATTAAATGTGAATATGAATTATTTAATGGCAGTGATGGTTGTGGGAAATAGGTATATTTATTATACATAAATGCTATTAATTTATTGCTGGGGTTGACTGGAGGGAGGGAAATAGGTTAATTTATTGAATGAGAATACTATTACTTTAATGTTGGGGCTAAAGGAAGGCTTAAGTATTAATTGTGGGTCCTGTTGATTTAACATCGGGACTGGTTGGAATGTTCTAAATGTACCCATTTTTTTCCAGATAGGGCCCCCAAAATTCCAGGATCCAGACAAGCCGCAACTAAAGAAACCAGCAGCCACTGGTGGTGACAAGAACAGGTAGGACAGTCTGTCAACTGTTCTGAGTTTAGTGGGAAAATCCTGATTTTTTTTGGGTGACTGTTCTGCCCAATCTAAGGAGCAGGTCAAGACTGTGTACTCTTTATATACACACTGCATTCTTTAAATACTACACTAGGGTGCTAGCTGTCCTTAGTGGGCTGGTCACTCCCCCTCTAGTGTCTGGTCTTGCCTCTTTGATGGCTGGCCACACCCCTTCTGGTAGGCCCCTGGCATTGCAGCCCCCAGTGGGCCCTTCATGCCCCAGTCCGACACTGCTGGCACAGCCCAGTAGGGCTCAACACTAGTATGTGTGACCAGGGCCACAATCAGGAGGGGGTACAAAGAATACAACGGTAGGGAAGCCGGATTGACTGGGGGCCCGCTAGCGCTGATGATCCTGGGCGCAAACTACTTCTGATTCAGAGACAGTCTGTCAGTATGTGGGATGGTCTGATGAGCATGTAAGGGTCATGTGGGAAAGTATGATGGCATGTGGGGAGGTCTGATGGACATATAAGGAGCATGTGAGGAGGTCTGAGGTGCATGTTGGGAGATCTTAGTGACATATGAGGAGGTGTATTGGGCATGTAAGGGGTATATGGGAGGTGTGATGTCATGTAGGGAGATCTGGAGAGTATGTGGGGTGGTCTAGGGGGCATATGGTTGCTTCAGGCACTATGGCAGCATGCTACACCTCTGCTTCCACTGGGCCGGAGTGAGGCCTGCCTGTTTCATTTGTACTGGGCCTAACAAGTTCTGATGGCAGCCCTGTGTGTGACTTAAGGAAAACCTTGAAGAAGTGATTATATTTACCATGTGTCTCAAACTCACAAACCAAACATGCATATTGTAATGATTGATTATTTATAGAATGATACATTATTTTTTACAACTATATAACCGTTTTTTTTTTTTAAACTCTTTATTTATGCAAAAAACAGAAGTTCCACATAGCAGATAATAAAAAAAGAAAAACATTTGAACATAAGGGCCAAAACATGTCAATTGAGAAACAAAAAAAAAAAAGTCAGGCAAATGACATATTGTTACACAAATTCCTAAACATAAAAAAAGCAGTAAGTTAACCCATGGAATGGAGATAGGCTGACCCAGCCAAGGATGATGGAAGACTCAACTGCCCTGCAATATAGTTATCTATAAAAACAAGTTGCTCAATAAGTAACAATTTGAAATCACACCGACAGTTTCCAGTGATAGTTCTAATCGCTTTTGTTATTACATTTTATTTTCCCATGGTTTCAAATGGATTTTTGGTATATATGTTAAATACCGCAGTTCAAATGTTGTGTTTTCGTGCCACATTTTTTTTTTTATCTCCTGCTTTAGAATATATGCTCCATATGTAAGTTTTGGTGAACGGTAAATGTCACATAACTGTGTTTAACAGGTTAAAATAGTATAGTAAAATAGTGCAACAGTGTCACCATATGTGAGCACAGTGGGTAAGGTAAATACACAAACTATTTGTGTAAGTGTTCCCTACCAGCAGTAGGTTAACATCTTTTTTTTTCTGCGAGTCCCTTTGAAAAAAACTGTGCCCACAAAGAAGTCATAGAGACTGGTTCCCTCCATAGTCACCCAGCAGCACACTATCTATGTGTGCCTCCCTGTGACTGTCTGCCATAGTCCCTCCCTCTCTCTGACACACACTCTCTGTGTATCTCCATTCCCTCTCACACACTGTCTCTGTCATCCCCTCCTCCCTGCCTCTCTCACACACTCTCTCTGTGTTGTCACTGCTGCCACCCCCACCACCAGCTCCGTGCCCCGGGACCTCATTCCATGCGATTGTACAGCAAGCAAGGTAAGGGCGTCCAGCACCGACAGCAGCCCCCCACCCCGGGCTCCTCATGCACGGCTCTGTGCTGCGGGGGGGGGGGGGGGGAAACAGGGCACACGGGGAATCCCAGGCAGCAGACATGATGGCAGCTCCCTTCAGCGATCATCCTGGGGTACGAGGCATATGCCCCCGCCGCTGATCATTTGCCAGCCATTATTATTATTATTAATCTGTGGATTGTTGCCCTTGCCCTACAACCTCTCCAGTGTCTGACGGCTCTCCCCCTCCCGGCTGCACGCTAAGGGTTAAGAGGCCGGTGGTCCCTTCTCCTCTATTGCGGACCCTCGTTGCTGGCAGTGTCCAGCCGCCGCCGCACCATCCTGTGGAGGGGGATAGGCGCACTGGGTGGTGGGGGTGGGAAGCCTGGTGTCATCACGGCCTACATGTTTGTTGTGAAACCCAGTCCAGTGTGCATGGGAGGAGAGAGCTTGAGAAGAGTTGCATGGATCCCTCCCCATATAACGTGTTCCCCAGTGTAATTGTTGCCTGACACTTTGCACTCCCGGTGTCACTGGCAGGATGTGGGCATGAATCGCCTGCACTGGTAGGACCTGGGATCATGGCAGGACCCTGCTACAACACTTGGTGCAGGGCTTTAATTAAACCTCACCTCTGTTTTGGTTTGAAACATGGACACTGAAGTTTGCTGTCACTTATGTTTATGACTCTTCTGTCTACTTTCACTTTGTTTTTTTTGCAGCCATCACAGCAATGGGGCCTGGGGCAGATATTTTAAATCACAGTATTAGAAGAACAATGTTAGATTAATTTAAACATATGTTTTTTTTATGGATGATGCTGGGTTAAATTGCAGACTTTCTAAAATAGAATTAATACACATTGCTGAAAAGAGGGCTGTGTAATGCCGTGTAGTGCATATAGCTTTGTCATTACTAGTCAGTGTATTCAAAAGGGAAGGAGTCTGTGGGTTGTGATTTTATTTTAGAAATAATTTGTACCTTTAATGAATAACAAAATATTTTTAGTAAAAATAAATCCACTTGTATTGTTTTTCCATTTCATATGCATTTTTCTTCCTGTGACCATATTGAACTGCATCCCCCACAGCCAGCTGTACAGCAACAGAAACTATAGCAATGCCATTATGTGGCTGTGGTTTCTCCTATCACTCGGACAATACTGCTGCCATTTTGGCCTCAGGAGGCTTCTCTAAAGTGACAATAAAACATACCCCACAAATACAATCACTGTGAAAAAAAGAGCTGAAAGGGGATGTTTATCTTATGTTTTTGTTACTGAGTACATGTTTAAAAAATACGATTGTGTTTGCTATAATTTTGCACAAAATTGCTTGAACTTTTTTCACCTTGTACAATCTCAGAACTCTGTCTGTAAGGAATTGGTGTTTTTACATGTTTGTTATAATAAAGAATGACTCCTGCATGTGCAAACAAATTACACAGACCTCAAATCCTAACGACCAGTCTGATGGCACATGCAGTCAAAGGTGATTGCAAAAAGCATTTGAATGAACCACTGGTCCCTGCCTATTTTTGTCTTATGTTTTCAGGCTACTCTGACAACTGATGGTACCACCCCTGATTGCTAGTCAATGCTATCTTGTGGAATATACTTATTCCACATTGAACATACAAGCATTCTTCTATCCTCATTATCGGCCATTCACAAACGTTCCAGCAGTTTCATGCAAAATTGCACAGAATATGAATGTGGTTCACTATATTGTTCAAATTGAGTTACACAAATGGTTGTTTCTCACTTTCAGCTGAAACCACACACATGCATTTATCACCACTGACATCCCTGTTGGTCTGCTACACATTAACACAAAGAAAGTACAGTTTCTTGGTTTTAATAAAACATTGCTGGAATCTTCCTTGTAAAATCCATTGTCAAATTTTCAGTATTTCCTGAATGATTATTTGGTAAGATTGTCAGGGCATGGAGATACTGTCCTTTTATGTGCATTTTCTTCCATAAAATGTTATGGTAGTGATAATAATTGTACTCTAATTTATAAAAGTACATGATGCTTTGTATTTTCTAGATATCTTTGTATGGACTATTTGGAAAGTAGACTTAATTTCAGTGTGACAACTCACCCAGAAGTCACTGACACAACCCAGGTAAGCCTCAAAGCAGAAGTATATGTTGTGTGCATTACATTCATTGGCAGTCATTTGTGTTTCGGAAACATCTGTTTTAGTATAGGAACCAAAGACACCTATGTGAAAGAAAGTTGGCACTTTATTCACTATGTGACAAGGAAAAATAAGTCCGAAGCTTAAGATTTTAGGTCCGTTCTGTATTTGAAGATGCGCAAAAATATTATGGCAGTTTGATGATAGCTGTAGATGTGATGAAAATCCTTGTGATACGATTGCTTCCCTGGTCCTTACCATTCCTGAGATATCTGCTGCATTTTCTCCAGGTTCTGATCTCCACATGCCAGGTGTGAGTATCTTGGTAATGGAGTTCTGGAGAGAGGGACCTCAGTGTTAGCACTGTCATGCTTGCTTATTACCACATATGTCTTTAAAGGTAAGCTTCAAATTTAGTGGAGTTGTTTCTAATTAAATACCACATACAACAGATAGTGGTAGTTTCCCCCCTAAACCCACTATTAATCGAAGCAGAGAGACCGTTTTCTCAGCAGCTCTTGGGGATGGAGACCTAATTTCTGTTTATAGCTGCTCTATTGATTGGCCTTGCAGAGTGCTAGATGTGCATGCTGGGAAAATGAGCACTAGTTTGAGTGATTGGGCTCTCAGCTTCAGGTAAAGGGCGGGGGGGGGGGGTCACAAAAGCTGGACCTCCACCATGTATGTTGGGGGCATATTAAATTAACAACAACTCCACTAAATGTGGTGTTGTCCTGTAAAGCTGCATTGCCACCTCATAAAAACATTTTACTAAGTTGCATCTGCACGCAGCTGTTTTTCCTGAAGTTCCTTCGTTCCTTTTACAACCCTGGAAGAAAAGTTAGGAGGAGTATTACAGGGCCAGCAGCGCCCAGGTAAGACAGTGCAGCAGTCCCCGGATCTCCAGCTAGGGGAACGACACCTTAGTAAAATATTTTAGCTAGGTGGTAGGGCATCAAATAATTTTTTATTTGTGTGGTACCAAAAATTCAGCTAAAGGATGCCAGCATCTCTCTCCTTTGTGTAGACTACCACACGCTGCCAGCAAAGGAGAGAGAAGAAACAGATAAATAGTATTTATTGTACATAGGACTATTTATGTAGAAGAGATCATATTATTTATGACCGGTTCACTCTAACGATTTCAAGAAAGTCTCAAAAGGAATTAAACCAGAGAGCGCCTAAAAGAAATAATAATAAAATTGGTATGCAGAAACACAATGTTAAAAACTGTATTTGTAAAAGAAGGCTAAGTACAGTTTTTTTTCCCAACTCAAGTATATACAACCCTAAGTCCCGCCACCATGATCGCTGATGTGTAGTTAGTTGTTCTGTGTTCTCAGTGAAAATAGCAGTGGAACCTTGTTTATGTGATTAAAAAAATAACCATGTGAACTCTCCATGCTATGGTTTATTAACACCTCTGGTTTAAGTGCAATTTCAACAGATTTTTCTCATGTTTCATTAACTGTTGTTTATTATGTGACGAACACCTGGGATACCTGTTAGAAATGGTTATAGAGAAGTATATATATAACTATGTATAGTTTATATAGCGCAACCAGTGTATGTACTACCTGACAGGATGATAAGATATAGAAAAGTCACAGACAAGGGAAAGTGCACAATGTAAGGGGATTTGTTCGACTGTGACAATAGGAAATTGATGTTTCCCCTTAATTGCAGTTAAAATGGTGTATAGGAAAACATAGGGACACTAAAGTGTATTATAAGTGCAATTTTGAAAACAAGTGGCCGCAGGGCATCATTCAGGGCAGCAAGTCTAGTTTGTGACATTAGGTACGTGAACTTCCAGCTGGGAGGTTAAAGAAGTGATGGAAGCTGAATGTTGAGTCTTCAGTGGGAAAGCGTATCATAGGTTGGGAGCTGTTTGTGATAAAGGCTCCAGATGGCTTACAGCAGTGGTGGTGAGAGGTTCTGAGAGAAGTGCAGGCCCAGGTTAACATGTAAGGAGGAGAAGAGATAGGGCCTTATATGCAAGTAGTTTATAGGTTATCCTAAAATTGACATGGGGGCATTACAGAGTTTTGTGTAGAGCAGAGTCAAACATAGAATGTGAAGCATAATATATGATTCTAGCAGCAGCATTTTGGTTGGATTGGGAAATAGGAAGCAGGAAGACAAGATGATTTCAGTAGTCCATGCAGGACAGAATTAGGGCATGTAATATTAGTACTTGGTGGTGACAAAGAAATGGGGCATCTTGACAATGTTTCATCGTGGAAAAAAAATGGATTTTGTGATTTTTTGAATCTGGGAAGTGAGAGAAAAAGACAAATCATGTGACATCAAGACAACCAGTCTGTTAAATAGGCTCAATGGAGGTGATGTTGGCTGTAACTTTTAATGGGACTTCAGTATCATGCTGGAAATATTCATGCTAAGATTCAGGAATTGGAGGACCATACATCTAGTAATTCCTTATAGACAATTGGCGATTGTTGCGTCAGGTGTAATGTTTGCTGCTGACAATTAGCTGTGTACCTACCACATACGTGATCACTGAATCTAAAAGAGTTGATGTGGGAGCCAAGAGACAGCATATAAAGGGAAAAGAGCAGATACCTGAGGTACACAACACCTAGTTGGTATATTTCAGGATTGTCTTGTGCTTCAATGGTTCAGTAAAGGAGGCAGAGGGAAGAGATAATTTAAAATTCTTAGACTGAACCATTGATGATAGATTGTAAGAGATCTGAGGGAATGGGGGAAGAGGCTACATGTTGTAAAGGATAGCACAGAGACCCCCTTTTTCCCAGTAATTTGGGCAAATGAGTGGAAAGTAGAAGGAGGAGAATGTGGAAGAGGATGTAAGAAAGTGGCCGATGTAAAATCTCTGTGAATGGATTGTACTTTGTTTAGAAAACAATCTGTACCATCATGAGGTGTACTATGAGGGGAACGAAGTACAGAACCTGAAACATACAAGTGCTGGTGTGGATTTGTGTTTCTCAATGAATGATCTGAAATATATTTCTTTGGATTCTGAGAGCTCCGAATGAAAACACGATGGGATATATTTGTAATGGAGAAAATTAGGGAGAGATTTGGATCTTCTCCACAGCCATCCTGCAGAGCAAGTTACAAGCCAATGGGTTGATACTGTTTCAGTTTTAAGGGATCAACCTTACAGCAATAAAGCAGAGTCATAGTTTTGTACTGGAATGTTTACACCAGAATAATTAAGTAAAGCTGTAAGTGCTTTAATTTTAGTTGCTTTCCAATTGTTTTTTTTTTTGTTCAAATTCTTCAGTAAATAAAGTCCTAATTCTCCATTATAATCAGAAAATATGTATTTAGTTAACTCTGTATTCTCTTTGAAACTGACAATGAAACCTAGTTTATGTGATTACAAAGCTCCTATGTGAACTAACCCTGCTATGGTTTATTCACACTCCTGGTATAAAGGCAATTTAACAGATTTATTTCCATGTTTTTTTAATTTTTTTATTTACATGTGTTTACAATGTGATGAACAATGGAATGCTTATAAAGAACACTCAAATCTACTTTGACTGCAGAAAATAATTTATGGTCCTGCCATATACCTTGATTTGCACAAGGTTTCACCAAAAATAGAGTTTTAGAGTAAGATGACATTTCAGAGCTGCAGAAGTTTGCACAGGTTGATGGGAGGAATTGTGCGGAGTGAGGGAGTTCCTTATAACACACACCACTGTGTCTAGTTTGGAGTGGAGCAGTGTGAAGATGAAATTTCGTTTTGCGGATTGCGATCACTGAAAGCGGTGGTGGTGTACATTTTTAGAGAGACACTCCGTTTTTTCCCCTCCGAAAAAAGGACTTAAATTTTGAACCAAGCTGGTGGTCTTCGAATCTCATCCTATAGTTTTAAGAAGTCCCATTTTGTACCTGCATGTTGAAATTTTTGTATTCCATAAGAGGGGTTGTTCTAAAGTGGTAGGAGGTTGGATTTAGGATTGATGTGCGCAGGGCAGACTATTTGGGTGTACCGTGCAAAATCAAGGCATACGTCCACTGTGTTATTGTACATGCTTTTAAAATTGGGTAAAAACGGACAAATCAATCTTTGCTGCACTCACCATTTGTATTCAGTAGTGACCTTTTTCTGTTCATCCTGTGGTATACACATGTAGATGAGTGCCATAATGCCCTTAAACAACCTTTGATTAAGCTGTAAGTGCTGGATCACTCCTTCGTGTTTGTCTACAGATAGTTTTCTGGAGAAAACTTGTAAACTGTAGAAGACAAACAACAGTCACATGAATCATTGAAACTTATGGCAAACCTCGTTGTTCTTGATGGTGTGAAGATCGAGTGGTAGAATCTGATGCAGTGAAACAGCATCATGTTGTCTCTTTAGCAGATGGGATTTTAATATGCAAAGAAGGAGGATGGCATTAGTTAAAGGGAACTGATGATTAAAGTTATGTAAATAGAATTTTACTTTTAACAAATTCACTGTTGGAAAACAAAGATGAAATAGTTAAAAAATAAATTAAAATATTTTCATGAAGTTGATGCATTAATCTGTAATTTCACAACATACACTAAAATGCTGATTACAGCGTTGTCTTTTATTGCATTTTGTCATTCTGGAGTTATTGTCCTTGTCAACTGTCAGGTTGATGACAAATGCTTTGTTTTCATGCAGCTCTCCTATAGACTCTGAAGGCCCCTTACCCACTAGCATCAGATACATGTCCTTTGACTAGTAAAAGCATGTGAGCGATATGGGAATGGAACCCAGTCGTTCCAGTGACCTCATACCTACTAACATTTGCACTTTCAGTCAATTTACATTGTGATGCTGGTTTTTGGGCACTGGCTGCTTAACTCCATTGACCCCTCCCTGAGCGCAAGTGCTTGTTTCCATTGCATCCCAAGGGCAATTGCATTTGACTTGTGTTGTCACTCTCTTGTACCGCAACCGCAGTGGATTATACCTTAATAGTGTTAAATTGTTGCAGTTCTGTGTCCTAGAATAGGCTTATTATGTTTTGATTATGTTCCCTTTCTGTGTTATTTGTAAACCTAAATGCTTGCAAACTTAGACTTGGGGGTAAATGTATCAAAGTCCGGTTTTTTCAACTCGCGGGAGATCGGCGAGTTGACAGCTAAAATTTAAAGCGGCGCTGGCTTGTAAAGGCAAACTTGCGTTTACAAGCCAGCGCCGCTTTAAATTTTAGCTGTCAACTCGCCGATCTCCCGCGAGTTGAAAAAACCGGACTTTGATACATTTACCCCCTGGACTGGATTGTTATGTATTTAAATAAATTTGTGTGTGTATATAATTATATATATATATATATATATATATATATATATATATATATAACTAGGAATATGGCAGTGTCTGATAAATAATATCTGTGTCTGGTTAGTGCTGAGTTGTTAGGAACCTTAATTGTGGAGCTGTGAGCAGGTAAACATTTTGCAGAGATTCATTGTGTATGTCCTGTAAAGAAGTGAGATGGGAGGTGGTTAAATCAGATAGTAGACAATTATAGTAGACAGAGATTCTGTCAGAGTGGAGAAAAATAACAGGTTTTAGCTGCATAAGTGTATTAAGTACAAGAACTGGATGGGTAACTTTGAGGCAAGAGACATGTTCACTGGTTTAATTGCTTTCCTATCAACAACACTAAAGTGAGATATTGAGCCACACACATGACATGTTTTAGTTACATTTTACAGTTGTTGCAGTAAATCAGAGAAGTCCTTGATCTATGTTGGTCATTGTCAATTGTAGCCACACAAATATGTTACCTCAATAATCTGTGTGCTAATATCTAGTGTCAGTATGTCACAGCATTGTATTCCCTGTCTGCAAGTAGACTTACTCAATATTTGTATACATTCATTTCATTGGACAAGTAAAAAAAAGTCATAATAATATAGTAAGAGTCTCTAGTTTGAATATGCAAATAAAAACATGAAATTCACTTGATCAGAGTAAAAAATAAAAGTGTTGGTTCACTGACACATCAGACATGTGTAAATTTACCTTTTCATTGAAAAAAAAATATAAACAGTAAAAAAACAAGTTTGTCTTGGGAGACCTATTAGTAATGATAGCCCTTAAACGAGCATGATGCCTGATAATACTCTAAACTCAAATGTTCTGATTATTAGTGGACATGTCTGAAAATCTGATGTGAAGATGATATGGTTAGAAGGAGTAAAAGCTGAGGGCTTGGATTTTAACCATTTTGACCAACACATACATGGCAGTATTGACCAGAGCTACTGACGGTTGGACTGGGCCTGAGGATTGGGCCCACTGTGAAAAGCTTAACACACCTTAATTTATAATACTTTTTGGTATTTATCAGAAGTGAATATATTTGATAAAAAATAGGTTTGTGGTGAGAATATTATTATTATTTTTTTTGTAAATGGCTGATAAATGGAATCAAATGTTCTCTGTCAACTGAAAAGCGTATCTTCCAGGGTATGGTGGCTACACATGAAATCACTTTTATCACTTGGCCTAAATCCATGCAACAGGATCTGCTTCTAGTTTAGCCACAGATGTTGTTGGCCAGAGAGGACAGATCTACAATTTTTGTCACGTGGGGGCCTGTTAGAGTGGTCAGTGGATGGCTGCACACACAGCTGATAACTGGCCTTTCATCATTGTTTATTTGTAAGGCATTGGACAGTCCCAGTTACAAACAATGCAACTACAAATTGCTGGTAAAAACAGAACAAGTACATACAAGGTTTGTGAAGACGTGCAGACTTGAGACAAAGGGAGAGGGGGCCGTGCTTGTTAGAGATTATAGTCTAGTGGAAGAGGCAATGCTCCCACAATAGGAGCTAGTGGGATTTAGAGTGGACATGGGACTGTAGACCATGCAGAGTAGTAGTATCGGGTAGGGAAGGATAGCATATACTGAAGACGTGGGATTTAGAGTGGACATGGGACTGTAGACCATGCAGAGTAGTAGTATCGGGTAGGGAGGATAGCATATACTGAAGACGTGGGATTTAGAGTGGACATGGGACTGGTGACCATGCAGAGTAGTAGTATCGGGTAGGGAAGGATAGCATATACTGAAGACGTGGGATTTAGAGTGGACATGGGACTGTAGACCATGCAGAGTAGTAGTATCGGGTAGGGAAGGATAGCCTATAGTGAAGACGTGGGATTTTAGAGAGCACTTGAAAGATTGAAGATCGGAGGAGAGTCCATCAGTGGAGAGTAACATGGGAGAAGTCATGGAGGAGGGAGTGATGGGGATAATCTGATGTCAGTCAGATCATTCTTGGAGATGCCATTATTTTGCTGCTGCACACACTAGTCTCCCAAAATATTTGCATTATTGTACATATGTACGTGTGTGTATATGTAATTATGTATGTATGTAAAAGTTGCTGTTAAGTTATTTTTTATACAAGACTACATGTATTTTAATTAAGTGTTTGCTGTCAACTGGATATATTTTAAATATATAGAGTCTTCTTTATAGAAAACAACAACAGAGATTATTGATATAGACTTTACCAGTTGCAAACTTTCAGAATTGTAGACTGTTTCATTTGCAAATGGCAGAAGGATACATAATGAGCAGGCATGTATTTTTCTTGTACGTCAGTCCAACGTTATGTGAAGATTCTTATGTACTTGGGCAGCAGTTTTCTTTCAAGAAACCCTGGTGTTCCACTGTCAACTCCTGCAGTTAACTCTATGACCTCTTCATAGAGTAGAGTATTATATAAATACCCTAGTGGTCCAATGTCAACTCTATGACCTTGTCCTGAAAAGTTCTTAAGAGCAAAGATCATCTGTTCATATCCCGGATGTTGGCTTCTGTATGTATTATGGGGACTTTATAAATTATCCAGCAACTCCTCTTGAGATTAGATTAGATGTGGACACAACAATAAAACCATGCCAGGAAACCATTGTCTATCATGTTGTTCCATGATTGCTTTATTTAAAGCCACAGTCAAAACTTCCCATTTGTGCGGTCACTACTCATAAAGTTGTTGCACACAAGCGGTTGTAAACCACCTGTGCTGTTTTCCATTTTCCCCCCAGTGAATGGTGAAGAGACGTGAGAGTTGACATTGGAACACTAGGCATCATTGAGTAAAAACTGCTGCCTGTGCACACAGGCGTCTTCACATAATTCAACACAGTCATGGGTATGATTAAAAGAAAACCCTGTAACTATATGTTTAGATGCTTTTTAACAAGAATAAATGTGGACAATCAATACAGTTTTTCAAGTATAGTCTTTGTAGTTCACTTAAACTGCACTATAGTTTAACATCCATAATGACCTATCTGTTGGCTGTGTTCAGTTCTTCCACACACTTTGCAAGGCAAGTGACGGGATAGCTGGTAATGTCACCGCGATGAGCTTGCCAAAAGCCGTCGATCCATCTTACATGTTAACTACAACTTGGTTGCGTTTCTCCCCAGCTTAATGGCTGAATTTCAGAATTTTGGCCATCTTTCAAATTGCAAAATAAATGTCTCTAATTGGATAGCTCTAAACCTTACATTTGCTACACACATTATATATGGTCTTTATAAGACAAATTCGATACCTTTGTGTTATCCCATGGTACAAGATATGTGGATAGCGCTCAGGGGTGTAGGTTAGATTAATTGCGACTGCTGCCCGTTACCCTAAATCCAGAGAGTTGTCCTCTGTACTTCTTGTACAACATTCAAATATCCAATATATAGCGGGTTAGCAATACTACTAGTGAGTAAATAATAATGTACTGCAATCTTGGATATATGTCTCCCAACAATAACGCCTTGTGGTATCAGCTGGTCTGAATGTTATTGAATAATGCCTCTGATTTCTAGAGGATATACTACTAGATGGGTTGGGTTTAAGGCTGCATAGGAAAAATAATGTGCTCCTTAAACATAAATCCTCACTTGGTGGTGGTATTTAAACATAAATCTAAGGTTACCACCAGCAAGTGAGAATTTATGTTAAGGAGAACATTGTTATTCCTATGCAGCCTTTGTGTTATCCTGCCTAAAACTAACAGTGATCTCTATAAATTAAACTTCATTCTGAACCTAACCAACATAAGACTAGATATAAAGAAATGGCAGCCAAATCAACTTTAGATAGATTTTAGTTTTATGCATAGGCAAAGCCAACATCATTTATATGAACTGGCTCCCCAAACTTCTTTACTTATTACAAACACTATCAAACAATATCCCTGCAATATTTTTCAAAGAATTTCAGAATACCATCAGAGACTTTGGGGTAAATGTATGAACCTCCGGACTCTTCAACTCCGGCGAGTTCAGCGTCTTCAGCACTTAAATTTAAGCGCTGAAGACGCTGAACTCGCCGGAGTTGAAGAGTCCGGAGGTTCATACATTTACCCCTTTGTGTGTGTTTGATGGGTGAGGTCACGTTTTAAACATGGCATATTATATGGTCGCAAACAGTGGCGGGCTGGCCCGGGGGGCATCCGCTCGGTCAGGCCGCTATTTGTCGGCCGACCCCCCGGCTGCAAAATACAATTTTTTCCCCCGCGGCCGCATCTGATGACATCAGATGCGGCTGCGTCAGCGCACAGGCAGCTGCATCACATGACGGGATGCGGCCGCGTCATCAATGACGCGGCCGCATCCCTTTTCATGAGATGCGGCCGCCTGTGTGCCCCCCGGCCACACCTCTCCCAGCCCGCGTCTGGTCGCAAACATATGTGTGGCCTAGAAATGTAAGCTACTGTCAATTGGTATTACTTAATAGAATTGTGGTGTGGACCCGGTGAGGGGGAGTGAAGTAGTGGATAGACACTGAGAAATGCCGCTCCCTGTTCCAGTGAATAGTTCATCAATTTTGAGCAGCCCTCGAATTTGACATCACATGATCAGTTCAACACTACACTGTTATGGAAGATTCATAGCCCTCCACGTAAATCTGCTGAAACAGATGGTTCACAACTCAACCTTCCCCCTGGCCTTTCCCTTAACCACTTGAAACAGTGGTCTCAGACAGAGTTCTCTGGGCATTGGATTTGATATTTCATGAGATGTTTGATTCAATGATCAGAACCGTGTAGTCAGCTGCCATCCTTCAAGTCACTCTGTACTGTCACGCAAGACCCTAGGCATGTGATATCTTATATATACAACTAATATTAGAAAATGCCTTTGGTCCGCTCCAGAAATATGGAACAGACATCTAAGAGAGCACCAATGACTAAAGATTTTTACATTTTCACACACTTACTTGCATAGTATATCACTGATTGAGACACAAGTTATTTCAAGATGGTTTAGGTGCCCTAGTGTTCCCTACAAAATGTTTCCTGACTTGTCCGATAAATGCTGGTGATACAATCTTTCCAGGCACTCCCCTTAACATTTGATGGGAGTGGCCCAAGTTAGCATTGTTCTGTCCCAATGTAATCCAAATCTCAGCAGAAAAAACAGGTGGGAAGGCCCCAGTCCTGAGTTCTGGCTTCGACATCCCACAGACCTGTCAATCTCAAGGTTTAAAAAAAATCTCTATTAAAACATGTAAATAATGCCACCGAAGCAGGTCATACCTCTGTGCAGGTCATACCTCTGTGGTGTAAATCCGCGTTTGGTATTAATGCGCATCACACAGGATGAGTGTAGCCAGAACACTCCTCCATATATCAGACGTCCATCATTTGTGGCTCTGCACACACCACTATCTGCCTCTCCACCTTAATGGTTTGTACCTACAGTTACATTGTGCTTATGTGCTGTAGCATCAAATCAGATGGAAAAAGACATCTTGGATTGATTAAGAAATAAAATATTCTTGCTGAATCTTTATGTACATCAATGTTTACAAATGTTAATTTCTGCAAGTTACAGCATCAGTTTCAGTCTGATTTCTTCTTTTCTGATGGCCTACCTTTGTACTGTACACATTTCATACTTACATAAATGTGCGTTCTCTAGCAAACTGAAGGTTATGTTGTTTAAATGTAAATGGGAATCTGCTGCAGTGACCTGTCACAAAGTCTAACAGAATAGTTTCTAGACTCTCTGCATGGCTGAGCTCTTTGCTCACAGCCCGTATGATAACGATGTGATGGATCTGTACCCACATGCCACACTATGGGCAGCACGGTGGCTAAGTGGTTAGCACTTCTGCCTCACAGCACTGGGGTCATGAGTTCAATTCCCGACTATGGTCTTATCTGTGAGGAGTTTGTATGTTCTCCCTGTGTTTGCGTGGGTTTCCTCTGGGTGCTCCGGTTTCCTCCCACTCTCCAAAAACATTGGTAGGTTAATTGGCTGCTAACAAATTGACCCTAGTATGTGTGTCTGTCTGTCTGTCTGTCTGTCTGTCTGTCTGTCTGTCTGTCTGTCTGTCTGTCTGTCTGTCTGTGTGTGTGTGTGTGTTTGGGAATGTAGACTGTAAGCCCAAATGGGGCAGGGACTGATGTGAGCGAGTTCTCTGTACAGCGCTGCAGAATTAGTGGTGCTATATAAATAAATGGTAATAATAATAAAAATATTACACAATTGTATTATATATAATAGCGCAATGTGTTACGTTTTATTAGCATTGTACTTTATTGTAGTAATAACATGTTGCAAGACGGCAGATAGAGATTTGTGGAAGAATAAGAGCGTCTTTGTAAATTCGAGTTACTCGGAGTGTAATTCAGCCAAACCTGGTTAAAAATTACAAATGTAATACTCATATCAATTTTCACAGATTTGTTTTTTGGTAACAGTAGCCTAACAATCCATACTTCCTGTTTTTTAGTTTAATTTTACTAAAAAGCATAAAAATAACCCGTTCCCTTTTTACTCACTATTTATAAACTTTACAGCCAAAAGGAGATGATGCTGCTGAATGTGTGAGTAGTGAATCAGCTTGTGTAAACAAGACTAGTGAGCTTTTTAATGAATCGATCTCTTGGTAATACTGAAATATAAAGTATTGTTACTATAAATTGGGATGACATTTTACAGTGAATTACTTTGTTATTTGTTGTTCAGATGCATTAACCTGAGAGCTGTTCATCCACTGTGTCTCATGCTTTCTTTATTCATGCATGTGTATAAATGCTCTAAGTGAATTGAGCTGAGGCCTGTGTAGTTTATGCTGATCTAGAACACCTTTACTGATGCATGTGTGTATGTGTGTGTGTATGAACACCTTTCAGCCACAACTTTAAAACCACCTGCCTAATATTGTGTAGGTCCTCCTTGTGCCGCCTAAACAGCTCTTACCTGTGGAGACATGGACTCCACAAGACCTCTGAAGGTGTCCTGTAGTATCTGCCACCAATAAGTTAGCAGCAGATCCTTTAAGTCCTGTTCGTTGTGAGGTGGGGCCTCCATGGCTTGGACTTGTTTTTCTTGCACATCCCACAGATGCTCGATAGGAATGAGATCTAGGGAATTTGGAGGCCAAGTCAACACTTTGAGCTCTATGTCATGTTTCTCAAACCATTCCTGAACAGTTTTTGCAGTGTGGGACAGGGCATTATACTGCTGAAAGAGGCCACTGCAATCAGGGAATACTGTTGCCATGAAGGGATGTACTTGGTCTGCAGCAATGTTTAGGAAGGTGTTGTCAAAGTATCCACATGAATAGCAGGACCCAAGGTTTCCCAGCAGAACATTGCCCAGAGCATCACCCTGCCTCCGCCAACTTGCCTTCTTCCCATAGTGCATCCTGATGCCATCTGTTCCCCAGGTAAAATACGCATGTGCACCCGGCTGTCCATGTGATGTAAAGGAAAACCTGATTATCAGACCAGGTCACCTTCTTTCATTGCTCCATGGTCCAGTTCTGGCATTCACGTGCCCACAGTAGGCGCTTTCTGTGGTGGACAGGGGTAAGCATGGGCACTTTGACCCCCATAGACAGCAAGCTGTGATGCACTGTGACATTTTTCTATCATACATAACATTAACTCAGTGAACCTTGGGCACCCATGACCCTGTCACTGGTTCACCAGTTGTCCTTCCTTGGACTACTTTTAGAAGGTACCAACGACTGCATATTGGGGACACCCCACAAGACCTGCCGTTTTGGAGGTGCTCTGATACAGTCATCTAGCAGTCACAATTTGGCCGTTGTCAAAGTTGCTAAGATTCTTATGCTTTTCCATTTTTCCTGTTTCCAAAACATCAACTTCAAGAACTGAACTGGCTTGATGCTGTGGCTGAACGGTGTGTGTGTTCTGGAGCAGTTCATATACATTGCATTAAATAGATTCCTTTCCAACTGTATTCCATATGTAAGATGTGGCCTCCAAATTGTTTTTTTTTTACTTTTGTGGCCTTCTGCCGGCCACCATAGACTGATGCTTGACATGTGTTTTGAATAACATTTTGGATAAACCACATAGTTCTAACAGAAATGTATTCCTTTTATGAATTGACTTGAATAGCAAAGATTTCCGTCTTGATAAAACTGCACTTAATTCTAGATCCTTCAATGCTTGTGTAAGTATAATTGAGGATTATTAGCACTGGCATCTGTAATAGTGTTTTCAGTAGACTTTTTAAGAGACTTTCACACCAAATTCTCTGCCAGATAGCCGTATTTTCTTTGTTTTTTTGCCAAAATACATAATTGGAAATGAACAACTTAGTATGAAATCATTTGTATATGGCTTACAAAGCAGGAACAATTCTTATATGAAAAATATGAATTTAAAATGTATTTTATATGCTGCATCCTTTCACTGTTAACACATAAATGCAGCCATAAGTAATATGTTGTTTTACCGTACATTAACTTCCAGACTTCATCATCTGTTTCCCTTATTTTATAATCCTGCACAAAGGATCTATTCTGGTTTAGCTGTGCAGTAAGCTCCACTCTCTCTATTTACATTGCACATTATTGTGTTTTGTGCTTATGTAACGTGTTTGCTGGAGGGTTGAAATGCTAGGTAACCGTCTAAGATTAAAATGGATTACAGTACAATGAACAATAATGTGTTGACTAATGTATACAGGTGTTTCAATTATATTGTGAGCGGTGCTTCTAGAACAGCCGATTATGTTTCGGAGCTACAGCTTGCTCTTCTGGAGTGTAAGGGGTTCCAGCACCAGCGTAGGAGAGGTTTCCGCTCGGTTGAAGTTTCTGCATTTCCTGCTGGCTTCCTGGCAGTAGCTATTGTTCCAGATACACATTGTAAAATTATCGTCTGTAGAAGTTATTCAGTACATTTCTAGAAGCTGAATGGACAGTGATTGTAAAGTACTGAATCCCTTTCAGAAAAACATTCACAAATTCAGTCAATTCTATGTATGCTTTTTGTGATTTCATTTTTTTATGGCACAGGATTGTTAGACACTTCCATTACCAAAGTTTTTAATAGCGATAAACTTTTTAGTAGTAGTATAGAAATTCTTAGAATATTTAATATTGGTTAATGAGATTTCTGTATGCCAATATTTATTAGGACTTTTCAACCCTAAACATTTTCAGGAAATAGTGTAGTACATCTAGAAAATATGAAGGCAGAGAATAAAAATAGAGCTATCTGTTCATTTAATTTTGTTATGAATGTCATATAATTGAGTAGATTAATTCTTAAGTTTCTACTTTTTATTTTGTATTTATACACTTAGTGAATGCACAGAATTTAGTTTTATTGTTTTTTTTTGTAATATGGTCCAGTTCTGGCAGTCACATGCCCATTGTAGGAGCTTTCAATGGTGGACAGGGGTCAGCATGGGCACTCTGATAGGTCTGCGGCTACGCAGCCCCGTGTGCAGAGAGCTGCGATGAACTGTGTGTTCTGACACCTTTCTATCATAGTCAGCATTAACTTTTTCAGCAGTTTTGGCTACAGTAGCTCTTCTGTGGGATTGCACCAGACGGACTAGCCTTCACTGCCCACGCGCATCAATGAGCCTTGGCAGTCCATGACCCTGTTGCCGTTTCGCCAGGTTGTCCGTCCTTGGACTACTATTGGTAGGTACTAACCACTGCATACTGGGAACACCCTACAAGACCTGCCGTTTTGGAGATGCTCTGACCCAGATGTTTAGCCATCACAATTTGGTCCTTGTCAGATGCTCACACTTGTCTATTTTTCCTGCTTCCAGCACATAAACATTAAGAACTGACTGGTCACTTGCTTCTTTATATATCCGCCCCTTGAAAGGTGCCACTCTAACGAGACAATCCATGTTATTCACTTCACTACTCAGTGATTTTGGTAGACGGACTTGTGAGCTGTGGGCTTCCTGGAGATCGAGTTCAATCTGACTTACCAAGTACCTCTCATTGGACACTACTACCAATATCCTGTGGCCTGGACACCGGACTCGCTCACAGCCTATCTAATGTGCCATCTGGACCTTCCTGGGCCTGGAAAACCGCCCTCTCCCCCTGCGGCCTGTTACGCTGCGGCCTTCCCACGCTACCTGGGATCCCTAATTCACCAGACCGCTCTGTCCGCACGGCCCTGCGCCTACCTATCTTCCATTAGTCAGTGTTTTTAATGCTGTGGCTGTTCGGTGTACATTTTAACTATAACCCTGTATTTTTTGTTTTCCATTTGAGTTTGTGCAATGCACATAGTTAGGGATTAAGGTGTAATATTATATGACTTTACCTAGTAAAGCTGGGTACACACTGAAGAATTTTTCAGACTGACGTGCTATCTCAAACGATTATACCTACGACTGAAGGTCCGATCAGTCTGATGATTCATGCATACACACTGACACGATTTATCTTCAGATCTGTGATCTTCATCTGGTCCTTTGTCTGGTCCTCTAGTCCGGAGGATGACAGCACAATATTCATTCATTCACTACTGTCACATTGTCACACTGATTAAAACCGCCTTGTTATAGCTATCTACATGTCCTAACAAATTTCGTTCGTTCTGTGACTCTGAAACAAAATATTCTGTCCCAGAACGAACAAATTAATTATTCCTTCTACAGCAGTCTCTACATTTATTCACTCTGACATTCAGTGCTAACATCGGCTGAAAAGAGCCCTACTCTGTAAACTCTATGGAGATCGTCAGCATGAGTGCATACACACTACATGTGATTGGAAAATATTGAACGACACGACCAACCAAATGAGGCGATAATCGTCTATTTGGGCAGACGATTGTTGCACAAAAACCCTGTAGTGTGTACCCAGCTTAAATCTTGCAGAGCTCACCAATATGTAATTAACCATTGCTTTTCTTTTATTGATTATTATCCTCCCAAACTCATTTTGTCAATCTAATTTGAAGTGTGATACCCATTCACTATTAGCTTGGGGTGATAGCCTAAAGCCATGTGATATGTGTGACCAGGTCAATGTATACGGCTCAGAGTAGACCAAAGTGGCACAATTGAACATGTTTTACGTTAGTGTGCCTTTCAAATCACCAGAACAAAATTGGATATGATTTTATTATGGTTTAATCATATGCCTTTCTTGGCCACATGTTCCTATATGTATACAGTCACTTTAGAAGTATATTTGCTCCAAATAAATGCAAATCTGATTACAAGGAAAACAGGAAACAATCCAGATGTCTAGCTATGTTACTGGAATGAAAACTGATTTTTTTATATTTCCAGGAACCTCCTTGTCCCGCTCCCATTTATGCTGTAACTTGCTGGGAGACTGTAGGAAACATTCAGCCACACAGGAAGATTACAGGTTGCCTAGCAACAATATTGGTAGGAAGTGGAAGCGTAACTTAACACATGGACTGCCGCACACAGTCTGTTCATCACACATCGCACACCCCATATACATCTATCTAGCTCCTGGAGCAGGCTACAACAAGGCCCTTATTGTAAATAAAGAGTATGAACAGTGTCCAAGAGTGAAGTTTTTTGCTAATGAAGTCTATAAGTGAGCACAAAAAGTACATGGTAGTATGAAATCAGACTTTTCTTGTTAAATTATTGTTTTTTATTTGAACTCACTGTGGTGTGTTTGACTATATGGGAAGGGTGAAAAATGTTCCTCATAAAAACCCATCAGACAAGATTTATGTTTTTACAAAATGAAAGACAACAAATAATGTTAGTAAAACACATATAAAAAACAAACACATTTGTTATGTATTTTTACTCATTTTTTTAAAGAAGATTGTACACATTCAAACACGTGGCAAACGCACAGAACTGGAACAAGTAGCATTCCAAAAAACACAGCAACACAAGCTAAACAGATGTAAAAATTTCAAATGGTTATGGAATCCCTTGTAACATTGGTTTTCAGTGTCCAAGCTGTTTGCATAAATTTGACTTGTATAAAAAAAACAAAATGCATGTGAAAGTCGTAATTCAAACTCCAGTGGGTATGTACCGCAACTGTGGTACATAACGACGGAAGAAGACCAATTGCAACTTGCAGTGTGATAAAATAAGGATTAATGTGAAAAATGAATATTAAAATGGACCTGTCATGTCCACATGGCGGAAGCAGCTATTTTGTGACTGAACCAGGGTTGCCAACTCTGAAATGAAAAACAAGCCCAAACAATCCTAAAAAGCCCCAAAATTATTTTTTTTTAATTTATGATACAAATATCAAGATAATATTAATAGTAATGGGATCTTCTGCAGTTATAGTAACTAAAGATGAAGATTCAGGAGTTATAGCTGCACTTTAGGGGGTTGTTTTCTCTGTACACTATAATATATCCCTAGCTTTACACTATAATCACACACATCATGTTCTGTCTGGTCGCATATATACTCTCCATATCTACTGCATACAACACAGACAGGTTCCCCCAAGAGGAGCCAATGCTGAAGTTTACCTACCAACACCTGATATCACGCCCACATTAGAGACCAGCAGCGTCCTTACACTGACTGAAGCGTTATTATACACAAGGCAATAAAGTTTTTTGAAAAAAATAAAATAAAATAAAATGTTGTAAAGCCCAAAAACCGCAACCCCGCTTGTTATAAGCGGAATTGGCAACTATGGACTGAACCAATATTAATGAGATTGCAGCCTATCTGCTCAGTAGGAGCTAATGACATGACTGACTTATGAGACACAAAGTAATGTCACTAGTTTATAGTGAACTGGTGGCATTGATATGGATTCCTCCTACTAAATGGCTTTCATAGGGTTAGATGACTAAAAAGTATCTTTAAGAAGTTGCTATATTCTGACAGCATGTTTTTTAGAAGGGTGTGCTTTATTTATTCTGTTAATTTGTAGTTGTGATTGCTAGCCCACCAGATTTAAGAAGGATGCCATTTGCTTCATCCGTAGAAGCTGTAGTTGTGGCTGCCAGCCCAGAGTTTGTTTATTATTTGTTATGTGACTGATGAATTGGGTCTGTTTGGCTCAGAACCCTTCTGGTATGATTCAATGCCTTCTGTGTAAGGCTGTTTATTTATAATCTCCTGTTTTGTGATATCTGAAGAAACAGGAACACAGACAACCCAGGGCACTATTGCTGTGACATATGTTTACAGCTTTTTCTCACCACATTGTGTATTCTCTCAGCAGTGTAGCAGTGATCTCTGATTAGCTAGGTAATTACATTTCAGTATGTGTAGTATTTCCTGTCATGGTCTAAGGTGTGTGGCTCACATAATTATTCTTCGTTGTCTAACTTTCTGCTGCATAATTAAAATTGAGGCTAAAATTGTATGTTTTTGTGGTTAATGTTTTTTTTTAAATCACATTCCTGTGTTAGCTTTTAATTAACCTCTTTATTGAATAGTTTCATATTATGTATTATTGAATTGCCCTGCATTAAAAAAAGACTTGTAAATCCACCAAAATGTACATATACACTGTCATAAAAATGTCATAAATTAGTACATTTAGCCATGCATTATATAGGGGAATACAGCAGAAAATCCATTTACAAATTTAGCAGTGCAAAAGAAAATGAGTTATATGAGAAATATGTAATTATAGTAGTAGTACATGTGTATACTTTGCCCTTATTTGCTTTGCAAATCAGTGAGTGTGGATCAATAAGAATGTGTCTGTGTCCTTCCAATGGATATTTGTCCAAGAAAAGTATAAAGGTATTGCACAGTATACAAGTATTGCAAATTATATCCAGCAATGACCCCTCTAGGAAATTAATCTTATCAGATCAGTAATAGTAGGATACTAGACCATATTTGCCAACATGGGCAAGATGATTCCCAGGAAGTCGTGTGTGTGTGTGTGTGTGTGTGTGTGTGTGTGTGTGTGTGTGTGTGTGCGTGCGCGTGTGTGCTCGAAGAGTTGTCATTAGCCCCGCCCCCAAAACGGACATCACTACTCTGAACCAATAAAAATGGGGTGGGGCCACGATGATGGGTCCATGATGTCACTGGGCCCAGTCCCCTCCATTTAGTTTATACAACCTGTCAGGATCAGGGAGAATTGCCTGCTCTCCCGGGAGTCAGTAGGCAACTATGTACTAGACCAGGGGTCAGGGAACTTTTTTACCTTTTACTCCAAAATATATTTAGATATGCCGATGTTACCCCCTTGATTTGAAAGGAAGGAAATTCTATATTATTAATTATTGGAATTCAAAATTTTATTGAATCTTTTGAAAATTTCTTTGAAAGCTTCAACTTCAAAACTTCAGGTTTTGGAGAAATGATATTGCTTCATTTTTGATGTCAGAGCAATGTGGATACAGTCTCCAGCGTCCAATCGATTTCTATGCTTTGTTTTTATGTTCGTTAGAGTGGAAAATCCTTGTTCGTAAAGGTAGGTTATTGCAAAAGGCAGCAACTTTTTGACTGCCTCCTCATGTGCAATTTTGAATGCCTTTGCAGCTGTTGACATCCAAAAATATGACAGATCTGCTTTGTTTTCAAATGCAATACGTGCTTCATTATTGCATCGAAGCTCAAGAAGTGCCTCTGCCAACCCTTGAGGCTCTTCTGGTACAACAGCAATTTCACATTTAAAGGGGTCTACACTCCAACTGACAGCATGTGACTCGGCAGCATTACCCCCAGGAATTTCATTTTTACCCCATTTGGGGTAATTTACCCCTGTTCCCTGACCACTGTACTAGACACTGCAGGCGTGTCACCCAAGACATCTAATTTATAATTGCCCCTATAATTCCTCCTGCTTACTTGTTTCCCAGCTGGGATCCTCTCACATAGTGCCACCAACTCCTGCCTGCAAAAACCAATAAGTATCTGATAGAGTTGGGGCTCACAGTGTAAACCTACTGGCATGCAGAATCCTGTTTCCATCCTTCTTTCCTGCTCATTTGTGCATCAAAAGAGTATTCAAGGCAACTTATATGCAATTTATATCTCCTAAAAAATGCCATCATTTATTTTTTTGTGCTTTGTGTCTATAATACATGGTCCTTTTAACATCAGGAGTTACAGGATCTGTGCACTGAATTGCAGCCAGAATGCCAGATATGACTCTTATAGTGCTGACATACTCTTAGACCTTTGCATGCTCTGTATGTTTGAAATCTTCCCACATATTTTAAATATATTGCTTCCCAAGATAAACGATGCAGTGTCTTATGACCAGTTTTTTGTTTTTTTTTGTAATAAACTACATTTTTAGTTGCCTGCACAATTTGTCTTAAAAAAATGTCCTGAAAGTTGCACAGGACGGCCTCACCCCCTGATGATACCACAGTAATTTAGCAAATGAATCGCTTTATTATACATGTCCCCTGATGTAACTGCCGATCTGCCCTGTCTACAGCATGTGGGGATAATAGCCTTGGCTTACCTAGTTCACCAGTCTGTTTATTGTCAGTGGAATTGGCTGGATTTGAAGTTAACGTAGAACAGAGTTCTGCACTTTGCTCATATTTACTTAAACGTTTAACAAACTGCACTATAGTTTATTGTTTAAAAGTTGGTCTAAATAAAAGACGAAAAAAGCCATCTTTCAATGCACCAAGGAATTACATAACCAAGTAATATATTATCACGCAATGATTTACTTATAAATTCTCTTTGTTTACTGCCAATGAGCACTTCAATGAAATACTTGAGTTTGTTATTTCTTTAAAGTACACCGTACAGACCAATGTTGAACCAATCACATGGAGACAGGTCAGCCTCTGGTGTCTGTGGTGGTCACTGCCATATGATCTGAAATATTTACTATTTCACTAACTGATGCTGGAAGCTGTAATGACAATGCATGTCATGAATGCAATGTATGTGCTTAATAGCCAAAATGTTATAGTCATCTGTGTATCTTACACTTCTAATCTACAGCCAATTATTTTGTAATTTACCTGTTCTGTGATAATCTATGGAATATTGAGACTTTTTGCTTTTTTATTTGTAAATTCATGAACTGGATCTTTTTGTTATTTTTCCTATGAAGCTGCATTACACAAACTGACTTTATCATATGTTTAAGGTGTTTCTTTCTGTACTAATTGTTTCCACAAGTAAGACTATACATATGAATTTACCTTTTAATTAAGATGAGCAGTCGTATATCGTAAGCCGATTGTCATCTCAACACCATATATTGTTTTTGCTCTACTTAACGGTACTGCAGTTCATAATGTCCTGTCATTATTAGATATTCCACTCACTTGCTCAGTCTGTCTGTACTCAATGTATGGTTCCTGTTCACTTTCACTCTCTCCCCCTTAATTGAATTAGTGAAGGAAAATGATCCTGGATATATGAAGGATCACCTTGTAACTAAATGTTATCTTTTCCAGGATCAGTGCAAAAACCAAAGCTGAAGCTTTCTTGATCTGGCCAGTTGCCCGGTCTTTGTTTGCAGCTAGACTCGGGGGATGCAACATGACCTCCGCTGTGGTGGATGGTGGTGGATCAGCGGGGAACTATGTCAGCAATGGGGTGGAAAATCCAGACCAGGTGAGGAGAGCGTGGGAAAGTTGGGAGGGAAGGAAGGAAAAAAGTTTACCTACTACTTCCAGTCTAGTGATGGCTTGTAGACGATTCTAGTGTTTGGACTTCTCAAGAAAGCACCAGGTTATTTATCTTCAGCTCTGAGACCTTTGTGAAACTTTTCTTTATATATTTGTGAATTTGATCACTAGTCCTTCTCTAAAACGCTGCTTGTACTTTTAGGATTACCAGTACTTTTTACGCAGTTTGTGTTTGTGCGTTATGTTGCCTTCTTGAATGAGAGCTTTCATTCATAAATATTTGTTGTTTATAACACATTCATTGGCAGTTCATTTGCGCTGAACAGTAAGTGTGGATGACCTCACCCACATTACCGCTTATGGTGCATTCAGTGTACACAAAAATACAAACAAATAAAACTAATGTGTTGTGTGGGCACATTCTCTATAGGGTAGTAATGATCCCCATTCTGAGGTGCTACGTTGCATTGGAACATACCTCACACCCGCAGACACATGAAAAGCTACCTATAAAATAAAGCTGTGTTCTCCATCAAAAGATTTGTTTTGTCTTGGCATACAATTCATGAAGCTTTTTAGGATTTAGGCAATAAAAGATAGATCATTTTAAGAGCATTGAACTTTTATCCCTCAGTCATTCAAAAAGCCGATAGATTAGCCATAGCAGTGAACTATATACTATTTATTATTTTAATAAATGTTCAGTGAGGCAACTGCAATTTTTTTTAAAGGAAACAAATATCCTTGTTTTTTTCAAAATAAAACTTAAGCATGACTAAACACCAAAATTAAAATTGTCAACCATGGAGGTAAAATACATTGTTCTGTGTTAATGTGACATTCCCCTGCAGCTCTGTTTGTATATTACCTTCCCACTCCACTACAAATGGCTGCAACTCCTCCCACTTCTTTAGGATAGTGACCTGATAGGATCTCATATTGGTCCAAAAAGTGGAATCAACCAATTGCACAGTGTATTTCTGATCAGCAAGTTTGTCAAGCCGTCATTCAAACTCTGCCTGCTCAGTTAGAGAAGGACCTCCCATCTAACATGGAAACCCGCCGCCGAGGAGTGAACATGAGTATGGTGGACATTAGTAGGAACTCCCCAATGAATTCATGTGTATTATTCAACTCTGTAATACACAGCCTTTGATATGTATGTTAATGTTACATAGCGACTTTACCTGCTTTCCATAGACCAAGTAGTTCCCAGTTCTGAAAATTTCTAGAATACTTGCTAAGACTATTGAATTAAACACTACAGAGAAATGGAAATATCTTTCTTTCAACAGCAAACGCAGCCATAATAAATGTAAATAACTTTATTTAAATTTAAAATTAACAAATGCTTTACGGCAATGTTATTTTTAAGTATCTATATGACTACACATAAGAGGGTTTCTTTCTCTGGTGTTTTATATGCCAACGTTTTTCATATTTGTTATTGTTTCATTAGTGCATGGTTTCAACATGAAAAAAATAAATACAAATAAAAATTAAACAATATATATATATACAGTTGTATGCAAAAGGTTTGCATGTTTCACTGAAAGTTACAACCTCATTCAACCTGCATATTAAAAACATAATCATATTTCTGCACACTTAATGTTTACTTGCCGAATTTAACAGATGGGAAAAACAAAACTGTAAATGTGGCATGTGCATACGTTTGAGCACCAGGTCAGCCATTACTTAGCAACATCTTCTTTGGCAGGTATGAGTCTATAGGGGGAATTCAATTGGCCGCGTTACTTGAAAAGTAAGTACCGTTATTACGGTAGTTTTAATGCCGGCTTTTTGCTCGAAAGCCAGGTTACTATTACCGTAATAACGGTAATACGTTTAACGCGGCAGTACCTCGGGGGGATTTGAATTCCCCCCTACGTATTCTTTATTGAGAAACATTTCCCACTCTTCTAGCACAGAATTATCCTTGTTGCTTGCACTGCACTGCTTGAGATCTCCTGACAGATTTACAATAATATTTAATTCTTCTGTGAAGACCATTCCAAAACCATAGTCTTTCATTCCTGAACATATTTATGAAACAACTGATTTTGAGGTTTAGTTTGGATCGTTGTTTAGTTGCAATATCTAACCTCTGGGGCATTACATTCTAGGACTTGTAGATACTAATTGCCTTTCTTTCTCCCTCCCAGACAATATTTCCTGTGCCAGACAACCCCAGAGTATCAGTGATCCACCCCCATGCTTATCAGATGGCGAGGTGCTATTTTCTGCAAATGCTTCACCTGTATTTCTTTAAATGTATCTAGCCCATCTAATTTTGTCACCATAAAAAAATAAGCAAATATTAACTGGAAGGGTGTCCAAACATTTGCAAATGCCACATTCACAGTTTTGTCTTATTTTATTTTGTCAGTCTGTTTAAATTCAGCAAATAAATAGTAACTATACATTAAAGTGTTGATTTATATTGATTTAGTTATTTATTAATGTGTTTTTTTATTACATAAATCACCCTGGTTACCTGTAGGAAGCCACATGGAGTTCTTGATTTTTACTTACTGTATTTCTTCAAGTTGCTATTGATGATTTACAGTTTCAGCTAATTACCATGGCAACCACAGTCACATGAAATGTAATGTAGTGAGCAGATAGGCTTTGGTGTGCTCCTGTTTTCAGCATGCACATTCATAGCACTATAAGCCCTCCTCCCTCTGCCTTCATGTGAGCCCAGTATATGAGAGATATGGGCCAGGTTGTGCTAAGCAAGTGCAGGTCATTGTTTGATCATCAGAAATTGATAACACTTCTATATAAAAACAAAGACTCTGAACAGACTTGGAGAAAGCAAATAAATATTTTTCATGTAATTGTTTGGTTCTTGCAGGAAGATGTTCAGATAATGGAGTACCCTGCTGTCATTGTGGAACCAGTTCCCAGTGCCCGGCTGGAGCAGGGGTACGCTGCCCAGATTCTGGTCTACGATGATGAGACCTTCATGATGCAAGATGTAGCCGAGGAACAAGAGATTGAGACTGAAGTCGTGGAGATAGGTGGGTTTCGCCTATATTACAGCAGTGAAATACTACACATGCAAGTCACATTAAGCTAGACAATGGCCCAGACAAGAACAATTCTTTATTCACTAATGAAACCAAGTAATTTATACAAAGGAACATGAGCCCAAAGACATCTATGTCTAAAACAAACCACACTCGTATGATTCAAAATAATAAATATTTTCTTATTACATATGCACAGCATGGTTAAGGCCTGAAACATTTACAGTTGTTCCCCCTAGTTTGAATGGAAAACATGTATAATTCTTTGATAAGCAAAATAAAGGAACCATTTTGCTACTAGCCCTAATAAATACACCTATAGTAATCTCTCCCAAAAAATTATTAATATAAAGTTATTTAATTTTAGTAGCATTGAAAGTGGTTAATATTTGCAAGTTACTCATTAGAAATCATGGCATAACTGAGTTTCTATTGATTTGTTTGCTGAAAGTTCTCCTATGTTTTCTGCTGTACTTAGTGGGTGGGAGCTGCACAGGGCTGACCACACTACTGTAGTAGTGTCTTTCTATTGCCTGCTTTGGCACTACCACCTACACGGATATTTACTAACTTGTTGTTGCTATCTGTGAAGACACTTCTAGGCTGTAGGTAAGTCAATTAATTAGCAAATATAATGACTAGTACATATACACTCAGGGCCTGATTTATTAACAAAACCGAAACATACACCAAAGAACACAATTCATGTTCGCACGTAGAGGACACACTACGATTTGAAGAGTGGAAGGGGAAGGGGCGTATGCACGTAGGCAATATACAGTAAGGGCGTGCCAAGGTCGAACGCACACAGCAGCGTCTTTTTCGAGCTTTGGGCATCTCTGAGGTACATTTTTTTCTGTCGTATCACTTGCACCAGCTACAGGTCAGATGTAAGTGCCGAGTGATAGTGATGATGGTTGCATTTGCATGCTAGACAATGTGTTTGCTATCAAGAGCAATTGTAAAAATTCATGTTATGTATAACTTGCTGATAAATATATACGATTTTTCATTAATGACTATATTATTAACAGGTGACAATAATTGAATATGCAGAGTGTACCTACACCCATACTCAACAATAGACGTTTCTTCAGATCCGCTTCTAGTTGAATATGGACGTGCATAGGCCTGACTTAGGTGTGCTTTTTTTTCTTTTCTTTTAATAAATGCACAATAGATTAATTTTGCGTACCTTAATTAATCAGGCCCTCGATGTCCACTTTATTAGTTACACCTGCTCTTTTCAGCAAATATCCAATCAGCCAATCATGTGGCAGCAACTCATTGCATAAAAGCATGCAGACATGGTCAGGAGGTTCAGTTGTTGTTCAAACCAAACCCCACAATGGAAAAAAATTTGGACTTTGACCGTGGAATGATTGTTGGTGCCAGACAGGGTGGTTTGAGTATCTCAGAAACTTCTGATCTCTTGGGGTATTCACGCACCACAGTTTCTACAGTTTACAGAGAATGGTGTGCAAAATTAAAATCATCCAGTGAGCGTCAGTTCTGTGGGCGAAAACAGCTTGTTAATAAGAGGAGTCAGAGGAGAATGGCCAGACTGGTACAAGCTGCCAGCGAAGTGTCAGTAACTCAAATAACCATGTGTTACAACAGAGGTATGCAGAAGAGCATCTCTGAACACACAGCATGTTGTAGCCAAGAGCAGGAAGCTGAGGCTACAGTTGTTGACCAAAACTGGATTGTTGAAGATTGGAAAAATGTCACCTGGTCTGACGAATCTCAATTTATGCTGTGACATGCAGAATTTAGGGTCAGAATTTGGCTTAAACAACATGAAGCCATGAATCCATCCTGCCTTGTGTCAACAGTACAGGCTTGTGATGGTGTAATGGTGTGGGGAATGTTTTCTTGGCACACATAAAGCACCTTAATACCATTGAGCATTGTTTAAATGCCTACATGAGTATTGTTGCTAAGCATGTGCACCCCTATGGCCACAGTCTTCTAATGGCTACTTTCAGGCGGATAACGTGCCATGTCACAAAGCGCCTATCATCTTAAACTGGTTTCACGAACATGACAATGAGTTCAGTGTACTCCAGTGTCCTCCACAGTCTATTTAATAGAGTGTCTTTGGGGTATGGTGGAAAGGAAGATGTGCAGCCGACACATCTGCAGCAATTGTGTGATGCTATTATATCAATATGGACCAGACTCTCTAAAGAATATTTCCATTACCATGTTGAATCCATGTCAGAATTCAGGGGCTATCCTACCCAGTACTAGAAAGGGGTACCTAATAAAGTGGTCACTGGGTGTATTTTGATGTGTATCTTACAAGATTGGGATAAACCCTCTTTTCATGTCTGGGAGAACCCTTCAACATTTTTTTCAATTACATTTTTATTGGTTTTAAACAGGGTAGAAGTGTTACAGGAAATAAAAAGGAGAGGGGAGAGGGAAAAGTCAACATAAAGGAATACAGCAGATAATATAGTAGCACAAGATACCTTCTGATACCAGAATGCTTAATAATTTTAACTGAAACTGACTACATTTTCCATACAGATGAGTGATAGATAATATAGAGATGTACAGAAAGTTATAACAAACCATGTTACAATACAAGGGGTGCAAATTTGTTTATTTTGCACATAAGTTAAATACTGGCTGTTTTTTCATGTAGTACCGACATGATAGCTTTATTTTTACACTGAAATTTAAAGTTGATCTAGGACATGCCCTAACCAAACTATAAATCTGCCCCCACATTTTAAATTTAACTCCTTCTCGAATGCAACATGGTTTTGCCGAGGTGCAAAGTTACTCATTGTTTTGCTCTCTTTAATGACTCAGGCCTGCTGTGTAGAATGTGCTCTTATGTATATAGGGTTTATTAGCGTTGAGCTTCTCTTTGGAACATTAAAGAGAACGTGTTGCTATGTTTTCTGATGCCATTTTGTTAGGTGAACGGGGTTGAAGAAGGAGCCTTTCTTTTCTTTGCTAAATCATAATGCACAAATTACTATGTTGTAAAGACAGAAAACAGAGTCTAGTGACTTGTTGTCCTGTAAAGGAAAATATTGAAACTCCCAAAAATTTGATCTGTCAAAATGAAGGATTTGTAACATTAACTTATTGCCAATTTGTTTTGTTTTCTCTGGCCTGATATGTTAAAGTGGTGACTGACATGAAAGATTCAAGGACATGTCAAGGTCATTCGCATTACCCGATCATGTTCACAGGACATGGGATGAGATTCAGAAAATATAAGATGACTTAAAAGAAGAGATCACAATGTTTTTTGTTTTTTTGTAGTTTTTTACATAGTTGTTAGGGTACTTAAGCAGTGAATTCTTGATGACCCTACAAGTATTGGTAGATCTCACGTTTAGCAGTAAATAAGATGTTGGTGGCCCCGTTGGTAATCGTTAAAACGATTACCACAATTCCGACACCGAGAAGGCCTACAAATAAAAACCGAATTTAGGAAAAAACTATTTCAATATAAATAGACTTGCCTGAAAACCGCGCCGGCACATCTCCGATGGCACCAGCATGTTGACCGCAACTTATTTTTAATGAAGAGCTCTCCGGCACTACATTTTGACGTCATCGCGATTTCTATTAATGTTCATTTAAAGCAACAATGTCGGGTTATGTGTTTAAACACTTAACCTGCGGGGTCCCGACATTGCCGCTTTAAATGAACATTAATAGAAGTCGCGATGACGTCAAAATGTAGTGCCGGAGAGCTCTTCTTTCGGGATAAGTTGCGGTCAACAAGCCGGTGCCATCGGAGATGTGCAGCGGCGGTTTTCAGGTAAGTCTATTTATATTGAAATCATTTTTTTCTAAATTCGGTTTTTATTTATAGGTCTTCTTGGTGTCGGAATTTTCAGGATCGAAAAACCGTACCCATCCCGGTGGCCCTAGCTGGTCACATTTGGGCATTGCATGTTAGTCATAAAGGCGCACATACAAACTGCAATTTTGACAGGTTGTTTTCCCAGCTGGATGGAACTGTGTGTGACCAGCTTTAATCAATCCTTGGATTTTTGTCCCATCCAGTTACAGAGAGGCAGGGAGCTGCTTGTATTCACTGACACACAGGAGGCAGAGAAGGGTTGAAAACTATCTACAATGAACACAGATGACAAGCTTAGGATACATAAAAATGGACAATTTCAATGTGTTTTATTAATGTTTGTTAAATTGCATATAAACCACAATGTATTTATTTAATATACCGGTACATTTTAGATTTGTTTACAAGTGCATTTTTTTAGACATATCTGTGAGACAACAGGAAGTTCTCTTGTTCAAGCCAAACGCACTGTCACGACTGAGTATAGCGTACCTGCTATCGTTGCCACTACTCAAAGGAAGGCGCAGAGTCTAACATGCCCCTGGTGTTCACCAGGGACCCCCGCAAGGAGGTATGGACTTAGCTGCAGGAAACACGCAGGTCGCAGTCCTTCCACGAGTCAGATAGCGAGGCACGAGAGGAGTTGTCAGACAGGCCGGTTCGGCAACGTTGCGGGCAAGGCAGGTACACGAGGAGAATTCAAAGGGGTAGTGAGGCAAGCCGGGTTAGTAGCGTTCTGGTAGCGTAGTACAGAAGGGAGATCCAAAAGGGTAGTCAAGGCAATCCGGGTCACAAGGGTCACAGGCAAAACTGCAAATAATCTGGAGACAGGCAAAAGGTCAAGAGACAACAATCACAGGAACACTGGAACGCTGGAGGACAGGAAAGGACCTGCAACTCTGGCACAGAAGGTGGGATCCAGAGAGGCTTAAATAGTGCTGCTAGCCAATGAGCCTCAGCGCCTGTAGTGCTTGTCAAACATTAGCGCCGTAGCGCTACCTACATGCAGCGTCCCGTTGCCTAGCAACGGGAACGCTTCCTAACCTGTGGCCGAGCGGAGGCGGAAGTTGCCTAGCAGCCAGACGCGCTTATGCGGAAGAACAGGCGGCCGCCGAGCGGCGCCTGACACGCACGTGATAATGCAGATGTGAACTCTTCTTTACCACATTGCGTTTGGTGCTGTCCCATTGAGATAAATGTAGGTGTGTAAGTAGCCTCATTACACTGGAAGCACACAGTATATGATAATGGTTTAGGGCCTGATTCATTAAGGAACTTAGGCAAGTTGATATTTGTACACTGAAATGTAAAGTTGATATTTGTGTGCTACATGAAAAAACAACCAGAATTTAACTTATGTGCAAAATAATAAACTAATTTGCACCCCTTGCATTGCAACATGGTTTTGTCCAGGAAACTTAAGTAAGAAAACTTACTCAGTTACTTGCCTAAGTTCCTTAATGAATCAGGTCCTTAGTATTTGAAAAAAATAAAAAAAAACCCCTATAAACTATGTGGGTAATAACTAGCTCACATGAGATCTTTTATACATTGGTTTTCACATAGATCTTTAGATCATCCCTTTCAGTTAGAGGAAAGGCACTGAAGTTATCACACATACCTCCTGACTGTCCCTATTGTGGAGGGACATCCCGGTTTAAGGGGTGGGGCTTAATGGGAAAGTGGGTGGATTTTTGTCCAAATTTGCCCATTTGTGTGCAGAGTTTGGTCATAACCAGGTGGGGGCGGGGCTTATCTTGTCCCACTTTCGAGACGCTGAATGTTTGACTCTATGCGTAATGTAATCTATTAGGGTTTGTTTTTGTATACAAATCTCTTTTTAAAGTTTCTTCTGCTTGATTCAAATGAAACCTAGTTTTAAACCAGCAAACTGTCATAGTTAGAAAGAGAAGTATAATTATCCTGAACTATGTACTTTCCATTCATACGAAATACCAGGGCTTTCATTTAAGTCCAATTGTCTTATCATTCTGTGAGTAGAAAAATTATATTTTGGATATTACCGAAAAAAACAAGCATCTTAATTTAGAGCAATACATAATATATGTTATGACATACATAGTAATCTGAATGCCACATGTTTAAAGCGGCTGTCACTCTTATCAGCAACACTCTACCTCTGTCTTATCACTGTGAGCATTGCAAGGACAAAAATACACAGAGAAGGCCCAAGTAGTAGAGTTCCTATTGTGTTTGCTAGGATATGGGAGAAAATCTATTTTTTCTTTTATCAAATAAAATTATAAGGAACACTTTCTTTTCCTATATATTGTTCCAAATATTTTAAATGTTATGTTTTGCTGTTGTGTCATTTTTAGGGTAGTGAAATTCTCCAAGCATTAGATGACCTGTCCCCATGTTCCACTAAACACACAGTTTTGGGGGAGGGAGCATTTTATTTGGACCACCATGCTCTTCTTCCAGCCCACACGGCAGGTGTAGTCTGTCTGGAAGCAATTAAAGCACAGTCTCAAAGCTAAACTTATAAGGCTAGTTGGGCTGTCGGAGTAAAGAAATGACTCCAGGGGGTAAATGTTTCAAGCAGCAAGTTTTCGGTGGGTTCGAAAACTGGAGATGTTACCTATAGCAACCAATCAGATTCTAGCTATCATATTGTAGAATGTACTAAATAAATAACAGCTAGAATCTGATTGGCTGTTATAGGAAACAGCTATACTTTTCAAACCCGCGTGAAACACGCAGCTTGGTACATTTACCTTCCCTCCCCCCTTCCGATTTGGATTCCTCTATACCTCACCGCTCTCCTGCTGTGCAGATAGGTGAAGCCTGTCTGGGAGAGAGTGTAGCGTGTAAATATTCTTTACTGAACACACATGGCTCTGAGAGAATTAAACATGAAAAAGGAACATAAACTGAAAATAATTTAATGCATGCTGGTGGCGTGAAGTTCTCTATGCATACAAAATAGAACAGAAACTGAGAATGACATCTTGCATAAAGAGGATACAATGTAAAGGATAGTTGAATATGCAGTTGCCAATAAGTTGTCTGTAGAAGCTGTAAATGTATTAAACATAAAATCTACTAAACTTGTAAAGCGGATGGACCTGTGAACCAATTCGTTACCAGGGAAGTGGTTTGAAACATTTACCTTGTTTCTTATTGTTTGTCTCCCAGTCTGAATTCCTGAACCAGCCAATTACCTTCACCGTCACCGTCACTGTCACTGTATGATTTATTTAGTGCTGGACGTCCTAATGATCAGGGGAGGAGGGGAGGGTATACCAGAAGCTTTTTTTTTTTTTTTTTCCTGATAAGGATTGTTCGACTGAGGGTGGTGGGAAGGGTGTGTATTATGTTCAATTAAAATATATTGATATAAATTATGTTTGTGCTTATTCTTAACTTTTGTAGATAAAACAGACAGTGGTTTTACGGAACCTTTGACTGCAATGCAGGGACAACAGGGAAAACAAATATGAAAGAGGCCCGGTGCTGGGTTTGCGTCTTATTTACAGCAATGGTGAATAGGAAGATTATTGGTGCTTCATTATCGAGTGCTCCTATTGATACAGGGCATTGGTAAATAAAAATAAAATAAATCACACTCGCACACAAAACAATAAATTTAAGCAATAGACATTTATGCCCCTCCACCCTCCTTATCTAAGCAGCCCCAAACCTCAACACCCTGTGATGATTATCACTATACCAGGAAAACTAGCTGTGTTGGGTCCTCCTCTGTATTTACAATCCGCTCCCTTACTGGTCAGAGCAGAACTGCAGAGGAGAAAGTGCCCCCAAAATGACGACTCCCTGAAGTTACCAGCCCTGCACGGAAAAGTGCAGAGGCTCCTTTAGGTATGCCCTTCTCCCCAGGGTAATATATGAACGGGATCCCCGAAGCAGCAACCTTGACACTCCTTTGGTGCCTTCTAAATTAACAAAGGGGTCCATAAGATCACTGTCCATTTTACATAAACAGTAAGTTAGAAATAATCACAATCACAGCTATTACATAAATAAATATTACTTGAGCTAAATAGACTTCCCCCTCTGCACTTGTTCCAAAGTATATATTACAAATGTGAGAAAAAATATCTTCTGTCCTTTTTATCTGATGTTGTCTACCTCAGACTGGGCTCCCAACCCCAATGGGTAGAAGTAAAAGAACCCCATAAAAAACTTGAAATAAAACATCTGAGAAGTAAAAGATAAATGCAGTTGTGCATAGTATAGAACAACAACAGTGTTCCCAATCAAGGGCACTCCATGAAATATAGCAGATTTGTAGTCATATGTGGTATGCAGCTGCACAGTCTATGGAATAGAACCTTTCACAGATCAATGCCACACCACTGAAGTTAGTAGTAGGGTAATTGGACAGCGTAAAACAATGCTGCTTAACCATGTTGCTTCTGAGATGCATTTCGGGGACCTCCCCTTCAAGACAGCAGGCAACATAGAACCATAGCAGGTGAGCTGGGGCTGGTTGAGCGCAGATATATTACAACTGCTCTCGGCTGAAACTTGGAGCTGGGCAGGGAAGATGCAAGCAAGTTGTAGTGATGACTTTACCTGGCTTCCTCATTTAAACAATAGTGCTGGGTCCTGACCCTATCTTTTGAATGCAAAGTTTTCATTACCATAATTGATCTCACTGTTGGGCTAGGTCAGTGATGGCTAACCTGTGACACTCCAGGTGTTGTGAAACTACAAGTCCCAGCATGCTTTGCCAGTGGATAACTAGCTGATAGCTGGCAAAGCATGCTGGGGCTTGTAGTTTAACAACACCTGGAGTGTCACAGGTTAGCCATCACTGGGCTAGGTACACACTGAAAATTTTTTCCACTAATGTGTTACCTCAAATGATTGTACCTAGGACTGGAAGTCCGATCAGTCTGACGATTCATGCATACACACTGACACAATTTACCTTCAGATCTGTGCTCTTCATCTGGTCCTCCAGTCTTCAGAGAATGACAGCACAATATTCATTCATTCATTATTGTCACATTGATTAAAACCACCTTGTTATAGCTATCCACATGTCCTAATGAATTTTGTGACTCTGAAATGAAACATTCTGTCTCTGAACAAACAAATGAATTATTCCGTCTACAGCGCACTCTACATTTATTCACCGGGACATTCATCGCTAGCATCGGCTGAAAAGAACACGACTCTGTAAACTCTGTGGAGATCAAGAGCATGAGTGCATACACACTACATGATCGGTTGGTGATTGGTCGGAAAATATTAAACAGTACGACCAACCAAATGAAACGATGATCAGCACTTTGGGATGACTAGATCATCGTGTCACTATACACACTCGCACAATATCAGACAAAACGGTCGGATGTCGGCTGATTGGAGGTTTTTCGTGCAATCATCGGGCCAGTGTGTACCTAGCCGAAGTCTGTACTTTATAAATTGATATTTGAGACTAATTTCTATTAATGGTGGCATTGTGTACTCATCCATAGCTTTTCATATCTAGTATGAAGAAGTCTGATTAAAATTCTGAATATTCTATATTTGTTTATATTTTAGATTTATTTACAATAGTGTACACCATTTATATGAACATATGTATATTTGTGAACCACATATTGGTTACCAATTTATTACATACAGTTTGTGCTTTGACATAAAGCTTTTCTTTGTCTATAAAATGTAAAGCGCAACATTTATTATAAGCATTTTCTTTTCTTTTTTATTTTAAAAAGTGTTCCAAATACTTGTAATGATAAGTTTTAATGTTATGGGCAGTGCTTCATGGGACTATAGTTACTCTGTTTGTGGTTGGTGCATGGATCAACTTGTATAAACAAGATATGCCAGTACTAATACTCCTGATACAAATGGAAGTGCAACTTGTGCGCAGCTAATGATACTTAGACATATTGATACACATACATTATTTTCTTGTAGTTTCCTCATATTTTTTTTTTTTTTATTTTTTTTTTTAGATCATTCTTGCTGTATACGTGTTGGTTTATGATTTCTTTTGAAACTTCAATATTTACACAAGACAATATTATTTGACTTGTTACAACCCTGGGGAGGTCCTTTTTTTGAAAAAAAAATAATTGTGTCCCTCCTATTTCCCACCAAGACTGTAATATGCCCAGTGTCACTGAATTCAAAGATCCAAAGCTAATGGCCACCCTGGGACTTTGAGTTCAGTGATGTCAGTATAATGATGTGGTGGAGCATCGGGTCCTGTATTCACCAGCACTATGCAAGAGGGGTTCCCCCAACAGCCAAAGCTATTACCAGTTTTGCAGCTTGTTACAGCTGCCAAGTGTATCTGTAACTCGAAATGATAGAAACCTAAGTGTTTACTTTCAAAAAACAACCTACTATTTAGTTTTTTGCCTTTGCACCATACTTACCAATTATCCTACATCATATTGTAATTCCAGGCTTGCCCCTTTAACAAGTGTTGAACTTCTGATGTCATAGACGTGCAAGAGCATAGGAACAACATTTGCACAGCATGTTGCAGCCGAAACACAGAAAGAGGGCTTTGTTCACAGCGGTAGCAGGTTATTGTAGAAGCTGTGTAGTTGTCACTCCATGAAACAGACTTGTAAAGTTTTTGCAGCCCATTTAAGACTTGACGTTTTTTATTTTTTTTACCCCAAAGAGCACTTTGTTAATAGGTATGACCTGGGGAATTTATTGATAAAATGTAACAGATAAAATGGTCCTTTAAATAATTCTAATGTGCATTGCTCAGTATTGTTTTATGCAATATAATTTGGACCAGTGAGTGACCTTTTAGCTCAATTGCCTCTGAGCCTTCATATGTGAAACATTGCTCCTTCTTGCGGTAATATCAGATTTGTTTGTTGTAGTTTGTGACATTTAAGATTAATAGTAAGGCGCTCATTGACTAGAAGTGTTGATAGTGGGGAATGTAGGTCTAATTTACCAATTGATATCAGTTCCTCCAAATATGGGTGCCAATCTATTAGTTTAACGTGTTTTATTCAACTTGTTTGCCTTGCACATAAAACAATACTATTAAAATCCTGACAATATCTAAATGACAAAGCCTTATATATCATAAAACAATCTGGCAATATCCAATGAACAATAGCTTGTAGAACATAAAACCACATAAAATCACTTGATATACATAAAAATACAGAAATTAAATTGTGCATAAGTAGTGGTCACATTCCTTGTTGAAGCAAATTTACATCAAAGAAAAGATATATAGGATTTTAATAGTATTGTTTTACTGTTGTCAGAGATGGCCTGTCATCATAGGGAAGTAGAACACTGATAATGATATATAATATAATATATATATATATATATATATATATATATATATATATATATATATATATATATATATATATATATATATATATAAATTATATTCCTGGACACAATTATAAGCATGGTAGGCAGTTCTAACTCTGCTGCTTAATCAGATACTGGTACTCTTTTGACACTATGCAACATTTTGTGAGTATTCTACAACCCACAAATTGAATTATGTCATTGTTTGTAGACCATTGTGATATACGTTTATTTTAAAAAGAATATGTACTTGCATTTTATAGCTATATGTCTGCAAGTAAATTGGTGAGAGGACCCATAGGCTTGGTATATTGCATATATGTAAAAACACAGTAATAGAAACAAAAACACCATCTTAGGAAAAACTGATCACTATCTTTAAGTGACAAATGGGAATATGGGATGGATGTGAAATGACAGAGTGCTGAGCTGCCTGTAAACACTAAAGAGCAACCAGTGGTGGAATTACTTCCACTTCAGGAATTGTGGCCCCTACGGGGCCAGAAGGTAAGCGGGGCCACTGCACTTAAGGCATAACCTAATACTTGTTCATGGGGAAAACGAAAATGTGTCATTTTTCTATGTGGTTAAAATCTCTAAAGTGGGCCCCGGTCTGCCGCATCTGAAAGGGGTGTGTCTAACGCTACTGAAATACTAGGTCATCCCCAACCCCTTACCCTAAAAACACCCTTGAATTACTACGTAATTACCAGTGTGCGGCACCTTCTCACCATGGTGAGTGGGGACATACCTCCCAAATTCCCTTCAATTAGAACAAATGTGCCAACCATGGGGCAGTCCAACTATCCTCAGTAAGAATTCAAAGAATACACGGGCTGTTAACTTGCAGCTAAGCACATAAGGTATAGTGTATTGTGGTATATGCAGCATGTAGAAAAATTTGCAAATGTGGTGCAAAATCAAATAACCCCCCCCCCCCCCCCCCCAAACTTGAAGCTATTCACATGTAAGTGGGGGGAGGTAGCTTTCTTTTCCATTCATGGAAAGAAAATACAAGACCATGAAACAAGACGCTCTTCTTTTACAAAATGTATTTCACAGTTGTTAAATTGATGTTAAAAGAAAAACATCTCTCACCTTTGAGAATATGATAGTTTAAATAAACAAATGTCCTGCACTATTGATGTACTGTTCAAAATAAGTAGGTTTGTCATTTAAGTATATAGGGGTTTAAGGACCACTCTGGGGGAGAGTTAAAGTTTGTGTGGGATTTCTTATACAGAAAACTCTGAACACCAAGGGGAAAAAATCCAGTAAATAATCGTTGTTGCTTAGTGACCATGATCAGAGTGCCTCTTTCTGCTATAGACAAGGTGCTGATGAGGACAGCGTTAAAACAGGGTTTTTTAAAAATGTCAGTAGAGTTTAGGAAAGGTGTTCAAAATTACAGAATAGCAATACCTTTATAAAGTATATACAAGGTCCAATACCTGTATGTATGATGCAAAAGCAATGTGACCACATGTAGCACATAGAGTAGGTTAACCCTCAGCACTCTTCCCATAGCAAGCAACATGTTGAGAACTTTTAGATATTTCCACCTTTAGTAGCGCTAACTTTGAGTTTTGTTCAGCTCATACTGTACATAGAATAGAATTAATTGTCCTCTATGGGGACGTAGACTGCAAAGAAATACAGAAAATCTTACTACAGTGTTCCATGGGTACATCTCCACAGATAGCAGAGATATAAAAAAATTCTGTACGTAGGCAGCCTAAAAATACAGAATTTTGTATTTAAACAGGCATTTTTGTTGCCATATATCTTAAGTTGAGAGTCCTTATCTGGCTAGTTCCTAAATTATTCAAAACTTTATAATCAGTATACATAATGTCAGACCTTTTAAAATGGGCTGAACCTGACCTGTGATATTACCAAGGCATTCAGTGAAATGGGTAGGTGGTTTTTAATATCCTCTTCATGTTACAGTAGCTGCTACTCTATTCCTTACTCTACAACCTTTAATCTGAGACATTAAAACAAAACAAGTTGCTTGTATGAGGCAACCTCCTATACAGGTGTGTTGTACCTACAATGACGCTATACATTTTTTTTTTAAATCATAGAATACTAGTGACATTACTCCTTATCCAATATACATGCGGGGAATTCCTTTATAACTTTCCAGAATTAAAGGGAAGAGATTCCCTTTAAAAGGTATTTTCACTTTTTTATGAAAATGCTGTTCATAAAACTTTACAAAAAGAATATAATTTCTCTGAGTAATTGAATTTAATAATATGAAACAGTATAAAGAGTGAACACTGTAATTCATAGAGCTTGAATGAATTGTCCCCCTAAAATAACATGGGAAATGGTAGCTATCTAACTTGACTTTACCAAATAAGAGGCTATATGAAACCTATTTTTTTTTAAATTTGTAATGTTTAAGTATATTTTATTGTTAAAGCCATTAATGGACCCTTCAATTCCCTTAACAATTAAGCTCCACATGTTTTTGTATTGCACTTCTCCAAAAAATAGTCCCTTCTCAAAGTCCGACCCATCTCTTAGATAAAACATTGACATAATCCACACATTTGTAAATAATTTGCGATACACTCAGACCATTTGAGCCCATGTGAGCAACAGCAGGTGAACTGGGTCTATTTTACATTCTGCAGCGGTTTGACTCTGGGTTTCTATAGATCTCAAAAGCAATAAGGGCAGGGGTGATTTTTAGTGGGGGGAGGAGGGTTATTATGCAGAACCGAACACTGGATTTATTTATTTATTTTTTAAATAAAAAAAAAAAAAAAATGCTGAAAAGAATATTAGAATTCAGGTTTTTAGAGACCCATTTTTATATTGCACATGGGCATAACTCCACTGTTCCCCTGTCCAAAATGGAACCAAGAATTACAGATGCCAATGGTGCACATACATTAGTTTATATTTAAGTGTAGGGACATACTGACCATAAGGCATAGAGAGTACCTTGCCAATAGCTTGCCCACTTGTTGATTGGCAACTTTTAGAAATGCTTGGTGTAGATATGCTTTTGAATAGTTAATTACCCCAAACGAGTTGCAAATGTGGCAGTTTTTACAAGACAATACACTTGTCACTAGCACTCTAGAACTCCTGAAACAATGGATGGCACGTGGGAGATACTGCTCTGCTTCAGAATGATTTACACCTCACCTATAGCATTCTATTTCGGATAGTATGATTTAATTATTAACTATAACGGTTTATGTCCCAAGTTATTACACTATCGCCCCATAAGTATTTTATATCAATATTTTATTGCTCTTAAACCCAATTCTAACACTTTATTTTCTGTTCACCTTCTGTTCTAAGAAGATTTCACTTTATTCCGCTATAATTCCCGTCCCACATAACGTATTAAATACATGGGGATATGGGAGATTTTGTGTAAATCATGCAATGTAGGATAAAGTATTCACCTTAGTGAGAGCTTGCAGGGGAGCATGAGGTACTGTCCGCATCTGTACATAACTAAGGACAGGGTGCATAATATAAATCAATAAGTAATGTATAGTGTGCATCATATGGCGGCGCCTTGTTAGTGCACAGTACTTGGAGGCACTATGGCTAATGTCCATGTGCAGAGTACGTCATTGTGTATGTGTTGTGTATCCGGAGGGGTGTGTGTACATATTAGTGAGGGGCCTTGCGGAAGGATCTCTCAGTGTACACCCAGTGTAGTGAGCGTGTAGCAGCTCTGTGCTTCCTGTAGGCTGCGGAAGGATCTTCCTGTCTCTCCTCCCCTTGTACACACGCACTGTGTGTGTCTGTATCCCCGCTTCCTCCTCTATGCTGCTGTGACTCAATGTGAAGCACAAGCTCCGGGATAAACATGGCGACTTCGCTGCATGAGGGACCGACCAACCAGCTCGATCTGCTCATCAGAGCCGGTAAAGCGATCTTTGGGCTTTGCATGCAATAGAGGGGAGGGAACCCGTGGCCCGGGGCAGCGCTAGTGAGCATGCACGGCCACCCCCGGCCCTGTGTGCAGGGCACTGGCTGAGGATGGAAGGGGTGGGATGCAGCTGCGCACGTTTTGCTTGCAGAGAGTGATGGAGGATGAGTTTGGGAGTAATCACCTTGGCTGGGCGCACTAGGGGCTGGGGAGGAGGGTGAGGACGTGTAGGCCGATGCGTGTGCTCTGCATGCAGGCAGCAGTGCTAGTGATCCGGGAACCAGGAAGTGTGTGAGCTTGTTGTCTCCTGCCACGCTGTCTGCCTGTGTCTCATAGCGGTTCCTGCTGGCTCAGTGTCAACAGAGAGGACTTCATGCTATGTGCATTGCTGATCACAGGCCACCTCTGCCGTTATCACATGGCAGCTACCATTGCACGGTGCCCATTACCCAAATACTTTCCACATTATTATTATTACTTGTTGCCGAGGGCATCTGTCTCTTGCAGGGCTGGACATCAGGGATGCTCTTTGCAATGGATCGATAGATCCCAGGGTATTGGTGTATAAATCTGGCCTTGATATGATAATATGTATATGTGTCCAGGTGCTGTGTACCTGGTCCAGCTGTCAGTCACTGGGGCAGCAGGACTACATGCAATTACATACTGTACATTTACAGGATTTATTTTGCAATTTTATGCATTTTTTAATGTAACCTTAAAAAAAACCGTTCATAGCGGAAGCGCAGAGATCAAACGGGCTGGAGTAGTAGAGTGATGGGCAGGTGCCTCCAGCCAATCCGCTCCCGGGGATGGTTCGAAATCCGAGCGGCAGCCTATGAGTGTAGGGCTTGGAGGCTGGGTTGTGGGCCAATGGGCGCTCAGGGCCGCTTTGATTGGCAGCGGGCTGTGAGCTCACAATGCGGATGGAATTGGAGGGAAGAGGAGAGATGTAAACACGGAAGTGAGGGGCGGGGCCTCGGCACCTGGGACACTGCAGCTGGGGAGACACGTGAAGGCTGCACAGGAGCTGTGTGTCAGTGCTGTCTGCCCTGTTGTGTATGAGCTGTTCTCTGGGCTCTATACAGCCGTCAATATTATATTATTGCATGTATTGTGGTTTATCTTGATTATTGTTGTTAAACACAACTGATATTTCCCATTAAAGTGTCTTGTAATTGTTTTAATGCATTCAAATGTATGTTTTTGTAACTTATTGAAGGGGCACTGTTTCTAAATACAAAACTTTGAGGTGTCAAATGTCATTTCTAATTGCATCTAGAATTGAGGAAATATCTGGCAGTGGACACTTAAGTAGTATAATTTGAATTACATGATATTTTATATTATACCTTTAATAAATGACAGTATTTTGATTACTAAAAATGTCTGGCTGTAATTTGATAGTTTTGTTGACTCCATGTTTGCAAGCATTAGACCACTTTGGAGGCCAGCAAATCCGTTCAGTGAGTGTGATTTGTCCTGCTCATACCCCACTTCTAAAATCTAATAAGTGTTGCAGATACGTCATATACGAATGACCCTTTGTAACAGTATTGGTTAATGAATATTGTTAACTTCACAGCTATCCACACATTTATTCATTTTATTACTGCATTATAAACCACATAATATGCTCTATCACAGTGTTGGCTAACCTGTGAAACTCCAGGTGTTGTGAAACTACAAGTCCCAGCATGCTTTGCCAAAATATAGCAGCTTATTGTTGAAAGGATCTGCTGGGACTTGTAGTTTCACAACATCTGGAGTGTCACAGGTTAGCCAACACTGCTCTATCAGTTTAGGAATTCATTACTTTGTTTCAAAATGTAATAGTGGCAACGTTGGAATTTGTATCACGTGATTGTATAATAAGAATCAGGATTGTCAGTCTTTGTTTCTTTTAGTGAGACAGTATAAAAGGAATACATTGCAAGTTATTGTGGGTCCTATTACGAGTGATCTGACAAAATTTGTAATGAAAAGCTCCTGGTGTCTTTAAAAAGGTGAAATAAATACACACTGCCTGTTAGTGATAGGCATGGACATTTCAGACCAGGGGAAGGGGGTAAATGTATCAAGCTGAGAGTTTTCCGTCCGGTTTGAAAAGCCAATCAGATTCTAGCTATCATTTATTTAGTACATTCTGCAAAATGACAGCTATAATCTGATTGGTTGCTATAGGCAACATCTCCACTTTTCAAACCCGCTAGAAAACTCTCGGCTTGATACATTTACCCCCAAGTGACCTGTGTGAAAGCATTTTATAAATATACAAAGCTTGCTGTACACAAGTGTATATTAACATTAAGCTGCAAGCAAGAACCTTACCTTTTGAATATGATTCATTTTCATATTTTTCTGTGATACCAGGAGCTTCACATTTCACATTAGGGGACTTATTGATTTGCAATGGAGTGACTTGTACATATATTTCTTTAATATGTGAACATAAATTCTACAAAGTGTTAATCCTAACACTCCTGTCACTTAGTCTATGCACAGTATAAATATAACTCACACTGTCCTGTCATGGAATTGGAGCAATGAACTCTGAAATGGCTTGAATGTGTGTGTATATATATATATATATGTATATGTGTATATATATATATATATATATATATATATATATATATATGTATGTATATATAATTTTTCATTGCATGGCTAACTGTATGAATATTTCTAAAGCATACTTAACTGGCAGTACAAAATGCTGTGGTTTTGGACAGTCTACAAGTGGAATTATCCCTTTGCCCTGAAGTTCTTTCCAGCTCTTATAAATTGCTAACATAGTATAACTATCCATTTCCACCTAGATAAGTGTAGTGTTTAAACAATCCATTTCATTGTAGTTACCCATTTCTGCAGGTTAAGTACTTCCTTCTCATTGTCATTCATATGTGTAATACAGCATTATGTAGGGTTAATTGTCTACCACAGCCCCAGGTTCTAGAATACCAGTAATCACAAACCGTTTCTTTTGCCATTTGAGTGTTTTGTTTATTTTTTTGTTTTTGTTTTTTTTTTAATACCCAATTTTTTTTATTAGAAGTTTATATCATGGTATATAAGCTTACAATGTAACATTTTTTATATCCTAAGCAAAATCTACCAAATCTAAATATGTGCGATACATTTATGAGTGCTTGATTTTTTTTTTTTTGATTTTTTTTTTATTACACTTTGAAATATAAGAATGGGAATATACCTGTTTGAAGTTTTGTTTAAAGGGACAATTTCATTTAAAATATAAAACAAATTTAAATAACTATTTTTTTATTTTTTTTTACTAGTAATTTCAGGCATGATGAAATCATGCTGTACTTTATGCAGGGAAACATACTCTCGATGTCTGACTTTATAAAGACACAGGTTTCCTGATTTGTCTTCAACATTAACTAGACAATGGCTTTTAATTAGTTATTACTGAAAAGGGCAAACAAGCTCATTATACTCTACTTTTTTTCCTGTTGCCGGTGGTCATAATGCACATCTTATACATGCTGAATGTGGAAATCTGCTTGTTAAAAATGAATTTTAACATGTGACTGTTAAGTCTAAGTACACACTCCAGAAAAGTCAGAATAGCATTGTCACTAATCGCACTGGGGATTATCACCTCATTGTCTGCTTCCAGGAATAAACTTGCAGTTCCTGCATCTGTCTTAAGGAGCAAAGTTCTGGTCACCATACAGACTTGGGGTAGGCTTTTAGTTTACAATAGACCATTATGTAGTGTTAGATGCTCATTCAAATTAGACATTTTAAAGTGCTATTGTATCCCATTACCAATAGTTTGTTTTGATGTCTTCCTCCCGTGAAACAGCGTACTAAATAACCTAGGTACTTGGAATAATTCACCATTGCATAATTAAGGCCATGTGTATACAGCAGTCCTTGTTTCTGTCTCACTTTAGTTCTACTTGTAGATAATGTGGAAGAGAGATAAATAATCACATAGAGATCAGGGACACTGGAAAGTAGAAGATACTGTACTTTCCCCTGTCCCAGCTCTTTCATCTGGCTCTCTAAAGCTCAGGTGAGTTTGTTCTTCAGTTACTCCATAGAGATCAGTGATTCAATTTTTTTGAAAGAGCGAAGGCTGAAATAAAAACAAATTATTGCGCACATGGCCTAAGAAAATCTTCAAAATGTGATTGTGCTTGGAGAGGTACCTGAGGAACAGCATGAAGAAATAACTGTATACTACATACTGCATGTAGAGTTATGTACACTCTCAACTGCAGATACTCCATTAGTACTGTGGTGATGTATTTTCCCATCTTGTTTGGATCTAGCAGAGCTTCACTTGCCGGGAGCAGTTGTTGGAATATAGGGGGATGACCACATGGTTCCTCTTTATACTGTTTCTTTCCTATGTATGTATCTAACTGGAGTTTATAAGTATAAATGCTACAAACAATTAATGCAGATTGGTTGCTTGCTATATCTTGTCTTGAAACATTTATAACTCCCCCCTTCACTCCACAGTATGTTTTTGGTATAATGATATCAAAAGAAACAGCCACTAGTGACTGATTACCAAGAGCAGGCTTATTCTTGGCTGCTGTCCAAATGTGGCCGCTCTTTGTAAAAGCCTTAACTGCTTATTGTCCTATTGGATGTGTGATCTATTTACAATGCAGTACTGTGGCTTCCCTGGGTAACATGTAGATTCCAGCTGCTTGAGTAATAACCCTTTCACTCCCTCAGAGGTTGCAGTGCTTTTACTGAAAGTTGATCAGGTTTTGTAATCTGTTTGAACTACAAATTAATTTATTTAAAGGTTATATCTAAACCATGAATATCGACAGTTTACACATTGGATGGTCGCTGTTTCTATAGTAAATGCTCAAAGTACTAAAAGTAAAATATTGTAGTCAAAGACCTTTTTTTTGTTTTTGTTTCTTACTTTTTTTTTTATTTAATGTTCTTTTATAAAGTCTTGTAGCTGTTTGTTAAAATGTACCGATGTTTAGCAATTCATGATAGTTTTGTATATTTCGAAATGTTTTTCCATCTGTTGTGAACTTTTATCTTTGGATACATAATAGGTATCACATTTTCGTACTGAGTTCATGGTTTATTTGCTAGAGTATTTAGGCGAAGTGGATTAAGAATATTCCTCCCACCCACTAATGAGCTAAATCTGTTGGTAATTGAATAATCTTTCTCCGAACCTGTCTTTAGTGAACCCCTTTCTCTACTACTGAGGGAGGTATATATTATCTCCTAATTACTTTTATAAGGCTGAGGCTATTGCCTTCAGTCTATTAGTATTTTAAGATACCATTAACATTTATGCACTCATGTATGAAAGCAAACTGTTGTGTGCAGGTATTTGGAGCAACGGTTGAAAAGTTTGCATGCAAAGGTTATTATTTTCATCGTATCCAGCATAGTTTGCTATGAACGGATTGCATTTATTTTCTTTTATATGTAGCTTAATGGATTTTGCATATTGTCTTAATGACCCAGTTATAAATAAAAGTAAATTTAAGTGTTGGTATAAGATACTCAGAGTTCTTTATTTTTGTTTATCCATTTTTACTGTAGTACATCTTGTTTACTTTTTATTTGTGCTAACCTTTTCTGCCATAAATTCTTCTTGGTTTCACATATAAATGGATTTGCACAGGTGCAACAGAAAGGTGGTTTTGTAAACTTATACAATTATTCTGCTTCCTATAAGTTGTCATTTTGGAAATGGCTCTAATTCTTTAATTGGCAGAACAGCAGATGTTGTCTGTGGGTACTGTATAACTTTCCATATAGAGGTTATTGGTGGTCACCTCTATCTTTCGGATATTATGATGGTTAACCCCCGATGGTTAGCAAGATGAGTAGTAGTCCTTGATCATTCTTCCCTATATGGTTAGCTAATACAAAAGATCCCATGTTGTAAAACTGCTGTGGTCCCTTCATGCTTGGCACTTGTGAGTAGCTTGCAAATCACAGTTGTTCAGATATGCGTTGTGACGGGCTTTTACACTGCTGTGCTAAGCCACCTGCTTTTAAATTCTCTTGTGCAGGAGACATAATAACGGGTCACCTAAAGATAGGCTCAGGCAGTGCTGGCTGCTACTTGGAATGGATCAGCTGTGAGCACATTTCCATAAATGGCAACAGCAATTTGAGATGGCACCTTGCATCGGGAGTGGATGGGGAGCAGCAGGTGCTGCTGTGGCTTTATTACATTCAGTCACTTAGCAGAGTGTTTGCCAGTACAGTGCAAGTTCTCCCCAATTCTTAATGGCTTGTCATAGAGGAGTGCTGTTTTCAGTGTGTCCTGCCTCACTGTTTTCAGTCTGTCTCCATTGTGCTAAAAGCCAATATTTGCTTCATAAATTGCTTATGTGTTTCTGCAGAGATTTGTTAAAAAATAAACAGAACACCTACACATCTCCTTAAAGTCCTGTTCACAGAGACACTACAAGTTTGTTTTGTTTGTATTTTTCTTACTATGCTCATGTGAACAGCCATATGCTTATAGCTTGGCTAAATAATTCCTATGCCTGCAGCAAAACCCTCCATTCAGACTGTGTGTGAGCATTGTAATAACCCCCAATTTAACTTTGTTGTTGCCTATTGGATATGTACAATTTGTTTCTGTAAATGTAGGGTTTCAGTTTGGTATTTGCCAAGTTGAAGAACGTACACAGTGCATATATAAATACACGTGCTTAGCCATTACATCACTTCTATGCATGTCTGTTCATCCTTCAGTATTGTCCTGAAATGCCCCATCTGTGGCAGATACGCTGTTCATATTGTCCTTTTAACTCACAGGGCTGACAGCAATATCCTATTTATGGGCTTTGGATTCTGCAAAATTATTCTACTTGGCATTCTGCCCTAGCTTGAAGTACTGTTAAATATGTAACATTTCTGAACATTCTGGTGATTCATGTTCAGTTCTGAATTATAGGTGAAATCAAATGTGTCATTGAAATATACTAGCACAGCTGAATATTTTCTAAAGGTTACTTTGGTAAAGGGAAATTCTTGGTGAGATTTTGGCAGTGTAATGTATAACGCATCACTGCAGGATTGTGCATTTTTCCACAGCACCAGTGAAAAATCTTAGTGATGACTAAAGCTCATTAGGTGACTTGTGTAGCATGAGAATGACTTTATGTGCTGATTTTCCTGCATTATAAAGGGAAAATCACTTTCCCCATGCATGAACATTGTCATATATTACAGATCAAACCTGTGCTGCAGACAGATGATGTATGGTTCAGATGCACATAGAAAAGTACATGCAGACTTGCCGTTGCACAATCTGTCATTTTTGATTGTGGCTGTAATGTTTAAATCCATTCCAGAATTTTCATTGCTGCACGTGTACTCTTTAGTCTGGAATGACTATCTCTCATGACTTCCTTTCTTATGTTTACAGTTGAGGCATCTGTACATGGTAGCCATGTTCACTGCACGGACAAGACCATCGAGGCCGCAGAGGCTCTACTGCACATGGAGTCTCCCACCATCCTTCGTGACTCCAGGAGTCCAGGTACCTACTAATTCTATTCATCGTCTACAGCAGATGTGTGCTTTGGAACAGGAATTTTCAACTTTTTGTATTGTGACATACCTGTCACTTGATTCATCAGTACTATAAATGTTCAACCTATATAATAGGTATTTATTATCAATGTAAACATAATTTGTTGATCTTGTTTAACCTCTTAAGGCCAAAACTTCTGTACCATGCACACGGGATTTTGTGAAACACAAATTTGTATTATACAGTTTGATACAAGTAGAACTTGAATTTTACAGAGTAACCGTGGGCGAGTGACACACACACACACACACACACACACACACACACACACACACACACACACACACTCGTCACTCTCACTCTTTATTGGAGTTGCTGATCCTAACTATGTATTAAAGGGTAGGTGTCAGATAAAATAATAAAAAAGCAGCTACAATAATGGATGTATAGGGCACCTACACATAACCGTTAAAACAATTAATACATAAAAGCCTATCCGGCTGAATTATTTAATGTAAAATAGCAGTACAACAATTGGCATCAGATCCATGCCGGCATTCTGTCAAGTTCAACTCCTGTTTTAGTGATTGACACTTCCTCAGGCTATAGAGCATAAGGTATCGCCAAATATCTCTGCACAGCTTGCTAAAATGTTTGTTTTCTTTTGTTTTTTTTGAAGATGTTGTGTTTTTTGTTTTGTCTTTTAAAAAAAACTATGCAAAGACCAGTAATGTACAAACAGTGTCCGCATTAGACATGTCAGGCGTAGAGGGACAACAATAAGACGCGGGTTAATGCCTTGCACAAAATTATTAAAATCAGTAGCAGGGAGAATTAGGTAGACCAGGCTTAAAAGAATAGGTATTTAAACTGAGAAGAAGAGATGTATTCAAAACTGAGGCCCAGGGTTCCCACACTTTTTATTGAAGGATTTAGAAGTGTTTTGAAGAATTCTAGTCATAAACTCCATATTATATATGTGTGTGTGTGTATATAAAATGGGTCGCTGCTGAGACAATATGTCTAAACCGTTTACTCTGGTGTTTGGTAGCTGTTGGAACCTCAAGTGGGAGAAGGAAGATCTTGGGGAGAGAGAGACAATGAGGTGCAAGAGTGTATGTAGCATTTCTAAGCGCCGACCAAAAAGTAGTTAGTTTAGGACATTGCCACCATATGTGAAGGAATTAACATTTCATTGAACAGCCTCTATTGGCAGCTTCATGAAAGATCATATTCAGTTTGGTGGGGTGTAAGTGCATTCTCCTATATTTTTACACAAATAGAACTTGAGGCAGAGTTTACTCTTATTTCCTGTCCAATATTTCCCCCAGATCCCCCTCCCAAGCTCGTTCATGTGAATCTCGGGTTCTGTGGAGTTTCCAGTACGGGAGGGAAATAAGGCCTTTACTTGTTGATTGTCTGAGGGAAAGAGAATCGCATACATTTAGAGGTCTGGAACAGAATTCAGATTTGACAGAAGCTGCAAAAACAGGAAAATAAACTTGTTTGGTATATTAAATTTCGGATGTTATGTCATTGAATGAAGGGAAAGAGAGATCTTTTAGAAATATCATTCAGATATCTGATGCCTCTCTCGTTCCATAACTGGAAGGAAGTTAGATTGCAGCTTGGAGGGAATTTGAGGTTTTCAAATATAGCGGTAATGGAGCTGGAGCTAGCTTAAAAGTTTTGTTAGCTCTATCTCAAGGTGTCAGTGTGAGCTATTACTGGATGGCGAAGAGTTAGACCGGGGGAGCCAGAGGAGGGAACGATGAGCCCATACTTTCCGCCTCTGTCAAGGTCCAAACTCTAGTTTACTTAGGATAGTTCCATAGTACACACTCGGCGAGTTGCGCTGCCAAATAGTATTTGAAGTTAGGGATAGTGACTTCATCCCTGTGCCGACCTCTGCAGTATTTGGAGTTCAACTGTAGGATGTATCTTGCCCCCCATATAAATTGTATGGTGTAATGCTGACGAAATGTAAACATGTAGGGTGGGACATGAATCAGAAGGACTTGAAAGGGATATAGAAATCTTGGTTGAATTTATACGTCCAATCAAAGAGATTAACTAGTGATTCCAATTCTCTAGGTCAGACTTGACCTGTAACAGAAGTTGGGGAGAGTTGGCCTGAAATAGTTTTCTATTGTTTTGACACTTAAAATTTAGTGACCGCTTTACAGCTCTCTTCTTTAATCAATCCCCACCTGACACTTTAAAGAGTAATGGTATAAGATGAAGCCTGGTCTTGTTACAGATGTAGCTTTGCAAGCATCTATGGAGTAGTTTTATATGAGCGTATAATGCTACTTACTAATTACTGTTGTATACATACTAGTTTTATGGGGAGATCCTGAAAACATATGCATTAGTGAGGACCTTGTATGAACCCCCCCCCCCCCTCCCCCTCTCCACTTTCAAGAACTGGTTTTAATTTAATGGTACAATGAATTACACCGCCAAACTTGTAGGGATTCTTATGTTGTAGCTATAAACCAGTTGTGGATCACCTCCTAGAATTAGGGCTTAAAAGGCTTTTCCGGCTAAAACAATTTTTCTTTTAGCTGTAGTGCCTGATAATGGTTAATTGTAAACTACTTGTACTCAGCCCTACTTTTATCCCTGTTTTTGTGCAACACAGATTTGTGCTTGGTGGCTGTCACACAAGGTAGCAGCTGTTGTCTTGAAATTGTGTTATAAAAACAGTATTTACATGACTGCAGTACTTCAGATGAGAGTTCAAATTGAGCAGGTGGTTATGCTGCCTATGCTTTAGCAGCAACAACTGCTGCCCAGTGTAATATTCCGACTAGCTCCAGGCCTCTGTATTCTACTGAGTTGTGGGCAACAAGAGGGGTGAATAATAGAATGTTTATCTGTAGCAGGAGAGCCCCGCTCTTTGTTCATTTGCTAGGCATACATTAAACATTGCATAAAGTAACTTCTTGTACCATTGAAGCATACTGTGTAAATTGCATAATAAAGTGAGAATTTCCAAAGGTGTTTTTTTTTTTTTTTCCCCACCCTCATCCTCTTTTTTGTTTTGGTACTTCTAAATTAGGCAGTGATTATTGTGTTTGCATGATTTACCAAGTTCTTGGTGTTGATGCGTGGTTTCTTCCTTTCAGACAAGATTTGACTTGTGGTCTGGAAAAGACAGTGAAAAAAGCTGTTGTTTTTTGGCGCAGGTAGAAATTGATTAAATGCCAGTGATGTTACAGTTCTCCGATTGTGCGCTCTGCACATTGTTGATTGTTAATAGCACTTCAAAGATCTGACTGCACACAGATGGGAAAGCGGACATGTTCGAGCAGCTGCTGCATCTGTATGGCACTGAACTCTGAGGCATGCTTTCTGTGCACCTCTCCCTGTAAATAGCCTTTCAGATTACATCAGTTCATGACTTATATATATATTTTACAACCACGTCATATGTAGCCTGACTAGTATTTCTGTGCTTGTACCCATGTCTTCTCTTCTATTGGAAAGTCCCCTAAACCTACAATGCAAGTTAATTGAAAACAAAAAGGCCTATTGTAACATTCATAAGGGACAACTTGTATACCACTTTTTGAGTTTAAATTTTATACATAACCTTCCTCTCTCCGTAACAATAATAGTTTCTGTTCTTCCGTTTGTGATGCACAATGTGATGGGAACTGTGTTTAGACAGTTTGGAGGCTCCCAATTGGATGGCTGTGGTACCTGTCTCACTGCAAGCATATGAAACGCCTTACGGTCTGAACCTGCGCTCTCCCCACTTCGTTTGTCAGAGTTGGAGCCAGTTGAGCATAATGAAATGCTAAGGGTCTCTCTGACTTAATAGGGAACAACCAGCAAAGAGGCGCAGTGCTAGCAGTGGGGCACGCAGTAGTATGGAGCAGGGTTCCAGTGACAACAGTTCATTGCCAAGTTCTAGCAGTGGTTTACTTGGAAGAGATCCGCAGAGTGAAAGTACTAGCAGTGCGCTTCAAGAAGGGCAGACAAAGCAGAGATCCCCAGAGACCCCCACACTAGTGTCCCACAGAAAACACTTAACCCTTTGTTGGCTGCCCCATATTATGGAATCTCTCCTCATTCTCCCATACAAAGAGCAGTTAGGATTTAACATGTATGCACACTGTTGCACGCCTTTACATTTTTCGTTGCTGTTTATCTCCAGCAAGAATTTGAATTCAATTGTAGTACTAGCAAAACTTTATGCTCAGAGATTCAAAGCTAAGAAGCCCACATCTAGCTTTGTAGAGCCCAACTACTGTTGCAGAGCTCAGAATGTTTGTAGGTCTCACGTTTTAATAGGGATATTACAAAGTAAAAATCCGATTTGAGACATATATCACCATGTATTCTGTAGTAATGGGCTAACATATTTTTAATCTGTTTTATATTTGTTTTGTGTTTTTTGTGGTGGATTTTTCAGCTCTGGTTTTTGGATTTCAGTAATTTTGCCCTTTGACGACCAAGAAGTAATAAATGATATGACCAGCTGTATAAATACAGGCTGCTTCTCGCTTTCTTGGTTTTCTCTTCTTTCTTTTTTTTTTACCGAAATTTTTAGCAGTATACAAATAAAAATGTTAAAATTGCCTGTTTTTACATCTCGTTCAACTACAAATAGTTAAGCGCAAGAGAAGGCCTCTTCTTGCTGACAGTCAGCAAAATCCTTGAAAGCTCTGTTCTAGAAGCAGTTGGCACAATGTGTTGGTGACATTTCCCCCTCTACAGTAAAGCAGTGTCTTTAAAAAAAAAACAACTCATGATGGCTTAAAGCAAGATTTTAAATACCATTGCTTTGATTATCTGACATATCTTGGCCACTGCTTAAATTAAGCTTTCCAATTATACACATGTTTGATGAACAAACAAACATGATTAATTGTTTTTATTAACCTTTTACAAATCGTATGGGGTCCAAAATGCAAAAGAATTGGTAAAAAGAGAAAATTAATAACAGGGGAAAGCGGACCCATTATTACTCGGTTAAAAGTTTTCAAAGAGTTAGTAATAACCAAATATGGTTGTCAATCCTGGTAAATGTGCTATAGTTGCAAAGGCTCCACGAAATTGAATGGTGTAGATTCTGGATTATTGCTTGACTGGTTTATTTAGCGAACCGTCTCAATCTGTCACATATTCATGCCGTTTGAACCACTTAATGATGGGAGCAGAGGCTGATGCCGAGTAAGGAACAAGAGTTTCCAATCTCTTAACTATATATTTTTTTTTTTTGGCTGCAATCATGCTAGTTGTCAGTTTAGAGCGATTGCAGCCCTTGTTGCTATCAGTGTGTGGTGGCTTTTTTATTTTTAAACCCATCACATTTGAGGGCTTGATACTGACCTACATTGAAGATGGTCTGGCATTTAAAATGCTGTTGGGTTTATAAATAACTGATGAAAAGTTGTCGTCGTTTTTTTTTTCTTTTTTACATAAAGTTTTGGTAGCATGCAGAGACGAAAAAATTACAGTTACGTGATAAGTAACACCCCTACCTACCTGCTCACCCCCCAAAATAGTATCAAATTCAGTAGAGTTAATTAAGAAATGTACAATCTATTAGTTTGTCATTTTGTAAAAACCTGAAAAATGGTTCTCTTCATGAAGCCATTAATGTATCAAACGGATCCAAAAATGCCAAACAATTTAATTTTACTTTTTATTCATGAAAATTAGTAACCAATAAGTGGAATACAATATTCCTATGAACTAGTTGATTACATTGGCATAGACAACCAAAGGCTATACAAAATTCAATTAGCTAAATAAAGCAAAATATTTCAGTACTTTCCTGTTATCTAGAGCCATTTAGAAAAAAAAAAAAAATACAACCGACATTTAAAAATTAATTTATTCTCTCTGCCTCCTAATGAAAGAGGCTGTGTCATTTTTGCAAAAGAAAGGAATACTGCCAGCTAGGGTGCTTTGTCAAAGCAATCATGAAATGAAGCTCTACTTTGGTTCATGTATTCCCTGGAATTGTAGAAAATCTACTTGTCAAAAGAAGGTCAACATTCGCCAGGGAAATCGGTTCACCGACAGCAGTCAACCATTCGTGAAGGCCGTTCACTTCTTCTATTGCTGGGCCAATGAATTGACATCGATCAAGTTGTGCAAAGAGTTATTGGGCATGAACAAAAACACAGCCATCGACTGGAACAACTACATGCAAGAAATCTGCGCGGAGTATCTCAATCGACAGCCAAAACAAGATCGGAGGCGATGGTTTAATCGTGGAAATCGACGAGATCTTGTTTACCAAGCGTAAGAACTATGTCGGCCGAGTGTGTCCTCGGCAGTGGATCTTTGGAGGACTCTTGTCAGGAGACGCACAAGTACTTTTTGGTAAAAGTGGATGATCGCAGTGCGGAATCGTTAATGACGGCGGTTTTGGACAATATCCAAAGATTCTCTCTAGTTTCCTCAGATAGTTGGCGCGCCTACAAGACGGAAGAACTGGAAAAGGTCAGATTTCAACATTTCAAAGTAAATCATCGCTACAATTTTGTCGATCCTGACACTGATGTCCATACTCAGAGCGTCGAACAAATGTGGGGATCCGCTTAGTGGCGGAATAAACGAAATAGGAGAGCAACGAGGCAGCATTTGAACTCGAATTTAGACAAATTCATTTGGAGACTGAAAGTCGGATGAGACGACGTATTCGAGTCACGTTTGGACGTAATTAAAGTTTTCTGGTCTCCGGAAAATAAATAAATAAAATGGCATAAATATAGATAAGTAAATAAATAAGATAGCTCCAGATAACAGGAAAGTACCAATATTTCACTGTGAGACCAGTCTGCAAGACTCTGGTACACTGAGAGCCTAGACATACAGCTATTTCAGATTAACAAAGGAAAAGTAACTGCACTTCTGTTACTTTTCACAAATTTATGGTTAAAAAGCATTAAACATTTAAAGAATGATGGGGAATATTCAGCTTTAGTAGGAAGCAAAAAAGTTATTTCTAAAAGTTGCCATTTTGTGTTTCTTGGTACATTTCTATATATTTCAGTGTTATAAAATGTCTCAGTTTAATGAACCTCTTCATATTTTCTTCTACAGTGGAAGTTTATGTACCACCCTGCGTGTCCACCCCAGAATTCATCCATGCTGCCATGAGGCCAGACGTGATCACAGAGACTGTGGTAGAAGTATCCACCGAGGACTCTGAGCCAATGGATACCTCTCCCATTCCAATATCTCTTGAGCTTGGAGAGCCAATGAAAAAGAAACGAGGTAATTTCTTTGTGACCTTTTCCTGTCATGGCCCTTAACATTTGTAGTAGAAACATGTTTCACAGACAACTGCAGATCACTTGAGCTCAATAAATTTTCTGATCAAATCTGTATAAAAAGGTTTTATAGGTAGGAATACAGTATGTGGCTCTCATAGTTGAGCAGCCTTTTTTGTTATTGTTGGTTTGTAAATTGCAGTGATAGACCCCATTCTTGTGCTACAGAAAATTACTGCTATTATCCAGAAAGTTCCAAAAAACAGAGAGGTAAATAATTGCTGTTTTTGGCAATAATTTCATACACACAGACACGGCCACCCAGAGCTTTTTGTTTTGTTTTTTCCCCCTACAGTCACTGTGGGGAGCACTGCTAAACCATTTAATGAGGAGGGGAATCCCAAGGGCGGTGTGGGGAAAGACAGGTAACTTTTAAATGTAATTTAGTCTATTTTAGGCATGGTGACAAATGACAATAAATCTCTTATTTTGAGTCTCAAGCATTCCAGACAATAGAGTCCACCTATACGCATATAGATGTGATTTATTTCTTTTTGTTCACTCGTTTCATTATAATTGTTTCTTGATTGACAAGTTATTAAACAGGGTTATTCTTGGCAGTTTGCAATATGATGTGGCGTTAATATGCTCATCTGTCCCATGTTCCAGAAGGGTATGTAGTGGAGTATAAACGGGAGATATCTGTCCAAATCATTAACAAATACATGCTTTGTTTTCTTTGGCTACATGTAGTAATCAATAATGTGCCAGTTATTACATTTAATTGTAGTTTCAAGTGTTTATTTGCTCATCTGTCACTTCTTGTATCCCATTGTGCAGCTGGCCGTAAACCAAAGATGCAGCCACCCACATTTGCCAACGGTTCTCCTGAATTGGGAATAAAGAAGAAACCAAGGGAAGGCAAAGGTAAAAGAAAATCTCTTTGCCCATGACATTCTGCGTTTTTACTAATTATCAGCCAAATATAAATCTGTTTTACATATCTGAAGCGGTGGTATACGTGCCAGTGGCAAATTGTGTCGAGATACTGTAATTTTATGTTTTATATAGGCACTGGATAGCACCAGGATCATTCTTGTAACTGAGCCATGCTTTGTGGAACTGTTTTTGTCTGTTCGTTCTTTTACAAATGATGATATTCCTTAAGCCGTTCCTTTTGAGTCTGTGTCTAAGGGCTCATTATACCGTTCCATGCAAAACATATTTTGTCCGTTAGGTAGTAATGTGGATATTGCATATGGTCCACTTAAGAATGGTACCGCAGGACCTCTACATTGGAGACTGAGGCTTTATTCATTCTTGAAGGGGGTTACCCCACATTCATTGCAGAGATATTGTAAACATCACAATGATTCTGGGATGCGATGTATTTACTCATGACAAAGACTCGTTCCCTCCATTATGTGTCCATGAATGCAAATATGGCTTTGAGATTGTTCTGTGGTGTATTTTACTTGTGCTCATACCTTTTTAACTGAATATTTAGTTTTAAAGTTAAAATATATACACAGTAAGCCTGATTCATTAAGGTAAGGCAAAAAAGGAGGACCCTTTCTCCTACACAAACCATGTTACAATGCAAGGTATGCAAATTAGTTTACTTTGCACATAAGTTAAATACTGGATGTTTTTTCATGTAGCACACAAATACTTGATAGTTTTATTTTTGCACTGAAATTTAAAGTTGATCTAGGACATGTCCTACCACAACTATAAAGCTGCCATCACATTTTAATTTTACATCCCACTCCAGTGCAACATGGTTTTGCCAAGGTGCAAAGTTACTCCTTTTTTTTTGCTTTCCTTTCCTTAATGAATCGGGTCAAGTGTGTGCAGACATGTTGGTTGTTTTTTTTTGTTTTTTTTTATTATTTTTTGTTTTTTTTTTAATGTCCCACTTTAAGAACCATCAATATATTGATTAATACATATAGGATATAATTTATTACAGCATTATTGGTTTCAAATGGTGACGTGCATCTTTGACCCTAGTCGTTACTGATGAGTGACCCATATCATACAAGTTGATTAGACATTTATATCAGTGTCAATATAATATCAAGTCCTTAGGCAAACCTGATTCTGGCAGCAAACTACAAATCCTTATATGCGGATAGATACGAACTATATACAATAGGGGTATGATAGGCAGTAGCGCAGATTAGCAGTTATCTGCTATTTTAACCACTCAATATTATTTTTTGGGGGGTTTATTTTTTTATTAAGGTTTTTTTTTTTCATGTTATTTCACTTTTAATATTTTGCTAATGAGATATAGCCTTACGAGGGCAGATTAAATGATACAAACAAACTAATAAAGTTATAATTTTTATACTATCCATGAGAGTCCTATAAGTGCCTCACAGCACAGGTTCTTTTTTTCTCCTCCCTTATTTCTGCTCATGTTGGTAGGAAGGAATAGGGCATTCCATAAGTGTATATCTATGTTGTGTGATTATAACATCAAGAGTTATTTTGACCGTTCTTTAGGAAATACAACTTATCTGTGGGAGTTCCTGTTAGACTTGCTTCAGGATAAGAATACATGCCCCAGATATATCAAGTGGACACAAAGGGAGAAGGGGATCTTCAAGCTGGTGGACTCCAAAGCGGTTTCAAAACTTTGGGGGAAGCACAAGAACAAACCAGATATGAACTATGAGACTATGGGACGAGCTTTGAGGTAACCATATAACACAGTACAGTAAAACTGGAAGCCCCCTCCAGAGGGGCTGTATTATAAGTTATGCATGGACTGTTTTCCATTTGATGTATGGAAGGGAATTATTTATTTTATTTAAAAAGAAATGCATGCGTTATGTAAATGTGTACATTATGTTGTGCTTCAATTTTACTAGAAGGTGGTCCATGTTTTAGAGTTTTTAGTGAGCCTACATTTATTTATTTTGTTTGTTTTCTGCAGATATTACTATCAGAGGGGCATTTTAGCAAAAGTGGAGGGGCAACGGCTGGTGTACCAGTTCAAGGAGATGCCCAAGAACATTGTGGTCATAGAAGATGACAAAGCAGAACCCTGCACAGAAGAGCTGATGTCTCCTGCTGATGACAAGTCTCTGGAACGTGTGTCTATACCCACAGAGGGCTTAATTAAAATGACAATGCCAGTCCGAATGGAGAAAACCCCCACGCAGCAGAGCTCACCCAGGAAGCCACGATTGGTCAGCTTGGCTTCTCCGGTCAGTGAGGCTTCTCCTCACTCGCCCACCAGCACCACACCAACCCCAGCACAGAGGTCAGCACCTGAGTTCTGCTCTTGCTTTCCATCACATTCTAATTGTCTTGTATTTCTTTGCACTGTTTTAATTGACTACGTGGTGTGTGCAATGTGTACATTAAATAAATGTGCACAGTTGGTACTAATACGGTTTATCATGCTTTGGAGAGGAGCTACAGATGCTTCATTTTCAGTTTACTGTGTTAGATTTACTTGCATGCTGTGTGGTTCATTACTATTCACCGATTAGCATCAGTTTATTAGATATGTCAAGTATCTCACACCACATTTCTCATGCAAGCAGAACATAAAGAAACTTGCTGGGCATTAGTATATATCCATACAGGAGTATTACTGGGGTGACCGTTATACCTCAAATAAACGTCTTCATTAAACTTTATTAAATATGCGTGCACACAATCTGTTCCAGTTGACCGTTTCATCTTCTAAAAATGGGTGGGATGATTGAGCTTCTCTGATATATTCCTGTAAAATTGGCAGGCAGGCAAAGGAAACAATGATTGGCTTGCTGTCTCCCATGTAACAGAAAATGCTCTGTACAGATTGAATAAATACTCTGCAAACAAGGACAAGGCTGTTTGATGATGCAACAATGCATAATGTACACATTGCACATAACTTGCATCTGAGCACTGAATTGGAGAGCAATGAGATGTGGTTTTCGTTTTACTGGGAACGTTTGGAGATATTCATATTTATTTATATAGTGAGAAAGTGGGAAGTCTGTGTTATAAAAAACAAAACAAGTTTTTCCTTGTATGATTCATGTCTGAATACATTTTTAGGTTTCCTGTTTTATCAGTATCACAATACACACAACCAAAAGTCTAGAATACTGGGGATTTTGTTATACTATAAGGTAATTGTGTAGAATAGGTGGTGTTGCCCATAGCAACCAATCTGATTTAAAAAGTAAAAGCAAACATCTTGTTGCTATTAGCAACACTGCCATTTTTATAACCATCCACTTTTTGAATAGCATATTTATTTTCTATTGATATTTCCTTTTGCATTAAATTAAATTGGATAACTTTGTTTCTGTTTTTATGATAGCCCCTCTAGTGTCAATTATGTGCAATGCTTATTTTCCATTTTCTATTTCTAACAGGACTGTTCGTGTTGCAATGCAAGTGCCTGTTGTAATGACTTCCCTGGGTCAGAAAATTTCTGCTTTGGCCGTCCAATCCATGAACCCTGGATCCCCCCTGATAGCCAATACCAGCCCCACAACTACAACAGCACCAAAGGTCGTTATCCAGACAATACCCACTATGATGCCAGCTTCCTCGGAGAGTGATAAGTTCACAATGCAGCCTGCCAAAATAATTACCATCCCAACCTCTCAGCTCACCCAGTGTCAGCTGCAGACAAAGTCCAGCTTAGGTGGAGCAGGGGGCTTGAATCTATTGGGAACCCCACTGACTGTGAGAGCACTTACCCCTGTGTCCATCGCCCATGGGACCCCAGTTATGAGACTAGCAATGCCAGCACAACAAGCTCGTTGCCAGACACCACCACGGGTCATTAGCACTCTCATTAAAGGACCTGATATGAAATCGGACATAGTGGTGAGCAGGCAGGACGGAGAATATAAAACATTTCAGCTGATTAAAGAAGACAAACAAGGAGATGGGGGCAACACAGTAACTCATGTTGTTGTTGTTAGCGCTCCCTCTGGAATTACCTTGCCAGTGACTGTCAAACAAGAAGGAACAGTGGTGTGTGAAAAGTGAGACGCATTTCAGACGTCTTGTGCGCTTTGGGTCAAACTGACAATAAATGAAATACAGGACAATTAACTTTTTATATGGAGGGAGAACAGGTGGTTTGAGTCCGACGAGACTTTAAAGGAAGCGATCTAGACTCTGTACATGCGGCGTTTAAACGAAAGACATTTTACTGGAAATTTATTTTGTCCCATGTTTTCAGTGGGATATTTGTTCATATGCTGATGGGAATATTGCCTCTAACAACACAAATAAAATTATAGCTATGGAAATCTATATGAAAACTGAAAGGGACCAAAAGCGTTCACTCTAAGTAAGGTGGAACACTAAAATTTATTTTTAAGAGTGGCTGTTTGTTTTCCCAGAGTAAAAAAAAAAAAAAAAAAGAAGCAAAGATTAGGTCAAAGTGGCAACTGTAAATTATAACTTTTTTTTTTCTAAAGTTTTCTTTTCTTATTATTTCTTTATATATACAGTATACATAATTTTTTTTAATACCAGCATCTTATACCACTGTGTACAAATAGCCCTCACTTAACCGGTGCTATGTGAAAGCTCTGCTAGACAAGTATGTGAAATGTGGTGCGTGCGAGAAGAATCCCTTTTCAGTTTTTGAAGCGCAAAGTGCAAATGAGATTTGGGTTACTAGAAAGCAGATTTCATATGGAAGCCTTAGACTGATACAATTTTATTTTTCCTTAAAATAAGCTAACAGCTTGTTTGTGTAAAGCAATCTTTTTTATATATAAATATATTCTAGAAAATATGGAGATAAAAAACAAACAAACAAATCTTGTACCTAGCACAGTATTGGCATAGAATTTACATGTAACATATTTTATATGGTAGATTAAAGTCTGAAATGTTTTTGTTATAAAACCTTTATGTGGCTGGGATGGTCTAAAAGCATATTGAACGGCAAGCCTTTTATGCAACGAAGGGTTAAATTGTGGGCACGATAGCAGCAGGCCAGTAAAGCCTTTTTACTGTAACATGCTTTTGTCACACACAATCCATGCACACATTTCATTTCTGCTATCCATTGGAAAGGTCACCGCATGAGTCCATTTTTTTGGCGACTAAGGAGTTTGAAGCCTGCAATTATTTTTTAGTTGAAGTTATGATGGGGGGACAGTTTAGGGGAGGGATTGGGGATAAAGTACCAGTGTTCAGAATGAACTACAATAGTTTGTATATTCAACATTTGAAGTATATTCTATTTTGTTGTACTCTTGTTTCAAAGTGTATTCGAGTAGATTTTACTGCAATATAGAAAATGAATTTCAGTGCTCGTGTCTTTAGTCTTTAATTTTTTTCATCCATCTTTTCAGGAGTCAGTATGTTTGTTTTTTTTCCCTTCTAAAATGATAATGGCGCTAACCCCAAAATATAACGCTGAAAGGACATTCAAAGAAGCCTATCTTTACTATTTCTATAATATTCACTCTGCTACCTTCTTTCAGACTCATTATAGGTACAGTCTATACCAGTGGTGGGCATCAGGTGCCCCACCAAACCTTCACCTGCTGCTTCCAATATCGCTTAAGCTAGGTACACACCTATGCAATCATACTTCAGATGCAATGCTTTTTGAAAGTCCCAATGAGCATGCAGATTCATATGTACACACCTACACAATTTACCTTCAGATCTATGATCTCTCATAACCATCTGCTGAAAATATCATGACTCTGTACACTCTATCTTTCTACGCTGCTGGTTCTAAGTGCGTACACACTTCCACATATGTCTGACATTGTTCCATCATTTGTGATTTTTAGAAAAACAAATTAACAGATGTGATGTTTGGTACGATAAAACATGAGGGTACACACTCCTGCAATATCTGATCAAATGGTTGTGAATTGTGCGATCTGCACCATAATTGCTTAGGTGTGTATCTAGCTTTATTCTCTACTAGCCTGCTCATGTGATCTGCTCTGCACATGCAGGGAGGTCAGGCAGCACAACCAATGGAAGGAATTGGTGCAGTGCATTCTGGGCTCTGGCTATTCAGGCAAGTATGGAGGAGTGTAGGGTGATCCAAGTGGCATGTGGATGCATTTTGGGATGAGGGATACAGGGATGGTGAAGTTGTTTGGAAATGAATAGTAATGTGCAGCTCTTTTGGGTTGGGTTGCAGGGCTGCACATGCTGTCCTTAACGTATATATATCTGGTTACCCATATCACATGCAGCCAGCAGAAAGTGGTCTACAGCACTGTCGCCCCCTGGTGTCTGGGGGGCGGCAGTACCTGTAACTTGAAAAGTAAGAGTTGGAGGTATTCTCTTAGAATAATGGTTAGTTGGGGGAATACAATATTTAAAGTTGGTAAATAAAAGATCCCTACGCTATTAAAATAAGGAATTTTAAGTTTGAGGTCCCACAATTGTTTATTTTTTTTTTTAACTCAAATTTTTATTCAAACAAACTGGGTGACAGCCAGCATACAAATAGATAACAGAGACATAATACAAGAAAAAAATAAAAGCCAATCACTGTCACAGTACATATTAGTAATTGCTGTTCCTAGCAACATGTGGCACAAAACTGAAAACCGTACTGACACAGACAATATCCTTATTATTATAAAGGGAAGTGGGTGGGCGGGAGGGGGACTGAGTCTTCTGTGCTGGTAAGAAAAAAAAAAACAAAACAGGTCGGTGTCTCAGACCTCAGGAGAAGTAGCTTTATCTAAGGGATTATCATAAACCGAAGTATCTGGTACGAACGAGTCAACCTACAGGAGGGGAGATATTGGGAACATCAATGGTGTAACCAAGGGGCCCAGATTTGATAAAACTTATCGTCTTTATCACGGAGGTGGAAAATGATTTTTTTTCCATACTAGCAATGAACCAGACATAGGACTTTAGAGAAGAGACGCGGGGCGGTGCTGCACTTTTCCAGGATTTGGCTATCGGGCACCTAGCGGCCGCCAAAACGTGCGAAGCCAAATTTGCAGATGGGACATCAGCATCTTGTATAGGGTAGCAAAGGAGGAAGGACCAAGGATCCTTCTGGATAGGGAATTGAAGAAGGGAGGAGAGAAGCTACTTTATCCCAGAAGGAGGTGATGACGGCAAGACCACCAGATGTGAAAGAAGGTACCTCTATGGCCGCAATCCCGCCAACAGGCCGGGGAGGTAGTTGGGTACTTTTTAACTAGTCTGTCAGGCGTGAGATACCATCTGTAGAGAATCTTGTATGCATTCTCCTTAATTAGGGTGGAGATGGAACTAGAGGTTACATTCGATCTGATGGTCTCCCAGCAGTCCTCCTCCGGGGGGGGGGACCCAAATCTCTCTCCCACTCTCTCTCGTGGCTACTCCCGAAGACCAACAATTTGTCTAGAAGTAGATTATAGATTGAGGAGATCATGCCTCTCCGAAGCAGTGCGGAGACACAGAGGGATTCAAAGGAGGATATCGGTGGAGGCGAGTTGCCCGACAGGAGAGAGAGAACGAAATGCCTGATTTGAAAGTATTGGTAGAATGGTGGGTTTAGTGTGGGAAATTGGGAGTGGAGAGCATCAAAGGGTTATAAATCCTCCTTGATCTGGGAGGTCCCCGGCAAATCGGATGCCCGCGCCGGTCCATGATAGAAAGAAGGACCGAATTCCACCTGGGGGGAAGGCAGGGTTGAGCCATAAGGGCATGATATTCAAAGAAGTTGAGGAAACAGGTGGCGATTTTACAGGTCTCCCAGGTCCGGGCAGCAAATAGAAGGGTAGGGAATCTCTTGATCCGTGCAAGCCTAGACTGCTTAGGCAGGCCCCAAATACTAGATAGGTTTGGTAGGGAGAGGTAAGCTACTTCTATATCTGCCCATGCGTGGGAGGCTGAAGGAGCAAAGGAGGTGACAATGGAACTGAGATGGGCTGCCCAGTAATATGCTTTCAGATCCGGAAAGCCCCTACCTCCGCATTTTGTAGGTTTCTTAAGCTGGGTTAGTCAGACCCTGGGAGCCCTACCCCGCCAGACAAATTTAACTAAGTGTCGCTGCATAGCAATTAATTCAGAGATGGGGAGTGTCTGGAATAGATAAAGGAGTGGGGGGAGAACAGACATTTTAACGGCGATGATCCTGCCCAGCCACGAGATAATTAGGGGTCTCCAGGAGAAGATGTCAGATTTAAATTTGAGGAAGAGAGCCGGGTAATTCTCCTGGTAGAGGGATTCATAGGTGGTGGTGATGTAGATCCCCAGGTATTTTAACTTTTTCTTTTGCCACCTAAAATGAAGTTGGGAGGTGATGTCGTGACAATCACAGGGAGGGAGGTTAAGTAAGAGTGCCTCAGATTTAGTGATATTAATTTTATAGCCGGAGAGATCTCTGTAGTGGGACATGATGGAGAATAAGTTGGGCAGGGATATTCTTGGCTGCAGAAGTGTCAAGAGCACATAGTCGGCAAAAAGAGAAATCTTGCTCTCCAAGTCCCCCATGTGCACACCTCTCACATCCGGTGATGCTCGAATCGTGGCCGCCAAGGGTTCGATGACCAGGGCAAAGATAAGAGGGGAAAAGGGACAACCCTGGCGTGTGCCATTGTTGATCGTTATGCAGTTCGAAGAAGAGCCATGGACCATAACCCTAGCAGAGGGAGAGGAATATAAGGCTTGTACGCCCGCCAGGAAATCTCCAGTCAGGCCAAAACGCTGCAGTGTGTGGGTCATGAACTGCCAGGAGATCCTGTCGAAGGCTTTTTCAGCGTCTAGTGCCAAAATAATCGAGGGGGTTTTCCTAGCATTGAGTATATGGCTAAGATCATCGGCTCTCCTCGTATTGTCCCTAGCTTGCCTGCCGGGAATAAAGCCTACCTGAACGTAGTGAGTTAGGGAGGGGAGTACAGAATTAAGTCGGTTGGCGAGAATTTTGGCGTAGAGCTTAACATCATTATTAAGTAGGGATATAGGGCGGTCGCTAGCGCAATCATAGATGTCCTTTCCCTCCTTATAAATCAGGGAGATCCTCGCTTCCAAGGAGCTCCCTTAATGATGGGATTGAAGAGGTTGCACAGACGGGGGACTAACTGGACCGCAAACCTTTTATAATAAGCCGCCGAGAACCCATCAGGTCCAGGTGCCTTGCCGGCTTTCTGCGCCTTTACCACCTGTTCAACTTCAGGTCCCACAATTTTTAAATAACTTCATTTTGTTTTTCAGCCTCAGTAACTTTTACATGCAACACTAGAGTTATTTGCATCATGTCAATTTTTTTTCTGTTTGGATGTCACAATAAGTTTAGAAAGTATTTTAAAGAGGTTTTTCACAGAGTTGCTAAATTGTGCATGTGTTAACTTTATATGTGACTTGATTCACAGACTATATAGATTATGTATGTGGTTTTTATAGGTTAGGACCAGGTGGATGAAAATGGTTTATTTTTGTAATACTAAAAAGCAAAGCTGAACAAACTTTTCAATAAGGTCACCTAATGCTAAAAAAAAAAAAGTCTCAATAGTCAATTTCTAATAGAGACTTTACAAGTTTTGGAGATGAAGGAATCACTCTTGCGTTAGTTTGTATATGCACTTGTGCAATTCATGAACACTCCCCAGAGCACCAAGAACACACAGTACATGACTACAGATCTTGAAGCTCTTGATCTAAGAGCATAAGTGACATTAAGGTCATTCTTTTCTATGTATACTTACCCAATTACAATATTTGCTAAACAAATTGCCTTATTGTTTAACAAGATCAACGCTTTGAGTTACTAGCCTGTGTGTCACCCATACTAACCTCTGAAGTGTTGGAAGGTAACTGGTTTTAAAACCACTGCATATGAAAGTCTAGGTTTTAGGTCAAAACCATTATAACAAGTATCTTTGGGGGTGTTTAAAGTGCATTTGGGATTCAAAGCCATGCGAGGGGCAACATGGGCACATGTAGAGAACTCACAAGCTTTCTGACCTCAATTCTGTAAACTACATTACTGTAAGGCGGCGGTTCCCAAACTGTGCGCCGCGGCTCCCAGGGGTGCCGCGGCGCTGTCACTGGGGTGCCGCGGGCCAGCCATAAAAAAAAAAAAAAAAAAAAAAGGAAAGAGCACATAAACTTACCAATCCGCCGGGCGCCGGGACCCAGCAGCCTCCTCTCTCCCGCAGCTGTCACAGCTGCGGGAGAGAGGAGGCTGCTGGGTCCCGGCGGATTGCTTTTTTTTATGGCTGGGAGAAGCAGAGGAGGACAGCGGGAAGCAGAGGGGGACAGCGGGCAGCAGAGGGGGACAGCAGAGGAGGACAGAGGACAGCGGGAAGCAGAGGAGGACAGAGGACAGCAGAGGACAGCGGGGCAGCAGAGTGACAGAGGGGGCAGAGTGCCTGGATGCAGAGGGGGCAGTGTGACAGAGGGCAGAGGAGGGGTACAGCATGACAGAGGGCAGAGGAGAGGGGACAGCGTGACAGAGGGCAGAGGAGGGGTACAGCGTGACAGAGGGCAGAGGAGAGGGGACAGCGTGACAGAGGGCAGCATCAGAGGGGGCAGCGTGAGAGGGGGCAGAGTGACTGGATGCAGAGGGGGCAGTGTGTCTGTATGTAGAGGGCATTTTTGCATACAACTAAATAAGTATTTCTGTCCTGACCTAAATACTTATTACATTTTTTTGACCCAACTACTTCTAAAACAGGACTGCTCAGTAATTATTTTGGAGGGGTGCCTTGAAAAAATTTGGAGACTAAGGGTGCCGTGAACTGCAAAAGTTTGGGAACCACTGCTGTAAGGGTTAAGTTTTATCAACATTTGCACTTCAGTGTGGCTGTAGAAATGAGTGCAGTTTATGAACCTTTCATAAAAAGCATTGATCAGATCCCCTATGCATTGTAGTTAAAAAAAATGTTTACGGTGCTTAGAAAACTTGGTTAATCTTACCTACAAGAATGCTATAGAGACCAATTATACAAGTAAATTAATCTAATGCTGGCCATATCCTGGTTAGGTTATTGACTTCAATATTATCATGAATGCAGCACGATATGCATAATCTGTATAATTAAATAACAAATTTGCTGGCAGGTGTAAAATCTTTATTTAAAGAAGGTGAATAGTGCAAAAACATTTTTTGTTAGTAACCATTCTATAAGTTCTAGTTTTAAAAATAAAAACTTTGATTGAGAGTGCAACAGTGTGTGATAAATAGAAGGTGGGACAAACCCCAATGTCCCCTTCCCTCACTTTGCTCTCAAAAGGACTTTGTTCATAATTTAAATTCATTGTAAATGACAGTAGCCAAATGCAGTAACTTGCAGTTCATTAAAGAGGTGCAGTTAGACAAATATATAATGCTAACAGAATACGGATCAATTTAGATGATCAATAGTTCAAAACTGAATACTGCAGCTTTAAAGGAATAACTTGTATATAAATAAACGCTTAAATGCAATGTACACTGTTTCTATACCATTCTTTAGTGTTGTACTTCCTGCTATAAAAAAGGTATTGGGCAGGATATAAATCTGCTCTTTGTGGGGGTTGTCCTATGGCAGTAATCTTTTAATGCCAGTCAGGAGTCTGCAATAGAAGCTGGTGGGCTGCCTATAGAGATGTGGGAGTGGCTGGTAGAAATCAGTAATCACAACACATTACTACCCATGTTCATTTGAGGAAATCCAAGTTTATTCAATATAGTGTTCAAGACCCTTTTCTACACATCCTCCTGCAACTAAATCTATTGTTTTATAGACCCTGTATATGACACTTGAGCTCTGCACATTCAGTATATATATGTACCTACTGCAGATTTGTGTGGTATCCAAAGGCAACAAACTAAACCACTTCCTAGATAATAAAGGCTTTGGTGGGGGTAATAAGATTAAGTTGTAGGAGGGTATACACAAACCAATAACAATGTCTCAGGTGGGCATTCAATTAAGTACATTATTCTAATTGACAGAAGCACAGTAATGGGGGAAAGTAAACAAACGGCAACACACAAGTATCCGCTTCTTAAATATATTTATTTTTATAGACTGCATGGTAACAAGTGATATGGGGCGTTCCTCTGTATCAAATATTGTTCCAGGTGAGAGTTTACAGTAATAGAAATGACAGTCATTATTTCCTGCTATCATTCAAACGAAATACACAGATTGTAAAACAGGAAGTTTACATTTCAATTAAGTCTAGTACAATCAAGTGTCTGAAAAGCTTATGTACTGAAAACAAATGATAGCCACATTTTGAGGTCCTGTTTTCAGCTTTCAAGGAGTACTTGGGTAAATGATCGTACATCCTATTTTATGTAGGTGCATAGCATACAAGAGGTCATCAGACAAATGTCTTAAAAATATTAACCATTCCAATTAGACAAGAATAGCAAAATATGAAATGTTTTCCCATTATTTCAAATTAAGAACATTTGTTTTTTTTGCAGAAAACCTATTCTACCATTCGTGATAATCTTTAGTACATTTTTTTTAGTTCATATTAAAATTCAGTTTAAATCGCTGACAAATTAAATTTTGGTTTCTTCACAAAATATAAACCACAATATCAATTGAAACATACAGTATTCTGTATATATAAAATAATAATTACATTAGACCCTGGGGTGGGATTTATTCGAACCGGGAAATTCTCATATTGCAAGAATTGGCCAGTCACTATGCCGTTATTCAATTAAAACTATCTGAAATTGTTGATCTCTAGACGCTAACATACATACTTCGAGTAGAAAAATAAATATTTAGAATAAAGTGACATTTAAACACTTACAATCTGACAAATTAAATATTAGAAAAAGGCATTTTGATTTGAAAAATGCTACAATCCCAGTGGAAGAACACAAAGCAAAATATATACAAATACAAATTATATATATATATATTAATATCGGATACAGAGTTCCGCCTCATTTTAACAATTTAAGTGATGTACCAACAGTAAAGGTTTGACAAAAATAAAAAAAAGATCAGACTGCTAAATCATGCTGGATACACCTAAAACAGTTCTTTAAAATAAATATGAGGTGAGTAAATGAACCATATACAGACAAGAGCACTTGCATCTTTTAGCTTTATTACCTCTTTAAATAGCTACAATTCACAGTAATAAACACCTATAATAACCTGTCGGGGTCCATGTTAAAACTGAAGTTGCAGACTAGCGACAGGTGATCTGAAGGGTAGTTGAAAGAGGGAAGCCTATTGGGCCCAATTTGCTCTTCTGTGAGAAGGCTCAAAGCTGAATTCACTTTTAGGGCATGCTGGGAATACCATATATAATCCAAAGTGTTGCAAGATTCCCCGGTGGGGCGGATCTTCCATGTTGTGTAAGGAGGTTCGGTCTCTCCGTCATCGCTAAGTACCTTGTAGGCACTATTAAGATTCAGGCTAGAGGAGGCAAAACGCTTATATACTTCCTCAGTTGGCTCTGCGTTGAAGTCTCCGCAGACGACCAAGGGGATCTTAGCCCCTTGGGTAATAGACTCCAGATTCCGCAGGAGGTCTGTACCCTGTGCAAGTCTGAACCTCTCCCATCCAGTGCGGGCTTTCAGGTGGGTGACCACAAAGCACAATAACCTCCCGGTCTCATTGCACTGTAAGATCTCTGCAATGGCCACCTGGTTGGTTTTTAAAGTCCTGGCGGAGAGCCGTAATTTGGCACTGCTGACCAACTGAAAGCGGTCTTGCAGAAAGAACAAGGCACAGCCATCTGGTCCATTGTTGTGCTCCACATCAAGGCAGGGAGACCATGGTTTAGCTAAGAAAGTGCATTGATAACCTAACCTACTGAGGATAGGCTGGAAAGTGTCAAAATAGTGATCCACTTCCTGTAGGCACAAAACATCAGGTCGGTAAATAAGGATCTCTTCCAGGATCAAATACTTCCGTTCTTCCCATTTCAAAGCCTCCATTGGACATTTAATAAAGTTGTCCTTGCCTTCTCCAAGAGCTGGGAAAGTAGAAAAAAAAATGTACTTTAATGAAAGGTAGGTGCTCAAACTAGATAAGTAATCAGATTATTTTAAATAGTCCAGGATGCAATTGTTAAATCTAATAAATAGCACAACTCTCAAAGTGTGTGGCCCTACACATCACTATTACATTCAGTTCTAAGAACACCCCTACACTGCTGCATATTTAAGTAGTCTCCACGCAGAACAGAGGAGATACAAAGGGTTATACAAAGGACATTGATCTGTATCTACAAATATAGAACTGTTGTCCCTGTAGACAGCAATTCACACATGTATACTCCTAACCTATATGTTTTCCCCAAAAAGACAGATGGGCTGAATCCAGAAAAGCTGTCTGTGGAGGAGGTAAAAAAAGGTTTGCCCAAACTTAAATAGACAAACGTTTGGAAATATTTTACCACTTTGATTTTACAGTTTCCAGACGTGTTGAGTGTGTGCGGCTTAATGTATGTCAGAATTGGGAAATTAAATTTTTATGTCTTATAAAATCTATATATATTATTTAGCTACCACACTTTTAAAAAACAGATTCAGAAGTGTGTAGTCAGACAAGAACACCACTTATGTAAATGCAGCCCACTTTAAGGTTATTTTTCAAGTATTCCATTGAAATATTTTACCATTTTCACACCAACAAATTTGCAGACTTAACAGTTAACATTTTATATTTACAGATATTATCGGAAGACGACAAACTTTCCTGGCAAAACTTGATTTGGATGTAGCTCTTAACACAAGTCCAGGGGGTTTGAGCTTAAAATTCTAGTTCATCTTCTAACACGCAAAAAAAAAAAAAAAAAGCCCTCCAAAAATATATCTTTGGGATATATCTAGTTTATAGTTGACAATTAGAAAATAGCCAGGACATTGTTCACAGCATATAGGCCAAAAATAAAGGAAAGGTGGGTTAATATCTGCATGTTGTCATACCTTGAGCCAAAATATTCCACTGCATCACTCGGAAGCTGTTTGAGCTGCTGAAATCATTCCTCCGACTGACAAACTCTCTGTTGAGTCGAGCAGGCCGTCCCTGTAGGGCCACTTGGCACTCCTCCAAAAGATCCTTGGGATCCAGTGGGTCCGACTGTTCATGCTCCGACTCTTCCAAGTACTCCTGATGCTGGGCAATGGCAGCTGTGCTGCCGAGTGTCTTGGCGAGAGCACTGTACAGGCGGCTGGTGCTGTTTCCCATGGAACACCCTGTAAGAAGGGAAACAAAAAAAACCTTCAATCGCTTATTCATATAAGGTGTTCTTCATATGGACATTTAAGTTTGTGGTCACAAAAAGGACATATGTATTCTATCATTGATGTTCTATTATTAGAAAACTCCATAAAAAGGTTAGAAGAGGTGAAAATGAAGAACTAAATTTGGAAGCCAAAATGGGCATTTAGCACCATTTTAATTTGTTTATAAACTCAAGCAAAAGAAAGATTTTTAAATTTCACTCAACAGTGCAAACTATGAGACAGATTAAATGTGGGCGCACATTATTATCATTGGTACGGTAATTTTAACGCAGATTTTTGCTCACGTTTAACAGCTGCGAGAAAAAAAAAAATCAGCGTTGAAATTACCGTACTAACGGTAATAATGTGCATCTATTACCATAGCAACGGTAATAATGCGCAGCCCACTTTGTTCTAACAAACAATGCAGAGATTTGAATTGCCCCATATGTATCATATGTAGCAAAGAAACCAGACAAAATGGTTAATCCTGGGACTACTTTAGCTATGGATTGAACAGAATATAAAGTGACCTATTCATCCATGTGACATCACACCAAAGTCCTAAATCTATAACAGCAGAATGGAATGAGACTCTTGACAGTGTTCAGTATTACATGTTGACCTGTATGTAGCCCTGCCTACAGATAAAGACAGAGCATTGATCTAGCTCTGCACCAGACACAGGAGTACATTGTTTGAAGGGATTGCTTAAGGCTAGCATCCAAGGATCCATGACAGTAAAACACTACGGATATCATTTAGCATCCGAGCAAGTCCGTCAAAACAGTCTGAGCCACTAGGTCAATCTGACAGACTGACCCAGTTGTGTTTGAGCAGGCAGTGAGCTAATCATACAGTTCTACATACATATGATAAGAAGATCTATATTAAGTACCGTTGCACTACTGTGGAACATACCATACAGTAAAGGGTTTTCCATCTACATTTCGCACATGATTTAGGCATGAAGGGACACATCTTCCCAGCACAATGATGGGCAGTTAATAAACAAGTGTGATAGCTTAATGAGCACAATAGAATTACTATTAAATCATTACCATTATCTGTATAGATTTGGCAGAATCATTAGCTATACCTGATAAAAGTTAAGCATACAAATGAATGTTAAAAAAACCCCAAAAACCTAAATTTCTAAAATATATATATATGCCATCTTTTTAAATACCATGTTCTGTTTATGTGCTACCAATAGAAGTCATTTCAGTCCTTAATGAAAATAAACATGCAGACACCTGCACCTTTGTTATGTGTAGAATGTTGAGGAGTATGTCCTATCTAATATGTACAAATAATAAAATAAAGAGGGCGCAAAAGTATTCTATTCCAGTGACACTTGACTGCAACAGAATATTCAAAAATACGGTACCTAAAAGCACAATAAAATAATGTAAGGATAATGTATCCTACCTTGATGAGACAGACCATGGTATCCTATTTGCACATTTGACATGGTATCCGCAAAATGTATATCCATCCTGCCTTTATTTTTCTGTGTGTAAACTAATGCAAAGTTTTGTAGTAACCGCGTAAGAAGTCTGTCTGCTCCACTTCAAGCAGGATTTATATTCCCTTGCCTACTAAGTCTGTCTAAACCAATTGGTAGATAAAGGATGTTAAACACATTAGACTAAGCCACGTCTATGACACTCAAGGACATCTGTTCCAAAGAAACTGCAAGTACACTTTTCTGCCGTCAAACCTCAGGTGTTCTTGGTAAGAAGTGATAAAGAGAATTATACAAAAGAGGAACCAATGTTGCGTTCAATTAGTGTGGCTGGATCACTTATAAATAACTTGTATACATTTTAAGTTAGTAGCGCTGTGTTTCAATTGATATCATTGCAAATGTACCGATATTTGAATTGGCATATATTTTGTTTGGAAATGTATTGATTTCTGAGACAGTATGTCATATTTGGTTTTG